>NC_046224.1:23827301-25172321 GCF_009819885.2 Catharus ustulatus | reverse complement strand
ACAACATGTAGGGGTCCCAGAAAACTGAGAGTGCTACAGTTGAGTCATTTCCTAACTGCATTTGCTGGTATTGCACTTGGCTCTGACCAGAGCATTTCACTGCTTTTTATTGGAAGCACACAAACATTCTCTCCCATTTGAAAGGAAGGAGAGCTCAGCTGCAGTGAAGAATAGAGAAATCAGAGTGTGAGGGAGGGAGCTGTGAAGAAAAGATCAGGTATAGTGCATGTCCGATGAGGTCCATCTGTTCCTCATTAACCAGATGTCTCCCACCCACCTCCTGAAGTGCCATTGACTGCGTATTGTCAGGACAAGAAGGGGATAACAATGCCACCACGGTGCAGACATTCATACACCAACAGGAGTCCTGCCATGCAGCCATCCCTCCCTCTACTACCCTTCCAGATTGGATGCCAAGTCCCTCTTTTTCATAATCAGCTTTTAAACAGTTACATCCTCATAAAGCTTTTTGCATTACAATTGCCATGTGTTTCATCCTGCTCTGAAAATGGCAAGTTATTTCAGCCCACTTTACCAGAATCAGACCTTACTTCCTGTAAATATGTCACAACTTCCTGCAGCATTTTAAAGAGAGAGAAGTGAATCCTTGCTTTAAAAAGTGATTTCTGCTTGCCAAACTTCATCATTTTAAGAGTCAGAGAGTCCTTGGATTCACACCTGTATCCAAAGTACAGCAGTAGATTTATGGACAATTCAACCTACTAAAGATTATTTAGAAAAGCAGGAAGAAGAATAAATTACTTTCTCTATGTTGTTAGCCAGGGATCATTTATAATAAGAGCCCATCAAATCATCCTTACTCCAATGGTGATCTGTGCAGAGGTCCATGTGTGGGCATGTCAGCCCACAGAGGAAAATTCTGCCTTATTCTCTAGGCTGTATTCACAGCCCATTCATGGCAAGTCTTCCTTTGCCTCCATATCCCTGATGAAAGCAAAGCACTCTGTCCTCAACCCTCTCAATCATTCCACAGCACAGCTCATAAATTGTAGTGTGCAAATGGAGCATCTGCTGAGCTGCAGCCACAGATAATGCGATGCTTCCCCCTATTTTCCTTTGTAAAAGCATGCAGGCTATGCTGTGCACTGGGCCCCTGACTCATGTTACAGCTAGAAAATAGCCTGTGTCTTAATCCTGTCATTTTGCTCCAAGCTCCTGCACACTGAACTGAATGGCTGGAGGAGATCTGGGTGGGCATGTGTCCTCCAAAAGCAGCAGCTCTGAGCAATTGCCAGATGAGCAGCTGAAGGCCTCAAGAGCTTGTTGAGATAAATATCTGTACCTTTTTCAGAGTCATTGTACTTAGTGAGCCTGACATGCTGCTAGATTAGCAGCAGGTTTAAATGCCTGTTGAACAGCTGGTGCTGAGCCTCATGTTGATGTGAGACCTCTGCATGAGCTGCACACTCTCCTTGATGTCACGGTGCTGCTACATTGCTGTAACTACAAGAGTAACTCCAGTGTGGATTCCTGCTCACTGTGAGGCAGAAGAGTCCTTCACACATCAACAGCAGTTGGTCCTTGAACCCTGGTGGGTAATGACTGAGACTGCTCGTGGGGGTGATGGGATTGCTGAGCCCTGTGCATGTTGCAAAAAGCTGAACAAAGCCAAGTAAGATGGAGAGGAATAAAGAAAGACTTGGTTGAGCAACAAAACAGAAAACTTCATCAAGAGACAAGAGAGAATGGATGGCAGAGAGAGGAGTGAATGTTTTTTTAAAGCAAAAAGCCTCATTTGGTGAGGGGAATAACCACAAGCAGAAGAGACAAATTAAGAGCTGGCATCAAAGGCAGGAGATCTCCTGTTGAGTTAACGGGAGAGGGAGCTGTTGGTGGGGGACATTGTGTTTATTGTTTTTTCATGATCTGTTTTTCCTTAGAGGTGATGGGTTTAGACATTATATGCAAATTTCATCTTTATCACAGATGTGTTACATCTGGTAGTGACTATAAGTGAAAGTGTAAGCTCATGCCTCATGATAGGCTTTACTTAAGCTACCTGGGGAAGTTGTGTGAGCCTGCAGGGAGAGGCAACTGCAGTAGGAGGTCAGGTTCTCTAGAAGGAATGGTCGATAGAGCTCTGTGCCCCTCAAACATCCCTGGAGATGCCCAGTCAGGTGTAGTGCTTTTGTCTCTCTTTACGCTCCAGAGGCTAAAAGCATGCTGGAAACTCAGCAGCTGGATTCTGTGGCAGCAATCTGATTAGTGTCCAACAAATGGCTCCTAGCCAGGTTTGTGACAACCTGATCAATCAAATTCAGAAAATCCCTTTTTAGCTTCACAGCTGACATTGGGAAAGATCTGGGAACATGTTTGGGAATTGAAGGCACCTGCTGAACATGAATGAGAAAGAAAAAAACCTCACAGACAGGCAGGTGAAGAAAGAAATGAATGAAGGATGGTGTGATGATTCCATGTGCTGGTATCTTGAAGAAATCAAGACACCTTGGATGCCAAATTGTGTCCTTGCCTGCATCTCATGGCAAACATGAGACTGCACTGTGATGGCAGCTTAATGTGGATGCATTTCCATGTCTTGCTTTTGCAATAGGAAAACACACCTGAAAGTTTCTCCAGGTGAGTTACAACTGACATAGAAAGCCTGAGAAGAAAGCTGGGATCCAGCAAGACATGGGAAAACACACCCAGAGTGCCTGTTGTTGCTATTAAACACCATCTGTCATGGACCTACACAGGAGTTCAGTATTGGATTCTTTTTACATCACAAAAACTAAATGAAATAATCTGCATCTTAGCTTCACACACATCATTGATGAACGTAAGAATTAGTAGTTCATACTTACTTGTAGTAGCCATGGATTTGACCAGATATGTCAACTTCATGTCTTATTTCCTGACACTGCCCAAGACTTAAACAGCATGGATTTTATTTTTCTTTCTCTCCCTTGCTGTTTTCTTCTCACTCAAAGCATTGTAGAATTGATTTGTTTTTTTAATAAAACCTTCTTTAGGTGCCAAGTAAGCCTGCAGCTGCAGCAAGAACAATACCCCAGTGTTCTCTCTCTCCCCTTTGGTTCTAACAACCTCTGAGTATCAATCAGGCATTGCTTTGCAGAGAAAAAAAAAAGATAATAATGAATGATTTAAAATATCTGCTGAGAAAAATATGAGTTTGATTTCAGTTTCAGAGGGAATAACTTTTTTCCTGGCTCACTCACTGACTAATAGAAGACCAGCAAGGTCTGATGTGGCTCCAGCAGAGACTTCCTACGTTCCAAGGATCTGGGAGCTTGCAAGAAGTACCATCGAGTTTGAATCAGCTGTAATACGTTACTGATTGCTATCCATGACATTTTCCTGAGCTTTAGTCATTCTGTGTGCTTCACACTTGGAAAACAGTCAATATCCTTCCATGGTGTGATAGGCAGTGGGGTCAGGTAAACAGCACTTTGGAAGGCAGGCGGAGAGATCTGATACGGACTTACGGCTTGGTGAAAAGTGAGTTCAGCTCTGCTAACCCCTTGGCTAACCACTTAACTTTCCCATGTCTTAAAGTTCCCATAAATGGACTGGGCATGGGAGCATTTTCTTGTACTCCAGGGACACTGGGTGACAGAAAACTTCAAGGGGTGAAAAACCATGCACTACCAGAATGGCTTCTATTTCTCTGAGCAGAGGACAGCAATTGCTTGCATAGAAAGCACAAGTTGAAACCTCATCCAGCAGCAGTGGTTTTGCTGTTGAAAATTGGGACATTGCCTTCAGTAATTCATCTGTTAGCCTTTGTTTACCTGATCAGTGATGGCACTAGTGGGTTTGGAATGTCATCTTGATTGGCACCAGTAAAACTTTCATACCATGATCTGCCACTCTTTGTTCTAGAGGGGCATGTGTGTCATGGAAAAAAAATTATTTTGAGGAGTTTGAAAATGTTATTGAGACTATTCTTACATTCCTTTTCTGCAAAAGTAAGCATCAGTTACTACTCAACAAACCACACAGACCTCACAGAAGGCCATAATCTAAAATAGTCTCTCTATGCATAAAAATGTCAACATTTTAAACTCACGCCATTCAAAATGACTTCTGGAGAGAAGCTGTGGATTTCCAGTTTTTTCCAGTGGTGTCTGAAGCAGGATAGTTGGTGTGTGGGTTAAATGTGGCTTTGTGCTGCGTTTGTGTTTTTCTGATCACCAGACCAGAAGAGATTGGCTTAGTCTCTGATACAAGCTGGAGTACCTCAAGGCTGTTGTAATATATACCTGACCAAATCCTAACTGAAAACAAGGGACCACTGTAGCAGAGGACTCCTGGAACATGATGTATTAAACTGTTCATCCTTTGGCCACATCCCATCACTGAGGGAAAGCTTATGTATTTCTTGGCTATGTGTGAGTTCCTCTTAGTAGGAATTTAAACCACCAGTATACAGCAATGTTAGCACAGGGCAGGATCTGACTCCATGGCATCAGGCAGAGACAGAATTAACTGAAATAGCATGACGCTTTCTGTCTGAAAAAAAAAGAAGCCACTGCCTCAAGACCAGATCTTATTTGTTTTGGGCCTTGGGCAGGTGTTGTTTTGGAAGGCAAAATCAAAAATGTCACAGTGTCTGCTTCAACTAATAAATGAGAAAAATGCACATTTTCCAGGGAAGAGATACTTCAGCCATGAGAAGTAGCCTTAACTCAGTGCAGTAGAAGACTACAAACCTTTCTCATCATTCCCTTGATGCATTCTAACAGGGCTACCAGTGAGTTCAAGCGATAGTATCTGAAGAACCCAGCATGACCTCGAAAAAACCTGTATGACACAGCAGTACCTGATAGAACCAGTGAAAAATCCCCATGATAACCTAGCATGACCCGCAAAGACTGACCCTGTGACAACATTTGATTTATGACAAATGACATGGATTTAATCACTCACTGGAGAATGCTGAATGACGCAGCACAGCATTGCTTACTGGCTTCTACTGAACTGGCACGCTCCGATTGGCTTCGGGAACACACCCATTGGGTGATTCATACAATTAAAGAGCTGCCAATCCTCCCAACACTAATGAAATGCATCTCTATTTTACTGGTAGCACTTTCTAGCAACCCATTTAGGCTTTTCTGCTGCTCTCATCACCCTAAGGTATGAGCACATCACAATTGATGGACAGCTGGTTTGCAGCTGAGGTTAAAAGGAAAACCTGGTTCCAAATAGGATGGAATTGAGTAATTATTGAGTTTATAAGCACAGTACAAATATTCTGTCAGATAATTAATTGCTATACTGACTTAGCATGGGTTAGATGATGTACCCCCACCTTGGGAGGGGGACATATTAATATTAATCTAGGAATGCTAAGAACTGTGTGTTCTAAGTAAGCTAGGGTTACAAAATCATTGTAGTGCATAAACTGTATCTCAAATGTGGTTTGAGATTTCCTGCAGACTGTGAGCAAGACACTGTGGTTCTTCACTGGAAGGAAAAGTAAAGATAGCTTCAAGGTGCACAGCAAGCTGCCTACTAAGATCACTGATGTATGAGCATACATCAGCTAGAGCAGGTGTACAGGGCTCAGTCCTCAAATTCATTCCAGTTGATTCAGCCCATTTAATAGCACAAAACAACAAATAATTTTGCTTACATTCCAGCTGAAGGCATTCTGTATGTAGGGGAAATCTTGGACGACATTAATTAAGGGACATGTGGACTCTGCTTAAGACTCTTTTCTCTTCCTCTGTCATTCTGGACTGAGTATGATCCAGACATTTAGTCTGGAAGATTTAGTCTATCTAGGATAGGCAGTAGGGTCTGTTGTGAACTAAACTAGTTCAATAGTATTCTCTAAAATCTCACAACAGACCTAAATTTCCTATTAGAGCCTCAGTTTCCCTTATTTCCTTTGGTCTAACACCCATTAGAATCCAGCTCACTTCCTTCCCTGTTTGAAAATGAAATCCTCCCGTGCTGTAGGGTCTATGCTGATTCCCCACTCATTTTTTTCTGTTGCACAATTAAAATCCAGATTCTCCCTCATTCACTCTCCCCATCCTTTCGATCTAATGCCCTGGTGTTATGCTGATAACGGCATGTAGAGATGTGAACTGATGTGCCTCCCATCTTGTCATCTTCTCTCACATATCCGACCCAGTTCCCAGGGTCTGATTTTGTACAACTATGAACATTTAGTCTTGAAAATTGATCACTGGCCCAGAGGCTAGATGTTTGTTACCCGGAAAAAAAAGATGACGTTACAGTTATTCTTATTTTAGGCCCTGAAAAGGGCAGGAAGTCCTACTACATTAGCAGTGAAAGGATCAAGAGTGGCTCAAGAGGGTCTTAGCAGGTTCAAAAAGTCACAACATTTGAAAGCATAGTCCCCATTTGATCACCTATCAACAATTTATCAATAGCTCAGTGATTAAAAACAAAGCTCTTTCACTTCATTAAACACATTCAGTGCCATTTGCTCTACATTCCAAATGGCTGAACTGATGTTCCAGTGCAGCCTATTTTTAGTCTTTCTGATTAGTTCATTATTTAGGAAAAGCTACTGACTCTGTATCTGTTGCAGAGATCTAATTCTTCATGTGAATCCCAAGGAAGAGAAGAGCTTCATATAGGTCTTAAAAATTTATTTGAATGTGGGTTTGACCACTGTCCCTGCTGTGCTGCACCTCAGTGAAGTGATGAGCATGGAGCTTTCCTCTCCTTGAGTATTTTCCTTGATTTTTGTTACAGGAAGAAGCCCTGTAATATATTATACTTTTTTTTCCCCCAAGAAAACTAAGATGTAGATTGACAAAACTAGCAGTCTCAGTGAGAATTAAACAAGATACTCAAAATAAGTGATCTCTTGGGTGTCTGAGTAAATCACCACCTCCAGATCAGATTTTATTTATTTTGAGAACAAACTATTTCTTTGCTGGTAAATCCTGCAGTTTTGTCATGAATCCAATGAATTTTCACTGGTAAGTGACAACCCTAGAGACAGAAGTGGCCGTGTATCCCCAGGGCAGATACCACATGGGCAAAAGCATTCCAGCATTGCCTCTTCAGCAAGCTTCATTCCTCATGTGAAAGGACAGGATCTGCAGGTCACATGGAGATTAGTCTCTATGTCCTTTAGCCCTGCCTGCTAAAACTGCAAAGAAGAAGTCCAGCTGTGATGGCATCTTCTGACTCATGATTTCTCAAGCACTTGCACACATGTCTGGGCCAAACTCCATTTCAGAACCCCAAATAATACAATGCCCCTCCCATAGGAACAGAATGAGATGGGATTATTAATTTCTTTCAGACCACCTGTGGTTACCAAGCATGGGGGAAAACCCCTCCAGTCACCTAGGCATGCCTCTTGGGGGACATGGGAATTAGATTTGGACTGAGAACTGAGAGAGGCTCTTACTATAAATCCCCATGGCACAATGGAATGTGACCTTGCACGGGTTTTGGAATCTGCACACCTGAGTAAGCACTGCATCCTGACGACTCTCAGATGCACAGCTAATTTGCCTGTGCAGGGCACCATGCTTGACTAGCCATACTCGAAATACTTTAGCTAGCTTGCTTAGAGTTATATGGGAAACTCCTCCTGGCACTGCTTGATGCTGGGCAGGTAGGCCCTGTTCTGCATTCTGCTCTGCCTGGAGAAGGAGATGAAGTCCGTTCTAGGTGTAATACCCTCTTAGTGATGTCAAAAGCAACAACACAGAAACAAGTTCTACACATTTGCTGTCTTCTGCTTTGCTGCCTTTCATATGTTGTCATCTTAGAGTGTCACTTCTTTCATGTAGGGACAACAATTCTGTGTATGCACAGTGTCTAGCATAAAGGTGTTTCCACCCTACGTGAAACATTTTTTGTGCAGCTGCAATGGTACAATGGTAAGAAAAGGTAAAATTCTCAGAAAATCTCCAGCAAAGAACAGAAGTCAGAGAGGAGCATTAAGTGTTGGTTCCTCTGCTTTATCAAAGATAGTCTAGCCAAGCCATGGGTTCTTTGCCATGAAAACTGTACCCAAAGACTCCAGAAGGAGGACCAATTCATGTGCTTCTAGCTATGAGACCAACAGAAAGTGCCAATGTATGAGGTGGCCGTGCCTGCCTTTCTTCGCATCACCAAGTCAAGTCTAAAATTTCATGCTCCAACTAGTTTGTTTCTTCTTTCCTTTTTCAAACTTTACTGCATGGAGCAAAAATCGCTGGTCACACTTTCCAAATTGCTGGAGGTCCAAGGCTGGTTTGTCAATGTGATTAATCCTGCCCAGTCTTTCTATGTCCGAACCCTTCTTTCTCCCATGGACTGGGGCAGTAAGGAGTGAGAGGGAGGGCTGTTAGAGGTGGCAGATGTTGGCATCAGCAGGTAAAAATCCATTCCATTCTACAATTCAGAGAAGATGGATCAGGAGGTCTGTCTCTCCATCCATCAGCTCCAGCTGATATTCCTGCTTCTCTCAGCAATTTAAACCTCTCCTACCTCAGTCCCAGGATTTCTTCTGACTCATCTTCCTCTTTTAGACCATGTATCTCAATTATCTCCTTCCAGCACTCACACTCATTCCTATTACCACCTTCCCTTGTCATGTTGTGGCCAAGTCCTGGGTCCTCTCTTGCCTAATGTTTCTTTCTGGCACCTCCTGTGCTTTCCAGCTGTCATAGACCCTTCCAGCCCCAAATATCCCTCTGTTTCCAGCATGCAGAGATGCTTTCCTCCCCAGCTGAGTCAATTTATTCCCAGAAACAACCCATCCCTTCAGTTTCTGCAGAAGAATAAAAGTCGTCCCTGGTCCTGGTGCCTTTGTATCATCACAATGCTCTTTCTCACAGTCTTGCTTTGCACTGAGTGCTTTCCCCCTCACTGTTCCTGTAAATGTGGGCCAAGCTGTAATGATGCAGCACACAGAAAAACACATTTCTCCTGTGATCTTAGACAGCCCCTGGAATTAATTCCTGGAAAGTCATTCTTGGCCTTTCTGAGTTATGCTTTCCTGTGAACAGATGGACAAAATGATGGATGAAGAGGGGAAGAACGGAACAATGATTGAGAAAGAGTTGAGCAATGATTAGGTGCTCACCTAAAATTTAGAAAAATTGTCAGTCCCATGCATTTTCCTGTGCTGTGCTGCTGTTTGCATTGCAGTTCACTCGGCGGGGTAGACATATTATTTTCTCTTTTGCTCCCTTTCCCAACAGCAAAGCAGCTGCACTGCTCTGCTCTTGGCAGTTGTTCCATTTGAGACTATTTAGTACAGTTCCAATGGAATCCTCAGCTACAGGACACTGGGCGATGTTGAGCTCCAAATATCTCCAGCAGCAAGCCTGTTCACAGATGCTCTGTTGCCCCAAACCCTTGCACTTCGTAAGAGACCCTATCATCCTCTCAGGCTTCCTCCTAAATTCTCCTATTGAACTTTTTTGTGTATTTTCTCTTCCTTGAAAGAAATACATGACTCCTGCTTTTGGAGACAGAAGGGCAGTAGTAGACAACTGCATCTAGCCCATTGTGCAATCCCTCCAAGCCTAAAAGATATGAAGGAACCTAACCCTGGTTATTTCTTGCAGGAGCAGCTGCATGTCTCCACTTCTGTTATTTCACAGGTCAACTTAAAATTTCTCTCTGTGCTGCATACACTGAGATCATAGGGCTCCAGGCAGGCATTTTGAGGAATATCTGGGACAGAAGCTTCTACACCAAACTGTAGCATTCCCATACCAAAAGCATGCACTGCAGTAGTGCTCTGAAGCAACTGGAGGAGAAAGGAGCCTGGAGATAGCTATTCCAGGACCTTTCCTCACTCCTGTCCAACTGCATTTCCACAGTGTGTTGGGGATCTCAGTCTCTCACTCAGTTGTTTCCAGTGGACACCAGCTCCTCCTGCTATCCCAAAAATACACTAAACCAGCTCTTCATCCTGCTTACAATGTTTTTACTGTCTGTAGAACTCTCAAAACCAGGGAAACCATCCATTCCGTGGTTGTGAAATTCAGTAAAACTTCATAGTGGCTCCAACTTATTCCCTGTACTTGATTTCTTAGTCTCTGAATATTTTATTTGCGTCTCCCTCCCCCCTGCCTTCAGGCAGGATGACATTCTTTTCTGCTCAGTTCCTTTCAGGCGCTACTGATCTTGAAGCTCCCCAATTACAACCACTTTTCTTGCGATGGTGACACCTTAAGAGACAACAGCAGCTGCCTATAAAGGGCCTCTGCCATCTGTTTCCTCTACCACTTCTTTGAGACAGCTCTAGTTATATACAGAAAAATATTTATCACAGTTCATTCACTCCTCACTCAAAAATGAGCAAAAGAAAAATGTCTTCTTTCATGACTCTGCCACTGCCCTTCAAAAACCCATGACCCTCAGCCTAAGGAAAAGGGCAATGCTTGAATCTAAAATGAAGCAGCAGAAATTCTTGATGACTGGTCCCTTGAGACCCTGTACTCTGAAGGCAGTTCTGGGGGGCATCTACATTTGGGAATGACTCCACATGGCTGTCTGAAAGGCAAAAGTCAAAATCAAACCACTTCATCTCAACCACCAATCTTTCATACCAATTGTATCTGAAAGGAGATGCACGTGTGCACATGTGCACACTTGCACATTTGAACAGACTTAGTTATAAGTCCTTTTCCACCACCTCTCCAAAGAGGCTGAATGGGATGGGATCAAGGGGACTAGCTCCTACCCAGGAGGACTGTGGGCTAGAAATGTAAAGGGAAGAGCAGAAACGTCATCAGGGGTTAGGACTGTGGGAGAAAAATGCAGACATGCGAGATGATGTGGAGAAAAAGGGAAGAGAAGAATAAACAGTGAATTCTGAAGAACGAGGAAAATAATAAAGAAAAAAGAAGAACCACGGGTGAAAAAAAATTGAACTAAGAAAGAAAAATATTACGCAACATCCTCAGGAGGAGATAAAGCTCCAGGAACAGGTTCTCAGAAACTTACTCTTTACAATGGACTGGTCACAGTAAGGTTGCAGAAGTCAGCAAATAGGGTTAGATGAAAAGTCATTTGATTCACAGTGATCTGTAATACTGAATGAACACAACCATAAACCTGGGAAATATTCAGTGTTCAAGCATGATCCATCTCACTGCAGCTACACTGGTGATATAAACAAGACCTGAAGAAAAAGAAATTCTCTGAGTGATAGCAAATTTAAGAATGAAATGCTGTTATGAAGGAGTGGGAGGAGAAAAATAAAACCAGCACTAAAAAAAATCATGTTCAGAAGGAGAATGAAAACTGAGAAATAGGAAGAGAAAAATCAGAAAGGGAAAGAAAATCCAAGGAACGGAGGTGGATAGTGTTATTCTTTATTTGACAGAATGTATTCTTTATACAACAAGCTAAATCAGAAATTTATAGGTGTTTGCTTCTAGCAAAAACACACATCAGAAAAATCCCTACCCATGAATAGGATGACATTGCATTCTCAAGTTTTTGTATACCATCCTCATTTTCTGTTTTTCACAGCTAGAAGATAGGAGTATTGCTCTGGGGGAATAGGAAGTGCAGGATAAAGTCCATATGCTTCTCTGGGGAGTTATAGATTTGATAGGAAGCTAGTATAACTACTTTAGTCACCTGTGCCACAGAAACAGAAGTGGATTTCACCTATCCTGCAGGGCTTGGTATGAAAACTCTGACTGAGTAGTTTAGAATTTTATGGGAGGGCTTTTCTGTAACACAAGCAAAATAAATGGGTCTGGGAGATAGAAAGCTGTCAAAAAAGAGAGAATCAGATGAAGATAGAAATGCAGAAAGAAGAGAAAGGGAAAGGTGAATGCCAGCAAGTTCATGCTCACCCCTGCCATTTTACACACTCACCCATACAAGGTAAGGAATCTGTATGAGAATTTTTGCCCCACAGGAAGAGGAGCCAAGTTGAATTTTTTGAATGAGGGTGAAAGATGATGAAAATGGGAATAGTTAAAAAAGGAACTGCTGGACTTGGTGAACAGCTGGCATAAATAAGTGCAAAATCTCATTACCTTTGGGGCTGTCGTACCCACTCACACTAGAAGTGAATTTAGCCCCTGGTTTGTTGGGTACGTCACTGGCGGAGCGGGGACACGCGGTGACCTTGGGGGCATGGATGTTTAAAGCACGCACAGCCCTTCCTCAGCCTCGCTCTCCCCTTGCCTACACAGCAGCGTAAGCTCCATCCGAGTCACTAAGGTTACATCAGAGCAAATGAGGGGAGAATTGGGCCTCCATCTCTTGTGCATAGAAACACTACAGTATTGTACGTCATCAGATGCCAGTGCAGTAATCATTTCCACAGATACAAGAGAAGCGAGACAACCTCGTTTCTAATTTAGTCATGATAGCATCAAAGAGACCCAAAGCCTATTGCTTTCTGGGAAGCAGGGACTTCAACAATAATAATTCTTTGCACATATATAGCACCTTCATTGCCAACTACTTACTTTATACCCTGGGGTGTGGAGAAAAAGGACTCCACTTAATTCCATATGCTCTTAATTGCTCTCTATCCCAGATCCTTCCTAGCAAAATATGATAGAAATACTTAAACTCACTGTTAATTTGTCAAATTAGGGCAGTCATTGACACAAGTAGAAATGCAGGCCTAGTTTGCATCTTACATTGCAACAGCACAGCATAGCTTCTAGAAACAAAAGAAATGCCAGACTAAGTAAATCTGAGCTCTGTTTAATCCCTGACAAATGTTTCAGGGAAGAGGCAAGAACCACATGGCAGTCAGATAGGGGATAGACTGCCCTTGTGAAATGTTATCCTAGTTTTTATGGCGACTGGCTTAATTGCTGAATTACAAAACACCCAAAATGCTGTTCACATCCATTAGGAGGATGCTTAATTTTCGTGAACTCTGTCGTAAATGCCCACTTGCTTGCTAAATGTTGTTAAAATCTTGGCCATGAGAGCTCCAATGGCAGTGAGCTCCACAGCCCTGATATGCATCAAATGAGAAAGCTTTAACTGGGTCTCCCATGACTCATGTCAGGTCCTCTTGTCTGTGTGTTACAAAATGGGGAAATCAAGAGCTACTGATCCACCTTCTCTAGCCCATTCATTATTCAACACAATCCAATCACTTTCCCTCTCATTCACCTCCTTTTCCCGTCAAACATGCCTAGCCTTCACACACAGTCTTTTCTACTCTTCCTTGTCCCTATCCCCCTTTTATGAACCCTATTCTGACTTTGCAACACCCCACCCTTGGATGGCCCTTGCTTCTGCACTCTCTACTATTCCATTTGCTTTATGCCTTATGCTTGGAGACTTGCTGGTGGTGGGTTTTCTGTCTGCAGCCATGTGCTGCAATAGACCATTAACAACAGCGTCCCCCTTTCTGGCACCCAGGGAGTCACCACGGTTCATGTAGAGCCCTGCATAGTACACAATCCCCCTTTTCTCACCAGCCAGTGATACCCTCTGTCCCTCCTCACTGAGGTTCATTCAGGCAACCATGGGGCTTGGAGCTCCCAGCCCCATTCACCTCTCCACCTCAGATATTCCTGACAATCTCAGAGGAAATCATTCCCCTAAAAGCAGTTCAAAAAGAACGACTGCTCGCTGAGACTCTTTTGTATGACAACCAGAGATCCTTCACTGTAGTGCACAACAACTGCCCCAGGGTTATGGCTTGAGAGACCCTTATTTTCCATTTGGACCCTGGCCTGATCCATGTCTGAGGGTTGCCAGGGAGGGCATTTAGGGCTGCCATGAGCTCCTTCCAGCCCAGTTGCTGGCTGCACGCAGATGAGCCAGCTCGTCAGCTGAGCTGCCAGTGAGCCCTCTGGCCATGGGAGGTTGGAGGCAGCAAAGTGGAGGGAGGTTGGCTTGACCACAGGCAGTGAGCAATGAGGCAAGCAGAGGGAGGGGCTAAGGTCTCACTCCCCTCAGAGGTACCTGGGCTGCTGGTAAGAGGAGACAGCAACTGGTGTCATACACTGCTTGGAGGAGGGGGCACTGGCTGGAGAAAGGAGGAGGGGGACAGCCAGAAAGAGGTTGGAAAAGTGTTTATTTAGAGCATACAGGCAGCACAGCTCCAAAAGAATGGGGTCCTTTAGCTGGAGGGAATGACTGTGTGTAAGATGCGGTAAAGGCAGGAGGAAATGATGGCAGAGAGAAGAGGAAAGATGATAGAGAAATGCAACAGCAGGAGCAAAGGGGACAGAGAGGAGCAAGAACAAGATAATATAACAGAGGAAAGAGCAAGGGGGATGGGCCTCAGAGAACTTGGAGACAAACAGGGAGAAATAATGAAGAAGAAGATGCTTTTGAGAGAAAGCACAGAAGAGATGTAAAGATGAAAGGGAAAAATAAAGAGGAAAAACAGGGGAGGGAAACGAGAACAAATTAAAATGGAGATGGATAGAATGAGTCAAAGATGGAGGGTGAGGAAAAAGCTGGGGTCATACAGCCAAGGGAAAAATAACTTTTAGGCGTATTGTATTTACATTACGTTCTGCCTATGTTTAACCAGTTCTGCGTGCTGTGTTTCCCCTCCTGGGTGGCTGCTGCCTTGGATTGGGGGCTGAGTGGGGAAGGACATGGAGCAGGAGCCCTACTGCAACCCATTCTCTCGGCAGCAGCCCCCTTCCCTCCTTGAGAGCCAGCTGCAAGGGGGAAGGTTTCATGCCCGTGAAAGGAAGGCAGCAGCACATCCCCTGACAACGAGTGTGATATGGAAGGGAGAAGCAGCGCAGAACGGAGCAGCGAGGGCTCCCCCTGGGATAAACCGGGTATGCTTGATTGGGAATCTGCTCTTAAAACAGGGGCAGGGGGCAGAGCCATCTGAGAGCCTGAAATGTTCCCTGCTCCCCCCGGCAACCTCCTCGCTACTGCTTTTAAATTAAATAAATACGGAGATTCTACTGTCAAACCTTAGTGGTTCTCCTCCCCCAAAACTCTTGCTTAGATTGTACCAAACCGCAACCAAGTGAGACAGGGACTAAGAGGGCTGCATGGGGAAAGGAATGGGTTAAAAGGGAAACATTAGATAGGAATAGCTCCTGGTCTCCCTGGCAAAGAGACATTTGTTCTATCTCTGTGTAATTTCTTTATACATTACTGCTGCCACACTGCACCTCCATGTCCCTCCCACTGCATTTCACTCTCACTCTTTTCAGCAAGGCAATTTCTGGTGCATTTCAGGACAGTATTAACCCATTCCTCTTTCTTGTCAGCAGGAAGATTCATAATTTAAAAGCAATTTAGAAGTCTGTTCTAGCAACTCACTAGTGAGGAACAGCATTTCCTTGTCAAACCTTACTGAGCTTGCAGGTCTCAGCCCCTCAAATCCCTGCCTTCTCTGTGACTTCAGTCAGGTGTGAATTTAAGTCAAGAGGAGATCCAAACCCACCCAAGTCTGGGATCCTGAGTAATTCTTCCTCACCTTCTGCCACTCCACTTTTTAAAATCTTTTGTCTTCTCCGTCACCCAAGGCCTGTCCAGCTCTGAATTATTTTTTTCCCTGGCAGATTTAACACCAGCAACAATCAGCTCCATGCCTGGTCATTTCCTCCTGCTGCATCTCACGACTGGGCTAGGATGCTCCCGGTCCTGAACTGTGAAGACATGGAGACCCTGATTTAAACTACTGGTACACCCACTGAAATTTCAGCAAAGGCCCTGGATTAGGTTAGCAAGGATGAAAGAAAAGGATCCTTTGTAGATTTGTGGATCCTTGGAAGTAGGAAATAGGCAGGCAATTCTGCAGAGCAAATCTAGGGACACTGACAGAAACAACAGCTGGAAGAAATAAAATCATGAAAGGTAAGAGGGAAAACACAGAAAAACCTAAAATGGATGTGAAAGGAAAGAGGTACACCAGGGACAAACAGCAGTGGGAGAAGGCAGTGAGAGGAAGCGATGCAGTGCCAGAATTGTCTGGCAGAAGCTTGTCCACTGCCTGTGCCCTGCCTCACTTTGCTGTCAGCTCTTCGTTTTTGCAAACACTGAATCTGCTCTTAGCTCTCATGCACTGTTCAGATATAACAAGCTGGAAAGGGAACAGATCAGCTCATTAATTCTTCTTGGGAAGGGTCTCTAGGCAGGAATTATTTTCTCCACCAACATCCATTCAATTACTTGCCTTCACACCAGTCAGATCTACAGGGATGTCTAACCCCATGTGCATCACTCATGCCTGCCTGCCCTGGACTCTTCTCTCCTGCCTTCTCAGTATAAAAGCCTCTCAGACCTATCCATTTCTTAATAATAATGACAACATGACAAAACCAATAACCTGCAGATATAAAATACATTTCATTTGCTTGCTTCATAAGACCCTGATAAGGCATCGTCCCTCACTTTTTGAGATCCTGTAGGAGATCTACAGGAGCTAATGAAAGAATCAGACAAGGCATCACTCATAATAAAAAGTGGTTTTAAAACATTCAGTGCCAAGAAGGAATTAGGCTGGAATATCCGCAGCCATTTCGAAGTTGTAAGAGGTGCAGCATCCATGTGGGGCGTGAGCTTGCAGATCTCAATTGTTCAATGTTTGTATGTGTTTTGTGCCTATAGAGCTAAAGGGCTGAGAAAAAACATTTTTCTTGAAGGGCAGAGACTTTTGAATGTCCCAGAGACATATTTTGGCAACCCCAAAGTCTGAGAGAGAATCATCTGGATGAAGATTAGGGAAAAAATCAGAAGCATGTTCTGGAGTAATGTGAACTGACACCATCTGTCTGCTTGAGTTCCCACTGTGGAGCAGGGGCTCACTGTAGGGCTCACAAGAAAGGGGGGAAAGAAATCCCAATAGAGGAGGAACTTCCCAAAATTGCACTCTTCTTTGAAGCAATACAAAGATCTAAAAATGCTGACTGAAAGTCCATTGTAGGGACTAGAATGACTGAAGAGAGGGAAACCCAAAAATTGAAAGCCTGGGGACCAAATTTTCCAAGAGGAGGTTGCAATTCTGACCACAACGTATCTGTGCATACAGCCCAAGGTAAGTGCTCACATCCATTTCTGTTACTGGACCTCTTAGCCAAGAAAAGAAAAGCAATTTAGCATGATAACTGGAACATGAGGTGTCCACCATCTCTTACAGCTACAGTGTTGACTAATGCCAGTGTTCCTCCATGTTTCCAGAAATGAAGGCAACATTATCAGAGGCTTCCTACCAGTAGCAGACAGCAGTTTGAACTCCTTCTTTGATTATTTTCTTCTTACAAAGCCTCCTGCCCTCGTCTTCACTACCTTCCCTCACCCTACAGACCTGCCCTGACATCTACCCCAGGCAGAAGAGTGTCTGTCCCACATCCTTTGTCAGGTGCCTCTGCCACACTGTGGGCAGGCTGTGCACATATCCAAGGTTTCTGTCCTTTGTACAGCCTTCTGGGACCAAGCCCTTCCCTCCCTCCAGTACCCACTTTATGTATGATGGGAGAAAGGAGCCTTTGCTGCATCCTCCTCCCTCCTGCTCACCAGCAGGAAGCTTTCACCAGGGAGAGGGAATCAGCCAGGGACACTGTTCTGATTCCTTTTGACAAGAAAGAAGATAACCTCCTACTAAGTTGATCAGACATGACAGTAAGAGCCCTGCCATCCAGGGGCTGGTGGGGATATTTGGCTGTGCTGTCCTGGGACCCAGGGAGTGCCAGCCATCACCCCATGCAGGCTGTGGGGCTGTGGGAAGCCAACCAGAGGCATGCCAGCAGTGGCAGTGTCAAACTTATGCTGTGCCACCTCACAAGGCAAACCCATGGTCAGGCCCTGCTCAGAGTGTGCCCACAGGGAAGGTTTTGCCTTCTGCTGAGATGCTCTTGCAACCAAGTCTTTATCCAAGTTTTAGTACAACCTGTGCCCTCAGGTGAGGGACTCAGAGCTGAGCTCAGCTCTCCTGTGGTGCATTGCACCCTCCTACCCCTCTTGCTGCTGCTGCCCAGCATTCAGGGGCTGGGGGACTGGGCCAGCCCAACTCTCACACGTGTGGGGTGAGTGAGAGCACCCTGCCAAGGCCATGCAGTTGTGCTCAGGCTGAATTTCACACCGTTCATGCAGGGCTATGGTTTTAGCCCACCGGAAAGCATCAGCAGGGAGGGCAGGGGACTTGGACTGGCAGCACAACATTGTGGGGGCTGGGGGGACTTCAAAGCTTTTAATTGGAAGCATCCTGGTACATTCTTTTGCCATGCAAGTCACTTCTCAACAGTGCCTGTGGGGTCCTGTCAGATGTAAAGGAGAAGGAGCCCCGAGCTCCTCCAATCTGACAAACCTCACCCGCCCCTTCCTCCTCCCCCTCAGACCGCGTCCCTCTGGGTATGGCTCTGTGGGCAGATAGACATGATCTGAATTCACTGCCTCTCCTGGCTGGGGTCCTCATACCTTCTATCTCCAGCCCAGCCTCCCTCCGCCCTCCAGCTTGGGGACATGGCTCAGGAAGGGAGTTCATCCCTGCAGCCTCTCTTCTCTGCATGGCTTTGCATTTGGGCTTTTTTTTTCCTTCTCTCTCTCATTAATTTTTAATTAAGGAGATGTCTCCTTCCCTGGTTGTAATGAATATCTGTGTGAAAGGCTTTTCATTTTTTATTAATATATACCTCTATGTATTTATCAATTTGCAGGAAATCTGTGCGTGTGTGTGAGCAAGTGTGTTTAAAACATCCCCCATTAATTTACTGCTATTGATTTTCTGGCGTGGATACAGCATATAGTATTCAGCATAGAGCTCCTCTGCAGGATATGTTAAAAGGCAGCAGTTTGGGTTGACAAAGGGCACTAAATGCAGTATGCGTCAAATAGACCATCGCTCAATGAAGTCACTTAGCTATTCAAAACATGTCCAGCCATCACTCAACCATTTGCACCAAGAACGGGGGAGAAATTCACGCTTCTTCCTGGACACAACCATTTCCAAACAGCAGCTTTAGCTTTCTTTGGTGAGAGACATCAAAACATACATAGTTTATTTCCCCCTTCCCCCTGCCTTCCACCTCCCAGTGCCGGGTTAAGAAAATCAGTTCTGCGGTACCCACTTGCCGTTCTCTCCCGACAGGGAGCTCCAGGCACACCCAGCTCCGGTAGACACCGGCAGACACTGATCTTATCCCTGGATGTCCATGAAACCCCGGCAGCCCACCGTCCAGCTGGAAGCTGATTCACAAACAGGGCTTTCACAATGGGCTGTAATGTGCGCCGCTGTTCTCTCACTCTCTCCTCACTACGTGTGTAACATAAACCACGCATTTACATCGGTTGCCCCTCTCCCTCCAGCACAGGCTGAAGACCACCTCCCCAGCCCACACGTACGCCAATAGCAGTACTCAGCAACACATATTTAAAAGCGAATCACTGGCCCCTCTTTTCTTTCCTCCTCCCTTTAGAATGTCTGATTCCAGAAGTTAGCTGCAGTGGTGTCTCTTCTGTCATCAGACATGTCACTGAGTTGCTGTTCAGTTTCACCACATCCGACTTCAGCTGATTTCTCCATTCAGAGACTTGTTTATTTTAAGTCTTTACCATAAGCCTTAAAAAAAAAAACCCCAAAAAAACCAACCCCCCAAACAACCCCCCCCTCCCAACAACAAACAAACTGGGGAAAAATGCCAGCCCCAAACCAAACCAATCAGTGGCCAACTAGACCCCTCTGCATCCTGCTCAGTGAGATGTGGTTGCCTACAGACATTACAAAATGCTCTGAACTCTGTTTGAGATGACTGGTATCGTTCTGTATGAGACATTTTGGATATAACCCCGTTGCTCTCTTTTTTCCTTCCTAAAGTGAACTAAATTGCATCCAAAGTGCTTTGCAATCATCTCTTCCCGACATTGCCCCTCACTCACAGTCCTGTCTTTGCAAATAAGGCATTTGCAAAGAGAGCAATTATTTCACTCTCTGGTTGCAGCCGGAGCACAGCAATAACACAGCATTTTGGCATTGCTTACCCAGGCAATACAAACAAGCTGAAGACAGGCAGACTGCACAGTTGCTTTTTGAAAGGATCTCTCGGTGGTTTTGTAACATTATTCCAGTTGGAGGGAGGAAGTGATTTTTCGGGGAAGGTGGGAGGGGGGAGGATGGGAAAGAAGGGAGAAGGGAACAGAACAGTGAATGTTTTGCCTGTCTTCTTGCCTCTGTGCTCTGAGTAACTGAGCCCACCACTCTCAATCCACCACGAAAGGAACAAAGTGAGAAAATGGTGGAATGTGGAGGGATTTATTGGGGGGAGAAGGGAGAAACGTGGGGTGGTGGGAGAGGAAAGGGTGGGGGGGTGTGGAGGTCCAGAATCAAATACCTTCCAGGCAGCAGGTTCTCCATAATCCAGAATGGGTCATGACTTCCTCGTTCTTTTTGCTGGTTTCGTTCTCACTGACAGTTTTAGTCTTGCAAACCCCTCTGGAGTAAAGCCAGTAGTCGGTCCCCACAGCTATGGTCATCAGGCTGAAGGCAGCGAAAGCACCAACGGTGGTTAAAAGCATCTGAACACCTCTGTCAAAGAGCCCCATAATTCTTCATTATACAAATACCCAACCGCCTTCTGATTCTTGGGGTGTGTGTGTTTAATAAAATAAAAGAATAATAATTCCGACTAATAATATAATGGGTATAGAGAGATAGATATCAAAAAAGGGAGGTAAGAAAGCCCACGGAAAAGAGTGTAAATTAGAAAGACCACACGGGAAGAGGCTTGCCTTTTAAATCGGAAACGTTCTGGTTGAAATATAAAAAAAGGAAAAAGGAAAAAGAAAAAAAAAAGAGAGAAAAGAACCAAGAAAAACCAAAGAAATAAAGAGAGAACCCCCCCCAAAATGAGACGCCTTAATCCCTTTTTCTAAAATTCTGGTCTCCAGTTTCCATATGTAATGGCTAATTTGGAGATGGCTTCCACAGTGAACAGGGGAGCAGCAGCAGCATCCTCAACACAATCTCTCATTATCTGGACCTAGACAGTTAGAGACTGTAAGAGCAGAGATGCAACCTTCAGTCTTCTTGCTTAGCTCTGCAGCCTGCGCCATGAAAATCCTTTTCCTTCCCAGTTATCTTCCTTGGGCTTTTTATTTTTTTTTTCCCGGCAGCGGCAGTCGCTCCAATCCTCTCTCACTTTTTCTTGCTTGCTTCTCCTTCCTTTTGCTCGCTCCTACCACCAAGCCAGAGTGCCCAGTATACTGTAAGCCCTTGATTTCAGCTGAACAGGTGCCGAGGTCTTGCCTCCCATGGCTTTTCCGCACAGCCGCGGCGCTCGCTCCCGGCGGAGGTGGGCGAGGAGAGAGGGGGGCTCCTGGAGGGGGGGGTTGGGGAGGGGGAGGAGGGGGACAGGCGCGGCGCCCCTCCCGGGCGGGGGGCGCGGAGCAGAGCCCGGCTGCGGCACCCCCTGCCCCGTGGCGGCCCCCGGCGACTCCCGGGCCCCGCTACTGCATCAAGCCGGCGGCGGCGGCGTTGGCGGCGCGGCGCTGGACGGCTCCCCCGCGGCGGCGGCGGCGGCGGCGTTGGGGTCGGTGTCGGTGTCGGCGCTGGCCGGCGGTGCTGCAGGACAGCTCCCCGGGCGGCGGGGCGGGCGGAGCGCTCCCGGGCCGCCGGTGCTGCAGGACAGCTCCCCGGGCGGCGGTGCGGTCGGAGCGCTCCGCGGCCCGCGGTGCTGAAGGACAGCTCCCTGCCCGCGCCGCCCGCCCTGCCCGCGCCGCCCGCGCCCCAGCATCCGCGGGCGGCAGCCGCCCTCCTCCTCCGCCCCGCTCCGCTCTGCGCGGGCAGGCACAGGCAGCAGGCAGGCAGCGAGGGGCGGGGGGGCAGCCTGCCCCCGCCCTGCGCCTCGCCCGCTGCTGCCGGCACCGGCAAGGGTCGCTCCTCCGGGGCCGCCGCCGCCGCGGAGCTCAGGGGAAGACGGCGCTGGGCTCTCCCTCGCTTACCGCCTTTCTCCCCCCACCGCCGCCCCCCAGCTCAGCCTCCTTCGCATCCCCGCCGTAGGTGCCCGAAGCTGCGAGTGCGACCTGCACACCGCAGCTAGACCCGCACAAAACTTCAGTCAGCCGTTTCTTTCCCCAAGAGGCGGGTGAAATGTAACGTGGAAGGGTAATTTAAAAATAAGCATGTATTTCTGCTCTTATTGCTGTTGTTATGATTTTTAAGTGCTTGCTCTTCACTCTTCTCGGGTTTGCTGCAAGTTGCATATGTCTTGGTGTTGCTCGTTTTCCGTCCCTCTGCCTCCCCCTGACCAGTGGTGTGTGGATCCCTGTATTCTTACTTTGTCTTTAGGGATTTCAGTGAAATCCCAGTGCCTGCTCCAAGAAGCAGACATTTTGGGAAGATTCTTCATGAGAAAGGACGATTTATGATAATTAGTATAATTTTGTTAGGGAAAGGAACCACCAAAATTGAATTCCTCCACCCCCTCAACCCTGGGAAAGCAATCCACCTTTCACATCCTCATTTTACACAGAAAGATGCATGAGCTGAATGGATGCAGACTGAAATCTATCACTGCTTAAGTTTTGTGTCAGACACAACCTGATAGTACAGGGAACACATATAAAATTGTGCAATACTGACATCTAAGTATGTCATAATCCTCTCTCCTTTCCTCAGCAGTATCATTACACCAGGTTAATTACATTAGTCACCTCCTGGTTCTATACATGTAGCTGCTCATTAATGCAACAATCATGAAGAAAAGAAATAATCTAATTCTTGATGCTACCGATTTTGTTTCTCTCTGATCAGATTCATTGTTCAGTGAAAAATGAGACCAGAAGATCTGCTTTAGGTTCACTGCTCTTCTATGCAGGGGAGCAGCGCTGGGGGAAGGGGAAGTTGAACCAGTTGGAGGGCTTCAGCCATGCTGCAATTTCATAACTCTAGTTATCTCTTCTCCCTACTCCCTCTCTACGTGCAAGCTGGGCCTGCCCTTCCAGGACAATCTGTCCCAGGACTCATGGACATGAAGGGCTCTACAGCAAGCAGTCAGGGGGCCACTGTCTGCCCTACAGACCCTTGATTATTTCCCCCATTTGGAGGGCACAATCCAGGCTGCCCTCACAGAAGAGACTGAGGTAGAGGTGTTTATCAGCAAGCACTCATGGTGTCCAGCTTCAGCCATATGCAAATCACCACCAGCAGGCAGAAAAGGCCTCGGGGAAGGCAGAAAAAGGGAGAGGTGGTAGGAGACAATGCAGGTTGAGACTGCTGAAAAAATTGTTGTGGACAAACAATACCTAGTTCATCTGGGGGAATCCTAGCCTTGACCTCTGCCACTGGAGCTGGGTGGGGGGTCCTTCTGTATCCTCAGAGCTGCTGAACAGCTGGGGATGAACAAGCTGGGGCAGGTGCATATTGTACTCCGCATTTTTAGTACTCTGAGTATAGGCTGCTGCAATATGGAGGATGGTAGTTTGTGGACAGGCTCTCTGAACTGTTGTCCTTGGTGCAAAGGAATTTGAGAGGCAGAGAGATGTGGAGAACACTTCTAAACTGGTCGGAGATTATGGCTCTACAGGGATGGCCTGTGTTGAGGAGGCTCCAAGAGGCTCTTAGCCGAAAAAGCTAAGGGGACTTCTCCTTCCCTTATATTTTGCCTAAAAGAAGGAAGGGATCCTGAAGAGGGAAACCATAAGGGAAGAATTAATAATTCTTGTGACTCTGAGCATTTTCTTTTTGTGTTAGTGGTTGTTCCTTTCCAACCCCATCCCAATATTAAAACCTTCTCATTCTTCAAAGAAGGATAGAAAGTCTGGGCCAGAAGTCTGAAAGATTCTGAAGAAGAAAAATCTTCATTTGGTTATTCTTGCACTTAAATCCATCAGGCACAAACATCTCATGTATGGACAAGAAAACCACTCTGGAAATCTGGACCTCATACTCATACCCTCATAGGAGGGTTGGCTCCTCAGTCACTCTGTACTCTCAAATAAGTGTATTACAGCAATAAGAGAAGGGCATGTTCTCCCCAGAGAAATTGCAGTGTAAGAAGGCCATACTTGCAGGGTGGCAATTTCTATAATCTCTGGCTAAGAGGAGTCAGACCTATGAGAGCTCAGCACATGTCAGGATCAGAACTAAACATGGCTTCCTGCCTCACACTTCCCAATTTCCAGAAATAATTCTCTTCCTGCTACCCTACTTATATACTCTTAGACTGTTCACAATAATCCCTCTACAGTTCTAAATGCCACAGGAGAAGAATGGAACAAAGCAATGCAAATGCCAGACTGTCCTGTGTGACTGCTTGTGCTGTGGTTAGATGCTGTGCTGAGATTTCGTCTTTCCTACAAAGAATCATTAAAAATTATAATACAAAACAAGAATACAGAATAAAACCACAGTGGCAGATTTTTACAAGTCGCATCTTCTGAATAGCGCAACACAGAATGACATCTACAGAAGAGTAAGGAGAGAGAAATTAATAGTCTGGAGGAAATAGAGAGATTTTAAATTACATTTTAAATTACTTGAAATGAGAAGTTGATGAGACAGGGAGCCACAGGAAGTCTGCTTCCAATGGCAAGCCAAGAGTGCTGCTATTTGTGGAGAGAAGGGGCAGTGCTGTAGGAAAAAAAGGGGCATGAGAAAGATGCAGGAAGCGAGATGAAGGGCACAAAGTCGGAAGCAACTCCATGGGATGGTAATGAGACTGAATAGTGTTTGCGGATTGAGTGCTGCAGTGAAGCTCTTTGGCACATAGGATAAAATCAAACAGCGATAGTGTATAAAAATTGGATCTAGGAATCTTCATCCTGGGGAGGCCAGCTGAGAAGGAGCTGTTGTAATGAGATGTAAAAGAGATAGAGTTGATGCAGCTGCATTTGCAGGCAGAGCAGAGGTGTTAATGGGGAAATGCACCAGCAGAGGAGATGTTAGAAAAAACAAACTGGGCTTAGGGTGATAATCATAGAACTGGAAGCCAATGGAACAGAGAAGAGAAAAATGAGATACGGCATATAAAGAGAATTAAAATGTAAGATATTTCACTGGAGAAGAAAAAAGTCACATATCTGTACTGTTAGAAAAGCAGATGGGGTGATCAGAGCAGTCATCACTGACATCCAAAGCTGAGGGTCCCAAAGTACTTCAGAAACATTCTCATCAAAGTTGCATGCTGGTGGTTTTCTTAGACCAGTTCAACAAACTAGCAAGCGATGGAAAGAAGATTTGTGGGTTTTGCTGGAGAATCGCAGGTGAAGGAGGTAGAGATGGAGATGATAGACATAGGAAGATACATGCAGATGGAAAAAGCCTCACTGGTCCTCTCTTCTTATGTTCAGGTTCATGTAACTTCAAGATCAACTACAATTAAAATGTCAGACATTCAATACTACAGCAAAGTCATCTCTAGTGTAACCCTGTGACCAGAAACTAAAGGAGAAGGGAGATACAGGATATGGAAGTCTGTCAATTAAAATGAGCAGATTTCCATGCAAAATGGGTGTGCGTGCTGCCCTGAGAGTGCCTAAAAACACCTCTTGTGATAGACAGGAGTGGAGTCTGGCAGGCACCAAGTATGAGGTTCCATTGCTGCTACACAGAAATCCCTCAGTTTCTCACTCATGTCCTCTTCCAAGCTAAATCTTGTACAAATGGTCCATTTAGCCTCACAACACTCCTACAAAGTAACATGTTCATTAGTTTGCAGAGGCACTGAGGCACCACAAAATCCAGAACATATTCATAAAGTACACCAAAGTGAAAGCGTTTGTGCTGATTTTAGTGGGATCTGGGTGCTGTTACAAATGAATTGGGTACCCATGGGTACCCAAGATAACTGTTTCAGATCGAGTCTTGAAGCTACAACTCCCGTGCTTTCCATGTGAGACTCCTTTTCCCTTTTTTTTTACACAACCTTTTCTTCCATTGAATGGTGTATTTGAACATGGCTGGGAAACCAAAAGTGTCCTCTCATGAGCCCTGAGGGTTGTATTCTGCAAAAAAGGAATGCCTTCCTTCCCTGTTCAGAAGAGGTAGTTGGAGAAGACTGAGATACCCAGGATGAATTTTCCGCCATGATGAGTTGCTGGGATGTGAACTGTTTTGCCTCCCTTTCTCTTTCCATGCCATGCTAAGGTTTGTATGTACAGCAGCCTCCTAATCAATATAAATAGAAAAAAATCAATACCTGCAACCCATTAGCTCTAACAGAAGGCAGGCTGCTAACAAGTCATTCTAGCTGGAATTCTAGTATTTGGTAAAGCTCTCTCAGTGAGGATATATGCATATGTAAATATATATATATATACATACATATATATATACACAAACCGAATATGACTAGCAGAGAATATAAGTTGTGAGAACATTCCCCCTCCCACCAGCATGTCTACCCCTATGTATTTACATAAGTATGCTAAACTAAAGACACTCTTCCCCACTCAGATGCTGTGCCTCATACTTATCCTCTCCAGAACACACATTTTTCTACACTTAATCTATAATCCCAGGCTACCTTCATGTTGGACTATCTTGTGTGTACATAAAAACATGCCTCTACATTCCCTTACCCCTGCATTAACCACACACCATAGAAATCCAGCTTGAGATTCACTTATGCACAAGCATACAGCCATTGTTTCTCCTTTGCTGTATCCCCAGATCCTTCATGGAAATACTCTTTTTAGTTCACATTCATATACAAAGCCAGGCACAGACAGTTCCACTGACATCTACATATATCCAACCCTAAAAGTATATTCCAGGCAACAAAAAGTTGATGAAAAATTTTTGGCACAGGTTTTGTAGTCAGAATCTGCTCCAGGGCTTAAGGCACAGGGAAGAGTCTCTAGAATGGATCAGAGAGGCAATGGATCTCACTGCCCATTGTGCCTGAAATACGGGCACCAATAACTATGTTGCCCCCAGTAAAGCCTTTGTCCATTTATCCACTGACTGTAACTAGATTAGACCGTCACTCCTGATTTGTCTCTTGTGGAAGGGGTGGTTGGTTTTTCCTGGTCAACTTCGGAAAATCCAAATTAAAAGCAGTCATAATTTCTTGACAAACAGTTTTATGAAACTCTCCTGAGGAAATGCATATGGGCTGTGGTTTGATTCTTCAAGAAAAAAGAAAAAAAAGCCTATTTCCATGTAAACATAGTAATCAGAAAATTGCAAAGAATAAGTCAAAAAAGAGTAAGGCCTTACTTTTTTCTAAAGGCTTTCAGAATCTTGTTGGAAGCATCAGTGCAATGATAAATGCTGAGGTAAAGGTGAGGTGTACAGTGAGGATGGTTTCTGTTGACACTGATCGATATCCTGTGGTATCAGTCTTCCATTCAGTGTAAAGGGCACAGATGGGGACAGACAACAGGATCCTGTGCAGACGCATCTATTCAGTATCATCATTTAAAGCCACAATCCGGCCCTAATATGAGCTTTTGCCACCTAGACCTCTGCAGCCACAGAGGCATTACTGGGGCTTCCTCCACGGACAGACTTGCTCTCCTAGGTCTGGTGGTACTGGCACAGACAGTACCGCAAGACCACTATGCAAACTTTCATCTTTAGGATACCCTGAGCTTTTCTTCTGTCAGATAGTTTAGGGTATTGGGGCAGGAATATTAGACATTTAACTTATCTGATGCTCAGTAGTATATCAGGGTTAAAAGGATTCTTGAAGGAACATCCCAAGAAAAGCAAGAGAAATGGTTACTGTCTAAGAAAGGCTATTTCATCCTATGAATTTTTGGAGGGACAAATTGAGAGCAGCACATATCATAGCACCTATTCATGAGTTCAGTGAGTTGGCATTCTAGGAGAATTCAGAATCACCATATCCCACTGAAGCCAGAAACAGATTACCAATTTTAATGTGAGAAGGATTTACTTCTGTAGTCCCACATAGTCAGGGAGGTATCGAGGTGTAAAAGTACCTAAGACACTGTTTCAGAGCAAGTTAGCTGATACATTGTGACCACAGAGCTCTTGTATTGTATGAATTCCTAGGATTTGTTTTCACATTACCATTGTAATGGCTTTGGATCCTCCAAGTGAATTCCTATAGAGGAAGTAGGTTAAACATCAGATTAAGTCAGTCAGATGCTAGACTAGAGCATTATGGTGATGCATAGAAGAGTACTCCATGGATAGAAATTGTCAAGAGGTGGTATTCTCTGCCATGGGAATAAAGGCCCACTTTAAAAAAGGAAGCAAAACACGTAAGTCTATTTAGGCTTCTAACTCCATGTTTAGACAGTGAGGAACTGTCCTGATTTTAAGTTGTGCTAAGCAGTCAGCACCTCTCATCGAATTTAGAGAGATGTCGGGGCTCCAAACACCTCTGAATATCTAGATTTCTATTTTGATGTTTTAATGTCATTTAACAGAGTAGCTTTGATCTCATAAACCAATAAATTTCTTAACAGAAGTTAAATCGAAAATCCCAAGGCCAAATGGTGGGTTCATCAGTATTTGACACTTTCAGTCATTTACTGCAGCTACTGAACACTTTTGAAAATTTCTGGGAATGATCAGAAAGCGGTGTTTATTTATATGGTGGAAAATGATGGGAAGTGAGGAGCCTACTGCAGGGCAAAACAATTCCTAGCACTGCACTTGGCTCATACAGCTCCACCAGACCACATCATCAAAGCTCAGGGCCTTGATGGTGCCTCTCTGCCACTGTGTGGGTCTCTTTGGCAGCTGACCCCAGCAGAGGCTGACCAACCACTCCCCCGTCCTCCAAGAGTGTGGGATTATGGGATCTCCTTTGTGCTTCTCTAATTTGTTTGCTCAGTTATTGTCCTCTTTGACACAGTGAGCAAGCCAGGCAGAGGATGCAGGGAAGCGTTTCTCAGCTATGCTCTGCAATCCATAGCAGAGACATGGGAACATACACAGGAGTAGGCAGCTCAGAGCAGCAGAAAGGCTGTTTTTCCCCTGGGTTACGAAGGCGGCTGGGAGATGAGCAATTCCCTGTGCAAAGCTGGTCCTCCTCCCATGATCATCACTACTGCATTCTCTGACAGGACCCTTTTCCTGTGTCTGTTAGATAAAACTATTCATTTGCCATCTTTCCACTAGCCAGTCAGAAATGACAAAACACTTCTCTGTTTCACAGACCATTGGGACTCTTCTCTGCAACTGACCTATATTGGTTATAAGCTTCATTTGTTCTGGCCTGCACTCCTCTCTCTTCTCCCACATGGAGTACATGCACTGCTCCTCCCCCTCAAACAAACACCTTTACACATCCAAGGACATTGTAAAAATAAAATGATCACAACCTGGCCCTCTGGGAACCTTGGTTTTACAGTTTGTCCCACTCTGATGCCAACAGAATTCACAACCCAGTTCAAGAGAGACAGACAGTGAGTGAGAGAAAGCAGGCAGACATGCACACAGACAGAAGGAGATGGAGGAATCAGGGAGAGAGAAAAGGAGCAGAAGAAAAGAAACAGGGCTCCTAGTCTAGAACACAATGGAGAAAGGGGGATGGAGTTATAGGGACAATATATAACTTAAAATTATAGAAAATTGAAGGAGGAGAGAAAGAAGTAGATGGAAAAAACCCCAGGAAAGTATAGAAGAGAAAAGAAATGGTCAAAGGGAACAGGGGGAGGTCAAGTCAGGCAGCAAAGCAAAGTAGTGTCTGTGAAACTAGGCAGAAAAATAAGAAGGTGCTTGTGAATCTGGGCACTACTTTTTCATGTCTCCTTTTCTATTGTGAGTACACTATAAGGAAAAGGACAAGAGGAAAGGGAAAGGAGGATAAATAAATACCTGAACTGCCATCTTAAACAGCTTCTAATAGTCAAGCAGATATGCTTGAAATAGACAGTCCACAGGTAGCAAACAGTCAGGCACAAATTGCAGTTCAGCAGGTAGGAAACAGTCTGCACTAGCATAGTGGCATTTACATTCCTGGGTCCACTGGGTCTCTCTGTGCACTGGCAGTGAGCCCTGAATGCATAAAAATGCTTCTGTTTAGTACTGGGGATTTGTGCTCTGATGGCTGCCCTGCATCCTCTCTCAGGTTCCAATAAGAAAATCTCAGCCCCAAACATACAAGTGCAGCTAGTCTCCCTTCTTTTCATCCAAATCCCTTCCTCCCCACTGCCTGATGTCAGCTTTCATTTGCACTCCAAGGGTTCACCTCTATCTAGCCTTGTTCTTTTGTTGCTCTGCTCTCTCCTCTTTCCTTATGGCTCCCCTCCTCACTCCCATTCATTCAGCTCACCCTTATACAGGCCTATATAAACACACATACACAGAATTTATCTCCACCTCTGTAGTTATCCACTTACCTATGAGTGTAGTACCTGGCTGGCACACTTCTCTCTCCCACAGACAATCCACTGATTTCCACACCACAACCCTGCCAAATCTGCTGTTTTTCCTTCCTTCACTGCCTTTCTCTTGCTGCCCCCCAGCCCGTCTGCTTCTTTGTCTCTCCCTGCACAGTTCTTTATGTTTTTCCCTCTCTTCAATCCATTCTTCTTCCTTCTCCCCAACTCTGCCCATCTGTCTGTCTGTCCCTCCTGCCCACAGTTCTCTCCAGCTGATACACATGTACCCCAGTGTCTCTCTCCCCTTCTCCCCCTGCCACATTTCATTTCTTTGTGTCTCCTACACACCCAGGCCCACACTTGCTCCCTCCCATACTGAGAGGAGGCAGCAGCAAAGAATTTGCTGCTGACCGCTGCATTGCTAGGAGGCAAACACATGGCCGGCCTTGTGCAGGCCAGTTTCTGCCTGAGTGCCCCAAGTCACATATCCCCAGCATCATCTCCAGCACTGGGAAAACAGATGGTATAATAAATGAGCGCAGTCTGATAAAAGGAGGAAGGGGTGCCTGCCTCGGATGCTCCTCACCCGCACAGAGACACACATCCGACACGGGCACAGCCCTCTCGCTCCTGTACCAGTCCAGCTTTGTGCCAGAACTAGCCAGCTGAACAGGACACAAGCTCTTCCCCAGCACCAGACGGAAAAGAGAGGGGTAGGAGAAGGTGGTAGTGGATAGAATGACCAGTGGCTATTTTTCTGACCACAGCTTCTAATCCTGGAAAGCAAAGTACATGGGAGGAAATAAGCAGTCTTAAGGTCACGGGAGGGCTGGTATCATGGGAGATATAGCAGAATTGTGGGGACATATAAGATTTCCACATGCAGAGACAGGAGGAAAAAGGCAAGAGGCATGGACAGGGAAGAGGAATCATGTATCAAAATAGCTGTGAACCAAGATGGCATTCAGGGATCACTCTATCTCAGTGAAGAGGGAAAGGAACCTATTGACAATCTTAGCTGTGAGGTCCATCAAGAGCAGTGACACACTCTGCTCAAAAGGGACAGAAATCAGAGTGCAGGGCTTGCATTACTCTGCTTTTGCTCATACCAGAACCATCCTTCTGCTCTTATCCAGTTCCATGACATTGTCCAAGAATACTCCTTTACCTCTTCCTTTACCTCCCCAGATACCTCTATCCAGACACTTGCAGCATCCTTTCCTCCGCATTTACCTGTTAGAAGAAACCCATACTTGCTACTCTTTTCAAACCCACCACAATTCCTTTCTCAACTAACATTTTCACATTCATTGCAGCCACTCTTTGCTGACAACAGCACTGAAAAGTATTACCTTAACCCTGCAAGACATCTTTCCTAAATATACTGTTTTGCTGTGCCTACAAGCTGATTTCATGCCTGATGTTTCAACTATAACCTGAATCTCAACACCTCCAGTTTTGCAGTCCTCAAACTGAAGCCACTCAACATCACAGAAACAAAGTCCTAGATATGGCACACAATGGCCACACATAACTGTTAGACTAAGAGAGAACAATGCTTAACAGGACTCAAAATTGATTAGTAAAAGCAGAGAAGGGAAATGAATGCAAAAAATATTCCTTCCATCCTTTCTGCTGTATGAACTGATTGTGAAGTTGTGAGATATCAATGCTCAAGTTGTAGTGGGCATTTCTGCCTGGCCAGGTGGAGGTGCAGGTTCTCTTTCCACTCCCTGAATGTATTCATGATGCACCATCACAATTAGGCATAAATGTATGTGTTGTCGCCCACTCTCCCCCTCCCCAACATCCCCCCAGAAAAATTAAAAAATGTTTAAGCAGTAAAGTCATGATAATTTCTGGCAAAGGAAAATAGAGATAGTGGAGATAGCACTGGAATTAATTTGTGTTTTAAATGTGTTTATGAAGATATGTGGGCATCAATTGTAGATATCTAATTATCTCCAGAAATTCCCTCAGAAGAGCTGTACTCAAAATGAATTTCCAACATCTCTTCACACTCTTCCACTCTGATAGTCTGATAGTGCCCTCAGCATACCTATTCTATTTTTTCTGGTCTCACCTGGATATGCTGTCTCCAGCCACTGCTGCTCACAGCATCACAGCTTACTGTTCTTATCTCCCCACACTATTCCTAGGTTTATCATTCTGGATTCTTGCTACTGCCCTTTCAAATTCCAGTGTCAACCCTGTCACACAGACTTTAACTCTTCCTGCCTTGTTCTAATGCAGGCCCTACATCTTCAACCTAAACTGATGGCTACCAGTGACCTTCCTCATCATGGCTCTGAATTCCCCTGTCTGCCCTTGGCCCTGAGAGCTTGGCCCTGAAAATCTCCTTTCAGTTATTTATTCTTACCACTTGCCCTTCCACCTGCAAGGTCATCCAGCTCTACCCTGTAGCCTCATTTTCCCTCAGTGGTTCATGCAAAAATTACTTTTCCTCCCACTTCATTTCCGTACAACATTCTAAAAGACAGGAAAATCCTTAGGTTTTCCCAGCCTTAAATCCCACCATCCCAATCTGCTTCAGCAAATCCTTTGGGCTCTTCATGAAGAAATACACACCTACACATTTCCTACTTCCTATTTCCTGTTCCCCTACTGCTCCTGCACATTTTCCCTGTCTGGGACACAGAAGTCAATCACTTCTGCCTTTTATACCCTTTCCCTCACAGTTCCTAACTTGCAGCCCTCATATTGGCTATTTTTCTTCTACTTGTGCAGAAAGATTATAGGCTCCATTTATCTCCAATTGAGGTATATCTGGCTGGAGGGAAACTCATCAAACTGACCCCATCCCTGACCCCAGATTGACAGGTAGGGTCTGTCACATTTCCCTTTTAAACATTCCCAGGTTAAATCTCAGAGACCAGGAAAGGGAGCAATTCTAAGCTTCTCTTGACAAACAGCTCTAGGGGAGGAAATATGTGAAGCCGTGACAGAAAAACAAAAGACCTCCAAGGAGTTAAAAAACCCTACCAAAAATTCCCACCAAAACCCCAGGTTAGAAGGAGAACAGCCAGTGCCTGACAAAGTTACACTGCAGCAAGCTCCAAAGAGCTGAGATGAGGCTGCCAGGACTGAGCTGGTGGTCTCCTGCCAGGAAATTGCACTCTAGACTGAGCAACATACCTATCTCTCAGGTGACTTTGACAGGGAGTCACAACAGCTAAAGAGCCCTGAAAAGACTCAAGACTGAGTAGCTCTCTTCTTCCTCCCTCCCCCAAGCATTGTTGTTCCGGGTCAACAGAGCCAAGGGCAACTGGCACAGAAGACATTGTTCTCCAGGCAAAATGACAGCAGGAGGAGGAAATAGGACACGAGAAGTAGAGAGATGATGTGCCCTTAGGCCAAAAGAGATGTGGGGGCCAACATGGCCCTTGAAGTGCTCCTGCTCTGACTCCACCTTTGCTGCAGAAGGTCTGAGAAGTCCCTCAGCCCTAGGTTCCACATAGTACCATCTGCAAGATGGAAAAATTACTTATTAAGAGCAAGTAGAGGTGGATGTTGTCCAGCAAGGAGCAGATATGAGATAGGGAAAGAACTGAGAATGCATGGGGAGAGAGGGGTCCCATCACAGAAGTGTCAATAATAGGGGTATCTTCCTGCCACTAGCATATAATCAGCCATCATGCTGCTGACTTTGTGCAGGCAGATGAGACCGTAACTGCAAGCAAGTGCCATCTGAACATCATAGATACAGCAATTATTAAAAACAGAGCACAGCCTTGGGTTGCGTAAGGACCCCCACAGATCTGCATAAGCACAGAAAGCAGTTGCTGCCTCCAGAACAGAAATGCAGTGTTTTCCCTGCTGTCAGCACCTGCATCAGGCTCCCAGTTTCTCTTGAGATATAGCTCTTAATTGGGATAGATTGTACGTTTTCTGCTGCAGCCCAGCCCAGCTCCCAGTTTAATTGCTAGTTTATGACTTAGCCTGTTTTGTGCTTTCCATGCTACTTCTTTCCTCACTTAATCTAATAGAATTATAGAAAGTATTGCTGGGAGGACCTCAGGAGGCCACACAGTTTATCCTTCTGCCCCAAGGCAGTATTTCATTTTCAACAACATCATGTGTCTTTTGCTATCAGGTCAGATCAGTCCAAGATGTATAGTGGGTAAAGAAATGAAGCTTACCCAGGGGAGTCAATTGGCATAAAAGACTAAATCCAGCTCTTTAAGTCACTGAAGTTATATCAGAAATAACCCTGGTCCAAATGGTGTCACTTATCAGATGAATCTTTTAAAAGATGTCCTTTCTTAAGTTTAAAGTCTTTAAATGAACAAATCTCCAAAAGAAACTGTTTTGACAGCCCCATTTCAGTATATTTAATGCTTCATTATGAACAGCAGTGACCACTCCATTGTTAAGACTCAACAGATCTTATCAGTGTGATCAGCTTTGAAACTCCTATTAATTCCCACAATAAAACCTGAACTTTCTGGAATTTTACAACCTGAATTTCACTACACAGTAGACTATGTCTGCCAAGACAAAACAAAACCCATTAAAGCATCTTTAATATGACAACTTTACACAAACAAATTTTCAGTAAAATTTCAGAATGTCAGACAGCTTCTTAAGGCTTTTTTTACAAGATAATTTGACAAAAAATTCCATTTTTGTTTCCTTTCGTCTATTAATCTAAGAAGAAATGTCTTGCAGCCTTGGGAATAGATAATGCAGAAATTAGAAGGATAAAAATAAATAAGCTGGTGATGTATCAAGCTAAGTAAAGCAGGGCACAAGTGTAACAGAGATTCTGTGCAGACCCATGAGGACCAAAGGAAAGGTAAGGAGGGATTCCACGGAGGAAAGAAATGATTTTGTCTAATCAAAAAAGCAAGCAGGAAAAAGGACTACATATCCATTAAAATCAGGTAAAGGCCTGTTTGTTTCCTTCCCCTTCTTTTGAAATTTCAGTTCTGGTTGTGCTGGGTCCTTTCTGTGTTCTAACACTCATGCTGAGCACCGGCAGGACTGCACAGCTGGACAAAGCAGGAGAGCTGTAGGAAGACAACAAGCTTCCTGGTCAGCAGACAGGCTTTCTGTCTTCCTCCCACTGCTCTCCACAGCATCTGCAATTCAGACTGATGCTAAGCCTATAAGCAGCAAACACACATCCTCACTCTCTAGATGTGACTGCCACAGTTAGTAAACAGGTAGGAGAAACTTAATAATAGCTCCAGACTCTTACTCATCCAGCTGATCCAGCTCACTCACCACCTTGAACTCCTTACACAGAAACAAAACTATTTCCCACAATCTTCCCATGTTTGGCTCCCATGTTTTCTACTCTCTCTTCACTCCTAGCCTCTACAACCAAGGTCACAACTAAGCCAGGAAAACAGCAATAACCACCATTCCACCGTTTGCATCAGGCTGGTATTATATAGCACATTAGCCAGGAAGGACAATATATCATGCTGTTAAAATGCATTTGAAAGGGTTGAGATTGTTTTTGTCAAACATGCTATTTTGAAGGACACTAAATTGTGTTCACATTAGTCCTTGAAATAGTCCTGTAGAAAGCAGGTAGGACAACATGCTTTACACACAACTTCTTTTCTACTTGTAGTTGTGGCCTGTGGAAGAGGGAAAGGGGCAGTGGGTGAATCCCTACTGTTAGCTTATTAGATCATACATTTCCTCTCTCAGGCAATACATCTTTCCCTGCACAGGCTGCATTTTTCTTCACTAACTTCTCAAAAGCAGCTTCCCTATAAATCACAAATCACCACTGCAAGCATTCCCTTAATGAGCTCCTCCAGCTTTTGCATTTATTTTATAAAACAGCATTCACCAATCTTCATCTTACTGGTGCATTTAGTGTGTTTATTTGAAGTTATGGTAGGTCTTTCAGGTGCAGAGAGATAGACTCCCTGGTTAAAGATTGCACAGAATTCATTTTATTACCTATTTCAAAGGCATTCATCCCCCCTAGATACACTATGTCACAGGTGACGTACACATCTGGTATGTTATTTTCAATATGAAAAAATATGTGTCTTGTTGTGATCACATCATCAATAGAATCAGGAGGAAATTAGATACTAAATAAAAACAAACCCTCTTCAGCTCTTCAGCTAGACCAGCACAGCATCCAAAATAGCTTTTATTCTTACTAGTCAGAGACATCAGCACGTGCAAGCTAGTTACCCTAAATTCATGGAGGACCTTTTCCCTCTTTGGAGAAAGCAGGAGCTTTCCCAGCTTATTCTGTCATTTTTGAGTTGACTTCTAGAAAAAGAACCTCTTGTTTTCACTTTTTGTAGATTGAGCTCCTACTCATCCTCTTTAACTGGTATTCAAGCTCCCTAGCGAGTTCCTAGCATCAACATTCCGTTGCCAGAGAATGAGACCAGTGCTTCTCCAGATTCTTGAAGTGCTTCATAAACTCTGCTACAACATCTGCAGCCATATTTCTTACATTCAATTTAATGTACTTTTCCTAGCACTGAGCATAAAAATGATTATAAACCACATGCATAGAAGTCTTGAAACACAGATTCCTGAAAAGACTGCCTAAAAAGTCACTCAGTGCTTAGTCTCTACAAAACTCAGCTTCCCTTGCCCAAGGGAGTCTACCATAATCTGGAAGAAAATGGTTAAATTTTTGAAACTCATGGTGTTAGGCTCAGTTACAAGGCAGTACCTTACCACAGATGCCTTTGTATACTGCATTAGCAAAGACTCTTACACATGCAACGTCAGTACTCCACACAAAAGAGCCACTCTCTCTAGGCTTTTACCTTTTCTAATACGAAACTTCTAGCCAGACACAGCTGAGTCAGAGTAACTTAGCCAGGCTGTCTTTCATTTCCTTAGTCCTGTTTCCACTAGCAACATCAGAACCGTGGTCTTTTATCTGAAATTCAATGACAAGCAGAGAGACTTTAATAAGAGGACTCTGATTTTGAGATTGAGAACTGAACCTAATCAGAATGTCATTGCCAAATTCAGCTGACATAAACGAAACAACAATATATAGGATGATAAAGATACGAAGAAGAAAAGGTAATTTTTTATAAGTTTTAGATTTATCTTTAGACTAGAAAAGGTATTCTTGCAATTTGACTCCTTTTAGCAGTTAAGGCAATTTGGATGTGCCTGCAGGAAGCCCTTCTTGCTCACTTCAAGGGAGGCGGCAGCCTCTGGAGAACTCCTGTGGCCCGGGACCAGCAGAGGGCACTGCGTCACCAAGTGACAGCGGTTGGACACGACACAGCTCCCACCAGGCAGGGACAGTGAGCCACACCGAAGGAAAGAAACAGATTCTGGAAATTAGAAACATGCATTAGTCACCAGCATATCAATACGACAACTGATAAGGGCAACACTGTTAAAATTGGTCTCCAACTCCGGGCACTCCTGGAAACACACCTAAATCCAGCTCTGCCTCCACACATCTCAGACACCAGGTGTTGATTTTAGGGCAATAAGCCTCCTCCTGAAAATGCTTTTCAAGGGGTAGGGCCAAATCGGTCCTATCCCGCAGTGTATGTATCAAGGCTGGCTTAAGTCAAAAAACATCCTGTCAGCTTCCTCTCTCCTTTTTCAAACCTCTAAATCCTTGCTTGTAGCAGCAGGAAGTCTATTCAGACAAAAAGATATCAAAGCAAAGAGCTGGCAATTTCCATTTTGTCCTCCCCTTTTACTCTCCGCCTCCTCCAACCTAGCAGACTTTCAATGAGCAGAGAACCAAGTTAGAGGACATGAAAGGAATGCTGAGGTAGCAGTTTCAGAAGAGTGTCTTTCTACTTGCTTATTTCTAGTTTATTTTGAATTACCAGAGGATGACCATGAAGTAGCAAATAGCTCATATTTTTTCTTCTCTCTGTATTCAGTACAGCAGGATTTTCAGTACTAGAAGAAGCTTACAGGAAAAATAAATCATACCAGTCAGGCTAGTGAGTGAAAAGTTTCCACTTTCTCTTTGTACAGTTGGTGGAATAACTTTGCCAGGATATGGAAAGGGGCCTCAAAATTTTTCATTTCCTTCTGTAAAGAAATAAGAGTTGTGAATTGCAGATGGAATGAGCATTTGACTATTTCTGCTCTGTTTCACCAAAGAAGGATGAAAACTGAGTTAGATGACAAACAAGAGGAAGAGAGTTCCCAGTTATCTTTCTCTGCCTAAAAGAGAAGATAACTTTACAAACATCCCCTTGCACAGATGGTGAAAGGAGCAGATACTCACCACTGACATCTCACAGTATTCCAGGCCATGTTTCTCAGCCCACTCCTGTGCTTGCTCCTGCTCCACAGCTCGACAATCAGCTAGGTCTGTTTTATTCCCCACTAAGACACCTACAGAAAAAAAGACATGAAACAAAAGAAAAAAAATCCCAGCTCATCAATGCTGACTTGTAAGCCATAAATACAGGAACATTAGTAGAAGTAGCTGAAAAAGTTGGAGGTGTGGAGAATAGTCTGCAACTACCTAGAAAAGATTCCAAAAAGGAAACATATTCAAGCCTTATTTGTTTTTTGATAAAAGTAATGGAGTTGGAGGAAGCCATGTCTGCCCTCGACTTAAAACAAATTCTCTATTCCACAGCTCAATAGAAACAACTGCTGTCATACAGAAGGGGAGTAAATGACAAGAATCAAACCCATTCTTACCTGGGATGTGCACCCCAACTGCTTGAGCCCTCAGCTTCTCCAACCATTTGTCACAGTTGTTGAAGGATTGCTCATTAGTGATATCATACACAAGGCACAGGACGTTGGGTTGCTCCCACTGCACAGCAAGAAAGGAACACTGTCAGCTCTAATGAAACTGATGTGGTCAACAGTCAGGCTGTAAACGTGGCAAACACAGCTGCTAAGATGAAAATAAAAAGCCTAACACCCAGGAATCCTATGCCTTGGCTGAGGTTTCACATTTCAGTTGACCCAACTAAATCACTGACATTGGGAGAGGTGGTCTTGCTTTCCTCTCTAGTCCTGTCTGTGCAGTCCTACCCCTTTACTTGTATCAGCTCTGGCACTCATCTGATCCCTGGGCAAGCTGATTTTTCATGCTGAATCAGCACAAAATTAATCCTAAAAAAAAAGCAGAAAGGTTTTCTTCCAATTTGAGAAGCTGAGCCAGCTTCTAGAGAAGTCTCTTGCAAACCAGATCTAGTGCAAGAGCAAAAGTGGAATTGCTCTTGTAGACAATGAACCATTAGGTTAACTTAGTCATCTTATGAAAGCTCACATCAATTAACTGATTCTGCTTCTCAAAATGAGGTAACACAGTAGAGAACTATACAGGGAAGGTCACAAATATGTGAAGGAAAAAACCCAAGGGCAGGATTATGCTCAAGGACAAGAATGAATCCTGTCAGATCAAACACATTACTGTAACAAAAAAAACCTCTTCCACTGTTGAAGTTGCAGCAAAACAGATGTTTTTCTAAGAAATAAAAATAACTTTAAACAACAGTACACAAAAATTCTCAGTTAAAATTCCCTATTTCTTTTGTAAGAATACTGCCTATCTGCTTTCCTTTCTCTGGAAAGTATTTCTTCTAGTACTTATACAAGTTTTAGAGAGGTAGAACAGGATGCGTTGGCAACTGAGGTAATTGCTCCCATTTACACTAAAGACAAAGTTTGCTACATCTGCCAGACTGGGGAGCTCAGATCTTCAAAGCAAAAGCACTTCTTTGGAAGAAGAGGACTGTTACATAAGACTTACCACTTTCTCCAGCATTTCAGAAAATAGATCTTTTCCTGCAGAGTCAAAAATGAAGAATTCCTGAAAGCGGAAACAGAAAGAAGGCTCTTGCCAAGAAAAATGCAGTAATGAAGTAAATACTGCAACTTGTAACTCCAACATTTTATTCAGTATAGCAGTGTCATGTCCCTAAGGGACAAGTTTCCCACACCGAGAAAACTCCAGATAGTATGAGAAAATAAATAGTCATTTTTCAAGTATAAGCAGTAAGAGTTACTTCCAAGGCCCAAGTCTAGTTTCCATCCCTACTGGAAACAGAATATGTGGAGTGGGACAGTAACCTCTACTATCATTAGAAATTACATACATTCCATTAATGGGAGTATAGGGCATTAAGGAAAAATAACAGATAAGCTTCGGCTTCTGTAGTTATAAGAATCACAAACTAAATGCAAGTACCCTAAAGGACAGAACAGAATCTCAACAAAACTAGCAATAACTTTGGTTTAAAATGTTGTGTAGGATACAAGTATATAAAAATTACATTTTTAACACTAAACCAACCCTGGAGTATCAGCAATTATACATGATCAGCCTCATTTCCTTAATGCAACTTAATTGCCCTATGAATATGCATAGTGATCTTCCACCAGAATGAGACTCGTGTGGGGCTTGAGCTCTGGATGTCTCTTTCTGACCCAATTTATGTCACAGAAAAACTCACCACACTATCACTTGTCTCTGGAACTGATACAGCCTTCACCAACAGTTCTATTCCTGCTGTCTGTCAAGAAGAATCAGGAAAATGAGGATCAGGAGAGTTTTTAAGAGCCTGTCCAACTGTATACCAACCGTGCATAGGACTGAGGCAATTCTTGTGAATCATTGTAATTCCATCAAACACAGACTGCTGGAAACTCAGCAATTCTCCTCCTAGCTCTGGTGACCTAATCTCACCAATACGTCAAAGACTCCTAGATTTGCTCAGTTGGGGGAAAAATGAGGAGAACCAAAGAGATTTGCTTAGATACAGCTCAGAGTATTAGCTGAAGTCTGCAGGTCCACGTTCACTCTCGCACTGCTGCTCTAACGCACGCCTTAGAACGTTTTGCACTAACCATGTGATGAGCTAACATATGGGACCGAGATTATTTGTGCTTCTTCCACCTTTTATCTCATCCCACTTTGTAGCTCATTTGTTCTATTTCTATCCTTAAATTCTGGTTTCCATCTTTATTTCAATGAATAAACATATTTTATGGCTTTTTTCTCTATACTCATATTTTCCTTTTTTTACTTTACTTATATTTACTTTTATTTTTATCCTGCTTCTGATTAGTCGTCACCATTGATTCTTACACTGAAAGACTGCAAACTGTATCCTCTTCATCTGGGAACAGTTTCTGTACATTATAATTATCTTGGGGCTATGCAGCACATCTTGGTGTTTGCACAGTGATAAGCGCACTGTCCACATGCACATTTAATAGTTGGAATTAAAAGCTTTCTCCTTCACCAGTGCTTTTTCATAGAGTAGTCCCTAAAGGGGGGAGCTCTCTAACACCACAAAACCTTATGAAAACATTGGTTCAGCAGGAAAATCACAAGATTAACTAAATTATTCTGCTTTAAGTTTCAACAGCAGCACGTACATAATGCAGACTTACAGAATGTTAAATGTTTTCAGAATCTAGGGTGTAAAAAAGAAAACCCTCTAAGATCCCCCCCTTGAATGACTCAACTTAAAATCGTATTTATTTTGTTCTAGGCCTCTCAGTTTTCCCATTCACCTTAGAAAAAAAATTTAGACAGCAGTCAGAGCCTGTTGTATGCTTACCAGTGTGTAGTTCTTCTGAAAATGAGCCCCATCACTGCGAAACATCTGGGCTAAAGCACTCTTACCCACAGCTGGATCTCCTGCAAAATCAAAACTATAAAATATTGTTGTTTCATACTAGAGTATCTTATTTTTCCTCAGTTCTGTTACTATCACATGTTTAAGAGCCTGGATGCTCTGACTCTGAATACAGGCTATTTAACTGTCACATGAAGCACAAAACCATCTAAAAGGCAATACTCACACAAGGAAATGAATATTGCCACTATCCATACTGGTGGCTGACATCTGATTTCAGACCTATGCAAAACAGCAAAGGGCTACCAGATCAGGGTGGAACTGCAGTTCTAAAATTCATGCCTACTCTATGGCCCTAGCCTAGGAATCAAAATTTCCCAGATATGTTATCATGTAGAGAAAATTGCAATGTGATAAAGGACTGGGTTTCCTAGGAGGCTATTTCCTCTCCTAGGTTACCCATTCCTTCAGACTCAAATCCTTGTTATATACTGAGACAAAGCTGCTTAATCTGGTAAGATTTCTCAATGAACTCTTCTTGCTGACCCTGCTAAGAGAGCAACTCTTGCTGACTCAATACTGCTGGTGGCTCATTAGTACATCCTGGGCATAACAGAAACAAATGTCAGAGAGAAAGCACATGGCTGGAGAGAAGAGCCTGCTGATTCATCCCTGTACAGAAGGAAAAGCAAGGTGCTTTAGTTTTTGCTCTTCTAGAGAAAGGCTTTCTGATATGGTTTGCACAACACTTCAGGCAAACATGGCAACTGCCTGCTTTGGCCAGCTCTCACAAAACTCTGTGAGATCCAAAGCAATCACAGGATCACAGAATAAGCTGAGTTGGAAGGGACCCACAAGCATCACCGGGTCCAGCTCCTGGCCCTGCACAGGATCATCCCCAAGAGTCACACCATGTGCACAAGAGTATTGCCCAAATGCTTCTTGAACTCTGTCAGGCTGATGCTGTGACCACTTCCCTGGGGAACCTGTTCCAGTGCCCAACCACCCTCTGAGTGAAGCACTTTTTTCTAATATCTAACCTAAACCTCCCCTGACACAACTTCAAGCCATTTCCTCAGGCTCTGCAAAACTCACATATGCCTATATCACTACATGAAGAAAATCATAAATCATAACCCTTTCTAAACAAAGACCTAATACTTCCAAAGAGCTTATAATTTCTCCACATAATGTCTTGCTAGCCTGGATAGTTAAAAGGACAGACAGGAGCCAGTAATTAAATACCTCAGTGGTTCAAGCTTTACCCTTAAAGGCACACTCATAACAGCCAAGCCTGGAATAGTCTTTCACATTATGTTGTTAATAAATACAAAAAAGGAAGTATTTTACATTATGTTGTTAATGAACGAACCAAGAAAGGGCTGTATTTTTTAACTCCATTACAGCTTCTTAATGGTGTTTTGAAGGAAATTGGTAAAGCTCTCTGCTCACATACTGTTACAGAAGAAGAAGGGTATTTTGGATAGTGACAATTACCCCTAGATGCATTAACCAAATGTAGTTCTTGTTTAAACATTTTTAGCATGCTTGCTTACTTTGAGCCGAGTTGGGCTCATAATATTTAGACAGAAAAATCTGGTAAGTCAGCTTGTTTGTTCTCTGATCAGTTCAAGCTTGTGCGGAAGACAACACTCTGTTCTGAGTGGAAGCTATTCTGTATTTCAATAGACAATTAGATCTCTCTTTGTAAAATGAGATAGAGAGGCACACATTGCTCCAAACTGTGCAGGCATCAGCCAGCATAAATTCTTAACTAATGTGTTCCCTTTCTTTCACTTGACAGCCCCAGGTGTTCCTTCCCTCTTTTTATTTTTTGCCATCCTTTTTACTCCATCACATCAGTACACTTCCTCAAAGTAAGTTTCCTTGCCCTTTTCAGTTAGTCTCATGTGCCAGCAGTGCATTGCACAGTATATATTCTACCCATATTTCTGTTATTCTGCCAGAATCTGCAGGGTCTTTCTAAAATGCCTGTTACTGCCAGCTGTCTCTCTACAATGAAAACCTTTGTGTAGTGTCTCCATAACTAACTCGGACAACAGATTTTTTTACTTTGTGTCTGTAAATGACCCTTGAGGTAATACAGAATCGTCTTTTATGGTCAATTTAATAGTCTGTTTTGCTAATATGAGCCCTTTTCTCCTGTTCTCTGTGACCTTGGTGTAGCTCCCAATTCTGGCTCTTCATAACCATTTATTTAGGTCCACAAGAGCTCCCAGTTCCATTTCTAATGGGTTTGCTCCTATCTATGTAATTGCATTTTCTTGTTCCCTTTAGGTTGTTGTGGATACTCATACCTTAGTTCCCTTTCACTAGGGTGTTTTTTTCTGCAGTACAGAATCTATTTTGCCTGGTCTGACTCATTAATTTATTGTTTTTAATAATACATGGATATTATTGTAGCACATAAGAGAATGACATATGGCATAGGACATTCCTGTTCTTTGTCCAAGAGAATTGGAAAGGATGGTCCAGACACAATTAGGATTAAGGACATTAACAGGTCATTCAAAGAAAAGTTATATGATATTAAAATGGTCATGGAATTGGCCTGTAGTAACACCAAACAACAAAACTGGAGAGAATTCAGCAAAGTCAGTATATTGGAAGCAGGAAACTTCCAAATTGGAAATGATGCTTATGTTTCAAGTGCAGAAGATGGGCAAGATATCCATGTGTTCACAGCAGTAGACCCACAAGGGAGATTAATTCTTTTGCTTTTGCCAAAGACCACATCTGGCTTTGTGTGAGTAGATGGTCAGCTGCTTCTGAGGTTAAAAAGGTAAACATTTTATTCTGGATGAAATAATTTGGAACGAAGAGTTAAACCTGGGAGTTAACTGCACACAAAGGATTTGTGCTTTTGGCTGAGGCTGCACAGCGCTTCAAAGCAGAGGAAGGGGAAAAAAGAAAAAGTTTTTTCCACAAAGTGGTAACAGCCAGCTGTACTTACTTTCAACGTTTCAATAATCCATCCTGACTAAATAAATTGGTGTCTTCACCTCATTTTTTTTTCTCAGGTTAGTCTCCAAATTGTTTGGGGAAAAAGATGCCACTGTAAAGTGCCCATGCTTCATCCTTCTACTCTTTGTTTAGGCTTTACCTTTCTATCATGCTCACAGAATCACCCAAATTTCTGACATTAAATTTTCACATCAGCCCAAAGCAAGGCTCACAAATGAGGCAGGACTCAGCTGCCTACCCTGCTCCCTTCACGCTTTCTCCAATCTATGCGCCCATCTTTCCACACTGCAGAAATACCCTTTTTGACTTGGGTTTGGGCTTTTTGTCCCTCTTTTTCAGACCCTGTCCCTGGATTTCAGCCGATCCAACTACATCTCACACCCTCCCCGGGAACAGCTCGACTCCACGTGGAAGGTGGGGCCGGGTACCGAGTGGTGATAGCATACACAGTTCCACAGTTCCGTCCCCAGGCAGCCGAGGTCCTCACTTCTCTCCCGTCGCCTCTTTCCCCACCTCTTCACCGGCGGGGCGGCCCCTCGACGGGGGGTTGTGGAAGCCGGGCCGCCTGCGCTGCCGGCCTCGCCCCACCCCACAGCGCCCGCTCTATCCCCTGTGGCCAGCGGGGCGGATGGGAGCGGGCGGGCCAGACTCACCTGCCAGCAGGCACTTGGCAGCGAGCTTCACCATCGCGCCGGCCGGAGCAGGCGGCGGTGGCGGGCCCGGACGGCGGCAGCGAGAATCGCCACCGCGCCGAGCCGCGGCCTTGGCAACCGCGTGGCCTTGGCAACCGAGCGACCACCCGCCCATCCCCATTGGCTGCTGGCCCTGCTCATCAAGGCCATCCTGAGTTATTATTGGCTTCCCCGTTTCTCCCCGCCCACTACCCGTGCGGTCAATCAAAGCAGACGTCCCCGCCCCTCCCGGTGGCGCCGCGGAGGTACGGGAGGCGCGAAGAGAAATTCTGCCTGGCAACTAATTACGTTATCGAAGGATAGCTTGTTATTGGGTAGAACACAGAGGGCCTGCACCCCGGGGCTGAAATGACCCTCTGAGGGCACGGCAGAAAATGATAAAAGTTACGGGCAAGCAGCTGCGGCAGCCCCAGGGCGGGAAGAGGCAAGCGGGGGGAGAAGCCTCCACTTCCTGCCCGTGAGGCCGCGGAACGCGATGTTCCGTGCGGAAGGGCCCTGGCTCCGTGCGCCCTGCTGCGCATGCGCGCGGCGGGAGCTGGGCCTGGCGCGGCCTGCGCGTCCTCGGCTTTTGGGTCACGCTTCCCTCAGGGCTCGGGGCGGGAGCGGGGTTGCACCGGGCTCCGGGGCCACATCGGGCTCCGGGGTCGCATCGGGCTCCGGGCCGTGCTGCGGCAGCCTCACAGTCGGCCACGAAGCCGGGTCAGCAGGGCGGGAACAGGCGGTGTGCGAGGCCGCTGTCACCCTGCGGGAGTGGAGCTGCGCTCCTTCCGTGGCCGGGCAGGCGGCTGATCCGCTCTGCTTTCCTCCAGTGCACTCTTTTCCGTGTGTTTGGCCGTGTTAATATACTCACGGAGAAAGCTCTCTTGCTTGCTGATTTCTTAGCTGCGTTCTCCTTCCTCCGCTCCTCTTTGTTAATTTTTGTAGCCTTTCACACTGCACTAGGTTAATTTCTTTATTTGTTTGTTCTTATTTTTTAAATATTTCTACAAAGCTCTCCCTTGGCTACTATTAAACTATTTATATTCCCTATTTTTATTCTATTAACTGATTTTCTGTCTTCTTTAAGCAGTCCAACTGAGTGCTTTGAGTGGGAGCCTAAAAAGGGGACCAGGAACCTTCTTGGATTTTTCACTCCTTGCAACCACTTTGAAAGATCTGTGCCATCAGAAAGCATGCCATTAATAGCAATCTTAATTTAAAAATACCTTTTTTAGCCTATCAACTTTGCTGGGTTGCACTTTGGATTGTTTATTCTGGAACAGAGAATGTGCTTACTGTGGAAAGCTTGGGAAGAATGGAATAATCATAAATACATCTGTATTTGGCTTATAATTTTGACCATTGTACGTACATTCCAAGGATCCAAAAAAAAAAAGTTTTCCAAGTTTTATTTTAATGTCAACATTTTATTTTAATGTGACTGCTTAGAAGACAATTCTTTTACCTTTCCTGGGATAAATTACCTGTTACATGTCTAGCTAGGCAAGCAAATAACAGAAAATTAATGAGAACCTAAAGCTAAATCAACAGAGTCTTCTATGCACATAATGTTGTTTCTGTGATAAAAACATGGAGGGGAGGTCACTAGCCTGAGTGGGCAGACTTCAATTGTTGATAATGGCTTGCAGTAAAATATAGTGACGGAGTCACTGCTGTTCCTTTAAAAAGGAAAAAAAGAATTAATCCTAGGTTTCATTATTGCTTTCCCCATTTTCCATCCCCAAATCCTCCATCACATAAAACAGATGTGGGCTATTGATGTTCTCCATCACTTATGTCTAAATAGCTTACCTCCTCTTTCATCTTTTCTGCCTTCCACTCCATCCTCCAAGAAATTCACTTGTCTCTGTGTTGCTCCATTTTTGCAATCTTTGCATTATCCTTTGTTGTCTATTTGTAATATTGCCCCCGTTTACTGACAGGTCTCCAAGCGAAGGCTTTGAGGCCCCATTATGATGTACTTGAGGTTTATTGATCGTGGCTGCGGTGTGGTGGTATCCATCAGCATTTACTGAGGTCACAAACACCCCCGGGATTTTACTCTGGGATTGCTGCATAGATTATGTTGGAAATGAGATTTTCATTGCTACTGAAAATTTCTTCTTGGAATATGCATATCTCCTTCCTGCTTGCTGCTTTCATATTAGCACCCCATTCCTTTATCCCATTCCCTCATTTCCTACCTCTGCATGCATGTGTGCACAGAACTCTTAATGGACTTGTATCCTCTCTATTGCTTTTACCCCACTATATTTTTTTTACCCAATCTATCTTTTTCTCTGCCTGGCTTCTCACAGGTATAAGTTGTTCCTCTAGCAGCATTGACAGTGATAGATTAAGGATGGAATGACTTACCTGCACTTTGTAATCCAAACAGAATCTCAGTCTGCTGTTAGCAGTCCACAGGGGTTGCTGCTGAATAAATTGGAATGCTGGTAGCTGTGCCTGCTGAAGCTTCTCTCATCTTGAATACATGAGAAAGACGGAAAGAGGAGCCCTGTGGATTTAAACAAAAAAATAATCCAACAATAGAAGGTGATACCCTTACCCTAGAGAAGTGTTTATTAGGTTAAATCCTGTATTTAGCAGCTAAGGAGGAATAAAGCACTCTTTTCATTCACACATTTAATTTTTCCCTCAAATGAAGCAAAATAATTTTGCGTGGGAAGTGCCCCTTCCCCATGTGAGCAGGAAAAGTTTCCCTGTCAGCCACAAGGCCCTTAAATTGGAAGTCACATTCCCTTAGGCAGTGGTCACAAACCAGCGGTCAAACTGCACGTGTGTGTGGCTCACATTTCATCCGACTGCAGAAGGCAGTGGTGGTGGAACTGCATCTCCAGCAGGAGTGGCAAGGAATTTCAGACACCAGGTAAGACTTTACAATGGGGATTAAACTGAGCTCGTGCAGTCTTTTAGACTGAGGTATAACTGGTGCTCCAGATTCTGCCAGGCACTGCATATGTCACTTCATTATTTTCTTCACAGAGCATACCTGTTAAAAATTGATTTTTTCTGAGGCAGAATTCACTAATATTACTAGGACTTGTTTTCACAGTTGTTCATCTATCAATGCAAACATTCTGGATATGTTCAGAACAGAGCAGGTTACAACCTGGAACTTGAACCTGCTGCCTGATAAAAGCTACTGAGAAAGAACTGTATCTTTCTTTGGAGTGAGCAGTGCTTCTCAGGAGAGCATTAATGTTGAGGAAAGGGAATTAGTCCATCTTTCTGTAAGAAATCTGTTAAATACCAAGTATTTCATCAGTTCTTTTTAAAATCTTATGTTACTAAAAGGAAACAGTGTGACAAAACGGCCTCAGAAGTATCTTGTGAATGAATATAATGAATATTCAGAGTTCATGCAGCTTTTAAAATCCGGATAGATTCTTATAGGATTGACTATGAATGTTTACTGGTATGTCTGGAGAGCTGTGAAAACTGCAAGAAAGGATGTGTAAATGTTATTGTAGATTTCCATTCTTTACACTTCCCCCAAGCAGTGGAATAAATAGATACTCCATCTATTTTGAGGGCTACTTCATTTGGCATCCCCCAAAAGCAGCTTTTATTTCTCTTCAGAGTGGGGCTATTAGTACAGAAGTGAGAATTTGGATGCTTTCTCTAGCTCTGTTGATAACACCACTATAGTTCAGGTCTTCAGATTTTGCTCTTTTGTGGTGGGGGCTGAGACACAGATCTGAAGGCTTTTTGGCTGAGAGTTGGTGCACTGAAATGTAAGATGATTGCAAAATGGTTGAATCAGCCAAAGGATTTGTTGGCAGTTACAGCAACCCTTCTGACTGATCTGGCTTATCTGCCATTTGTTTCTGATCTATTCCGTTGGGAGAGTGGAAGACAGAAATGGATGGCAGTTGTGGCATCAATGGGAAGTGGTAAATTACTAAATGTAGAGTAGATACCTCTACAAGATGTAAACTTGTATAGAGTATGCTGATTGTAACTGTTATGTCCTCTCTTCTGATGAATATGAATGGAGAGAAAGATTTCTGAAGGATGCATTCAAATCCACAAGGATGAAGATAATTTCCGGAGAGTAATTATTCTGCATACATCTGGAAAAATTCCAGCTCAAATCTTTATTTTCTTGCTCATGCACATGGAAGCTTGAAAAAGCACTGGGAAGACACCCTGAGATCTTTATTTAATTTTTAATAATACTCCCCAATGCAGTAGAGAGCAGGTTGTTGATCAGGGAGCCGGAGTGTCACACAGAAAGAGGTCTGGATCTCCCTCTGGGGGAGTGTCTGTGGCAGACTGAGGGCTCACTGTGGCCTTGTGTGTGGCCTGAGCCTTCCGAGCTCGATGGCTCATGCTCTCCTGCACAGGTCTCCTGCTGCTGGGGAGGGAGCTCTGATGTGCTCTGCATCCCAGGGAAGGGGTTAATCTGTCAAACAGAGAATACATGAATATGTGACAGCTTTAAATGAGCTACCCACAATTCCAGCATGCCAGTCATTATGTGCTGATGATGACTATGATAGCAGCTGGGGATCTTTTTTTGGATCTCTAGATGCTGTCTGCTTAGAAGGCAGATGCTAGGCTTTCACTAATGCTTATCTTATGTTAAAAACTGCAAGACAGATTATATTCAAATAATGAGATTTATTTAAAAAATAGAAGTTAATGTTTGGGTTTATATCCTATTTTTTTAGGCTTTGAATGTTCAAGGCTTTTTCTGAAGGCATGGCAGCTAGAATTTTTCCCCTTTGCTGAAAACTACGATTCAGCCATCTTACTCTACAACTTGGAGGTTTAATGGAGGAAGGAGAAGAGAAATATTTGAGCCTCCTAATTAAATTTTCAAAAGTTTACAACACTCTGTTTTCTATTCTCTTCCCTTTTAGACCAGGCTAAATTATTCACCTTTATGATGTCCTTTCTTTTCAAAATTAATTTGATACAATGGATTTATATTATAATAAAATATCTTCCACTCCAGGCTTTTCAAATCCTCGCTCTAATCATCCTAGTACTTCCTGCTCTGGATTTCCTTTTCCTGAGACCCTGAATTTCAATGTTGTTCACCCTTTGACCTCTGTCTCAGAGCTCTCTGTCCATTTACTTCCTGCTTCAGAAGCAGGGCTCCTGCCTTCCCAGTAGCTGCTCACACTTCTTTCTTCCCGTGTGTGGCTGAGCCTTGTTGGTCAAAATCTTTGTGGCTTTCTTCCTACAGATGTAGGGTCTTGATTCCTTCTTCTGATGAAGCCTTGAACTTTTGGGCTATGCAGTGAACTGATAAAAATTCTGTGGGAGAAGGATTCAGAGCTTATAAAAATAGGATAAAAAACTACGTGGGAGCTCTTCATTGTTACTTGTTCAATGCTTTGTATTCGATAGACTACATGGAATTTCAGGTTAATTTTGACCTATCAGACCTTCATTGGGAGATAATTTAATTTCTATTGTACCAGTTACCTTTCGAGCATTCAAAATGAAGATGCATTTGAAATCTAGGATTCTCAACAGCCCAAAAAAGATAAAGATTCATGAAGTCTATGGGCAAATATCTCTTAAGACTCTGCTTTGCTAAGAAGGCTCTCACATGTGAACAAGGAAGTTAATATATGCAGAGAGAACAGAAAAACACTGGCTCTAGTAATGGAGGTTGTTACAGAACATAATTGAACACTGACTGCAGCAAAGCTAAAAGGAGACTTGCATTACAATGACAAAAAATCTTTATTTTTTCCCCTAACCTCTGATTTCAGCTGTCTGACTAAGAGCAGGTGCTGGGCAATAGCTCAATTTCAACAACCCATTGCAGCTGAAAGAGTAGATGCAATTGTGCTGTATCCAGCAAAATTGAAAATTGCTTTAAAGGAGAGGAATGCAAATGTTTTTAAGACAGAAAATCTTTATTCATCTGCAGAACGAAGCATAAAATTAGCACAGCTTCATAATTTTTATTCCTCTTCATAAAACAGTAATAACTGTGAGATAATTTGCTATTTCTTATATATTTTAGTATCTTTCTAGTGATACATTTTTTAAACTGCATTGCACTGTGAATGCACAGGGAGTAGAATTTGTTAACAATTAAAATGTTATAATTTTAAAAATCCCTCCAGACGATGTTTCCAAAACCTGGAAATGTCTCTGGACCATTTGGGTTTTCAGCAGTCCTTGGACCTTCCCTCCACTAATCAATAGTTAAGCCTTTGACCTCTGATCCTGCACCCTGATGACCCATCTGGAGTCATAGAATGGTTTGTGCAATGAGGGACCTTAAAGATCATCCCATTCCAGCCCCAAAGCCTCTAGAGCAGGTTGCTCCAAGCGCCATCCAACCTTGAACACTTACAGGGATGGCGCATCCACAGCTTCTCTGGGCAAATTGTGTCAGTAAAGAATATTTTCCTAATGTCTGATCTAAATGCACATTAATAGAGAATTACCGTGTTCTTACCACCTGAAGGCCTAAGTTATTTCCAGTGTTGTGCTACTGTAGTACCAGTGAAACCAACTGTATTTCTGTAAATAAACCTCACAAAGCATCTCCTGGAGTTAAAAGCTGTTGTGGCAGTATGAGTAGAGCAAGCTGATTCAGGCACTGACAAGATTCTTTCTCTTAGATTTTCCTAGGTGGGAGACTGAATGAATTTATGAAAGAAATATTTTTCTAGCTGCATGTTCCGTAGGCTTATTAGTCTAGGCCTTCCTATTTGTTCCATAGGTCTTTCAGTATTTATATTTGGATCATCTGATCCATTTACTGTTGGTGCTCATGCTACAACATGAAGTTCCTTCTGTTTTTCTGGTGGTTGGAGAAGGGACTCTAGTATTCATATTTATATTAACTTCTGTCTTTAAAGGTGCATCAACCTTTGTTAAGCTTTGTTGCTTTACTGGCCAGAAGAGCACAAAGCAGAAATGTACTTCCTCCCTTGTGAAACAATTACCCCACATTAGAAGATCCTACAGTCCAAAAAGTTTTGATGATTGATCTGTCATGCAGACAGCTAACCCTGTTTAGCCACATTTGGCTTCACTTTCCTGTATTTAGGAGAAATGTAATTTTAAATGTCTGAGCCCTAGGGAGTGCTGGGATTTCTACAGGGTGTGTCTCTTTGGAAAAGGGAATCAGCTGAAATGCTTGCTCAGAATGAAGAAGCAGGAGCTCAGGTTCAAGCCCACAGAGGAGGTATTTAATCATCAGCCTGTACTAAGGCCATTGCTCTTCTCTCTGTGTTACCCATGGCTCCTAAGTGGGGTTAGAACAAGAATGTCAGCATGTAATTTAACCACAGCTGGATTTTGGAATGCTTTGCATGCCTTATAATTTCTCTTTCATTTGAATTTGCTTTACAAATAAAAGAATGGGTTCTCTATCAGCCAGCCATTTAAAACTCAATCTAGGATTTTAGAGTCAAATGAAGTTATTTTGTACATTATACTCATTAATTTAAAAGATTGGGCTAATCTGTGACTTCAGTAAACCTTTAGGCATAGTTTTTGCTGTTATTTTGTTAAGGCAAGACTTGTTGCACATGTTGTGCTATGCTGCAGTTTGTAATTCCATAACAATATTAACTCAGTTTTGAACAGAATGTTGTTAATGTTCAGCTACTATAGCACAGAGGCTCTGCTAAAACTATGTGTGTTGCAGGAAAGGGAAACATGAACTGCATTACCAGTCTTCAAAAATACTTAGTTTAGTTAGAAAAGGCAAAAGAAGCAAACAAACAACCTTTGCATTGATAAAGTGAAGGAAGAGTGGAAGCAATCGCAGGACATGAGGCAGTGTTGATCTCTGTGGATAGACTGTAAATAGAAATCCTTGCTCAGCTTCTGCAAGGTGAACAGGTGTTATGGCCTCCAGTCCATTGATTCCCAAAATAAGACATGTGGAAAATTGCTGATCCATGAAACTCCATTAAGAGCTTGGCAGGACCCTTAAAGCATAAACAATTATGCATTTGTTGGTTAAGGATTTAGTAATGGTAAATGGTGGTTTGAGTTGGTGACAGTCTGCTCATGCAAACTCTTTCTGTTAAATGCTAATGTCATTTGTCAGGAAGTGATGGTTCAGCTATGACTTGAGGATTTGACTCGTCTTCATCTTGAATTGTAGCTCAGAGCAATTTCTTTTCTAGCAATGCAGAATACCAGTATGAACAAGTAGTGCCTGTTTTTTTAATTTGTCATTCGATTGTGTCTCATTGCAAACCATTGAATATGAATCTAAGTAAAGGATATGTACTGATTATTTAAAAATTCATCTTCAATAGAATGGCTGAAGTTTTTTTTTTTCTTTCATAGCTTCTACTATATTACAACAGGGAGGAAAATTATGGAACACAGACTGTTCAGGGCAAAGAAGATGTAAGATGGCAATTAAGAAATTTAAGGTAAATGTTTCTTGGAGAAATGTAATTTTGCTCCTTTGCTTATGCATTGAAATTAAAACATCTTTCTTCATGAAACAGTAAATTGCAGGGTAGTGTGGATTTTTTGTGTTTGTCAAGAATATTGTAATCCACACTGTGCAGAAAGCCTGATTAAATTTTGTAGCAAATTCTGCTTTCTTCAGGCTTTACAGTGGTTTCCGTGACAGTCTCAAAGACATTAAAGCAAGAGCAATATGAGAATGAATAATTTAATATTTTATATATGAAATGTTTTGTTTTGTATTTTATTGTAAATTTCAAATTTTGCATTTGTTTGCTGTATTTTGTTTCATGTCTAAATGACATCCAGCTAAAAGGAAAATTATTAATTTTTTTTTTTATTTGAATGGAAACAATTGAAGATTTGGAGAAGATTTGGAAGAAATTTGTGTGGGAAAAATAAGAGTCTAAGAGGAACATTGAAGATCCAGCAGTGGAAGGAAAGTAGTAGTTTGATGGCAATTGATAAAACAGTCATTTTATCTCTGGGCAGAGATTTACTTATATTACACTTGTATTTGAATTTTTCTTTTCTTTGACGATAGATGCATATTGAAATTTGAACTTTTAATTTAAAATGCAGTGGGGGGGGAAAAGTGTGTTTAAATAGAGTTTTTGAGAATTCTGAGTGTAACATCTCAGAATACAGGACATGAGTATACCAGTTGCATATTTGAATAAACCAACCAAAAGCAGGTTTAGAATATCTTATGCTGTCAGCATGAAAAGTAAAAGACGGTATTTTGGAGGTCTCTCTACCCATTGTAACTTTTTCAGTTTGAAAGTAAAGGATATTTATTTTCATATTCTTCATTACTATGTAGCTGAAAATTTTCAGGCCAAATTAGGCACTCAATGTTGCTTGTTCCAGAATGATTGAGGTAGTAATATGAGGAAAGACTGAAGAGGAGATCATTGGGGTATTCAAACTTTTATTCTAGTGAAATATGCCACTGATGTTGCTGTAACTTGATTTATTTAATGCAATCTGCTATAATTATTCTTTAGACTCATTAGTGGCTTTATTTATTTGTTATTTGGGTTTTTTTTTTTTCTTTGTTTTTGCTAAAGCCCTGGATAAAATCTTAGCTTTCGTGCCATCCAGTGAAGCATTGAAATACAAATCGTGGCAGCTTCAGAGAACAGAAAGGGTGTATAAAGGGCTTTGTTTATACAGTGACTTTTATGTCTATTCTCGCATTCCCTGGACCTTCATTCCCGCCGCTGCGGTACCGGGGTGCCGGATGCCTTTTCGGTAGCCCTGCGCGCTCCTGTAATGAGGCTTTATTGCCACGCGAGGTCAGCAGCTGCCGAGAAAAAGCAGGAAATAAACTCGCTCCACTGCAATCCGTTTTCATTTGCTTTATTTAGAATACTTAAAAATCAATACATCCTTCAGAACCGTATGTACAGTGTGCAAAACCAAAGGATTTCTTTTAAACGCTCAGCATCTTCAGCAAAGAGTCTTCCTTGCGAGTTACTACAGAGGGAGGATCTAGAATGGCTTTAGGGAACATTTATTGGCTTCCCGAGTAGCATGGGATAATTGCTGTGGCAGAGGATGGTATTCTGTACAGTGTGGTGATGACAGGGTTTCAGCCTTATCTTTTCATCTCTACTAAATTCATGATAATAAATCTAAAATGAAGAAGGTATTATTTCTGCAGGGAATAGTTTGGAATACAGAAATGGAAAATACCCTTCCTTTTTACTGCAGTAATAATCAATGTTCTGTCAAGATATGGGGGCGATGTCACCTGAAAGGATTTCCCCCCCTGCTTTAGTCTTGCTTTAAAAGCAAAACACCCCCCAATAACACAGGTAAAAAGCTTAGTGCCAAAGTTACTGAACAGGATTTGGGGAATAAGTATTGAGCTCTGTTATAGGCTTACTATTGGCTAATCATTTCCTTAGCATAAATCTCAGTTTCCTATATGTAACTCCAAAGAAGATATTCACTTCTCTGGTTAAGTTTTAGAATAAATTCTTTTTGATGGGATTTTCTGATTTACTGTTTTAACAGTGGGATTATCAACTGCAGCAGCACACCTGAATCTTGGTGTTCTTTTTCCTGAAATTCATATTGTTATTTCCTGTGACTATGCCATTCTTCCTGTCCTAGATAGTTGTGTAACATTGCTAGTAAACGTTCCCTGTGTTTCAGAAGTGACTGCATTTTAATAGTTTACAAAGTTATCTTCATGCATGATTGGCACCTGATATATCCAAAAATCCCCCTGCACCGGGCAAATTTAACAAATTATACAGACGACAATCAATTTACTGATCACCAAAATGCAGCAGGGGAGATGTAGTTTAAATATTAGGAAATTTTTAGCTATAACACTGATTAAGTTGAAAGAACAAACTGCCAAATGAAGTTGGGTAATTGCCATCACTGGAGATTTTCCATCACTAGAGATTTTCCAGGCTATGAGTATGCATCCATTTAGCAGGGATGGCTTAAAAATGATGCAGTCAGTTTTGCCACAGTTCAGGACTCGGACTGAATGACTCATCATATGAATGTTTTATCCCAAATAATTAAAAAAATTTCTTCCTACTTTACCCTAGCTAGGGATAAAGCAGCAGGGAGGTCAGCAAAAATACCAGTAACATTTTCTCTCTGCATGTGCCAAGCCTACATGAAATAAGAAACAAGTTGTAGTGAGAGAGAAGAAAGCCCAGATTGATGTGACCTTTATTATTTTAACAGTGTCTTTCAGCGCAATTACAGAGTTGCAGGATTGCAGAGAACAGAGCTGGAGTATAAAATAACATAAATAAATAGAACAGGAGCCAAAGCAGTCAGCAGGAGGTGGTTGGAATTGGGCAGTGAAGGATGGGTGAAGGGTTTGCATTGGTCAAAGCCTTTATGATTCAGCCACCATAGTTGCAAATTCTGGAGAAAGGAAAGAATTTTAAAAAATATTTAAAAAACACAAAATTTAAAGAAGGGGGAAGCATATTACAATGAATACAGAGTCACTGGGGTAGCAGTAACATCACAATAACAGAAGAGCAAAGAAATCCAAATTAATTAAAGGGAAGTATGATTTGCAAAATCTTACAGTGAAATGAAAGGATTTTTTGAGAGTAAGGGAGAAATGCTATACATGCCAGACTTCTACCACTATTCATCTGAAGAACTTGATTAGTTCTCAGTTATTTCTTTGTAAAACTCAATGGGATGAAGGCAAGAACTAGAAATTTAGTCTTGCGGTGAGATAAATTTCTTTAATATTAGAGTTTGGCAAAGGGAATCATTAATGAGTCTCTTAAATAATTCATGTCCCATATTATAATTACATTGTGTTTAAACTCACTTTTGTATTTGTAAATTGAGTGAAAATGACAGATTACAAAAACAGAAGGCTGATACCAACCTATGTAGCAATTTTGACCGTGTTAAAAGAATGAGAAAAAATCCTGTGGTGTCAGAGAGCCAGGATTTTACCATGTGTGGGTTTTATTAGTGGTACATCCATAATATTTACATAAACATATCTATCTGCAGTTTGGGGTTATTTTATGCTTTAGTATATATAATGCCTTTCAGCAGGGAGATAAAGCATAGTAAAGGCACATTTGTATCCTGGTGAATAGCTGCCTGGTTATAATTCCTAACTCCATCTAACCTTGGAAGTTACACATGAGAATACCTTGCACAGTTTTATGTGCCTCAGAGCACTGAAAATGACAGACTGGAGGGAATCCCAAGAAGGGCAACAAAGACGATAAAGGGATTAGTGGGTGTGCAGAGAGAGTGGTTTAGGGGTTTAACATAATCAGCTGAGAGGGAAATGACAAATAGGAGAGGCAGTCGTCTGTAAAAGCTCAAGAAAAAATTACTGAGGTTTGACATAATGAAGAGTAAAGTCTGGCAGCTAAAAAAGATGGAAGATGAAAATTAGGCACTTTAAAGAATATTCTAGTGTTCAGTTGAAAAATACTAAACTCTAAACAAATGAGATCTTAATTGACTGTTTTGTGCAAACAGATCACACTTTTGATGGTGTCTCCAAAAAACATGTTGCCAAATGCAGACAAACCAGACTAAGAAAGAAAAAATATATCAGAGGGTTTAAATTAATTCCAAATTTATCCATCGTTTTGAAAGATGGAAATCCAAATTAGGATTAGTGATGCAGATTACTTAACACAAAACATGTATAAATCCTGTACATGGTGGGTACATAGATTGAAAACGTTGCAAACTGAATTTAAGAGATAACATAAAGTGCTTGTGATCAAAACCCCAACTATTCTGGGCAGAAAAGGAGAAAGGCTATGATTATTAAATCTCTGTGTGAGTAAGTCCTGCAGAGAGAAACATGGACTGCAATAGATCAAACCTTTCCAAAAAGGAAAATTAACTATGCATGTACTGTTAAAACAAGTTAAATTAAATACCTTTTACAATAATTTGTATCTACAGAATGTATTTGGAAAAGGTTATTCAGATTTGCAGCCAAATATTTTCTGTAATACATTTTGATAGTGTTATTATCACTTCATAGCAATATATTTCACAGGTACTTTCTGATATCCAGCAAACTATAAAATACTCCTTCTTGAATAATTGCAACAATTTCACTTTTCCCAGGATTTTCAATGTATTTTAAATATTTCAAAGATGTTCCAGTTGAATAATCTTCTAAATTAGCTCACTACTCATTTTTGTATGAAGGTTAGTGCAACAACAGGTGACTTGTAGAAGCGTTGTTACAAAGTGTACTCATATATGCAAACCCTTTGAGATAAGGCAGTCCCTTGTAAATGGTTATTGCCTCTGACTGGCCTGTTAGTGAGGGAAACCTTGTGATTTACTACATCCTTGTATCCAGTTGCAGTTGCCCTTCCAAACAAAATTATGTCCTTTTTTTTTGCACAAATAGTGGCTTTAAATTGCAAAGATTTAGACCATTTTGTCATGTAAAATAATTTACTAGCTGTTTTATGTCAAAGCTCTGACTTAGAAGGAGAGAACTGTTTCACTGTGTTCAGTACAGTTTAGTACTATATATCAGCCTAATACATGTCCTCTAGTATTTTACTGAAATTACAGACATGATTACAGGCGACGTGTTGTAGGCTCATGATTTTTCTCATCAGATTGTATTTTTTACATTTTCTTAACGACAGCAAATCTATTTAGGAACATTTATGAGTAATGGCTTACACTATTTTAGAAGACAGAAGAGCACAAAGCAGGATAAGAAAAGAAGGAATTCCAAATTTTTTTTTTTTTTTGGTTATGGCTTTCACCTGATAAGGTCAAGACTTAATAGTTGCAATTTTGCATGCTGAGTGTCACACTTTTACAACATTCTGATTTACAAAATTTGGATTTGTGCTGCCCTCAGTGCATGATCTTTGAAAGTTCTCTATGTACTTTCTCAAGTCTACTAATACCAAGAAACTAAAAGGCATGATGTGCATGACCAATGCCAATACACAAAATAGATTTAAAACAATATCGTGATTAGAAGTTTTTATCTTTTTTTTCTCCTCTTGCTTATAAATATTTTCCTGAAGCTAGTAGAGCTGGTTCAGCACCATTTTTTCAGCCCAATCTGGAAGCTAAGGTTGCTTGTGTTATGAGGTAAACTGGACTTGACCTGCAATTTTTTTTCCAGATTCATCATCCTCTGACCACATTGGTGGAATATGGAGGGGGTTTGACACTGCACAGAGGTTGATTGTGTGTTACACGAAATGGATGCAAGTTTTCAGCTCCTTGAAACTGCTTCATCAGTCACAAGTTCAAACTGTGATCAGGCAAGAGATAAACTGCTGAAACTATTTCAGAGTTGAATGGTCTTGCAGGAATGAGGAAAGATTTAAAGCAATAGACCTAAGAAAAAATTTGTAATGTGAGACCCCAGCTAGGAGAAGGCTGATTAGATTGGGATTAATGTTTGTGATGATACATCTGAGGAAGTTGTCTCTGTGGTGTTTAAAATCCCTAAAGATCAGTTCTTACAAATGCTGTGGGCTCCTGAGGGACAGCAATCAAGGACCATCAGGAAAATTAACATTAACTCCTGTGAAAGGCTGCTTGTTTGCAATCATTTAGTGATTTAGGAAGCTGATGTTTGAAACAAGGGGTAGAAGTGATGCCTGACAATTCAGCTGCAGGGAAACAAAATTGGTTTGCAGCAGAAATACAGCATTGCAATACTGCATATGAAGTGTGATGTACATTCATGACTTTACATTTTATTTACATATGCAGTTACATTCTTGAATCGGATTTATGGGTCAAAGGAAAAGCTGGGAAGTATCTGTTCTCATCCTTTGGTCACAGTCCCAGCTGTTAACTTTGGTATGTATTTCAAGCCTTTCTGGTATAAAAATTGTCTGTTAAAGTCAAATTTAAGAAATGGAAAAGTGTCGTACAGTAGGGATATGGTCAGAACAATCTAAAGAAAAAAGCACATAATTCTCTCCTTATTATCAAGTGTAAACACAGAGTAATTTCATTTCGAAGTTAAGGAATAGTAAAAGTGCAGAAGAAAGAGATAAGAAGAAGCATTTAATATTGCTTTATTACAATTACTGGGTTTCAGGCATTGTTTCAAAGAAAAAAGTTATGGTAGTCTTAAATATAAAGGTTAATGCTGTATTTTCTTGTACAAACCAAAATCATTACACAATATTGTTCTTTTATTCCAATAAAGACTAGTTTTGATTTGCAGCCTTCTGGAATAGCTGAAAATTTATCTGATGTGAGACTGGTGGATCAGCTCTAAGCATACTTACCTGAATTAAGTTTTCTTTTGAAAAACTTGCCCAGTGATTTTAGTACTATTATGACTAATTTCAGTGTGTATAAAGAAGATCCATATAATAAAGAATATGAAGTTTCAAGAAATGGCACCCATGCTGGATTCAGCAGCACTGCTGAAGTTTAGCCTAAACCGTAATATAGTTATGATTGGAGAAACCAAGAAGCTTTGGTCTATGAACATGGCCATAGTCACTGATATGCCAGTGTGCATCACATGATTGGTGTGTCAGTGACTGATTTTGTGTGTTGTCTTCTAAGTTGGAAGACTGTGTTAGTTAACTGCTTTTTACTTCTTTTTTAATTGACTTTTTTTTTTGAGATAACTTTTTAAAAATCACAGAGATTAGGTAGCAGAGAGGTATGAGGGGGTTTAGGTATTTTTTAGATTTCAACTTATGATATGGCTTATCAATATGTCAAAACTCTAGCAATTGCCTGCTCTCTAGTTGATTTTATACTCTGGCCACAAACTTCCATCTCCTGCAATGAGGAAAGCTTTAGTTTAGAATAGCCTCTCTTCTTGTCTCCTTCAGTGTGTTTCATTCACTCTCACCTCCAAAAAAGAGGAAAAAGGAGAAATTTTGTATGTGGGCTAAGCTGATTCATCCCAAGGGGGAATAGAAAACAGCACTAGCTTTTTAAGCAACGCTATGAGAGGAAAATTTGTTCTTTTCTTGTATTTCTCATATTCAGTAAAAGAGAGTGACAAGCTTTCTTAGGTGTGAAGACCCACGTAAACACTAGCATAAGCTGGATAGACTGTTATTGTACAGAAATCCTGTAGCAAAATGGGTGTACTTTGAATTTTAAGAGCATTGCTTTGCTAAGTAATGCGCTACTTTCCTGCTAACTAAACATCAAGCAGAAATGCTGGCGCTCAGCTTTTATTCTTTCCAAACTTTATAGTCAAGCCTCCATCTCCTTGAACTCGCTGGGTCCTGATCCTCACTCCACTGATATCAACAGACAAATTACAGTAATTGAAGTAGAGTTTGGCTGGGTACTTAGTTCTGCGCTGCGGAGTGCCCGACCCATAGCCGGGTTCTGTGAGCTCCTGCCCCCTCTAGTGTCACAACTCGGCTCCTCTTCCTCTAACGCCTCCCAGCAAGGTATGGCAAATAGAGCAGGACTTGGTATTTCATTAAACCCAAATTGTGCCCTTCAGAAGGTCACAGCCCCCAGTGATCCCTAGGTTTCCTCGGTTCTTTTGTGTAAGGGTTGTTACTGTCAAACTTTGCTCCTCTAATTACATACCATCAGCGCCAATTTTACCATCACCGTCCTTATCTCCAGCAGCCAGAAGAGCCTTCGTTTCTTTGTCTGACAGGTCTCTTCCTTCTGGGGTAAAGCCCTTCAGGACAAACCTAAGGAGGAGACATAGAAAAAAAAAAGGAAGGTTGGTTTGAGGATTTTTTGTTCGTTGTGGGCTTGTTTCTTGGTTGTTTTTTCTTTTCTTTTTTTTTTTTTTTTTTTTCTGCAGAACAATTACACCTCATATTTATTTGTACTCTGATTTGAGACACAAGTTGGAATCCAGCGTTGTGTCTTCTGTTGCTGACCTTCTTTAACATTCAAAAGCACTTTACTCTGAAACGGCATTTGGTTGAAGAACTACCTGTAAGGTATTGACCATTCCTGTGTTTCAGGGATCCTGCAATCCAAGTGACACCTAGCTATCTCCAACACTCTTTAGATCGTGTGTTCAGCAAACAACTGGCATAGGACACAAATACTAGTCAAGAGTTTGAGCTGTGTTTCACTACCTAGAGTCTTGTTAAAATAACCCACAGAAAATTAGACTCTTAAGGCAGGGTTATTTGAGAGAGGATGTAACTTTACTTACTTCAATTCTTCCTCTTCAATGAAGCCGCTCTGATCTTTATCAAGAATATGGAAAACCTTCTTCACATCTTCTGGGCTCTTCTTTTTCAATCCTACCATCTCGAAAAACTTCTTGTAGTTAAAAGATTCAGCCGCTGTAAGAGATGAAAAACCAAAAAACTGCTTAGAAAAGTCATTGAAACACACACACCAACACATACCCATGGTTTTCTTCCGTGCTGCTGTTTTTCCTGCACTGGGAGGAACAGCGGAGCCCGGCTGTGGTAAGAGCTGGGTGTACTCACTGTAATCGTCCACGCTTCACAGGTGCTAATGGAAATAAACAAAGGGGCAGAGGGGCAGTGTCTCTGTTTTGCAGATGAAGAGCTGAGCTACAGAAGGATGAGACTTGCCCAAGGTCACACAAGAAGTCTGTGATAAACTTGGGAGCTTTGGGAGCTGAGGTTTAATGTGCTTGGTCTCATTTCGGTGCCTTAACCTTTTTTTTTTGTTTTTTCCCTCCTAAGTTTTACACTAGAAAACAGACATCTGAGAGTGGACTCTGACTATTAGATATCTGTCACTTTTTCACATTTCCACCCCCGGAAAAAAAAAAACCAACAAACCAAAAATGCTCTTGCTCAAGTATTGGCGAGAAGTGTTTCAGAGCACTGTTTTGTTTTGTTTTGTTTTTTTTCCTGGAGACTTACTGAAAATCAGTGTTGCATTTCAACCGCTAAAGGAATGTGCAATCGTGGTGTGTGAGCTCAGACACTGCAAGGGAGTGCTGTACGGCGCACTGCCTGCAAGACCTTGTGAGGAGCTGTCTCCGGGGAGGAAAAAAACAAACAACCCAGAGCCCTTGAAATCGGAGCCGAGTTTACCTGCTCCACCTCCATTGTCCTTTAACCGCACCCGCTTTTGTCCCACCCAGGTAGCCTAACAATTGTGATGTGGATTGGAAATACCATCGAGTGAGAGTGACCTCCAAAACATGCGGTGGACTTCTTTTTTTTTTTCCCCCATGCATTCTTGTTCCCGCCGCATTAAATTTTCCCATTACGTAAAATTAAGGACGCTCAGTCTTCCGTGACCTGCCTGAGATCTTCCTGATCTGTCATTAGTTGCTGCTAATTGCATCTGCTCCGGGACTTGGAGATGGCCGTAGAACAATGGAAGCTAATGAGTAAAACAGCTGCTGGATCCAGCAAAGCAATTTGTCGCTCCCTTTGACTCTCCGGCTTCTGAGCTGAGCCGGGCTCAGCGGGTCTTGCGCTTCTGTCTGTTCGGGAAGGTCATCGCACAGAGCAGGACAGACAGAGGCGGCTCCCCGGGATGGTGCGGTCAGCCAGGTAGTTTGGGGGAGGGGGGCATAACGTGCATCCCGGAGCACGATTTCTGGCTTTCTTTGAGAGCAACCTTAACTACCTGAATCTCTGAAAACACGAGGAGGGTTTGCTGTCAGTTTTGGGGGTCGCGATGAATGAGAGGGGTAGGGAACATCCGATACCCCGAGGAGTCTGAGAGGGAAGTGTGGACCACTGCAGCCGTTCGACCTGCAGGGAGCCCCTGCAGTCGAGCAGTGCACCCGCTTGTTCTACTGTTGCCTTCTGTCCATCCCGAAAGGCAAAGCCCACCCGGGGATTTTGCATAAGAAGTACGAGAGTGGTTTCTTATATCCTTGAAACTGGAAACAGCAGAAACATCTGAAACTAAATTTCAGGAATGAGTGGGAAGCTGACGACATCCACTGCTGACTTCTCTATCCCACATCAAGATACAATGCAGCGTGGTTTGCCAAGGGGTTTGTTCCCTTTGAAAGTATCCTCTTGATAGAAGCAAAGTCTGTCTGCAGTTACTGCTTACTTTCTTTTAAAATAAACATTTCACCTCTGTAATGTGCAGGACAACTTTGCTGAGGATGCAGCCTTGTACTTCATAAACCTGTCAGAGGCATTCATTGAACATCTGAAAACACATCCTCATTTGAAATTTTGCCTAGCTAGTTCCTCTAATCTTCCCATAGCTAAAATAAATGCACAGCTATCAAAACCTGAAGAGATGAAAGGAGGAAAAGAGAGAAGGAAAAAAAAAGGAAAAACCCACTCACCTGAAAAGGCTCCCACAGCCTTCTTGATATCCTCAGCGTTGAGCAAGTCAGTCATAGCCATCCTGCAACTGTTTGAACAGGGAAGCAAGTGCGAAAAGATTAAAAAGTGCTTTTCTCATCATTTCTGCTCATATGACCAAAGCTGCAGTGCTGTGTGGGGATGGCACACCGGGAAAGGCTGGACCCGTGCCAGCTCTATAGCTCTGCGTGGATAAGTGCTGTGGGCTGTCGCTCTCCAGTTTGCAGAGCCCCAAGTAGTCCACAGACGCGAGGGCTCAGCTAAAGAGAGGGCACGGGGATGCCTTTGTGGGGGCTGGGGTGGGGGAGAACGCGGGTGGGGGCTAAGCCTTACTGGATCAGTGCCAGAGTCTGCTGTGATACCGGCTGGAGAAAGAGTTTTGCCAAGGTCAAGTCCTCGGGTGCGGTGGACAAACTAGTGGTGCAGAGCAGAGCCTTTTCCTTTAGTAAGTCAGGATGGGCTTTACCAGTTATATTCAGTGATGTGTAAGGAACTGCAGCATATGCCAAGCTTCAAGCTGCTCTTGAGGTCGGGAAGCAAATGTAATGTAGCTTTTGAACATTTGCCTTATTGTTGCCTAAACCATTCCCCTTCTTCCTTCCCCCTCCCCTTCACACACATATTCCTTTTAGACCTTGTTTCTTTCGGGCCAGTCCATATTAAGCATCATCCTCACTGAATTAATTATCACATCCCAGCGAATCCTACAGATCCCGTTTGTAATGCACAATATGCTGCAGAATCTTCCGCGATAGGGTATGGCAAAATGAGATGCGAGGTGACAACACACTCGTGAGGAGCTCCTGTGCGGTAGTGGGTTTCTCAGGCAGGACCGGGCACTTCCCATTAGTGTCAAAAAAAGAAAGTGCTTAGGATCTGTAATGTGTTTTCTAGGGTTATTTTTTTTCTCCAAGAATCTCTGCCCATTTTTCACATAAAATATGGCAAGTAGTCCAACTTGCTCTGAGAGTTTGGGCAGGAGCCATTAGGCGGAGGTAGCCAAGGTTAGGGCCCAGTAGTAGGGCAGATCTCTGCAGGAGTATTGGCAGCGCTGCTTCAGGAGAGACGGGGGAGGACAGAGCGGTGGCAGCGAGATCCCTGGGCGCGATCGGCGGGTACGGCCCGGTCCTGCTGCCACAATCACACCTCTCCTCTGAATGGGGCCGCCGGAGAGCAGCCTCGAAAAGGGGGCGGCTGGTGCAGAACCTTGGCTTCTGCTGTCAGTAATGGCTCGGTGCTTTTAAAAGTACGAGCCCCATTCCTTTTTTTTTTCTTTTTACAGAGGAGGAGGTCACATTTTAGTCGTCCCACCTGTCCCCACCCCGCCTTTTCTTTTCCCCTTCTCTTTTTCTTTCCTAAAGGTTGTCTCTTCATTGTGGAAGGGACTGTCATTTTTCTCTCGTTGGAACTTCCCCTCTGGCCTCCCTTTTCCATGTATTTCCCGAAACGTAAGAGATGCTTAGTTTTCTCCAAGGACAAGCAAGGAGATGGATGGTGCAGCCAAGTCCCTCTCCCTAGGCTGAACACATCCTTCCCTGCTTTACAGGGAAAGAGGAGCTGAGCGCTGGGATGCTGAACCGAGATAAAGAGAAGCCCCACAGAAAAGCTCTGCGTACCTTCTTGCACGGGTCGATCTCAGTCAGCGGCCCCGTTGTTTTGGAGCTGGGAGGTGGAAGGTTGCAGTAAAGACAGCACATGGATACTGAGGTCTCTGGCTTTAGAGGAGTTCAGGGTTAGAACCCTGTGGTTAGTCCGTTTTAAACGTAGGGTAAGTGCAGACCCATCAATAAGCAGCTATTTGCCAGAGATCAATGTGCCATATCTTATGGAATTGACGTCCCTTTCCCTTTCCTTAACTGAGGGAAGAGAGGACAATCTTTTCTTGCTCCCAGTTCAGACACCGCCAGCCCAGTGCTACATCGCCCTCTGCTTTCCCTGCTTTGTTGCATGCAGTATCGGCGCCGTCTGAAGAGGAGTTGGGCCTCAGTCTCCGCAGATTTTTGCCTTTTTTTACGAATTTTTTGCAAACCCCTTGTTGAGCCACAGAGCTTCCTTTTAGGTCCCTCCAAACAGGAACGCACCTGCCCACCCGCCAGCGAAGATGCTCTCCCGGCGGATGACTCGTGTTTCGGCGCTAACCCCGCTCTGCTGACGAGGCAGAGCCCATTTGGAGGGCTGCCCTCGGGGGTAACTCGAGCTGGTGGCTGGCAGAGGCGACACGCGGCGCTGCCTGCTGTGCTGGCAGACGCTGATCAGGTTAACTAGCCTCATGCCAAGCCGACCGGCCAGAGGCGCATTCCGCGTCTGTGTCCTGGGGATGGGAGCCCGGCGGCTCCCTGCACATCCCTAACGATGCGCGAACTGCCCCGCTTTCCCTCCGTCATCGGATCTGTCAGCCCTCTACGGCCTAATCATGCTGCGGAGGCGAAAAGTGAGAGGTGTCAGAAAAATGAGGCTTCAGATCAGGTGGAGCCATCTGTAGAGCGTAAATAACATTTCCCCCAGCTCAGAAGCCGTGTGTACCCTCCGCAGCCAGGAAGGAGAAAGCAGCGACACAGGGTTTGCGAACCGGACAGCTGGGATCTGACACGGAGGAGCGGCTGAGGCCCAGCTCCAGCCTCAGCACTGTCTCTCTTTAAGCACAGCTAACAAATTTCCAGAAGCTTTTGGCCTCCAACCTGTAGTCAAAACTGTTATTCTAATAAAAAAGGCGTTTCACGAATTGACAGTTTCTCACTCGACCCTTCATCTTTTTCTCATCATCCCTACGAGATGAATGACGCGTTTTCCTTTATCTCTGAGACTTTGCCAATTTTCCTGCCTGAACTATTTGCAAAATCTACACCGTGAATTTCCAAGTTGTCTGCACCAAAACTTTTGTGTAGATCAACACCCCCTTCCACCAGCTCCAGAATGACATTGTTACTAAGTAAACGACCAAATAAGTTAAGAAGAAATCAGCCCACCCTTGTCAAAAGGAAATAATTCAGGGAGGATTTCCTGAACAGCACGAAGCCCTCACACCAAGAATTGAAGCAGAAAGACGGCGGTCCTTCGCAAAAAGGGTGACACATTTCCTTTAGCTTCCTAGTGATCACACCAGAGACAGCAGCTTCAACCCATCGCTTACAGTCATCTGTGCAGAAAGAGAGGTGCCATTTCTAGACGTGTTGTGGATGTTGGGTTTTTTGTCTTCGGTTCACAGCTGGCTATTTCAGTAAAATCTCTTCGCAAGCCCTTGTTAGTGTTCTCGTTCACTTTCTTCCCTCCTGTGCCCAGTTTTGTCATTCCCACCTTCTCTCCTGCTTTTCTTCTCATTCCCCGTCCGTGAGTTCACCTATTTACTCCTTTTAATGATCTCGTCCTCTCATTTGGAGTCTTCTCTGCGGGAAGCCATTCCTCAGTGTTTGAGAGATTTGCATCTCTTTGTTTCTGGGGTTTTGTTTATGGAAAAGGGAATGAGGCTGGAATGATGGAAGACCCCCTGATCTGTGAAGGTCCTGCTTCTTTGCCCGGAGCTGGTAAATCCATGTTTGCTATGGAAATTCGAGCATTTTCTTGCTACTTACCTCTTGGATCTCTTGTAAGCACGCTTGAAAAGGTGTTAGATAGGGAGGTGGTCAAAAAGAGGTGAACTCGAGGTAGGAACCCCACTTATATAATCTCTTTCACTCTTTCTATTTTCGGCAGGTGATACCCACTCCTCACTGGTATCAGATATTCAAGGGTTTTGTTGGTGGTGTCACATTTATCTTTCCCTTAACTAATAGAGGAACGCTATTAATAATCCTTGGCGCTTACCTTCCCCTGGCTGTGAAAACCCATTACATTGGCAAACTGATGGTCCGCATGGAACTTGAATGTTAAGGAGAGAGGCAAGCAGTACAAGGGACAAATAGGCAAATAACAACCATAAAAATGACATTGAGACCTATTTTCCATTTTGTAATCCCTCTAGAGACACTTTTCCTGATATTTAATGTTTTCCTGGCAAGGGAAAACGTTTTGCAAGGGGCCGTGAATCATACATCAGACGAAAGTGGCATTGGGGAGATCATGATGCATTAGGAGGTTCAGTTCAAGAGATGGGACTCTGCTCACAAAGGGAACTCCCCGTCTGTGTGAGGGAAAGAAAAGATAAGCTCCAGAGTTTGCCCCTTTCTTTCTCTGGCTTTGACAGATACCACTTGTAACAAAATAGAACAGGTCTAAACTGCCTCCTGCACCTGAAGCTACAACATTCAGCTTTATCTCTTGGCCTTGAAGGAAGTCAGAAATATATTTTTTTTCCCCTGCAGGCAACAGCAAACTCAGTTGTGTAATTCTGATTGCTCATACTTACACAGGCATGCAAAACCTGCATTCAGGGCCCCATTGGGCAAGGTGCTGTAGAAGTCTAAAAAATTTACAACCTGAGCTTTCTTGGGAGAGACAGGGAATTGTAAATGAAGAGATCCTATATATACAGCCATAATACATTGACTGTCACCTTTTCAGCATATAAATTCTTTTTATGCTGAGTTGCTTATTCCAGGGAAAGACACCTTTGAAGACACTCCTATTTTTACTCTGTCAAGCAGTAATAACAATAAAAATGTCTATGAAACGTATTTGTCATTTTGTAATCCATTTGGGGACATGTTTTCTGATATTTAATGTTTTTCTGGCAAGGGAAAATACTTTATAAAGGATTATGCACTGCATTTATTTGTAGCAGATTTATGAGTTTAAAAAAGTTTTCTTTTTTTTCTTTTTCTTTTCTCTGTTTCAGCACTCTAACCCAAGATTTCTTAGATTAAAAAGCAACCAAGGTTTTGTGATACAATAGAAATGATCTTTTGGGGAAGGCAGGTGCTGCAAATGTGAGCTCTGATTTTTCTAGCTTGATTAATTGATCCTAGAAGTGAAGAAAGATAATCGAGGTACGTATGGGATAGGAATATTAAAAAATATTTCTCTATTGCCTGTATGCTAAGTTCTGTGATAAACTGAAAATACTCCAGCAGCTTTAGATAATTTCTAAAGAGACAGCTTTATTGAATCAAACATGACAAAGGGTAATTCAATCATTTGTGTTCTCTCTTTTTTTTTTTTTTTCTATTACACTTCCGGTAGTGATTTTTGAGTTTACAGTGTGCTACTGTAAGCTCAAAAAAACCTGCGCTACCATACTACAGTGTTTGTAGTACAGGAAGTGATACTACTTTTCAGCAACGTTCTGGATTTCTCACAAACACTGTGTCCACACCCTAGCTCAGAGCAGGTGATAATTACAGTGTGAGGTAGCTGGCTCTTACGGGTACAGATGTTTCAACCAAATGGTGTGTTGTCCTTTGGAACAGCATAAGTCATCTGTCCTGGTTTGGAGGACAGGTGTCTGCTAAGAAAAGCAGAAGCCTCTCTTTGAAAAAGAGAATGTAAACCCCCTCCCTCCGAGTTATTATAATTTTGAAATTAAGGGGATCTCAGGCAAAGGTATGAAAAGTAGGAATAACAGTTCTTTACTAGGAAAATTAAAATAGAAATACAGTGCTACAAAGAACGAACCCCAAACACTGACAGAGTCAGAATACAACCTGACACCCCGTCAGGGTGTTGGTAGCAGTGCGATTAAGTGGTGGCTGCAGTCCTCTTGCAGTGACAGATGTGGTTCAGTTGAAGCAGTGGTCCTGTAGAAGGGTGCAGTTTTCCTCCAAAGGTCCAGTTTTCCCTCTAGAAACCAGTGGTTTGGTGTTCCAAATCTCAGTGTTTTTTATCTAGGTAGGGAATGGTAGGTTCCTCCCCCTGGCTGGATCATCTCCCAATGGGATGAAGTAATTTTATCAGTCATACAGTGGGACTCAAGGGGTCATTAGCAGACGGGGCAAGGAGGAAGGATGGTTGTGGAAAAGATAAAGATCACTGCCCCACCTGGTTTCAATGGATGGCTCATTAGCAGATAATATATCCCATGGAGATAAGAATCACTGCCTCACCTGGTTTCAACAGATGGTGATAGAATACCCACTTTTAGTGAACCACATCCTATATTGCAACCTAAGACATCATCATATCCTGTTTGCTACATTCAGTCACGTGGAGTTTTTCATTGCATATTCCTATATCATAAACCCTTGGTGTAGTACCAAGCCTAGATTCTGGTTTAGAGATACCAGTATCTCATGGTTATTAGCTGCATGCCTCATTTCCATTTGGTAGCTGGCAGAACAACTTTTCTCTTTTACCTTCCTTTGGCAGCTTAGAGAGGACAAGGATTGTAGGACAGTATTTTTGGTTAATGGACTGTGACTTCCATTTCTGTCTATTCCACTGGAATGACTGCATTTGTCCAGTGGTGAAAGGAGAGCAAGTACAGGGCCAGTCATTGTGATTCTACTCTGTAATTCAGCCATGTGAAAGCAATCCTGATTAGTGGAAATCCTTTCTTATCCTTTTAGTTAGTTCCTATTAAGGCATATTTACAAAGAGAGAAGCAGATTTATGACCAATTGGGCATATAGTGAGGTCTTTGTTACTTGTCAAGTATTTAATTAATTTGAAGGGGTTTTGTTGTTGTGATTTTTTTTTTTTTTGTTTTTTGTAAGAATACAATCAAAATCTGACACATCTAGGTTATTCATACAAATCTTCCTGAAACTGGAAGGTGTGGAGAGTTGTGGCAATCTCAGGCTCACTGAGATTCTGAGATTTCACCTATGTGAAATGGTAGCATTTAGGGAGGAAGTTTGTGTTACTGCACTTGTCAGTTTTGGTAATGTGGTTGCATATTTACTACCATCTCAATCAGGTTCATTCACAAAAAGATTAGGGCTGGCTTTCCCCTTTAGGATACTTATACAGTGCGGAGCTGGGGATGCTCATCCATTATAATTTCTTTTTCTCTTTCCCATCACATATAAATAACTGTATTTCAAATAATAAGGTGCTCCAGGTCCCTATCAGCCAATGTATCCAAAATTTTGGGGTGGTATCATCACAGCACTAGCATAGCACCTTAGAACAGGAAGCTTGCCTTGCTGCTATCTCCTATGTCTGCTATATTTTGTGACAAGCAACTTCAGCCTTCAAGGATGCCAGCCAGCCGTCTTTTGCTCGCCGTAGATTTTCCTTATTTGTTAAAGATGTAATAGAATCACAGAATCATGAAAGTTGGAAAAGACCTCCAAGATCATCAAGTCCAAACTTTGACTGAACATTACCAGCTCTAAGTGCTACATCCAGTCATTTCTTGTACACTGCCTGGGATGGTTACTCCTCTGCTTCCCTGAGCAGCCCATTGGAACACTTAACCACCCTTCCAGGGAAGAAATTCTTCCAGATGGCCAACCTGAACATGTAGTCTATTGAGGATGTTGTGATGATGAGTGCTTGTATGTGCTGGAGAGGAAAACGGACAAATTAATGGAAGAGAGATCCACTGAAAATTATTAAACTCCTACAGGCCACCTCCAGCTTGTGAAGTTCCTGAACCAAAATGGTCGTGATTTGGGATAGGATTAGGAGAAGATGTTATAGTCTGACTGGCTTGCAATTACATTCCTCCAAACACTTTTATCTATGCCCACTGTCACCGTTCACACTACTGAAAATATCCTTTGTTTTGTATATACCAATTATAATTTCCCCTGCAATGGCCTGTTCTTGGCTTTGCCTGAGAGAAATCTGTATTCCTAGGATCAAAGCTCAGTGGTTCCATTTTTACTGATTTTTCCATTCCTCTGATAATTGTCTCAAAAGCTGAAGATAGTAAATAGCTGCAAGAGATACCCCAGAGGTAAGAAATAGGTCACTACTAGTCCATGCTACCTGTGGGCTTTGGGGACTTCCCAGCTTGTATTGCAAATGGTGTGGAAAAGAAAGTGAAATGTCTCACCCAAAGGGGATAATACAAATAAAAAACAGAGATAGGTGTAAACCCCTGGTGAGAGTTAAGCTCAAATTACCAAAAGAGAAAAAACCAAGTGCTGAAAGAGTAGGTCTGTGTATCATAACACCTCCTAGCAACTTCAAATGGATATTTACAGCAGGAAAAAAAGGTGTTAGTCCCAGTGGGAAACCCTGACCCCAAGGTTAAGAGAATGGAAACAGTTGGTTTTCTTTACAACAGACACTTGTGGGTATCAGACATTTGTCATAATTGACACTCTGGTGGTGTTCACACTGGGATGGATAAGCCCCATGTAATTATTACCACAGGGGTTATATTCCAGAAAAACTAGCGCAGCAGAAAGATGGTTTCATTACTTATTCCTATTTATACTAGGATGCTGGTAGGAGAACAGTCAAAGTATTTAGATCATGGTAAACAGCTTTTGGGGAAATGGGACTTCAGTTTTAGCAGCTGGAATCCTATGGTATAGGATAGTAATTGATAGTAATTTCTTAATTAATCTGTTAGGGGTTTTTATTTTATTTCTGATTTTTTTTAAAGCACTTATAATTTATTTCAGAGATGTTAGTACCCAGTGAGAAGGATTTAAAAGTCAAAGGTTTGTAAAGGAGTCATATCTTTCTGGGTTAACAGCAAGTGGGGAGAATTTTATAGCTGTGATGCTCAAATGGCAAGTTGAGGCTTTTTTTTGCCAACATCACTAGTGGAAATTATTAGATAACGAAGTCTATAACTATTACCAGGACAGGAGCACTGTTATATCAGCTTTGTATTTATTGTCAATATTTCAGTAGAAAGCAGTTCTTCCATTTGCACAATTGGTAAATGAGATATATTCTCAAGTTTAAGTGATGATTTGCATCCAGTTAAGGAGAGTAACAATAAATAAAAGTCATTATTGTGTAGTACTGTTTCAGTCACCCTGATGAAACGAGCTGAACAGCATCAGCCCAGTTGCTAATAAACAAATACACACAAAATGATCTTATTTGCACTAAAAGAATCTCTCCATGTTGTTCATGGCCTGAATCTGACCCAAACACTGAATTCTTCTGTACTTTCTCTTCTCTTTAAGTTGCCTAAATGGAAGACTACAGGAAGGAAATCTCTGCTCTTGCTACCTGTTCTAAACTTCTTAAGAGAATGGACAGACACTTAAGTGTTAGCTTGTCCAGCAGTATTCACTTGGGATCCCCTCAGGTAAATGTTAAGTTGAAAATTTGAGTTTATCTCTTGTAACATCCTTATCCTCTGTGTTCAGGAGAAAAAAATATTAAAGAAAGGCTCACAGGCATATTCCTAAGGGGACTATATTTTTCCTGCCATTTCCACTGTATCTAAACTTCTTCTTACAATTTCCTTTTGCATATTCCTTCTGATAATCATCACATTGTTAATAATTTCATGTATGGGGATTTTTTTATTTTCCTATGAAAGTGAAAAAGTTTATTCCTACTATTTAAAAATTGTTTGCAAAAAGGAAATAGGTATATTGGACCAACCATTTTTATAGAAACTTACATCATGTTTTTTTATATTTTGCACATCTGAATTGATCCCCATTATGAGCATACTTTTTTTTTGCTTGGATATTTGTATTGTTTCTCCTTCCCCAAAAGGTTCATGGTGGCAATCTCTTGCCGAAATCATCCTGTTGCAGAACCTTTTTGAATTCCTGCTTTCGAAACTTAGTATGTATTCCTTATGTAGGTAAAAGAAGTGTTGTAATCTAAAATTAGGGCATCAATGCATTTGGTAGAGATGCATCAGCACTTTAGGCACAGGCTTTGTATTCCTTATGTAGATAAAATAAGTGTTGTAATCTAGAATTAGAGCATCAATGCATTTGGTAGAGATGCATCAGCACTTTAGGCACAGGCTTTGGTATTTTGATGGTTGTTTAGAGGAAATAGCCTCCCAAGCCTTTTGAGTTTTGATCTCACTGGGACACAGAAGCTGCTGTGTTGAAGAAGAACGAGATATTTCAGAAAATGAATCATTAATAACTTGCTTGTGGATGATGCAGAGACTTGCAAGACACAAGTGATGTGCTGGTTGGCATTTTGCCTCTGAAATTTATAATCTCAGTTATTTTTCTGCACTTCTGTTGACAATTCTGCTCTATAATTTGTAAAGGAAAAAGCAAATATCAGGGCATACTAAAAACCTTTTTGGTCTCTGAGGAAGTGTACTTCCATGTCTTCTGTTACTATTTCCTGGATGCCTAGGGACTTATTTTTCCAACACTTTCTCCTGTTAAAGAGCAGACAACTGAAATGCCAACAAATCAACTGTTTACATGAGACCACACAGTATAGTGGCACAAGAAATTGCATGGTACTTCCTGTAATGGGGTGGTATCTTCCAAAATTAACCATCCTTTTCTTTTTTGTTGCTCTAGGTCTTGATGGTGAGAAGCATAGCTTGTGACAGCAGTTTCACTTGGATGGAGCAGAGAGATCATTCCTTTCACATAGAGGATTTGTTTGTTACCTGACCTCTTCTTTACTACCATATTCACCCTGTTTATTGCACAGAATGCTGTCTCTTTTCAGTTGAACTTCTTTCACCCATTCTTAATAGAGCTGGATTTTTCCCAATGATTAATATTACTCAGAAGCCTGTATTCATAAGCATATTGTAAAAATGCTTAAAGCTGTGTTCACAGGAGACAGGGGGAGGAGTGGGGCTCTTCCGTCTCCCAGGAGAGGGAAAGTTTGCTAATGCCCTGTGAGGGGATGACAGATGATTTCTCTCTCAGGTTATACATGCTCTAAATCCTCGCCACCGTTTTTCTCCAGCAATGAGGAGACAGATGCTCCTGTAACAGCACAGAACTTGCTTAAATCCCTTACAGAGACCTTTATCACTGCTCTAAGTAAAACCAAGTGACTTGCTTAACCTTTCATCCTATTTTTGGATGAGCTTATGTTTCTGAAGGATGTATTTGATTGCCTTTCATGGTTTTGGCTAGTTTTCTGTTGATTTTTTCCCTTTTCTTTTAGTGCGATATGGGAGGATGAAGGTGTGAGAAAGTGTCTATTTCTCTGAGCTGTTGTGTTGGTATTTGTTAACCTGACATTTTGTGTGATGTGCCCAATTCTCTTTCTAGCAGTTTCTAGTAGCCATGGGAATAAAGACAGCAGAAATCACACTTTTCACATACAATTTCTCTCCTGAAAAAACCCCAAAACTGGTGAAAGGGACAGACAAATGATTTTGTGAACAAATATTTGATTTGGCCTCAGGGTAAATGCTATGAAGTCTTGGGAGAGGAAGTTTGTTTTTATTTCACCAGTTGAGTGTGACCTGGTTTGCAAGAATTGGTTTTGCATCCAGAGAGCTGTAGTTTCAACTCGCTTGTCTTTTGAGGGTCTGAGCCGTATTCCACAGCTGTCATTGAGATCTGTGGTGTATTTAATGGAGATTTCACAATGGTCCTCCTCTAGAGCTTTTCTCAGGAGCTGCAATGTTATTGGGACCAAACAGTACCACTGAATAATTGCTTTGTAGAGAGAAGGCCAATTGGTTAGGAGTTTCATTGACACCATAAATTCATGTGGGTACTCATCTCTTGTTACATATCAGTGACTGTTGAAAACTACTGATGATTTAGATTGTAATCTAAAGGCAGAAAAAACAGATAAAAGATTTGTCTTTTATTCTGTTTCTTCTTAAGCATCCATATTTTATGCATGTGCTTTTTTTTTGTTTGTTTATAAGAAAGAGTACACACTACACAGTCATATTATGTTTCGTTTTGAGTTTCTGTTTTAAGGGTTTTTTGTTGTTACGGTGTTTGTTTTTTTTTTTGTTTGTTTTGTTTGTGTGTACGGATACATAATTGTCCATCTTCTGATATAGAAGAACCACAGAAGCCCACAATCTGGAATGAGGAATTATCATATAGTGTCACCAAAACTAACCAAGTATTGACATACAAAGTTTTAAAACACTGTGTATTTTATTACTCACTAAGACCAGGAGGAATATCTGTTCTGGTAAGCACTTATGAGTATGTGACAGAAGCAAACAAGGGAATGATTGATGGTGTGAGGATGAAGACTGGGGAACAGATAGATACATGCTGAGAGAGAGAGATGTAGATAAATACCTTTTCACTGTGGGTGTCAGCTGTCCAGAGATGCCTCAAGCTTGCATGCAGCCTTAACCAAAGTGTGTGTATACATTCCTTCTCCCTACATAATCTACACTTGGAGATGGAAGTATGTATCTATGTGAAAAAGCAAGTACATACCTGGTGTAGAGCTAAATGAAAAGTTGTTTCAGTAGGTGAGTTCCTGCTTTTATAAAATCAGGGAGATTGTGGTCATCTTGAAAAATATGTGGAAGCTTTGAGAAACCTGGGGAAAAAAACATAGCTCTCCTACATTTTGGTAAGTGGAACATTTGGAACTTTCTGCTCCCCTACCATAAGTGCATCTGATACACTGTACAGGGTTTTCAAAGTTTAATTTAGCTTAACTCTTGGCTGCAAACAACTGCTGATAAATTTAGTTGGGGGATTAGGGAAGACTAATAGCTCCTTAAAAGGAGCCTGAAGATGAGACAGCAAAACAAAAACATCTGCTAGAATCTCCCTTAGAATGGTAGCACACCAAACAGAGATATTTTAGAGAAATAAATAGGTTGGTTTTGAGCAATAAGTGATTTTTGTAGGTATAGGCACTTGGAGAATACACAGTTTGCTAGCTCTTTAAAAATAGGTATTGTTAACTTATTTTCCCTATTTTAAAAAAATGGAACATTGTGTTTGTATAATCTGTGGATTTCTTTGGCAGCATTAATTCAAATGTACATTCTTAAGTAAGGGTACCACATCTACTTAAATTTCTCTGTGGTTTGTAAAGAAGTATTAAGCAGTATTTTATATGTCCAGTCAAACTGGAGACTCAAACCAAATCAGGGCAAGAAAACTTCGGTGTTTATTTGGAGAACAGACTTATTGAGAATTACTAGAACTTTCTCTTCCTAGATGCTTCTTTCTCACTTGTTTTATACTACATCAAATTTTCTAGATCCAGCTGTAACTGGGAACTTTTATAAGTATTGTACATAGATGTTTGATAGCAAGAAACAATTCTTATGCCAAAGGCACTGTGATCTTGCACAATCTTCTTTGTCCTTAACTTTAGACTATGAATAGTCCCTCTGAAGATAGATTTGGAGCTTAAATGAGAATGAAGTAACTATTTAATGCCTTTTTTTCCTGTCTTCTTCACATAGCCTTCTCCTATCCCACAGTTACATTTTTAGTTTTTCTATTGCCCGAAGGCCCCAGAGAGAACTTACATGAGAAAAGGATAAAAAAAAAAGTATTTGAATAATTATTATTCAAACTAAGAGGGAGTAATCATTTGATAACATTTCAATCTGCTTAAAAAGAAATGCCCTTTCATAGAGTGTTTAATTATCTTGTGGGTTTAGCAGCTGGATGGCTATTATTTCAGCAAAGAGTTTATTGAGATTTGCAGAAGGATTATATATAAAAGCCTAGCTAAATCTGATAGACTGTGAAAGCATAAGACAGTCATCTGTAAGAATGTGATCTATATTGCCAAGTCAAGCAAGTGTGTTTGGTTTTCAAAATTTTTTTTCTCTTTGCAGCAACAGTTGAAAAGAAAGTATTCAGATTAGAATACAGATCTGCTCTGATGAATCAGAATATGGATTCAAGAATGAAAGGAACTAATAATTTTTATAGTATAAAAATTTCTGTTATGTTCACAAACTCTTTGTATATTTATATGATGATATAGGTGGAGTGGCAATCCCCAAGTCTTGCATTCGAAATATCTGAACAGTAACTTTTCTGTAACTGAGAGCAAAATGTCACTGACTTTTCAAGTTATATCTCTAAAATACCAGTTGGAGTTATGTAGTTATGTAGTTATGTGGTGAAAGTGTTATTTTCTGTGATTCTTGTACTCCACATAAGGTCTATTTATAAAACTCTGCAACCTTTCTGACTGCTCACTAGTTGACAGCCTAAAGAGCCCAGTTTCAAGTTGTGTAAATGTGTCTTCATCCTTTGTTTCAGCATGTCACGCATGGTGAATATTATAACTGTTTTATTTCTCACTCTAAGACTCTTGATGTCTAAAGGCCACAGCATTAGCAAGAATTAAGAGACTGAGGGTAATGGGAGACAAACTACTAAGGCAAAAGAAAACCCAAAGAAATGTATTAATTGCTAATAAAATTAGTGCAGGTCTAGTGTTTGTGTGGTGCATAATTTTAGCCTCTCTATTCATTTTCATGGCAGGCATATTTCCCTCCTCCCCCCCTCTGGAGCACTGAATACTTGATGTGTCTGGCAACATTTGAGGAAGGCTGCTCAAAGGTACTTTACACATCAGGATCTCTTGATTATTTTACAAGTCTCATTAATGCAGACCAGGTTTTCCCTGGGATTACCGGGTCAGTTTATAGGTTTCTTGGCCATTCCAAAGCTTCCCCACACACTTGACAGACTTGATGACAAGAGACCTGACAAAGCAGGAGCAGGCCCAAAGCCAAATAATTAGCTGCTCTTTAGGGGAGGTGCCTTGAAGAATTATTTTCCAGCTCAGAGGTTCAAGACTAGAAGAACAAAGATTGGGATCAATAAAGGAAATAGAAGTTTATATGAAGAGAAAAGTAGGTTGAGGAGGAAGATGGGCTTGGAGAGGGATGAGTGCCACCAGGGGAAAATGGAGAGGAAGGAAAAGTTGCTGATCAAAGAGAAAATAATTTGCAAATGAATGCGATAAGAAGTATGAGCCAGGCAGGGAGATCAGATGATTTCTTCTTTTTGTCAATCCAATTTGAGAATATGCATCAATACATTTTATTAGGATGTTATTTAAGGTAATGATTTTAGAAGTGTTGATTTTAGGGGAACTTGGGTTTAATCTCATTCCTTTTTTTTTTTTTTAAATACAAGAAATTACTTGTATCATAGACTGTCTGAAGTGTTCATGGTTGCCAAATGCCTGTAAGATTTTTATTTAGGTCAAGCAGATTGTGTTGGCAGACCAGTAACTCTGATGGAGACTTTAGTTGTTTGAAGATAGCATCTGGTCCCTGAACACAGTATAAGCAAGGTTAGAAAGGGCCAGCAGATGTCATATATGCAGTGAATAGCTCAAAGATGACCTAATATAAAAGGGAGGTTAAACTTGTCTAGTTTGCACATTTCCCGTGACAGAGATCCCATAGTTTTTTAGGCCCTTGTTTCAGTGTCATGTTGAATTATTTTTTCTTATCTGTGCTCAGGTTTTTTTCACTTGTGCAACTCTGTCTCCTGTCCTTTCATTGTCCACCTAGGAGAAGAGTCTAGCTGTGTCTGCTCTTTAATCTCACTTTGTTTAGTTGGAGTAACAATTATATCTCCCTCCCAGTCTTTCCCTTTTTAAGCTAAACAAAGTAATTTACTTCAGCTTTTCCTTGAATACCGTGTGCTTCAGCCTTATTTGTCCTTGGTTGAGCTCTATCAGACTCTCACTATTTGTCTTGTTTTTGAGGGTCCAAAACTAGTGATAGTATTCCAGATACAGTCTTACAGTATTCCTGATACAGCCTGATAAGCAGTTACTAGACAAGAAAAATAATTACTCTTGACCTACTGGCTACTGTTTCACTACTGTAAAAAAACCCCAGCAAACTGAAGTGGAAGTATATGGAGAGAAATAAAGGCTATAAACAACAAAGATCTATGAAAGAAGAGAAAAAAAGCAAGGATTTGAGCAAAGCTTGGTCAGCAAAATTGCAAATGTTGTGGATCTGAGACTCTAGTTGTGCTAGGCAGCCATGTTGTCAGACAGTGGAAAAAAGGCTCTGATCTATTACCTTTTATGCTGCAGAGGTCTTGGCAAGGAATATTACTACCTCAGGGCATCTACAGCCTTTCAGGTACCAACAGAGTATATTCCAGGCAGTTCCCCAGAGGGTAAGGTCAAGATTTATCAGTTTTCCCTTCCTATCTCCTGACGTAAATCATATTGGCAGATATAAGGGAGATAATTTATAGCCAGTCTTCTGGGTGGTCAGCTTCACATCTCATAAATTAGATAGCCAGACACATGTGGGTCAAGTTTGGAAATGCACTGCATTTCTCTAGAGAAAGGATAGATTCTTCCCAATTCTTCCTCTACATTTGATTTTTTCCACACATCCCTATTTTTACTTTTTATGTTACTCTTTTTGTCAGCTGTGCATTGTCCCTATTTTTTCTCTCATTCTGTTCTTTCTCTTCAGTGGAGCATGTTAGTGGTTATAGTAGATCAGTATATGAAGTTACCTGACTATTATGTGTAATCTTTTGTTTATTTGACTTCCCAGATATAGAATAAAGGACTGTGTTCCTCTTCCCAGCCTTCTCCTCCCCTGTTCTCTCTACAGAGGCACATCTTTCACAATGAGATGAACTGCAGAGAAAGTTCAAAGAAAGTTCTCTGGATGTCAAAGATCATGATGCTCTCTTGCAGGTGAACAGCAGAAGGAGATGTCCCAGCTCTTCTTAAATTCTAAAGAAAGATTTAAATTAGTCTCAGATGGGTCTGTGGATTATCATAGCACTCACTGTACAGCAGAGCCTGAGATCCTTTCCTTTTTTTTCAGACTAGGTTTGTGCTTGATACTGCTGGTCAAAATAATTGTCAGAGAAGAAGCATTAGTGAGGATGATGCAAAGAAATCTTTAGGCAGTGCAGATTATTTTGTTCTGGCATAGTGTTTACAGTAGAAGAAGTTATTGATATAATTCTGTTATCATTTTTTTTTCTTTTTATTTTGCAGTCCCCTCACTGTCTGTTTTTGATACAGTCAAGAGAAAGAAAATTGTAGTGGAGAGAATACAGTGGTGTGGGGTGTTCTCCTTCTGGCAATATCAGGACCAAGGAAAAAGTAAGTAGTATTGAAAATGGATCTAATTCAATACTGTGAAAAGTGATAGTTCCACTAAAAGGCACTGGGAGCAAAGAGGGGAGACTGTTTTTTTTCTGGTTAGTTAATGGGAATACATCCAGTTCAATCCTCTACTGAGTACATCAGCACATATTTTGAAGGTTACTTGACCATTCTCATTTAAGTAGAATGTATTACAATGCAGACTGTCTCTGTGAGATGCAGAGATGTTAACCAAGGTGGGGAGAAAGACAAAACAGATTCTCTTTCAAACCCTTGATTATAATATTGCAGAAATCAGCTTTTATACTACCTCATCAGGGTAGTATTAAAAGACCCTTGTGGCCAAAAGCCTGATTTAATTTTAGAGCAGCTGGACAGAATCTAATACAGGAAAAAGGTGGGAAGAGTGTGCTTCTTAGGTTGACTGATTCTTTGTAATTGCTGGCAAATCCACTGGATGGATCTTCTGACAAACTGGACAGGGTCAGATGGAGACAGATCCTTAGTAAATCTAAGAGCCAAAAATTGGCTAAACATTTTGGACAAGTTTGGAAACTTGTTTCTTGTGTCTTGTTTGGCTCATTTCCTTGTCCCATCCCCCTTTCTCTGCAGCAGAAGCAGTGTTGAAGGGTGTGCACTCTGTCTAGCAGGCTGTTGGAGAAGTCTCTGGCCTCAAATTACACAGCATGAGAACTCTGTGCACAAAATTAGCAGCAGAGTTCTGTGTATTAGGTGCCAGGGAAAAATGTCACATTCAGCAGAACTCAAGAGGCGAGATGTGGAACAGAAAGAACTGGAACAGGACATCAATTCCCCTCTAGCCTTTACTGTTTTTCAGCAGACATATTTGAGTGTGTCATAACCACCTTGTTTGGACTAAGAATTATTTGGGTAGTAAATAGATTTTATTGTATGTCTTAGACACAGGCATGTTTGGTTTTTACTCCCCCCTCCCCCTCCAATTCCTCCTTTTCATTTATTTTGAAGTTTTCTTCCGGCCTTTTCACAAGGAAAACACTTTTCGATCATGAAGAAGTGCTGCTGACATACGGTTTTCTGCCCTCTTTTCCACCTACCTGTGTTATGATTCCTGATGAGAAACCCACTGTCATGGCACTGCGTTCACATCGTGCAGCAGCTTGTACAAGTTGTTTGTAGTGTAATCTGGAAAAATGAATAAAGTGGTGGCAAATAAATAAAGTGATGGCAATCAGGGCAAAGACACTGAAAAGGAGGGAGGAACAGCTACTCAAGAACTGTGTCCTATAGATACTACCTCTGTAGCTGCTGTCTCATTCAGAAAAGCTATTACAGCAAAGGTCATGGTTTGGGGGTGTGTTTTGGCTTCTCCCATACATCATAAAAGTGATAAAATTCTTGCCACACCACTGTTAGATTGCCCTGAAGCATATGTGTGAAAGAGGCTGCATTAGTATCTGCATGTGGAGATGGATTGTCAGGACACAAAATGAATTATTTGGGTATGTACATGTACACACATACACTCACTGTGTTGTCAGACCAGACTGCTTTTGTAAGACAGTTATCAGGCAGTACTTGTTTAATGTATTCCTCCCCATTCATTCTCCTCTTCATGTTGATGTCTGTGCTGTGAGCTGGGCTGGGAAATTGATCTGTGGCTTAAAAAAAGTGTTTTTACAGCTGGCTTAGTTAGCTGACGTATTTTGCAGCATAGCCTTAGATGTGCCATCCTGTGAGGCAGGAAAAAAGAAAGAGTCTGTGAAGACAGGGAATCTCCTAGGCTGTTACCATTAGCATATACTGCTTTCTTGAAATCCCAACTTCAAAGTTCTCCAGTACCTTTGTTAGGCTCAGATTATTGAGGCAATCCACTAGCACAATGATGTATTCCAAAATTAAATAGCACTCTGAGCAGAAAGTTACTCTTCATCTCCTTTCCTTTTCTGTAGTAGCAGAGGCTTGTTGGCTACTGCTGTTTGACATATGTGATAATTTAGCCACTACAGTCTCTTCTGAGGGTTTGGAAATCTGTTCTAAGGCCTGGCATCAGAGCATTACTGGCACATTTTAAAAGAGCAATCTTTTTATATTTTCTGTTTGCAGGTGATTTTGAGTGCAGGTGGATTGCAAGGGATAATGGTTGTAGTTTCTCACTTTTTACCTGATTTTCCCCAAGAATTATACCTCTACTGAGCATTTTTCCTTCTCACCTCCCCATCATGTGAAAAGTCTTAGCCCTGTTTTACAGATGGCAAAGATAAAGCAGAAGGAATTACACACAGCAAGCCAGTGGTTGAACTTGCTGTGGCAGTTAATTAAGAGGTCTCTTGTTCAGACCCGGTTTCACATAATGAGGCAGCCTTCTGCCTATTGGGGTATGGCAGACATAAACTCCAGCCTTCCACACTTGAAATGGACAGTCCAGCTGCTGATTTGGGATTGAATTGCTTGTTGAAATGTTAATTGGTACATTCATTCCACAAGTTTGTCTTTCAAGGAATGAATGTTGAGGTAATAAAGGCTGGTCGGTGAGTCAGGCTGTAAGTATATGCTGTGAGGAATAGACAGAACTTTGAAAATCACAGGACTTTGCTATTTATTGCCTCTATATTTGCCACTTGCCTGCCTATCCTAATCTCTAGCTCCCTTGCCCCCTGATTTTACTAAGGAATATTGTCCCAATTTATGAACCATTAGAAAATGAGCCACAAACTCTCTAGAAGGAGCAGACTGAATATTTCTGCACCAGAAAATTGTGCTTCTTTGACTATATCAGTGTATCTTAAGTAGTACAACTCCCCTAGGGTAAAGACAATTATACCAGTGTAAAAGTGCATATCCAAATATAGCTGAGTCCCAAATGAGAAGGTACCTTTGTACCAGTAATAACTAGGTCCACAGTAAGGGACAGATTTATTACCTTGCCTTTAAAAACCTGAGGTGACAAAACTGGGAATATAGCCATTTCATAATTCCTGTATATTCCTAGGAGACAGATAAAACCTTCATAGGGAGAATTGGCCCACTTGAGATCCTATTTACTGGTCAGTGGTGCCTGTCTCTCTTCACTTTTCAGAAATATTCACTTACCTACAGGCACTTATCTAAAGTTTCTAAAGAAAGTAAAAGGAATTTGGCACAGGATTTCTTCAAATGAATGGGGAAATTAAACTGTTAGGAACGGTGTAGGTTGATTTGAATGCATCACTACAAATTTTAGCAAATCCCAACCCTATTTTGCCATTTGGGCAAGTTCTGTGAAATTTTTTGAGTAATTTTAACAGGTCTTTTAACTTGTGAAATAGATGAAGCAGAATTTTCTTTGCCTTGAGTAGCAATAACTCTGCCAGATTTTTGACTCTCAAGATGATTAGGAGACTTAAAACACAAAACCCCTCCTGCCACAGAGGTGCTGCTGTGTACTCAAACTAGGTTTTTAAGTTCTGGAGGGATGGCTGTAGGCATAGCTCTTCCAGGAGGGCTTGAATGGAACTTTCCTGCTTCTTAGTCTGCAATGGGCAGTTATCAGATTTTGACATTGGTGAAGTTGACTGGAGCACAGGGCTCCACCTCCAGCCCACATCTGTCATGCTCAATAGTAGTGACAAGCTCTGCCCTATTTCTTCCTTATTTGCCTCTTGTATCCAGGAAGTGATATGTCATCTGGCTGAAGAAATGTTCTCTTGCTGTTTCTGAGCTTCCGTTTTTCTCACTTAGTCTAGTCCTGGGCATCAAATGTAAGTTCAAGCTCTGCAAGAACAAAAAACCCAATTGCTCATAAAGAAGTTCTGTCTAACTCTTCCAATCTAAGTGATTCTATACTATCAGGAAGAAATCCTGTATATTTTCAAAAGATTTTTAAAGGAAGCAGGTTTATTGTAAAAGAAGGATTGTTTTCCACAGAGAGGAGGATCACAAAACTGAAGATCACAAAACTGCTTGAGATATTGCTCTGCATAAGAAAAGCTGGCGAGATCTGCCTATTGAATCTTGAGCTATCAAACCTTAGAATGGTACTGTTGGTTGCATATTTCCAAAATACTGATAACGTCAAAAGAAAAAATCCACTTTTTGGCGTGCTTTTTATTTTTTCCCTGCAATACTTATTCCTTATTTTGCTCAAGCAGTAGAGGTGAAAAAGCCAAGATTCAGGTATATGATTTAGTTTGCTGTTCTGAGAAGAATGTAATTTTAAAAAATGCTGCTCTTTCTTTAACATTTGGTTCTGTAAACCTCTTCCATGTCGAGTAATAATTTATTCTGGAAATGACACCATTAAATTCACTGTCAGGAACAGTGGTAGATGCTGACCTTTAAATTTCTCCAGTCCAAGATGGATTATTTTGTTGTATTTATATCAGCAGGGCATGAAAAGAGTCTTTTCCTGCAAATACCTACTAGCTACTTTTCATCCTAAAAAAGCAATCATAGAAACTGTGTCCAGATTTAATTCAAAGCACATTTCCAAATTCTATCAATCCATACCCTGTAGCTTTTATAATCCTGACACAATGCATGACAGGGAGAGTATCCACACATTCAGTCACTATGAATTGAGCCATTATCGAATGAAGAATACAAAACCAATTAGCCTGACTCCTAACTTATGCCCTCCTTGTTGTTTTTTTTTTGTTTTTTTTTTTTCCAAAGTTTCAAGTTCAGGAACAACTTCAGTTGTTGTGTTTATTTTTTTTCCTTTTTCTTCAATTGACCTGAAAGCATATTGGAAAGATATAGGAAAGAAATGGTCTTATTACTTATCCTTGTGCCAATTGCCTCCTAAGGATTTTGTAGCACTACCTGAAAAAGAGCTACAAAGATTGCAGGACAAACATGAATAGCTTATCTAATGTAATTTTTGTCCAGAAATTTTACAGAACTGTAATTAATTATTCATGCGCTATAATAAAAATAATATCTATTTTATACATGGCTGTATTTGAAAATAAATATTGTATTAAAGCATTCTGTAAAGCTTGGGTCTGTACAAATATTATTAAAGGAAAATATCACCAAACACTTCCCAAATCAGTGTTATTACAGCTGCAACTCAGTCTCAAGCAACCACAGGAGTCAAGGCATCCAACTGCTAATGATGTGTATGCTACAGAAACAAATATTCCACATATCCTTTGAAAACAATAGGTTGAATGAAAGTATCTTGCAAGCCAACTCTGCTGTATGTGTTTCTATTTGATGTTCAGCTTCCTTGCAGTGATGGCTAAATGTTATTTCCTTTGCAGATTAGTCTGTGATGAGATCAGACATCTCTTAACAATATTATTCTTGTTCACTTTCTCCTATCACTTAAAAGATTTATTCTATGGCTTGTGATGGACCATAACTGCACTGCACTTTTGAAAGGTCAGGTGCATTAGAGAGAAGCCATTATTCTGTAGAGACATGCAAAAGATACAGAAGCTGCTGCCCTAGCAGATATGGTATGTAGTGCTGTCATCCAGACTTGATTCAGCTGAGTATTTCTCCTACATTTTTTGGTTTACCTTTTATTAGTGGTTCATATATCTCTACATTCCTGTTTTTCATTAAAATTCCTCACATACTTTGGTTGTTTGGTTCTGGCTGATACTGTCAGATTTCCAGGGTGCTATCCTTGTACATGTGTTTTCTAACAACAGGTGCGTTGGACAGAAGGCCACAGTTTCACAGCCCACAGGCATGTCCAAAATAATAGAGTAGACTGTGAACTGTGAGGAGGCATGTAGTGGTGGCAGCATATGGTCATGATTCAGTCATCTGAGGATTCTCTTAGTAGTCTCCTTTGATGAACCAATTTTTGTTCTCTTGGTTGAATTTCTGCTTCCTCTTGCACATGTATTTGGGTTGGTGCATAGCACCACAATGACCATGCCAGGCATGGTATATGGATGGGTTTTCTCAAAACTGAGAGCTGGCCATGTGAAATTGGGCACTTTCCTAGTGCAGGCGTATCTCTTGACATAGGTACTGTCATTAGGATATCAGTTTTGTAATGGATATTTATTTCATTCATAAAATAATAATTTGAACAGAGAAAGGATGTGCATTTGATTAGAGACAGCCTATTTTCTCAGTCCAAATAATAGAAATTGTTATTTCTACCATAGTAGCAAAAGACTAGAAATGGAAAGAAAAACGTGTGGTAGTTGTGAGTCTGTTTTGGCACAGAAGAATATGGCAAAGCAGTGTTTCCAATCTTAGTCTCACAGCCTTGGTGATCCCTCTAACCAATCAGCTATTCACTCTTCTGAGGTAGAAATCTGCCTTTTGTCAAAAAAGCAAGCCTTTTTTCTGATTGAGTTCAGAACAAGAAAATACTGCAGAATCATAAGCATTCTTAGTATGTTTAGCATTATTCTGTCAGGTTAGTATTATTACTAGCTGTAATCTTTAGTAGAGAGTGGAATTGAGCTGCTTTCAGTTTGTTTTACTCATCTTACAGCAAAGCATTTTCATAGACAATTTGTCTGAGAGTTTCTGTTGACTTTTTTTTCAAAAAACCACGTCCCCTGATAAACAGTGAATATGTATTTTTGCATTGTGTCATATCCTCTGTCTATTAAAAGGTGTACTTGCATTGTATCTAGAGTATCTTTCAGGACATTTGATAAAATTAGGATACCCTTCCAATTATTTTCTTGTCAAAGCTATGATATGTAGCAGAGTAGCAGATCTCAGAAAATACAGCTGAGAATTTTGTTCTCCTGGTCCCTTCTGATCAAGAGACACTGTATCCCCTCTCAAATTCTATCATGGTGCCCAGAGTTATCCGTGGAAAGGAGATGGGTGAAGGATTTACTTCATTAAAATGCAATGCAATGCAGTTACTCTCAAGGCTGATGATTGCAGTTGCAAATAGAATTTTATTTTGAAGGATGCTAGTTGATTTTTGCTCCATTCAGAGGGGAATTTTTGTTCTTGGCAGCGGAAGGAGGAGAAGGAGGCAAATACGTATTGAACACGGAAATGGAAGAGAGTCAAATACTGAAATGGAGAGGCAAGGATGCACATAACAGCTTTTGACTAAGGCAGATAAGCTGTGTTACAACTTAGCCATATTGTTAAGAAATCGTGGTTTCCTCATTATCATTTTCTTCCTTTTATCTTTTTCTTGGAAGATTGTCAACTGGTGTTCTATAAATGTTTTGTCACTACAGTTTGAGTACAAGCCAGGGCAAGCAGTTACCTTGTCTTTGTGTGTGGCAAATGTGGGTTGTTTTGAGCTCATGAAGCTGAAAAGATCTCTGGCCTTTAAAGAACCCCTGCCTTAGTTTCATTGATCCATCCTTCAAAGCTCATCTCCTGTGCCCAGTGCCCTGGTGTTTGACAAGGCTGATTTTTCTGATGATGCGTTCTGCTCCCATTTTAAAATTTATTCTTTAGCTCCACCTCCTGGCTCTTGGTCTGTGAAAAGGAGGACCCTTGGGAATCCAAGAGCCTCAAAAAGGGATCAGAAGTATTTATCCTATTTTACAAATGTTAGTGTAGAGGTGTATATGGGGACATTTTGGCTGAGGCAAAACAGACTTTGCTGAGCCCACTCACACTTTCAACAGAGGCAAATGTTTCGGTGGACGGTGGGCAATGGAATATCTGGCTCATAGTTTCTGCTTTTTCTTGGGCTTTCAGTTTCTCAATTGTGGCAGTTTTGAGACATGACAGACATCACAGAACAGTCTCTCTTTATTGCCGTTTTCCCCTTGGTACTTCCTCAAACCTGTGGGGGTGGGGAGGTACAGCACAAATCGTCTGACACTGAAACATTAAAAAAAGGTCTCTGAGGCCTTGCAAAGGAGTCTTGTTTCATGCAGGGAGAATTACTTTGACTCTGTGTTCATCCTATTAAACCAGGAACTGCCCAAGAAGCAGAGGAGTAGATCTTAGTCATCTGGATTTAAGAAGAACCATGTCTCTTCCCCGCCAACTGCGAGAAAAGAGGTAATGTTTCTCTCCCTGCTCCTGCCTCTGCACAAGCCCCATGTAACTCCTGTGATGTTTGGTTAATTTGGATGCAAGCATCTTTGATGATTCTAAAAGGCTTCTTGTTATGGTGTCTTCCACACTTTTAGGCTGCTTGTGGTCAAGCAGACCATTTCTTATGCTGGAGTGGACTTTCTTCTTTTTGTGGGGAATATTCACCAACTAGAGCATAGTGGGCCATTGCCCTCTTTACAGCTGCAAAACAGTTTCCTTTTTACTGGAGTTGATGATATGAGTATTTGTGATATGACTAATTATATCTCCTGGTCTCCATAACCACATCCCTTTTCACAGTAAGGGGTAGTATTTACAGTATTGTGGGCGGTGCTGATTCACGGCATTCTCCTCATACAGCAAACTGCCTGCTGTATTGCAGGGTGTTGCATCATTGCTTCAGCATTTCAAACGGGCTACACCTGCTGGAAATCCCTGCTTGGGATATTCTCCTAGCAGAATAAACTGAGACAACTACAACTTTCTTTTGGTATTATCAGAACGTTTCACATTCTGTCAGCTTGGCATTTCTTAGATGATCTTTTAAAAGTCTCTCTCTATCTCATTTGTTATCTTTTTTTCCTCATTCTAGATGCTTTTTACTCAGGTGTTTATATAAATGCCCGTCTAACAAGACTGAGTTATAAGATTGAAGCAAAGATGAATGTCTGCTGCTTGTCAAAGCTGTTGCACAAAGGAGAAGCTCACAGAGGGAAAAGCACCTGCCAATCCATGTTTTTTTTGTTGAGTTGACAGTACAGGCAGGGACTATGACTGTGTGGTCATATGGCTGCTCATTAAGTATTCCTGCAGGGATCCTTCCTTCTCACTTCAAATCCAGTCCTTTCTAGGATCTGCAAAGCTTATTCTAACCTTGCCTACTACCATGTATTCCTTCACACACTTTTGACATTTTCAAACAAGTATCTTTGTGCTTGCTTCAGGTTATCTGGTGTGACTGGGAGATAAATACCAAGGTCGTAGGTTTGATCCCTATGTGGGCCATTCATTTAAGGGTTGGACTGGATGATCTTTATTGGTCCCTTACAACTCCAGATATTCTGTGATTCTGTGATGAATCTTACCTGTTGTGACTGGGAGGTTTCTCTCCAAATATTTGATAGCCCACTCTTTTTTTTCCAAGCCTCATTAAGGGTTTGCTTTATTGTGATGTTTACAAGAAAACTTGACAACATTTTGACAGCTGGTGTAGGCACCACTAATTTTGATATAGAACAATACTATGCTTTTTGTTTGTTTGGTTTTTTTCTGTTTGTGCTTATCCTATTGTTTATTTTCTCATATGTATATGGTACATTTTACACATCAGGCATGGAGTATAAAGTTTTTAGGATTTAACTTTGTGCTGTCAGTTTCTACAGCAGCTTGCACAACAAGCTCTTTTCTCAGAACTGTTTCCTATTCCCTACAGTAATGCAGTAATAATAGCAGCATAAATAATGACATATAATGATCTCCTTAGGATAAGATCTACTGATGCAGAGTTCTTACTGTAAATCTCCTAGATTAAGGAAGGATTAAGAATGCATCCACAGCTGATCACATTTCTCAGGAAAAGCTTAGCAGTTCAAGCGTTTGTTTTGTAGTCCTGTTCCTCGAGCAAGCCTCGGAATGAGAGGGGTATTTTTCAGGCATGATGAATCTTCACAGTGGTCATTGACTTGTGCTGAACTTATTGAAACTTGTCATCTCAAGATCAGACCTCCAGAGGAAGAGAATGACACCATGAGTTTCTAATGTCTTGATTTTGGTACTAGAAAACGTGATATTGCCCATCTTTGCTCTGTGTGGCTCAAAGGCTATTAGCAGTATGAATAACCTAAATCTTCTGTTCTTGCTTCACAGTGATTTTGACCAGCTTCCAGATGACGTACCTGTTTCAGCTAATATTGCAGATATTGAAGAGAAGAAAGGCTTTACTAATTACTACGTAAGAAGGAAGATTTATCCTTGTCTCTATATGCCTTCACCTGTGACTGGCTTGGTTGTGGGAAGCAAGATGCAGTTAATCTGGTGTAATTGTTTTATGGCATGAGCAGTTCCACATGGAAGACTTCTCAGTGCTGTATTTTTCTGGAATGGAGTATAGTTATCCCAGATCCAGTCTAAAAACATATTTTCTGAGTGAAATGTGGGAGATATCTTCTAACATCATAATTCTTCCCTAATATCTGATTTGTTTCCTGTTGGAGTGCTGTACTGTTGAAGATAGTGGGAAAGTATTTCAGAGGATAGAAAGGCAGAATCTTGCTTCATTATTCCATGGTACTGGCAAGTTAGGGTGATCCCATCTTCACAGCACGTAGCATATTAAGACAAGAAAGACCACACAGGAAGGGAATAGTAGGGAAAGACACTAAGATTTTCTGAAGGTTTGAATATGACCAGCTCAGTCTGACTTCTGCTGGAGACATCGCTCTTAGAAGCCTTCCCACTGGAGTATCCAGGTTTTACTTTGGAATGGAGTGATGTTTGGTTGCACTATCTTTATATTTGCTGAAGGATATGGATGCAATGTGACTCAGAGGTCAGTGAATGGAAATTTTGGGTTCCTTTAGAGCAAAGAAATTTTGTCAAGGGATAAATAAAATAGTGGTTGAAGGAGGTCAGACCATAATTTCTGCAATTGTGTACATTAAAGTCAAAAGAAGTATGAATACCTTCAATTCTGAAAATCAATTCATTTAGATGTCTGTCTATCTCTAGATTTAGATGTCCAAGGCATCTTATTGTAATATATTTGTATTTGTCTACCTAATGTATTTTGTTTGTTACTGAGGGAAAGTGTGTAAGCATAAATTTGAATCTAGTTATTTCATGTTTCCCTTTAAGATTATATAATATAAAGCATCCACAGGGACATGCTTCATATATAAGCTGAACCCACACAAATACCACACTGGTGCTACCTTGTTATTTCCTAGCTCCTGAATTTGCAGATGCTTAACTGAAGGCTTGCTTTCCTCTCTGCTCCTAAGAGAATATTCCCACTAATGGAGCACTGATCTGATGTTCCTATTTTATTCCTCACATTCATTTGGTGAGTATTTATAAGCATGAACATCAGCCTGAATCCCTATTCTCTGTTTCAGATGTTTGTCATTGAAGTAAAGCTTAAAGGGGGTGGCAGGTACCTGATTTTCCGGCGCTATCGTGAGTTCTATGCCCTTCACACCAAACTGGAGGAGAGATATGGGCCAGAGAGCAGTAACAGCCCATTTACCTGCACCCTCCCTGTACTGCCAGGTAAGCTGTCAGTACCAAACCTTTGCACAATTAGCAGCTTTCTCAGCTCCAGGCTGTCCTAAAGAGGAATGCAGTGAGCGAAGCAGTTGTGAGAAGGAACTAACTCCTGGCAGTGGATGCCAGAGAAGTCATGTTCCATTGACAGTCCCATCACTTGTGGTAAAGTTCATCTAGAAACCTAAAATCCATTAGAAAAAAATGTAAATTTTTTGAGTATCTACTTCCTCCCGATTGCTTCATTTCTCTGACAGCCTTTTTTTTTGGTTTTTTTTTTGTTTTTTTTCCCCTTCAATAATTGTCACAGGTTTTATATTTTCCAGGAAAAGTTTTTGTTGGTGCCAAAAGGGAAATTGCTGAGAACAGGATTCCTATCCTAAATGTCTACATAAAGGTAAAACTTCATTTTAAACTAAAGAATGGACTGATCACTGCAGATACTTAGGCATTGAAATCAGCTAAGACAGAAAGTACTATTAGAGTTTTAAGTATCTGCTTCTCTCTGTATTGCTTTCCTGAACACACAGTGCCCACACTGTGGCAAAACCGGGAGTCCTCTTCCCCACATTGTTCAGACTGTAGGATCTGCTGGAGTGTGCCGTTCACAAAGGCTCACTCTCTGTCTTCATATACAATAGATATCCTTACCAGAACCCCCGAAGATGTATGAGGAAATGGGCAATCTCCAGGTGTGTTCGTCCAAGGGATTAGGAGTGGGTGTGTGGGTTGTGCTTTAACCCCACCCACCATCTAAGTGCCACAGAATCGGGAGGACAATTGCGAAATTATAAAACCCATGGAATGAGATAGGAACAGTTTAATAATTGAAATAAAGTAAAATATAATACTAATAAATAATTGTAATTAGAAAAGAGGTAACAAAAAAGAGAGAAATAAAACTAAAGAGAACAAACAAATGATGCACAATACAATTGCTCACCATCTGCTGACTGATGCCCAGCCAGTCCACTGAGCAGTGATCAGTGGTTCCTGGGCAACTCCCTTCAGTTACATGCTGGGCATGATGTCCTATGGCATGGAATATCCCTTTGGCTAGTTTGGACCAGCTGTCCTGGCCATGCTCCCTCCTGAGTTCTTCTGCAGCTCCTCACTGGCAGGATTTGGGAAATAGAAAAGCCCTTGGCTTAGACTAAGTAAGCCACTAGTTAGTTATCAACATTATTCTCATGCTAAATCCAACACACAGAACTGTACCAGCTGCTAAGAAATGGAACTTTCTCACACCCAGAATCAGGACAGGTGGACTTCTGAGAGTACCTGAATTACAGTGAAGATGCAGCATACATCAAGGAGAGATATCCTTTGTGTACAGGTTAACTGAAGACCTGAACTTCAAATCAGTAAAAGGCTGAAGCACTGGCCAAAACTCCCACTACTTAAGATTGCCTTCTTTCCACAGTTATTCATGTTCTGGAGAGAAACACAAAAAGCAATTTACTCCTGCAGTAAATCAGGTACAAAAAGAGCGAAGCAATACATTGGCCAACTCCAGGAGTAAAGAGGAGAGACTGTCAGCTGTTCAGCTGTGTCCTGCTGAGTGAGAAGGGAGAGGAGGGAGATTTCTGGCAGTAATGAATATCCTTCGTGATCCTGTAGGTCAGAGAGGCATATTTGTTACATGTAAATAAATAGAGAATTGGTCTCTCCCACTGTTACACTCTGCTTCCTGCTTGCTCTTGGCACAGAACCTACTCTGCCTCCCTGCCTGGGTGTTGATGGATGAGGACGTACGGCTGTTCTTCTACCACTCAACCTTTGATGGTGAGCAGGTGCCTCACAGACTGAGGCGGCTTCGCCCACGGACACGCCGGGTGTAAGTGATTGATGTGTTTTTTTCAACATTGCTTGATGTAAGAGATCTGTCCAGTTTTGGGGGGAGAGAGAGATGGGGATCACCACTGTGTTTTCCAAGTGAATCCACAAATCCCTAATTCTAAGGGTCTTTGTGGTGGAGTGAACACAGAGGATTTCTTGTTTTCAGTAATCTCAGATTTCTGAAGTGGATGTGGTACTCGCATTGAAGGAAAATTCCAAAATGAGAGTATATCTTGCTTTTTAAAAATATTGTCCAGCTCTATCTGCCTACATTTCTTTAATGGTAATCTCTATTATAATATGCAGAATATACAGGCCAAGCTTAAGGACATAGGCCTGCACCACTGAAGTCGATGTGAGTTTTGGCACTGAATTCAGTGAGATCAGGTTCAGACACTAAACGAAACTGAATACTTAATTTGTTCCTGTCCATTGCCTAAACAGGGGCCTGTCCTACATAACAGCATTGACACCTCTTTGGAGAACTGCTAAATACGCATCATCCTTCATTACCCTTCAGATAAATTAATTCTCCTTTCAGCATCCCAAAGATGGACTTACTTTCTTTTCACCTACCTCAAACAGTGCAAAAACTGCATGTGTGTATGATGGCAGAGTTTGAACTAAATGCCATAAATGCTAGAAACAATGATGCCCAGAAGGCAGAAGTAGGGGGACTGAGCAGTGCTGTGGAAGAGAGGTCCAGCATACTGACTGTATTGAAAATTCCATCTGTTCTCAGCAGCAGACACCATCAGATTGCTGCTGCTCTGCACTGAAACTGAGAGAACTAGGGCAGTATTGTTGCATCCGCATTTATTTACTTCAGTGCTGCACACAGATTCTAATGCAGTTTCTCCAGTGATCTATGGCTTGTATGTCCCTTAAATAGTAAAAACACAGACACTGCACTACTGACTGTAGGATTTTTAATGACTTAGAGGGATGTTTCCCCCGCTGTTGTCTCATTTCTTTGCAGTAAGAGCATTTCAGATCCAGTGCCTACTTTTGACCGCACCGCAGCTCCGCGGGCTGAGGTGAGTACTCTGCACAACCTGTCACAGGACAGGAGATTAAACTCTGTTTTACTTCGCTACCTCATCCATCAAGTTGCCTTTTTCAATTAGAGCGTCGGGGAAGAAAGTGAAATCAACAGAGAAAAACAATTGATTTTAACAACAGGGAATGAAACAAAGGATGGAAAGAGGTGTTCTGTTCCTCATCACTTGAGTAATAAGAAGGTCCTTGGTGAAGTCAGAATGACAGGAGATTCAAAACTGAGACACGTACAGTTCACTGCCAAATTGTCCACATTTGCCTAGTGCTAGCAATAAGTTAAATCTAAAACAGGCATAAGCTTTGGCTTCATTGACTTCAGCATATGTTTAAAAACTTTGCAGGTGAGACATCTTAGTATTTTCTGTAACATGAATGTTCTACTGAAAAATGCCCATACTCTTGTCTTTTGTGGCATATTTTCTCATTTTTAAGCACGAGACTGCTTTGCAACCAGTATTTCTCTGAGCAGGGTCTTGCTTCCTGAAACATGTGACTTTGCCATATAAGATTAAAACTCCCATACATCTGCTTTGAGATTTGTTGGTTTTGTTCTTTACACAGAGAATGACAGGTCTTGGAACAGTCACATCTCTTGAGTTTAATCTATTAATTTATTAATATTGAATATACCTACCAGAACTTTTCAATAGATGAAAAAAGGCCTTTGAAAGAGCTATTGAGCAGACATATGAACCACTAGCACAACAGTAGCCAGTGTTTTGTTTGTTTTTTGTTTTTTTTTAATTAAGAGAACTCTTGGCATTAACGAGACCAAAAGAACCATTGCATCACAGACTAAAGAACATCTTTTTGTTTTTGCTCCTCCTAGACCATTTAAATGGGTACCATGTTCTCTAAGTACAATAAGGGAGATGTTCATTTTCCATAACTCAGCCACTTCAACTATCCAACTTTTTGTTAGGGTGGTAGCATGTATTTGTCCCCATTTTTTTTTTTTTTTAATCCCTGAAGAGGGCATCTAAGTTCCATTTTAAAAGCACCTCTATTTCCCAGGCCTTCCCAAATCTCCCAGTTCAGCATACGGACCTGAAAATTAGATGTAAAAGCAATAGGCACAACATTTCTGCATTTTTAAAGGCTCTTTGTGATATTTTGGAGCAAATCTAAAAGCTGTAAAGCTGCAAAGAGAAATACTATATTTATTCAAATCTCAGGATTTCAAGCTGTCAGTTGGCTTCAGCTTTGCTGTCTTACTTGCTCTTAATGCTTTCAAATGATGTATATTTATTTCTCTAGTGTTCAGTGTTCTGCCACTTTAAGAATCTCTGTATGTAGCTCTCTCAGGGCCATGTTTATCCTAGTGCTTTCACTGCTTCTTCAAAGCAATCTTGTGTGTGCTGAATAGGAGAAGAGATTGTGAGAACTGCAGACTACGGTCAAATATATGTGACCTTATCCCAGAAATACATATACGATGACAAAGTGCACACTGCCTTGCTGCTTTATGCTTTCTCTTCAAGAACACAACAGAAAGATTTGCTTCTGTAATTCTGTGAATTGGTTTCGAGGTTATTACTTTCCACAGGCACTGTTTGATTTTCCTGGAACCAATAAACTGGAACTCAGCTTCAAGAAGGGAGATTTGATCTATCTCCTCAGCAAAGTAAACAAAGACTGGTTGGAGGTAAGACTGCAATAGCAGCACTGGATTATTAGCATACCTTGAAATACAGGAGTAGAAAGGGCTCTCCTGATCCTTGTGACCTGCCTCTTCCTCTCAGCAGAAACTGTATCGTAGTCAGGTTTTACTGTCAAGAATAAATCCTAGATTCCAAATTGGTAATTGTTTGGTTCCTTGATGGTTTTTAGCTTACAAATTTTCTGCCCTCCAGACTTCAGTTTTTATTTGAGTTTGCTTCTGCTGGAATGTTTTTAAATTCTTTGGAAGTGATTAGAACACAGAAAGGCCACAGAAAGGAGATGGAAACTCCATTTCAGCGATTAATGGTTTTCTTGCCTTAGGGTGAGTTGATGTATGCTTCATGCTTCATACCACAACACACGTCAGCCTGATTAGAGAGAACTTGGGTAATGCAGCAGTGTTCTGAAAAAAGGATGAGGGGAACATACTGTGTGTTTGCTGATATGGTATCTCTGCTTGCTCAAACACCACAGCCTTCCCTGCTAACCATCTGACTTTAATTTTTTACACACTGTTTCACTCCCCTGCCTGGTATTTGACTATGTAATTGTATAATATTTTTGTAGGGATGCCATCAGGTCACTTCCATAGAGTTTATTTTCTTGATTATAGTGGAAAAATTCTTACTGTTGTTTCTATGTAAATTAATTCCAGAACCTATTGCATGTGGCCAAAATGGCATGGTTTTCTTGATTCTAACATCTCCTATCATTCCAGGGAACTGCTGATGGTGCCACTGGAATTTTCCCATGTGCTTTTGTGAAGATCATAAAAGATTTACCACAGCAGGAAGACACAGTTAATAAAGTTCGCTGTTATTACTATGATGAGACCATGAGCACTATCAGGTAGTAGCAAAATAGTTTTCCACTTTACTGCTGAAGAAACACCAACAATTCTCTTGTCACAACATCTAATGATTAGATGTGCTCTAAATACAGGGATATCTCAGTGGAAGAGGATCTGAGCAGCATTCCATCATTCAAAGACCTAATGGAATTGATGAGGTACAATGCAAGCACTTGGTTGTATATTTGATACTTAAACATTCGTCAACTTCATTCCAGCTGGAGATTTCCCTCATTCTACTTGGTCATCACCGTATTTTGTGTATGAAATAGTTTTCAAGTGTCTTGAAGAAGTTGCACTTTGACTTGGCCCGGGGCCATCTGTGTAGACACTAGTCCTTCTTGGGATTGCCAATGAATAAGGAATGACAGCACTTCTGACTCAGTTGTGATGGGTAGAAATTCCCGTTTCTTGTACTAAGCTAAGAGCCATACCCCCATAAAAGCATCTTTTGGCTAGTACATTTCTTCAGGATGTAGAACATGGCCTTCTAACACTTTTAAACTAGTGTTAAACTAGATTAATCTGGTGTTGAATATCAGCAATTTAGAACATTAAATATTAGTAAATATTGGTAATAGAACACCTGTTCTAATATTCTTGAACTCCTCAGAAAGAGCAAAAACAAGTAGGCAAAAGTGGGTAGTAACAACAATCAGCTGTTTTGCATGGTAATTCTATCAAACACACAGATTAATTGTACCATTTATATGGTGTTACTGGAAATGGTTCTTGGTTCTGATATATTTCTTACCTTAAACACAACACAACAAGAATGTGGTTATATGATTTCTAGTACTAGCTGTATCAAGAAAGCCAAGATGCCCGAGGCTTTGTTTGGCTTTTATAAAAATTATTTAGATTGTCATCATTATTTATATTGTTCATCATGTAGCACCTCCCAGTTCTTTGATTCCTGGGGATCAATCAATTTCTTTTCTCCCAGGCAGGAGTTTAACCAAGATGACATTGTTTTGAATTACCGGGACCCTGATGGTGATCTGATCCGCTTGCTCTCCGATCAGGATGTTGAACTCATGGTGTCTCAGAGCAGAAGAAGTCCCTCTGAGAAGCACTTTTTCCCTTGGAAGTTGCACATCACTCACAAAGATGACTTGGGTGTCTACAACACTAGTCCAGGAACAGATGCTACTGAAAAACAGTAGGAGCAATATAAGTGCTATACAGATATCCCTCTCTGCAGGCAATTTCCTTCAATGTGTCTTTGAAGGGTCCTTGAAATTAGTAATTTTTACTAATAATTATCTTTTGGTGTAAAATCTGAACTTAGTTAACTTCTTCAGCTTTTCAGCACTCACCTGCAATAGAGACATCTACATAGAGACCAGAGAAGGTGAGGAATAGAGAAATAAAATCATGGGCCATGTTCACAAAGCAAGTCAGTGTCAGCCTGCTATAGAGGTCTCCTGAGCCCCCAGACCTGCTCTAGTCTCTGCTTTCACTCCCAAGGCTAATTACTTGTTCAGAATATCTTCATAAGATTTTCTTTTTTTTCTAGACTCCCATAAATTTCTCTTCATTTGCTGATCTGAAGGTTTGTGTGCCAGTATGTAATTATTTCTCTCATGTTGGAATCTGACTGGATGTTCAGAATTTGTCCTAGGAGCATCAAGAAAACTTTTTTTGGATTTCAGTGAAGAAATTGCAGCCCATCTTAGCTTTCTTCTTTTCCACTGACTGGTGGAAAATATTGAATTCTGTGAATCAAACCTAGTATATCTGTGGTGCTCCTTACAGACCTTTTTATAACTGTACAGTCTACTTATTTTCACGTTCTGGGAAAATGTGTGGGATATCTACTCAAACAGCAATTTCTATCTTCTGCTTTCTGACACTGCATTTCAAAGCTGAACTAACAAGAAATTACTGTATCAGATTCTTCAACAAATAAAGTTAAATATTAGTTCATCAATTTTTATTTTAAAGTGTTTTTTTGGGGGGAGAGGGGGACTTGTTGATATTGTTTTGCTAAGATATTACAAAATGTAACTTTCTGCTTCAGAGGCATTGTAGCAATGCAGTTGAGAATGGAGATGAAGTCATAGCAATGATTGTGTTAGTGATATTACATGTTGTGATACCTAAGAAAATGCATTGTAAGTTTGAAACCTAAGGGCATGTATGGCCTGCAAAGCTTCTAGTGTGCAGGATTCCTTGTTGCTTGTTACAGGAGTTCAACAGAGCACGTAGCACTCAGAGATTTTCACTGACAGCTAGATCCTGTGATGAAACCAGCAACTCAGCATGTCTCTCTCAAAATGGAGGAACATTTTCAATGGGAAAGGAAGGGGAGGGAAAGTGTCTGCTGGGAAACAACTGTCCTCTTTTATAGGGGTGCTGGAAGAAAAACACACTGGCCTTTGAAAATCAGAGCAGGATGATCCCCCTCTGCCTTTAAACTGCAATGCAAAATAAATTCTTCTCGTCCAATGAAGTTGCATATTCCCCTGTTTGCGGGTTTTATATGGACACCTTCTGACACACAATTTCCCCAGATATTCTCCATATTCTTGCTTTGCATGTTTCCCTTATTCACGTGATACTTTTTTTTTTCTTGTTTATTGATGGAGTTCTGATGAGAGAATAACTTTGCTAACTGTGGTTTTGGTCAGTACCATGGCGATTGAGAGGAGGAGCAGCAGTGCAGGAGAGACAGACTCTGGCAGTTATATTCTGTATCTGGGGACTCATCCAAGCCCCCATAGTTTATCCCTGAGAACACAAACCTCAGCATGTCTCTTCCTTATGCTGCCTAACTTTCCTAAGGTTTATTTTTGAAAGCTACTGGGCTACGTTTTATGGTTGGATTAAAAGACCAGCCTGCCTTGGATGTAGGATAACTTCAGATCAACTACTCTCACCAGTTTTCTTTTGTTTCCTCTATGTACTATACCACTTATAAATTATTATTAATTGTTGTTGAAATGGGTAAAACTTAGAAATATTACTCAAAGAGTTACAGAAATAAAGGTAGTTCACTCTCCCCCAATATAGATGTACAAACAAAAGTCCAGAGGGATCCCTGCCATGAAGATTATCCACTCTAGAGTACAGAAAGAAACAGCACTGGCGTGAAAAACAGAAAATTCTTTCTTCGCCTATCTTACTTCTGCTGCAGTCAGTCTTTTCTCTTTCTTAAAATACACAAGTCTCATGATCTGTAATTGCTAACATACAGATTGGCCATGAGAGACTTCCTTTCCCTCCCATCACAGTTAACCTAACAGTCCCATCTGAGTGCATGCTTTGGGGGCTAAAATAGGAAGTACAGACTTCCTATTTTGTGCAATTGCACAGACTTTCCTTGAAAGGGGCGGGGGGGGGGGGGGTGTCAGCTTCTCTGAAAGTGGCATTTGAAGTTCACAAAAGATGTAGCAGCTATTTTGAAGACTTACTTGCCAAGAAAATCCTGTGGTTGGTTTATACTTCTGTCTCCAGTTCTAGGCAAGTGTGGGTTTGCTGATTTCTGCATCAGAGGATTCTGGTGCTGCAGGGGGAGGCTGGACAGGGAGAGTCACCCATGAGGCTGAATCATCTTCCTCACAAACACCCCTGGTTCAGGTAAGGGAATAGCTTCCTTTCTGGGGGAAGCATAACGGCAGAGTCTGCTCTCATACAAGGACTTGTGAGTTGCTGGGGGATTTCTTAGCTGTAATGATTATTCAAGGGCTCAGCCAGCTGTTTCTGGTCCAAGGAAGTGGCATTTGGGAATCTAAAAGTCAATAGGAATTTAAAAGGAGTTTTCCCATGCTCCCCTAAAGTAGAAAAAGTCTCATATCTGTAAAGTACTGAAGTAGGTGTGTGTATTATGATTTTGAGAGAGCAATGAGAGATGGCCAAAAGGACTTAAATTCCGGTATTGAACAATGTGGTCCATGGTCCTGGAATTGCTCAATCTACGTTCACTCTCTGCAATCACCAGAAAAAAAAAAAATTAGTTTCTTTGGTGCTATGTCTTCATTTTGCAACTTGTTTGGGGGGACACCTAGAAAAGCAGTATGTTGAAGGAAATTCTCGAAATGAATGAATATGGAAATCCAACCACTATAGCTCCTAGGAACTGTGTGGTTGAGATCATATTTTTAAGGGAATTAACCCCTGTTGTAGTTCATTAGGAAGGCTTTAAGCATAAAGAGCAGAAGAATGAAATTAATTTTAAGGTTGAGTTCTCATCACAAATTAGGATTTTTTCTTGTTGCTACTCAGCTGACTAAATCCCTGCACTTCCTTGGAAATGTATATTTACTTCATTCTTTGCTTGCATTGCAACAACACAGCACGAGAAGACGTGGATTTTGTCCTACAAGAAATGAGGTAGAAGTTCTTCCTGAATGTCACTTCAACATGATCTTAGAGAAGTTCCCTTATTCAGTTTTACTTCCCTTTATGTGAAACAAAAACAAACAGCTCCACAGTAAGCAGGGCAGGAGAGTAGCCAGTGAGCAATGAAAACTCTGAAATTCTGAGTTTGGATCAAGCCTGTGTGCCAAGGACAATATGAACATGAAAGAGATTTTCATCCTGCTGCTGGATCTGTGTTTGGTCTTCTGTGTTCAAACCATAAGAGGTGAGATTCAAATTTCTATTCTCTTTTATCCTTCCACTATTGCCTTTCCTTTTATATGTCTCCTTCTTTCGGCTAATGCTCTTCCTCCTTTTCTGCTTCCTTCTCTTGTTTTCTAAGCTATAAGACAACAGACATCCTGATCAAAACCAAAATATAGCAGGTACATGTGCAGCCAAATGAGTTGTATGTTGGTGGTATGGTGAAATATTGTATAAATGGATGAGATGAACAAGCTGATTGGATAATGAGTGAATGAAAGGAGGGATAGACTCTGATAATTAGTGAAAACATAGGAAAATAAAGGGCTGCATAATGTAGATGGTAGTGCACGGGAGTAGAGACACATGGCCAGACACAAGACTGTTGGGTGGGGGATATCAAGAGCAAAATCCATATGACCTGATTTCCTTCTTGTGGAATAGCTTTCAGATAACGAGACCATCTGCCATATCCATTGCTTGAGTTTCATTTCTTACACAATGAGAGCTTATTCCTCTCCTCTCCTCTCCTCTCCTCTCCTCTCCTCTCCTCTCCTCTCCTCTCCTCTCCTCTCCTCTCCTCTCCTCTCCTCTCCTCTCCTCTCCTCTCCTCTCCTCTCCTCTCCTCTCCTCTCCTCTCCTCTCCTCTCCTCTCCTCTCCTCTCCTCTCCTCTCCTCTCCTCTCCTCTCCTCTCCTCTCCTCTCCTCTCCTCTCCTCTCCTCTCCTCTCCTCTCCTCTCCTCTCCTCTCCTCTCCTCTCCTCTCCTCTCCTCTCCTCTCCTCTCCTCTCCTCTCCTCTCCTCTCCTCTCCTCTCCTCTCCTCTCCTCTCCTCTCCTCTCCTCTCCTCTCCTCTCCTCTCCTCTCCTCATGGAGTCATACCCCATCCCTGGAGATGTTCAGGGCCAGATTGAACAGGGCTCTGAGAAAAGTGGTGCAGTGGAGGGTGTCCCTGTCCATGGCAGGAGGGTTGGAACTGCATGATCTTTGAGGTCCCTTCCAACCCAAACATTTCTATGAGTCTGTGATTTTCTGGTGCCAAGAGGAGATACTGTTATCAGTGCCTTACCCATTCTGTACCTCCTGCTACCTCTCACCATTTATACTTTTAACCACTGCATCTTTTTTTGCCTGAATTCCTTTCCTAGAGAGTATCCCAATGAAAAACTTGAAGTGCTACAATGACTACAGCTCACAGGTGACTTGCACATGGATGGAGCATTTAGAGGCTCATGACCTGGTTGCTATGATTCTTTACCAGAGGGATAATATTAGTACGTAAGTACCTGAAATGTGCTGAGCTAGATAAAAGTCCAAAGGGAAATTTGCTGTAACTTGGAATCCTGGGGACAAGCAGGCGAGTTTCTAGAAAGCACATCCTCCTCTCTTTTTGAATTAAGCAAAAGTTGTATCTGCTTCTGAGGCCTCGTCTAGGAAGAGGGGTATGAATAGGCTATTCCAGTGGAGTTGTTTCTACCACCTTTACAATTATTTTCCATAATTTTGTTGTAGGATCATAGATATGAAATAAGATGGGACATACAGGCTGCTAATAATCAGCATTAGGGGAGAAGGAGGTATCAGAACAAGTGTGAGTACTGTTTGTAAACTCTAAAGGGAAGAGACATTTCCCCTGTCATTTTGTTCATTTGGGAGCATCACTGAGAGTGTGCTTTTGATAACCTTTGAGAAATATGTGTAGACTGTATAGTTATGAGATAGAGAGGACTGGTAAGTTCTCCATCTGTGCCATCAGCTTTCTTCCCAGAGATACTGGTGTGTTTATGACAGTGTCTCTCTGTTATATTTGTTTCCTTTTCAAAAGGGAACCAAATCACCAGACTGGATCGTTGGTGAGAATAAGAAAGAACAGAAATGAAGGAATAGTTAAGGGAGAGAGAAAGGCAAAGATGGATAGTTGAGAACAAAATAATTTAGAGTCTGGGGATACAGGAAGAAAAGGAAAGAGAAAGAAGTCTTGAATTTATTGCAAACAATAGGGAATTAATAGACCTAAAAGCAGATGAAAACAGTGGAAGAACTTTGGAGCTGGACCTTGAAGTTAAATACTTCTGGGAAAAGATGATATAAAGTTCCTTGGACTTTTGGAGAATTCTCTGAAACACTTTTACATGATGAAGTGTGTGAGCTAATCAGACAAGCAGGTATTAAACATGGACACTCACACAGCTTAAATCAAAATGGCCAACAATCAAACAGGATCAGCTCATAGATGAAAAATAGTTGACTAAACCCCAAACTGTAAGGTAATGCTGGTGAGTAGATAGAAATAACTTCAGGGCTTCACATCCTCTGGGCTGACTCTTTTGCTCAAGGCTACATGCATACTGCAGTGTCCAATCCATACTTCAGCAATATCCCTAGTTATCCTTGCTAATACCCAACTTATAAAAATAGCAATAGTGCTGAATAATGCTTGCTGACATATAGTTGGCTAGAAGACTCCATCCTCCCCTGGAAGAGAGTATTTGGCCTTAAATATTCACAACAATATTTCTCATCTGAGCTGGAACAAGATAATATACTGGGCATGAAGCCATAAGCACAAACAAAATTCTACAGGGTACATAAAGAAGCAGTACATCTCTCCAGCAGCTAAGGCTACTGCTACCTCACAAAGATTATCCTCTCCTGCGTAGTTTAAAAAATTGTCACTAATTTTCATGATGCTCCTTGGCCTGGAGAAAGGCCATCTGAAAGGATGATTTACATTGTGGATGAAATCTTTAATGAATACTTAAGATCCCTTGGCAGAACAGAACTACTAAGGATACAAAAGTACATTTTGGTTGAGAGTCTTTTTCTAAGTGTTTTTCTGGTACTGCAAAAGACTGAAAGTCTTCAAGCAGCTTAGGATGATGAGAAATTTTATGGCCTTTAACTCTGAGTAAAAGGTGTATTTACATGACATTAATTTTCATCGTACTATTTCTCACCTAAAAGTATGAGATTACATAGAGCTAGGCTAAAAAGTAACAAAAAAGAACTGCTTCACAACTTTGAAATGGGGAGGCAAAATTCTGGTGTTAAAAATGTTTCTCATATCAACTGACGCAAACCAGGACTAATAGGAACAGTGAGAAGAGGATTTAAGTGCATTTGTGAATTATAACAACGGGATGGGATGAAATTGGTTTCAGTTGTTTAATTTTGCAGTAATACAGGTCTTCAGATGAGATCATTATCGATCACTTTCTCTGTACACAGGAAGAACAAGGACATGTTTTGCAAACGCCAGCCAGAAAATGACTTAAATGAAACTCCAGACATGTATGTGCACTGGGTCTGCCACAGGACTACAGACTATTTTGGAATAGGGGTAGATGATATTTATGGCTTCAGACCTAAAAAGGTGCTTCAAACAGAACTGAAGGTTAATCTTTTCCAAAATGGTAAGGCTTAAATACCAAATTCTCATTTCCCCATGAATTTTAAGGATTTTTGAGAATGTATTTACCATTCATCTGGAATTTAATTCCACTTCCGTTGTAAAAACTGCCGAAGAGTTCCACATTGGGAGGGTTGGGCAGGGAGAGGAGAAGGCAAGTTTCTGAGAGCAGCTGGACCTGGTATCATCTCAGGAGCTAGTCAAGCAGGAGGTACTTGATCTGTCAAGGATAAGATACTCTGGAAATGGGGAATCTTACCTGGATGTTTTCTTCCCCTTCTTTGTGTAATTTCCTCATTATCTCCTCTCATGCGTTGTACCTTCAACTTCCAGTTCAGCCCCTCCCACCTCAGAACCTCTCAGTCAGCTCAACAACATCAGGAGACTTCTTGCTGACCTGGAAAACAGGCGATGGAAGCCAAGGGCTGGGGAATGCACTGGACTATGAAGTCACTTACAAGCGAGAGTGGGAGTCCTGGGAGGTAAGAGCAGAGGAGCTGAGCTGTCCTGGTTCGGGCTGCACCGTTTTGGGCAGTTGAAAGTCTGTGGTAGAGGTTGTGTGAATGAGCAGTCTTTTCATTCTCAGGGACTGTGAAGAGATACAAGTGTATTTTTGGTCAGGTGGAAGGGGCTCTTTTTTTGTTAGCAAGTCATTTGTCCAGTGAAATACCATTTTCCCTGAACTGAATGCTGAACTGAAAGCAAAGATCTCTTTTCCACTCAAAGAAACCCCCAACCACAGTACTTGTACCCCCATAACTTATACTTGAGTTGTAGTTGAATCCCTCTTAAACGGAATTAAATAACATTGCAACAGGACGCTGTGGGTTCATGTGGGGAAACAGCAGAATACATTTGAAGTTGCTCCCCATTTGAGACAGATATGTTTGGTGGGGTTTTTTTTGTTTTCTTTTTAAAAGCTTTTAGGAGTCCGTATCCTTTGCCCTATCATTTCCCTAGATCTGTATATGTTTCTGTTCTGTAGCTGTCAGCCTGATCTTTAGATTTTAAGGGAATTATCTTGGCCAGATTCCCGTGCAATTCTGCGCTGAGCAGCGCTATGAGCATATGTAGCTGGAGCTGAGGACAGACTGGGCTTTGCAAGCTGCAGGAGTTTGCTACTTGTTGTGGGAGAGATTGTGCCTGGCAGTGGCCATGCCTCACCTTCTGGAGTTGTGCTGCAGCCCTCGCTGGAGCCTCTTGTGTGGCAGGGAGGAAGCAGCACATGTGCATGGACCATCGCACCTGTGGGACTGTTGGAGATGCAGCCTGCCAGGCAACTCCTCCTCTCACTCTTTCCCTGTCTTCCCTCCACCTCTCCGTTCCCCAATGTGCCAATTTCCTCTCTCTCTCCCCCATCAACAGGAAGCTGCCTCTCTCTTGCTGTCCAACACCACGCAGTGCAGTCTCAGCCACGAGGGCCTTGTCCCAGGGAGCAGCTACGTTGCCCGTGTGCGAGCCAGACCGGGCCAGGCCAGCAGTTTCTCTGGGCCGTACAGCAAGTGGAGCATGGAGGTGTCATGGAAGACCCCTGAAGGTAGCACGGGATGGAGTGGGGCTGTGCAGGGCTGGAAGCCAGGACTTTCCTGTCACTAACCTTGCACTGGGGTTGTCTGAAGGTGACCTTCAGCCCAGGAACCTTCGCTGCCTCTTCAGTGGTGGAGATCGTCTGACATGCAGCTGGGAAGTGAAGGAAGTGATCACCACTTCTGTCCTCTTTGGCTTGTTCTTCAGGGCCACCCCAGCATCAAAGTATGTGCTCTGCCCACAGCAGTGTCTGTGCCTCTCCCATGGGGCTTCTGCCTGCCCCATTCCCCTGAGTTCCATTCATCCTGTTTCCTCCCCTCAGAGAAGAGGAGTGCTCTCCTGTGCATGAGAAGACTTTGCCTCACACCTCATATGTGGTTCAGAGCTGTGAGATCCCTGTTAACAATTCCAGCAACCAGAGCCAGTACCATGTGTCTGTCCGGGCCAAGACAGAGGAGAAGCTGATCGAAGCCTACAAAAACAGTGAGTTTCTGTGTTCTTTCTTGCTTCTCCTTCTTGTTTCTTGGAGAGATGCCTGTCTGAGCAATTGTGGTGAGGAAAAGAGAGTAGAAAATGGAATAAACAATCACTGATGAAGAAAGGGACTATATGAGGTCAGCTCTGGGGTGTAGGTGTGGAGTTCCTCAGTGGCACTTGTTACTCTGAGGAAGGTGACAGTGATGGAGGTGTTTGTGGCAAGTAGGAGTGTGTCACTATATGATTTCTCAAGAAGCCAGTGAGCTCTTGTGGGTTTGTGCAATGGCCCCTGGAACACCGGATGAGGTAGAAATCCTTTGCCCAGTGAGCTTGGCCCAGGTAGGTCATCTGCCCACATACATCTGAAAATATTTTGGTGACTTTTCAACTCTAAAACTGGGGAAGCTCCTGCAGTGGGTGAAAATATCAGGAGGCAGCTCCAAGAGAACTGAAACTTTCTTGAAATGTGGTGGAAAAATACAGATATCTCAACTATTGCTTTGCTGCTTTTCTGTACACAGGGAGTGCTATCAGTATTCATAGGTATGGATTTTCTGTTATTTGGTGGTCCACTGTTGTATTTGACTAGAAAATGAAGATGCAGAGGGTCAAGAGGTGTTAAAAAGCTGAGCCATTATACATTTCACAAAACAACCTTGTTTTCAGTCCCTGGAAATGATTCACAATGTGGAAAGAGAGCACTCCACCAGTAGGTTGGTAAGTGCTCTGAGACATTCATTGTGTTCCAGTTCAGGTGCTGCCACCAGCAAATGTGACAGTAACAGCAACAGAGAACCAAGAGTATGAACTAAGGTGGAAAAAACACCATTTGAATTACAGCTTCATAAAACAGAGATACCAAGTCAGGTACTGGGAAAACAACCGATATGAAAAGGTAACTTACAAAGTGCAAGAGTCATGGATGTTTCTTTGCTGGTCAAATGGAAAGACAGTTCTACTCACCTCTGTCATTTGCGCTCCTCCCCTCTCCACAGACTCTCCAGGAGTTAAATATCAACAATGATGAACCTCCCTTCATCTTCACCCTGCAGATGCTGGCAGCATCTACAGAATATAGGGGGAAAATGCGTGCAAGGGTGAATGAGCCTCTGGCATATGAGGGACCTTGGAGTGAATGGAGCGAGGAGTTCACCTGGAAGACTGAGAATGGTACTTTTCATGCAGCTGCTTCTGTCAGGTTTTGGTGGACTGTTAATGGCTGGAATGGCTCTTTATAATAACACATTCCCTCGGCTGGGGTTGCAGTGAGCTGCAGCCATGGCCTAGCTGGAGTCACTTACCAGGGCAGCTGCTCTGACTGCATCTTTGCAGTACCTCAACAATGCTAGTGAAGGAAGTGAGTGACCTTTTCAGCTTCTTTCTTACCTGCCTTCATGAGGTGGGTACAACTAACCATAAAGTTTTCCATGTGGAGAAGTAATCAAAGACATCCTGTTCGAAATATTATCATTATCTTCTGATTCCAGTAGTCCATTTTGCTGTCAGTGATGAAAGAGCCTGATACTTTAGGAAGGTAGAACATAAGCCATCAGCTCTTTATATCTGCTGAGTGACTATAAGGTTGTGTAAAACTCACAGTGGAGTCTGCTGGAGATAAAATCTTTACATGTTTTTGCTGTTTATGGACTCAGAGGCAGAATGTCTGCCATCATACAATCTTTTGCCCAAAGTAATATGATCTTGCATGATTTGTCCTGAGGAAGGTTGTAGTGGTTATACTGTGGGCACATTTTGATGTGCGTTTTCACGAAGAAATTAGTGTGCTGTTGTGGCTGTTAGCAGGGGGAGCTCTTAGAAAATCTCTGAGATCTCATTTCCTCAGACCCCTACAGAGTAAGGCAGACTTAAGATGTCTGAAGTCATGCCTACTGTTCATGGTGGAATAAGGTTCATAGCCATCTTTTTATTAGCTTAAAATGTTTAATTCTGATGACAGTAAAAGCTAAGAAGTGAATCAGTAAAGGAAACAATGACCTCCATTTGTCACTATGCTGTTCAGGTCATGTTTGGCCTGTCCCACTTTGGAGGATATTCCAACGGTTTGAAGGCCCTATGATCCTGTCCCTCCACATATCAAATTCCCTAGATAGTGGCCAGAGTGAAAAACCTGTTGAAGGAAACAGTCACTCTGCAGGTGGACACCTTTTTCTCTTTTCTTTGTTTCAGTTCTGGCACCTGTGATTCTCCCTGTGACGCTCCCAGCTGTCATCATCGCTCTGCTGATCCTTGCTTACTGCAGCTATAAGTATTTCCTCAGGTAGGTTTGCCTTGCAGCGTGGAGACTCAGCAGCCCATGTGGGTGGCATAAAGTCTGAGGCAGCTTTTGTCCCCCCAGGAGACAGGTCTGGAGATGGGCCTTGGTGGGCAGCTTTGTGCATGGCTGTGCAAGGGACAGAGTTGGGGAGTGCTGTGCCTGTGCCTCCCTTGGCTGTGTCTCACTGTGCCTCGGAGCACGGTGCATGGGGTGCAGCCTTTTCTGGCAGCAGCCACATCAAGAAGCAAATCTTGACAACTGTGTTCTTGCTGCAGGAAGAAGAAAATGTGGGAGGAAAAAATACCGAACCCCAGCAAGAGTCTCCTGATCCAGAGCTACCTGGGGGTAAGAGGGAATTGTTCTTTGAAGGATTCATTATTTCTCTTTCTTTTTCAGGACTTCCAATAATCTTAAGAGCTCTTTTTGTTTTCTAGTCCACAATGAACAGATATCTTCATTTATCTATTACTTGTTTTTAGGAGAAGTTCTGGTCCTACTCAACACAAGAGTGCTCTTATCTTTAACAGACCTCTTTGTGCTGTGCACAACTGTGATTTAAAATCAGTGTAGAAAAATTTTCAGTACTTTAAAATTTCCTGCTCCTGTGCTTTTAAAAAGGGGTTCTTAAACCCTGCCCAGCACTCCTAGACTCACCAACTCTCAAAAGCAGGTTCCTAGGAGACACTGTCAGGTAGCTCCCTGAGCAGTTTGAAGTTTGCTTTCTTGAAGTGCAGAGTAGCAACCCTACTGTTCCTTTTTCTTTTTTCCCATTACTCTGAAAATTTTAAACTGAATCACTTCATGATCACTGTAGCCAATACAACCACCTACTATCAAATCCTTTAAATCCTCTATTCACAAATAACAAGTTTAGGAGGGTGTCTTTCCTAGTTGGCTCACTGAGTACTTGTAGTTAGATCAGTGGTAAGACAACATGGATTTGAAGAAACCATCTTCTGGAGAGGAAGAACAAAACTTTGAGCTGTATTAGTGAACTTGTATCCCTGCTACCAGGTGCTATAGGAATCTCCTATTTGTTTTCTTTGTCCACAAGGAATGTACAATTCCTGATTCTACTGCTAGTGAGATGCTACTCTTTGGTCATGTCTGCTTTTTCGTTTTCAGAAAGGACATTTGGGAAGTTGGCCAACAAGCAACCAGCTGGACTTCAACAAATACAACCTTTCAGAGAAGATGGAGCAGGCGAGCTTCCTGCAAGTTGTAGACAGGTAGGTGAACAGCACATGGTACTGACACTGTGGATGGTCTCTAAAACCTCACTGCATCACAGCAGAATATAATCAAATGTTCTGTCACTAAAAATCCTATACAAGTTTCTTCTGAGGAGGAGATTCAATTTTTTACTACAGGAGTAGTTGCATCTGCAAGAAATTTTTTTATAGACCTCTGTGTAGCTATGTGTGTTTTCCACTAAGATTGGTTTCTGTTTTGTGTTTAAAACAATAATCTCTCTCACGAGGAACTTTTAACTTTCCCACATTCAGGCAGGCAAAGACTTTGGCAGAGTGCCTTGAAGGGCAGACTAGGAAGACAGATGTTTTCCCTGTTGCACCGGACCTACAGAACTCATACCAAGCTTTAAATGAGTCAGAGCACACCCCAGCTGCCTGCTCAAGACAGAGTGCTGGTCATTCCTTTCCCATTTCAAGGAGAAACAGTGCTGATGCAAGTATTGCTTCCCACACAGCAATCCCTTGCTTTGCTTTCAATGGTCCTTACTTGTACAGCCCAGTGGTGTCCTCTCACTCTGATATACATCAGACTCTGGAAAAGGACCCCGTGGGACTCAGCAAGAAATCGGTTTCCCTTCAGTATGTGGTTCTCCCAAGGGAAGACTCTCCCCAGGTCCCACAGAGGCAAGAACAGCCAGGAGCAGCTCCTCCAAAGGATATGCTCCCAGATCTGAAGGAAACGATGCAGCACCTCAATGACAAGGAAGGAGTCTCACCGGCCTCACCAGCCTGTGGGGAAGACACCAGCAAGGGAACAGAGGAGCAGAACTCTCCAAAGGCTCTCAGCTGTTCCACATCTCCTCAGCAGTGCCCCTTGGAGTACGTAGCCACAGACAGCTCATTACTGCCATCAGTCAGCACCTCCACCCACCCTCCACTGCTCACACCTGAGGAATCACCCCGTGGCTCTCAGGAGCCACAGCATCTCAGTGACGACTCTTGCTATGAGTTTTCTCTGGGGAAAACTGGTGTCATGATCCCAGTTTCAGGCCAAGCACCAACCTCATCTCCTGAATTGCACCTGGATACATTTGGTGACTATCTTACTGTGCCTGAAGGTCTCCATGAACATTCAAAATCAACAAAGATTTCTTTGCCTGTCTTACAGAAGGCAAATGGTATTCCTAAGAAGCAGCCTTTGTCAGAAGGTAACTTGGTGGTGTTAAACCCTGACAGCACTGAGCCAGTTTTCCTTTGCCAGGTTGATGACTACTGCTTCCACTGCCTAAAATCCACTGTGAAGATGGATAATAGTCAGGAAGATAACCAAGTCAAGAAACTTTCTGAAGGCGAGACAACACTTGAGCAGCCTGTATGTGATGATGAATGTGTCATGGGCAAGGAAAAGGATGTATGGAAGAGGGAGAAAATTGAGGCCATTCAGCTTTTCAAAAACCTGAAATCAGATGATTACTTTTCCTGGCAGCAATCTTTGAGGATCAAAGAAATCTGTTAAATGGTAAATATTAATGAATACCAAAGAGACAGGTAACTGAAAGAAGTTGCAACTATCTGATGAAAATGAACCCTCAAACCTAGGAACAAATAAAGACCAGTTCCATTCTCAAGTTTCCAGTCCAATGTGTTAAAATACTCGAAGTAGCTCAGTATCATTCTTGGTGGTCTTTGCAGATTTGGCATGAAAGACAGCATAAATATTGCCCTTCAGTGTTTTTTGAACTTTTTGGCTTATCCATGATGGACAGTTTATCCTCCTCATAATCCTGTAATACATCACAATCATCTTGCAATTACATCAGATTGCTTGGCAAAACTCGTGGCAGGAAATGCAGACTTAACAGCTTGAAAGGCCATCAGAAGAAGACAAGCTTGGAAACCTTGGAAAGAAAAGTTCTATCCTTAAAAGCAATTCTGTGCACTGGTAAAATAGCTCTAAAAGTCACCAGGGAACTTCTGTATCGCTGCTTTTCCATGATGGCATGAAATAGATATTGTTTAAGGTGAAAAAACCCCAGAGAGTTATACAAGCGTAAATAAAAAATAAGGAAAAAGTTGTTGAAATCCAGGAAAACTTTCCTAGTGGTAATGTGCAGTATATCATGGTGGATTCAAAGGATAAGAAGGAAACATTACTGGGATACATAAAGCAAGTTCTAGAGAACCATTTGGAAGAAGAGATGTTACTGAAAGAACACCTAGGGGCTCCTAAGGTTCAGTGAGAGAGAGTGGGGCAGATAACAGAAAATAGCAGGTAACTGGTACTGAGAAGGTGCACAAGGCTGTATTGCTGGGGTTCATCTAAGTGTTGAAGTACCATATGATTTTCTTTCAGGTTTATTGACTACTTATGCACTATATACTTCATCCTAATGAGTAACTGATTCTTAGTTTGTTTTTTTTTTTTTCCTTAAATAATGAGAGTTGAGAAAGAGGAGACCTTTTTTCCCAGTTTGTATAGAAAGTGGTGCAAGATAAGAGCATTTGTTCAGAACTGCTACTCTGTGAAAAGGCTTTGGTTTCAGACCTGAAGGTGGACTTGACTTACAAAAAACTATATTTTTTCAAATATAAAATCTATATTAATAAACATATTATTTCTTCCTGTAAGTATTTAATTTCATATGTTAAAAATATTGTGTTTACAATAAAATTACTATTAGCTCATTTGCTCAGTGTCAAAAAATTCTATCAGTTCATCTATGCCATATGTGAGGTAGGACATTTTCTCCTGACTTTGCTGTATTACTCTGTATGACAGAGAAAATGAGTTCTGTGTTTGTGCCACCCAATTCCTCCTGCTGGGTTAACAGGATAGTGCTGATTCAGAAATTAGAGTAAAATTATTTGGGTTTTTGAGAATTTAATCCTTGTAAATACCATTTTAAATCTGAAAGGTGTGCAAATTGAACTTGGTGGTTTTCACAGCAGAAGGCAGGCAGTTGTAGTCTCTGACAGAGAATAGTGATGAGCACTTTGAGACATTTGCAATTAAGACCTTTTGCAATTAATGGATATTTTTTTGTTAATCTCTTCTTTGGCCTTTTATAAGTGGCACAATTAATTTCTTCCAGGATGTATAATTGTGCTCTATCAAAGCATGTCCTAAAAGGAGATGTTCGAATTCATATGCAAATATTGTATCTGAATGAATATCTTAGATATGCTTCACTTTTCTGAGCCTTGAATAATGAAGAATAATGAGTGCGAGAAGTTTTGTTCAACTCGGTGGCTTTTGGATAAAGCCCATTTGCATTGTGATCAGTACTCTGACAGCTCTCTGTTCCTTCTGTTCCTCTGCACTTCACTGGGCATTTGCAGAGGCTGATTTTGGAGACAGGATTTACAGATAAAAGCACATCTTTCCTACAGAGATGGTATTATCATCTGAAGGAGCCTGTAATTTGCAGAGTAACATGCCATTGTCAGGATAGGGGAGCTGCACAGTGGTTTGCTTGCCAACTATAACAATTCATCTAGAGCAGAATGAGTTTCTGCTCTAGGGAGCCTTTGTCAGTATCCACCTAAGTACCCTTAAATAAAATATGTAATGAACATTGGAAACAGAGCTCATAATCTATGACTCTTCTCTGCCAGAGGAATACACTTCTTACTGGAATCGAAACTTCTATAAACTTAACCTGTTGTTGATCCTATGAATTTTTCATTCTCTTCTGCATGAGGTCCAGATGCAGTGAGGGTGGTAAAAAGCATTTTACAATCCTGTAGTTTGGTGATTCAAAACTTAGAAATAGTCATGAGTCCCAGCTCTTCAACTTTCTGATCATTAGCTATAAAATTACTGTGCAAAAGCAAGTTGCTGCTCCCTTTCCCAGTGCTGGGTACTGATACACAGCAGAGGAATCACCATTCTGATGATTCAGGAGCCAATTATGACATGCTCCTCTCTGTAGGGCTCCTCACTAAGTAGTTCCAGCCCCTCAGCCTGTATATCTGCATGATGAGTCACCAGTGTTTCCTATATAGTAAAAGAACGAGTTATGAGGTGATTGCAACCCTTTCCTGCATACTCAAACATAAAAGATTGTGCCCATGTTTTAACAGCAGGCATTTTTCCCTGCTCTGAAGTAATCACTTTATTATTTCCTTATCATAATCTTCACCAAACAGAAACATCTTACTTGAATTTGCATGAGATTAGGGTAGGAAGTTTGTGACCTCAGTAGTTCTAATTAAGGTCAATGCTGAACTGGTCTGTTGCTGTATTTCTGTAGGCTTGGGAGTTGTCTCTTATGTAAAGAAGAAAAATGGGGCTGAATGGTTTGCTAGAAAAAGAAATCTTTGGTGGAAAGCCCTCCAACACCTCAAGGAACAATGGCTGGAAAATTTTAGAGAGTCCTGTACCTCTGCTGGGTAATGGAAAACCAACCAACCCATCCTGCAGGCCCTACCTAGTTTCTTGTTCACAAGCACATTGTACACACAATCTTATTCCTATAGAACTCCACTCTGTCTCTTCTTTTCACTCCCTACATACTCCCTCAGCTCTCACTATGGAGATAAAATTTCCATGAAAAGAAACTCCAGATGTCGCATTCTGCACATGGGGAATAAGTAACACTATGACTTGAAGCCTCTTTTTGCCCTTTAGAAGTCCTTTGAAGTGTGTGCCAGGATTCCATATGTTCCAACCCTGACCCTATCAGCTCCTCATACTACACAATGGATATTCACCACAAGGTTCAGTGGGTGAACCCAAACTCCTCCACAAATTTGTACAAGATGGACCAGATTGAGGTCAAAACCTTTGTAGGCTGGTTTCCAGATTGTGGGTAGGGAACCCATCAGTCCTCCTTCTCGAAGGATGATTTGCTTGTCTAGAGAAGTAGTTTTGAAGCTATCTAAAACAACTGCACAGCTTTTCCTATCCTCTTTTAAAAAAATTTCCAGCTCCTTGCTTTCAGTGCGTACATACATTGCAAAGGTTTAGGATGAGTACTTTTTAATCTTCTAAGCTGTTTGCACTTCTGCAGCACTTGAAGTTACATAAGATATTGACACACATTTTTGAGTTTATTTAATTCACTGCAGATTAAACCCTTGAATTCCATGACTTCTCTCTTTATTTAGCTTTCTTCACTGATTTGGGATTTCAATGAGAATAGTTTTGGCAAGTTTCAGTCTTTTCAGTGCACCTCTTTTCATCTCAGTATATGTGGTGTAACCCTAACCCTAGGCAGAGCAGTAACAGCAGCCTTGAGCTGAGGCTGGTGCCATGTTGTTTCAGTCTTGTGTTCCCCTTGGCATGCCTTTTCTAAGTGTGGTATTCTGAAATCAGGGAAGAAAAGGGAACAAACACTCTGTAAGAGAGATGTGATCAAATAAATCTTAATTGGAGGAAACAGAGAATTTGGAAATGGAGTGACTACAACCAGTTATACAGACATGAAAAGGAGTACAGTGAAAAAGAGTCAAACTTGCCAAAATTATTCCCATTGAAATCCCCATATGAGAGAGGAAAGCTAACAAAGACAGGAGAAGAAATAGAAGAAATTAAATGTTTAAATGAAAAGGAGGTAATTCTGAAACAGAAGGAAAACCATGAAAGCAAATGGGATGACATGAAGTGCAGGGAAATGGACCAAAGCTTGCCTAATTGATCCTCATTGGAATTGCTGGGTTTCATTCCTGTAGTGACAGGACAATTGGCAGCAGTTTTAAACTGAAATAGAGTAGATTTGGATTGGACATAAGGAAGAAATTTTTACAATGAGGCTGGCAAGACAAAAAAACTGGCAGCTCAGAGAAGCCGTGGATGCTTATTTCTTAGAAGGTTCAAGGCCAGGTTGGATGGGGCTTTCATCAGCCTGGCCTATTGGAAGATGTCCTTGCCCATGGCAGGTGGTTTGGATCCTTCCAATCCAAACCATTCTGTGCATCTCTGGCTCTGTGACTCTAATCTCATATCCCATTTATACCTAATAGCTCAGTGTTTTCTCCATCACCATTAGGTTGGAGTACCCCAGAAAAAATGTTTCCTTTCTCAGTCACGCAGATCTCTTAGGTTAGAGATCTCTCACCACTTGGTCTGCCAGATAATTAATAACCATGTTGAAAATTACAATTTTCCACTTAAATCCTTTCTCCAATATGAAAACTAACTATTAATTTTTCTCATTCATTTCCCATCTTTAAATGATTTCAATCTGCATTACATCCTTCCTTTTATCTTTAAGTTTCTTGGAAATGCTTTTTTGAGGAGCTCTTTAGACATCTAGGTATGAGGCATTAATTGGATAACCCTGTACATGTTTAGTTCTGGAGTTCTTCCAAGAACTCTACCAGTTTTATGAGGCATGAGCAACTCTCTTTTATAGAGAGATGCTAACACTTCTCCAGAACATTTTTCTCTACTACTTCTATTTTTCCTTATAGTTTGCATCATCTTGTACAAAAGCCAGCCTGATTGATCAGTAGTTCCCTGGATGTAGCTCCTCTGAGTACTCCTCAAAAGCATTCATTTGGTATTTCTTTTTCTCTGGTGCTGAGGCCTGCTACAGCCTTTGATTATTTGCCTCAATTACTTGTTCAGCAATTGAATGTTTAAATTTCTTTGCAGATTTATATGATAAGAAAGCAACTGAGTAATAGTATATGTTATACAAGGCTTGTAAAGAAAGCAAATGTGTTTTATTAAATGGTAATATTTAGTTGGAAAAGATCATTCTAAGTTATCATTTTTCTCTACATGTCTTGCCTCATTTGCTTTTTCATAACATTTAGGTTACAATAACTCTACCTTTATAGCATGGCTAGACTTTCAAAAGGCCTAAATTCACTTTTTAAATTTGTATATGATTTTTTTAAACAGCTCCTTTATCCACTGAAAACATTTAATCCTTTAACAGCTTCTTGGCCTTATTTTTGCCAGTTTTTCCTTAAAACGTTATTGTGCCTTTCATTGTTTCAACTTGTACTACATCCTGTATATTTTTCAGGACTAAATCTGTTTGTTTTCTCGTGAGTGCTTCCACAAATAACTCCAACAAGCAATCATTTACAGTGGCTAAAAAATAGACTCTGTGGCTAGATTCATACTAGCAAATAAAGTAAAATAAAACAAAGCATTTGTCTTGATTTAATTGCACAGTTTTATATGTTCTGTTTATCTAGTTCATTGTTTTTCTCTGTGTTTTTCTTACCTTCTATCCTATCCCTTTTTCTAAGTCATAGGCTTTCTGTGATTTCAGACCACACAAATAGATCAATCCAAACAATTTATTTTCCACATCTGGCATCATTGCCTTGGTTTTCATTTTAAAATTGCCTCATAGTGTCTTTAATCTTAAATGTCAGCAGCACTGATTCTGTTTTGATTAGGTGGAATCCATCTTATATAAACTTAATCTGCTTCAAAATGCTACCAGATACTAATAAATATAATCCCCCTTTCCCCACAGAGTTTAATCAATCATGCAGTGAGACTCTTATCTTACAGAGTGTATAAAAGCAGGACCACTGAAGAATGCTACTATGCAGGACTATTTTTTTCAGCCTCCTGGTTTAAACTTTGCTTTCAGAGCCTCTCACCTGCTGTTTCTCTGTTATTGTGCCACAGCCATTGGGTTTTTCTTGGCACATACTGAGAGAATGTCTACATACCTTGTGATCTGCCATCTTTTCAATGGCTTGTGCCTTTTCTACTAAAACATTTGTCCATTTTTGTATTTACTTAGTCATGAGAAATGAAGGGGATGTTATCCTTTTTTTTGCTCCTGAAGAGAGCCCATCCTGCTTAAGAAAACCCCTTTCAGCCTTTGCTGCACATGGTACCTGTTGGGTAACTGCTGGTGCAGTGCTGGTAGTGTTCATGTAACTCCAGATCTCCTTTTGGGAGTCTGTGACATCACATGCCTGACAAAGCTTCCACTGTGTCCAAGACACGGTGTCTAAACAATGATTTGGGTTCATCCTCATGTCCTGTCCTGGAACTAAAGGGCTTGACTTGTCTACCTATTCAGTCAGGTTTTGTCCCACTCTGGGATTCAAGTTTTTAACTGCTTTACAGATGGCCTTTGGGTGTCTTGTCAGCTCATGATTCTGTGTTTCCTGAGAGGATTTACTGAAGTATTTCTGGTCAACGAGCCCATCCCAGTAGCCTTGAAGAGATTACCAATGAATTTATGGCAATCTGCACACCGCTTTTCACATACTCCCATGAAAGTTGCTTTCATTAAGACTCAGCAAACAGAGAAGGAGAAATTCTGGGATTTAGACTGATCTCCCCTGCTTGCTCTTTGTATCAGAAGAGTTCTCGAACCTCTACCCTAAGCTACTGCTAAAGGCTCTAACTGGATTTCGCGTTAAAGAGGGAATTAACGCACCAGTTAACTCCTTTTGTGTGACCTTTAAGAAGAAAAGCACCGCTTCACAGCCTGGCTCTGCAGAGGGAGTTGCCTTTCACCCTTCCCAAGCCAGAGCTGTCAGTCCTTTTTAGCATAGGTAAAACAGTCAGGCTGCTGTTCCAGTGCAAACGAGCGAGGTAACCGGGGCTGCCAGACTCTGCCAGGGGACCAGCCTGGTGAATTTGCTGTCACGGATCCCGTCACATTCCAGGCAAGCACAAGTTGCCGCAGCTTTGCTGAACAGAGGTGCCTCAGTTCCACCCTAGGGAACTTTAATCTCATGTTCACCAAGCGCTGCTCTGTTGCAGAAACACTCCATCTGATAGGCAGATCCTTGGTGTCTAGGGATGCCGGAACTTAATTGGAGTAAATTAAGTGAGAGGAGTAACAAAGTATTGCTTGGAATCACACACAATGCGACTGTGTTCAACAAGCATGAAAAAAAGAAAAGGCAATTATTTATGAATGACTGAAGTTTCGAGAGACATAGTGCATGGGTATTCACTACCAGTCCTCATCTTTCCCCACTGAGGTCTCTTTATCTAAGTGGGAAAATTCTTCTGCCTGTTAAGAAGAAGCTGAAAGGATAAGTTTACATATCTCTCTCTCCAACCCCCCACCCTATTTTTTTTTTTTAATCTGGGAAAGGAGCATGAATAGAAAAGCGTACATGTGTGCCCTTTGGGAAATGTGAAGATGAAAAGTCTCCATTCTCAAGTTCATGTTCATACACTGTGCACAACATTCATTTTTACAGTGTATTCATTTTTACATTTTTACTCTGAACATTATTGTCAAGTAGCTTTCCCTTCTTCTTCCACCCCTTGGCTTACTCTTTTGTTCTTTTAGCTTTTAATTTTTTTTTTCTGATGTGCTTTCAGCTGCCACTGATTCCTAAGAAACTGTGGCAGATGTAATCCAAAATAGCCTGAGCTGTGGTACTTTCAATTGCTGAAGGTACGTACTGTCCAAACTGCAGAACTCTCTTCACAGGGACTTCAGTCCAGGTTAAAAAAAACAGTAAGAGACTTCACCTCTCACTTCTTTAGATGCCACCAGCCCCTTCCTTTTTTCCCCAAAGATTAAGAAGATAAATATATGTTACATTACACTGTCTCTATTTGAGTCTATTCACCTCACTTCTATTGAGGCAGAGTGGTATTATCACTTAAATTAAAATATATAATTAGAGTGCAGCTTGAATTTTAATCCCTCAGCTGTGTGGGTTTGGTTAAAGCAGAATCCATATTTAGTAGTGCTACTATGAAATACTCAATAGTGCCATTACATACTCAGTAGTGCTATTATTTGAATGGAGACAGTTTTTTACACATCGGACTTAGCAACAACAGTGTGCCTTTAAGACAGAATTCATTATGCAAATCAATGTTTTGTTTGATGACTGTTTAAATTTATAGAAATTAATTTTCCTTTCAGAAAGCATTGCACACCAGAAGAATGGTGATTTAAAGGACAGGTTCTGACATCAGATTAACAGAAAAGGGAACAAGCAGCAAAGTTCAGCCTCTGCTAAGAGATCATTACATCTCACTGGCAGAAAAATATCACAGTTCTGGGAAATTGGTTAAGTAAAACGTAACAGTGAAAATGCTTACTTCCCTATTCCTAATTTTATGACATCTGGTCAGGAACCTCCTTGCTGGACCTGTGTTAAAATCAAGATTTAGTTAATAACAGAGATGGCAGAGCAGAGGCACAGCACCTGTGTGAGTGAGGAACAGCCATTACTCATAAATGTTGGAAACTCTGGGGTGCTTAATAAAAGGTATTGAAACAAAAGGTGATTAAAAGGTTTATGGTTTCATTTCCAGGTAGCAACTAACTACCACTCAGTGCCTCTAGGTGGGATGATAAGAAGAATGGGAAAGGGAAGAGAAAAAGTGAGAAAACTTGTGGGTTGAAGTAAGACAGTTTAATAGAGAAAGTAAAACCTGCTCATGGAAGCAAAACAAAACAGGGAGTGCATTCACCACTTCCCATGGAAAGGCAAGAGTTCTGCCATCCCCAGGAATGCAGGGCTCCATCCATTACATGTTATAGTGACTTGGGAAGACAAATGCCATTACTTCAAACATTGCCCTTCCTTCTTCTCTCAGCTTTATACACTGAGTGTGATGCCATGTGGTGTGGAATATCCCTTGGGTCAGTTTGGGTCAGCTGTCCTTGCTGTGTCCCCTCCCAACTTCTTGTGCACCCCCAGCCTCCTCACTGGGGTGAAGTAGAAAAAGCCTTGACTCTGTAAGCACTGCTCAGCAGTGCCTAAAACATCCCTGAATTATCAACACTGTTTCCAGCGCAAATCCAAAACAGAGCCCCATAACAGCTACTGTGAAGAAAATTAACTCTCTGAAAGTCAAAACCAGAACACCATTGCACACTGATCTTTCCAGAAATAAATACATAATGGGAAGATTATAATCCCTTACCTGACATGTGATTCACAGTACTGAATGCCATGGATTCTGTGGTCTCTCAAGCAGTAACTCTACAATGGCTGAAATAACCTGGTCTTGGCAGCCTGTTTCACTTTTTGGACCTGACAGTGACTTGGCACAGGCACAGGTGTTTCTTGCAAGGTTAGGCTGCCCTTGGGCTGCTTGGAAAAGCAAAATCATTCATTGACATCTTTTGGCTGCTGTTTCTGAAAAACAGAGCACTCAACCAAGCTGATCCTTGTAGTTCTCATGACAGCAGAGACAACTTCAGCTCCTGTTCTTGGAGTCTGAATTCTCAGGCAAGGGCACATTCATTTTCTCTGGTTAACAGTGACCTTTCCTCAACACAGACTCATCTCCCTCACGCACAGAGGTTTTGCACAAAAGAAAAAGGAAAAGCAGGTTCTATGCAAATCCACCTACGAGGTATGTTTGTTTACTGATAGAGGGACACGAGTTGTTCAGCTGCTAGGTTTTTGAAATAGTTTTCTTTGCCAGGAAGCTTTCTCCTTTCTGTGACTTTGTAGCTAAACAGAGTGGGTGTCTCTCACTTGTGCATATGACTTCCTAGAGGCAGAACTCTTGCTAAGGCAAGTGGGCTTATTTGGTGGGCATGGCAATGTATTCACCAAATGAAAACAACCCACAAAGGCAAAGTTGAATGTCTTGCTTAATGAGGCATCTAGTTTTTGCCTTAAACAATAAATCACTCACTCATATCTTGCTCTAACTGACTTTCTACTGAGATCTCTCTCTTGTCTTCTAGAAGAGCAGTGGATTGCTGAGAGCATTTGTTTGGCTTTTAAAAAATCTGTCATTATGTTCTTAGAAGTTGTTTTTCTAAACGTCTGCCACATTCTTTCTGTTGTTAAGGGGTACAAAAGTCAACACTACATTGCTTAGGTCCTGAGGGTCCTTTCATTCAGCTTGGACCCTTGCTCATTGCAAAACTATGCAGAGAATTACCAGGACTCAGAATTATGCTTATGCTAGGACACTGATACTGATGTGAGTGCTCAGCTAAATAAATTCCCATTCAGCATTACCCAGTTGGTGTTAGTATTCTCATTTCCTCTACCAACAGGCTTCTCACTGGGGAGACCTGCTCTTTTAGGCTTTCACACTTGCTTCAGCAGCCTTCCATCTGTGTTGGGGTTTCATGGAGCATCAGGCCTCTGCAGTTCAGGAAGAGAAACAAAGGTACCATCACAAGTCTTAGAAGATAGTTCACTGTGTCAGAATGGCTGTGATTCCTTTTGGGGGATAGGAAAGGGAAAGATGTGTTTGCAGTTTTAGCCAGTGTTATGAGGCCCTTTTGATACAAATGCATGAAGTCTAATGAGGCTAAAAACCATCAAGCTTAACCCTTTAGACCTATCTTTGAATTAGAATATTTATTAAAAATTAATTTTACCTATTAGAAAACAATTCCTACTTTTCTGCACAGGTTGTAGACCAGAGCCTCACTTTTCTTGTATGATCATTTTGATTTACAAACAAGAAGAGTCAAAGAGTTAAAATTTTTTGAGTTCTAAGACTCATGATAAATTTCTGGTAAAGGGCAGAGAGTCCAGCCTATTCTAAGAGCAGCAACTGATCTTGAAGTCTTCTTGTCACTTTCCCATGAAAGGCCAATTCTGACTAGAGAAATAAATGCAGATCAATACCATGGATATTCCCAGCAGTTCTCATCACCCAGCACCTCACTTCTCTATCTTTTCAATCACTGTCCCCTGCTTTTGCTGTGAGAGCACACAGAGACACATTATAGCAGGACTGGTGAATTATTGCACTTGAGCGGAGAATAATGTGTTACACTAGAGGCAGCGGTGATAACAACTAATCAGATTGGCCAAGAGGGCTGGTTCTTCCTTAGGATGGCAAGAGCATAGCTATGTTGAAATTATTTCTGCAACACAAAAACTGTGAGAAAAAAAGAAGTTGTATGTGTTTGTTTGACTGGTGTTTCCTCTCAGCTATACTAGATATGTCTTGCACTATCTCATTGCTGCTGCTGCTTCCTTTCAGGAAGAAAACAGAACAGTCAGACTGGAAAGTATGAGAGAGAAGAAGGGACAGAGAATAAAGAAGAGATAGGGGAAAGAGAAAAAGTGGATGCTAGAGATGGAGGGATACACAGCAAAGGGATTGGAGGCAGGGAAAAAAACACATGAAATAAGAATAGGAAGAAAGTACCTTGAGAAAGAGCTGCAGGATTAATTAATGAATTGGTTTGACAGCTGTATAGCCAATAGAGAAAGTGGCTCTTAGAATCCCTAGAGTACTGAATCACATTCTAAAAGTTAGCAATTTGCTGTGGGTTGAAGTCTCAAACCACAGAAGTGCTCCTGTGGCTTGACTTCACAGTCTGCATGGAAATAATTTTCTGTTTGCAGGAGCTCTGCAGTCCTACAGTCCTCACAAAACCTCTGTCACAACTGCTGATCACATTTCTCTGGTGTCCCTTCTTTGGATTCTCCAGTGTAAGCAAGCATAACAGATGTGTGTACACATGTAAAATGCCAAGCCTGCTGCTATGAAGTCACCAGCTTTGCTTGCTGAGAAGGTGAACTGGGAGCTGAGGGTGACAGCAAAGCCTTGACCTCAATGACCATGGTGTAATTCCACACTGACAAGAAATGCAGAGCAGTGAGAGTGACCAGAATCAGCCATCAATCCAGACCCCGTAGAAAGTCTCTATCCAGTAGCCAGACTTAAGGACAAGCTAGGAAATCAATCCCATGGATCACAATCAGCAATGTGCATCACTGGGCACAGATATGGCTGTGCCATAGCCCAGGCAAGGGCCTGAGTTTACAAGCACCTTAGAGTGAAGGTGGGGAGACCATCAGCCAGGATGATTCCAGTTTACACAGCCTTGAGCATGGGCAGCCAAACCCCTTTTGGGGGAAGGCAAGAAAAAGGTTATGTTCAGGGCCCAGACACCCACCAACCCAAAATAGTTTCTGTAAGTGTACCTTCTTTTGAGGAAAGAAAGAAAGAAAGAAAGAAAGAAAGAAAGAAAGAAAGAAAGAAAGATAGAAAGAAAGAAAGAAATAAAGAAATAAAGAAAGAAAGAAAGAAAGAATGAAAGAAAGAAAGAAAGAAAGAAAGAAAGAAAGAAAGAAAGAAAGAAAGAAAGAAAGAAAGAAAAGAAGTGTTTGATATTAGAGAATTTATTCATGTCACTTAGTAAATTACAGGAGTATGCCAGCATAATGTAATATTGATTTAGAGACAGAATAAAATATGTGTGGGGAAGGTTTCAGAAACCACACATAGGGCTGTGCAGCAGCATCCTATTAAGATGGTCATGCTTTTTTCCTTCTGATTAAGCAGGAGCAAGGAAACAAAGAAATGGACCTGAAGGTCCCACAAAGGTCTAAAACACCCTGACTGCCAGAACTTCATGATACCCAGAATGTGTCACATCCCTGGATATGATCAAGAAAACCACACCTTCAAAGCTGACCTCATAGTGTAGGCTGAGATAAATATCTACTTGTTTCAGAGTGATAAAGGTAAACCACTAAATCTTGTTTTCAGTCTTGAGTATTTAAAGCATTCTCAGATTATAGTATTGAGTATCTAAATCTAAAATTCCTTGCTAGCCATAGGGTGAGAGCAGGCTGCCCATGGGTATGACCCCTTGCAATGGGGGGAACAAAGCATTTTCACCCGTTTTTCTCTTGTGTCATCTTCCAAACACCTATGGAGATTTCAAGGAATTACTGCAGCTGCAGACCTTGACCTCCCTGGATGGAAGTCTGAGGATAGAAAACTGCTTCCTTTCTTCTGCATTTCCTTTGGAAATAGGTTGCAGTAAAAGGCAGTGGAAAGCTTGTTGGCTGAATTCCCCCCAGTTTGCCTGAACACAACTTCCTCTCATGAAAATACGCATATTCCCTTTCCTCCTCGTCCTTTAGAAATGACATACTTTCTTCTCCTTGAAGCAAAGTCTGACTTTGAAAGTGGAATGTAAACAAAGAAGAGCTGCATCGGTCCCAGCCAGTGTGTGGCTGATCAGAAATAGCTCCAAATTGTCCATAATGCCTCTAATTTATATCATGTCTTGAAAGATAGAGTGGGAAGGTGACCAGAACACTCTCTTTGGGAAAATATCCTAGGTTGCAGAGCAGTCAGGGAAGTTAATACAAATTAAATTGACTCCTGGGTCTCATGATAATTATCTGGCTCTTAGGAGTGAGGGTCAGGTCTTTTTAATTTGTACTTTTGTAAGTCATGTGAAGGAAAGATGGGTTTGTCTGCAGCTTCTTGGAAATTGTTGTCTTCTCCCTTTGTCTGTTTCACACTCAGTGCTTGTAAGAAACAAGGACCCTTTATTGTGTAAAACTGACTGCAAAACATCCCTGAAAGCTCGTGAGCTTCATAAACGCTGATGCTAGCAGTCACATTGCCTGAGTTATTAGCGCCAAATAAATCAGGGCCAAGATGTAGTATCACACACTGCCTTGCTACTTCTTGCACTGTTTTGTTGTCAGCACTTCCCCTGCCATGGTTTTGCCTGTGCCAACCAGTGCTCTTTCACAACCTGGCACCTTTTGGGAGATAGCACAGGGTAGCAACAACTTCCACTGGGCAACACGGACACAACTGTACTGTGTGAGGCTGTATCCAGTGTCCTTCAGCAGCATTCCAGCAGGCTTGCTTTGCACACAGGCTGTGCAAAGTGCATCCTTTTTACTCAGAATACAGCTGTAACACAGTGTGTCGTGCCCTTTGAACTGAATAAAAGAGACACAGAACTTTATCCGTGTTTTAAACTGCAGAGGCTCTGTGGGAGACCAAGGAAACCAGCAAGTCTGCAGATGCAGCCAGTCTGTGCCATTTTACCAGAGAGCCAGAGAATGGCCCCTGCCCTCGTTTTACTTACAGGAAAAACATGGATTTTTCTCAAAAGTTGAATTGTGCTTTCATGTCTTGGAACTGGGACACTTGTAGTTGGCAGTAAACTGTTCACCTCTTCCTGTGTCACAGAAAAGTCTGAGGCTTACAGCTTCTGAGGAAGGTACAAGAAATGTCACCAGAGGTTCCTTCTGGCTTCCTGGAAGACAGTGTACCCCATTAGGTCATCTCCTGTTCTGTCTGTATGCAGCTGGCACCTTAGAGAGCTGCCAGCTGGAGAGCTGTTAGCAGCAGCCAAGTCCTGTGCTTTTTTCATCTGGCAGTGGCAAGGAAGACAATGTAAGGGTCTCCAGAACCCTAAAGAAAGCTGTTGGAAAAGGAAAGTAGCCAGCCTTGGGATTCAGAAGACTGGAGTTGCAGGGGTGTTAGATAACCAAACCAAAAATTCAAGATATAACATCATTATTATCCCATTTGCTTTCCAAAAATGCTACTTCTCCTCTCCAGCTTCTAGTCCAACATGGTGAAAGATCTCAAACAACCCCACCTCCTTCTTATATTAATGTATTTGGTAAAAGGGACAGGCCATAATTCCTAGGCACCTGCATTTAGATAGTCTTGTTTTGCACTCCCCTGATAGGTGTGATTGGCAGGGGAAGAAGTCAGATTTAGCTAGAGCTTCTTTCTAAAAATAGTTAATCAATTTCAGTTCAAGGCTCTCGGGTTATAGGAAAAGATGATTTCACTTGGGCACATAATGAGCTTGGATAATCAGTTTTCCTGCTCAGAAGCAATGAATCCAAGGGTTTAAAATAAAAGGAATGTTATTAAGAGAGATAAAACGGCAACTCAGCATAAAAATTGGTAGGCCTGTTCACTCAAATCAGCAATAAAACCTTCTTGTATATTTTTCAATGTACCCCCCACCCCTATTTTGCTAAAAGCTGAGAGAGCCTATTCTCTGTCTGCAAGGAGTTGCTGTTCTTAAACCTCTTGTACTGTTTCCAAGAGCAGTGATCCCACCCCTGACACCGGGTCACTGCTCTTCCAGCTTCAATCCATGAAGCCTTGGCTCTGTCAGAGAGGAGTCTATGGCAAGGAAAACACAAAGTGAACCCCAAGGAATACACCACTTGAGTTTTGGTTTTGTTCTATACTTTTCTTGCTTGTTGGCTCATCTGCTCTACCACTGTCGAGTGGAGCACCACAGGTAATTCCTCAAATCACTGTTCTCTCTTGATGAATAAGAGTTTTCAATACCTTCAAATGTAAGACACAATCGTATTTTAAACTCAGTGCCTGAGAGTGAAATCCACAGAAGTCAATTCACCTGCTCCCTTTTTGTTGTGATCTCTTGTCACTTCAAGCAGTGCTGGATTTCTCTTTTATCCCATTATAGGCAGGATCAGCAGTAAGTACTAATTCTTTTAGGAATACTGGGCTTACCTCAGGATAGATGTAGCTCTGAAATTAGGTTTTACTTCTGTGCAAGCTTTACAGCATAAAGGATTGAATCGAATAGTTGGCTGAAGACTCTAATAAGAGTTTTTGCAGTGTCTGTCTTCTGTTCCTACAGTTGTTACCATCTCTTTATATGAGCCATTCAAAGTCATTCACAGTGGAGACAGACTGGAGTGATTAGATTCACTTGGGAAGCATTCAGGATAGCATGAGATTGGCAGAGGTCAGAGGGTTAAATGAAAAGAAAAATTAAATATTGTTTGAAGAATAGGAAATATTTATTAAAAGTGATATCCATCAAAATGACCTGTGCTTCAACTGCAGTGATGCATAAACCTGAACTAAGAAGTAGCCATTACTGCTAGAAATATTTGTGAGGAGAGTGCTGCAGAAGCTGGGGTGAAACTGGTTTCTTCTACTTCAAATCCTTGTAGTCTGATTATATTTCAAGTGCACTGACTGTTTAGAGGTGACATAAACAGTTCTTAAATACCAATTTCAGTGAACGGTTTAGCTAAACCAGAGAAGAACATCTTTTTTTTCCAATTTGACTTGTCAAATAAAAAACACTGGCTCAGAGCTGCCACCCAACGATCAGACTCTGTAAAATCACTTAAATACGGGCTACCTATGTTGCAAAGCACTACGTTCTATGAGACAATACAGTGGAGGCAAACTAATTTCTTGCTGCATATAAAAGGCAGTGAAAGGCCATTTCCACCTCCACTCTTCTTCTACTCCTCTTTCCCAACATCTGCATATCCCATCACTCATTGCCTTGTCTGCAACAAGGTCCTTTGCTTAGAAACTTTAATTGGTTATCCTGTTAACTTTTGTTTTGTTTTGTTTTTCCTTCTATATTGATTTTCTGCTGGTTTATCAATTTGACTCAGTTCAGAGCGTGGGCAGGGAAGTGCCAACACCAGCACAAAACAAGCAAGAAGGAATGAACTGTTGAGGGACAAAGAATGGATAGAAGGGAGAGTTCAGCTGCAGTGAGCAAGAGCACTCACTTCAGCTCTGTTCTTATCTAACTGCATATGACATGGTACCTGGAGATTCCAAGGCTGGCTTTCCATATATGTGTTTGGATACCCAAAGCACTCTACAAAAAAAAGTGACACACAGGAAAATGCTCCTTGCCAAGGCTGTGGCTAAATTAATCTGTTCAGCACTCAAAGACTTCAGGTATTGATTGACCCAGTGGCTGTGCTGCCTCACTGAAAGCTATAATCTCAGTTATCTCTGCAGCATTCACGTATCACCTGTCTGAAAGTGTTTGTTCCTGGCTGAGCTGTACCATTTGGCAAAGCAAAGAAGATGAAGGGGGATTGACACAGGTACGTTCATTTGTCATCAAACAGCCGTCACCCATTTGAGTGCATTGTACAACACCAAGTATTTTATACTATTTAAGTGTTTGTAAAATATTTTCATTTCTAAAAGGTGTACACAGTGACTTCATTTCACTTCAAGAGGCAAACACCCCATTTTGTGCCCAATAGTGCACCAACAGGACCTTTCAGTCTATTTCTCTTCTGATCTACTCTCTTAATGAGCCCTTCATGAATAGCAAAAGGGCATTTGCTTCCTGCTGAACCATAATCCTGCAGTCTGCCTGCTTGCCCTAGTGTCTATTTCTAATGGCTAATAGGCATTTTTAATGTCTAGTAGAAACACATTTGTACATCTAGGTGTGGATTCATCCCACATTATGTGTGGCCTATTAGCTCACTGTGCCCTGAACTGCCTGCTTCCAGTATGCCAAACAACATCAGTAGAATTCTGTTCAGCTTCACATTGTCTGGATTAGGACCTGCTGTGGTCTCAGAAGGCAGGGTTCATTATGTACCTGGAGTTATATTGGCCATCAATGCTGGATGCAACACAGAGAAGTGGCTGTTCCTACAGAGCTGTGCAGTTCAGGGGAGGTGAGAGTGGTGTGTGCTCAGACAGCAGTCACTCAGTACTGATGTACAAAGCAAACCCACAGGGAGGTTTCTACAAGCTGCAATTTGGCCAGTCTCCTTAATTTAAAAGACTTGGACATCTGCCTGGAAATATCTGGTTAATTATTGGTGGTGGAAAATGATTATCACTTGATTATCATATTAGTTAAATTTTAGCCTCCTTCACTGCTTTAACAAAGTTAGCATACTGTCATTTAATCACCAGCCAATGGTGAAGTAACAATCCTAATTCTGTCCCAAAACAGTTCATATTATTGAGAAAAGCATCAATCTTCTAAAATGGTGAGAGCTTAGGACCAGACAGGGAAGAACAGGGCATCTCTATTCCCAGAAATGTACTTTGTGATTGCTGCACCAAATGGCTACGTTTTGGAGCTGGAAGGCAGAGTCCTGAAATAAAGTCCATTAGATTTGTGAGAAAAACATATCAGGAAGCACTAAAGGCCCTTCATATCCTGCATCATTCAAGCTTTGGGTGGTCCTTACTTCCTGCCCAGATACACCCCTGAACTCCAGGTTGTACAGACTGGACGTGTGTGCTTCTGCCTGAGAGTCACCTCTGAGCTAGGGAAAGGGCTGTCAGGGGCAGGTGGGGCTTATGACAGCTTCAGTAAGGGTACATGCACATTGTGGGGTGATCTGTGCATTGGAGGAGTCCTGAGGCTTCTTGCAGCTTTCTTGTCCTCTTTAGGTGGCATAAGCTGTTGTTTCCTTGGTTTTACTTTCAATGGCTTGGCCTGTAAATAGCGTGAGCTTTCACAAACAGCCTGATGTCTCCTCAGGTGAATTTCCATTTGCTTTAGCACATTTCTGCTGCTGGGACAACCCTGGTTGCTTCCCAGTGCATCCTCTGTACTCTAGAGTGCTAAGGCAGCTGTCAAAGTGTCCCGAATCTTCTGGTAACCATGAATTTGTTCACAAACACATACCCCTCCCACCACTGCCCTCTTACACCACTCCCAGGTCCTGCTTCACCTTACATGCTGAGCAGGTGACTTTCTGTGTTGGCTCCTCTCTACACCACATCCTTCTGCAAGGGTATGGGCCCCACACTCTAAACCTTCCCACTGTACCAGTGACCAACAAAGTGTTTTTTATTTTTTTGTTTGCATATTCAGATTTATCTCACACTGCTCTCCCCAGAGACACTTTAACAGAGAGGGGAGAAAGCACCAGGAACAAATCTGCTCTTGCCAGCTAGCAGGCAATGGGTTCAGGTTTCACAGGCACGTTTATTAGACGGTGGAAGAAAAACTCGTTGAATGCGCTCTGATCTTCAACCTTCATCTTCTAGAAACTGCCTTTCTTACTTCCCCCCGTGTTTCTCCTTCATTGCTTTCTGCACGTTAATAGCTAGGAAATGCTTCTTATACCATCTCCCTGTAAAGAAGGGAAATCATAGTTCAGCTACAGCCTCCCTCCTAGTCCTACCATACCCCAAGATAATTCTAGCTGTAGAGCTCTCTTGTTAAAATGCTGATTTCTAGTCCCCTTGTGCTTCTGCCCAAATCCATCCTTTGTCCCTGGCAGAAGCAGCACCCATCTCAGGAATTCAGCAATGTACTTTTCCTGACAGAAGTCATACCTAGCTCAGTAATTTTTTTCCCATGCCAATGTCTGGGATCTATGGTTGACTTCTGAAATACATCAGGGGTGTAGGAATCTCTCATCAAGCTTTGGCTCTTCAGTGGGCCACCTGCAAGGAACAGCAAATAAGGAATTGTATGAAGAAACCACCCTACTGCAGTCCTGGAATTGAGCAGTGGAGCAACACCAGTAGTTGCTGGGGCTCAAGAAAAGGCATGTCTTGACTGCAGTACATTTGATCAGGTTTGAGGCTGGGTGCTGAACAATAGCTTCATCATCACCACCCAGGAGGTGTGTTTGCCAGTTTATCTGCTTTTCATCCTCAAATACGATGCACACAGAGGGTGCTGCAAGCTATCATCACTATTTGTATCCCAGTGCCCTTTATTCAGTCAAGTGCCCACCTACCTCCTGTTGAATCTCCTCATCCATGTGAGTAGCTTCCTAGCAGCTACTAGCAGCACAACTCCACAAAACCCCCACCACCTTACCACTCCACACCTTCTTGATCTCATTTTCTTCCACAATACTTAATGAAGAGTTGCCAGCTGTGACAACAGTTTTTATCTTTTTATCCCCTCTTTACTTCTAACCACGAGGGGGCTTTATTTTAATCTCTAATCCTTTTGTCTTCACTTTCCTTTTAATCACACTTTTGTCTTGACACCAATGATTTTGAGCTCCCTTCTTTTCTGTGTGACCACACAATCCCAGGACAATGCAATCCTCAATATTCAGCAGGGTCTTGTCATGGAACGTACTCTATAAGGAAAAGGAATCTGCCTTATGCTGGTACCTGAGAAACTAGAACCAGTGACAACTATTTCAGAGTTTCTTGAACGAATACTCAGTTTACAGTATTTGCTTAGATGGAGGGATCCTGGGCAACCTTGGAAACAGAGGTTTGGGAAAGATATTTCAGAGCTCCACATGTCTAAGAAGTCTGGAAGAGAAATGATGTTGGCACTGGAACTGGAGGTAGCTAGCAACTGGAGATGACAGGGAACATTGAATTGCAAATGGTGTCCATTTGGACAACTCTGGACAGGACGACAGGGGTTATGATTCACATTCATTTTTCACACCGTGGGAAGGAAAAAAAAGTGAAAGAAAAGAAAGACACAATACATAAAATGGGAATGTCTAGATTCCAGTTCTTCAGGTACCACAGCCTGGAAAAGCAGTGACTTTGGACAGAAGGAATAAGAGGGGAAAGCGAGTATTACCAATGGTCACATCGCTACTCACAGCACTGTGGCTGCCTGAGCCTGGCAAAGCATACATGGAACCAGCTTTGAAGGTCAGGAGTAGGCAGTGTGTCCCCTTACCTTGAAAGAGATTTACTGCCAAGTTGTAACCCAGCTGGTGGTAATCTGAAAGAGATGCCCAGGCCAAGGAGCTTTTTGTCATTTCAGTACAGTTGTTGGGTCCTTTTTCTTCTGTTCCAAATGCTGCATTGTCCTGATCTTGACATTTCTGGAAATACAAACAACAGGGAAGCTCTGTTAATCCACATTCCCAAAGTGCACCAAACTCCTGGCATTTCCACCCCTGCACGGCTCTTTGAACTATGACTAATCCCTGGGACCTGGGTCTGTCCTTGAGTCTCCCTTAGTGGCTTCTGCAGGCATTGCATTTGCATGGGATAACTAGGACAAGAAGTGCCTTTCCTGCAGAGGGAATGTCTGTGTAACCCTCTTTCAAGTCCTGCTTGTTGGGTGTGCTCCTTATCCCAGGGGCACTTGACAGGTTTAGCCCATGCAAAGGCTGTGACAAGTCAAAACCAAAGCCCTGGCCCATAGTGGTAGAATATGGTAATCGTGAGCCTGATGGCACTAGCAGCAGAACAAATGGGATCTGGATCAGGCAGGAATGTACCTACCTATGTTTGAATTTATCAGATTAGCTCAGGATATGACACAGGGCTTACCTTCTGCTCTTGAGGCAGTTGTGGGAATGAAGGTGCCAGCCCAAGGGGTAGGAACCCAGTGCTCCACCAGGGCTGATTGGAATCAGCAGCAGCTTGGGCTTTACACTGAGACAGGTCTTTGCAGTACCAAGTCTCACACAGTATTCAAGGATCCTGAAGCTGAAGTTACTGTATCAGCCAGACTCCAGGAGTCAGTGCTAAATGCTCTGCAGAACCTCTCCCACAAAAAGAACAAGGCCACAAGACATGAGGAGAGGAAGCCAGTCCTGACTCACAAGGAATGATCTGCTTCTTTTCTCTATCACTCTTCTTTCTTTTTAAAGAAAAGCTATACACTTACACATGATCAAAGTGCAGGAAGCTGCTGCTAAATAAGCTGCCATGCTAACTCCCACCTCCTACTTAAAACAAAAACATGTCTGTCTGTTATTATTACTATATTCAGTAGGAAGAACTTTCCAGTCTGCTGATGCAGAAATTCCTCCTCTCCCATTTCTTCCAACAAAGCAGAATTTCTGTGTAATGAGGCAGTGTGCTCATTTCCCAAATCCCTTTCATCAATAATTTTCCCAGTTCCTCCTGGACAAAATGATACCAAAGCCTGTAACTGTGCCTACTTTCTAGTTTGTAAATAGATGTATATGATGTTGTCACTTGTTGTCACTGTTATAAAACCACTGCAACTGCATGTGATTGTTATTTTTAATTTTATTTCTGATCCTGAAGGTCCAAAGTCAAAGCACTGCCCAGACAGTCCCACATCTTGAGGCCAAGAAGGACTCTAAGGCCATTTTACCATCCTTCTGCATAACAGAAACCACAGAAGTATGTCTACTTATTGCTTTGCTAAATCAATTCTGTCACGACAACAGGCAACCAACCAGAAAAAATATATCTTAATCAAAGAGCTAAGAAGGATTAAATGTGATCTTTCTTTCTGAACGAAATATTTAGCGTAACACTCTGACTTTCCTGACATGCAGCCTTTGAGAAAAGAAGGAGCTGTTCTTCCCAGGCAGAAAACCTCCTTAGACAGGTGTGGGACCTGGCCACTTTCACCAGCCACCAGATGTGGCCAGGAGCGGTCTCATAGGCCTTCCACATTTGGCTGGGTCTCCAAAATATGAGCAGGTTTCAGTGAGTTTCTAAACCTGAGGAGCCCCGTGGATACGAAAATGACATTTCTCTCTCCTCATCCTTTTTTTTTAAATTAAAAAAATCCAAATATCTATGATTTACCAAGAGGCAAAGCCTCTTCCATAACTACCCCTCTCACCTGGTCCATGATCCCTGGTGTGGTGACTGGTGGTTTGTACAAGCAGGCAGGCCCAGCTGAAGTCCAAGTATTGAGGTGGGATGAGGGCTGAAGAGCAGAGATGGTTGCTAGGGAACAATGCTCCCTCCCTCTATGAGCTGTGGGCTCCAGCTCCACGGGAAACAGAATTCACATGGTCTAGAAAGGGCTATCCTCACTGATTGGAAAAACACACAAGGAGCAGAGTAAAAAGCTCATGTCTCATGAAATATCTGAGCCCAAAAGTTCTCATCACACTTACAGGATTTCTTGGAGACATTCCTAACACAGTCATGATAATCAACAAGACTGTATTTCAGCAGAAATGGATCTTTTAGCATCTCCAAATGCTTCACATGAGCTCTGTGATCTCAGCCTTCTTGTTGGGACCTTGCTGCTGCCTATGTGGAAAACCAGTAGAGGGTAATAATCAGTGGGCCATCCCAGTTGATACCATACATTTTTTTTCAATGTCCCTTACCTGGACCCCAGGGAAGCAACACACCTCCCTGTGGGTTGGGTCCAGTTGCCATATGGAAGGTACCCCCATTTTCCACATTCCAAATGGGAAGATAGTAGGCTGGCAAGAAGTCTTCCATAGAGTCAATGACAGAACCACAGCTTGGCCCTCCCACGTCCAGTACCCAGTGGTGTATTTTAGCACTGGACTTTGCATTCATTCTGCTCCTGATTTTCACCAGGCCACTGGAATTTCTGCAGGTCTTCAGGAACAGAGTGTAACTCTCTTTCATGCTGCAGAGCTGCTTTTCCCACCCAACACAAGCAGATTGCAGGTAACAGAAGGGAATTAGAAATACTCACAGATGCATCATATAACATTTTATTAATTGTCAAAAATCAAAAGTTCAATAGAAAGCTAATGATAATTCTTTAAAAAAATTGGCAAAATCTGAATCAACCAATGTTTACTTCCACCTCCTCCCTTATGCTTTACCCTGGGCTGGAGACAGCTGGGTTGCACCAGCCACAACTCTCCCGCTAGGCCTTGCCACGCTTCACCTCAGAGACCTTGTAGTGCGGTGGGGCTCGGTGGAACCACTCAGACCAGGAGCCGTCGTACACGGCCACGTCGCGCTTGCCGCACAGGAAGGCTGCCAGGGCGATCTGACACGCCGTGACGCCCTTGCGGCACGTGGCCGTCAGCGGCTTTGAGAGATCCACATTCTTCGCACGGAATATTTCCTGGATCTCCTCAATACTCTTCTCGTGCCCTGTTTCTGATAGGAATGAGTGGAAGGGTATGTTCACAGCACCAGGGATGTGGCCAGATTCCAACCCTGCAAGAGTGAAACAGAAAAGGCAACATGAGCAAGGACATATTAACATAGGTGATGAAAGACACCCACGAGAGACATTAGAGACATCACTGCTGATAGTCTCACTCCCTCCAAAAGACTCATCTGTTTCATTTGATGATGAAGACGCAAAGTGGTATTGAACTAAAAAGAACAAATATTATTCAGCTTTGCTGAAGTCAAAACTTCCAGAATATTTAGCAAACTATTTCCTCATCAAAAGCAATGAGATGTAGAAATCTGAAGAAGCCCTAGACACAGCAGGAATTGAAGAACCTCCACAGAAAATGCCTTAACAAAGTTATTAAAGGCACCTGCGGTAAGAGGAATAAAGCAATGCATTTACAATCTTCCCCAGGTATGCCAGCAGTGTGTAGTGACAAGAGTTTTCAGAAGAAATAGATGTGGCCTGTATATGGAATTTGTGAAACTGGTTATCTGTTCACAGTTTGTTCCTGCATCACCTTAAAATAATATTTCAGAAAAATAAATAAGAAGTCATAAAGCAACCTTAAAGTCAGTCACATCACTGGTGAGGCAGCTATCCTGGGACAATCGGGTCAGAGAAATCAGAATTTAAATTCTGTATCACTTTTTATCTACTCCATTGATGAAATCAGCACAGGTTCTGTTTTTCTGCTGGTGTATCTGACCACTTTAGGCAAGTTCAAAGCTGCACATCAAAACAAGGTCTTCAGAGAGTAGCAGATATAGAAATATGACGGACAAGGTTGGCATCACATCCTTGAAATTCAGACTCTCAAGGCTCTTAATGGAAGCTTTTCCAATCATTTTGAGAGGCTTTGGATCCAGCCTCATTGGAGCAAAAATCATTATGTATTACACTGAAAATGTGCTTCAGGGAATGGTTCCTTGCTAGGTTTGAACTTCTAATGAGACAAATCTGAAAAAATCACACGAACAGTAATCTGTTTCACTGGCAGCTTTCCATTTCCCCAAATCATTGGAATAACTGGTCTTGGGAGATGGGAGAGATTGTGGCAGTTTAATCATCTGACTTTGTTACAGTCAAATGATTAAACTATACCTAGACAGAGACTGACATCACACATTATGACACTGCAGTTTCATCACTATGCAGAGTGGTAATATGACATGGTGAGATATAAGGGGAAAACAGCTTGGCATGGAATTGAAGGGAATTTTTGCTCTGCTGGACAAAGACAGAGTCTAAAGACAATCAAAGCTGCCCTGAGTCAGCTTCACAAGTTCTTTCCTGTTCCAGATGGACCCTCTTTGTCTCTTGATTCATCCTCCCCAACTACATAAAAAATACGGCACAGTTGTCTAGGAGTCACCTCATGCATCCTTCAGAAATGTTTAGCATTACTGAGAGAAGTTGGGAGAAAAACTGCTGACTTCTGCAGGGACTAACATTTAAAAAGGAAAAGCAAAAATAAAAGAGGCAGCGTTTTGGACTGATGCTTTCACCACATTTTTTCCAGCTCCAGAAGACAACAGTTCATCACTTCAGTACAGAGTACAGATTCATTGCAAAATTCACTCATCAATAAATATCTGTATGACAGAGAGGAAATAAAAAATGAAGCAAAAACTGAGAAAACCTTGTATAAAGTTCTCAGACTGCAAAGCTGCTTACTAGAGCCTCTTACATGCCTGTGTTAGGCTACCACTTTCCCATAGAGTGAATGGGAAAGGATCCATTGAGCAAAAGATTTCTGCAAGGCTGGTGATCATCCCAATCCAGACAAGTCTGTGAGCCATCCTAGGGCACTGGGAAGTGTACTGAGATCAGGAAGTCCTGGAGAAGGAACAAGAAGGGAACTCTTGCTCAAAGAAGCTTGCTGGGCCATCAATCCACTCCCTAGGTGTCCCAGGTACCATGATCATTATGGCTTCTCTAGACTGTTCACACACCTTAAAATAGGTTTGTATCCCTCTCTTATTGGAGACTGACAATTCACCACCCTTAAACAACCCTTCAGGTAGGAGCTGAGCAGATCTGAAAAAAACCACTCATTTTAGAGCAGTTTTGATCTATAGGGAGACTTTCTTGCTCCAGAGATTCAAGTCTGTTGGAGTCAGAGACCAGTGCTTGCACTCTGCGGGTGAAAGATGGGGAGTTCGGTAGAAAGTGCATTTATTCACATATGTGGGCGTTTGGTTGAGAGAAAGAGCTGAAACTGCACAACCACAATCTCTTGGACTGCCTAAGAAGCACTCTCAAGTGGCTAAGGAAGCTTTATAATCTCTCTCTGCTAGGTCAAGAGCAGAGAAACATCGGACTGGAAGGCAAAGCCGGATGCAGCAGGAATCTGAACAGGGGAGTGGATACATCTGCTGCTGTCCCATACGAAACAGAGGATACTCCATGCCAGATTCATGCAGTCACCATCAGAAACTCCAGGAAAGAACCCTAGGACTACAGAGCCTGGGCCCCAGCTACCTCAGTAATCATTTTATAAGCTGCTTTTTAAAAAAGTATCCATCTCAGAAAAAGTTTGGATTCCTGTCATGAAACTTCCCACTGAAGCACCTCCTGACTCATGTGAGGAGGAATATTAATTTCCTGTGTTCAGATCATCACAGTCAGTCCATGCACCATTTATTCTTGAGCTAACAATGCCCTATAGCCGAAATGGTTTTTCTGCCCTTCTGCTATTGCTCCAACAGACTGATGGCAAGCCTTCAGCACTCCAAACAAACTCATGTCCTTAGCCTAAACCCAGTAAGAGCCCATTAGATACACTTTTCTCTGTCTTGGCCACCCTAGAAACAGCTCTAGGTGTCCAGCAGGCTTCTGGATAAAGAAGTGCGATTTCCTAACATCACAGTTGGTACACAGGAGTTGCCAAGGCTAAATCACATGTGATGTTCCTGAACCCAACAAATTCATTCAAGTCTTACCCTCTTCTATTGCTTCCAAATGTGGGACATCAGCTTGTAGGAGAAATACAAGCAGTTTAGTGTTTTGGGTACTAAGCATTCAAGTTTGCTGCCTGCAGTGTTATACTCCCTGTCACTCGTACATCTGCAGGTGGCACTTCACATAATAGTCTACATGTGATCATTCAGACCTTCCCATGGCTGTGCTAGCAGCCCATTTCAGTAACAACTCTCTATTTTCAATGCCTTGATGATTCAGGAAAGTACGAAACAAAATACAGAAGCTTAACAATGGGACCATGCTGACAAATTCCAGCCCCACAGATCTTTCAGTACACGCCGTTCTTATCTCACTTATCTCATTTTCAGTCAACTTTTAAAATCTAACAATACTTCTGCTATTTGCTCTCTCCTCATATTCAGCTAATAAATGCTCCTCTAGTGTTATGCCCAAAGCATTAATGAAGTCCAAATGGCCCAACTCTACTTGTAATTGCTTCCAATGACTGGAAGAAAAGATCAGACACAACTTCCAGACATGCATGTTCCCATTTCTCGTATTTGGCCAACTAATTCTGTTGGCAAGAAAATAAAGCCCTTGGCTGCAATGCAAGTCTACCAACATATTTTACTCATTTTTGCCTTAATTTAAAATAATTTCTCTTGAAGAGTTTCTTGAAAGCCTCTCAGTTTATCTGTGTTAAAAGAATAGCAGCTGCCTAAGTTGTGCTGTATCCCCAATTCCAAATAGGAAATTCGCAATTGTTTCTGTCCCACAGAACTATGCTTTGAATAAATGTATCAAATTCTTGCCACATGAAGTTGCAATGTCACATGACTGATTTTTGACACATATTTGGGATCGGGATCATCTGCCTCACTGATTTGAGCATGGGGATATCTTTTGGTTAGCCCTCCCCTTGCTCTGCAGAATTATCCTTAGGAGAGAAGAAATTACGGTAGCACAGACTCAGGGCTCATATAATGCTGTGACCACACACAAACAATCTTCCACCTGGAACCCCTGCTAACTGCACAGCAACTTTATTTATTCTTTCTCTCCTTGTTCTCTTTTGTTCACTCTGTTCCAGAAGTTTCCGTTATTTAATTCCTTTTGCCAAGTCTCACTCAGCTTGGTGTCTGGCAATCCTTCCTCACAATTTATAACCTATAATATGCTATCTTCTTCACTACTTAATCCCCTTTTCCACATCTGTTAGAGACTCTGCTTACATATTGTTTTTATTGTTGGCTATTTATCTAAGACCATAGTCCCTCCTCTCTAGCCTTCCCTTTGCGATGAAAGCTCCAGATGGAATTTCTTAATGTCAAAAAGATAAGAGATTTGTTCTGTCCATATTTAACTCCCTGTGGCTTTGGAGTGTGCAGGCTGCAGATAGTTCTTTTCCAAATGTCTCCTCTGTTGCCTCCTTGTTTATCTCTCTCTTCCATTCAAATGGTATGTCTTAGAAGGGACAATTACTGATCTCGTCTAACCTACCGTGAACACATTGTAAGGAACACTTTAGGCTTGGTCCTGGCCAGCTCCCTGAAAGTCCTTGTAGGTTCCTGTGGGTTGAAACAGACTTTGATAGTCTCTTACTCTCCACTGCTGTGCCCCAAGTATTATTACACGATCAAAGCAAAGCCAGTCCACTCCCAGCTGCAGAATCCTCTCGGAGGAGAGGGGGAAGGAAAATGTACATTTTGTTCTCATTCCCACTGAACATTCAAGATGAGCAAAAGCTTTATGTTTGGGGCAGGCAGGATGGAGAGCTGGGAAAATGGGCAAAATCTGAAGAGCTCTATATGCAGAAAGGAGACGAGGACTGCTTTGGGGCTGAGAATGACAAGAAAAATACCTGTAAGTTCATTACATGATTTTGTGTTAGCTCTCTTTTTTTAGATGATAGAGCTCTTGCCTGGCAACTTTCCCCTCTTTTCTCAGATGTGTACAAAAGAATTCAGAAATTCACAACTTTTCTGTATGCATTTGGTTACTATAATTGTGGTACATCAGTTTTCAGTGCCAGACTGTCAGTGAGGGTCAGCACTGGCAACTATCATGTAATTATTATTATCACCAGCCCTGGACAGCCAGTTCCTGCAGAAACACAGCACTGTGCAGGGACACCTCAAACTCCTTGGTGCACAGGTCAGGGCTGCACATCTGTCAGGTTTACGCTGCACACTCTGCATGAATATCCAAGCTTTTCATCCGAAGCAATACCTGCATTTAAGACCCATGAGACTTGACCTGTAGAGATGTCCATTTTTCTCTACTCTGGCAACTTTGGTGAACCTCTCCCAGCAAATAAAAATTAGTCCTATATTATGGCTTATCTTAACCAGTACAGAGGTCTAAACCCAAGCAAGGATAAAAATAAAACAGGAACAATTAACTCTTACCACAAAGAGCTGAAAAACTAAAGAGGCAAAAGAGTCAGCTGCAATTAGCCTATTCTAGAGATGAAGTTCACAGAACAGGAGAGCTTAATTGACTTAATTAGGAAGTCAAGAATTGAAGCAATAATTAAACTCAAATCACCTGAGAAGGCAGCAAGTTCCTTAACCTGAAGACCATTAGTCTTCTCTAAATTGCACCCTCCCTGATTGGATGACCCCTGCAATTAATCAGCATTGATTTCAAATTGCTCTTTTAGGTGTAAGCACCGTGTTTTACCCACTGCTGGCTGATGTGCTGCTACTGGCTAGCTTGGTTCAGAGAGCTGTCAAGCTCCTGCGGAACGAGCAGCTGCAGCTGGAGTGCTTATCCTGCTGGATCTGCTGTGGGAAGCAAAACTAGACCACCACAAATAAGCTGTTCCATGCTGACTCATTTCAAGGGAAAAATCTGTTTTGAAGATGCTGTTGGGTCTGCGGTATTTGTCATCTGGTGACAACTCTCACCTTGGGGAAGAATGCAAAATCTACCAGCTCCCAGCAAGGAGCATTTTAGTCACATCTTGAGGTTAAAATTCAACTTCACTTTGATGGGCTGTGGTAGGAGAAGAAACAGAATGAGTGATAAGCCTAACTTTCCCTTTCCCCTGCCATTGTCTTCTCCATCAATCCCACTACCTCTCCCACCTTCCACATTGTCCTTGTGCAGGTCAAATGTGGTGGGCGGCTCCCTGTAGACACTTGGGCCACTCACGTGTACAGAGTCATTTACAGCCAAATGCCTCCTGAAGTTGGATGCAGAAATGTACTTCAGAACATGTTGTTACACTAACAGCCTGTACAGCAGCACATGGAAATGTGAACAGCCAGGACAGGATGGCAACAACCTGTGGGGCAGTAGGGCAGCACAGCCTAGGGACCACAGAAAACCACTGCACCTTCTGGGACTGTGGGCTCTGCTCAGACCCGAGAGCTGCTGCTGAGCTTTTCTGTGCTTTCTTCTAGAAACTCTTCCAACCATTTCTGCGATTCCCTTGCTGAGGAGCACATTCAGTGCAGGTAGCTTGGTGTGCAGCTGCAGTGTCAGCCACAGGCTGGGCTCTGGGTGGTGAGAGCCCCAGGTAAGTGGCCAGGAACTGGCACTGACCCTTGGCACAACAGAGGGCACAGGACCTGTGGCACAGCCAGAGCCAGGTGACCGGATGCTGAGACACAGCAAGAGCCAAGGACTCAGCTGCAAGAGCCAGGACTTTGTCACTGACAGATTGAGAGAGCATAAAAGTTCAGTGTTTACTCTGTACTTTTGAGGCTCTGCTAAGGAAAACCCAGGCTTGAGACGGTAAGAAAACCTGGTCTGAGTATGTGTGTGGGATGTGTAGGAAGTCAAGTGGGGCACTCATCAGTTCAGTGGAGCTGCCTGCTGAGAAGGGGCTTTGGTCCCAGCAGTTAAAGTCTCTGCTGCTGGGAGTGGGACTGCCAGAGCGCCTCCTGAATGGTCAATCAGGAAAGTTTCCTTTACACCCTTTCAGAGGGGAGGTTATTCTGGGATATATCAAGGCTTAAATTACACAGCAAGGGCCTCCTTTAACCAACTTCAATTTCATTGCAGGCACACAGCTGTACCTGCTGTCCCCACTGCAAAGGACTTCTCTCACCCCTGCTGCTTGTGTGTCCAGTGCTTCACCAAGGTAACAAAATCAGTTTTTGTTCCTGTAACTTGGGGCACCTAAAAGAGAGAGGCTGACATCCCATACATTTGCTAAAGCTTCAGACTTTTCTTACATAAGCAAAAGGACAAAGATCAGCTCAAGCAAATTCTCCGTTTGCTGGGAGCCAGAGTGATAAGGAGAATGTCCCTTGGGTTACTGAATTACCTAAAACCTTGGCTTTTGCTAGTGCACTCATTATGGTGAGAGGTGCCTGTATGAATACTGATAGTTTGTATGTGTCTGCTGGTTTTAGATAGGACCTTGAACAAACCCTTGGGAGCTCTCACCTCCCATGTTTGCATCTTGATAAACTTCTGCAGGGTGTGGGATGGGAGATCCTGGAACCAAATGACTGCAGCCCTTTTCTGCTATTTCCTCCTGCAGCTGTATAGCCAACTGCAACAAAAGAATTCAGTGATGGCACTGGGGTCTGAACGTGCAGCTGTGGATCCCTTAAGGTAATCAGTGAGTCGGTCTGAGGCATGCCTGTGCATTAGGAAAATCTCTTTGATGGCTGCCAGGAGCTGTTACTCCCAGTCTAGTATTGACATTCATCCTGTTCTGGGGCAGGTGCCAGTCCCACCTCCATTACCTTGGTCCAGCTCTGTCCCCCGAAACCGGCCCTCGGGGCGGGAATCCACCACCTGGAACTTCAGGGATGACACGTTCTGTACCATCTCGTCAAAAGTCTTCACCAGGGCCCTGTTCAGCCTGGCCTTAAAGACAGCCGGGGTGGGCTGGGTGATCTCTGCCGTGACAGGGTGCCCCTCCTTCACCCAATTCTTGAAGCCACCATTCAGCACGGAGACCTCCTTGTGCCCAAAGGCCCGGAACATCCACCAGGCGCGGGGGGCGTAGAAGGTGCCCACCTCGTCCCCGTCGTACACCACCACATGGGTGTCATTGCTGACCCCCAGCCCGCCCACGTAGTCAGCGAACTGGGACTCGCTGGGCAGCATGAAGTCGTAGGGGGAGGACTTGTCCCGGCACTCCTCGATGTCGAAGAACGACGCCCCGGGGATGTGCCTCTCCTTGAACTCCTGCCGGGCGTTTCGCTCCTTGGGGGGGTACCAGGAGGCGTCCAGCACCCGCAGGCCGGCGCCCACCCGCCCGGCCCGCACCGCCTCCGCCAGCCAGGAGGCCGTGACCAGCGCCCGGCTCAGGCCCTGCCGCGCCATCTCGGGGCACCGGTGGGGCCGCGGCCGTCGGGACGCGCTGCCCTCACACACAGAGCCCGGCACAGCCCGACACACGCGAAATGGCGGCGGGAGGCGCGGCCCGAGGGGCGGCACGGAGGCGGCCGCACGGCCGGGACCGGCCCGCTGGGAGCGCTCCCGCCCTCCGGCGGCGGCCGTGGCTGGCGGGCACCGGGGCCCAGCACGGAGGTACGGGAGAAGCGGCGGCAATCGCGGCCCCGCCGGGCCGGGGGGCTCGCAGCGGGCGGGCGGCGGGGCCCCCGCTGCAGGTGTGCTCCGGGGCGGGCGGAGGCGTGGGGCCGTGCCTCGCCGCCAGGCGCTTGGTCCTTGGGGCTGCCCCGCTCCGCTCTGGCTCCTGTCTGTGCTGGCTGGGGTCCCTGATGGGGCCGGAGGGGCCGGGCGCAGGGCAGGACTGCCGTGCCTGTCCCGCTCGGGGCATTGTTTGGGATGAGCTCTGGGAAACTACTTTCAGGGCTGGAACATTTCAAGCCCCTCGTTGTAGGCTTAGCCAACGCCTCAGTGCAGACACAGGTACCAAAATGCATCTTTGTCCAGTTGCTTTTTGAAAGGCTGGTCTCTAATTTGTGACTCTCTATCTTCTACAGTCAGGTGGACTCGGGCAGAATCCAGAAATCGGCTAATCTCAGTCAAGACTCAGGAGCGATGTCGCAACAACTCCTCTACCGTGCTCTGGTGTCTGCAAAATGGCTTTCAGAAGCCATCAAGTCCCAACAAGCTGGCCTGGCCTTGAGAATCGTGGATGCATCCTGGTATTTGCCGAAGATGAAACGTGATCCGAAGCGGGAGTTTGAGGAGCGGCACATCCCTGGTGCGGTTTTCTTCGACATTGACCAGTGCAGCGACCGGACCTCGCCTTACGATCACATGCTGCCCAAGGCTAATGACTTTGCCGAATATGTGGGGAAGCTGGGTGTGAGGAATGATTCCCATGTTGTGGTGTATGATGGCAGTGACCAAGGTCTCTTCTCAGCACCCCGGGTATGGTGGATGTTCCGGGTCTTTGGACATGAAGCTGTCTCCCTTCTGGATGGCGGCCTGAAGAACTGGCAGCGAGAGGGCAATGCTCTTACCTCTGGGAAAACCCAGGTAGCTCCAGCTGAGTTCCATGCGTCCTTGGACAAGTCCCTGGTGAAAACATATGAGGATGTCTTAGATAACTTGGATTCCCATCGCTTCCAGCTAGTGGATGCCCGTGCTGCAGGACGGTTCCGGGGAGTAGAGCCAGAGCCCCGAGATGGTAATGTGCCTTCTGAGACAGTGGCATTATAAAGAAGGGCTTAATTTAAGGTGCCCATTACTTTGACTCCTGTAGAGGTAATGCTAGCAAATAATGGCTGTCTTTTAAGGGATAGGACTTCAGGCAGTGTGCCCACCTGCCCTCCTTTCCTTTTGACTAGCAAGTGCTACTCTCTGAAAATTCAGCAGTGGGGAAGTCAGATTATCTTTTTTTCCTCATGAGGCATTGGGGTGAGGAACATAGCTTTCGATATACCCCAAAGATTCTTGTTGATCTCTTCAAGTACTGGTGCTACTCTTCCCCACAGAGTGGCCTGTGGAGGTGCTTCATCAGTGTTGGTTGCTCTGATGGGGAGACAGATGTGGAGGGAACTAGGGGAAAAAATGGAACTTGATAGGGTTGTGCCCACGTGGTAACATGAATGTTACACATAGAGCCATCCTTCCCGAGTAATCAGTGATCTAGTAAAGCCAAGTGTAACAAAAAAAATGTACTTGTTTTAACAAAATACAATAAGCAATAAATATTCCTCTCAGTGAAACAGAAGAGGCTTTGCAGTAGGCTTGTCCCAGACAATAGAGGTTGATTCCTATCTGTATTGTTTTCTCTAGGGATTGAGCCTGGTCATGTCCCTGGGTCTACAAGCATCCCCTTCACTGATTTCCTCACAGAGTCTGGCTTAGAGAAGACGCCTGAGCAGATCCGTACTCTCTTCCAGGAGAAGAAGGTGGACCTCTTAAAGCCAGTGGTAGCCACGTGTGGCTCTGGGGTCACTGCCTGCCACGTGGCTCTGGGGGCCTACCTCTGTGGCAAGCCAGATGTTGCAGTGTACGACGGGGCCTGGGTGGAATGGTACATGCGGGCACAGCCTGAAAATATTATTTCTGAGGGAAAGGGGAAAACAGTGTAATAAGCTGCATTGTTTCCTAGCTGTGCACATAGCTTGCCTTGAAACAGGATTTGAAAAAGATGGGTTTAGCATTCCTGGTTAAGTATCTTGAGATGAAGGCGTTGGATAACAATTATGTGCGCATGGTGCTTTGGCACTTTCTCCTTACCCTGCTGCTGCTTAGGAGGATGAAGATGACAGCAGTTCTGGGCAGCCAGCTCTGGGTGACCCTGCTTGAGCAGATAGGGTGGAACAAATGTCCTCCCAAGGTCACTTCCAACCTCAGTCATTCTGTGATTCTGTGACCATTTCACCATACCAGATGGATGGCAGAGAGTGCTGCTGCCAGCATGGGGAATTAATTGAGTTAAGGCAAGCTCCTGACTCAAAACATTCACTGATGTTCATTCATGGGATGGTCATACTTATATAACTGTGCCTCATAATCCTGCTCTCTGCCTCTGTCCCATACATGCACATTATGGCCATTTTGAGTGCAAAACTTTGTGGAAAGAGTTGGCTGTTAAAGGAGCAAATATGGCATTCAGGTTGGCACTTAGGCTAGAGACTTGATTTGTATTTCTTCTTGTACTTCGACTCTACCGTGGTGTGTGCTCTGCCAACCTTGTAGCCAGATGGTCCAAAATCCCCTTTGAGAAAAAGAAAAGATTCTGGGATTTAAATAATGTAAATAAAAATGTTTCAAGGTCTTTCTGCTGAATGGAACTTACACGAGTGTTGCTTGGGTGAATTCTTTTCAGGAATTCTGTTTTTATGGAATCATTTTGTCCACAGTGATATTCAAATGAGATATTTCCTTCTCTCTGTGAGTAGAACCACACCTCTTATCCTCCACAAGCTCTTTGACCCAGGAAAGACTATGGTATGCCTCTCTCTTGGGTCTCTACACCATCTTCCTGCTTTCTGTCCTTGTCCATTTGCTTTTTTGCCTTTAAGTCCACAGTTGTCAGTTACAGCTCTGTTCTTGAAATGCTGGATGGTCAGCTTACATACTGGAAAATGGACTGCATAGATGTTTTCATTCTTACCATGTAACCTTCCCCTAGAAACAGCAGAACAGAGACTTACAGAGGAATAGCCCACACTGGCACCTGGTGTTCCCCAAGACACCTTTTTCTTTTATGTCTAAAAGTTGAAAGCACACCAGGTATCCCTGATAATATTCAAGAATTTGTTCTCTCTAGGATTTTCTCCTCTACAAAAAATGCCCAAAACTAAACAAAGCTCCACAGAAACCTCCCACAAAAAAAAACCCCACCAAAAAAAAACCCAAAACACAAAAACCTAAAGCAAGCCTACATCTCTTCTGGCCTACAGGTAACTTAAAAGTTAATCAGACAGCTTCTTCTCTTGTGCTTGCAGCAACAGGTATCTGTGTATGTCTATGGATGACGGGGTTGCCCTTTCTAGTGAATGCAGTAGATGTATGTTGTCGCAGGTTTAACTGTAAGGACAGGATTCTTCCCTGTTGCGGATTCTTTATTCTTTGCATTTCCCCTTATCTCTTTTGGCTGCTTCTTCTTGGCCTTGGCTTGCATGCATACAGTCTCTGTTTCTGCTCACCTCCTGGACAGCTGGAGTTTCACTGTCCAGTTTATTTTTTCCTCTGTCCTCCCCACTCTCACTCATACAGTCTGACCACCCAGTGACTGACAGCCTGCAATTTTCTTGCTTGCATCCAGACCGACAACCTAGCTCTTTGAGGACGTGGGGCTGGCATTGCAGCAAGTGCTGAGTATACAGAGTGCACAGGGGTCTGAAACAAGTGACCCTTTTGCACACAGAGAGGCTGATTTTGTGATTATGTGGCCAGATGAGTGCTCTGCCTGCTCTGTTTCTCTAGGAAAATTTAGCTATTAGGAAAATTGACATATTGTTTCAGAGTTTTTAAACAGATGCAGGGAGCTGGCCCTTGTGCACTCTTCCAGAATATTTTTTGGTGCATCTTAAGCACTGTATTTCTTTTTTGCCACTCACCCAGCAGTCCTTCAGGTCAGTGGGAATCTCTCTGTTTCCCCTTAAGACTGAGATGCTTTTCTCTGTCCTGGGTATTGCAGGAAGGTGTATGGCACAGTCCAGCCATCCACCTGGAGGTTGCAAATTAAGTGGAAAACTTCCCTCTTGCCTTGCTCTACATTTCGCCCCTGTGGCATGATGATGACATAGAGCAGGGCCCTTCCCCCTCTCTGGTATTTATGCCAAGCTTGGCAGTACTCAACTGCACTTTTCGGGCTGAATTTTGTGCTACAAAATCTCAGTGGTTCTTCCCAGCTTTTGGCAAATCTTTTCCCAGATGCTTAACTTTGCCTTGGTTTCTCCACAGAGGAGAAACTGAGATCCTCTTTCCCACAGCGAGATACTTTGTTTTTCTGGGGTATTCCCTCTAATGTTATGTATCAAAAATCTATCCAAGAGTATCTTCTGATGTTTCCCCTCCTTGTAGTTGAGATCTGTTCTGGTGATGCAGGCAAAGCACTGAGAACGTTGTGAAGACTGAGACAATGTTTTCGAAGCCTGGAGACTGCAAAAACCTATTTTGAGCTATAACAGATGCTACTGGACATATGGAACAGCTGAGGGGACTTACACCAGGACTATAAATGTTCTGCAGATCTTCATATCCCTGACTCAGTGGGTGGGTTTCCTATAGGAACCAAAAGCTGGGGAGAAGTGGATATAATGCAAATCACTAATGTTCATGACTTTCCTGTGGAAAAATTGCCACAGGGAATTGGGAATAGCATATTTTTAGTGGAATAGGGCTCATGGTAGCCAAAAAGGTAACCTAAGCAACAGCCCTGATGTAGGAGGAAGGTCACATTGACCTGTGGCTAACTTGAGACTAGGTGTTCTTACAGCTCTCTGCATAAATTTGAGAATCCCAGGCCAGCATGTAAATTCTTTATTGTTCTGTTGGTATGCTTTACTATATGCAATACTTTTGTCCTGAAGGAGATTTGGATTCTGTGAAAACAATCTTGTCTAGTCAGAAGTAATTCCATGGTCCCCTCTTCTTCACTTTTCTTCTTTTCTTCCTCTTCCTTCCATACTGCTCCCTAGCAGTCAGCTTGCACTGTTTCACACTTCATTTCCCAGCTAACTTTTTGTTCCTCTGCCAATTTATCCAAATTCTAAAGCAGCCCTTCTACCAGCACCACTGCCTAAGCATTGCATGAGCCGTGGTAATTGGTGTTTGCAGGGACATTTAATATTCCTCCTATCTCTCCTGGTCCCAGCTTACAACCAGGTGCTACACAACCATTCTTTGTCCTTCTCCCAGCAGTCTTCCAGAAAAGGTGCTGCATGTGCACATCCACACACAGGCTTTGCACACTGCTTTGAATGCAGGTACATTGCTCACAGACCTCATGCAGCACAAGCAGGTGGAGGAAGATCAGCTCACCTGTATGCCATGGGGCCTTTCTATTCATGCTGCAACATACCTGGGTCAGCTGGTAGTCAAGCTGGACTCTATTACTCAACTGTGTCCACTCCCAAGTCCTGTGCGGGGAATTTTATTTGGCCAATTCACTATTGGCTTACTGGCAAAATGTCAGAGCATCACTTGTATTCCCCTCCCCACTTCCTGCAGAAAAGAGTGGCACTGATCCTACATGAACATGCCAACTAGTTCTTCCTGGTGTCTTCTCTGGTGCCTCCTGCCATGTAATCCCCAATATGTGTTCCCAGCCTGTCAGAGTGGTGACACTGTCTGTGCCAACACATGGTGATCCCTGCTCCCACTGCTGTTCCACAACACAGCAGTTCCATAAGAGCAGATCTACGACACCAGAGATGCATCATATGCCATGTACCAAGCTGCAAAGCTCTGCAGTGTGTATAGCCTTCTGCAGGATTGCATTGCAGGTCTGACAGCTGAACCAGGACACTCCCAGTTTACCCCCTGCTCTTCTCTCCTCAGCTCTTGTTCAGCCCAGTATCCAGTGGCTGTCAAGTTTTTCCTGCTCCCAGTCCATCTGTGCAATGGACTCCATGATTTTACTGGGCATTCTGCAAGGCTGTATGGTTTTATACCATCACACAGCCCTGTGTAAGCTCTTTCTTGCTCTTCCCTCTGTTTTTGTGCATATATTTTATATAGAGTTATCATGAAGGCAGGAGGAACAAGTCATAGAATCATAAAACATGAAGGTTGGGAAAGAACTGATATCATTGATCCAACCTTTGACCAGACAGCACCGATTGTTTAAACTTAACTCTCCTGTGTCCTATTGCTTGATTTTAGGGGACCTTAAAAAGGGCACATCAGAACTATATCTGGTGATAGTGTGCAATCAAATCTGTATTTAGCCAAAGCAGCCAAGTCATCAGAACATTTCAGTTGGCAACTCACCCCACACTGGCTTCTTTCTAAAGAGGATTTTCACATACTGTTGGGAAATCCTTGGCCTGGTGCATTTTCAAGGATTTTTTTTGCTGTATGTTGCAGAAAAAAAGGCTCTGATATTGGAAGTGGTGTTGCTTGACATTTTTCCTTGCTCACAATATATCTTTTTAGATTTAGCAATTAACTTTTCACCCCATGGCCCTGGGTGAGCAAGACTTGAAGTTGCAGCCACAAATGGAGACAATATTGATGGAAGAAGGTATGCCTTGAATACAGACCATCCTGGACTCGTGAGCAGCATTGTCAGGGACCAGGTTGGAAAAGAACGTGTTGAGAACAAGAGATGGACCCTAAAAGGAGAAGGAGGCTGAGGGGCTGTGAGAGGAGGAAAGGAGAGGGTGAACCCTTGGTAAAAGAGGGAAAAATTGAAGGCAGGGCAGATTTCTTGGAGGGGGAGATAAGAGGCTATAGGCTGCCACCCAACTGCTGCATTCATATCGGAGAGCCACAGTCCTCACCCCAGCTCTGTGCTGGAGCTGCAGCCAGTACAGACAGGGTCCTGCAGTCCTCACACACCAGAGTGCAGGGCAGAGGTCTCCAGTTTGCTGTGGTTTGACTCAGAGCCAGAATTAGGAGGACAGCAGTCTGACAGCCCAGAGCTCTGTTGCACTGTGTGATGCTTCAGCCCAGGTCAGTGTTGTCTGAGCATCTTTGATGCATGTTGCTGCTCATTGGAGACTGGTCCCAGGTCTGGGCAGTAATTTTGGCCAGAGCCTGCTCCATATAGGTAGGCAAAAATATTTTTTCATGCTCTGTTAGTGATCACTCTAGTGCTGGTTCAAAATTACTTGAATTTACATCCTGGAGCAACTGAATTGTTCCTGTACTTAAATTAGCTGAAGGTCAGCAATCTTGAAACCTCTTCCGTGTTACCCTCTCTTCCTCTCCTCCCCTTGGCACTCCTCCAGAGAAGGGGCGAAGTACACATGCCTTCATTGTGAAGGAAATCCTGCGTGATTTGAGGGAAGTGATAAAGGGAGTGATTTGCAAGTAAAAGAAGGAACGACAAGGAATGTAAGAGTAAAGCATAATGTTTCTTTTTACCCAGTCTCTTCACTCAATAATACCCCACCTCAAAAGGCACTATGATCTAAATGCGAGAAAAAGAAAGTGTTGTGTCTCTGCTGTGCTGCATTACCCTGTCAAGGAAGAGCCAGGAAGTTGCTTAGGTGGAGAAAGTTTTTAGCCACACTGGGGTGAAACACCAGCCTCTCCTTTCCATTCTTAATGTGCTGGAGCTGCTACTGCGCTTCGGTAGGACTGGGAAAAGCAGAGCTGTTGGAGAGAGCTTGTTCAAGTTGTGTCCGTGCCAAGGAGTGTGTTTGAACGGAGTCCCCTGGGGCATGAACTGCTGAGCACCAGGCTCGGCCTGGCAGGAGCAAGTGGCAGAGGCAGGATTAGATTCCATTGCACAGGACTGGCACATCAGCCTCGGCGGGTGATACATGCCTGGGGCAGAGGTAAAACCCCACGCAGAGCTGAGTTACAGTCTGAGCTCTCTGTTGCCAGACACAAACAGGGATGGCAGGAGCCCTGGGAAAGGACGCAGGGAGTTTGCTCTGGTAGAGCAGCACAGGCGGGGAGTTTGCTGAGTCAGCAACTCCTCTGACCTGTAAGAGGAATTATTCCTGCCTCCTGCCAGTACTTCATGCGGATCCAGATTACAGTTCCCAGAACTGTCCCTATATATGTTAGCAAGAAGGCAGCAGTCTGCATATTTTGCTGCAAGAAAGTATGGCAACTGATGCGACACTGAGCGGTGAGCCTGGAGTGAGCCTGTCCTGAAGGGAATGCTGTGAAGTACAGCGCCGAGGGGCTTAAATCTGCCGACTGCCAGGGAGCAGGCTGTGCTTCCTGTCTCCGAAAAAACTTGCAGACAAGACCCAGGACTTGGAAGCAGGCAGACCGCAGGGCTGGGGTCATGTGGTGCAGTGCCCTTCGTTACAGCATCCATTGCAGGAACAGCGGGCTGGGAAAACTACAGTTCCCATCACCCTTTTGTGCATGTCCCTGCGAAACTACAGTTCCCAGAACCTTTTAATGAGCCAGACAGGATGTCTATGGAAATAAATGCCGACGATTTTTGCATAACACCCTGCACCTCCGGAGTGCTGACTGGCCCGTAGTCTGTGAAAACGGGAACAGGGGAAAAGCCAGGGAGTGTCAGCGCTGTGGAGCTGTGGGTTTGCCCACCCCAATAGCCACAGTGATAATCCTCTAGCACCGAGCAACCTTCCTCCTCTCAGGACTCCCTTGGTAGTCACAGGGAAGATCCTGGCCCCCAGGAAACACGGCTGCTGCGGAGGGAGAGGCAGATAAACTACAGATCCCGGCATTCTCCGACAGGCAGCACCTGCGGCAGTCCCTGCACGCCGTGGGGGAGGTGGGGGTGAGGATGAGGATGGAGGGCAGGGAGGAGATGCAGGGCGCCGTGGGGCTACGCTGCACCTGGGACATCCCGCCACCCGCTGGCACCCAGGCCAAGTGGGTGAGGCTCAATGTGGGGGGCACCGTTTTCCTCACCACCAGACAGACCCTGTGTCGGGAGCAGAAATCTTTCCTGTGTCGCTTGTGCCAGGGCGAGGAGCTGCAGTCGGACCGGGTAAGGCAGCTGGGTTGCCTCCCGCACCTTACCCCACCGAGCATGGGGAGGGCTGGAGGGATGCAGGGATGGAGCCAGATCCTGGAAGCTGCAGGAACAACTGAGTGAGAAATGCCTGCTCTTTTCTCTCCTTCTCCCGGGAAGGATTTCCCCATACCAGATTCCACCTTGTTGTAGTCTGGCACCTGCCTTCCCAAGCTGGGGAGAAGAGAGACCATCTCCCCTCTGCTCCTGCTCTCCTTCCTCTTTGTCACCCCACATTCTGGGTCTGCTTCCCAGCATGTCTACCTGACTCAGCCTTGTTCCTGTAAGGGGATCTCTGCTCTCTTGCACCAGGCCTGGATGCACAGTTGCACAGAGACTGAGGCCTATTTCGTGGCTTTTTCAGCTGGATTGATTCATGCTGAGGTCGGCATGCTGAGCAGACCAATACAGGAGTTAAAACCCAAGATGGACTGGCTTGGCTAGGGACTCTTAGGACCCACGGTTTCCAAAGAATCTTAGAAATAGTGAATATTTTTGTTTAGGTTTATATTTTCTTGTATTCTAGGGCATTTGAGGGCTGGTTACAAGTGTTCCTTGGTTTTTTTCCTCCTTGTGATCTATCTCTTTTGCTAGGATGAAACTGGTGCATACCTAATAGATCGGGACCCCACTTACTTTGGACCGATTCTAAATTTCCTCCGTCATGGAAAGCTGGTCCTGGATAAAGATATGGCTGAAGAGGGTGAGTTGTGGAGCTCAGAAAAGTCCCACTTACCACAGTCAGGAAAAACAGGACTTGTGGTCAACCTTGTGTCTTTTTCTCCTTTTGGATGTTGATGTGGGGGGATTTCAGAGAGCTATCCCTGCAAAGCATGACAATGTCTCCTTTACTAAAGGGGTTCGGAGTCGGTGAGGAAGGTGTCCTTGCAGGTGTTGTGGCATCACAATTGTGCAGCAGAGATGTCACCAAGACAGAAGCAGGCAAGATCTCAGAGCCTCAATAAGCCATTTTTCACCTGTTCTTGATCTACTTTTAACCAGGCTCTGTGACTGAGTTTTCTATTAATGTCTGTTTCTAATTAGGAATGAAAGCCCAGTAGACCAAACAAAACCGAGCTCATCTCTTCTGACTGTAATAAAGACCATCATTAGTCAGGGATATGCACTGTATGCTACTTGTGCTCTCATGGGTTGTGGACTGCAGAAATTTCAGTAGAGCAAGTCAGACAAACCAATCCCTCATTTGAGGTTGACAGTGGGTCCAATAGGATGACTTGGTGACATCACAGCGTTACCAGTCCATAGCGCCTTGTTATTTTTTTGATGCTAGATTCTAATAAGGAGCCAATTCCAAATACAGGCTGTGTTGTCCAGGCCTTGCCAAGCACAGTTTCACCATGGTCATTAGTCTTCTTGCCTTTCTTGCACGTTTTTACCTGAAGCAGGGAAAGTTTTCTCCAGAGTAGTCTTATCAGTTATAATTTCAAAAATATACCCAACAAATGGTACAGGATTGTAATAAGCACAATTTTTAGGTGTTTCCTATGTGACATTTATTGTAATCCTGAGATCAGACAGAATTCATCAGCAGGTTTTAATATCAAATCTGAAGCATAAACAGGAGTCCAGTTCATTTGCATTGACTCTTTTTTCTGCTGCAAACATTCATGCTGGTGTAAAACTAACCCATTAGACAATTCACTGCTGAATGAGAGACACAGAAGAAGTCTTAGCGTGTCAGGTAGTGAAGGACCAATCTCCCAATCTGTATTTTCTTTGTACTGCCCTGGGGACATGTGAGTGTTGGCTTCCAGCCACCTTTCCCTCACTGACCCCCCAGGAACCACCTCCCTTTTTCTGAAGGCCTGTTAGCAAACAGGTGTGTCTCAGGAGAGGTGATGGATGCAGACACCATAGAGCAAAAAACCAAAAACATTTCTTTTTAACTGTTTTGAGTTGAAGCACAGGGAAGAGAGCCAAAGATCATGTAAAGTCATATGGGGTTGCAACTCCCAGTGGTCCTGGAAGTAACTTAGGCTTTTCTAGCTCTTTTGGTGACTTGTCAGAGCCACAAGTTGTGGTTCTCTGCCTTAATAAGAGAGTGAGCAAGGTGATGACAAGCAGTCATTGAGAGAGACTGGAGCCTACAGCTGTTCTCCTTGGCCAGGTATCTGGGGAAGGTATTAGCAGTCCTCTCAGCACAAGCCTTCATTGGCAGTGCCTGTTTCTGTAGTAGCAGGCAGCATAAGGAAGTTGGGGTGAGCATTAGAAACAAGATGCAGAGAGCCAAATTTCAATTCTCTGCAGTAAGAATTTCAAGCCTGTTAAAAAGTAAGGCAGTAATAAAATTTCTCCCTATGGACCTTGTGAAGCTCAGAATTGATCTTTTGTGAGTCAAAAATAAAGATGGGCTGCTAACTTTCTGTCTTTGTGGTCCTACTGTCTGTCTTTCTCAGGGATCCTTGAAGAAGCTGAGTTCTATAACATTGGTCCTTTGATCCGAATAATCAAGGATCGAATGGAGGAGAAAGACTACACAGTAACACAGGTATGGCAAGATAGAGTGGGGTGGGGAAAGCAGGGTATGTAAAAAGGGGAAGAAATGAGTCTAGAGTGGGAGAAGAGTCGAGAGAAGCAGCAAGGAATGAAAAGAAGCAAGGAATGGAAAGAAGCAACTAATTAAAGATTATGTGCTTATCCCTATGCAGCAAAATCTTGCAGGGGACAAGCTGCTACCAATTTAGTTACAATAAACAAGTTGCAGGCTTGCTTTGCATCCCAGAAGTAGTGTTGGATGTTGCCCCTTGAACTAAGTGAGCTCCTCTAGCTTTTGGAAGAAGGCAGCTTGTTGCTGTGGGATATAGAGGAATATTTGTGAGGAGATCAAAGGTGTCATGGAGTGGAGGACTAATGTGGGGAGTCCTGGGAATGTAATCACGATGAAGAGCATGGTAATGCCTGTAGAGAAACCTGGAGGAAACAGGTGAAGAGATGGCTGTGAAAGAGTTAAATGCAGACAAGGAATCAGTCCTGAGGCACAATCACACCCTGTCTTGGCCAGCAACCTTTGAAAATCTTTCTTAGAGGGAGGATTGTCTGCTATCTCACTTTTCATCTTGTCTGCCTCAGGTTGTAAACCTCTAGCAGCATGGTCACTTTGTGCTGCAAAGCCCATCAGCATTTGTTACATTTGCAAAAATGATTTTGTAATGACAAGTGCAAACTCCCCATCAAAAGAGGGCAGTATGTTCTGGGGACAATGCAGGAAGCACTGAGCTCAGTCGATGCTCTCCAGAAGAGATACTGTTCTGGCCTCCAGTGACAGCACAGGAGAAAGCTGGATTGTGGTTTCCACTCCCCTTTCCCCTGGGGCATGGGGAAGAGGACAGTCTGTCAAGGAGGAGTATTACCATTTCATTCTGCAGGAGGGGAACAGCTTTTAACATGTGACTGTTGTCAGTGTGCTCTGCAATTTTGCTCTCAGGTGCCTCCTAAGCATGTCTACCGTGTGCTGCAGTGCCAGGAAGAGGAGCTCACTCAGATGGTTTCCACTATGTCAGATGGATGGCGCTTTGAGCAGGTATGGATAAGGCAGAGCAGGGGGGGAAGGAGTTGTCTTTTGGGGGAATGGTCATGGATACCATACAGCTGCCAGGCAAGGCTCCTTCCTGCTCTGAGAATACTGGGTGAGTCACTGGTTGTGCCATCATACTGGCTCTTTCTTGCCCCTTTCTAGAGGTTTAGAGGATACTGAGTGAGGCCAGTCTGTTTTGCATCCTGGCTAACTTCTGTCCCGGTTCTCTATGTTGTCTCCTCAGCTTAGTTGTGAGGCCTTTCCACCAAGATTACAGATTGGACTCAGTGCTGCATGGTGGGCTTTCCACCTTGCTCCCCATATGGAGTGGGTATTTTCAGGAATATGAACTTGTGATTTTTGCTCTCATCTTTTCTAGCTTGTGAACATTGGCTCATCCTATAATTATGGGAATGAGGATCAGACAGAATTCCTGTGTGTGGTCTCCAAGGAGTTGTACAACTCCCCCAGTGGCCTGAGCTCTGAGCCCAGCCAGAAAGCCAAGGTGAGATTTGCTATGGCCCTGCTCCCATTGCCTATGAGATCCTTTGCTCTTTGCTCCTTCTCTCTTTTCTTCTCCCTTGCGACAGTAGGGCACCTCAGTGGTGAGGGGGCACCTCAGGGGCTTGTCCTGGTGTTCAGCACCGTGGCGTTACACCCCTTGCCCAAAAGGAGGAGTGTGTGTGTTGGAGGGGTGGTGTGTGGCTGTGTGTGGCAAATGGCTTTAGCAAGTCACCCTGGCACCTCTCATGCTACTCTAACATCCCCCTCATGCCTCCTCATGCCCATTCTGTGTGTGTCACTGCCAGTAGGCCTTTATTTCCCTGAAGGTTTTGCAGCATTCTCTTTCCTTTTTCCGAGTCTCAGCCTGACGGGCAGATATCTCCTGCTCCCCTTTTGAGGGAAGGACAGAAACCTGTGGCAGTGCATGACATCTTGTAGACACACAGGATGCAGGAAGGAACACTAGCAACTGATGGCAGTTGTTGGACACTGGGGTCATGGCACTTGTAAGTGGGTTAGATACCCTGATGTGATACTCCAGGGGAAAACAAGCCTCTCTGTTCCCTGACCTAGAATTGTCTTGGCCATGGGGAAAGGTCCCTTTTTATGCCAGTGTTATGATAATTGCTTTGTTCCATTGTGTCCGAAAGAACTGCCATGGCTCATCTTGCAAGTATCTCCACTCTTTCTTCCTTTTGTCCCACATGCTGGGCCACAGAACACAGAGGAGGACCTGGAGGAGGAAGAGCAGGAGGTGGAGGAGGAGGCAGAGGCAGAAGCAGAAGCAGAAGCAGAGGAGAAAGGTGCAGCAATTCCCTGAGGAAAATGATAAAAATAACCCCCCAGGCATAGACTCGTCCACCTTTCTGGTGAGAGCTCACAGCTAGCAGCAGGGAAGGACTAGAACAGGTGTGGGGTGTGGGGGCTATCCTCTCCAGGAGTTGGAGTCTCTCTGGAGATAAAGCTGATAGGGGAAAGCTGTTACCATGGCTGCTGCTTTGTATTTTAAACTGTTTGGTTTATCTATGGTTTTATTTTTATTTGCAGACTGTCCATCTATTCGGGATTGTGCTAAACTCTCTTCCTGTGCTTCCTGTGGACCCTCCCTCCTGCTCCCTTCCGTGTCCATCCCAGCACTGTCATCTACCTCCCACATTGCCCCACTCGCCAGCCTCCAGCATCTTTCCCTCTGCTCTCTTTGTCCCCCAGGGCTCAGAGTGGTCTCTGCCCAGGGCCCTGTCTCTCTCTGCTCCTCACTTTTCCTCCTCTGCAGGTATGTTACCTGTCTGCACTCCCAGCTCCTGCCAGCCTGAGCTCTGCATGAGTGACTCACTTCCCTCTTGTGGGTATGGTCCTGGTTTGTGGAGCTTGGGGAGGGGAAGGAGGGAGGTGTGAGGTTGACTCATCCCTAAAGTGGCTTTACATATTCTCATCCTAAGCATGCCTTTACCTGCCAAGCAGATCCTATGGCTGTGGACCAGAGGCTCTGGCAGCAGAAAGGAGAGTGCAGCTGGGAGAGGGGTGGAAATGAATGCAAAGCAGGCAGGGGTGGTTTGGAGAAGGGGTGGAATTTTGCCATGTGTCTGCGTGACACGCACTCCAGATCACTTCTCCAGACTGCCGTCCGCAGCTCCTTTGCCTGCCAGCCCGGGCAGTTTGCAGAAGGCAACTTCCCTGCTCTCACTTCCCTGGCCTTTTCCCCCACTAGCTCTGCCAGAGTGAGAGCGCAGTGGGAAAGGTGGCAAAGGCAGAGCAGAAACAGCTGGTCCCCATTGCAGATGTTCTTACAGCTGTGCGCAAAATGAGCCTCTCTGCTCTGCTCTGCCTCCTGCTTAGGAAGGCAGGCTGGATGACATGCATGGGGCTGGGTATGGAAAGTGTTAGAAAGAGGATTCCTCTCCATACTGCAAAACTGTGAGGCTCTTGTTAAACTGGAGATGTTCATGTCAATCCCCACCAGTCCTGATGGAGGGCACTTGTTAGCTGGCTGGCATTTCTCTCTTCCTCTGTTTGAAAGCCTCCTTGTCTATCGCTGTGGGACCTGAGTGTTATTATCTTAAGACTCAGTGTATGTTAATTACATGGAATTTTTCTTCCTTCTATTCTGTATTCCCACCCTAATTTCTTTTGTTTTTCTTCCGTTTGTGTTTCATTTGTCATTTCCCTTTTTCTGTTTCTCACTCTCCCCTTCATGCTCAATTGCTTTTTTCCTACCTTTGATTGCGTTTTCTCTCTCTCTCCTTCTCTAGCTGTTACAAGCCAGAGATCTGAAGATCTGAACACTCCACTCCAGCCTTTTAATTTCTTGTTTATATCTTTATTTTTGTACTGCGGTGTATGGCAGCCCGTTGTCCCACGGTGATAGCCCGAGCCCCCTTCACTCTCACATGCAGCCATTTTTTTTAACAATCTCACCTCGGAGGCCTGAGCTTCCAGCCCTGGAGGAGGGCAGATGCTCCATGGAGCCCCTGAGCTGCAGCAGCGGGAGCTCACGGCCCCCTCCTATGCCTGGCAGTCTGGCTTTCTGTAATGTCACAGTGGCCCCTGGTGGGGACATCAGCGATCAGCCACTGCAGCCTGCGGTCCCTTCCTGAGCACCCTGGATGCAAATGGAACCGAGGTGGTGGCAGCTGTGGAAGGACCAGCCCTTGCCCTTTCACTGTTGCAGGCAACTGGTATGGGCTTGTGGCCTGGGCACAAATGCAAAGCCACTGTCCTTTTCTGGGCCACCCGTATCGCTCAGAGATGTCCCTGTGCTGGGTATCACATTCCTTGGTGCCTCCCTCCCTGTCCCCCAAAGCAGCCCTGTGCCAGCAGTGTGAGAAGGAGAATGGTGTGCTGCCTGGGTACCAAGAACATGCTGGTACCTGATGTTGTGTCAGCCAGTACTGAGAGATCCCAGTTTTGGGGAACGGGGTGTTTGCTTCACTGCTGTGTCTGAAGAATCCTGAATAAAATTCACAGTCTGTTCCTCCTTGATGCCTCTCATTTCAAGTGGCAAGAATTCATTCCTGCTGTAAGAGGGTGGGAGTTGCAGAAAAGGAGTTTGGATTCATCACCTGGAGCCACCAGAAGCTGCTTGTGCTGGGCTAGTCTTCTGGGGGCTGGAGGTGCTTCCCACAGTGTCTGTGCTGCATCCCCACTGCAGGCAGCTGGGCTACAGAGCAGGTTTGCTTATTGGTATCTGCACCTCTAAATCAGAACAATAAGTGAGGACCACCTGTCTGGTGAATGTATCGACTCCAGGGACATCTGGGGTTCAGGGCTGGGCAGGGGTGTGGAAACTTTTGCCAGTTGCCAGGACTGGAGCTTGATCAAAAACATACAAACAAGATAATTTTTAGCAGAGTGAGGCAAACTAGAGCCAAAAAATCCTCAAATTAATTTTATTTCTAATTCCAAAAAGGGCCAATTATATATACATACATACACACACACACACAGAGTTAAAAAAACCAAACCCTCTGCAGTTGCAGTATAAGCCCTGTGCCCTGAAGCCTTCTCCTTCACCACCTGGATTATATGAGATAGGAGATGGAAGAGTTGAGATGCCCTGATGTTAAAGGCATTTGGAAGGGCTGAGGGAAGGGGATGGGAGCCTGCTCCAGCATTTTTACTGGGGGAAGTGCAGCAGTGGAGGCTGGGTGCTGCTCCAGCGGGAGGCAGGACACGTGCTTGGGGGTGCGATGCTGGACTCATGCCTGGGAGTCAGTGAGACGTGAAGAGTTGCCTGGCTGAGCTGAACAGCACACTGAACAGCACACGCCAGCTAAGAAAAGAAGCAATTAGGGAGATGGAAGAGGAGGAGTGATGGGAGGGGAAGGGGGATGAGGGATAAGCAGCAGGAAGGAAGAGGGAGGCAGATTGATTTCACAGTTACTGGAATCTCTAACTACATCAGTCACATTTTCTTTCAGCAAATGTTCCAGCATAAGACTGTGGCTGAATCACATGGTTCATGGAAAGTTCAACTCCCCTTATCCCTCTTCTCAGAAACCATCAGCTTGGGACTATTCCTGTGTGTCAAATCATTGCCCCCAACTCCCTCACTTACCTCCCTTCTCCCCACTTCTGGATGGATAGCCTAAAAACCCCTTGGGATGCTCCCTGGGAAGCACTAATGGGGAAGAGGGTCTGCCTGCTTTTCTCTACAATCCCTGCAGCAGACTTTTTTTACCCTGTTCAGAAGAGCATCCTGGGTCTGACAACATCCCACACTCTCTTTCTCTGGGAGGCAAGTGAGCAAGATCAGGAATGAGTGCCATGTGAGTGTAGGTGTGATGGGGAGAAGACAGAGATGCACTTTTCTCAGCTCATGGTTTGGTTCATCCAGCCCAGCACTTGAGTGATCCTGGTGTATACTCCATAGTGATTTGCACGTGCGCATCCCATTCCCCAGCTGACCAAACCAGCCAGAAACCATCTGCCACTGGGTTCTTTGCAGGCCAGTGGACCTCCAGAATCACCCTAGAAAAAAGAAAAGTAAAATGAAGTGATGGTGATCCCACCAGCTGCTGCTGCTGCCTGATTATGCTCTTTGAGTCCCTATGTATGCAGGTTCTTGTATCCCCTCATCTCATGCCTGGGACATCTGGAACATTCCTTTTACCTTAGGCAGATGTCAAAAACTGACTCTGTTATTCCTTCATTGTGCAAATTCCTCCCCCTCAGGCAGGTCCCAAAATGTTGATTGCTCTATTGATTCCTCCTAGTCTGTGTGGCATTTCCAAATATGTGGCAAGTAAGGAAGCTTGTTGGAATTTAACTGGATTCCGTGAGGAGTGACAGAGAGGAATTCCTTGAGATTGATAGCAGTGAAAGAACAGACACAGGTTACTCTGTATGACAGGTGCTAAAGAGGCTGAGGGTGTAAGAGACTGATTTAGTCACCTGACTTGAAAGTGGGAGGTAGAGAATGGGCTGAAATGAGATAAGGGTAATTTAACTGTATTTGGATCCTGTCTAAGGCAAGGATGCTGGGAAGAAATGGTCATGAGAGCTGTTGTTCGCCACTTAGAGGAAGTGTTGGGAAAGTGACCTTACATGGTCTTTCCCCCCTCACTTCAGGCTGTGGATTGCATTTGTGAGACACATATGCACACATATGGGACACATCCCACCTCTGGTAGTCAACCCTGATCCCACAAGTCTTCTGTCACCTGGCAAGCATCCTTCTTGCCCTGGTAGTACCCAGCACACAACATCCTGGGAGTAATCATGTAGTGATAAGCCTCACTGCAGATGTTCTGCTGGATGAGCTGCACATCCACCTTCTGCAGAACATTGCTGATGTGCCCTGAAAAGTAGAACACCAAAAGTAGCACAGGTGAGCTATGGTGGAACTTCCCCTAACCCATGCCTACCTCACTGCATGTAGAAACCTGCCACTGAAATTTTTGTTCTGCTCTCCACTGGCATCACAGTCTCTGACTTCCAGCAGAGTACTTTTTTTCTGCATGAAAGACATAAAATTCCACTTCATTCCTTTCCCGACAGGGATATGTTGTGGGCACTTCAGCTTTTGGGACTAGGAGTATTCTGTTTTGGGGAAACCTCTGGGTCGTCAGAGTCTTGGGTTTGTTTCTCACTGAAATTGATTTTAAGCTTTTCTGTCTAAGAGTACAAACCAGGAGTGTCCAGTTCTGTACAGTCTCCTGCGTGTTTCCAGTTAGGAAGGAGTTGGAACAAGTCTGTGAGTGGGTGAAGGCACTAAGCTGATCTGACGGACTATTCTAATTTTTGGATGAAGAAACACATGCTGTGCCATACAGATTACCAGACTGCCATGCATGCCTTTCCACATAAGGTTTCAGGGCACTCAGGCAACGGGTAGCTTTGGTCAACCTATTACCCAAAATCAGAAGGAGTGAAGGAGGCACAGTGTTTTGGGATGAACAGAAGCTGTTCTGTCTGTGACCCGTCTGAATCTATGTTTCTGCCTCAGCACTGCTGCAGTAGGCCACCAAGAGACCTTGAACCTACCGCCTTCCTTGAGGGCCCCCCAGCCAGTAATCCAGCAATGAAGGCCAGGCTCAAAGATGTGAGAAGGAGCAGGCAAGCAGATGGGCTGGATTAAGGGTGAGATGATCACAGGATGATCCAGCTGGAGCAGGGCCACATCATAATCATGGCTGTCCTCCTCGTAGTAAGGGTGGAGGAAGAGATGGATAACCTTGAAGGACACCTCTGTATGGCCAGTAGCATTTTGCAAGTATTTGCCCAAGTAAACCGTCCAGATGGAGGGGGAGGCCAGCCTGTAGGATGCAGCAGAAGAGCATGGGAGCCAAAGGGCACACTCTGCTGGTAATGCTATCCCCATCCTAGAACATGCTGAATGTCCTTTGTTGTGACAGTGTGGTGGCAACACAGAGCCAAAACAAAGGTGGAGCTGTGCAGCATCTTCAGCCATCATTGCCCCTTTTTCCTTGCACACATCCCCAGATAATACTGCATGTATCCCTACCCGTTTCTTCAGTTCCAAGCCATGGAGAAGCATGGCTGAGGGGTCAGAGGAGGGGTGCAGCTGCCCCATGACATTTTCATCAGTCAGAAGAGTCTCCAACCATGCATGGAAAGCAATGCAAATCTTTCTATCCAGCACCTTCCCTCTCCATTTACCTCTCATCCTGGAAGCAGTGCGCAGCTGAGACCACCCAGCGGTCAGCAATCAGTGTTCCCCCACAAATGTGGCTGCCCCGAACTTGAAGGCTGGCTTGCCATGGCCATTCCCCTTCCACAGAATTCATACCACCCACTATCCTGCTGAGAGGGGCTTGCATCCCACAGTCTGAGGAGGAGACACAGCAGGTATTTCAGGGAAGGAAGGGAATATGATATGCTGTGCCCGCCCTTCCTTTCCTACTTAGTTGACTGAAGAGTTTGACCTCTAATTGCTTGTCTTACCCAGCTAGCACATGCTTTTTTAGCACCCAGGACAGGTCTAGTGAGCACTCCCTCCCAGCATTCCCCACCTCCAGCTGCAGCCTGGGGATGCCTTTGGGGCATGCTGACTGTGCTGACTGCTGAGCTGTCAGGAAACCCTCCTGGTCATTCCCTTTTACTGTGTACCGAGGCTCCAGAAAAAAAAACAAGTAGGGAAATCAAAACATAAACTCTCTCCTTGCCAGTGGCCATGCAGACATGGGTGATTTTCTGGCTGGAGCTTTGTACAATGGCATATAAGCTGACACATTGGTCAAACAGGAGTCCTGTGGGTTGAACCTGGCCTGTGAGACATGTCTATCTGCCTGAAGGAGGCAGGGAGCAGCTGTCCAAAGAGCAAGTGCCTACTCACACTCAGCATAGAGTTGGCTCATTTCTGCTGTCCCTGCCACTGCAGGATGGAGCAGAGGCACTGGTACTGTGGGACTGAGGCGGGGAGGTGGTGGAACAAGGGAGGGTGGGTGTTTCTTCTGGGTGGCGGGAGAAAACGGGGCAGCTTGCAGGTACATGTCATCCTGAACCTGCCTGGCTGACTTGTGGCTGATCATTTCCTCACCACAGTGATTCTCATCAGACAGGTCCTTGCAGTCTGGAGTGGTGTCACACAGAGGGTTGGGTTTCTTCACACAGGTCCCGTCTTCACAGCGGTAGGTGAAGGGACCGCAGGGGACTTCTGCAAAAAGGAAAGGAAGCCAAGGCTGAGAGAGGGTAGTTGGTTGTAGATGCAGCCTGAAGTCCTTTAAATGAGGAGAAAAGGCAGCAGAGAGCTTGGGGGAACTCCATAAATGATGACAGGGAATTTCCTCAACAAACAAACAGCTCACAAACATTGTGAGGAGGTTGGGCGAGTTAACTCCCAGATGGTGCCCTTATGTCACATGTGGGGAAGTACTCTACAGGCAGCCTTGGTTTGAACACAGGAGTGGACATTTGTCATCCCAGCTCTGTCCCCTCCCTACCTCCACTGCAGTGCTCCTCATCACTCCCGTTGACACAGTCCAACTGCTGGTTGCAAATCCTGCTGAACTCGATGCAAGTGCTGTCCTCACGGCACTGGAACTTCCCAGGGCACACTGCACAGGAGGGAAGCACTTGGGAATCAGGCATGCAAGACAAGGTTTGATGTTAGGGTCATAAGCCCTGCAGTCTGTACACCTCTTCCCCCAACTCATAAGCTGTGCTTAAGACCAGCTCTTGTATAGTGCAGCTGTGCATCTTTTGCCTGATCTGCATTGTAGGTGTGCCTGCACCCTGTCTTACATTTTGCTGCTGCTTACTTAACTTTTCTTGTTTTGGCCTCAGGCCTTCCTCAATACTATGTCCTTGCCTTGAGGTCCTCAGACCAATCCTGGTCTACTTGCCTTGTTTAGGGGTTTGTGGGACTGCATCCTGTCTGGTGAGGTCACCGTTCCTCCTGCCTTTCTGTCAACCCCAGCTCATGGGTCACAGTTTCATACAGACCAGCACTTCCCCTTGCAACTGAGTCCTGAACAACAAAGGTTTCCGCAATGTCCATGAGTTCTGGTGGACATTGGAGGATGGAGGTGGGTCTAAGCTGCCTGCCCACCACAGAGTTTGACTTCTATTCAGAGATTTCCACAGGAGAAACTTGCTCCGTTTGTGTGTACCACTTTCTTACTGCAGTGGGTATAGTTTCTTCATTAATGAAGCTTCTAGACTAAAGGCATGTGAAGGTCTGAGGCAACTTGAACTCCAATTTTTAAGACAAGGATTGTTCCATACCGACATGGAGTGAATAATTAGAGATGTACTAGTGGCAAGAGTATAAGAAAGGAAGGAAATCATAATGTTTCCATTTTATTTTTCAAATATAAAGCAATGTTGGGAAACAGTGGGAAAGAGTGGGGTTTCTGTCAGTCTTGGTCTGTGTCAACCCGTGGAACTGAATGACATGATATCCCTGGGGCTAAAGAGATACTGGGATCAAGAAAGGATTAGATGTTCATAAGGATGCAAATGTATCCCTGTCTACAGGAGGGAAGCATGCAAACCCTCATGTCAGATAGCTGGGACAGAGCACATTGTCAGCAGCACTGCAGACAATACAAAACCCAACTTCAGCAATCTTATGTGAGCTCTCACATTTCTAGGAATCAAAGCTTCCTTAGAAAAATTTCTCCTTCCTTTGACTTTAGACTTTTCCTACACCTTCATCTGAATCTTTCAAAACTGGCCACTTTCTCCTGTGGTTCAGGGTTCTTTATCTGTGAACAAAACATTTTTAGGAAACAACTAATGAAAAGTTAGTGGTGGCAGCAATATGATGAGTGGTCCATCACATCAGAGATGAGGGAATAGATGAATTAGGTGTCATGTCGAAGCCTGAATTGCTGTTCCTATGAGAATGGGGCTCTGCAGGACTTCTGAGATGCTAAAGATGAAGCCTGCGTCTGCACCAACTGCTTTTGTCATGAGAAACCAATTGGGGCTGGTCAAGGACTTTGATGCTCTCAAGCTGGGGTAAAATATATGAGTGAGGATCTGTACAGATGAAGTGTCACATATGGCCTGGGGGGAAAGAGGAGAGAGAAGGGCAGCAGGTGGGCTTGGGGAAGTGTGAGCAGGAAGGGGGATGCTGAGTGCTGTTACAGCAGAGGGGGCTGTAGGCCAGGGCTCAGGTTGGCTGTAGTCCCTGGGTGGGAGGAAAACAGGACAAGGTGGGGGACAGCTTGGGTAAGGGGCTTCTTTCAGGCTGCCTGGAACTCTTGGTGCTCTTGGTTACTAGGGGACTCTCCTGGGAAGGTTGTGCTGTGACAGGAGCCAGAAGCATTACTGTTCTTTCCAGAGCAGGCTAAAGCCATACAGCATGGGATGAGACTTTTAAGGGCACATAGGTTTAAGCCCCTGAAGTTGAGGTACAAGGCTGTGCCTTGGCCTACCAAATCCTCCCTATCTCTCCCTGCCTTCAGAGGAGCAAGGGGCTCTCTTGCTGAGTCCAGAGATCAGCAGGGAGAAGAAATGACTCACCACAGTTTCTCTCATCCAGCCCATTGGGGCAGTCTTTGATCCCGTCACAGGCTGGGACACACAAACCGTTCACCAAACAGAGAAACTCCCCAGGACAGGCTGTGAAACCAAACGAGAGTAATTAGTCCCCAGTGACTGGAAACCTCCTCGCAGAAAGCACCATGCCTTGAAACAGTGGAACTGCACACTCTCCTGACCACAGGAGTGCTGGCAGCACTCACTACACTCCCCAAAATCTGCAGTGTCACCTGCTCTTAACAGGGGCATATGAAGCCAGGCTATGCATCAGGGAAAAGAGGGCTTTCCCTGTTTTGCATTGTACCAATGGGCAATATCCAGGACAACCACCTGTCTGGCACGCCATACGTTGGGATCACTGCTGTTTCATGTCTCCTGAATGCCACAGGAAAGCTGAAACAGGCTCTTTGGAGCTGTTATCAAAACTTATGTGGGACCTTGAAGGGGTTGTTGTTAGACACGTTGACAGGTGCACATATTCAGGGACTGGTGTGCATTACTGGCACCCTTTAGGAGGGAGATGGTGAAACCTTGGAAAGACAGACTGTGGGTGGCATTTGCATATGTGTGTATTTGTGTGTGGTTTTATTTATGTCTTGTTTGCACGGATTCCAAGGTGAGCAGGAAACAGCGCTCTCTAAGAGATCTTGTAATCAAAACAAATGTTGCTTCAAGCAGAGGTGCTTTCTCATTGAATTCCCAAGGCCAGTCTGTGATGTTGACATGAGGGTAAGATTTTAGGCAATTTTGTAACCTTGGGTTTTGTTGCATGGATGCTGTGGCCACAAAAGGCAGGGCCACATGTGCACAAGCAGCTTTGCACATAATTGCCTCTTCTTTCGGGGGATCACTGGTGCAGCACTGATTTCTGAGCATCTTCCTAAGGGGTGGATGGCACCTAGGGCTCCCGGGCTGTTCCTTGTGCTTCTCCCAGCACAAGCCAAGTGCAGAGGGGCTGCTGGTCCCCCCACCAAGGAGCAGGGAAGAGCCTAAGCTTACGGTCAGATTGCTTGTACAGGCTGTAAGCTGCCTGCACGCCAGGGCCAGTTAAGGAGATCTGCGAGGTGAAGGTGATGGTGATGTCAGCAGAAGATGTGACTGGGATCCTCTCAGCATAGGCTTGCAGGGTCCGCAGGCCACACAACCTGAGGGGCAAACACAGGCAAGGTGGATTGGACAGGGAGGCAGAGACAAGGCAGGGCCAGGGGGCTCTGTGGGGCTGGGGTGGGAAGGGAAGGGGTTCACACAGACTGGGTGCTGCAGGTGAACCAGGAATACAGTGTGCATGAGATACAGAGTCCAGAGGGACCCTCCTATCTTTGGACATTTTCCACTTTCTGGCAAGCACTGAGATCAGGCAGTGCAAAGCAGTTCAGTTCTTATAGTGCAAGGAGATTCTCCTTCATCATCTTCCCAGAAAAACCATACTGTAGAAACTGTGGCACTGACTGTTTAAGAGAGGAAGGCAGAGAGAGAAAAAATAGAAATCCTATGCCAGGGTAACATAACTTCTGGATCAGATCCTTCATAGGAAGAGAAGTTACCTCCACAGGAACCATGGAGAAGGCACTAATGAGGTGGGTGGGGGGAGGTTTCGGAAGGAAACAGGCAATTTTGCAATAGGTGGGAGGAAACCAAAAGCTGCAGGTCCATCTATCTCAGAGCCTGCTTTGAGGAGATGGGAGCACAACAGGTCTCCATCCTTTGCACCTGGGCAGTGGTGAGCAGTAGCCCCAGCTACATACGAACGCTAATTGTGAGAAGTCCTGCAGGGGAAGTGGGTGAAGTCAAAGCAGGAGGATATGGAGCTAAGGGGAAGATCTGTACGGAGGTGGATGCAAGGCAATGGCACACACAGATAATATTGCAGAGGTGGTGACAGGCAGATTTGCAAACACAGGAGACGTGGGAGGACACCAAGGTTACACACACAGGAGAAAGCTAAGAAACCTGATGCAAACAGCAAGACAGAGAAAGCAGGTTGGTAGCTCGAAGCAAATCTGTGAGAAATCTGTTCACTGGGGAGAGAGTGAACAAGATGAGCAGAAAAGCATGAGGCACCAGCACAGAGTGGTCATTGAGTGTACTCAGTGTATGGCTCCTTCCTCAGATATGGTGGCAGAATGAGCAGGGAACCTGCAGAGGTTTAATCTCAGTTTTATCCCAGGTGGGAAGTGAGAGACAGAAACCAGGACCCCACCACACACCTTCTGTTCTGAATTATCCACTGGCCTTGGGTACAGGGCAGGTCGTGCTTCTGTCTGCTGAGTGCGTAGGCATCAAACCAGAGGGCGACCCCATAGTCGAGGGATGGGACCTGCAGACAAGAGGGTGCAGAGCAGAGGGCAGATGGCTCCTAGGAGTGTCACAGCACACTCCTTAAGTCAGAAACGAGAAGAGCAAATGTGATGGCCAGATATGCTCGGCCACGTTGCTGGTCAGAAAGAAGCACCCTCTAAACTGGAGCCGTGCCACAGCCCAGGGTGGCTCTGCTGCTGGTATCAAAGCCTGGCAATTCTTAACAATTCCTTAACAATCAATCTGGTTCTGTTTTGAAGAACTCCTCTGGAGATCAGATTTCAGACTCCTCCTCAGCTACGGCATCTCTGTGCCAGTATGCAATATTAGACTTCTTCCCCTTCAGAAACACACCTTATGTAAAGGCTGGGCAGGCTGTCATCCTCTTCTTGCCACTCATGATGATCTGACTGAGAGCCCTGGCTGTACCCCCCACAATGTGTGTCTACAACCTGGGAGTGCAGCCCGGGTTTCGAGGACAGGGTGGATGCTCTTGTGGGAGCTGGCTCTTACCGTCATGTGCCAGGTGCACTGCGTGTTGGGCGAGTAGTAGCTGGGGTAGTGTGGGGTGCCGATCTTCCCCTGCAGCTCCAGGCTCTCCTGCAGAGTTATGTTCACTTCACAAGCTGTAAATACAGACATTCAAAGCTCTGCCCTCTGTCAGCTCAGCCTCAGCCCAGAGATGCCCTGTAACCTGCATTTTACTGACCACCCTTGCAATCCAGAATGAATTCTGTTCCTAACAGGGATGCAGGACCTCTAGGAGCTGTGATGCTGTAGGAGAAAATCCATCTTCTCCCTGTAACTATAGCCACTCTCCTCCAGCCTTCCTTACCTTCGAGGGGCACTGCCTGTGCGGAGAGGATGAAGGGGTCGTAGTAGCTGTACATGGCTTTCTTCCACACAATGGACATGACAGGGCCAGATGAAAGGATTTCCACAATGGACTCCTGCCGGCTGCAGCCGTAGATCCTCAGGGGAAAGAGATAAAAGGATGGGAGTGAAGCAAGCAATAAGCAAATGAAAGAGAAGAATGAGAAAGAGAGACAATGGATATCTGTGTGAGCCACACACAGCAGTTGTAAGGCACTACCTGAACCAAACAAAGGGCCAAGAGCCACAGCTCCTGCAGCATGGAGACATATGCCACCTCAGTGACTTCAGCTGATCAGCAGCAGGCAGGTTGTACACCAAGGAGAACCTCCCCTGGTGACACTTTCCCCTGCTGAGCTGTGTCATACCATCCTGCCTGTGTTCCCCACCGTGTTCTCCCTGCTCAGGAGCTACCTACGAGGTGATGAGGTGTTTCTCCAGGGGCCCGGCTGCATCGTACATTGCCAGGCGGTCCCTGCAGTCGGGCAGAGTCCACTCCAGGCGCAGCTTGATCATGTAGCCCTTGAGGCCATGGAGGTGCCAAAGACAGCTGGAGGCCAGGTAGTCAGGGCCCTCCAGCCTTAGAATGTCATCCTCCTGAACGTAGTTGTACCTGTAGCAACCTGAAATAAATGTGGTTGTAAGAGAAATTAAGATACGGGATTGTCACTTTGTACATCAGTGTAAGCCCTTTTTTAGGGTAAGGCTGACTCATCCCAATGGTCTTGTTTTACTTTTATGTATGTTGTGGTGGCACTGATCCTTTTGTACCATTGCCCCAGTTTCTCTAGGCAGCACAGCACAGTTATCTTCCACTGGCTTTATTTACTTTTTCAGCTCTTTCTCCTCTCAGGCCCATATTCTTCCTGGTTTTAGATCTCCCTGGTCTGAATTACAGATTTCAGAAGACTTTCACACCAGGATTTTTGAGTAAATATCAGCTTAAAGGTGAGCTTCTAATAGCACATCTAATGCAAGCTGCCAGAAAGAGAACTTACAATACTGCCTGAAATTACTAAAAGCATCTTCAGACATTGCCAAGACAACAGACTTCTAAATGAGGCACATCCAGTGCAGAGCCACGCAGGAAACTCCCATCCTGCTCAGCAGCATTGCATGGGGCTGGAATCAGCACTGTGGCACCAGTACACAGAGCTATTTAGCAGTTCTCATTAGGACCAGGACAAGTCTGAGGTGGCTGCATTTCCCCTGGCAGCTGGCATCTCTGCCCAGAGCCATCCAGGGGTCACGTAGTTTGGATCTGGCCAAGCAGCAGCACTGGTGCTCCCTGGTTCCTACTCTCCCCTTCCCAAGATTTACAACTCCAGGAGGCCAACAAACTTTCTGTCCCCAGTGAAAATCCCTCCCATAAAGTCATGAACTCAAAAGGAAAGGAGAAGGTAGCCTACCCAGAGTGGATTTCAGCACTACTATGTCTTTCACACTGGATTCTGTTAGAAAGAAAATATATAAAGGAAGATAAACAAAAATATAAACTGGATAAAAAAGATAATCTGATAACCTAACATGACAGGTGAGGACTCCCTTCCTTCCTTATGTAACTGGCTCACTTATAACTTCAGCATGGGGCATCCTCCAGGTACCTCTGTCTGCTCTCAGGGACCTGTTTCAATTGTGCGTTTCCCAACCCATCTCTCTGGGAAATTTCTCCCGCTGACCCAAACACAACAGCCCTAATTCTTGCTTTCTACACTACCAGGGACTGGTCTGCTTTTTTCCCTTGCCCATTTCCATATGCTGTTCCAGGACCTCTTCCCCTTCTCAGGAGAGCTGGGCATTGCTTAAGGCAGTCATCCCCCTCCTGTGCCAGCCACATCACAGGGCACAGCCCCACTTCCCAGAGCCTTCGCCATCTGCTGTCCCACCTTAAAGAATGCCCAATCAAAAATATGGGAGGCATTGAGGGTGGAGAAGGAACTCTTTTCATGACCACTGTGCAATGAGCTACTCAACATCCTTATAGAGTCCGCTTCTGGAGAAGGGAGTTGCAGAGAAAGTGACCACCAGGGGCTACAGATCTGTGCAAAACAGTCACGTAACACTTTAAGAGAGCTGGGTTTTCTCCAGCCTCCCAGCTGAGCTGGAATCAGCCAGAGATCGGGTGCTACCAGGACAAATTGCCAAAAAAAAGGGCTCTGTGAGGTCAGCTGGGTGTGAGGATTGTAGTTGGGGGTTTGCCTAGGTCAGGGCTTTGGTTTTCTGTAGCTTCTTAGCAAATCTGTGGGGAGAGATGAGTGGTTTTGTCATAGCAAAAGCAGTTGTGGAAAATAGGATCCTGCAGGCATAAGGCAAGCTCCTAGCTGAGCTCCTGTGCTGTAGAGAATAGTTTGTGCAGAGTTGGTAGTCAGTACTCTTTTATCTGAAGGTAATAAAACCGAGTTCCTGCAGGGAACAGGAAGATCTGAAAGATTTTTGGGGAAGGGGGAAGCTAGTGTACTGGGGTGAGTGTGGCTGTTAGTAAAAATAAAGCACTGGAGAGGCTGGATGGGTTCCTGTACTAGTCTGGAACTGCTGCTGGTTTGCAGCTCTGTGTCTCAAGGCAGAGTGAATGTTTAGAGCTGAGCAGGCCAGAGAATCTGTCAGAAAGCAATGAATGCCGATGACCTGCTATTAGCTGGCTGTTTCACACTCTAACTGTACAGGGCAAATTAATCCAGAGGTTAGGTCACTGGCTGGAGGTTACCTTGGCTCAGCAGTAGGAGAAATTTCTGACTTTTGTCTCAGTTATCAGACTGTACTTCTGACCGGAGAGGGAAAGCAGAAGGAGCTGGATAAACTACAACTGGTGTGTTAAGTCCAAAATAGAAACAAGTGTGGTCTGCTGAAATGAATAAGACAGTGAAACAGATGCAAAGCAAATAAGAGGGAACTGGGAACAGCTAAAATTATGGCACCATCATTTTTATCTGTTTATGAGTTGCATTATGAAGTGAGCAAATAAAAGGGAAATGGTAGATGGGCTGACTTGGATTTGGTATATTTTTTTGTGATGTCTTTGTTAAGAAAGTTCATTTAAACTGGCTGAGCATAGGATCTGGTATGCTGGAAACAAACCATAAGTAGAAGTAAGGAGCTAACAGTAAGTGTGGGAGGAGATGTCTTGATGAGATGCTAATGCAGCTTCTGACTAGGACCTTAAAATGATGGTCTGGGTGAGGCAGTGAAAGTCATTTAGAGGAAATCGAATTGTCTATACAGGCACCAAAAAATGACCTACAAAACAATCGGGATGTGGGGGTAATAGTTAAAGTATGGGTGGGATATAATAAAAGAAGCTTAAGCTTAGAATAATGCAAGATAGCATGCCTGGGAAAATAAAACAAACTCAAAGAAACAACTTGGAGATTTAACATCTCATGGGAAGAAGAAACTTGAAATAGGAATCCCAAGAGGAGAGAAGGAACACAATGTATTTTAAAACCTGTGAGATTTGGGACTCTGTAAGAGGGATCAGACTAGGCTGACAAGTTAAGTCTCATTACAAAGATCAAACATAAATTCCAGTGGACTTGTATGTACTGACAATAGATACATCCCTAGTTCCTTACCTAACACCTACTCTGGAGCAGTTTTGCATGGGTGGCTTTTTAAACAGGCTGTGACCTTCACTGTGAACAACAATAAATAATCCTTAAAATCACTGAAGTGACAACGATGCTTTGTCTCAGAGGAAGACTTAGTGATGACTCATATATGTTGCTTTTGTTCTCTCTATCAAATAGTCTGGAATAATCTCCCAAAGGAAAGTAGGAAACCTAAGTGCTTGGTATTTTCAAGATGAGCTGATCAAAGTCATGACCTATTGAAGATGTTGCTCTACAGAAGCCAAAGCCAAAGGTTTTTTTGTCTTTTTTTTTTTTTTTTTTTTTAATTGAACGTCAGTTATTGTCTATCAGGAGAAAATGTGCATAATTGTATCTCCCAATCCTTACTATTTCCCTCATCCTCTTCAGGTTTCCTCTGTCTCCCTCAAGAGACTCCTGGCCTTTTCTCCTAACCTTCTATGTTGTGGAGCCTTTCTGACTGCTCAGGCCAGAGCTGAGCAGCTGGTACTTACCCAGGAGAACCAGAGAGTCTGGGTTGACCCTGTACTCTCTTTGGTAGGACAGGCTGCCCGAGCTATTGAAGCTGGTGGAGAGTTCTTGGTGGAGCACTGTGTTTACCCTCTCAGCAGTTGCCTCCTTCTGCTGACTCTCAGGGATTTGGAGGGTGAACCAGAAGAAGAAGGTCAGAGCTCCCTCCCTAACAAAGAAATAGCATGTCAAATATTCTTGCTCTTCATCACCAGAATTACTAGAGAGACAAACCCTGGGGAATTACCCTCCCCAGTATTTTTCCACAAATCAGACGTATCTGTGTAGATTTTCCAGCTTTGCTGCTGTGACCCAGAGGAACCTCTCTGAGTGGGGCAGGAGAGCTGCAATATCCATGGTGTGAGTCAGTGCTTTGTGGGAAGAAGCCTTTCCATGCCATCTGGCTTTAGTGAAGACCATATGAGCTCAAATTAATGTGATAATTAATCAAGACCAGTTTAATGAGTAGTTTCATTTCAGGTAGAAATGACCTTTGGGTACTACTGACCAGGGGTTGAGAAGAGAAGCTCAAGACTTCACTGTCTCATCTCCCAGTGGTGACAAGTGGATGATTTATGACCAAGTACCTCACCCCAACCCATTAATGCTGGGCTGGCTAAAGCTGCAGGAGACCATGCCTGGGAAAGTTCTGTTCAACCAGCTGGCAGAGAAAATTGGCTGGGGGAGGGCAAGGAGATGTTGAAACACATCTTTGCTCAGTAAAAGGCCAGAAGAAGATGTGCAAGTGAAACTTGTCTTTTCCCAGTTGAAAATGGAATTACATCAAAGTTGGAATGTTCCTTAGGTGAAGGACAAATGTAGGGGTGTGGTTTTCCATAGGAAAAGAATCAGAAACAAATGACTATCAGTCTGGAAATTATTTCTGCTATGCTGTTCTACTGTTATGACCTGCAAAGCTGTAGTCCCACATCTGTCCCATTCCACTGTTATCCTGTTCCCAGGTGGTCCAGGCTTCTTGGCGGGAATAACTTTTCCATGCTGCATTCTGGCCTCTCCCTTCTGGTGCCTAGAGTCAGGCCATAAAATAGCTTTCTTGAATTAGAAAAATTAATTTCCAGCTGCTTAGTTTCTACTGACAATGCCAAGACAAAATTTTTTTAATCTCTTCCCAGTTTTTTTTGTTTTGTTTACACTCTTGAACTTTTGCCTCTCTGAAAAATTTCTCAGTTTTGGCTTTTCATCATGACCTGAGATGAACAGGAACATCAAAATATCCCCAGCTCTGTTATGCCGGAACCATTCTGAATCTCAACTCTCCTGAAGTTTGTCATGGGCAGATTTCAGGGAAACCAGAGTAGAATTTACTGGAAGCTTTACACGGGAATAAGCAAATATGGTGCTGGTGTTACTCACCCAAAGGCATACACCATGCTCGAGTTGTAGAACCGACCCAGCTCTGTGGCATGAATCAGCTCCTTCAGCTGCAATGAGAATGTGGTCTGATAACTACAGTGCAATGTCACAGTGCCTGATCTGACCTTTCATCTCTCTGTACAGGCCCACCAAGCCTTCCTTGGATGACAGTGCGTGACCCCTTCCTCATTCTACTCACTGAGCAGCCTCAGGGCTGGCTCTGCTGGTGGAAGTGCCCTCACCATGTTCTGGAGCTTAGCTGACTCCACCCAGAAGGCTCTGGACTCCACGTGCCCGAGGTCCGGCGAGTACCGGCGGTTGAGCACCTGGAGGCTGCCACAGTAAAACTGCAGGATGGATGGCTCCAGGTGCCAAGGTCTGTAGTCTGCCATAGAGAAGACACCACTGGGTTACCTTAGTGATAAGTAGGAAAGAGGGGGTTACCCCTGTGTATGAGTGTCTAAAGACCACCCAGAGTCACTGATGTGCTTTGGGCTGGGCATTGCTTTGACTCCCACCCCTCCACCTTCTGCTGGGGGGAAAAAACGTGAATTTTTACCTAGGAAGTACCAGGTTGTTGCAGCAGCTCCAGCCAGCACAAGAAAGGCTATCCCGAGGGGCACATAGCGGAGGCAGCAATGGGAGTTAGTCTCTGATTTGTCATTTGAGAGGGAGCTGGAGTCTTCCTCCTGTTCCTCGGCCTCCATCCGGCACGTCTGGTGACACAGCAAGCCAGGATCAGGCTGGTTTTTCTGTTTCACTTTACACCCTCTCTGAAGGTGTTATGCCAAATCTGTCCTCCTCTCCTAAGATCTATGGCCCTGAGAGATTACTGTGCAAATCATCAAAGACTTTGCTCAAAGCAAATGTGGGTAAAACGGCTGAATCAGTGGGAGACAGGCTTCCAGGACGCTGTCTTGTCTACATCTCCTGGTAATCCCTTGGTTTTCAAAGGCATTCCCTGGGTTTTGCTTCTGTAAAAACTGAAAATTAGTACAATAATGAATTTCTCTCGATATAAAAGTGTTGTGCTCCCAGGCTGGGTATTTTAGAAATCAATGCAGAAGAAAATCGGTGACCTGAAATGTGAGCAAAAGTTGCGCAAAGCAGCCACTGCCTGGGAACCTGAAGTTACACTTTGCCTGCTGTGCCATTTTTATCTCAATCCCTAAAACTAAGCAAACATTGCCATTCCCACCAGGCTGTGTGCTCCCAGGCAAAGCCATTGCTGGCACAGGCTCAATAGCTGAGCTAATGAGAAGAGAGCATCTAAATAATGTTCAGCCTTTCACCACCACCTGATTGTGCCAGGGGACACCTTCTGTCTTCCTTTGCCCCTCATCTCCCCCAAGCTGCTTCTTTTGCTTCTTCCTGGCGGCTTCCCTTCTGCCGGCCCCACGCTCTGAGGGTAAGAAATACCATTACCCAGAGAGCCACATTAATTCTGTTTTTTTTACCCACTTTCCCCCTGCTTTCCTCTGCCACCACGCGCGCCTGCCCTCAAAAGTTTTCTGTGTTTCTGCACTGGAGAAGAAAGGGATGTGAATGCATCTGCATGGGAGAGCACGGAGGTCTTGTGGAATGCTTGCGTCCTGTCGGTGTCTGTGAACCATCTCTGTTCCCAATGGTGCGTGTGAACATGGGGAGAGGAGTGCATGGGAGGGACTTGCTGCAGCTGAGGGAGGAGGTGGCTTGACCTCATGCACATTTTAGCCCATGTGGGTGGCACTGGGCATCGCTTGATAAGGGTGAGTGGGTTTTCAGCCTCCTCCCCCCAGTTAGAGAGCCTCAGCTCTCCAGGCTGCCTGGCAACATGGAAACACGTTTGCAGAATGGAAGCAAGGTCACTCACTCCAGAACATTAAACCCAGCCTGATGAACATCCCCACTTGGACAAGCAGTCCCACATCCTCTTGCTCTAACACACCCTTCCAGAGAGGCAGCAGTACAAGGCCCAGCAGAGACTGCCCTCCCTTGCTCCTAATGGGACACCTTTCTGTGCAACCCCTGGGAAGGATCTCCTCCCCCAGGAGCCACGTTGGGTAGTACAGGAGAGCAAGGGCACTTCTCCACTACCACAGCATCCCCTCAGAAACAGCAGGCACAAGCACACAGCCACAGATGGAGGGGCAGGGGAGGGAGGGCAGGAAGCAGCAGAAGAGCCTCTTAGTAGATTTGATGGCAGCACTGGGGTTTCCCCCAGAGCTGCAGACCTACCTCTAAAGCCTGCTGCTGCCTGTGAGACCTGGCCCACACCCCAGCTCACACCTGCATAGAGTGGGGGAGGAAGCAGGACATCTATTTACCCAGCTCAAGGTCTCCTCAGTGATCAATAACCTGATACCATGTCCCTTCAGCTCGGCCTTTGTCCTGTACCATCCTGCTGCAGCGGGTCGGCGCACCCTGCACAATGGCTTTTTTCTTTTCTTAAATGAAGGGCTTGGAGGCTTAAAGCAGGAGAAGATCTGCAGGCTGAGCAGGGGAAGTCCAGAAGAAGTCAGGGTAAGGATGTCCAGCTGTGCAGAGAAGAGCAATCCAGGACACTGGTGCAGATCACTTACATTGTGTGCCCCAGGAGACAGAGAGTTGCTGAGCGACTGCTGCGTTTCTTAGCCACCCCCTTTGGTCCCATCGGTGTGTGCTCCCTGGCACAGCGATGGAGCAGATGCTGGCTGGCAGGGGTAGATGGTTGGAAGGAGGCAAGACAGCAGACTGGTTCCCACGGTGTTCATGCAGATGAAAGCAAAGCACAGTGCCTCTCAGTGCCAGCCTCAGAGACTCCCTCTTGTCTTCTTGCCCTTCTCTTGCTGCCCATCTCCTGACACTGGGCTCTCCACACTCAGCTGCACCACCACTCACACCTCCCTGCAACACCTGCTTTTCTTCCAGCCCCAAGTCCTCCTCAGCCCTGCACAACCTTCTGCTTACAGTCCTGCAGGTCTGTGTGTGCCCCTTTGTTTTTCACAGAAAGCAGAGACTCTGCAGCTAGAGCAGAGTAAACAGAGCTTTTCTGTCAATAAATGGGTGACTCCTGACCCAGAGCTGAGCTCCAGCCAGTGACATCGACCTGGGGTTGAGCTCATTTGGGCCAGGCCTTCTTGGGCTCATTTTAGCAGCTGGGCAGGGATAGATATTTTTCATCTCTGCCACTGGACCAGGTTTAGTCTGGGACTGCATAAAGACCAAAAGCCATTGCTGTAGTTGCCTCATGGTAGATTCTAGTAGATAAACATTAAATGTATATAGAAAGCTGTAGTGTTTGACTGGGAATGCTTTCAGAACTGCTCAAGAGATTTGAGACCTGATTTCACTTTTAAAAGTTACTTTGAACCAGAATTTCCACAGATAATGAGGGACAAGCTGCATCTTTAGGCACATATGTATTAAAAGACAGCTTTTCTGAGTTGACACTATGAGGGGCTTGCCACAGTGGGTCAGAACCCATCTGAGAGTATTTCTCAGTGCCAAAGACCTTACTTTTTTGAATTAAATTTTCCTGGAAAGAAGAAATTTCATTCTCTGGTGTTTTTAGCAGAACAAAAAATGTAGAATCTCGATCTGATCTATCTAAGCAAGCATACCACATCTATCACCACAGGCTTTTGAATCAACCAAGGACCCAAACCCTTGATCAGATCTGACTTCAGAGGAATTTTTTTACTGCAAGTACCCCTTGCTTTCTGTTTCTCCATGGCAAAAAAAAAGGAAGAGACGTGGGGGAGGCTGAGAGTGATATCTATTTATGATCAAGGCATTTTGGAAAGGAGATGAGAGATGTGACAGCTATCTTCGCTGCCTCTAGGCTTAAGATAAAGAAAGGACTCATGCCTGTGGCTTTCACCTCGATATTTTCCACACCAATATTTTCCACACTGTGCTGTTGTTCACCTTTGGTTGGCCTCTGGTACCAATGGCCATAGCGTGTGTCTGCGTGTTTGCGAAGCACGCTCCGCGTTCTCATGGGCTTGGGACGGAACCGAGTGTGACATTTCCAAAGGGCTGTTGGGAACCCAGCAGCGAAAGGTCCCCACAACGCCGAAAGTACTCTGACTCTGGCATTCACAACCCGTGTTACTCACACACAGGGCCACATGATCTCGTCTTCCTGGAAGAAAGGTCCGGTTATCGCCAGATCTGACACTGAGCACTTCCTGCCGCAGTGTGTCACACATTCACACCCAGCATGGCTGCGAAAGCACTGCTAGCAGCTTGCCAGCTCCAAAGCTGTCAACATTTCACAAAAAGCGCGGGATGGAAAAATACTGAGCCAGCAGGACAGTCCTCACGAGCGTGCAACAGGACCACCTCTAACTCTGTTTTCTTTTTTAGGTGTCTGAGTCCCTTGGGGAAGGGAGTAGGAAGCAGAGCTAAAGGTATATTAGTCCTAGCAAAACTTTACCTAGTTCCCCATTTAGAAAAGTTGTTAATCATTTCCCCTCACCCCAAAGGATTGAAAAAACACAGTAGATTACTTAATATTTTGTCTATTTACAAAGAAGCAAACCTGTTTTTTTATACTTGGATGTACTCAGTAAGGGTACAGATATATATTTTGGTCATGCAGACAGAAAATTAGAAAGGAGAAAGTCCAGTTAGAACTCAATCTAGCTGCTGTCATCAAAAATAACAAACACATTAATAACAAAAAGAGGGGCAAGGAGAATCTCCATCCTTTATTCATCATGGAAGCGGAATATTGACATCAAAGATGAGGCTGAGCTACTTAATGCCTTCTTTGCCTCAGTCTCTAACAGAAAGACCAGATGTCCCCAGGGTACCCACTCCCCTGAGCTAGAAGACAAAGGGAGCAGAACAAACCCCCTATAATCCAGGCAGAAGCAGTTAGTGACCAGCTGTGTCACTTAGACACTCCCAGGTCTGTGGGCTGAATGTGATCCACCCAAGGGCACTGAGAAAACTTAGCAGAAGAGCTCGCCAAGCCACTCTCCATCATTTATCAGCAGTCCTGGCTGGGCAGGCAGGTCCCAGGTGACTGGAGGTTAGCCAGTGTGACATCTACAAAAAGGGCTGGAAGGAGGATCTGTGGAACTATAGCCCTGCCAGGCTGACCTTGGTGCCACATAAGGTCTTGGCACAGGTCATCTTGAGCGCCACCACATGGTAGAACATAATGTGCAGAACAACCAAGGGATCAAACTCAGCCAGCATGGGTTTAGGACAGGCTGGGCCTGCTTGGCCGGCCTGATCTCCTTCTATGACAAGGTGGCCACTTAGTGGATGAGAAAAACACTGTGGATGTTGTCTACCTAACTTTCAGTTAAACATTTTACACTATCTACCACAGCATTGTCCTGGAGAAACTGGCAGCCCATGGCATGGGTGTGTGTGCTCTTTGCTGGGTAAAACACTGGCTGGATGGCCAAGCCTGAAGAGTTATGGTGATTGGAGTTAAATCCATGTGGCAGCCAGTCATCAGTGGTGCTCCACAAGGCTCAGCATAGGGCCAGATCTGTTTAATATCTGTCAATAATCTAGATGAGGAAACCAAGGGCTCCCCTTTAGTCAGTTTGCAGATGATACCATGCTGGACAGAAGTGTTGATCTGCTTCAGGATAGGCAGGCTCTGTAGAGGGGTCTGAACAGGTTGGATTGAGGAGGTGAGGCCAGTGGTGTGAGGTTCAACAAGGTGCCAGGTACTGTTGGCAGCAGGGCCGGTTGACAGTGGCTGAACCTGAGCCAGGTGTGCCCAGGCAGCCAAGAAGGCCAGTGACATCCTGGCTTATATCAGGAATAGTGTGGCCAGGAGGGCTGGGAAAGGGATCATCCCCCTGCACACAGCACTGGTGAGGCCACACCTCAAATCCTGTATTCAGTTTTGGGATGCTCAATACATGAAGGACATTGAGGTGCTGGAGCATGTCCAGGGAAAAACTTCTTCACTGAAAGAGTTGTTAAACATTGGAATAGGCTCCCCAGGGAGGTGGTGGACTGACCATCTTTGGAATTAAAAGTAGATGTGGCACTTTGCAATAAAGTTTAGTGGCCATGGTAGTATTCTGTCAAAATTTGGAGTAAATAATCTTGAAGGTCTTTTCCAACCTTAATGAATTTATAAAGGAAAACAGAAAAGCTTAAGAAAGTCTACATGGGGACAGTGTAGCTTGGATCCTTGGCCCATGTAACATCGCAAACTGTCCGTCAGAGGCAAGGGAGTCAGTGTATCTTTTCAAAGTCCATCTGGGAAGATTCTCAAAGTACAGAAACAGCTGGGAAAGCCTTGTGCTTCCTTATCTGGGAACTATGGGGTCATCTTCTCCTGTTTTTTCCTGGACACAATGGAGCAGTCCATGTCTTGAGACAGATAGAGAAGGAGCTGATAGGAAGAGAGGAATAGTTCCTGAAGCCCTCCCACCTCCTCTGAGCAGCTCAGAGGTGAAATCCAAGCCAGTGGGTGACCCTGCACCCAGGACTCATAATGGCATTCAGGATGCATACTGCAAGGTCAGGTAGCAGTGTAGGAGCAGGAATATCAATGCTTGGACAGGCAGAGATAGGAAAGAATTAGTTCTGGTCTACACTCACAGCTGTGACTGAAGCACTAACAAGTTCAATATCCTCGAGCTTTTTGGTATAAATTCTCTTAGAAGAGTTTTAAAGAGATAAGAACTCTTAGCATATGGCTGGTATTTTCCCACTGCTGAAAAGTCCATAAACACATCAAGAAAATGGACAGATAGTACAAATGGTGAGTGCAGACATCTTCCTTTGCCTTACCACTTTTCCTCTGTGGCTTTTTTCTTAAACCAGATCAGGGCACGTAGAGGAAGAAGAAAAATAAAGTCTGTGCTATCCCCATTCTTTGCAGTGGATTGAGGTTTTCTTTTCAGTAAAGGTGCTGATTCGTGGGTTAGTTTTCTGGGCTCATTCACCACATCTTTGCTGCTAGTTAGGCAATGGTTTCCCTTGAGCAGTGGAAGGAATGGGCAGCAATGCTATGGTATTTTCCACTTATACAGGATGTGGGATGAACTCTTCTGCAATCAGCTTATCGCAGTCAAATAACTGTAGTTTGCCAGCAGGGCAGAAAGGCTTTCGATTTCATGAAAAATATTGTAGCAAGAATGGGAAACTGTGTGAGTTCTTTTTGCTGCCACCGTCAGAGTTGGAGGAAAGAAAGAGAGGGAGGGGATTTCCCCAGTATTTTAAGCCCAATAATGGGGATTTCTTTTTTATGCTGCACTGCTTAGACAGCTGACGCAATTGTGGCTCTGAACCAACCTTAGAGTCTAGACTCTAAAGTCTAAAGCTGGACCGAGTAGCTTAGAATGTAATCTCTAATTAAAACCTAAAGTGAGGACATCATAGAAAAACATCACACCCTTGATCAATCAGGAGGAGATGTCTTCACCCGTTTCATCATCCATGCCAGTACTGACTGGCAGTGTTATTGTCCCCTGTACAAAATCCCATATCCACATCTTCAGCTATGTCTGCATCCCATGAGAGATTTTTCGGCCAGTATAAGGCAAACAGACCATATGCCTGCTCAGCCTCAAAGCTGAGTGCTATTTTACACCAAAATGCAGAGCATGGAAGTGCTGGCAGGCACAGTCTCCTACTGGGAGCTGGGAAGGGAAAAACTTGTTGGTGAGGTTTGGAATGTCACTTGAGAAGTGTGAGGTGTTTCTATGCCATCAGAGCTGTTATTAACAGAAAAACAGATTTGGTCATCAAGGTAAGTCCTTGTTGGCCTGTGTTTTCCAGCCTCATTAGCGAGCAGTCCCAATGGGATTGATGCTGAAGTTACATTCATGTCCTGAGGAGAGAGACTGTCCATCTAGCCTTCCCTGCAGAGGTGGCATTTCCCACCCTGCGGGTCTCAGAGCTCAGACAGAGCAATGGCTGTACTGGCTTTGGAGGTCCCTCAGAGAAAGGTAGGCACCAGTGTTTGGCACCTGGCTGGAGAAGGCTGTGTGGCATGGATCTTCATCCTGTCTTTGCCTGACAGGCAGAGGCTGGGAGCAGGAAGAGGAAGCATTTGCTGCTGGGGTGCAGGGGTCAGTGGGAGCGCCCCCCTCCCCGCTCCCCTCTGTTTCACTGACAGTGTCGCTGTCCTGCAGCTCCAGTGGATCAGGAAAGTCAGTGTCCAGCTGGCACACGGCCTCAGCAGGTTGTGAAACTGCTTTGTCCATCACTTTCTCATCCTGTTCCAGAACTGGTGTTGGTGAGGTGCCTTCGCTCGAGTGGAGAGCCCCAGGAACAGCCATGGCCTGCTGGGCTTCCCCTGCTGGCTCTTCCACGAAGGAGCTCTTTGGGAAGCCCTGGGTTGCCTCCATACAGTGAAAGAAGTTGCTGGGCAACACATTCATGTCCTCTGCCAGTGTGCAGAGGTCTGGGGAGGGGAGAGCTTGGTAACACTCGCCATCCCTGCTGCCACTGCCCTCCTGAGCGAAAGGCTCGTAGGTGAAGTACACCTGACAGGGCTCGATCTCAAAGGAGTTGGAAAGGTGGAAGAAGAAGTAACCTTGGTTGGTGAAGCAGCTGGATCCAGAGTGCACACTGGTTTCTGTGGGAGGATCAGGAGTCAGGGTTCCCTTGGAAAGTAGAAACCGGGATTCCTGGTCGTTCTTCTGCATCACCTCCAGCACAGAGATCTCTGGGATTGTGCTGTTCACACACAAGGAAGATGTGGAGAATGGGGAGGAGAGCCATTTCTGGTGGGGAAGAAACACAAGAGAAAGAGAGACCAAGATTACCAAAGTAAAGTACTCAGAGAGGAGCCACAGCAATAAAGTGACCTCTTCTCTGCCCAAACAAAGGTTACCAGAGGTGGTGGGGAGGGAAATTCCCATTCATGATGTCTCATCTGCAGGATTTTCAGAAAGAGTATGTCATCCTGTCACTTTAAAATTAAGACTGGATCTTGATCTATGTTTTGGGATTTCTGGAGCAGGGAATTTTAGATGGAGAATTAAAGTCAAACAAAGGGAATTTAAAAAAAAGGTAGGAAAAACTCTTACAAAACCATAAGATGAAGTGAAGCATGAAAAACAGTATTGAAGTGCATATAATGGAATCTATTCCTTGGTGCTGAACAAGCTTCTGACATATCCACATGGTCATATGCAGATTTCTTGTCTAAAGTGCTCTTCCAGGCCCCTTGTGCCTAATTTTCACATTCATCATGAGCAACATCCTGCAGTGCATCATTATCCTTAAAAATAAGCTGGTTTTGATGACACCCAGATCCATTGCCTTTACGGCTTGTAAAGCAAATTTTTTAAGTTCTTTCTGCACAGATAAAGTGTCTTGAGTGCCTGCTGCACAGTCCTGTCCCCCTACTCTGCACTCTTTCCCTGTAGTTTAAGCTTTCTAAGCCTTTTTACACCTTGGTTTTTCCAAAGCGTTGCTGTTTCTGAACCCTCTGCAGTTTGTTTCCATCCTTCTTAAAGCAAGATGCCCCTTGGGATCACCTCCCACGTCTTGCATCTGACGCTCCCTTTAATGCTGCACAGAATGGTAATTGTCTCCTTGCAGCTGCCCATACTCACAGACAGCCTAGGGAAAGGGGAATAGTGGAGTGGGAAAAGAAGGGAAACAGACAAGAATGTAAGGAATAGCTAAGTGCTGTATGGTGATGGCAATTCACAACAGGAGCACAGAAGAAGATCACAATGGGAAATTTAGGGAAGAGTTGGGCAGTCTAGGGGAGGTAGGGAGGCACTGAAGAGGGAGGGAAGAGGATCTTGAGAGGCCAAGCTCCCTCCTGCACGTCCCTTGCTGTCCCTCAGGCTGCCTATCGTGGGAGCAGGGTGCTGTGTTTTGTGTGGTTTGCCATTTCTCCATTCTGTAATTAGAGATGACTGAGCTGAGCATCAGGTTTTAGAAGGTCAGAAAACAGAACTTAGGCAGAGAACCCACAGCTGGTGCTACAGGTGCGTATATCATGTGTGCACACGTGGGTCTATCTGCCCTGGGCATGTGCAGCTGAATGCTCCTTTCCCTCATTTCTCCCCTCTATGGTCCCATCCCCAGTCCAATACCTGAATATCACCTCCGTGAACCGAAACAAGTGGGGGAAAAAACTTCTCGGGGTCTGGGATGTGAATCTTCAGTATCTTCTTAAACCTTGAGGAAAGAGAATGAGAAGGACAAATGAAGCAGGGCCTGATCCTGACCACTGGCACTGTGGTGCGAGTGTAAGTGTACACTGCAATTCACAGGTACTGCACTGGCAGTGGGGAGAGGAACAATAAGGTCGAGCCTGAGGGCTGTCCTTTCTCTCGAGTGATCTGAGAGGCACTAGCTGAGGCACAAGATGTACAGAGGTGAGACTGATAAATCTGGCACTAGAAAACATATTTCCCTCAGCCTTTTCCCTGGGGAAGGACAATCCCTGGTTTTAGTGGTCTCTTCCCTGCCTTGCCTGGTCACCTTGACCACTCCACCTTCTCCACCTGCCCCCTTCAGCCCCTGTCCTGATGACAAGCTGAGCAGGCCTCCCTTGTCTCCAAGCTCCTGCTGCTGTGACCTGCTCTTTCTTTGTTTTGCTGCCACCACAACAACTCAGGACCATGTGGCCTGAGCAGGGCCATCACTGGGAAAGCTCTGCCACAGCTCTCTGCCCTCCTAGCAGGATGCTGCATGGCATGGCTGGGGTACACTGGCTGTGCAAGCCATCTCAGTGAGTATGCCTTGCATTGTCCAGAGGCCTCTCCCTCCCTGGAACCAGTGTGTTGTCAGCCTGAGGCAGCATGAAGTGGTCTAATCTACTCATCAGTTTCTCAGAGTGGTTGGATCATCTTATCATCCCTTTGCTGAAGCTTGGCTATAGGATGTTCCAAGGAAAAACCCTCCTGACCTCTGGAGGCAATCGGTGTACTCTCTGAAGCATTAGAACTTGCTAGGTCTTGCATATAAACTACCTTACATCATTGTAGATGCTATTTTTATTCATGCATGTCTAATCCTTCCTTGCATCTTACCTCAGCATTATTCTGCACTCAATTCCCTAGGTTAATTATACTTTGTGGAGAAAGGAGGCCTTTTTAACTCCCTCTGTGCTGTACATCTAGCACTTCCTCAACTTTGTGTTGTGACTCAGGGTAAAATAGTGACCAGTGACTTTCTCAGTATCCATCTTCCTTCAGCATGGCTGTCTTTCCTTACAGAGAAACCATCCAGCCTCTGCAACTTCATCCCTGAGAATGTTTGTCCCTGCTCCCTGCCATGAATATCAGCGCCCTGCCTCTTTACCCCGACCTGAGATGAGCAAACCTGTGATGTTTCTAACCTTGCCGAGCTGAGAGGTCACTGTTCCTATTATTGTGTCAAGTAACTGTGAGACGCTTTTCAGTCCTTAATAAAAGTGGTGTCTGTGTAGAAACACTGGCAAAGAGGTCTTGAAGCATCATATGGGTTTTATCAGTGTGTGAGGACTGCACAGACCAGGGAGAACAACAGAGTTTTGCCTGCCTGCCCAATGTCACCTCATCCTGCTTGAGCTCTTGCTGGAATGTTTCAATGAGAGGGTAGTGGCAACCAGGCTTGCTTGGTCCTTGCTACAGGGCGAGTTCTCAACCCAGTGAACTGCTTTTGATAAGGCAATTTTGATGCATCCCTGACAGGAAACACCACCCTAACCCCTGGGCAACAGATGTGCTGAGGCAGCTGTTTTAAATTTAGCCAGGGCATGGCAACAGGTCATAGGAGCATGGCACAGTACGACAGTGCTGGTGAAACCACATCATCTTGGGTGATGTTATTTCTTCACAAGCAAATATCAGTCTCAGAAAGCTGGGCTATAAACCATAAATTGATTGGCTTAAAGACATCTCTATCCTGAATAACACCAAGTAAAAAACAATTTGAGAATACACACAAGATACAGGAGAGGAACAGAGATGTAAACTTAATTCTCAGTTACCATTTCAGGGTCCGTAGGTTAATGAGGAAGGCAGTCCCAATGATCACGAAGACCAAAGTGCTCACTATCAGAACTGGCAGGACTGGCTGGGATGTTCCTGCAAGATGAGAAAGAATGAGGAAATTGCTGTTAAAATTTAACCAAGATTCTATAGGTAGAAGCTGCAGTCCTTTCATGGCTGTTCAAGGTGATCAAAGTGGGCCTTTGCTGTACTTTTATAAAATAGTATAATATTATCTAGAATTATAATATACAGTTCAGAGTATATGTGAGTTTTGCTGTGTTGTGTAGGATGGCTTTGAGCTGAAAAGGGCTTCAGGGTCTGAGCATTGCTTAACAAATGATTTGTGCTGAACAGTTTACATTTCCTGGTCATAACAGCACCACAGCTAGGGGTTGCCACAGATGAGGTGGCACAGTCTGCTAGCTGAAGTGTCTGTCCACCATCCTTTCTGTTTCATTGCCATGGAAAGCAGGGACTCCTAAAACCAGCTAAAGCGGGGCTGGAGGCTTTAAACAGCATTAATGGTCAGTGGGGGAGTGGGAGTCATGGGGTTCACAGGTCTCTGAGAAGGCAAGAGGATAAGGATAGAGATCAATGGACTGACTTCTTTCTTTGGAGAGGTGTAGGGAAGCATTAGGAGGCTAGGAAGGTCACAGCTTTACACCAAGTTTTAGTACTTGGATTGTGGGTTAGGACAAAGAGACTCAGTTCCCACGTGCCAGGGCTGCCAGCACTCCTCAGGCTTGTTTGGCATCACCTCAAACATTCCTTAATCTGTCTCCTTCACACTTATCTCCCCAGTGCACCTTTGCTTGGTCTTGCTATTCTGTGCCTGCCCCTCATCTCCTCCCATCCCTCGTGTCCCTTGGTCTGGTCATGCAGAGAATCTCTGGAGCAGTTAAAAGAGAACAGAGAAAAATAAAAGACGGGGGAGACATTTTTAGCACATTCTTTCTTTCCCTGTCCTTGAGATGCTACTCAGATCACTTTGTCTCCTCTGCCTCTGGTACCCTGGTTATCTTTGGGTCTTGGTTGCTATGACAACTGGTTGCGGCTGTATCCTATTCACTGACATCACACACTGTCAAAATTTGATCGCCACAGCAACACGGTGCCCTTTCTAAACATAGCTCCTCTGTTTATACCAACACCAGGAACAACAGGGAGGGGTTGAACAGAGGCAGGATGGGGGCAACGTGAGAAGGAATAACCTCTACCTGCTTATTTTTTGAAGAAAAAGTGGCAGAGGCCACAGCCACTGACTCATGCAAGTCTCAGCAGACCTTTTTTGAAAGGGTCTTATCATGCAAGTAAGTCTCTCCCAGTTTCCATGAGACTTTTCTTCCCAGGCTCAGGTGTTCTTCAGCTCAGGAGCTGAGAGCTGTTTCACTGCATTTCACTGATCAATACCTCCACTGAACCTGGCATTTTAGGAAGCTGGGAGAATGTTCCCAGGAAACATTAGCATCTGGGAAAATGCCAATCCTGGCCACTGCTTCTGCTGGTTTGACATCTGGCCTTACTGCTCTGGGGAAGCAGTCCCTGATTTATCCCTTGTGGATTTTGCCTGGCATCTGGAAGTCAAAGGGGTTTTGCTGGGGTGAGGGAATCTTTGCCCTTAATCTGTGATGCTGAGATGGTCTCACCTGACTGATCAGGAGGGACAGTTTTCAACCTTTCTATTACTCTTTGGTCAGCACAATTCTCCCTACTCATTTTCCTTCAGCTTCTCACCCTGTTTTGGCCATTCTACCTTGTTTGCCCTGAGTGCCTGTTTTCCCCTCGAGGTCAGAGTCCCTGACTTACCCTTTTGGTCAGGGTGTGTCCTCCACAGGACAGGCTTGCTCCAGTCACTCCACACGCCTTTGTAGTGGCTCCTGGCACTAGGCCTTGCACGGACAGCTGCCTCGTATTTCGAGTTGGGTGAGAGCCCCTCGAAATTTACCCACATCTGGTCCTGTTCAATGGGAAGGTTTACAGCCTCCTGGGAGTAGGGCAAATTTAGAACATCATCAACACCCTGGTTTACAGCCTCATGCAACCCATCTTCTCCAAGGCCCTCAGAGAAGACCTGTCTCAAGTCCTCACACCTCGTGCACGGCTTGTTCACCCTGAAGGAAAATTCTTCTTTACTCGGCTTTTCTCATCCCTTTCAGGTCTGTCCTGGAACTGTCTGAACTTTTTTGTGACAGCACTAAGTAAAATAGGATCCCCATCTGCCTCCTTATCACCACCAAACACTGGCAGCAGGTGACACAGATAAAAGAAGGGGCTGTCATCATCTCTCCAGCTTCACCAAAAGTGGTTATATCCTGAGAGCACGCCCGGGAGAAGTTTTGGGGGACATAAACAAGACCAGGATTCATCCAGGACTCGTATGGTAACACATCCCAGTTTTCCCCTCTGTACTCACCTCCCAGGACTGACTCACGTGTCGGTACTGCACTTGGTACTCCCGCTTCCCATCCAAATAGTGGGAGGAAATATTCAGGCTCCATGTTAGGTTGGAAGTGGTTTCAGTAATGTTAGCCAGCTGAAGGTTTTCTGGAGGCCTCAGCTTTACTGGAAAGAGAGAAGAAGCAGGGTTGATATCTCCATACTCTGTCCATAACAGGACTGCACATCAAGCCCCTCAGCAGCAGGACATCTGCTTGAGACAGGTAAACTCACACAGCCAACAAAACAATGTCCCAAACAGATGTTTTTCTTCTGGATTAGTGAGCTGAATCCTTTCAGCAAAGACTAAGACATGCCAAAGCAGTCCTAAAAACGAGTGGAAGTACATAACTAGAGAGGGGCAGAGGAAGAGCAGCAAGACTTTCCATCCTTCTTGCAGCGCACACTTTTCTTGAGGGCAGCTGAGCTTCATTACCTGTTTGAAGCCAGACATGGGGCAGGGCAGCATGTGGCTGACATGAGACTGCATGACAGAGGGGCAAGTGGCGGGAGTCAAAATTGTGCTCATTGTAGCAGGGAACAAGCAAAAGACAAACGCCTAAAATCAGCTGTGGGTGTTGCATAGGAGTGGATGAGGAAGGAAAATTAGCTATCCTCTCATGGGGAAGCTTCAGAGACCAGAAGGCAGGTGAGTACTCACTATTATCAAATGGGCTGAAGTCTTTTATTTGCACAGGTATTTTGGGTTTTTTCTCTCCAGTGTGGCAATGGACAGAAAAGTTAAGACTGTCTGAAATGGTGAAGCACTGAGTCTGCAAGGAAAATTAACCATTAGTGACAATGAAACCTTGTGAATAAGCGTTCAATTTCTAAGCATTACCTATGCATGAAATGATTAGGCGTACTGGACAATAAATATGGAAGGTATTTGTGGCAGACAGGCATAAATCTCAGTGGTGAGTGAGGAACCAAAAATTTGTATTTCATGTGGTTGGATTTTTTTGTTTGTTTGTTGGCAAGAAGGGCACAAAATATTATGATACACTGGTTTCTTGGGATTTCTGTACATGCTGACTAAGCAGGAAAAAAAGTTACTCTCTATGAGAGACATTTATTGAGAAATTTTATTTTTACCAGGACTTTTTATGTTCCCTTGTAAGACTGAAACCACATTAGTATTAAACATGACACTTGAAATGCAGTGATGCTGAAGGGCCACATACATCATACATTACTGAATAAGCAACAGAGAAATTAGCTTGATTAGAAAGAAAAGATTTTGGAGCTATATACCAACCCTGCAATTTGTCTTTGCACGTGATATGCAAATGCCTGAAAGCTTGTCTGTCATTAGGAATGGTTGTGACTTTACCAATAAAAATATTATCTCAAATTTGGGTGGGTGTTTTCTGAAAACATGGGGACTGCAGTGACTCTGGATGTGACTGAAGGAAGTGCATAATGGATCTAAAATAAGACTGATTTGAATAAAGAATAATAGTTAGAAGATTTGCATCGCCATTATGTTCCAATGATGTGTTGCTGTTGCATCTTCCATCAGACACATTTAAGCACATTTCACAGTAGCTAATGATCTGGAAAATGGTATTGATATTTCCTAGGAAAATAAGATCAAGAGGTGACCTCAGAGCTGGTGGTGATGCCCATCTCTCCTCAGGGGAAGGGATTAGGGTCAAACACAGGTGATTGAGACATGGGACACGGCACGGGATCTGTCTGTCCTGCAGCTCTTCTGCATGCATCAGGACTGCATGGCCCAGCTCACAATGAAGCCAATCCCTCCTTCCTTCCTTCAAACCCACAGGCAGCATATATCAACAACACACAACACCAAGCCTGAGCCCAGATCCAGAGTCAGGGATTAAGTTTGGGCTTTTTGTACTACCCCTGGATGTTACACTGTTTATACACTTAAAATGCATATATAAATCCTTTCCATGTCATTGTTAGCCAGGACATCCCAGATGAATTACTCACATTAACATTTTGGTTTAAGGTTTTGGTGCATCTCCTCAGTCCTGTCATATGCTCTGCCTTGGGTAATTTGCAGTGCTTCTTGCGTTTTTCAGGTGAGGGGTATAACTCTGGTAAACTGGGAAGTTACAGTTTTGTAGTTAGTCAAATATTACGTAACACTGAAGGGTTTTCAAACCATTTTACATCCTACTGTATCTGCTGAATAGGTTACAGCAAAGATTTAATCCTGCTTTCTCTCCCCATTGTATCATTCAGACAAATTTCATGTGATGGCGCCTGGAAGTCAATGCACCCCAGTTATTTCAAGGCAAATATAACAGCAGATTTCCAGTTTCAAAGATTTCACAAACACCTCTTCCTATCTTCTCTGCTTCCTGTTGATATCAGAGGGCATACAGAGCCCAAACTCACCCACAGCAACATTGCTCTGGAAGTCAGGTGCCAGTTTCAGCCCCGCTAGGATTTACAGGTCTCCTTCCAGACACTGAGAGTCCTGTATGATCTCAGCTACTCGGTGACATGTACCTTCAGAGCCAGGTCACATCTCAGCCAGGACAGTGCATCACAAGTGGCAGCACTACACGACAACCTCTGCTCTGCTCTGACAAGTGGGGCTGGAGAGCCCCAGCTGAGCTCTGGCATGGGGTGTGGCAGGGTGGAGAACATCTGTGGGGTTGCAGCTGGGGCAGTGTCTGACTGAGGTGCCTGTTCCAGCTCTAAGGTCAGATCAGGCCTGGGACTCACAAACAGTGGGGAGGGTTTTCTTGCTATAGCCCAGTCAAAAAATGGCACAGTTCCACATGCAGCCTCAGTTCCAGCCTCTGATTCACACCCATGGAACAACATAAATACTTTAGCCTTCTAGATCCATGCACCAGCCCCAAGATATATTTGCCAATCTAACCCAATTGGAGATGTCTCTATGACAGTCACAAGCTATGACAGAATCACACTGAGCTTCTCCTTATGTCAGGCACCCAGGGCAGTCCTGGGGTTGGCTGGTAAGCCTCTTGGCTGCAGATGTCCTATTTGGAGATGGCAGACCCTCAGCCAGCCCCCACTGCAGCGCTGGCCAAACACTTCCCCTCTGCTGGGAGGCATAATGGGAGAGGAAAACATCATGAACTGGAAGAGATGAAAGAGCCAGGGGAGAGAAGGGGGACAGTATTTTTCTTCATTCATTGTTACTCAGGGTGCAACATCTCATCTCATTCTGACAATTGCCAAATGGCCTCTGTATAACTTCAATTCCACGCCTCTCCAGTCCCATCTCTATACATCCTCAGTTTCCATCGATAATGCCTTTCAGTCCCAAGGGTGTCTGCCAAGGAAGAGGGATTTTTTTGAAAAGTGAAGTTCAGATAGAGTGATAGAGTTGGGAGATGGGTTGTGCTAGACAGTTTGGGACTGTCAGGTGGCAAACACTGAGCAGTGGCTGCCAGCATCTCAGCCCACATGGAGTCAGAGTCCAAGATAAAACGCCTCAGCTCTGACTTCACTACACCTGGCCTGAGAAAGGGAAGCCTACAATTTTGTAAAGTGGCATTGTTTTTTCCTCAGCCTCTCCAGTCACCCACCTGTCACAAAAGCCTTTCTCTGAGAAAATCTCCAGCTCACATGGTGCTTCAGCCAGGTCCCTGCCCGGGTCCCAGTCGCAGAAGAGAGCCGCCCGTGAGTCATACCAACAAGTGAGGCTGGAGGTGCCTGCCAGCAGAGAGAGATGGACAGCAATGTGGCTCAATTAGCAATGATCCTTGGTGTTAATCATCACCCCAGACAATGCTGCCCCATCCCAAACAACTGACTGACTCCTCTGCACAGCAACTCCAAGTAAGAAAGGCAGTCCCACTCATTTCTCTGTATCCTTGGAGGCTGATGTCTCATCAGAGACCTGTAATATTGCAACCTCCTCTGCCTGTATATTACAACACAAACGTTGCACAGCCACATACTGTGGTGCCCACCCTGCCCTGGCTGACTCCCCTCCCAGCTCACCCAGCTGGCACAGGTGAAAGGAATTGCTTCTTACCTTGTGCCGAGTCTGATGCCCACGAGGGAGGCAGGAGGCTGAACAGGCAGAGGTGAGACAGAAGCAGCAATGAGGGCTTCATCAGTACTGGTGACACGCTGAAAGAGAGAAGACACCCCCACAACACAGCTCAGCAATGGAACTTATAAAGATGTCGGGATGTCATCACACAGGAGGCATCCACTGTCCTAGGATGCAGGGCCAGTCTTCTAGGTTCAGAAACTCATATCCCTTCCGCTCTAGAGTCTGCACTTTTCCCTCAGCACCTCACTGTTCTTCTGCCTTGGGTGCTTTTCTGAACAGTGAAGCTGTTCACAAGGTAGCACAGAGGCTATTTGCAGGAATCATATCTTCTGAAAACGCGTGAGTGAGCGCACAGCAGTCCGTGTGTGTTGTCTCAGGCTGCCTGCTGACTCAGGTAGAGAGTGCTGCCTCGGCTGCACACAGCTCATGCTTTGAAGAGCTTCTTTTTTTGGTAAACCCTAGGGCTGAAATAACTAGGTGCTTGCTGAGTAAGAGGGTCCCTAGATGCAACTGACAGAAGTTAGTTGCAGAGCTCATGGTTTAGGAGGCAGATTTTGAATAGCATGTTTGGGACAGGTGGGGGAATCAGGGAGAAGAAAGTGTTTACCAGGTTCTAGAAAGTCGAAGCTTTACCATATCAAAAAAATACTACATAGTAGTGCATGAACTAGGCATCATCCCCTCCAAGTAGACCCTTGCTCTGCCTTGGAAGGACTCACAATTTTAGGAGTATCAGAAAATTTGGGCTTATAATTAGGAAAGTCAGCAGCAGCCCTCATCCAGCCCAGGCACTCAGGGAGCCTCCTTGTCTTACAAAGCCTGTACAGTCAAGTTCCATATTAGACAGACTGACCTTACAGTCTTCTCATCCAAGCCTCTGTCTCTCCCCATCCACCCAGACACCCCTCCCTCGAGATCTGCCTTTGCCCACAGGAGAAGGAACCGCCCTCACCTCTCACCAGCCCTGGAGCTCAGGCAGACCTGAGGAAAATGAGATGGAAGCACCACTGGACCTTGCTGGGACTGCCAGAGGAGTGTGAAAAGAGGGTTTATAAAGGGCTGGCATGAGCTTACTACCAATTCCAGTTGTGATAAGAGATTAGGTTCAGAGGAAGAAAAACATGATGACAACACGTTAGCAGAGAGAGGAGAGAAAGAGAGAAAGCGGGCAGCGTGGTTGTGAGATGCGGGGTAAGATTTAGAGGATTGTGGAGAGACAGAGAGATAAATATGTTCTCAGCCCATCCCAACGGCGAGATGCAGTTTGTCAGATTGAAACTCCCTCTAAGATGCTTTCAGATCAGCCACCCCCATGTGGGAGAGAGCTGGCATTGCTCCCTTTACCTTCCAGCTCCAGGCACCGAGCGGTCCAGACGAAGGGAGTTCCTCGGTCGTGAGGTTGGATGGCAGCAGGTGCTGAATGTCCGGCAGTGAGGGGAAGGGTGAGGGGAAAAAGGGAGAGTGATGAAGGCAGATATCCTGGCTCAGTGCATGTTCACAAGAGAAGAGGTGCCTACAGCCCAGCAGTTCTGATCCAAAGCTGTTTCTCTCATATGTGCACGGTCTCTCTCTGTCTTCTCCCTCTCACCTGTGCACAGGAAGCTGCTGCTTGCTTGCCTTGTCAGACTGAGACAAGGCCCCAAAGTATCGAAAAGGCTAGTAAGGCCAAGAATTTAAAAAAAAAACAAAAACCAAACCCAAACCACATTTAACTTCCTGCTGGTAGAGCAGTAAGTGCAGAAAACCAGGTTATAGGGGTCAGGTGTTAGCACTGCTCAGGCATTCTGGGACCAGTTTCAAACCATTGCTAGGAGGCAAAAGGGAGAGCAAAAAGGACCACTTGGGATACTGGCAAGACCCATAGCTTCCTCTTTTAGATACCCAAATGTATCACTCATATTGCTTTCAGGGTCTGCACAAGTTTACAGATCACTTTGAAACTGGGGGCAGGAGTTTGTCTATAGTTTGTCTATTCATGTAGAAATACCATGAATCATTCTGTGAAAATAGCTGGAATTGATGACCTGAGCAACACCTGAATGAAACCAGAAATCATTGCCCCAGTTTTAGAGGATCCGTGCTGGGTCTCAGTGGGAGTGGAACCAGGTCAATGCTGTGTGTGAACAAGTTTGAGGCACACCCTCACACTTACAGATGGTGTGACACCACAAGAACACTCATGCCACTGCCTCCCTACCCAGCCAAATGCCCCATTCACTCCACAGAAGGAAGAACCACCCTCTCTGACCTGAGCCTAGCAGCTAGTCCAGCCAGGCAACACCGCCCTGCAGTGGCTGCATTGCCTGTTTGGCATGGCTTGTCCATTCAACAGGCCAGACAAAGATGCAAAAGGTATTTTCTCCTTCTTCCAAAGCTTCCTGTGCCCTCGCCTTTGCAGACAGATAGCCCCTTTCTTTGCCTTCACATCCCAAGTCAAGACAGATGTACAAATGCAAATCCACAGCCTGATGGTTGCCTGGTTCACAGATAGACACAGACCTGCAAACATGTCCTTACATCCCTCTCCCTTTTCCATACAAAAATAGAATTCTCTGAAGTGCAGCACATCACATTTCCTGTCCAGTCCAGTCTGGTCTGGACTGCACAGTGATGGCCACTGGTGTGAGGCCAGATGATGAGAGTCTCTTCTTACATGTTCAGTGGCCACCACACTTGATGCTCCACGTATTTCTCTCCTCGAGCAGCTCAAGGCCCAAGCTCAGCTTCGGCAAGAAGGTTTTGCTGACCAAAAATTGTCAGAGGCTAATCACAAGTCTCCAGGCAGTTCCTGTTTAAGGACTCTCTAAACCTGGAGAATGGCACCTAGTTTAACAACAAAGGGATCTTGGATTCAGATAGTGGGGAAAGGATGTAGGAGGAGAATGGATTCTTAGTCCAGGAAGCCCAGCCCAGAGACTGGATCTCAGAAGATAGTAGACCTCAAAAAGAAATAGTGTTGTAGCAAAATGGTAGTTTGAAGGCAGAGCCATTTTGCAGAAGGCTGCAATAGTTAATCCTCATGGCCATTTCTGGGAAAGCATTGCAGTTGATCCAGAACTAAGCACTCCCTTAGCCAGCAGCAGTAGAGTGCAGCGCCTCTTTCTTCACCACACACAACAAGGACCAGGAGTCTTGAGAGCTGTCATTTGAATGGATCTGAAAACTCTGTCATGGCCAGGCTTGAGGAGGACAGCTGGGGAATCAAAACCAACCAGCCTCTGCTGAAGAGGAGTAGAGCTCTCCTGTGCTCTCCTGCTCTGGTAATTGCTGGCTGTGTATGTTGCACCGTAGAGGCTCCCATTGGGATGGAGATGTAATGGCATGGATCACCTTTCCCAGGAGCTTTGAAAATGACTGTAGCTTACTCTGGCACAGAAATCCTCGGCTGAGGCAATGAAATTCTCTGTGAGTAAGCTCTTGGTATCACCAGCGTTGCAGCTGCAACGGAGCATTCATGTTAACCATAATTTTTGCTGTTTGTCCTTCAGGCTATAGAAACCTATGCCTTCGTTAAGACCAGAGATTACTTTGGGAAAGCAAATGCACAAAGCACAGATTTTTATTGTTCGCCTTATCAAGGAAAAAAACTCCACTGATTCCCACTTTTTCCCCTATTTTTTTCCTTTTTTTTTTAATGCATAAAAATCATATGAGGTTGGTTGTGCACTATGGTTCCTGAAATAGTGGAAGAGGAAAACTTAACATGCGGTCAGTCCCTATAGGAGATGGGTGGCTGATGCAGTTGGGAAGAAGGATTTGTGTGATCAGCTGCCTCTCTGGAGACCATTTTCTTTTCTAGATGTGTTTCTCTACAATAGATTCTTGTGCCATCTAGTAAGGACTGAAGACTTTCCCATGGAGGGTCCCAATGGAAAACAAGCACTCCTCTATCAAGATGCCCTTGCTCTATAAGGGATATACCTCTTTGTCAATGGCAACTGCAAATGATTGACTTCCAAAACAGTGAAGGAGGGGAAATGATCCGATGGATCAGCTACAGACATCCAAACCTCGATGTGTGAAGACACAAAATCCCTCAGCATATTTTCCTTGAAAATACAGTTTTAAATGTATTGAAGCAACAACTGCGTGGCATAAATAAGAGAGGGTCTCCTGCAGAGACACGATAATGGCATTATGTCCAGATCTCATTTGGCACGTTTATATTACGCTTGCTGTCAGCACAATATTTGAACTTGATTGCCCAAGATGATTTGCTACTGAGAATGTTGCACTTTTTATCTCCTCACACTGATATTGCTAGGAATTGTGCCATTTGTAATGTGAGAAGCCGAAGAAAACCACATTGTCAGCAACACCTGCGAGGTGTTCTTGTCTTTACCTTCCTGTCCCGTAATGGTGGCTGAGATGGGTGAACACTGCAGTCAGTGTTGTTGTTCAGTGTTAAAGTGGCAGGTAAAAGTGTGATGATGGAGAATTGGTTAAAGGTGTTGTTTGGTCCAGGCTGGTTTCAGGGGCAGCATAAGTTTTAAAAATACTCAAGACTGAGGCATGTACTCATGCACAGGACTTTTTCCCCTTACACTGCTTTTTGTTAGAGGAGTGCTGCTGAAGCTGCTCATTTTCAGTTGCGTGTCCACTGAGAGTCTCTGCAAAATGGCAAAGGTGAATAGGGGAACAGACACAGAGAAGAAGAGTGAAGGGCAAAAGTGTTTTGAAATTACCCCATGATTCATCAGCTCATCATGTTCATTAGGCTGGGGGCATCCCTTCCCTTTGCTGGCTGTCAGTGGGACCAGAGAGCCAGGCTAACTGGGGTGTCTTGCAAACTGCCCAGCCCGCCAGGGTGAGCTCAGTGGAGGGCTCAGCAGATCCATCTCGGCGTCCTGTCCCCATGGCCCCCTGAAGTGGAGCAGTGGGAAGGGCACAGAACCAGCAGGAGGTGAAGGGGTGAGGGCAGAGATGCCTTGATGGCCACTAAGGTTGGCTTCCTGACAGCATACACTGTGAAGGTCTCTAGAAGCTCTGCAAGTTATTTCTGGTACTTTCCAAATAATGTTGTTTTAACTATAACCTTTGCATTGAATTTCCTGCCAATCGTATGCGTGCGCTTCTCAAAACTACGCTGTTGTTCTACATCTGCAGTTATTTTCCCCTTAAACTGTGGTTCTACTCCGAAAAATGTCTATAAAAATGGCCTTGTGGGAAACCACTGCTCGGTGTATAAGTGAGGTCTTTATTGAATTTGTTCACATTACAAGCCTATAAAAGGCTTTACTTCGTATCAAAACAGCAAACTTGGGCTAATGTGAGAGAGGTTTTTTCCCTCCTGCTCCATCATTCCTAGAGATATTGCTGCTACAGGCTAAACACTGCCCTCAGGTTAATCTCCATCGCTGTGTTTAAGTGGAGAGGTATTTAAGAAATGGAATTTAAGAACTGGAATCGGGTACCACAATGGAGTAACAATGCTGGGCAGCAGGTACTAAGCCTTCCTATAGAGTAGATGATATTCCTGCATTTCTCTCCTTACAAATTCTACCCTACAGAGTATCCTGATGGACATGCCTGATAAAGGCAGTAGACATCAAATATACATATGAATACACAAAATATTCAAAAGTAGGGATTCCCTAACCCTGTAGGCTATAGAAGAACATGGACAAAAGTGGTAGGAGGCTGAGGCATTCACAGACACTTTCACTCAAGACAAGTCAGAGACCTGAGGTGGGAGGTGATGGAGGAGGTGTTCATTTTCACTCCTTGACAGTGATGGCCACAGGCCCAGAGAAGTGGAGGGAAAAGGGTGGGAGGGAGAGCATGCTGCTTTCAAGCAGTTTCACTCTTAGCTTACCTGGCTGTGAACACACTGCTATGATCTCATTAGAAGGAGCACGGGACAATCATGAGACATCCCTGCTTGGGACCTGAGCTCTGGCTCCTCATTGTGTTTGGGTTGAACTAGACAGTATTGGGACTTTGGCTGGAGGGGCTGGAGCCCAGCAGCAGAGTCAAGCTTTAAGAGAGCTCCTAGGAGTGGATGCCTGTCTCTCTGAGTGCTCATGGGGGCTGTTCAGACCCAGAGTCCTTCCCTAGACACCCTCAAAGAAGACCTGGGCTGTCACCTGGGCCTGGCTCAGCAGCATAAACGAAGGCCACTGCCTGCACCCTTGTCTGAGCCTCTAGGCATCGTGCCTGAGGTCCAGCAGGCATTTGAGCCACAGCAGTTTGGCAAGTGATCTCTGTCAGCTTAATCATGGTGCCTGTGTATGCAGATGGTCTTGTTCTGGCACACTGTGGTGGAAAACCCAGCACTGGGAACTGGAAGGAAGGTACGTACCCACGGGACTACCAGTGTGTTTGTACAGCTCTCACATCCTTTCTGAGTCTCAATTTCCACAGCACAGAAAGGGACGTAAAGGACACCTTCCCATCTTCTTCGAAAACAGATTCATAGACCAGGCTCTGGGTCTTGCATCATAGCCAGGTGCTCACTGCCCAGGTCTGTAGGGCCATTATTGACTTATAGTACTTAAACCTGCCTCTGCAAGTCCCTGAGGGTTAGCCTGGCATTGAACACTGAAGATGCATGGCCAGACTGCCTGCAGAATTTGCTCACAGGTCTGTATTGAAGATGGATTGCCTGTGCAAGTGATACGTTCTACAAGAAGGCAGCACTGGACTCAGAGAACAGCCTTACATCAACTCTATGCCCAAGCAAGGTAATGAGCTGAATGCTGGCTGATTTGTTATTCAGCATCAGTGGCTGCTCTTGTCCTTGGGGGAAATCATTACCTTATTACCTGGGCAGTCTTGGAAAGATAAAGCCCTGCTCTGTTTTTCAGCCTGTCAATGTGTTACATGTCTCTTTATTTGAAGTTAGGGGGTACAAATGCCTGACAAGCCTAATATGAAGCAATGACAGTTTCCAGACCTAATAAATTGAGAAGAATTTAGGGATTTATTGTACATTCGAAATTGCTTGAAGGCAAGACATGATACTGTAAGGAGATTCTTGAGAATAAACCCTCAGGTATTTTGATTATCAAGGCTTGCTTCCAGTTTAATCACATTTCCCTTCCTTCTCTAGAGGAAAAAAATCATTACAGCCACCACCCCCATTCTGCTCAGAGCTCTCCTTGCTCCTCTATTTTCTTCATCTCTGCCTGAGCAGCTTCTAGAAAGGGAGTTAATTAGACTGTTGATTTTTGTTTTAAAATATGGTTGGTGATGTCATACTTATCCAAGGGCCAACCTCCTACTCCCCCTTAAGCCCTTCCAGGGGTTACTGATTTGTGACTGCAGCAATTATTAACTTTCATGTCATTAAAATGCCTGAACAGAAATTACTTGTTTGGAAGCAGCTTCCTGTCTCCTTACAGCTCACTGCTCAGGAACTGCATTCCTGTTTCTCCCCTGGGCTCAGCCAGAAGAGCTATTTTCCCTCTGCTCTTTTCCTGGGTTCAGCTCTCCCCCTATTTGCCTTCTAACCTTGCTGCTCCCCACCTTGGGAGGCAGAAGTTTTGATGAGAAAGGCCACAGCCAGTGCACTTGAGTGCATAGAATGGAAGGGAAGGGTGCTGTTCACGTGGACCACCTCACCCAAGGACTTGAGGGATGTACCACTACCTTGTGAAACAGCTCAGAACAAAGAGTTTCCCAGCTCTCCTGAGAGCACAACTCTGCCAGGGTTTTAGCTCTGGGATTGCTCCTCTGAGGATTTTCCTCCTATGGAGCCCTCCTCTGAGGTCAACTGCCTGTAGCACAGTTGGCTCTGTGGCTTGGTGAGACTGCACACAATTGAAAAGCCTTTTGTGGCTATGGGGCAGGCAAGGCTGCGTGTTGGTGGAGACTGCTAACAAGATCCTGGTGAGCATTGCAAGATCGCCACTTGGAGGAAAAACAAACACTGTGGACACTACTGTTTTCCTCTCTGTGGTCTCTGTAGATGCTCCTTGAGAGATGCAACACAGACCCCTGTCTGTCTGGTACCTGTGAAGTCTGTTGCCATAACACAAAGCCCAAGATGTAGCTCACCTCATCTGCTCCACAGGCTGTGCCCCTATTTGGGAAATGGGATGTGTATGTCTCAGGGAAAATGGGACTTAGTTCACTGCGAGAAAACCACACAGGTTCGAACTTTCCTCCTCTTCTCTTCCTGGCTGACACACACGGGCAGGGGGGAAATGTCATTTTGCGCATCACCATTCCCTGTTGCTCTGGTAGCTCCCACATAAGAGGCAGGAAAGGGCACAGAGCCTTGAAGCAGTTCATGATTTCACCCTCTCTCTTCCTGCAAAGAGCAGTTGCACGGGGCTGGGAGGGCTATTTTAGGGTGCTGTGCCCCGCAGTTGGGGCAGGCTGCGGGGAAGGTCTGCGGGGGCACTGCCCTGTGCTTGCACCTGAGCACACATTCGTGCACACAAACACACACACGGAGCACAGTTCAGCCCAGTGGGGAAGCATGGGGTGCATCAAGCACTTGGCTGCGCTTGAATGCTTACCCTGGAAACAGGCCAAGGACAGCACGTGTCCGCAGGGACCAGGGTCCCTTCTTAGCCACTGTCTACTTAGGTGAGGCTTTAATTCTAGCAGGCAACATGTACTGCTGCTTTTATGTTTCAAGGACTAGAGCGTCACCATATTTCTCCAGTGCTGACCTTCCGTGCACCACAAAGTATCCCCCCGCTTTCCTGCTGCTTTCCCCACTCTCTTTGCAAGCAGCTGATTCCTTCATCAGAGATGCTCAGCGCTCAGATGGAAGGTGGTTGATGAAAAGGATTGCTCAGGGTCTTTATCCTTTTGGTTTTGGAAATGATGCTGGCAGGCTGGTGCAGCATCTCTCCCTCCTTCCCCCTCCCCTGCTTGAGCCCCCGTGTGGGGGAGGGCAGAGCGTGGGCGGTGGAAGGAGCTGTGGTCCCCAGATGTGTGAATTGTTGCCGAGTAGAAATAGCGCACCACGGACAAACCGCAGCTCAGCTGAGAGCCATCGCTTTGGGCTTTCGTCACTGACCTTTTCCTCTCGCTCTTCTCTGTCCTCACCTGCCCTCACACTGCTCCCCCTGCACTTTGCACTCTGACAGCTCTCTGCACAGCTCTTTGAAATGCTGAGGAGGACTGGCATGGCAATAAAGGAGGCATGAAGTAAAGGAGGAGGGGGGATGTAAAAAACAAAAACCTGCAGCAAAGAGAAGGCTATGCATTCATCCTCTCTCCATTCCCTCCTGAAATGCCCAGGTTGCTATCCTGTAGAACAAGAGAGTCGTGGGCTGAGCCCACTCAGCACTGTCCCTGCCTGGTCTACCCAGTGAACTGAAGGCTCTGATGCTCTGTCTCCATGGCTGGCAGGATGGAGGGTGAGAAGGTAGCCTGAGGATCAGGGGAGTGCTTCAGTATCTACCATATAATTAACAAACAGAACTTAAAAAAAAAGTTAAAATCATGTGGTACAGCTGCAAAAGCATGCATAATTCTCTTAGACTAAAACAATGCCACCAGCACACCATACATAGAAAAGTGTGAGTTGGGGCAAAGCAAGGGCTTGGGAGGTGTTTTGGATTGCGTATGTAATAGCAGTCCTGTGGACCTGTGGCCCTAAAAATCTGCTGAACTGCTGGCTGTGGCTGCAGATGACAGCCTCATTGCCTGGAATGTCCTTTCCAGTGATCTGTCCCATTCCACTATTTCAGGGGAAGAATTGAGGACATGTGGGGAGAAAAGAAGTGTCTGTAGGGGTGAATGTGAGAATGCCACAAACCCAGAAAAGCATGTGTGGGGCAAACAGAATGCAGACCATCACACACTCCATGGAAGATGCTTGCTCTGGGGCATTTTTGTGTCAAACACCTAGAAAGTGGTCAGGGCTTCAGAGCAGGGGACCAGAACTGTGAAAATGATGCCTGCAGGATGTGTGCCAGTTAGACGAGAGACCTATTGTCCTCCTTCTCCGTGGACCATTTCTTCCTCTGGTTGCTTTGAAGCATTGCATCTGCCCTCAGCAGCCCCTGTGAGGATTGGGCACACCTGCCCCTCAGGGGTGCACTGCAGCTCACACCGGCAGTGCAGGCACCTCTGCACTTCTCCATCCTCACCCACACTGGCAACGGGTGCAAGTGTGTGAAAATGAATCAAGAAACAGCACAGACTCCTGCCTCCCACTCACTCAGAGCTCTATTTACAACCTTCCCAGGTAGATGGGGAGTTTCCTACTCCTTAGCTCCTCCCAGCTAAGATCTCTGCATCCTGCTCCCATTTTAACTGATGCAAACAGAGACTGGGAAAAGTGGAAGTTTTGCAATAACTCACAGGTCATTTGTGAGTTAAGTGGCACAAATTCAAGAGACTGAATGGTCTGCGGAATGTGAAACCGTCAAAAGCCTTTGATTTAAGCCTTCTGCCCTGGTCCTCACTGCGGTATAACTGCAAGGCAAGAGATCACAGAGAGCTTGTGGGTGAAGGAGAAGGTATTTCATTAGATGAGGGAGCTGTGCCTGCACCAGAGACCTGGAGCCTCAGCACCCTCTGCCCACCTCCTGATACCATCTTCAGAGCGAGCCAAAGGGCGATAGTTTCCGTTGGCAGGAAGGTGAGAGATGTCCATGTGAGGTTGCTGTGTGTGTTGGTATGTGTGGGCATATGTGTGTGGGTGCCACAGCAGAGTGTGCACTGAGCTGGCCTCCAGAGCCTGGCATGCCTGGGGAAGTGCCTGCTTTGCCATTGTGGCCAGAGAAGGGTCACGCCACATGAGGCAGTGGAAAAATTGCCCTCAAATGCAGCTGTGCCCCAGCATCCGCATAGCCATGAGCAGGGTCCACATCCAGCCCTTCAAATCCTATGGCATCCCAGCCTGCAATGGGAAAGGGAAGCTGAGGAAAAGGAGATCTGGGCAGGCTGAATCCACTACTGGCATCTGGCTGCCATGTGCTAGATGGAGGGAGGTGGCAGCTCTGCTCGTGGCACTGGCGATGCTGGCTGGGGTGTTGCACGTCCCCTCTCCTTCTCTGGACTCTGGGATGTAAACAAGGCTGAGGTGTGAGCGAAGCAGGCTGTCTGGGTGGTTTGGGAGAGGAGCAAGGACAGCAGGCTGCAGCAGAGGGGAAACCTGCTACGGTACAGAGTGGCAGCCCCTGAATAGGGCACTGATGTGGGGCAGATCTTGCACCATAGCTGGCAGCTGAGGCAAGGCCAGAGACACTTGCTGTGACTGCCCCTCCTGTGACAAAGGAAAGGATGTGGAGCCAGGCTCTGCTTTTTTGTGTCCCTGCTCTCCCTGGTGCTTTGGGTGCAGGCACATCCACCTGTGCCCACCTGCAGGGTCAAAGGTCTCCTTCATACTTTTTTGCTCTGTTTCTCTCTTCCCCTTTCCCGCAGCTATCACAGGACAAGGAGCCTTCAGCTTCTCCTGACTTGTCCCTGGCACGTGCTTCCTTTCCCAGAGACAGCACCATGTCCTGCCCTTCACATCTTCTCTCCCACTCCCTTTCATACCTGCAAGACCAGGGACCTGGACAAAAGGCAGTTGTCAGGGCCAGACCTGTGACAGATGCCTTGAACAAACTTCAGACACATCCACAGAACCCTTTGCAGCAGAGTTTGGACCAATCTTTCAGGGAAGAATACAGCCACAGCTCCAGGTGCGCATCCCAGCTTTGCCCAGGAGAGAGATACTGGCTGTCACCAACCCATGAATCACATTCCACAGGGCAGCTCCACTGCATGGAAAAAGCCACAGACCTGGGGTGAATGAATGAATGAATGAATGAATGAATGAATGAATGAATGAATGAATGAATATTCTCATGGCCTTCCAGGCATGGGTGCACTCACTGGTAGGGCAGCAGGGCTGATCTGACCCATTCTAGACCTTGTTCCTTCAAAGTATTGCAGGGTCCACCTTGCCTGAGCTGAGCCTCACCTACAGCAGCTCCCTGGTCAGGCATCCCTGGTGTGATGGGTGGCACCAGCTACAGACCCTGTCACCGTGCATCTTAGCCCCAAGGGATTTGGCTGAGGAGCCTCCTCAGGAGGCAGGCTGAAAGGTTGAATCATAGAAAACTTTTCTTGAAGATCTGGCTACACATTTCCGGTTCCCCCTCCTCCCTCCCTCCTTTCCTCACCTTTTGTAAGTGTGACAAAGTCACTTCCAATCTGCCAGCATCTCACCTCAAGGAACAGGAACATGCACAAACATAACCGCTACACTTCCTGAGGACACATTTTTATCTGCTTGCTCAGAAGTAAATAAAAAATGGGAAGAAGGCTGGGCTCTGACCTGACAGAGTATTGCATTTACTAGGATATATATAGCCCTTGCTCTGGGCTTGACACAGGACCAGAGGCCTGTAGGGATGTGTATGATTATGTATTCCACCCTTTGCCAAATGAAGGGTTCTGGTACACATCAAACCACAGAAGAAACTATGTGAAGGCAAATTAAACTCAAAACAGAAGGTCCTATATGGGCACTTCATCTTGTTTTTTTGCCTATCCTTCCACCTCAGAAGGAGTCTCTCAGCCCAAAAGATTAGAAACAAAACCCCATGTACGTCTTTGACTTGGACTGAGACCCCAAAAGGCATGTCCCTGTCCTTAGGATTCTACTCCTTCTAGATCTTTCACTCAAGCTTGCAAGTCTCCAGTTCCTGCTCATGTTTTCCCTTCTCCCTCAACTTTATGAGCAATTGCCACTTGTCTTTCCACCTCTGACCTGAATCTCAGGCCTTTCTCATCACACACAGGACTTCCAAATATGCATGTCCATCTTAACTCTGGAACTCCCACTCATTCCAACATTAGGAGGAACAAGTGTCCAATCAACAGTTTATTATCCCTCCTACACTGTACTTCCTGGCCTTCAGGTCTTGGCAGAAAAAAGAGAAATGTCATAGGGAAAACAGAAAATGCTTGTGCTTACCAAGTATTTGATAGAAGAATGTGCCAAAAATTTCATAAGATAAAGGGATCTGATCTCCCTTAAGAGAACTTCAACATTAACCCAGCCTCCCTCAATATAAACAAATACTTGAAGCCTACTCCTACAACCCATTGTATTGTCCTGGGATTTTTTTTTTTTTGTAATCTCCAAAGAATTCTTTTTTTGAATTTGCTGAAAGCTTTTCCAGCAAAAGGAAGAGGGTTGTCATAATTAAAAGTGTTCAAGCAGTAAATATTTCAAGGTAACAGTTCTTTGCAAAGGAAACAGACATGAGATTGCCAAGGATTACCCAGGGAAATTTCAGAGCTCCGTTAGACTTTGTACCTGGCAATTTCAGGTCAGTGTCTTTTCCATCACATCATTCAGCAATTGCCAGAGCTAGAATGAATAGGTTGGGATAGAAGAACAGATTTAAGTGCAAAACAACCAAGGAAAAAAGTTTAATACCACTGAAAAAATATATATATACAAAAGTTCTTGGAGTTTGTCCGGTTTTGTTACATAAAGCACCATTAATTCCAGAGTACATCACAACTCAGCCTACTACACTTTCCACAAAGCACCCGATACTCCTGAAATCTGATTTAGCACCAAGAGAATGCCATCCTGTTTAGCACCAGAAGCCTGTTAAACACACCCTTTGGTCCCCCTGCCCTCCTCTCTCACATGCATCAGGCACCCTCTGGCTGCTCATGGGTAGCACAGGAGACCTGTCACCAGCATTCAATCACCAAATAGCAAAGGAGAAAGAAGGAAGCTTGTTGATGGAGATATTCAGTGTTATAGAGGCTTGCTTCTCTTCAGGGAGGCATGGGGCACTATACACTGTAAATAGACTATGTCTGGGTTTGTCTGCTGAGAAAGAGAGAAAGGGATTCGGTGCTGAGCATCACCTCCATCTTTCTGCTTCCTCTTCTTCCTCTGAAGTCCTGTCTCTGAGCAATTCCACACACTTGACCTGCTAAGGGAGAGGAAGAAACCCACAGTCTCCTTTAGTTCCCATGATCCCTTCATCATGTTTCCCTGTGAAAAATCAGCCTTACCTCATTGAAACTTTGGTTTTTATACCCATTGCCTCATTGACCGTGGTGGGGAGGATCCAGAGCAAAGTTCCTGAAACTCATTGCAGTCTGCACAGTTTCCTTATAAAAGCATGGAGAGTAAGTAAATTGGATAAGAGAGAAAATGCCCTGCAAGTTTTTCAGGGTCAGTTTTAATACTCAGCCTTGGTCCCTGTTACTTTGCTATCCCAGGTTGTGTGTACTAGACCTAATCTTGTACAATAACACACATTTCTTTTGGGAGAGCCCTGGTACTCCCAGGTGCTACAGGCAGAGACCATGGCTCATCATGAGACAGCAGAAGCCAGGTAAGTCTGAAGATTTCCTGATCAGTGATGAGCAGAGGAGAAATACTCGTGTTTCTCCTGCTTGTCCTGCCCTGAGACTCAAAAAAGAGTCATGGCACTGCTGTTCATGGGAGCATCATGACACGTGAAAGTAGGTTTCCTAAAGTGTTGAGCCAGCCTTACCTGCTCCCCCCAGGACTGCAGCATCCCCTCCAGAGGGATGCAAGTGGGAGCAGTGTGAAACCAATATAAATAGTACTAGAAAACCCTACCACTGGCATTCCTTTCTCACTGCGACATCCCCAACCTGACAAAAAGAGCGAGGCTTTGTTTTAGCCACGTGCTTTTCTCAGTTACTCTGATGAGATTGCCAGAAAAGGGCATGGAGCATAAGGCAGGGAAGCTTTTAACCCTTGAGCAAGGTGCTGTAGTCTCATCTCTATCCCTGTTCCATCACAGAGGCAAAGAAGTGGCAGCCTGTCCAGGCTTGGAATTGACTGAATTGCAATTACCCCTACAGCCTTGAGCTCAGACCCTGAAACAGTGGTCCTTCAACACCAGTGTGGGAGAACCACGTTTAGGAGGACAATGAAAAGGCAGCTCTGCCAAAGGAGAGCATATTTGGGCACTCTCTCTGGACTAGTTTCCCATAGCTGATGAGCCAGGACTGAGCAGAACCTCAGGGGAAGCATGGGAGGGGGGTTTTCAAGGTTTCCTCTCTCTCGTTCTGTACTGATGATCCCTAGTGGGAACAGAATGGTCACTCTCCTGAATCATGGGCAGATGCCCATGGAGGGTCTGGCCAGGTGTCTGACCCTTCATCTCTTTGAAGAGCTAGAACTGGCACAGAGGAGGCAATCCCACCAGGTCTAGGTTTGTCAGCCAGCCCGGACTCTGTGACACAGAAGGGTGTCTATGGAAAGCCAGTTTAGAAGGCCAACAGTTTCCTTTTTGGAAAGACAATATCCTCTCTCAGCTCCTACATCTTCCTTGTGCTACAGGAGACCATTGGACCCCTGTCTGCTCTCCTGACTACAGATATCAGAGGTGACATTAAGAGCTTGTTTCAGGCTGCAAAACTGGCATGTCTAGTTGGGATGGAGAGGAGCCAGGATGTACCTCAGCACTGGGGACTGTCTAGCCCTTTCCACAGGAGTCCTTTGTGTATGAAGCCCCAAGGAGGGACATGGGCCCAGGAGCGGCTTTCCTCTTGCTCTAGAACCCTAAATGCCAGAGGCAGCTCTCTGGCAGATTGAGAAGAAGCCAATAACCTAAGTTGGGACTATGAGGTGAGGGGCAAGAGGTGGTAGTGCCATGATGTAAAGTGGACAGATACAGGTCTGGCTACAAGAGAGCGTGAGGTGGGAGCCAGTGTGGCAAGTTTCACACTCAGTGCCTGAGATTGGACAGGCCCATTTCCAAGTGATTTGCAGTGGTTAGGGCAGTAAAGAGAGAGAGAGAGAAAGAGAAAGAGAGAAAGAGAGACAGAGGGAGAGAGAGGAAAAAGGAAAAGGCCTAAGAGGCCCCAGGGAAGAGGAGAGGCAGTTATTCAATGCTGGGCTTGACCAAGTACCCGCTGAAGGTGATGTACACATCGACATCATCACTGTAAATGGCATTCTCCCGCTCCCGCTTGTAGAGCCTCACCCAGATCTCATCATTTTCCTGGAGCTCCAGCATGAGGCTCTGGCTCTGCATGATGCTGCGGTCACTGGGCTGGGCGTACAGGATGACTGCCTCTTCTTCGTTGTGCATGATGTGCATGTAGGTCTCCTTGAAGTTCCAGGTGTGGACATTGAGGCTGAAATAGTAAAGTCCGCCCACTGAGCAGTAGAACTTGCCATTGAACATGTCGAAGTGGCTGTAGAGGTTGACGAAGACGGTGTCAAAGATCAAGACCTGGAAGCCCTCGCTGCTGTGCAGAGCCTTCTTGCGGCCAACGGAGAACGCAGCGTACTGATGCTTGCAGGGGTCTCCCGCTGTGCCCATCTGTCCTTTACTGCCTTTCTGGCCCTGGGCACCCCGCTCACCTCGTGGTCCCTCCTTGCCCCATTTCCCTGGCATCCCAGGCTCTCCCCGGTCTCCTTTCTCTCCTGCAGGAGGAAGCAGAGGACACAACTCTTGTGTGATACCAACAGTGTGGAAGAGGCGGTGAGAAAGCCTAATGAGGAGGCAGAGGATTGCACAAAGAATGGGGCAATGACAGAAGGAACATTTCTGAGGGTCACAATACCACTGCTCTTCATGAGAAAGGAGCTAGCAGAGCTCTGGCAGTGACTGGAGTCTCTTCCCCAATGAATCCCATGCTCACCAATTGATACAGCTCTGCTGGAGGCACCAGGACCTTTCCCTAGGAGACTTCAGCCTCAGAGGGAGCCCAGCAGTCCAAAGTACCATTGGAGCTCCTGACCTCTTCTTCCTCCCCCACACTCCTTTACCTCCAGCACAGCCTCGCCCTCCCACACCCCTCTCCTATGACCCAATTATCCACACAGGACGCACATTGGTCTTGCTGTAGGCTGGAGAAGGTGAAGAGCTGCTAACGCCTGTGGGGGAATATGATTAGGAAGGGACAAAAGGGTGGGTCAGAGGGAAAAAATACAAGCTGGACCTGGCAGATGGAGCACTGCAACTTAGAGGGTTGGCACTTTCACAATACTGGCATGCTTTGAGTGTCTTGTAATGCTGCAGTTCTAACCTGGGTGTGTGCACTGCCCATCACACACTTGGGCAGGCTTCAATACAGAGAGAGACCAGCACCAGAATGTACTTTGTACATACAGAGAAGAAATGGGACTCAGAGCAGCCTTGTTCTTTTCCTCCTCTCCATCCCCCTGCATGGTATTGAAGGTCCTCATATGACACCCCACTCCAGTCTAGGCCTCTGTCTGCCCTTCTAAGCTCTGATGGATTGTACCTACTTCCAGGCAGGGCAGGGAAGGGAGAGCATCTGCCTAGTTAACCCAGACAAACCACAGAACTACAAGAAGTGTGTGGCAGCATCCAGCTGGGAACAGGCTTTTGCCCACAGCAAAGGCTAAAAGGAGAGTCCTGAAGGGAGGAGCTGATCTAAAATAGAGATCCCTTTCCCGTTAACTGAGCCAGCCACTACAGGGTGGAATGAGCTGGGGGTCACTGCCAGTTTAACCTGGAGGTGCTTGCAAATAACTGCTGCTTCTCTTTGCCCTCCTCCTGCTTCCAAATGCACATGACCCACAGAGCTGGAGAAGGTCTCCTCACAACCTCCCTGGGTGCCAATGCCCTCCAAACAAGCTTATTTTGCAGTTGATAATGAGTGTTCCTTCCCTCAGCCACCACAGGACTCTGTAAGTCAGAGAGAAGGAATGTGTCCTCCCAGCTTGGCAAGAGGCTGTCAGTGCCACTCCTGTGTTAGCAAGGAGGAAGCGTTAGTAGCAGTCAGCATCCTGAGAGACAGAGATACACACTGACTTCCATCCCCCCGGGCCACTCCTCATCACAGCACGGAACACCTAAGCCCCGAGTAGAGTGTGTGGTGTGATAAGTGTGTGCTCACTTATCTTCCAGGATGGCTCCTGGTGGTCTGTTAGCACAACCAGCAGGCCAGCAATCCAGCTGCCACCTTCACTGCAATGCCATCAGTCCCAGAGCCAGCCTTGGCATCCTGGGCCAAAGACTTACCCTTCAGAATGGTGATGTTGATATAGGGACGGACCTCTGGCACTGGGTAGGGAAAGTGGTGGTGGCTGGGAGGGACTGGTGGGGTATCTGTGGAAGAGTCCAGTGAGTCACAACAGCGCTTGCAAGCACCAGGGCCTGGTTCTGTGAGGTTGGGTTCATCAGCAGGTGCTCCAAACACAACAAGAGGGAGAAAAAGGAAGGTCAGGGATGTGCGCAGGTAGGTTATGTCCATGGTGACCTGGGAAGACATGAGGAAGTGCCAATAGTGAGGTATAAGAAGGGGAAGGACATAAGGGATGGAACAGAGATAATGATAAAACATCTTTCTGTGGTTGGAGCCAGAGGTGGGATGAAATGGCATTGCCCTGTGGAGGGAGCTTACATGCTTGTTCAAGGCTGCAATCTGGCCCAAGAGGATGTCCCACACCCTTCTCCACGGGCCATTGGAGACCCGGTGCTGACCCTGGGAGAAGGCTTGATGCTGACTAGGCAAACCATTAAAACCACTAGAATATTCAGTCCCCAGGCTGGGATAGAGGAAGGAGACAAGTCATAGAATTGTTAAGATTGAAAAAGACCTCTAGGGTCATTGAGTCCACCTCAAGAGTTCTTTAGCAAAAGCATGCTCTTGTAGGCTGCTCAATCTATGGGAAGTACTGTAAAAAATTCCCCAGCCCTTCTATCACTGTGTATCACTCTTTATAGGAATCTAACTCCAAAATCCCCATGTCCCAGATAGCGTCTGACCCATATCTCTTGGCAGAAATGCCTCTTTTCCTGTGTGCTGGGAACTTAACTCCAGTCCCTTCCTTTCCCCCCCATATCCCACCGGTCCCGGCGGCTCGGTCCCCTCCCACCCACGCCCAGTGGGTTCCCAGGCAAACCCCAGCACCTTCCCAAGGGGATGGCCGGCTCTCCAGCACAGCCTTGGGGCGGACCAGACGGGAGCTGCTTCTCTGCCGAGGGTGAAGAACGGGAAGCTCCGCAGCTTGCAGAGAAGAATGCTTACGAAAGACAGACCCGCCGAGCAGCAGAGAAAGCCCCTGGGCAGCCTGTGCCCCCGTCCTGCTGCCTGCCCGGCGCGGCGCAGCTGCTCACCCCGGGGGCTGCCGGCTCCCCTCTTCGCTTCCCAGCCCCTGCTCGCCGGCTCCCCTCCTCCTGCAGGGCAGGCCCCCGGGCCCATGGCTTTAAGGAAACCGGCTCTTGGCACAGGCGCTGCTCAGCGCTGGCTGGGTGCGCAAGCTGGGCTTGGACCGGCTCCCTCCCTTCTCCTCTCCCTCCCTCCCTCCCCGGCTTTGGGTGCTCTCCATCCTAAACCGGCTTGGGTTTCAGTGTCTTTTTAACTCTTTCCTAGGAAGTGCCTTTTCCTTGTACGTGCTGTTGGTTTGGTTTTGTTCTCTGCCTTTTCATTTCCAGTCAGCAAAAAATGCAGGCAGCACAGGCTGTGCCTTGTGCAAGGGGCAGGCAGCAGCAGGGCAGGGTCCCAGCCTTGACATCTTGGGATGGACAAGGTAAGGTGCACTGGTGCCAGGGACAGGCTTTCCTTCAGGCAGGATGCTCCAGGATTCTGCCCTCGGTCCTTGCGCTAGTCCCTTGTCCCATCCATTAGTCCTTCACTTGGCCATGCTCTCTCCCCAGCTGTGCCTGACCCACTCATAGTCCCCAAACCTCATCTTTCATTCTCTCCTGCATTGTTTTTTCTGCACGTCACTGTGGCCTCTTGCCCTAGGCCTGATATTTCTACAGGAGCAGCTGCCAACTGGGAGAGGCATCAGTTTTTCCCTCTCTGGTCATCCCCTCTGCCTGGGCAGAGCCCCAAGCCTTGTGCTCCAGCACGTGTCATCCCCTGGTCATATCCCTTGTTTAGGTCCCAGGCTGAGCATTTTGGATGGGACGGATATGCCTGGTCTAAAGCAGAGCCTGGCTGCTAGGAGCTGCCTGCCAGCAAAACTGAGGATCTGGAAACAAACCCTGGCTGTGACCATTGTCCCCAGCTTGGCGCCAAGCGGACGAGCTTGTGCCTTTGGGGTAAGCACAATGTGGCTGCAGCAGAACATCGGAATGAAGGGCATTTTGAAGGGGAGAGGAATGCAGGGTGGGAGAGACAGGAGATTTTTCTCACACTGTGGAATATGTTGGGAAAAGGATTAGAAGATTCCATCCTGCACCAAAACTGACCTGGGTATTTATACCCTGGGTATGTGTGTAGGGGAAGGCGGGGTGTGCACATACAGACCTTTGGGAGGCAGAAGGAAGGATGGACAATATCTCTGTTCTGCAGGGGTCAGAAATGCCAAGTCAGCACTGTGCCTCCTGCAATCTCCAGGAGGAGCTGCAGAAGGCTCCAAGGTTTCTGAGGGGAATAGGCTCCAAGGCTTCTGAGCATGTCTACGTGTGCTGAGACTTATTTTTCCCTGTTTCCCTTCTGCCATTTGTTTGGTTTAGGAATGGGAGGCCCTGCTTCCCAGAGAGTGGCTGGCGTTTGGCAGGACCCCAGAACCACTGGAGAAGCAAGCGGAAAACTCTGGGAAAATATGTACTGTGAGCTGGGGGGAAGGGAGGAATGGGGGCTGGGAGGCCTGGAGATATTCTCAGGCTGCCTGTCAGCCTGGAGCTCAATGAACATGGAGTGCACATGCCTTTCAGCTGGGGCAGGAAGAGGAGGGAGAAATTCACTGCTCAGCACATGAGCTCCAGCACTGACATGCAGTGAAATCCACTGCAAGTTGGCCACATTTGCCTGTGCCTCAGTTTATCCTTTTGGGAAATGAGAGGGGGGAAAAGGTTAGGGCAATACTTCTTGCTGATGGAGCCTAACCAGCTGACAGAAGAGGGTTTTTGTGATCAGTTGTGTTGTCTACTCCTGGCTGCTGCTGGTGGGAATCTTGGCAGCTGACAGTTCTATTAAAGGCAAGTAAATTTTCTGGGGTACATGAGAGACTGATACTGAAGACAACGTTCCTGTCTGTCCCAAAAAAGCTTCTGCAGTCCCTCTCAGGTTTTCCTGCCTGGCTTATTTCCAAACATGACATTACCCACTTTTGCAGTTCTTGGCCTTTCCAAGGGAAACAGGTAGCAGGAAGGCCATTGTCCACATTTCCATTCCACTTTTCCATCTGCACTCCTGAGCTGCTTGCAGCCAAGCAGATGTTCTTCATGGGGGACCTCATCAGCTGGGGCTTTGCCTGTGTCTCATCTGACTGCAAGAACAGCTCACAGTGGAGAGCGAGCAGGACTTTGTATTTAATGTCTCATCTGGGCTGAATAGGGACCTACCAGGAGCCAGCAGACAAAGATGTGCTCTGGTGGCATTGCCCAGCTGGGCAGAAGTTTATACCAGTAAAGACACTTTTGCTAGGGTAATATTGCCCTGCTCCCTGAAGGGAATGGTGTGGTCCAGCAATATTTTGCCAGGGTAGCCACATTTGCAGGAGATGTTGAGAGTTCTATCCAGTAAACCTGTGCCAGCCATGCTTAAAGTGCAGTCCAAGCCTGAGGCTACCTTGTGTGCCCAACAATCTTTACTCTACCTCATCACACACTTTGCCTTGGAGGCAGCCCAGGGAAGCACTGTCCAGATTATACTGCAACAACCCCTGCTCAAAAGCAGCTGTTTCCTCCTCCTCTGTTTCCTCTCTTTTCCTGTACCCACCACAACACTGGAAAAGTAGGGGAACAAAGAGTGTCTCGACCTCAGTGGCTGCATCCATGCTCTTACACCTCTCTACCATGCATATGGAGAAGGAAATTGATGTTTTCTGTCCTCTCTAGCCCCTGTGTACAGTTCAGCTCCCCTGTGGCACATGTGGATCATCTGCCCTGCTACACACACACACATCCATGCACACTCACCCTTCACAGCTCCTCTCTCACCAAACCTCCGGAGTGAAGGTATCATTTGCACCAAGAGGCAGAGCTTCTTCTCTTCCCCTTCCTGACTGCTCCTCCTCTAGCACAGCTGCCTTTCATTCCCCGTGCTCCCCACTCCTCTGCCCCTAATCTTCAAGAGCACCACAAGCCGGGAGGGAAAGCGGAGCGCCTCTTACCTCCGCTCCCCTGCGCAGGGGTCCCGCGCGGAGTTATCCGTACCCTGTATCCTCAGCTGCTCCTGGTTAGCAGCGCGGGAGGGAGGGCCGGCAGGGCCCAGCTGACTCCAGCCAGATGCTCGCCAAGTGCTCTTATGTAATTACTGTCTTTTCCATCCTGCCTCCAAGGCCTTTGTGAGTGCCTCCCCTCCTGCTCTGGCCCGTGTCAGGCTTGGCTCTCCCTCCCTCTCTCCCTTCTTCCCTCCCTTCCTCCCTCCCTTCTTCCACCCACCCTGCACAGCATCACAATTTGCTCAGCTCAACAGCTGATTCCTTCTGGAAGCAAAGTTCAGGCTTTTGGCTACTGCTGTTACTACCCTTGGAGAGAAAGCTCACACGTGTTTCAAGAGCTGGGACGGGACGAGCAGCATTGCTCTGCACTTGTCTTCTCCATCACAGCCTGTCTACTCCTGGGTACCTTTGCCTTGCCCTTCCATAGTGCCTGTAAATGGGTAGGGGTTCACCTGAGACACAGAAAAGTGGCAATGTGGTTTTTGCTTCAGCAATTTGTGGTGCCCTCAGGTTATCCTGCAACAGCAGCTGTCACTCTGCTGTACCAGGATCACTGATCATCTCTGGCCAGGCAGCAGAAGAGGCTGGAAAGAATAGATGACCTTTAAAGGTCCCTTCAAGCCCAAACTATTCTGTGATTCTATGATTAGATGAATCTTTTCCAGACTGTGGACTCCACGTCTGTGCACAGGGCTTGTGCAACAGCCAGCTCTTGTTACTCAACAGCACCAGCGTGGTACAAAAGTGCTGGCTTAGAATACTTTCTATGTCTCTAAGGGTGGGTAGACCTATTAGATGTCAGCTGCATGGCTACATTTCTCTTTAGACTTCTGCCCATGCGGGGTCTGGACCAAGTAGAAATCAGAACTGACACGTTCCCTGGCTTTATGCAGGCTGCTGCTGAGTTTGAAGGCACTTCTGCCAGCAGGGATTTCTGCTGTGTTCTGCTTGGCGGCCTGGCCTGTCTCACACAGAGATCAAGGCCTGGCAAAGACTCTGCTCTTTTTCTTTTTTTTTTTTGCTGTGCATTGCTGAAATGCCACGTGGCTGAGGAGCAGCTGGAAAGAGCTGTTCACCTGCACTCATTGCTTGAGCAAAGATGTTGCTGGACCTAGCAGTCTCCAATATTGAGCATGAAAGTGTGAGCTTGTCTCCTGCTTCCCAGTGCCCCCAAGCCAGTCCTTGTGTGGCACAGCTGAACAGGGAGAGTATCAGATGCTGGCTCACAAGCTGCATCAGTTGGAGATGCCTCACAGCATCACCCAGGCTGCCTCTCTCTCTATCAGCAGCTTTTCCAACTAGAGTGTCCCATCTCTTACCCTCTTTTGTGACCCTGCCTGTGAGACTAAGGAACTGCACTGGTATCCACTCCAAACTCTGTCATATGACTACAAGGACTAACCCTACTGCAACCAGAAAGAATTTGCTGTCTTGTGAACATCTAGATCCAGCAGCTTGGCTGGGTGGGAGATACCAGGTGATATTGCAGCCTGTTTGAACCAATTCTTAAAAATAACCTTCAGGCACACCTGCTGCCTTCTGCTTTTCTGTATTGGCATACGCCTGAAGACCCCCTCCTCCCATCCACTCCTGTGTAGATCTAGAATTTTACTCTTTTGCCATCTTCTCCTATGCACACCTCTAGACCTGCCCGTATCACTTATCAACAGCAGATCGCTACTCGGGCCATATCAGCTCTCACAGGGAGTGCTGAGAAAGGTGCTGCAGTGGTTTGGGTGAGAAAACTTTCTTCAGAGATACCCATGAACTTTTTCACCTAAGAAACAAAAACTTTGTGAAGGGGGGGTGATGGGGCATGAGTGGACGGGGGATGGGCAAGGAAGCTGATGTTTAGGAACTCACAAACTCTTGGATCTGTGAGGTGTGCTTTCCACTAAGGGAACCAGACTGACGTGACAGAATTGTAGAATCACAGGGTGGTTTGGGTTGGAAAGGACCTTCAAGATCATCTAATTCCAAGCAGGAACATGTTCCAGTAGATCAGGCTGCTCAAAGCCTGCCAGGGATGGGGCAGCCACAACATCTTTGGGCAACCTGTAGCATTGCCTCACCACTCTCACAGTGAACATTTTCTTCCTAATAGCTAATATAACCCAGAGCTCCTTCATTTTAAAGCGTTCCCTCTTGTCCTATCACTTCATGCCCTTGTGAGAAGTCCCTCTCCAGCTTTCCTCTAGTCTCCTGTTAGGTACTGGAAGGGACTGTAAGGTCTCCATGGAGCCTTCTCTTCTCCAGGCTAACAACCCCAATTCTCTCAGCTTGTCTTCATAGGACAGATGCTCCAGCCCTCTGATAATCTTTGTCACTGTCATCTTGGACCTGCTCCAACAGGTCCATGTCCTTCCTATATTGAGGGTCCCAGACCTGGATGCAGCACTCCAGATGGAGTCTCACCAGAGAGGAGCAGAGGGACAGGATCACCTCTCTCCACCTGCTGGCCACGTTTGTTTTGAAGCAGCCCAGGACACAACTGTCCGTGCTGTGAGTACGCACCTCTCATTCCTGCACAGGCCCCTCTGGATGTCTGACCTGCAGGGGGGGATATCTGACACGGGTTATGTGTATGCTTTTGCTTTGTTTGTTTTCAGTAGTACAGATCTGCCAATGAGCCAACTTAAATTAAATGCTTAAGTAATTTAGTTAAAGTATTAAGTTTAAATACCATATGTCTGTCCAACAGAACCCCAGAAAAACTCTTTTCCACTTGTTTAGCTATCCTTGTAGTTATATTGTTAATGCAAATCTGTGTGTGCTTTGCCATGAGAGCCACTTGTTGGCACGGAGAGGCTCCACTGCCGCCTGGCAGCGCAATCCTAGCCCCAGTGAGAAGGCAGGAGCCCGGGCGCGTTCCCAGCTCGCCGCGGTGCCGCACCTGCTGGCCGGTGCCCGATCCCCCTCTGCAGGACGCGCCGCGCAGCGCCCGCATCCCCGCATCCTCTGCACCCCCTGCATCCCCTACATCCCCTGCACCCCCTACATCCCCGCATCCTCTGCACCCCGTGCATCCCCTGCATCCCCGCATCCCCTGCACCCCCTACATCCCCTGCATCCCTTGCATCCCCCGCATCCCCCGTGTCCCCCGCGCAGCTCGGTGTCACCCCCGCCCTGCCCCTCCTGCCCCGCTGTGTGTCCCCCGGAGGTGTCCCGGTGTCCGGGAGCAAGGCAGGACCGGGATGGGCTCTCGCGTCCCTTCCTCCCGCAGCTCAGCAGCCGCTCCGGGGCACTGCCCGCCCGGGCACAGCTCGCCAGTGGAGGCATCCCTATTGCCGTGCCCCGCGGCCCTGTTTGTCATGTAGAGAGGGCTGCTGTGCTGCTGTGCTGCAGCCCAGGCACGTGTCCTTGCCCGCTGCATTGACGCACTGGGTGTGCGCGTGTGCCTGTTTGTGCATGACGTGCTGAGTGTGAGATCTGCGTGAGCCGGCTGCGTGGTGAGTGCCGTTTGCATAGTTTATGCTTGGGAAGGCAAAGAACAGCAATTTTTCATAAGCAAATATTTGCATATTTTCCACTCGTTCGAGCAGATAAAGCATTTCAATTCTCTGTCGGATCCTCAGGAGAGCTAGGAGCATCTTCTTTTTAAAGGTGTTTCCCTTTTTTGTATTCCCCTGTTTCTTTTCTCTGGAGGCTACTCCATTACAACAATGTTTCCTGGCCCCTCCATACACCCCCTTGTTCCACAGCCTTTTAAAACAGCAGAAAGCAGAACATGGCTTGGACAGTTTTGCTGCTGCCTGATCTGAGCTACTGTGGTTCCCTGCTGATGACAAATACAGCAGCTCCCTAACAACAGCTTCAAATGACATTATGTGTGGGCTGTGTTGGTAACAACCTAGAAACACAGCCTCTGTCCTCGTCTCTGGAGCCCCTCTGCCATTCACCTCCCTTCCAGTTTTCCTCCTGTCGATTCACTGCAGAGCAGAAAGGTCACACTGAGTGGGTCTGCAGCTGCCCCAGACCACTGTTGTGTGGTTGGGTTTGGTGTGTGTGTGTCCTTGGCAAGGCGCAGTTGCTCTCTCCCAGCCTGACCTGTGTGCATTGAGGGGAATGCGTCGTGCTCCTGGTGCTCATGCTCAGGCTGAGCAGTACACACAGGTCTGGGTGTGTGGGCACCTGTGTGGGTGGCCCCATGTGGTCTCATGAACATATACACCTGCTTGAATCTGTGCATGGCATGACTATGTGTGTTTATGCACATCCACGCTGTTGCATGTGCACACATGCATGCAATCATGCAATAAACACTCATTTGCATGCATGCATGCATACACAGCACATACAAACGCCTCTCTCTATCTGCTCTTGTGAGCTCTGATGCGTGTGCACGGTCTCCCTGACAGAATGGGTTCCCCGTGTCTCTATCACCCCATCTGTAATCACAGATTGTTTGCTGGGAAGAGGATTGCACAATGCTGCTGAAATCATTGCAGCCCTTTCTACTCTTGCAGCTCTGATCACTACGTGACAAGAATGAAACCTTTTGTGCAGCACAGGGCTTGATGGAGCCCTTATCTCTGTGTCTCTGTGCCCAGAATAGAAAAACTCTTTTCCATTCCTGACTGGATCAATCCCCCCTGAACAGACCCAGACTTTCATTTTGCCACTGCATGTAGTCCCCATGGCCTCTGGGTTGCCCAGAGTCAACCACAGAATTGTTAAAGGAGAGGGAGAGGGATCACAAGGGCAACCAGATTAATGCCATTACCACAGAAAACTCTGGGGATTCACCAACAGGGACACAGTGCTGAGGAAAGAGCAGAGGTCAGGAGGCAGTGACTTCATGACCATCATTCCAATGCCTTTTCCTATGAAAAACAGCCTTTAAATCAGTGGTGATAGTTTGAAGAATTTTGTGGTAATTGTCTTCTCTTCATGAATTTTGGATAATAAATGCCTTTTCCTTCCCCTCCCCCAGTCTTATTTTCTGTTCATCTTCATTTTTCATTTCCCCAATTTGTCACTGCAAAACAGAATACAGCCTAGGGGGATGAAGAAAACACAAGACAGAAAAATGTGATGCTTGTGTCTCTTTTCTTTTAAATCCATGTTTAATCTAAAGATCTCAATTTATTTTTTTTTTTTCAGATTTCCCTGGAACACATTTTGTTTGCCCCAGCAGGCTGCCCTGCAGAGCTGCCTTGGTGGGAGCTCAGATTCCGTGTGTCAAAATGATGTCTCCTTGGCAGGCTTGCTTGGTGCTGGTATTGCAGTGCTCGGGCTCTTAAGGAATGTTGGTATTTTAAGAAGCCAACCAGTCGACAGAGTTTCTTGAATGGTGATTTGCAGCAGATGGAGCTGCAAAGGCGTGTGAAATGAAGTCACAGCTCAGTTTGGTGGTGAAGGAGATTGTTCAGTGTGTTGGCAGCTGGGGAACTCTGCCCATCTCCCCATGGCAGCTGGGCTGCCCCTCCATGGATATGGAAAACCATCCTGTATCTGCCCCCACACCCACCTGAGATGCTTCCTGTAGGGTCTTTGCTCACAGTCACATGCCTTCTTCAGTGCCTGGTCATCAACCACGATGATGCTACCAGCTACTAGCTCCTCAGATAATCCCATTTCTGCTCTGTCCTACAGTGACTGCTCTGACAGGGAAGTCCAGCACTCACCTGGCTCTGCTCTTCTCTGCAAGAGGAGCAACATGGACCAGAGTTTGAAGTGCTGTATTGTCCATCTATCTGACCATTTGGTAGTCAGCCCTGTTAATCTTTCTACCATCCAAGCCCTTCCCATCTTTCTTGTTGCCCCTTATAGAGGCAGAAGCTTTGGCAGTGCATCCTTATTCTGCCAGGATTTCTTGGTTGTGTTTCATCCAGTGGATGTTGCGGGAGCTCCCCAAGAAACTAAAACAGAGGCTTTTTTTAGTCCAACAAACTGTATCCCACGCCCATGAATAGTTTGGCTGCTTTTCCAACTGGGGCCCACAGGGAAGCTGATGCATGGGTTGAAGGAGAAAAAGATGTAAGGACATAGCAGAAGATAGAAACTAGCCACCAAGCTCTTTCTTTTCCCTGTGAGCTGAGCCTCCTGAGTGTCTGGCTGCCCGTGCTCAGGGGAGTGCTGTAAGGGCAGCTGAGTATTCCTGTGTGGTCTGGCAGGCAGCTCAGCTCCCGAGGCTGAACTTGCAGGCATGGACAGCTTGGCACCAGCATCCCAGGCTTAAAGAGGAAACATGAGGATGTAGGATTTCAGGGGACAATCATTATCATGGAGGTGATGGCAGTAAAAGTGGCTGAGAGCACAGCTGAATGTGTTTTGTTAGTTGTGTCTGCAGTCCCTGCCCATCTTTCCTCTACTCTCTCATCAGGCTCTGAGATGTCTGTTCACCTGACACCCTGTGTCAGGGTGCCAGTCCTTTTCCAAAACTGGGTGATCTGCACTGCAGTTCTGATGCCTGCCAGGCCTTCACATCTTCTCACATTGCCTTTGTGTGACCTTGACTCTTGCTTCCTCATAAAGTGGTTCTGTTCCCACGATCCTCAGCTGCTGCAGCTTGTTCTGCTTTCCAGCCCAGGGGAAGACAGGCTTTTGGCTTCTGTCCCAGCACACCCAACCCCATGCCACTCCTTCCTTTCTCTTACCTTCTCTCAAGTGAGATGTATTCCCATTATCCAGCCAGCCTCCATAACTGACCCTCCACGAGTCTCAACATCTCCTGAGCTCAGGGAAGCTTGTGTCTTTCTGATGGGTCCCTCCTTCCCATTTCTTAAAACTGTTTGTTGAGAAAACTGCCCAAAGGGCTGCAGTATGAGGGTCATTTCCATGGCTGTAGCTCAGCAATAGCATTCATGCAGAAGTTAAAGGTGTGGGGACAGACATTTTAGCAGAGCTGCAGGAATGAAGCCAAAGTGGAGAAGGAGACCTTCATCCCACCCACCCTTGTACAGTGCTGCTCCTCTAGCCTGCACACTCAGATGGGCCCATCCACAGCTTCCCTTCAATTACCAGGGTTCAGGAGCAAGCACTCATCCAACTCCACAGCAGCATACTTGCTCTCAACTCTTATCCAAGCATTCACATCCGCACTTAAACATCCTGCAATTTTGTAAACACACTCCCTCATCTGTGTTTGTGTACACTCACACACATGCATACCCCCTTAGGTACCCCTGTACACATGTGCACACCCCGAGCAGATGAGCATCAATGCCCAGAACTTGCACCAGCCTCCCTCCCTGCCCTGACTCCTCGGTGTTCAATCCTCTTCAGCCATCCTCATATATGTACAGTCCAGGGAACAAAGTTTTGCCTATCACTACCTTTGTTCACATGCAGACACATAATTTGTTCACCATCCTGAGCCAAATACTCAACCACTTTCCACAGGATAAACTGGTTCCTAGTATTGCCCAGACTTTTTACAACCACAGCTTTCATACAGTGGAAATCCCCTGAACTCTGTCTGCTTCCTGCCCCCATCCTGTACTGAGAGATGCCTTCGTCTCCTGTATCAGCCAAACATAACTCCATACAGAGATTGACTCAAAGGCATTGTGTATTCTCAGGAGAGTCAAATCTATAGCAATCTTTCCCCTAAACACACAGAATGGTTTTCCCACCTGGCCTTCTAAGTCCAAAGATTTTTCTTTATCTACAGTAAAGCTTTAGGAGAAGAAAAGAAATGCTGCCTCCAACTCATGCCCCATTGTCCTCTTCTCTACCTTTGTTACACCTCCCACCAGGGTGCAGAGGCACCAGGAGATCCCTGAGGAAAGAAATGTTCCGTTTTTTATCTCAGGTAAGTCTCAGCATCCTGCCCAGAGTGCATAAGAGCTCTGAAAAGAAAGAGGAGGATTTGAGCAGTCAGTCATCTCCAACCATGACCAGCAGGGACAGGAAATCTGTCCCCAAGACTTTTTGAAGACCTAGAGAGGGGCCAGCCATGCATGCAACTGGCTGGTATGTCTTTGCTGCAGACATTTCTCCTTCCTGTTCATCTTTTAAGGCAAACCACATCTCATGCTCATATGGAGGATAGTCAAGGCACTGGGTTGCCTACGCATGGTATATGCCATCTGGGGACTTCCTCGAGGTGCCACCATGAGATGGCAGCCTATGCCCTCCAAAGCACTGTCATCTAAGGGCAGATCATTGCTCTAGGGCTGACCTTGCTCCTCTGTACTCTTAGTGCCCATCATCCCTTCAGCTCTCCCTAAATGCAGTCTGCTCTTTACCTGGTGTTGCCAGATGAACAGTCGTTTGCTCCTGGTGGTGAATATGATGCTTGGTCTTCCAAACCCGCTGGCCTGTGGAACTGCACAATGTTATTCTGTAGGATAAAGGACTCAAAAGCAAACAGCCCAGCTGTGCCAACTTTTACCAGTTCACCAAGTGGACAGGTATGACTTTGGGGTCACCAACCACAAGGAACCACCAAGAGACTCCCAGTACAGAGGGACACATGTGTAAAGGAGAGGGAAAATACACCAGTGATTTTGGGGAAATTAATATCATATGTATGTTTGTTCTGGTAAAATCAGTGAGCATGTGTGTAAAATATAGTATATAAATGGGAGCTTTTTCTGTACTCAGCATGCATGATATTTTGAAGGAGATACCCCCCTGTGCATCCAGCCAAATAAAGAATGCCCGCTTCTTAATGTTACATTAGTGTTAAGGAGGTTTTATTTTTTACCAATTTCTGGTAACACTGGTACCACACAAACCTCAGGTGTCTCTTCCAAAACCAAGAACAATGCCTTGCTTTTTCCACAAGATCACGGAGCCCTATTAATGGGACGTGAAGGGGATCCCATGTCCCGATGTCTCTCTCCCCTGCACCACCCCTTTCATCATAAATAACTGACATGCAACTTGTTGCTCTTTTCGCATCCCGCAGCGGGCTCCTCAGGGAGTGGTTTTTGCTCATTGCTTTTTCCTTCTCCACTGCTTAGAGGGCGCTCCTGCCTGTCGTTTCCATTCTGGGTGATCTTGCTGATCTCACCCTCTTCCCTTTCGTCATCGATCTTCTCGGGGGGGCCTGCTGGCACCTCCTGGCTCTGGACTCGGCGGGACGGCCTGAAGATGGCCCTGCGGAAGCCCTGCTTGAAACGGTAGGAGAGGAAGCCGTAGATGATGGGGTTGGCGCAGCTGTTGGCATAGGGCAGCACCACCACAAGGAAGTAGACTCCAAAGAGGGATGGCTCCTCTGGCAGCGGGCAGACAACATTGATTATGTTGAGGACGTAGAAGGGAAGCCAGCAAAGGACAAAGACAGCCACCACAGTCACCACCATGCGGGTCACTCTGCGCTCGGAAAGCTTGTGCTTGGAGGACAGAGCCCTGACCCTCCTGCCAGAGGAGCGAACCTTCACAACAATCAGGAGATAACAGAGACAAATCACCAGGAGCGGCCCAAAGAAGCCCAGGGTGGCAGTGTAGACGATGAAGCCAGCTCTCCACACCGAGGCAGGCTCTGGCCACTGGATGTGGCATGTGCTCATCCCTAAAGGGACATCTGAGAAGATAACCACGGGCAGCACCACTATGGAAGACAGTACCCACACGGTTACACTGACGGCCTTGGCCACCCGTGCTGTCCTCCATTTGGAGGACTTCCCTGGATGGACCACAGCCAGGTAGCGGTCCACGCTCATCACCGTCAGGCAGAAGATGCTGGTGAACTGGTTGATGGCATCCACGGCCATCACCAGGCGGCACATGAAAGAACCAAAGGGCCAGTAGGACAGGGCATTCTGCGCAGCAAGGAAGGGCAGGCCCAGCATGAAGAGCTCATCAGCCAGGGCCAGGTTCAGGATGTACACATTGGTCACCGACTCGCTCACGGAGTGCCGCAGGACCACATAAATGACCAGGGAATTCCCAGCCAGCCCCACCACACAGACAATGAGGTAGACCACAGGGATGAGGACACCACTGACAACTACACCAGGGCTGTCAGTGGAGGAGCTGTTGGGGGTAGTGAAGCCTGCCCAGCTACTGGAGGCATTCCCCTCCTCCAACACTGCTGGCGTGGGGAGGCTAAAAGCAGAAGTGTCCATAGCAGAGGCAGGGAAGAGGGCAGGGAGCAGTGTCCTTTGCAGGATCAGTTAGCAATCTGGAGCTGAGGGGAGGAGAAAAAAAACATTGATAATAGGGACATGACAGCTGAACAAGCCACATTAACTGTGAATTAGATATGGGCAGGCTGGGAATGAAGGGGAGTTTGTGGATGCTAGCAGATGCTGGAAAGTCTAGGATGTTATCAAACCCATCTAGTCCTGTGAGGCACAGTGGACATGTAGGGACAAACAGGGACATGGCTCAATGGGGGCCTCTCCTCTAGCGAGAGATCCTCTGGGGAAAGATCAACAGACTAGCATAAGGACAGGGAAAGTTTTCATTTTCTGCTAATGAATCCAGTAGTAAGGATGTGGTCACCAGGGCCTGGTTCCCATTTATGAGTGGCAGGTGCTTTACAAACAAAATAGGGAAAAGCGTGCAGTGACAAAGAGCCTTTCCAACTCTGACTTTCCTATTCTCTGAGTATTTATTCTCTTGCTTGCTGAAGCTCTTTTTGGTCTGGCCAGGTTATTGTTAGCCCCACAGGAGAAAGAAAAGCACTTTCAATCCAAGCAGAGAGGCTTAGCTCAGCATGTAAGCTGAAGGGCAGCTGGTTTGTGTTATGCCAGTTTGAGAGTAAAGGAAAGATAATATTGGGTACACCAAGAGGATTAGCCCAGATCCCTCTTGTCTCTTTTTCTCTTGTTCTCCTCACCTTTCTCTCCCTCTCCTTCTGCACGTTGCAACACACTGCTAATGGTAGAGTCTCTGCCTACCCCACCTGTTTGCAACACCAAAGCAGCAACCCAGCCTTCCTAAGCTGAGGAGCCCAATTGCTCATCACGTCAGGGTTTGGCATGGAAACAGCAGTCAGCTCGCTCAGAGACAGCCTTGAGCAAACAAGCTTTCCATTCCCACCAGCTCGCTGCTGACACTGGATGAGGAGCTGCAGGGAGAGAAGGGACAGTAAAGGGATGGATGTGCCTTTTGTCAGGGCTCCATTTGTGAAATACAGATCCCAGCACATATTGCAGATGAGAGACACCTTGGAAAACCTAATGCAGGGGAGGTTTGTGTTTCTTTCAGGATTACTCCAGCTTTGGAAAAATCTTCTAGAAGTGTGGACTGGCAGGGTCGTCCTCCTAAATTTGGTCCTTGGAAGGGAAGATGACTAGGTGGAAGTGAATGGGGACCCTAAGGCTCTCTTTTTCACATCTCAACAAATCTCTTAGGGCTCTGAAGCTCATTTTCTATTGAAAATAAAAAGGTGTATGTCAAAGGAAAGGGCTCCCAAATTTAACTACTTTCAGGAGGCAAGAGACACTCCACAGATTTTCTCGCAGATGTGATTTTCTGTAGCATCACAACTTTCTTCACAAATGTCTAATATATACAGTGTTTAGGTTTTTCTTGTTTGGTTGGGTTTTTGTTACTTGTTTGTTTTTTAGGTGCCATTCCAAGTTCTGGGAACCCTAGGGGAGACCTGAGCTTTAGATGGATTCCTTGGACATCAGACAGGCAAACCCAACAGACTCTACAGATATATCAAATTTTATGCTGAAGGTACCTCATCTGATGGGCCCCATAAAAACATAGTTGAGTAACTATATCTTAAGACCATTTCTACAGGTTACTGTATAAATGTTTCCTGCTTTAGAGCATTTGAGTTTTGAAGGATTGGGATTGTTTAGATTTTCTTCATTTTCTGGTGCCTTGGGCTGTGACACACTGTCCTGACAGAAGCCCATCTCACAGGGTCCTACAGCACCAGGTTGTCCCACACATCATGATGGCTGCGATGAATAAGCACAGTAGGAAGTGATTCGAGACTCCAAGTTCAAGGATGATATTTTTTCTTATTCTGTTCTAGTGACACAAACCACTTGTTGGAGAAAAGAGGAGGGCAATGGCTGCTCTAGGGACAAAGATCCCTACAAAAGGTGGCAGAAGCCAGAACATTCTGTTCATAAAAGGATGATCCTCTGAAAGGTGAAGACATAGATAAGGATCCTTTTGGATGTTACTCCTGCATAAAAAGGAACTTAAAGAAGAAAAAGGCCAAGCATTTGGAGCCTTATAAACACCAAATACGGATGGAGATACTCCTGGTGGAGCTGTAAAGCATTTGGAGAAGTGTCTGGGATCCAGATCTCAAAGCCCGTTGTTCAGACTGTTGTTTGGCAATACAGTAAATCCAGCTTCAGTGTAGCTTCAGAAGCCCTATCAAAAATGCTAAGGCATGTATCAAAGAGCACAGATTTCCTTTAAACTCATTTTCCTACTCTGGCAGCTGCAGTGGAGAAACTTGATCTTTAAGCAGGTGTGGTCTGTTGCTGCCATTTTAGCTTTGTCAAGTACCATGTACCTGCTCAGATGCTATGTCACACATTTTGGCTAGTTTGGCAGCAAAAACACTGGGCACCTGTGCTCCATCTAGTTTGGATCCACTCTGCTGGTTGCTTTGGCAGCACATGCCGTAGGAGTTGGTGAGGAACCCTGGCCTCAGACTAATGGTGTATTGGCATCCACTTGGATGTGTTCCTGATGTGGACAGCACCTGTTGCAAGAGGCTTGGGATCCTCTAACAGGCGCTACCAGAATAAGCCTGGTTCATGCAGCTGGAGAGCAGGAATAAGGCAGAGAGGTAGGAAGGGATGGGAAATTGGCACTACTTCTTTCCTTAGGGAAAAAAATCCACATAAATATATATATATATATATATTTCTGCATTGAATGAGAGGGAGAGGTGGATGCTGAAAGCTGAGCCTAGTCCTGGTAGCAAACCATGAATAGCAGCTGGGAGGGACAACATGGCCAAATAACCTGCACCACTCGCTCCTGACCCCCTCCCCTCCTGTCCCCTCTGTTACTCACGGCCCTGCCCCTGCTCAGGACTCTGCCGTCTCACCTCGGGGTTGAGCTCTCTCGTAAGGACCAGGTTGCACTGGCAGAGTTGGAGGGTCGGGAGCGGGGGGTGGTCGGCAGGTTTTCTTCTCTGGAACTGCAGACTTAACTTCTGCGTGGACTCATCCCCGCGGGAGACATCTGGGAAGAGCGGGCAGAGCCGCTGGGTACTTACATGTCGTCGGGATGTACATTTTCCTCCGCTTGCCCGGGAGAATCCGTGTCATGCTTGTCCCCTTCCCCTCTCTAACCGCGGCGGAGCAGAGCCCTCCCGGGGGCAGCGAGCCCCGCCGAGCGCCGGCGGAGGAGCGAGTCCCTCTCCCCGGACCTGCCCATCGCCCCCGCCGTGCCGGGCGTGGGAAGGGGCCCGGGAGCGGGGGATGGATGCGCGGCCCCTCAGCCCCACGCCCGTGGGTCTGTGCCCCACGCAGCCCCCACCATCCGCGGGGCTCGGGCAGCGGGAGCGGAGCGCCGGTACCGGGGAACGGGCGCCCGCAGCCAATGGAAACACCAGCAGGAGAAGGAGGAGAAGGAGGGGATGGACCACAGGGCAGGAGAACAATGATGAGCGGGGGGAGATACCGGGATGGAGAATGAAAGAGGGAGAGGGAGGCGCAAGGAGATGGGCAGAGGGATAAGAGGAGCGCAGAAGAGGCGAGGATGAAGGAATGGGGAGTGCGGCGAAAGAAGCTAAAGACAGTGGAGGGAAGAAAAAGAGGGATGCAGAGAGCGGCTGTGGGGTGGGAGAGTGGCGCGCAGGAGGGGGCGACTCGGCTCGGCTCTCCTAGGGACACCCAGGAGACGGCCCCTGCTCCAGGACTGGTGCTGCTCGGAGCTGCAGGGACACAGCAAAACCCGGCTGGCAGGGTGCTCAGAAATCGGGGCGGTGCTGAGTACACAAACACTTCTCCCTTCGGCCCTGTGAGCACCTCCAGATGGAAGGAGATGAGGGCAGATGGGCAGATAGGAGACAGTCTGTTTAAACTCTTCCCCTTTCCCTGGCTCCACACATGATCGATCTCTTTTGCACCTTCATTGGGAAAATGTTCCAGTTTACAGCCCCAAATTCTCCTACCAGATTTCATCTCTGCTGGAAGACACAGACTCAAAAGAAACTGATGTAAGAAAGAAATTAATGTTTGTGTGAGCAGTTGTTCCAGAAGGATTTTCCCGTCCCATTCCCTGCACAAAGGGCTTCCCTGTCATTCTCTGCCCTGCAGCCAACCTCAGTGACTCCTTGAGCTGTGCATCACCCAGTTCTTGACATTTGGCACTGCCGTTTGTGAGCATTTGAGCCCCTAGGGTAAATTCCAGCTTTAACTAAAGAAGGCAATATCTCTTCAAGCACAACATAGCCAGGGTCTAAAATGTGGCATCCAAACCTACTTGGGCAACTTTATGTGCAGCCAGTGCTGCTCAAAGATGAGCTGATGAAAACAGTAAAAGTCTTCAAAACTGTCAGGCCTCTTTAGGCTAGAATTTGGCCACAATGCTGTCTGGAGACACAGAATAGGAAGGAATCCTCACAGGGGAAGGAATGGCATGGGTAGCACCCAGAGGTTTTCTTTACCACGGCAGGGCAGATGCCTGTAGCACCATGCAGAAGCTCCCAAGCTCCTTTGTTAGAAGAAACAGAGCCATGCAGCAGCAGAGTTCCACACAGTCCTGCTAACCCTTGCAGGACTTGTTAGCATAAGCACAGTCACAGGATTACGGATTCCAGGTCTCCCAATCACTTCCTCAATGCTCTGATTTGTGTCCCATTCTGTGTCTCAGCTCCAGAGGGGGACTGTGCAAACTGCTCAAATTGTGTTGGGAGGAGAGCTCAGCCTGTGCACTTCCACAGGTAGGCATGCACATGAATTTTGTTTCACACACATCGTATGCATTGCTGTACATGATAGGGGATGGGGCAGACTGAAAAGGCAAAAGCCAAGGCTTGAAAACTGGAGAGAAGTAATAAACCACTGGGAATATATTGCTTTGAGTCATGCTTAGGATGCTTAAAGGAGGCCAGATCAGATTTTGAAGTACTTTGTGTCCCTTGCCCTTTCACAAGTACATAGCCCATGCCAGAGGCTTCATTTTCATTCTTCTGGACTTATATTGACATGATTTACATTACCTTTGGATGGGACCTGGCAATTCATCCAGCAGCCCATGTGCAGTGCAGATATTTATGGAACTCCCTGCCCACAGGATGCCCACCAGGGTTGCTCAGAACTTTATCAGTAGGCAGTGTATCACATCACTGAATTAACTGCCTTATTCCATGAATTGAAATTGCAGAAATTTCCCTGGCAGCAGAGTACCTTGGGAGCTTCACTGTGTCTGGCTGTACCTGGCATCACCAATGAACCTCCTCAGTGCAGGAAGCAGCCTCTGAAGCTCAGAAGTGTTGCTGCATCTAGGAGCAGCAATCTGGCTCAACTCCATAGTTTCTCTGTGCCCTCCTAGGACTGCAGGATTTTGCAGTGACAATCATCACACCCTGAACCCTCCTCTCTCCTGCAAGTAGTGGCAGGAGCAGCCACCCTGTAACACTTACTCTCAAGTCCCTGCAATGCATCAGGAAAGCAGGTGCTCACAGCTGCCAGATCCATAGTACTGCTGGGACCTCTCTCTTCAGCTTAATTTTAGTGTCTTGGAGGCAATTTGTCTGGACTGGTGACTCATTCTTCCCTCTTTAATTTTTTTCCCTGCCCTCCCCCTTCCTATTCTCACTCTGCCTGTGTCTGGCAGTGTGAGAGAGTGCCAGAGCTTAGAAGAATTAATGCAGCAATATTTTGGTGAAAAGATGTCCCCAGCAACCTGCGGGGGCAGTCCCCACGGAGAGGAGTCTGAATCCAGGCATCTCCTCCCAAAGCCTGCATCCCATCCTCTGTGTGGCACAGAGGGGAGACAACTTTACCTTTGAACACATGGAGACTGAGAAGAGGAAAGGCAAAAGGAATGCAGGGGGGTCAGCTGAGAACTGAGAGGGTGAATGAGGCCTGGTCTCATCATTCCTCAGACACTGGGGATCACCAGGCTTTGTGTGGTGCTGCCTGGGTTGTCTCTGCTGAAGGAGGGGCACAGCTGGGAGCTGCCTCCAGCCCAGCCATCCCACTGCTCACAGCTTCAGGGCTGTGTCCCCCCGAGGTGCAACACATCACGGACATGACAATAATGTACAGTCTGTTTATTGGGTCTTACTCTCTCCGCTGTAATCTCAGGGGCCCAGAAGGAAGGGAAGGGGCAGGTGAGCAGGTGAGGCACGAATGGGGACCTTGTGTGAGGAGACAAACCAGTGCTGCAGACCCACAGCAGTCTTTCAAGCCGGCAGAAGTAAAAAGCAGTGACTGCCCCAAGGTGCTGAGCTCTGGGTTGCTGGAGCCATCACTCTCCTGTGTGCTGGGCAGCGCCTGGCATCAGGATGAGGCTGGAATCTAGAGCCAAAAACATGACAGACCTCATAGTACCAACTCAGCTATTTCTCTGCTCTCCCTCCCTCTGCTCTGGTGATGGTGGGTGTAGGAAGGGACAGGGTCCAAACTAGCAGGCTGTCACTCTTCTCTCTCATCAGACTCTGACCAGCTTTGACTCTTGTCCTGAAGCCTCTCTCTTCCCTCTGCTGCCTTGTACTGAAGGGGAGGCAGGTAGGGACAATATGAAGAGTAAAGGAGTCCTGCAGGAGAAGCTGTCACTTGCCAATGAAAACACAAAAACCCCTTGAGGTGAGCAGGGCTTGGTAAGAGGAAGAGCCACTGGCAACTAGCATGAATAAGGAACAGCTTTTTCTTTTCCTTATTTTTTTTTCCAATAGGTAAAGGCTATGGCTTCATAAGTTTCAGAGCAGGTCATCCCCAGGGCAGCCTGGATGTAGTTCCCTCTGTGGCAGAAGCTGACAGTTCTTCTCTGTGAGGGCACATGTGGAAAATCCTAGGCTGCCCCATGCCAAGAGATGGGAACAAACTTGCCCACAGTCAAGCAGAAAGGAGGGGGTGGTTGATCCTGGGTGCATCACACCATGTCCTGATCTTCCCCCAAGCAGGATTGGCTGTCTCCCTCTCTCTTTGAAGGTGACCCATTCCAAGAGCCTCACCAGGAACAGAGGTTCAGGTCTGGGTTCAGGAGCAGGAACGCACCATTGGTGTCACTGCCAGGGATTCCTGTCAGGCTTACCTGCCTAGAGGAGGCTGCATGCCCGTTTCTTGGTGCGGGTGGGCTGCGGGCACAGCACTGCTCGGATGGCCTCGTCAAACACCGTCTTGAGGCCGCGCTGCGTCAAGGCCGAGCACTCGAGGTATTTCACTGAGTCTGTCGGGAGGAAAGCAGAGTTGCAGTGGGGAGGAGGGGAGCTGGGGTAGGCAGCGGGGATACCCAGGCTTCTGCTCCTTATGCTGGAAAGCACGGCGCCTGCCTCTTGCCCAAGCTGAATAAACGCATCTCAGGTGATCAAAGACATCAGGACACGTTTCACTCACTTAGACAGTCGACTTCAGGGCAAAGCTTGCCAGCTGCACTAGACCTAGGTTTGCCTATTGGCTACCCATATAGCCAGAGCAGAGCCACTGTGTGTGTCTGACCATGTCATCCTTGCCAGCACTCTCTCTGCTGCACTCCTTCTAGAAAATTCCCTCAAGCTGTGTTTCTCACCCTCTCTCCTACTTCTGTGTGCCACATCTGAGAAGAGCTGGATGGTGGGGTGAGACACTCATACCTGGGATTGCATGCATGAGCCCCAGCAGACAGAGGCAGGGACAGGAAACTGCAGTTGCAACTCTTCCTGAGAGAGGTTAAAAGCCTCCCTCCGGATATGGAGGAGTGGCCTCTGCCCACAGTGCAGCTGTGGCTTGCACAGAAAAAATATTGTCCCAGATAGAAGTGAGCAGAGTAAAAGGGGACCAGCATGCGAAAATGTGTAGCTGTGTGTGTATGTGGAGGATGGTGGCCAGAGAAAGGCAGAAAACAGAGGGCTGAGTGGTTGAGTCTTCCTCAAGAAGCAGATCTCCCTCCTGAGTCTCCTGAAGCGCATTTTACCCCTGGATGTGCCCCCTTGTGTCCCTCAGAGATACCACTCTGAGATACTGCTACAAAAGCCTCATTAAACTGAGGTGAAGCCCTTTTCTTCTGCCTCTTTCCTTTCAGTAGGTCCAAGATGATTCCCAAACACATACCTATTTCCTTGGCCAGAGCAAGACCCTGAGGATATGTTATGGGGGACAGCTTCTTCTCCTTCAGCTTCTCAATGGTGTCCTTGTCATCCCGGAGATCCAGCTTTGTGCCCACAAGGATGATGGGAGTGCTCGGGCAGTGGTGCCGCACCTCGGGGAACCACTAGCAATGGAGCAAAATGCCACAGGATGTGAGAAGAGGTCACACACATGGGCATGCACATAGGAAAACAAAGAGGCACTCCTGAAAAACATGTCAGCAGGTAGCTAACAGCCTGTCCTTTCTCACATCCATTTTTGGGCACTATAGCCTGGCCCAGGCCAGCTCCTTTTGCTGGTTCTCAGGCAAAATCCCTGACAGGGAGCTCAAATTTTGTTATCCAAAAACACAAGCAGCTCTCTGCCCTTGACCCTCCCACCCAGGGAAGAACCATAAAGTGGTAGGAAGGACATACTCTTGCTCTCCTTTCACCAATCTCTCCCTTCTTCCCTCATTTCCCATCTAAAAGCTATGAATACCTGCTTTTTATACCCTATGGACCAGTCCTGTGTGTCTATGCTTTGATAGTCTTGGCTGAAAGATGCCATCAGAATATGTCTCTGATCTGACAGCACAACAGCCCTGCAAGATCAATACTAGCCCGTTAGTAGAGTTATCTGCCTTCTTTGAAATGAACCAGAAAAGGCATCTGAAGGAGGTTTCTGACTCACAGAAAAGAGATATGACCTCTTGAACCTAGATGTCCTAGTGATAGTCTCTCACTGTCCTTGCAAGACCACCACCACTATCACCCCCCTCATCCCCTGGTGGACACGGTCTCACCTTAGCACGGACGTTTTCGTAGGATGCTGGGCTGACAAGGGAGAAGCAGATCAGGAAGACATCCTGTAGGCATACAACCACGGTGTGGAGTTAGGATGGGAGCATGGGATGGTATGATGAAGCAGGAAGAGGGGGAAGAGGGGAGAGAAGGTCTGTGTGGGCAACACCCTCCCTCTGCAGCAGAAGGTTGTGCTTGGGAAAGCTCTCTCTGTAATATAAAAGTCCTGACTGCTGCTTCTTGCTTCTAACGGAGCGAAGGATCTCTGCTCCCCTGAGTCATTGTAACCATAGCCACCACTATCAGAAGAGCCAAATGGTCAGCTCTGAGGATGGGGTTCTTGTGGTTGGCACACTCATCCTCATGGGAAACGGCCTGACAGCTTTCCTCCTCATTTCTCACAGGACACCAGAGAGCTTTAGGGGAAAAGCAATTTTGCCTACAGTTGAGACAGACCTAGTTTCAGCCTAAAAAGTATACGCACAAGACTCAGAGGAGGCAGTTTTGGCTCTCCAGGTAAGCAATTCTCCTGGGCATGGTAGAATTCAGACTTCTTTTGAAACCAGAGCAAACCAAACAAAACCAAAACTGTACCAGCTCATCAAGGTTATATCTATTTCACCCAGCTTCACCTACCTGGAGCAGTGGTGCCAGACCCAGCCTATCCTTTTCCATACTTCTACAGCCATCAGAGACAAAAACCTTGGAGAAACATTCTCCACTGATCCTTGAGATATGTCTCAGGATGGATGCAAGCATATTGTTGAGAAATAGACCTGCTTGCACTGACTGCAGCAAAAACACCTTATACCAGGTGTCTGATTTTTAGGTGGCTGAAACCAGCCCGAACAAATAATTTCTAATCAATTCCCAACCTTTTTAATTGCAGTGGCAACCTTCAGACTAATGTCTGATGCACCAAGGTCTCTCTGAGCTTGCCAAAAGACTACTTGAAACAACCTCCTCCAGGGAAGGTGTTCCTTAAGCCCTGAAATCACTCTGTCATTGTGGTGAAAAACTGGTGAACACAGTATCTGAGGCACCCATTTGTTCTGCTAGAGGCACCAGCAGATCAAACACATGCCCACAAATCATATCTCTTTTAAAAGGCAGAAGTCAGAAGAGTGGAGTTCACACAGAAATGTGACAAACTCCTGCCTCAGCTCTTAACTGGCATGAACCACTTTAACTTTACAAAGGGAAGGCTTTTTCCAGGGCTGTGTAAGGCATCTGTCCCACACAAAGTCAGTGTCAGCTGGGTTCAAGAGTGTCTTTGAATGTCTCGTCTTCTTGTTCAGTTATACCAGTTATAGGAGTTCAGATAAAAGCTCAAAAATATCTTTAAGATATCTTTCAACTTTCAGGTTTCAAGGCACTTGTATATCAACAGAGATATTCTCAGAAAAGGGCAGAGAGAGACAGTAACAACCCTGTCACCGTTTCATGGCAAGTGTTGAGTTCTGCAGTGAGGGATGGAGATGGAGCTGAGGGAGGGAGGGAGGAGGAGCAGGGAGTGTGACCCACCGTCTGCGGGTAAGAGAGCGGCCTCAGCCTGTCATAATCCTCTTGTCCAGCAGTATCCCACAGTCCCAGATTTACAGGCTTGCTGTCAACCATCACGTTGGCAGAATAGTTATCAAACCTGAAATTCAGAGACACGGGCCATGGCTCAAACAGGAGAAGAGGGAGCCCTTCCAGTAGAGTAGGTGGGGTTCACAGGGTGCACGCAGGAGCAAAGGGTGGTGATTCCTCTTCTCAGGTCACCTGGGTGATGCTGGTTTCCTGTGAACCTCCACCTTATGGAATTCCCACTCATCAACCTCCTCCCCATTCAGCCATCCTGGACAGGTGCCTGGCTGCAGCTACACCTTTGATACCTCACATGCAGGTTCACAAACCATTTTCTTTTCCCATTTTTTTCCCCAATATCCTTCCCATAACTGGGTCTATTCTAGAGCCAAGCCACTCTCTTTCTTCTGTGTTCTAAAACCTAGTTTCGTGCTTAGAAGTGAAGAAGAATCCATGTCTCTGTAGTTTGCTGCCCTCCTCAACAGCCCTGCTGGAAGTGAGAACAATGTGTCCCATTACTCTTTGACAATCTAGCTTGAAATATTTTAGAGTAACTGTCATGATTGCATGCTTAGAAGTAATTTTTTTTTTCTTGGTAGGAAAAAAATGGATAATAAAGCTACCTACTCTCATCCTAGAAAATTTTATTTCCTGGACCTTTTGGTACCTTTTTTCCCAGATTAAGGGAAACTAGTGATAGGGAGGAACCAACACAAAGGTCTTTTGAATGTGTTCATGGCATCTGCACATCAGAAGGGACATGATTTAGTAGTGGGCTTGGCAGTACTAGGCTAGTGGTTGGACCTAATGATCTCAGAGGTCTTTTCCAACCAATTCTGTGATTCTGCTCCATGCAGAATCTATGACTGCTCCAATGACAGCAAAGTGCTTTGGACAGGGAAAGAAGTGGGGTCCCATGTCCATCCATCTGCCTCTGCCTTCTCTTGGGTCTGGCCCAGTTGCTGTAGCTTAGTTCCTGTTTGTTTTGGCCAGCAGGATCCATCTGCTACTTGTAAACCTAGCAAGCAGATAGACCTTGAGTCGGCTGGAGTCTCCCAAATATCCCATTTATACCAGGGTTTTATATGGTTTCTTCTTGACAGATCCAAAGTTAGAGACACCTTCACTGGGTTTCCTCTGCTTGGCACGCAGATTGTGACCCATGTGACCCACAACAAGGGGTCACTGCACCCCTTCACATCCTGCTTTTCATGCCTCCCACCCCCTCCAGAGCCTGTTTACGCATTACTCACACAGTGGGGATGTATTCTCCTGGGAAGGCATTGGTGGTATAGCTGATAAGGAGACAGGTTTTTCCCACAGCCCTGGAAGAGGAAGAAAACAATAGCAGGAATTCATGGCAGTGCAGGCAGTCTTGCCAGGGTGAGATGAAGATGGGGCAATCCTTCCACACCTGTAACCTAGCCCCATCCAGGGACCCCTGGGAGCAGAAACATTCACAGGACCAGGCAGTGCACAAGCACAGCTTAGAAACCTGGCAGGAAGAAAGACAGGATGTTGCCCAGAAATGTTTGTTGTCTTTGAGCACAAAGGCTTGTTTTTACGGTCTAGTACAGAGATCACTCAGCTAAAACACAGCCACTGTGAGATGGAGGTGGGAGCCCATTTTGCAGTGTAGGCAGTGCTGTAAGCTCACAGCCAGGACACTGCACTGCCCTGGTGTGCCATGCCAGCTTTAATACAAGTACATGCACTCCTGCCTGCTTTTCATGTGCTGTGGCCAGGAACTGGTAGCAACTTTTCCTGACTTACCCAGTCTTCCTCATCTACAGCAGCAGCAACACCTGCACAGAGAGCTGTGAGAACCAAAAAGGTGCCTGCCCCCATGGCTGATGGAGGCTGGTGGAGGCTGCTGGTGGTGTTTCTGAGCTGGAAGCTGGTGCTTCCTCTCCCCTCAGCCTCCCCTGCAGCTTGCTGCAGCAGGGTGGAGTGCAAGGCAGCAGCACAGTCCAGACTGGGTGAGAGCACTGGTGGGAAAAGGAGCAATAAGGCTATCATGTGAGGGAAGGACGTGTTGTGGGCAAGCTGAAGCCTGTGGTGAAGGAAAGAAGTGCAAATAAATCAGAATAAAATAAAGCAGCCAAGACAGGTGTTGGAAAGAAAATCCGTCTCCTGCTGGGATGCCGTATCTCAGGTTTGTGTGGCCTAGGAAAGCTTGGCCATGTTTCAGTTACAGAACACAGGAAATGGAGTTGGTGACAGCAACCTGCCTCAACCAGCACAGCCCAGGAGGAGGGAGAGGTCTTCCCTGGGCAAAGGCTGGATTCTGCTGCTGGGGATTCTCAGACCATCACAGCTGTGTCTGTAAAGTCCCCTGCCACAGGGCTGCAGCTCTGCCTTTTTGTGTGCCCTTGACAGGCACCCTGGTCACAAGGCACCTGCCTCCGTCACTGGACTGTGGGGCAGCTGAGGAGGAAGCTGAGCTTACAGCATGCTCCGACATTTGTTTCTTCCTCCTGCCACCCCCATTTCTTAAATCCTCCTCTCTCAGGACATGAGGTGGGGTCACCCATGATGTGAGGAGGATGCTGCCTTGAGGGAAGGCTACAGAGTTGGTGCTATGTGTGAGGGGCAAACTTGGGGGTAGGGAACTGGGTGACAGATAAATGCCCAGCAGAGTTGTTAATCCAGCTCTAGCTTAAAGCCTTCAGGAGACCTTTCTTAGAGGTTGTGGGTTTTATTTGGGGCTCTGTCTTTCCTCATGCCTTCTCCCCGTCCTCAGCCCCTGAGAACATGTCTGACGTGTACGGTTATGTGTGCAGACATTTTCTTTCCCAGGCGAGGTCTAAAGGAGGAAGTGACTGTAATGTCACTGCTGTAAATGTCTCTTCATCTGCTACCTTACAGCTGCCCCAGATAAGTCTGGCCAGCTTCTAGGTGGAAAGGAATTAAGCAATTCCATTCTAAGAACAGACTTTCCTCCTTCCCTCCCTTGCATTTACTCATCTGTCCACTGCATCCTTCCCCAGGCAGTGATGACTGCTTAACTCATTGATGGCTTGGATCAAGCCATTTCCAGGCATCAGGGGACATGGGCAGAGAAGCCACCATGTTGTGAAGGTGAGGTTTTTAAGCTCCCACTCCCAAAGTGGCCTATACCTCTGCCCATCTCAGTGGAAGGAGCTTCTTCTCCATGTGCCCACAGGGGCCCCTTGCCAGCAGTCCCCACCACACCCAATATAGAGGTAGCCTGCTGAGAGAAGCTGAACATAGAGATCCTGATAGACATCTTGCCATGAGTACCATGCCCTCTCTCAGTCATTCCCAGTGAGTACACGGCTTTCAAGGAGCCATTCACCTGCAGAAGAGCACTTGTACCTAGCGGGTTTTAAATCTAACTCCTGCCTACAAGTTGAATCTGGCAGGAGCACCATCACCTCCAGTGCATGGGACAGACCTGCTCTACTTCCCATGGATGCAGATGGAAATGCAGATGCATGATCAGCATTTCCATGCAGGTACCCTACGAAATGCCCTCCTCCACTCTCCCAGAGGAATGTCCCTTGCCTCAGGAGGGAGAAGTGAGCATGTTTGCAGCAGTAGCAATCCTGCAGGGGGTCAGAAGCAAAGCAGGGAGAGTTCCACCAAGCATCCACCTTTCCCTGTCCCTGGTGAGCCTGTCCGGCCCCGCAGCCCCAGCAAACCCGCAGGTACGTACCCGTCTCCCACCACCACACACTTGATGGCTTGCATGGCTCTGGACCCGTGGCGGAGGGAAGTCAGGCCAAGGCAAACAGCAGGGAGGGATGGGCAAGTGTGGCTACCAGGACAGCAGGTTGCAAGGAGGGAGGAAGTGGAAGAGGGAACTTCTCTCGACGATCACCCCGCGGTCCCTCCGCCCCTCACCGCAGCTCGGCGGGTGAAGGCGGAGCCGGAGTGGTTCCCTGCCCGGGATGTGGCTGCGGTGACATTTCGTGTTCTCCCTGCGTGTCGCACCCACTCCCTCCCCACTCATCCCGATGAACAGCGGCGGCACCACGCTGCTTTCCAGGGGAGCTGAACAAGGGTTAGAAGCACTGTGGAAGGGTGGATTTTCTCCTCTCTCCGTTATCACCCAAGCTTTGGGGGAGGTGTTGGCAGGGAAGGGAATCTGAAGTGGGAGAACCAGGGTGACGAGGGTAATGAAGGTTTTTCATGTCTTCCCAGTGGCCCTAAGTGTCAAGGGTGAAACATCTCAAGGAACAATACTTCTGCGAAGGCTGAACAAGGAAGTCATGCAGCCTCTAGAAAGCAGCTGCGACCCAATGGCTGCTCCACTCCTCCTCTGCTGTGGGGATATGGTATTGCTGCACTTCCTCACCTGCCCAGACTATTAGTACATCCTTCTCTTCTTCAAGCTGAACAATTCCAACTCTCTCAGGCAGTCTTCATTGTCCTCAGAAAATAAAGGATTTTTAGAGCTAATCATCAAGAAGAAGAAAGCAATCACCATAAGAAAGAAGAGAAAAGAGCAGAATGATCCCGGGAAAGCTCTACTCCTTTCTTTCTATTATTGAAATGAGTTTACCTCCTCTTTCTTCCTTCTCCCCCCATGCAACATGAAGCTTTGCAAAGAGTATATGTGTGCACATCTGTGTGCTCCGACCTGAACTCATGACTGGATGGGCAGGAGATGGGTTTATAGAAGATGGGACACGGTGGCACAGAAATAATTAAGAATTTCCAGGCTTTGCCAGGAGGCCTATTAGAGCAAGAACAGTGGGTTTGCAGCTGGGATGCTCCTGAAGGAAGGAACTCTGAGTAAAGTATTTCTCCAAAGGCTGATGACTTTGTGCTGCTGCAGCCACAGGAAGCTGCTGTGACTGACCTGCTCTGGAGGAGAGCGCTCCCAGCTGTCACTCAGCACTGGCTACAGCCCAGAAACCTTCAACCATAGAATGTTTCCAAGTCTGCCGCTATTTCAGAAGCACAAAGTGACCAGCTGTACGAGGTGTTCCCTCTGTGGGTGGCAGGGAAAGGGGAGGAAGGAAACCCACTGATACCTTTGCAAGCGAGAGCAGGAGTGGGACACAGGAATACAGGTCAGAGAAGGACACAAGAGACAGAGACAAAGGCTTTTACAGAGGGGAAAGGACAGGCAGGCACAGAATATATGAACTCAGAAGGCAGGTATCAGGCTCTAGAGAGTGCTACTGGTAGAAAGACAAAAACCATTCTAGGACCTGGTGGCAGGGATGAACAAGGAACACTGACCTGCTGAACACCAGAACACCAGTGTTTGCTTTTGTCCTGGTAGTCTGGCATATGGGCAGTGGGGAAAGGACTGGTGAAGAAGACCAGCTTAACTGGTCAGGGAAGAGGGATTGTTGTGGAGAACTCACATACAGGTGGGGTCCACACCAAACACACTGAAAATCTGCATGTCCAGCAATGATCTATGAAGTCCTGGCAAGAGCCCATTTCTGAGCAAATTACTTTTGGAAGATAATTGCCTGCAACTGCATTGGACAGTCAGTTCCTGTGCAGAAGTCTGTGCTGTGAATCTATAAACATCCTTCCTCCACCAGTGCCTCTGTAGAGGGACAACAGGGATCTACATAAAAGCTTTCAGGATGTTTCTTTCCATCACATTTAAATAGGATTAAATGCCATTATTTAATAATGGGATATTACACTCAAATAATACATAGAGAAATCCCTCTAAGAACAAATGGCACCTGCTGCATTAAAATCTTCCATTTGTACATGCTGCAGGAAAAGGAAGGAACCTGCAGGAAATAGGCTCATAACCCCAGACTGAGCATATACAGTGTTGCTGCTGCTCTCACACCACCAAGAGGTGCTCTTGACATGAGTTTTCTTCTGCATGTGCAGCAGGGCACACATCTGGGGTTTCTTGTTGCCTTTGCTGGGTTTGAGGGAGATGCTAATGGGAACTAATTGCTCAGTGAGACACTTTTGTTGTGGGAGGCTGTCAGGGTCCTGAGCTGGGTCACCTCCGAGCAGCCTGGATGTGCCGGGTTTGCATGGCACCCATGTGAGACTGCAGAGCAGCGATGAAATGCATGACACTGCTTTTCCCCCACAAGGATCCAAAGCAGTGAGGAGCACCTATCTCTCTTTCTGTGGTGTTCTGCCCCCTCAAGAATGATGGAAAAAAGCAAGGGGGCTCTTTCAGAAATGATGCTTGCACATTACAGCCCTGTACAGGAGAGCAGGAGATGAGCAGGAGGCTTGTCCTCCAGCACAGGCAGAATAGCAGGGAGGATTCCTTCATGGAGGCAGCACAAAGCTCATTTCTTTGCACACACAGGACGTGGTCACAGCATCACCTTGGATTTTTTCGATGTGACCTCTCTCTCAGGCAGTCCTGAGTGGCCATGAGAACTTTTTTCTGTGCATTGGGTGCTGACCAGAGTAAACATTAATTTGCTTCAGCCTGACTGGGCTGCAAACTCTCCCCACTTCCTATATTCCCCTTTTGCACCTTCCCACTTCCCCTTTGACACAGCTTCATGCCATCTGTCTCCTGCTTTTAGTTCTTGCTTTGCTGCTTCTCTTTTCCAAAATTCCCACTCCTCCCCATTGCTGCTCCCCCTCCGCCCTTCGCTGCTGCGGTTTCTCAGACTGCTAGAGTTGCTAGAAAAGTCTGTCCTGACTTAAGAGCTCAGATCATAACTGAAGTGGACAATGATGTTCTGCAGTCCCTCTTAGAGAGGCTGTGGAGTTGTTTCATAGAGGGTCTGTTTTCTGATAGGGCCCTCTTCTCCAGCCTAAATTTGTTCTATCAAACAAAAGCTTAGAAAAAGAATGAAATTTCCATATGGATCTGGGTAACCAGAAGAACGTGGCACAAACTTTTGGGCCTCAGCTTCTTTGCGATGGTTGTTTTACATTTGCACTTCCCTCAGTCTAGAAATTGTTCACAGACACTAAATCATACCAGGTTTTTGTGGCTTGGCCTTATCTGGTTCTCTGTGCTTCTGCAGGTCCCCAGTGATGCTGATGTGGCTTTCCATTCCCAGACACATTTTACTCTCAGCCAGTGACAACCCCAATCTTGCTGATACCCGTGTGCCACTTTAATGGCAATAAATACAGATCAATATCTGACTGTGTGCTCTTTCCCACAAGGTGCTTAGACAGTTGAACGACATTTTTCACCAGCCTGTTGTAGAAGGAAGGTAACAGGGACTAGAGATAATATGTGTAAATTCAAACTTGAGTGTCAGCTGCATGACTTGATTCCCCTCCCTGCTAGCACTCTCTATATGATAGCAGATGTTAGATTTACTGCATTTCGTAAATACAGATCTAATAGATATCTTTACTCGTAAGTGATGATGTCTTCTAGGAAGGCTGCACCAGGGAAGTGAAAAGAGTTGTTCAGAGTATTAAGAAAATCTATAGCTACTCTGTTTTACAAGACTAATATTTCCTGAACTACCAAAGTAAAAATTCGTACTTCCCTTCTACCATTTTATTTCAAAGGCATAAAGCTTCAATCTTGCTTCACTTTCAAGTCTAACAAAAAAAATCCCTCTGGCTCTTCATTCAGGTTTATCAGACTCTAAGTGACCCTTCTATAATCTTTATAAGAAGGTTTCTTCTTGCCTATGGCCTTTTATAATCACCATCTTTCTACCTTTAAAATAGACTCCAGTCCCTAAGCCCAAACAGAATGGCAGCCTAAGCCTCCTGAAGGGGCTATTGAATTTGAACAGACCTGTACTTTGTCGCTCTGTGGAGACTTGTGGGAATACAGTTGATATGTTCAGCACAGAGAAATACATGGCACTTTGTCCCTGCCTTGATCCCCTTGAAAGCAGTAGGAAATACTTATATGTCCTTTTTATTTACACAATTATTTTAAGCCTGTACCAAGCAGTAGAAAAGTGCATGCACATTGTTGGTGTTATATTTTCAATCATGACCACCAGAACGACAGATATTTCCAGCTCAAATTTAAGTTTTTGTGTGCAGTCAGGGAGCATCTGGGGAGAAAAAATGGTCCCTGGCACAGGAGGCACAGGGAGTAATGCCTGGAGTATTGACCTGCAGCAGTCTACCTAATCTGCCCATGCTTGATGAGGTGAGAACAGTGGGCCAGCCTGGATGCTCCCATTGCACACACTCGCCTTGTTGACAACACCTGTGGGAGATCCCATATGCTCTGAGCCACACTGTACAGTATTTAAACCTCATTTCCCCTAGGATATGTTTGATGTTCCAATATCCCAAGGGCATAATTAATTTTCATTTGTTCTTGCTCTCCCTCCTTCCGTTATTGTCTCTGTCACTGTGTTTTCCTTTGGGTGTTGCTCCCCTACCTTTTTTATTTGAAATAATGAAAGTTTTGTTTTGTAGTCCGATCATGGTCTTTTCATGCCATGACCACAGAACATGTGTCACCTTAAGGGCATTTTCTGGCACACTGCTGGCTGAGTAGAGTTGGTATCCATCTGAGTTGACTACAGATCTGTATTGCCTGTCTGGGATGCTCAAGTAGACTGAATTCTCATCTGGTTCTAGGTTTTCTCAAGAGAGGAACTGGTTGTATTGCTCCAGGGTAAGCCTAGAACTGAAGTGGTTTGTCCACCATGAGAATTAGTGGAGGACTAGGGACCACAACAGGGAGAAATACTTGCCCTGCACTGTGGAAAGAGTGGGAGTTGCTCTAGGGTTAGTTTATTTACAGTAATTTCACAATTATAAGCTGCACTTCCAGGTGTCAGCAACTTTTCATTCTTTGTCCATACATAAACCACACCTGATTATAAACCACACGTTACAATACAGAGTGTGATAAAAGGTATCTATTCTATCACCATCTGTTGAGGGTGGGGGCAGTGATGCTTATCTCCGTGGGAGATATTTTGCTAATGGGCCATCCATTGAAACCAGGCGGGGCATTGTTCTTTATCTTTTCACAACCCATCCTTCCTCCAGGGAGTCATTTTCTGATAACGGCCCATTGAGTCCCACTGTGGGACTGATAAAATTACTTCATCCCACTGGAAGTTGCTCCAGCCAGGGGGAAGAGCCCAACATTTCTTACCAAGATAAAAACAGAGGCTTTGGGACACTAAGGGAGTCCCTTTCTCCACTGGACTCCAGAGGAAAACTGGTTTTCTCCACATCACCACTGGACCTCCGGAGGGAAACTGCACCTTCTGCAGGAGCACTGCTCCAACTGAATCACATCTGTCACTGCAGGAGGATGCAGCCACCATTTAATGGGACTGCTACCAACACCCTGCCTGATGGGGTGTCAGGCTGTACTCTGACTTTGTCAGGGTTTGGAGTTTGTTTCTTTGTAGTACTGTATTTCTATTTTAATTTCCCTAGTAAAGAACTGTTATTCCTAATTCCCATTTCTTTGCCTGAAAGCCCCTTGATTTCAAAATTATAATAATTTGGGGGGAGGGGGTTTACATTCTCCATTTCAAAGACAAGCTCCTGCCTTTCTCAGCAGACACCTGTCCTCCAAACTAAAACAGCAACTTTTTATTCTTTGTCCGCATATAAGCCGCACCTGATTATAAGCCGCACTCCGGGTTCAGACCAAAATTTTAGTCAAAATGGTGCAGCTTATAATCATGAAATTACTGTATATGAACCTGTCTGTTGCATGCCCTCATGAGGAAACATCTCACAGGTGCATTGTTTTCACATGACGTAGACTAATGCAGACTCCTCTGGCTGAAATACCTGAAAGGATTTAAAGTGCATCAAGTGTTACAAGCAAGGCTACCAGATCCAGAGGAATGCAAGTGGTGGAGGTGATCCTTGAACTGAATAAATACAAGAGACTGGGAGGAAGGGCGTGCAATCTGTGTCTTTTTTGTGAGGCTGAAATGGCTCTAGAGAAAGAGACCATAGCCAGAGTGTTTAGGCAGGTCCTACCTTTCACATCAAGCCTTCTAAAGGGCCAGTTATTGTCTCCAGAGGACTTCAGACCAGACTCAGTTAATGGGAACGTGGGAAGGTAATAGCTCTTCTCTTCCTAGTGAGTCAAGGACCTTCAGTCTCACAGGAGCCTCTTCTGTGTGGTGGTGAGCGTACACAGATGGGAGAACAAGTCACAAGGTCTTTTCTTATTTTTCTGTGTGCACAATGCTCTTGCAAACTCCACCTGGCTGTCTCAGGGAAAGATGGTACGCAGAAGTCTGGCCCTGTTTTGCTGTACTGCTCAAGGTCTGCTGTGACTACAGCAGCAGGCTGGGGAGCTGAGGATGGAGAGTGCTTCACAGGAAAGTGTTCATGGATGGAGAGGGACCAGCTCTCTACAGCTTCAATCCTGCCTGGGGAGGCAAGAGCACTTGGGCATTACACCTGTTCTGACTTTGACCTTGAGCTATTTATTCCATCATCAGTTCTTACGTCTCTAACATCGTCCTCTCCTTCATGGGTTTTTTTCCCCACATTGCCTAGAACACAGCTCTAAACACACATAAATCACACAGCAACCAAACACAGCACAAGGGGCTGTCTACATCCTGGAGCTGTGTGGAGGGCTGGGAGGACAAACAGCACCTCTGTGCTTCACAGAACAGAGCAGCACAAGTGCCTTCAAAACAGTCCTGCTAATACCAGCTCTCTCACCAGCAGGAATATTGCTAAACCTGAGAGAGCACTGCATTTCTTCTTAGTTCACTCTATCCTTACTTTCAAGGCTTCACAAGAAAAACAGTTTGTTTGGGGGAGAAGAAGGAGCAAGACTTAAAGGTGACACTGAGCAGTGAGCGAGGCAGAAGAGTGGGGCAACTTTATTCCCCCTTCCATCAACCATCCTCCAGTTTTGGACTGTTCATCCCCATCCCTGCCCCCATCCCAATCTGCTGCAGAATTAACGCAGGAAGAATCTTCCCTTTAAAATGAAACCACTTCCCCAATCGGATGGGTTTTCTGAATCAAGAACTTCCCTTTTCCCCCCTCTCTCCTCTGAGTATCTCAGACAAAAGCCTCTCACTGCTCATTTTAGTCTCCTCAAACAGAGATTCCCAAAAAGCTGCTGGGATAGAAATGCATTTGTGCACTTGCATGTCAGAAGTAGCCACTGAGCCCCTGCTAGGTCATCGAAACGTGCACACAGTTTCCTGCACTGCTACAAGCGTGTGACCTGTGCTGGGGAGGATGAGGAGAGGGAGGAGTCACAGGCAAACCCGCCCCCTGAAGCTGCCGTGGTCTTGGTTGCTGGCTCCAAGTTGTTTCAGTTCTGTGAAGCATCTGAACAGGCCGAATACAAGGAGGAACACCACTTTTGTTGAAAATATATCGTACTCTTCAGGATGGACCTTTGTCCTGCTGGTAAGCCTCAACCATTGTGTGCCTGTTTTGGGGTGAGGGCTGTGCGCTCAGTTTGGTGGAGTACAGCAGACCCTGAGATCCCAGCAGCCAGAGGGGATGCTGCAGCTAGTGGCTGGAGGAATGACATGCTGGAAGATCCCAGGTGGTACAGTTAATTGCTTGCCAGTCTTCAGCATCAGGCATGGGTTTCGTTTTACTTGCTCTCCTTTCCCATCGGGAGAAATTGCCCTCCTGGTTTGAATGGCCTTTGTGCTGAGCGCGTTACTGCTCTGATTCCTTGGGCTGAGCTGGCACTGACTCCTTGGTGTCGGTGGTGTGTGTGACACCTGGGGTGAGCGCTCCTGGGCTTTGGCTGCTCTTCATGCAGCTCTGGCAAGCTCCTCCATGGTGTTTCCCAGCAGATCCCAGGAGCTGGTTTGCCTTTGCAGAGCCTCTGGTGCAGTTGGGTATCCCAGTGTAACACCCTGGCAAGGCTTTGGGTAGTGGGGCCATGTTAGAGGTGAACAACTCTATTAGGGTTCTAGAAACTCCAAGTGATCCACAGGTGGGCCTACCCAGCCCTCAGATAATCTCAGTGGGCAGATGTGGGTGAGGAGAAATAAACCACATCTGAGGAACTGAGAAGATCTTAGGTTTTATTTCCTGCTTCGCAGGTGGTGGATAAAGTGGTTGGGATTTAACAAGGAAAGGCACACCACCAGACTGAACATTTCCAGCTTCTGGCTGAGGAAGCTTTGAGTGTGTGTCTGTGCAAAGCCAGCAAAGAGGGAGAGCTGACTGGGAACAGGCTGAGCAAAGGAAGAAAAAGGATCACCTTGCAATGTCTCTTCTCATTCTGACTCTGTCCCCTCAGGCTTTTGTGTATAGGATATGGAGCAGAGAGTGAAAGCAAAGGGCAGTGCCCAGTTTCAACAACAGTTGTGCGCTTTTTAGCTCTGAGGTGTGTAGCCAAGGAAAAAAAGGCATGCTCAAACCACATACCAGCCTTGCTTGCCTGGGAAATTGGTGGTACCTGTAGGAGCTGAGTTCTTGCCAGCATCTGGCTGCTATTGAAAGTTGATGAAAATGTGTATCTTCTGATCACGCAGCCCTCACTCCCTGAGAGTAACTGTGGGCAAAGCTTCTGCAGGACAAACTGGGCAGGAGGAGGGATAACTCATATTTTGCTATTTATTTTGGGGTGTGCCTTCAACAGAAACTGGGGGTCTCCCAGCTGAAGGTCTGACACAGTCATTCACTCAAGTTATGTGTAACTGAGTTAATGATGTCTTGAAAGTTACACGTTCAAGCAAGTATACTTTCAAGAAAGTGTACGCGCTGCAATAGCACAATGAGATCCTCTTCAGGCACCATGGGGGTTTGCTCAGTTCTGGGTAGAGCAGAGCCTGGAGACAGGCAATGGAAAGATGTGCTGGCTCTGACTGATGTTTTTGCGCAATCCCATCCCGTCATTCCACAGCTGGGTGAGAAAATGGGTTTGTTTGATGCTGAACTCCCTTGGGAGCCGAGGCTGCCACCAGAAAAGGTTTTCCAGTGAGCTTTAGAGTACTGAATGCATTTGGAATTGCTCAGTTGTGGCATGATTGTCCTGAAGGTCAGAGGTGTGTGTATACCTTTTCTGGGGCCACTCCTGCCTAGAGATGTGATGGTCCTCTTAGGTACTCATCTGTTTGCAAGTAAGATTTGATGCCTGGGGGAGGCTGCTCTCCCTGCAGTGTGTGTCCTCTTCCAGCTCCCTTCAGAGCCCCCTCAGGACTGAGTGAGGCCACAGAGCTGGTGTGCCAAGCCCTTGAGCTGGATGTGTGAAACATGGCAGAGCAGGCTGGCACTGTGGTATCCTGTGCTGGGACGTGTGGGGTAAGAGCTGCAGTCCAAAGTCATGGGAAGCTCTCCTGAAGGATGGATGTAAGTTGTCATGTGAGATAAGGGGACCAGTACACAGCATAAATTCTTCTTCCCGGCTTTCCCCTCCTAGCTGAAATGTGCAAATTAAACCTGTTGGGATTTATGTTGAATTTCTTCTGACACAAGCTGGCAGAGAACTGTGGAGTGGCTGCAGGAGGAAGACGCACACGGCTGGAGGGAATTGAGGACTGGAAGGCTTTCTGTCATTTCCCTGCTACTAAACTGGTGCCTGGCTGTGGAGGTGGTGGTCTGTTCTGGAGATGACACAGCAGCCATATCAGAAAAGAAAAGGAATTTCAGGGGAAATTTTTCTACCAGAGAGCTTCCTTCAGGCAGAAGCTGCCCATCAGGCTGCTCTGCTTTTGTGGAGATGCCCAAACCCTTTAGCAGCAACACTCAAAGCCCTCCATTGCCTTGCAGATGAGCCTGATGAACCTTTGCTCTTGTACCATGGGCGTGTAACACACGGGTCTGCAGCAGTGGCACAAATACAATCACTCTTCATAACCTTCCCTGCTGCTTCTGCAGTTCATCCTTTCAGCTCTCCTGGGTGGTCACTTCCCACTTAACTCTGTGCTTCAAAAGCCATCTCCCTATTTCTATAATTTTCCATGGGACTGGAAGTCTTACGCCTGGGTGGTTCAGCACAGCCCTTTGCAATGGGAAGTGAAAGCAGCAAACACAGAACTCTCTGCTGGACACAGAAGGGCCTGGATGCTTGGGTAACTCTGCCCTCTGGATGGGGAGGCTGAAGGCATAAGCCACCACAACTGGAATTGAAGTCCGTGTCCTGTTTTGAGTGACAGCACTGAAAATACAATCCTGGTCAGTTTGTGGAAAACCAGCAGGTCTTTCTATCTGGCTCTGCCCTGAGAATGGGGAAGCAACCTCAGGAGCAGGTGTAATATCCACAAATGTGATGCTGAGGCACTTTCTTTTCTACATTTGCGCTCTAAAAATAAATTCCAGACAGCAGCCTAATGTCCTCTATGGAGAGGATACTAGCCATTTTTTGTGTGTCTGAACTGGAAAACTTCAGTGTTGGTTGGGCTGACAGCATCCTTCTGAAACCTGCGTGTGTTTTTGTGGTGTCTTCTTCATCAGGGTGAAATTTCCCCTTGTGCAAAGAACCCTGACCAGGGCTATGCTTCATCTGTGTGCTGACCTAGTCCTAGAGGGAAGTAGAACTGAGGTGGTACTGAGGACTTTGACAAGGCATGGACTTTTCTAAAGCAATCAAGGACTTAAACTGTATAGGAAACCTGACGACAACCCTCTCTGCAGCTCAGTCTAAATTGCCCTAAAAGTTTGATCCATCCATTTTTTCCAAACCGTGTCACCCTTTCCTACTTTTTTACCCTTTGATTCCTTCCCTTTCCCCATGACTCCTTTTTGTCTTCTGCCCTCCCCACACACACACAGTCCTTCCCACACTCTTCTCATTCTGACAAACTGGACAGGTGGGAGTTGGGGTTTTCAGATGTTCAGAAGGAAGGGGGACTGTGTTATTTACAGCCTTGTTGGGGTCGTGTGGGTGAAATGGTGTCCTCTGGGAGCCTCATGACTCTTTGAGATGCTTTAGGCTGCTTCAGCAGAACAACTGAAGCGAAGCAACAGCCACACCACAGAGTTTGCTGATGGGGTGGGGGAAGGCAAGATTCTCAGGGTTGTCCTCCTACAGTGCTTTTGTGGAAAGAAAGACAGGGCAAAAGGTCTTTGTTGTAATTTGTCAAGGAATCACCCCAGTGATTTCACAATTACAAGCCCTGACAGGAGTGAGAGAGATACAGCTGGAGAGACTGAGATGCCAGCCTGATCTCCTGCAGACACCACAACTGCAGGATGCATAAATTAAGCTGAAGAGCCTGGGCACTGCTCAGAGGCACAGGGCTGACATTCAAAGGGAAGTCAGCAACCCACCTAACAAATACCAGAGACATCGTATGTTTTTGGTTGGTTTTCTTTGTGGTTTCTTTTCATTTGTTTGTTTTTTTGTTTGCTAACCTTCCTGCCTGCTTTGGTTTTCCCCTCACCTACAGATTTGGCTGTCGCAAGCTTTTGGATGCTTTTTCCTTCCCTCTTGACTAGCTTCATCAGTCAAGCTTCTTGCTGCTCTTCACAAGGGCTGCTTGCAGGGCTGGGAGGGCATGTGGGTCCTTGTCCAGTGCTTTACTCCCACAGACTCAGCAGCCTCTCCCCAGGGAATGCAATGCTTGAAACCATCAGGAAGAGTGGCAGGAGAGAGGCTGCAGTCTGAGGAAAGTAACAGGAACATACTTAGCACATGGAAACCCAACCAGCCAGGAGGATGGGGGAAGCATTAGGGTTGGAGAAGGTGGGTCTTTCTGGGCTGTTGTTGCCATGACAGGAAAAAAGCATACTAAGATGATTGCCCATGTTGCTTTTCCTTTGTCTGTCGAGGCTGCTTCCTTCCCTTTTTTTCTTCCACTCATATTTATAGCAGTTGTTTTGCATGTGAGATCCACACTAAGAGAATTTCCAACGCAACTGGTGCTACTTCCCCTTTTTCTGGAAAGACAGGAGGCCCAGGGGGTTTTGTCCTATGGAACAGTGGAGCAGGGCATCCAGTGACTTGACCTGGCTTCCTGGGAAAGCTTTGTCTTGCAGTGTTTAGGTCTAGCAAGGACCCTGTCTGCAAGTTCACCAGTGACCTCCAGTGCTCTCAGCCTTCTGCAAGCTCTGCTTTTTTCCTGGGACCTCACCTTCTGCTTTGTCTTCTCTCTAGGGCTGCAGCCTTCTCATCCTGCTTGCTGAAGAGGCTATGCTTCACCTGGATTATATTTAGCAGCAACACTGTCACCCCAATTTTTTTAGGTCTTTTATGAATCATATTGTGGTTGCTTTGGCTTTGCAGCTATTTGTTTAAGTTCCTGTATATTACAAGGAAGCCTACTCATATTTCTGCATTTTCTGCTGTTCAAAGAACAACAGCTGCCTGAAGACATTAATTCTTCAGCAAGGCTTTCATCCCCCATATCCTGCCCTCCCGCTTGAAAAACTTCGATTTTCTCTCTTAAACATTCTTTCTGACTCTAGCTATGACAGATCAACTCATGAAGCCAAGTGGTTTTCTTGGGAGGTTTGGATGTAGATGAAGTATTTAGATTTTCATAGATTTTCAATACCTAAAGATGACTGGCATTAGAAGCAGCAGGGAGCATTTAGTGAGATCTCTTCACTGTGCTCAGGGAGAGCAGAATTGGCTGAATGGGCAGTGGGTGCAGAGTCAGCTGAGAGGGCTGTGCAGAGCCTCTGGCTCTGGAGGCGGGGTATGGTTTGCACACTCTGGACTGAGAACCATTTGCAAGGTAAAGGTGAAGTGCAGTGGTTGCAGCAGCAGGGAACACAGATGCTGAAACACAGAAATCAGAGTTGCTATGCCATGACCCTAGGAGAAGGTAATCCTGAGAGGCTGGGGAAGCTTTTTCCATGACGTCTTGGCCTCAGCAGAGTTCTCACAGGAATCCTTATTCTTTCAGAATCAGCTGGCTTGAGTGTGGCTGAAGAGGCTGAATTAGAGACCATCAAGAAGCACAAACAGGAGCTTTTGGATGACATTAAGGTAAGGATCACCCTGTCTCTTGAGCCTTCTCAAATCTGCCTTCACCAAGGATCATCTTTGCATAGCAGTCCAGGCCATGCAGAAGTGCTCTTGCACAGGAGACATCTTCTCTGCCATGATCCAACTGCGGTTTTAAACTTCAGGCGCCCTGGGCCTGTTTGTCACCAGGGTACATTCAACCTGTGGTACTCTCTGCTTCAGGAATCATCAGCTGCCATAATGGGATATTTGAAAAAGGCTGATCAGATTATGGGCAGTGATGAGCTGGGATTGCATATTTAGGATTAAAGAAATGTCTTCACTAAGTTGTACTGGCAGGCATCTGGCTCAGCATTTATGATTCTTTTTAATTGCTGATTACCTGCTAATGGCATATCAGTCCTAGTTACCTGTAGCATCCCCCTGTGTTTATCAAACTTTTGTTTGCTTTGTGGAGCTCTAACAAGTCCTCCATGAAGGATCTTCTCTTATCAAAGAGGTCTCATGGCAGGACCTTCCACCCAAGTTTCTGTGGCTGAACTTGCTTTTCTTCTAATGGCTCAATCATTTCTCCAGTGACTCCTAAAATGTCTGAAAGTAACAGATTCAAAATCAGTCACTAAGACTGCATCACAGTCCTGCATGGTGCTGTGCCCTTTCTATTCTCTTCTGCCTCCACCATGAAATGTGGTTTCCCATTTGAGAGAGCTTATAGCACTGAATCATTGGACTTGGACTGAATTTTCCACAACATGAAGCTGTCCAGATGCCTAGGGAATAGCTGCAATATTTCCTGGCATGGAGTGAAGGATTAAGCCAAACTACATATTACTTCTTAGGCTTGCAGACCTCCTCTCTCTGCTGCAAACCAGAATGGTCTCTTGTTCCCCCTTGCAGAACAGATTATGAATGTATGTGCCTGGGATTTGTTTGTGTGTGGTTTGTCTCTCTTCAGTTTTCAGAACAGACAATGGGCATGGTAAGAGCAGGATATTTGAACAGGAATACTACATGTTTTTGCCTACTATGGACAGAGAAAGGTTGCTAGACTGCACAAACCCATGCTTTAAAACCCAAAAACATTAAGCATTGAGGTATGCAATGTCCAGTAGAGCAGAGTGAGTTTAGGTGAGAACGGTGCCATAGAACAAGAGATGTTTTCCCCAGGGGATTTTTTTCAGAAGGTATCCATCAGAATGTATCTACCCTTAAACACAAAGACTTGGGGGTACGTCTGGGGGAAGGGGGAGGGAGGAGAAAAGAGGATGGGTATTGGTTTGCCAATAACACTGCCAAAAGACAGCAGTGAATAAAGTAACAAAAATTGATAATCATTTGAAAGTCATGAGCTGCAATCATGGCTGTGTTACATTTGTGCAACACCTAGAACTACACTAGGAACACTTACAGCTCTGAGGATCAATGAAGCAAAATGAAGGTGGCCAGAGCAAAAATGAAACCCAGAAATTCTTTCAAATTATGAGATATTGCAGAAATTCAGTTTTTCTATCTGATTATGTGCTCCATCCACATCCTTATTCCTTGATGAGAAAGGACCTGTCATAAAATAACCTGTTCTGGTTGGTATGAGGAAGAATTTGGGTGATTCCTGGAAGAGAACTGTGATCCACTTTGGCTTTGAGTTGGAACATAACTGCAGGATGGAGGCAGGGAGATATAGACGCCTTAATTTCCATGGTAACACAGAATATCCAACCAAGGCAGCCATGGTCTGTCATGGGCCTAAAGGAAAGTGAATTCCACAGCTGATTTTTTAGAATCTGGCAGTAATTACTTTACCTTTACTTCTCCTCTATTTTTTCTCCACCTGAACAGAGTTATCTGCTCAATGGTATTTAAAGGTACATTAAAAATTCTGTGTTTCACAATACAGCCACCTCAGGTTCATATTGATCTCACAGTTACCAGTTCCACTTCTCCTTTCCTGGATGTGTAGCAGGGCTATGCAAAATAAAAACTCAAAAAGAATGGGCACAATGGAAGGATTATTGCATCTGACATTGGAACTGAAATCAACAGTGGGGTGAGTTCTTTGACACTCGCCACACTGATTAAGTTTGATTTTTCCAGTCTTGATTGGCAATAGGCATGAGAACATCCTTCTGTCTCTCTTTCCAGTTGTTTTCATCTGGAATCCAGCAGGGTCATTCCAGAGCAGTGCCCATTTCCTAGGCATCCTTGGCTGGTCATGAGCACCTGGCCTGTCCTTTTCCTATGACTGAGGGGAGAAGCAAGGCATGCTCTTATTCTTCCTTACAGTGTGTCTGCTGATTTTCCCTCCATTGCTGTCATCTTCCTGGCATTTCTTTTGCAGAGGCTGAAGGAGGAGATTGCTGAGGTGGTTGCAGAGATTGAGCGTTTCCAAGAGGAGAAGCAGGAGGCAGATAGTAATCCTGGAGAGCTGACTAGGCAAGTGGAATGAGTATTCCTTTGTTTACAAAGTCTCTCTTTTTAAGTTGGGAAAACAAAAACACTGATGGGATTCGGTTCACAACAAGGGCGGGGAAATGGGCAGGGAAATGAGGCCCTTCTATCCTTTTAGATTTCTCATTATTCCTGGATAGTCAGGCACCTGTCCCTGAGATATCTCACCTTGTGAGTGAAATGACCTGATCCTTTATCCTTTATTCTTTATTGTATTTTCCTTGTTTTTTGTGTTGGCAGCAAGCTGTCACAGAGGGATAAAATTCTGTCCCAGGGCCGGAAGAAATTCAACATGGATCCTGAAAAGGTAGGATTTGTTCGTGTCATCTCTGAGGATAAAGCTGGGAGGAAGAGCCTGTGCTGGCTGCTGTTCCAGTTGCAGCCATTGATGTGGAAGGAGCTATATCAGGGGACTGTGGGGATGGGTTCCTACATCACTAAGAGCCCTGTTGGGAGCAGCCTCCACCCTGCCCCTGAGGTCTTCTGATATGATCAAGCTGTGTTGTGCACCCCCACCATCATGGGCTTAGAGGCCATGCCATACAATTCAATCCAAACCTAAGAGAAGTAAAGGGAGGGTGATTTAACACTGTCAGCATGCCATGAGAGGCAAATTTTCTTCAGCACAGCCCTTCTTGACTGTGAGAGGCTAGGAGCTCACTGTAATGCGATAGAGGAGGATGAACTAAGAAAAAGGTGAAGTTTTGAGAGTGTGTCAGGTTCCTTGGGTCATTGAGCACAGGACAGAATGCCTCTGTCATTTTGGCAACACTTTGGGTTGAATTGTGGAGTAAAGATAGCTTTTTCACTTTCTGGGGCTCTGACCAGTGGTGTCAAGACTCCATAGCTTTCAGTCCTCTACAGAAAGTTCTAAAACCATCATGATTAAATAGCGAAGATGTGAGAAAGATATCTCTTCCTTCCTCCTCACTGGTGGAGCTCTTCAAGGAAAACCACAAGCTGTGATCAAACGATAGCTGATCATCAGCTCACCAGCACAGCTGACACCTCGGGTGGCTGTTGCTGTGTGTGACAGCTTTTCATGCCTTCTCTGTGCCCTGCTGAGAGTGTCAAGATGCCTTCCCCAATGTCCACACCCCAGCTGGAGTGCTTGCCAGTCCCCTGGACATCCCTCTGCCAGTGGGAGCTGTGTCAGAGCAGTGATATCATACAGCCTGTGTGAGAGTTGGTTTTATTTTGCCTTTCTGTCTGACCTTGGTTTGAAGCCCCTGAGGCATCTCTCTCTGCTGTACTGTGCAGGAATACCCAAACTAATTCTAACCCCAAACCAGCTTAGGTTTATGAAGTTCAATGCCAATCAGACTGGTCAAAATGTTATATACTGTGTGCCTGTATGATGCAAATCCCTGATTATTGCCTCCCTCTGCACGCCATAGAGTGGGAGGTGCTGCAATGCAAGGAATTTTCTTTGCCCCTCCTTTCTAAGGTTACACTCCATCCATGCAATGCTGACACTTATAAATGAGTTCCTATCTCCAAGATCCCATGGAAAGTTCCTGGGGCTAGAGAAGGTAAGCGTTAGGAATCTGGCTGATAAAAACCTTTGAGGAGAAGCATTTTATTTTGGAAAATGGGGCCCCATTATCACTGCAATGCTTTTCAAAATTAAATTGATATTACTGAAAATCCATCTGGGGAAAAAGAAAGAAAAATAGAGTGGAAAAAACCCTCACAAAATTTTGATTTCTTCTTTTAAAACTGCTTTTTCTTTGGGGCATTTTAAAAAGAGTTTCATATATATTGCAAGAGAAAGTGAAATGATTCTATTGAAGCAGAACATTTTGATGGATCTAAAACAATTTTCATTCCTTTATTGTATATTGCAAGGAGAATTGCAGTGTGGTCTGGAGAACTGCAGAATTGTTAGATATTGTCAAGAATCTTTTGAAAAAAAGCCTCAGCTTTTTCTCTGGCTTTAAAAATCGTGAAATTCTCTATAAAATAGGGTATTGACTCTTCTCACAACCCAACTCAATTTCTATATTTCTTAAAAAGCATATTCCATCCTTAAAGTCTAGGAGGGATGGAGCTGAAAAGATTGCAGACTTCTCCATTCTGTGGCATGGAAGAAAAATCTAGGAAAAAATTGTTTCAAGTTGTCTCAAGCCCATATTTTTGTCTGAGTACATTTTTTTTATTATGCCTTCTTTTAAACAAATAATTTTTCTTGTAAGTTAATTTAGGGAAAAATAAGACATTTAGGAGCAGAACACTAAGACATTTTGGTTGAAAATATTAAAATTTATTATTTTGACTTTTCCATTTTCGACTTTAAATCTACACTGCCCTATTTCGTTTGCTTGAGTTTCCATGCCAGTGAAACATTTAGCCAAATCTAGGGACAAAATGACAGTCTAGGGACTGACAACCCAAGAGGGATTGAATGAAGATGAGAACATGGCTGTGGTCTCCCATGAAGGGGCTGGGGAGAGGAGGAGCAAGTCTATCAAAGCTGAGGAAGGCTGATATCAGTGTTGGGATCCTGCTTTCTCATTAGACCACGGAGGTGTTTTACTTCCCTGTCTTGCTTCTCCTCCCAGGGGATCCAGTACCTGATCGAGCACCAGGTATTGTCCTCAGACCTGCAGGAGATTGCCAGATTCCTCCACAAGGGTGAAGGCCTGAACAAGACAGCCATTGGGGACTACCTGGGTGGGAGGTGAGCAGCCCAGGATGAGGAGACCCCGTGGAGGCCCTGTCCTGCCTGGCCCCTCATTTTGGATGACTTGTGGCTGACCTCATCCAGGTGCCAAGACTGAACATATCTCCAGCCACAGTGGGCTGGGTGGGCAGGACACCCTGGGAGGGTCTTTGGAGTGTGACTAAGGCTGGCTGTATGGAGTGCCTTTTCTCCTCCCTGTAATGGGATCAGTCATCCCAGACTGGAGTGTGCGCCTTGGCTTCTTCTTGGTCGGAGGGGGAGTGACACTGGGATGGAGCCGGGTGCGTGCTGTCACACCAAGGACATCCAGGCTGAGCAGGGTCAAAGCTCTCCTGACCTTTTCCCTCTATCCCCTCGCAGGGACCCCACAAACATTCAGATCCTCCAGGCCTTTGTGGCATGTCACCAGTTTGCCAACCTCAACCTGGTGCAGGCGCTGAGGTGAGTGCCAGGTGTGGGGGACAGTGCTGGAACCCGCTCAGCCCCTGGGTCTTACACCCAGGAAGGTCAGGGAGCCCTCTGGGGCTGAAATGGGAGCTCCCCAAGGCCCTGCTGTGGGTGTTGGCTCCAGGGCTTTACTCTGTGAGGTGCCAACGATTTCTCAGGGGGGTGGGAAACACTTTTATGGCCCCTTGATTGGATTGCCCACGTTCAGAGAAGTGGGTCACTGTGGCTTCAGTGTCTGGAGGGATGAAAAAAGTTCTTTTTGGCAGCAGGAAACGTCTGTCCTCAGTGCCCATTACGTCAATAACAAAGTGACTCTGTCTTAGGGAACCTTGCTGTATTACAGGCTGCCTCCTGGCAGGACTCTCTCTCCTGAGGTCTCTGCTGCCCTGCAGGGCTCTCATTAGGGAAGCAGAACTGTGATTTCTGGGAGGCTTAGTTCTCCTTCCTGCATTGAGAGTGTTTGAGGCTGATGTATCCAGGCCATTTCTAGAGAGGAGCAGAGCTCCTTCTCCACGCCCTGTGTTGTCTCCCCAGTGTGATGGGATGCCTGCTCTTATCTTGATGGTGTGGCGTGTGTTGAGGGGAGGCATCCATGTGCCTTGGACCCAACCTGACTGATGCTGTGTCATTCTGCTCCTGGCAGGCAGTTCCTCTGGAGCTTCCGGCTGCCTGGGGAGGCGCAGAAGATTGACCGGATGATGGAGGCCTTTGCCAACTGGTACTGCAAGTGCAACCCAGGAGTGTTCCAGTCCACAGGTGGTTATGGGGGAGGGCCTGGAAAGCTGAGCTCTGCTGTGTGTTAGGGAGAGGAGCCTTCCTTCTCCATTCACAAAGCACAGGCAGCATCACTTGGAAGTGTGTTTCCCCCTAAGCTAAAGGAGGCAGCCCTGTTCCTTGGAGCTTTTCAATAAACTGAGCATCTTCAGTCCTCCTTTTGCTACTGTGCTCCAGGCCCTCCTGATGGGCAGCAGAAGGGCTCCCAGCCTCACATGAGGTAGGACTTCCTCACAGCACCTCAGAGTACCTCATCACAGTATCCCTCTGTCACAGGGATAGATAGCACTGACAGATGTAGGTCTGCAGAGACTTTCCTGCTGGCAGAGCCATTATTACACTGCATCTGCCCAACTTGCCCCATTATTCTGAGGGCATGGAATCACCTCCATCATAGGAAATCAACTGCATCCCTCTTTCTCCTAGCAGAGGGAACATCTCCCTTCTTCTCCTACAAATGAGAGGAGGATTCTTCTTCAGTGACTAGAAGCCAAGCCACCTGTGGTGTGGATTGATCTGCCCTCTAAGACAAGTGCCACCCATGCTGATTTTCTTTCTCATTACTAGATACCTGCTATGTACTCTCCTTCTCTATCATCATGCTTAACACCAGCCTGCACAACCCCAATGTGAAAGACAAGCCCCACTTTGAAAGGTTTGTGTCCATCAACAGAGGCATTGACAATGGAGGGGACCTGCCAGAAGAGCTTTTAAAGGTAAGAATTCCTATTTTCTCATCCCCTGAAGTCCGCTTAAAAGGTGCAGAGACAAGGGAGCATCCATTAGCAAAACTGCAGCTGGCATTTTCCCAAAGGCTCAGCAGGCGTGGGACCTGGCCTGTATGTAAGGTACAGGTGGGCAGCCTGCCTATATGTGTCTGCTTCTACCCAGGCAGCCTGTGCAGAATAACTTCTGTCTCACGTCAAAGGGACTGCCTACATCCCACACCTGGGGTTTGCTGAGCAGCATTCCCTCAGGGTAGAGGCTTTAGATCTTTCTCCAGAGTGTCATTTCTTTCAGGCAATTTGAGGAAAGTTGCAGGAGCCTGCAGTCTCTTTATTTTTTCCCCTTGGCTTGGGATTTGTGTAATAAATGATGGCAAATACAATGATGTGAACAACATTTCAGTATCCTTTGAAAGCCAGTAACCTGCCTTCCTGTCACTCTGCTGTTAAGGATGTCACCCTTTGTGCCCCTCAGTGTCAAAGCTTTGGCTCAGTGACATGTGCCTCCTTGTGGCCATGTAGCTCTACGTGCTGGTCTCCACATTCCACTTCCCGGCAGTGTTTGGCAGCACCAACCTAGTGTTTAAATGGGGCTGCATCTCTGCCATGCTGAGTCCCATCCTAGTGCCTTAATAGTACCCACAGCAGCACTTGTGACATGCTGGGTTTGGTCATTGCAGCCTGTCTTGCTGTGGGGGCATCATTTTATGGCTGTAATTTTTCAAGCTGAGACTGTTTTTATGACACAAGATGCAGAAAAGATCTGGTGTTCCCCCTGGAGACCCTGTAAGCTGCAGACTGTTTTACTACCAGTGCTCATCATGTGTGCTCCTGCCCTTCACCCAGCTTCCCTTGTAAAAGCAGAGTGATGGACCAGATGGACCTAGGATAGTTGTGTACAAGCTTTGTCAGAAATCAATCTTTCTTCCCCCTCTCTCTCTCCCTCCCCTTCTCCACCAATGCTCTGGGGCAGAATCTGTTTGAGAGCATAAAGAACGAGCCCTTCTCTATACCAGAGGACGATGGCAATGACCTCACCCACACTTTCTTCAACCCTAACCGTGAAGGCTGGCTGCTGAAACTAGGTAAGGGGGAGGACTCCCCTAGCTCCTCTGACCTCCCCGTTTGCATGCCTCCCACCCCAAATCTCCTCGGGAACCTACCATCATCTCCGCTGTCCTTCGCTCCCGTCTGCTGCCGTGGGCTGAGGCTGACACCTGCTGTTGAAACCAGCTGCCTGCTCCCTCTTCCTGGCTTCTGCAGGCTTTGTCTGCTCAAAAAGGGACTCAAAAACATATCCCTCCCCATTCCCAAACCCATCAGAGCAAGACTGGCTCCGTGTTTGAGTGTCTATTACTGTGGGATTACCATGGTGTCTCCTTGGGGCTCACCTGCACGGAGAGCTGGGAGGGTGTGACTGTGTGTACATGTCTGGAGCTTGGGGGAAGAACAGAAAAATGTGTGACTAATGGCTTCTGAACTTTGCTGCCTTTAGGAGGACGTGTGAAAACCTGGAAACGCCGTTGGTTCATTCTGACTGATAACTGCCTGTATTACTTTGAATATACCACGGTAAAGGCTTAACTCATGTTTGGGAAACTGTCCTGGGTGGTCATGAGCCTCTGAGGGGCCAGGGAGGAGCAGAGGGTAGGGGGCAAGTCTCCCCCTTTTAGCCTGCGTGCCCAGACTCGTCTCACACCTTCACTCTCTCCTGTGCTGTTTCCTCACCTCCTGTCTGGAGGAGGGTAGAGGCTGGACACTGCAGCTGTGGTTTTCTCCCTATTGTCTCAATGGAAGGGGTTTCCTGCGGCATTACTCTGCCCTTGTCACCTCCACAAAGGCCCACACAGGGGAAATCAGAGAGGTTCTAAACAGTGACAAAGATCTGGGGAGCGTGTTGGTTGTTAATTTATGTTTCCTTGCCTCCAGGACAAAGAGCCTCTGGGCATTATCCCCTTGGAGAATCTATCAGTCCGGAAGGTGGATGATCCCAAAAAGCCAGTAAGTGTCCATTGGTTGGCACTCTGCCAACACAGGCTATTAGATGGTTGGAAGGAAGAAAAGATACACACAGATTGCTCCCACCAAAATTGCTCCTACTGTACTTGCTTCTCAGAGGGAAGGTGCCATTGCAAACTGCCTTGGGCCCCCATCTAAACATGGCTGTGTTTTCAATTTACATTTTTGGTGTGAGTAGAGAGCTGTCCTTTGGCTGACTGTATTGTATGTTCTCACATGTGTGTGTAGGGGCAGAAATGAATGCACACAGCTAACTTCCTACTTGTTTTGCACCAAGAGATGTGGGTTTAATTTCTCTCCACAGGAATCTCCATAATAAGTTACAGCACATGTAGACTAAACATTACTGTTGGTGTTAGGGAACTTGCCCAGGAAGTGACACATTTCTTCTGTGTGTCTTTTGTGCATACCCACTCTTCGATGTGTCATGGCTCCGGGAAAAGTGCCTTCTATCTGTGTGGTGGCAGGCAGAAAAGAGGATGTTGCATTTTCTTAAAAGGGGGAGGGATTTGCATGAGTGGAGAGGAGTGACAGATTCTAGAAGGTGTGTTTTGATAAGTGTTAATGCTCCATCTCTCCAGTCCTTCATAGGAGGGGTGTATTTGCCTAAAAAGGAAGGCCATCTAACTCATAGGGAAATTTTTGGGGTGGGGAAATATAGGGTCTGTTGCATTTCATAGGCTCCTCCCCATTGGAAGCTCTCTGAGCCTGTTATTCATGGTTGAAGGCAGCAGTCTTCTTGGTCCCCCTGTCTTATCCTACTGCTCCATTTTGTTTCCTTTCTGACAGAACTGCTTTGAACTCTTCAATCCCAACTGCAAAGGGCAGAAGATCAAAGCCTGCAAAACAGATGGGGATGGGAAGGTGGTTGAAGGCAAGCATCAGTCCTACAAGATCTCAGCAGCCACTCCAGCAGAGCGGGATGAGTGGATTGAGGCAATACGGTGAGGAGAACTTGAGGCTTGTGTTGCCTTTTTTCAGCCCCAGGGACAAATGGTCACAAAGTTTATTTGGCTGTCTTTCATCAGAGCTTGAAAAGGGGGGTGGAAAGAAATGTTTGTAGTCTACCAACTGTGGTACCCCTTGACTTCAAAGACTTTCAAGGTCCCTTGTGGAGAGTCTCTAGCCACAGCTAAATTCTCTGCTGTGAGTCTGCAGATCTCCAGTCCTACATTTTGATAAGTGGTGTCCCTGTGCAAGTTCAGTTAGGTTATCTGTGCTGTTCTCCATTAATAAATCTCTTACTTTTGCTCCAATTTCCTTTCATTTCTAGGACCAGCATCACACAGGATCCTTTCTATGATCTGGTCTCTGCCCGTAAGAAAAAGATTGCCAGCAAAAACTGAACCATGACCTGGTCACCGGCATCAGAAAGGTGTAGGTTATTGGACAGCTTCCCTTTCACACTGGGCTCTTCCAGTGAAGAAATTTGGGAGCTTTGGTTCCCTCTGCCTCCCACTTGGCAGGCAGATGACTGACGGGACAGCTTTCCCTCTTTGCTTCTTCCCCTTCCAAACTGAAGGCAGAGGCACAGGGTGTAATCCTCTGAGGACTGTCCAAACTGTGGGTGTGGGGTTGCCCATGTCCAAACACAAAGGCTCAACAGCAACTGGGCTTTGGGTTCTCCTATGCAGCCCCAGACACGTGGGATGGGATCTGAGAGGAGACAGGAATGTCTGCACAGTGTCTCCAGCCCCTCCTGCTGTCACTCCAGGCCGGGGTGTTTTTCTGTGAGGGACCATTAGATTCTCTTGGAGCAGCTGAGCACAATCAGCTGCAGAGCAGAAAGGCCCCAGTGGTTTCTCTTCCATCAACAGATGTGTAGTGGTTGTGGGGTGGAGGCCACCAATATTTATAAACTCACTGTGAAACCAGAGGTCAAGGTAAGATAAAAAGCCCTCAGTTCAGAAGAAAACCCTCTCTCCCCCTTCCTAAAGCCTGTAGTGAGGGCTCTAATCCTGGGAAGCCCCCACTCTGTAACTGAGTCAGAGATTTAAGAAGTTAAAGATATTGGATCCCTATTCAACTTAAGGGCTAACTGAGCATAGAGATGCTGTGGGACCAGGAAAGCAGCTCTGGGTGGTTTGTCTCTCTTTTTGAGACTCATGGACCACCACAGATTTCCTTAGGGAAGAAATCCAAACCCTATCTCTGTTTCTGGCTGGTGGCTCCCCAACAAAGGTTGGTTCCCTGAGCAACTCAGAAGCCTGGGTATTGTTTCTGAAAGTTCTGAAAGTTTTGCAGTCAGATGGCATGAAAAAATGAAGGTACATACATCTCCCACCAGCATACACACACACACACACACACACACAGAGGCATTCAATCCCATCTTCATACAATAGTATAATCTGAAGTCTGGGGGTTTTTGTCTCCCGTGTAAAGAGAGAAATAAAAGTGTTTAAAACAAGCCCCAAACTCAGGGTATTGTGATCATTTTCATGATAAAGTCAGAGGATGTGAGATAAGAGTATCGTGTTCCTGTGCCCGGCAGAGCAGCCTGAGCGCCGCTGCAGTCTCTGGGCCTTTTCCTTCCTGCAGAGGGCTGTATCTACCAGGAAATCTGCAGCAGGGCCAGCACAGCCCCATTATTCATTCCAGCTCTTTTTGCCCAAGCCACAGGAATGTTGAATTAATTTCAAGAGGCAGGGAGCGTATCTCGGAGTTGAAGCACGCGCTCACCCTGGAGAAGGAACGTGAAGGTTTTCTTCTGCTCATGCCTGCAAATGTCTCCTGCGCTGAATCTCTTTGTTACTGATGTGATACAGAGTGAGTTTGCTGCCCACTGCTCTGGAGCACACATGCTTGCACACACACATTCACTCCTGCTCTGGTTTCAGTGCAGAGAGTCAGGCTCATGTCCAGAGGTGGAAGAGAAGTCTGAATAGGACCCCTTATCTTGGCAACGTCTCCCATCTTTGTAAAGAGAAATACAAATATGCATTTGGATGGTGAGAGATGCCCCAGAGCCTAGGATTGGAGTGAGAAATGTCTGTTCTAGTACTTCTCAGGCTTATACTCTGTGACAAAATCCATCAAAATGTAGTCTGGGGTCTCTATTCTACCCGTGATCTGGTGTTGGGTGAGGGAATCCAGGCTAAGCCCTCCCTACAGTTTACCTGGGTCATTCCTATGACAGCAGGGTCTGTCCAAGCTCTTCCCCATTCCTCCTCATCCCCAACCCTTCTAATTGTCTTGAGACTGCATATGTCCTTTCTCTTCCCTCCTTCCCCTAGATACCCACACACTGCAGAGAAAAATTACTCCCAGCGGGGACAGAGTGGGAAGTACAACTTGAGAGAGGCAAAACAATGCACAGAGACAGGCAATTGTTTAATTTCCATCCATCAAACTAACCACAAGAGTCAGGAAGGGTTGAACCAGAAACTGAGGCAGGGAGGCAGACAGTAAAGTTGAGTTTCCATTGCCTTTCCTTGGCTCCAGCAGAGAACATGCATTTCTGAACTCCTTGCTATGCAATGTCCCAGTCTCCTCAGTTCCATGAGCACAACAGTGCGTGGTGTTGCCCACCAGCAATGCAACATGTGCTCTCTCTGAGTGGTGTCCTGACCTCGTGCCTGCTGAGCACCCATGTGTTTGGTATTGGCCTGGGTGTCTCGGGACAGGTCACTAAAACTGACCACCCACTCATGTCTGCTTTGACAGACTCTCTTGGACCCCTTAGAAATTGATGAGAGGAGCCTCTTGTGCAACTCAAATGGCATCACCAGGGAATGTGTTGCTGACCACCACCACACATTCTCTGCGCTGAGGGCAGCTGCAGCAGCTCACACAGGTACAGACACACGGACACAGGTACAGACACAGACACACAGGCACACAGAGCCCCTCAGGTGCTCAATCTGACAGATTGATATCTGGATGGTAGAGGTATTTCTCTTTCTCACAGGCAGCATGTGTAGCTCACACAGGCATACATGCAGAAGACTGACACTTATTCCCTGCCTGCCTCAGGATTCCTGCATGCACCCAGCTGTTCTTTTTCATAATAAATGTCCATCTATTTTCATAAAAGGGCTGGGAGGAGAATACTGCAGATGTGGAATAGACCACTGCATCCTGCTTGCTCTCCACTCCTTCTTTTCCTCCTATCCCCTGTTTATCAGCTCCTTTTTGGAAGGCTAATACATCTTAAAAAGACATTCTAGAAATTGTTTGCATCGACAGAGATGGAGCAGCTGTGAGGAGAGCCAGCAGCCTCGAGCTCTACAGCTCAGGTAGAGAAAATCTCTGTGAGGTGGAGGGGTAGGACAGCGTACAAATGCAGGCACAATGGACTGAATTACAGATTGAGAGTGATCAAAGGACGTCAGCTGAACCTGTCCTTTGCCAGGGACTGAATGCTCTTGGTGATGGGGGCTCAGGAGCAAATGGAGGCAAGACTCTGCATCCAAGTTGGCCAGGATGGTGTTCAGTGGCAAGGTGAGAGCACCCATTAGAGACACTATTCCTGTCAGACCTGAAACTGCTCAGCTGTGAGCCACGCAGCCTTCAGCACAACAGGAAAATCAAGGAGCTGTTTTCTGTCAGCTAAACAGGGTTATATGTACCAGGACTGCCAGCCTTTTAACTCCCTCTGTGTGAGCATTTGTACCTGACCCCTCCACAGCAGTGCAGGGATTGGCACCAAGAGGGGACAACAGTTTCATCAGCTTGTACCATAAACCCATAGGAATGGAAGGCTATTGCAGTGGCCTCAGAGGGATGGGAGCCAGTCTTTTCCCTCTGAGATCAGCCATTTTTATGGAAAGAAGGACAACCCCACTGTGTTAGAGCTGGTTGGAATGGTGCAATCACATTTGTGAGCCCAGAAGGAACAGTTCCTCCTGCCTCCCACCACTTATGTTAGGTGGTTGGAAAGCAACTCGATACCTGAGGATGGGGAACCCACTGAGGTACTTCTTCCTTATTTTTATTTTTTTTTTAGTATGCATTTCACACAGAAAGGCCAGAGCACAAAGGTAGAGAGCAGGATGGCTCTCAAGGACACCATGGCCTCTCTGCTACACCTTGCTCTGGATCAGTTCTGCCTCCAGCCTGGCAGAGGGCCCCTTTGGGGGGCTGGAGGAAGCCCAGGCAGACAGGGGTTGATACCTGACCAGGATTTCTAGGAGTGTCACTGCTGTCACATCTGCAGTGTCTCTGCTCTAAGAGCCTGTGACAGGGGCATGCAGCAGTCTCATCTTGCCATGCCATTTCCAATCCTGCTGCCTCTCTGCAATGAAGATGAATGTTGCTTGTCCCAGGTTATCACACTCCCATGTGTGTGAGCCTGTATACAGACAGCAGTTGGCTGCTGGTCCAGTGGGCCAAGTTCAAGGGGGTTGTGTATGGAGGGGCAGAGGGATGCGAGGAACAAGTCAGGGGGCTGGAGGAGTCCGGGTCTCTCTGGGCAATCTGTGAGGAAGGGCTGGCACTGACTGGAACAGAGCTTCCACCTCGTCTCCAGAGCAGGGGCAGCACAAATGTCAGGAAGATGCAAGGTATGAACACCCTCTGAGCAGCCTGCAACCTCTGCCACAGGCGCTGTGCCACAGCACCGAGGGACACCTCGTGTGTGACAGCTGCTCTCCTCCGTGGGGACAGGAGTCGTGTCACCAGGCATGCCAGCCCAACACTTCAGGGAGACAGGGGAGATGGTGCAAGGTGGCCATCACATATGGGCCCTCAAAGGCACAGCCTGTCCAGGGAGAGGACCATATGTGCTGGCAGCACAGCATGCTTTGCTCCTGTACCTTGCTGAAGGGACCTGGCAAACTGGATGGATGGGAAGAGCAGAGATAACAGAGGAGCAGGGAAGGGCAATCCTCGTGGGGTTGGACAGCAAGCAGTGTGTGGGGAGAGGGGGCAGGAGAGACTGCAGAGATGTCTCTGGGTTCCTGACCCTGGGGGCTAAACTAGCAGAGCACCTTCACCTGGGCAGAACGGGGAAGCACTGCTGTGGGTGAGTTAAGGGATGTGGCAAGGTGAGTCATTTAACCTCCATCTGAGCCACCAGATTGACCTTAAGGAACCTACAGAAGAGACATTTTCTGCTGCCTCTTTAACTGTGGTGGGTGGCAGCAAGGCTCCTGGAGTTGGCTGAAGAAGTGGTGATTTGTGCAATTAACATCTAATCAGTTCTATGAATATTTATTGCTAGTCAGCAAGCTTCTGAGTGACAGTGAAGCCCATCTGATTGGGATCACTTTCACAGGTAAGTCAGAGCCTCCTTTGGGGGTCACAGACCTCCCAGTGGGGCAAAAGTTGACGATGGTACAACCATGAGCAGCACATGGGAGGCACATGTGCAATGCAAACATGGAAAATTGTATTCAACCCTTTTTTGAGAGATGGAAAAACAGAGGTTTTAAAATTGGCTTGTTGGGGAGAAACACCTTGAAATAGTCTGAATATATTAACAAACAACACATGGCTGAGTTTGAGCCTGGGAATTTGCTTTTGGTTTTGTTGGATTTGGTTGTTTACTTTTTTGTTTGTTGGGGTTTTTTGTGTTTGTGCTCTGTCATTTATCTTCTATTGTAACATGGAAGAGAAAATAATAGGGAGAGAAATAGAAACTCCTGCAATTGTGTGAAAACTCACATAACAGTCAGGAATTTCTTGGAGCTTATAGTTGACCCTTCTCCCAAAATGACATTAAGTATGCAGAAAGGTAGTATTTTGTTCCCTCAAAAAATACTACTTTGGGATATTTCTGTCATCATCAGAAATTTTGACTGTTCTCAGATTTGTCCAAATTTTTGTTGCTTTCCAGAATCCTCCATTCTCTTTCTTTATCATCTCTCTGCTCTAATCCTTTCACCTCACCTCTGAATTTGGCTTCTGTTTCCCATGGTACCTTCCACCTCCTGGGCTTTGCTCATGCCTCTCCATCAACTTGCCTTACCAAATCCCCTTTTTCCTGCTGCTGCCTCTCCTGCACTCCTGCTCCCTGGACAGACTCAGCCTGCCTTGGCAGAGCTCTGGGAAAACCCCCTATTATCCATGGAATGTGAGCTGTTAAACCTCAGCCAAACTCTTCTGCTCCTGCTGCTCACCTGCAGCTTGGGTTTGTGCTGGAGGTGCTGCCAAAAGCCTGTTATTACCTAAATGAAAATGACACACAGCCCTCCCTGAAAGGGAAGACACACAGATAACAGTGATTTGCCTGTTGCCTGCTGCCTTCTGACTGAGAAAAACACCCCAAATTCCAGCAGAGCTTCCAGAACCAGCCCTCAGTGGAGGGAGAGGGACAGAGACAGTTCTGCACATTTCACTTTCTGCATGGAAAAGATCCTGTGAAATTTTTGTGCCTGGGTGGGAGAAGCCTCAGAATTTTCATCACAGTGAATATAGTGAATATAGGTAGTATGGGGGAAAAAAAAAAGCCCCAAAGTGGGAGCTAATAATAGAACCAGAACAAACTGCATAGTAACAGGGGAGGAAAGAGAAGGGAGGGGAAAAAAATGGAGGATTGGCAAGTCTGAAGTCATAATCATAGAGCACAGGGGCTCTGTTGTGTAAAACTCTGTTTTCCTTGCAGCAGCCTTCCACTTTCCTCACCAGCTGCACCTGGAGCTTTGATTTCAATACCCAGGAGATAATGGCCTGCTTGGTCCCCTCTCCAGAGGGCATTCAGCAGCAGAAAGTGTGCTTAGCACAGAGAAAGGCTAGAGAGTGTTCAGGGGAGACAGTAGAAGGGGACAGAGGGGAGCAGGCAGGTCAGAGCCATGTGCTGTGGGGTAGAAGAGCACATCTTCCAGGCTCCTGGGAATGCCAGCTGACCCTAAACATGCACAGCTTCACATCTCACAGTGATGCCTGTGATGCCTTTACTCTGCAGTGATGCCTTTACTCTGATGCAGTTAGAATTCAGGTAATGGTAAGCAACACATGGGAGGTTGTGGACCACCTGTAGTAAACCAGTCATGGACAGCCAGTATTGAGTGGTTTCTCTGTCCTGGGACATACATTATTTAATTAATTATTTAATATCTTCATTAATGTCAGAGAGAGTGGCATTAAGTATAGACCCAGCAAGTTTGTGGATGGCACTGAGCTGAGGGGTGCATTTGACACACTTGTGGAAGGAATTCCATCCAGAGGGATCTGCACAGGTGGCAGATTTAAGCTGAAAGAGGGCAGATTTAGAGTGGATGTAAGGAAGAAACTTCTTGGGATGAGGGTGGTGAGACACCGGAACAGGCTGCCCAGAGAAGTTGGGAATGCTCCATCACCAGGATTGCTCAAGGCCAGGCTGGATGGGGCCTTCAGCAACATGCTCTAATGGAAGATGTCTCTGCCCACAGCAGCAGGGGATGGATTAGACAATCTTTAAAGGTCTCTTTCAAACCAAAACATTCTATGAACACACACACACATTCTTTTTCCACTACAGTACTTTGCTGTTTCCATTTACCATTTGACCATCATCTTTCCCAAGCTAGATGAAAGTATCATCAATTTCCACAAACATAAGGCTGGACTTTAAAACAAATCCCAAGATTTTATTTCAATGTTGCCTAGTTATATTTTGGGAGTATTTGTTTGTCTGGAGAAGACAAAGAATCTGGCTTCCCTCATTCCTTTTTGTATTTGGTCTGAGCATTGAAATTATCTTTTCATTACCTGGACTCCAGGTGCCGGGGCTTTAAGGAAATTATTAATTTTTGGGATGCTTAGGACAAAATGGTGAGAATCTGTATAATTTCCATGCACTCCTTTCATCAGACAGCTCTACTCCTGCTGTTAGGTGTGCCCTTATGCTCACATCTCCCCAAGTGTTTGCCCTCCTACGTTCCCCTACATCTGACTCAAATATCTCTGCACCACACGCAGCTCTGCTCAGTCCTTTGCAATCACATGCAGAAGTACCCTTTTGTTTTGGTCTGGTTTGTGTTCTTTTCAAGGAAAAGCCAATGTTTATCTTGCCCCATGGTGACATTTATCTTGCAACTTTCAGAGCCAGGCTTGCTGGCCCGAGCAGCCAGAGCTGCAGGTGAATCCATGAGGCGCTGGGAACCCTCTGCAAATCCAGGGGGTCGTTGCTATGAAAGAAAAAAGAGAAAAGGAAAGCCTCTGTCCTCCAGGCAGACTTGGGAGCTGCTGCATATTTCCCCTCCTCAGGGCAGACAGGCTGCTCCTATGCGATGGGAATTGCTAAGAGATTGAAAACTTGTTGCTGTGAATTTCAGAGTTGCCTGGCAGGGACAGCTGGCACAATGAAGGTTTCCGTGTATTAAACTCGCCATAGTAAAGCCATAATGTGATTTTGCATGCTGCTGTGACCAGAATACCCAAACCAGCTCAGCACCTCACCTCATCAGGGATGCTCTCAATACCTCCTTGTTGCTCCAGCCCCTCTCCCTGCACCTGTGGTGTGTGTCCCAGCCATGAGGGTCTAGAAGAATGTCTGTCTGTACAGGGGAAGAGGGACTCTATCCCTTGACACCACCCAAGTCTCATAGGCATGTTGGCTTCTTCATCTGCTCTTTTTAGGAGTGTGCCAACTATCATTTATAGGTGGGAATACATCAGCAGCAAAGGAGGGAGGGCAGGATTGCTTCCTGGGAAGAGGAGAAAGAAAGTGAGTTTCTGGGAAGGTGGGTCAGCTGTATGTGGAAAGGACACTTGGGAAGAGAGAGGGCAAGTGTCAAATGGGACAAGGATGAGGGCATGGAGGAAAACTAGGAAGAGGGATGCTCCAGGGAGAGAGCTGGGAATGGTTTGGGGAGAGATGCCTTCAGAATAAGGCATAGGATGTGGACAGGGATCTGGGAGGAAAGGTAGCCAGGAGATGAGTCTGTGGGAGGGAAAGCACTGGGTTTGTACAAGGATTTGCAGTCAGGCAGTTGAGCACAAGGAGTGTGGTGAGCATTTAGAGAGGATATATGCACCACTTCCCACAAAGTATATTCCCTTTATAAAAATCCACTTTGTAATCTGGAATCTGGGATTTGCTCTGTTGGATCTGCCTCTCCTCTACAAAGGATCTAAGAGGGTTCATCTTGCTAAATCCTCTGCCCTGGAGGAGGTGAGGAGGTCAAATGCCTCCTGAGGGACAAACACTTAGCAAAGCTGTTTCCCTACTGCTGCAGAGACCTTAATCCCTTGCCTCCTTCCCCTGTTCAGGCTCTAATACCTAGAGGGAAGAAAAGATGAGAAATACAGGTAGATTCAAGAGCGAGCCCTCCCTTCATCTTGCATGGGACTCCAAGTCTGTGTGCTCCAGTCCCAGGTGGATTGGGCTGTCTGCCCAGCTCTGCAGCTGCCCTGAAGGGGTGAGGGCAGGGAAAGCCTGGGGCTCCCTCCCAGACCTGTGTCCTAACTCACAGCCACCCAAATCTCCTGGTGAGACCCAGACATTGCAACAGGGGAACACACAGGGCAAATGCCTGAGAACCCTGTGCATCAGGAGACAAAAGCTGGTGTCAGGGTTTGCGTGACTGAGGGGAAGCCCACACAGTACATCTATTTCTGCCTTTTTCTCTGTGGTTTTGCTCAGAAGACCTCAGGCATTGCAGTGGTCTCTGTCACACAGAGCTGACTTTTGGGGGCAGCTCAGATGCAGAGGAACCTGACTGGAAATGAAGGAGATGTGAGTTAAATAAAGGAAGATTTATCAGTGGCAATAATTCGGTAATTTGGAGGTTTTAGGGTGACACCGACACAGTGGGTATTAGGAAGTTGTGAGACATTTCTATGCACATTGCTCTTTTCTAGCCCAGAGGAAGCCAGGAGGGGACCTGAGGGTTTGCTCTTCAGCTGTGAGTAAGCTTGCAAAAAACCTGCATTACTTGGGTCACTGACAACTGCCCCAGGGGCACTGCTCCCTGCTGGCTGGGTAACAAGGCCTTCCATCTCCAGTGCTGGCAGCGTGGCAGTCAGCCTCTTGAGGAAAAGATGGATCAAATCAGAATGCAGCCAAGGAAAACCTGGGAGGGAGATGGAGTCCAGTTCTGTGAGGCCAGGCTGAGTTTGCTAAGCAGTAGAAGGACAAAACTCAGTTTTGAGAGTGAGGCAGGATAAATGGGAATGAAACCTAGGGTTCCTATGAGCAGGAAAGGGTGGGAGCATCATACTTACCCCTTCATTAGCCTTCCCTCCAGCACTCAAATCAGACACCAGTTGCCACCATTGCTGTGCCAAAAAAAAAGACCCACCACAGATACAAGGGAACAGCAGAGCAGATTAAGGGGAGTGCATGGAAATAGCAAAGGCTGCATTGCTCTACCTCTTCCTGAATGCTCTTTTCCTTTTTCCTTTTGGTGCCCCATGTGCAGTGGGCTCCCATCTGCTCAGTGAGGAAAGGCAGATGAATCCCTTTCTGTCACCATCTCTCCACAGAGGGTCTCCTAGGGCTGGGCATCACAGTGGTTTTTTTGCCTGAGTTCTGCCAAAGAGCAGAGAGGGAAATCATACCTGACTGAGGATGGTGCTGCCATCAGAACAGGCTGGAAACACCCCACAAGGCTCCAGCCAGCATCCAGCTGCTCCTGCCACGGGAGATGGTTCCACACATGAGCTTCCTCCTTCCCTCTGAGGGATGGATATGTGTCCCTTTGCTCTTCTCAAGGGAAAGGCATTGCTGGGCACGGAGGAGGGGAGCAGATCTGTGTGAGTTTTGGAGAATGGCTCCTCACCTAGAAACAGGCATGCTGTTGGCAAACAGCACTTCACAAGATTGTCATCATGAGGTGTGGAGTCACAGGAGTAAGGTCCCTGAGGAGAGGAAAGGGCAACCCTGTACTCAGCATATGCAGCCTGTTGGCCCTAATTTTGACTCTGCTCTGGGCTCTATGTGCCAGGATGAGATGCATCAGGAGAGGTACCATTTTGCTAAATCTTGAAGCTGACACTTTTAATATCCATTAGTGCTGCTACTCTGCCAGAGAGCATTAGTTAAGATACATGGACTATTCCAACCCTGATCCCTAGCCTCAGTCCCTACCATCCCTTCTTTTGCCTTCCCAGCCCATCCTGACTGCTCTTCTCTGTACTGACAACATCAGCCATCTCAGGTCCAACCCCCTTGTTCAACAAATCTGTCAGTTCCATCTTTTACTCTGCTCATTTTCAGGATTTTTGTATCTTGAGGAAAGCACCCATCCATCCAATGCACATGGACCAACTGCCAGACACCTACCTAGAAAAGGACAGAAGGCAAAACTTCCTTTTTTCTGCCTCCAAGAAACAGACATGAAGCACTAAATGGAGCAAAGGAAGGAGAAAGTTTGAAATACAAATGCTGGCATTCCCTCTTGGCTGCATTGCAGGAGTCAGCAGAATCCTCTGCCAAGATTTGGTTTTGAGGCACTGTGCAAATGAGTTGTCAAAGCCACCCCTGTCATGTCTCCACTAGCTTGGGCTACCAAACATCCAAAAGCAGGATCACAGAATTATAAAAATATAGAGTGGATTGGGTTGGAAGGGACCTTACAGACCTCCTGATTCCAACCCCTCTGCCATGGGACATTTTTCACTAGATCTGAGTGGATTGCTCAGAGTCCTTTCCAGCCTGGTCTTGAACACTGCCAGGGATAAGGCATCCACAGCTTTCTTTGGGCAACTTGTTCCAGTGCCTCACCCTGCTCACAGCAGAGGAATTCTTCCTAATATCCTATATATTAGGATATATATATTCTTCCTACATATGAAGGTCTGCCCTCTTTCAGTTAACAACCATTCCCCCTTGTCCTATCACTACATACCCTTGTAAAAAGTCCCTCTACAGCTCTCTTGTAGTCCCTGCTTTGGTGCTGAAAGGCTGCAAAAAGGCATCCCTGGAGCCTTCTTTCTCCAGGTTGTCCATGAAAAAGGATGGATCAGGAGCCAAGAGTAGCATAGGCATGGGTAGGGCAGTCACCTCACACTACCCAAGCAGGGGTGGTGAAAGCAACAAGAACTGTTCACAAACTCCAGCAAACCAAAAGGATTAAGCAGACCTCAGATCCATTCTTCACAACTGCAGTGCACCAGAAGTGGGTGCCTTGGCATGAGCTTAAATAGATCTCTGGGGGCTGGGCTGAGGATGTGTGAGTGGAAGCCACAGGTAAGACTGACCAGAGCAGTTAAGGCTCATTAGTGCACTTAGGGCCCTGACCCTGTTTAATACCATGGAATGCCATGCCCTGGGTGTGTTGGTTAGTACAAGGGTCTCTGGGGGTAGGTGGGCAGCTGTTACACCTTTATATTCAGGCCTGTGTTTGTGATAAAGAGATTTATACATGCCCAGTGTGTCTGTGCATACTTACATGAAGCTGTGTGACTACTGAATCCAAAGAAAAAAAAAAGAAAAAACAAATTGCAGCTGACAGAGCTGCTTGATCTACTCCCCCAGTAATCTGGTCTGCTCTAAAAACTATGGGTGAGTTTTTTTTTTTTACCATTTCTATCATCCCAGTGTAAATAAATTAATGATGGGAAAATCTTTTTCAGAAACACAAGCTTTATCCTTTTAATTTCTTGGTCTCAACTGTTGTATTTGGCTGAGTTTGAATCAAAGCAGCTGTCTATCACTGTACCTAGACAAGTAGTAGAATGTACAACTATGCTTGAGTGACCCCTGTTTAGAAAGATTCTGGGCAGATGGTTAAAGAGTTTAGAGTCATGCTAGGAAACTGGAAAAGAAGACTGTATTTTCCTGAATATGGGGAGATGTTTTTGTCTGAAACCTACTTTATTAGGATATACTAGGGAATTCTCACAGTGAGAAATAGAGGAAATACAAATTTCCTCTCTACAGGCAGAGGACATTGTCACCTTGTCCCTATGCAGATCAGAAGTAAAAGAAAGAGGTAAAAAGGAAGAGAAGCAATGAATGTATGTTAAGGTACCAAGCATGCACAGATGTCTGAAAGGACAATTGTCACAGAAGAAGAACTGATTGGAAGTCGCACAAACAAAATAAGCAGCTATACAGACAAAGTCTTTCAAAGGTGTTATTATTTAGAAATAAGTCCACAGCAAAGCACAGGTGTGAAAAATCAGTATCTCATACAGAAATTTCTTGGCAGAACAGATAGTGCTTTGGCAGCTCCATCCCAGCCCCAGCAGCACGGCAGCTCTAGGCTGTCTCTTGTCATGAACTCCAGCCTTACTTTCTGGCTCAGGCTGGGACCAAGATCCCATTTCTGACCCACACCACAAACTTTCACCCAGCATGACTCTCTTAGCAGTGTACATTTAGTTTTGTCTCCCCTGCTTTAAACCTACTCCAACCACACATCTAGTTTTTACCTTTATACCTTCCCTAATGGCTTTTATGCTCTCTACAGGATGTAATGGACTTTTACAGACAAGACTCTTAGCCATGGTCTTTGCTGTAGTAAGTTAATCTTGAATCCTCAGATAGCCATCTTAAAATATTTGAAATTTCAATTCCATGTCTTTTTTTTACCCTGTCTACTGTTTTTAAAGACAGAACCCAGCTATTTATCTTAGGAGTGTGAGATAGTCTTTGCAATGTCTCCTATCAATGTGGTGTTCAGGCACCAAGTAAAAAAATCCATGGGAATGCAAAAATTCCGGAACTGTTTCTCCTGCATATGGGTATGCTCAAGTCCCCTGGGACAGACCAAAAATTTTCCTCTCCCAAGGTTCTTCACCCAGAGGGTGATGGGGCACTGAAACAGCTCCCCAGGGAAGTGGTCACAGCACCAAGCTTGACAGAGTTCAAGAAGCATTTGGACAGTGTACAGGTACACAGTGTGCCTCTTGGGGCATTCTCTGCAGCGTCAGGAGCTGGACTTGATGTTCAGGGTCAGCATGTTCTGTGATTCTGTGAGTGCCTAATTCCTCTTTAGGCACTTGAATTCCCATTGATTGGAAGGGACTGTAACTGTGAAAACTAAAGTAATTTGTCATTCCTTCACTGTGGTTTGTAAGGGCCAGAGTAGCCCAGAGACAGACAGACAGAATGAATGAATGAATAAAGCAGCTCTGAATTAATCTCTAGTTTAGCAACATGTTTCTTCAGTCCTTGGGAAGGATTAGACAGGCAGCACCTCGGAGCTGACCTCCAAGCTCTACCTGCTGCTACTGCAGACAGCCCAAGGTTGATTTGCCTTGGATTTGAAGCAACTGCTGTCAATAATATAAAACTCAAGAGGAGAATAACAGGCCCCCTCATGAGATCTTATTTTTTTTTTCCCAGCCACCCTCTCTGTTCCTGCAGCTTTAAACCCAATGAAGGAATGAGTAATTTTTTCCTAATGATTGAAAGAAGGCAGATAAGAGGTAGGTCTTCAAATTAAGAATCCAAGACTTGATTGCAGCTCTTATCATATTTTTCCATTTTTTCTCCTTCTTCCCAACAGAAAATAAATTGCTTCAATAAATTATGTATTTAATCTGCATAGAGGACCAGCAGACTGGGCTCTCCTTTTAATATTTTCTACTGCGAGATAATCAACCCGTTCCTCTCACTGCATGGAACAAACTAATGGATTTTGAACAATTCCATTATTTGATGATTTCTACCATTATTAACACAAATTGTCTCTACTCACTTTCAATTAGGGCATTTTTATTTTCTAATAAATCCCAATCAGGTTCTCTCAAACACCACCTAAATGTGGAGAGATTATTGCACTTTCCATTTAAACAAAGAACCCATCATATTGCACGCCTCACCTCCCTCTGCTTCTCATGACTTTCCTTCTTCCAAACTCTTTTTCCATTTTCCTTTCCTGTCACCATCAGCAGACATCCCTTACTTTCTTCTCCTACTGCTTTTTTCCAAATCTAATTCTGTGTATGTGGGGTGTGGTTTTCGCCACAGCAGAGCTAAGACCTTGGTGGATTTTTTTGTTGGGGATGAGAGGTTGTGGGGTCTGTGGTTTTGGAGGGGCAAAATATCCTTTATAAAGGCCCTGAGTCACACACATAAGGCCACTGAAGTGTTTGTGAGAAGGTGCACTAGGACATAATCACACAGTAAAAATGTAAGAATGATCCACCCTGAAAAAGCCAAAGATCCAGAATTTTCTCCCAAGGAACAATTGCTTAAAATGACATAAATATAAAATATTATCCTCAAAATGGAATGTCATCTTTTCAGATACCAGCTGTTGTACAAATAGGTCTCTTACTGCTATCAATTGAGTGCATTTTCTCTAAATGGTGCAGCTTACAGCAGACATCCAGCTCACATTTTTAATGCAGCAGCTCCTGGAGTGGAACCTGCTGCCCTGTGTGCTCCTGCAGTGCAGCAGTGTGTCTGAGTGACATGAGATGCCTGGAGAGGTATGATTTGGTGTGGAGGATGTCTGCACTGCCAGCTTGGAGCAGCCTGGAGACCCATTCTGTATTCCATGCTGTGGCAGTACAGCTTAGCTTTGGGAAGGGGCCCCATGAAATCCAGCCCAGCAGCTGGACAAGACTGGTTGTGGGCGAGGAGCATCTTTAGCACCAGTGCAGCAACAGCTCTCCCCCAGCACGGCAACTGGATACCCTGAGGTGACCACCAGCCTCAGAATGTTACCAAAGGCATCCCAGCTGCCTTTCCCAGGAGAAAGGAACACAAACAGGCCATAGGTTTCTTCATACAACTTGTCTTTTTTACTGCTGTCCTCCTGAGAGGTAGGAGAGTGCAAGTTGTCAGCTGCTATGGCAACCCTGTCTTGTCTGGCAAAGAGCAGGGAAGGATGAGAATGAGGGCAGGGTGGGAAAGGGTGCAGTGATAGAAGATCTCCACAGCTTGGTTCAAGATAATCAATATGCATTATCATCCTTCCTCACTGCAAAACAAGTGAGGCTGCAAGGCAGGAGGGGAGGAGCTGCTGTGGGATGGACAGGAGAGCTGGGCTGCAGCACAGTGATGGGCTGCCCATAAACTCCACATGCATGGGCTTCATCTCCTGCTGCACTTGGGCCACGTTGTCCACAGTGAGTGCTGCACATCCTCTCCCAGTGGAACACACCTCACGTCACCTCCCTGGGCCTCCAGGGTTTTGTGTTGCATGTTCTCTGTGAGTGTCCCTTCCCAGCCCCTCCTGGACGTGCTCCAAGTCACACCTCTGCCCCTACCTGCGGGCAGGTGTGCAATTCCCAGCTGCAGAGCTGTGGAGGTGTGGTTCCTTACCCTGCTGCTGTGCTTCTGGACCCCTGCCCACCTGCACGCACACCTTGTGGCACACAGAAGGCACAGCCACACACAGATGCTCCCAGGCTTGGCCTCTGCCACATTTGTTTGCATGCACTGTCACAGCCAAGCTCCCTCCTCCCCTCCCAAGCAAATTTTCTTGAAGCGTTCGAGCTCCCCAGCGTACACACATCCTCCCCTCCGCCCCGAGCCTCCCTGCTGCCACGCCAGCCAGCACCAGCCACCCCCGCATAAACACGGATCGAGAGCGGCGGCAGAGCCCTCCGCGAGCTGCTGGAGCACAACAGATGGCTGAGCAACCAAAAAAACAGTCATTTGCTCCACAAGTTTCTTCCTCAACGTTCTGTTTGTTTTCAGAAACGTTCATCACCAGAATAAAATCCAGGCAAGATGGGCTGATATAAACACCCCAGCCTTGATCCCTTGAGGTGTTAAGTCCCACCTGATTTTTGCACTCTTTTTTTTCTCCTTTTTTTTTTCCACAGATTTCAATTCACTCTTCCTGAGGCATCCTCTCCCCCTTTCCCACTTGCAAATGCCCCCCCTCATCAGCATACAGATTAACTTCATCTTCCTTGGGAAACAATACCCCCACAGCTTGTCTCATTCTTGTCCTAAGCTGGAAGGCACACTTCATATTTTCCAATGCTCATTTCTCCCTTTCAGGTGTGCAACTGACTCAAAAATGCACTTTGCCTTTTGTCTCATGATGGAGTCACTTCCCTGAAAAACATTTACTTTAGGTTTGAGAAAGCTGCATAGTGGATCTGCCACAGTGGGCACAGTACCCATCAGGTAGCACATGCTGCTGAAAAGAAGGTTTGGGGGTATTGGGGAGTATGTTGCAGCTTTTCTCCCCTACATGGAATTCCTGTCTGGGACTTGGGGGAGAAGATAAAGGGGCACTTGTATGAGTGAGGGGAAGCTGTTTCTCACAAGCAGGAAAGAATCTGTCATAATCTTTTTGTGTGCTGCATCACAGCCAAGTGGGAGTTTCATCTCACACAAGTCACACAGGTCAGTTATCAGGGCTGATCTTATCCTGACCTATGGCAAGGATAGGGAGTCTTAATCCCTGCCCTGTTACAGCTTTACACCATCTGTTGGGGCCTTCCATCCCTGCTGTACATCAGCACCTGAGCACTTCTGTCCATCACTAGAAGCTCCTGGTCAAGCTGAACTGCAGCAGGAGGCAAGTCTGACTCCGTCCAGGGATGTATCTGGAACTGGGCCTCACAGACCCACTCCCTCCACAACTTCACCAAAATTCAGGGCTGGGCACTCAAGATGAAGGGTCCAACTTCCCCTGCCAGCTGAAACCAAAGCTATTTTTACAAGCAAGCCAATTAACAGCTCTCTGTTCATTCTCGCATTGACACTTAACGATGATGCCTCCTGGGAGAATTCACCAGATGCATGGGGTGGGCAGGGAAAAATCCCAGGAAGGCAAACAGCTGGCTCCAGTGAAGTAGGAGGACAGATAGCTGGGTTTGTCTGGGGTCACTTTATGGCTTCTGGACAAATTCTCTCAAACCCTATCTGCCCCCACTTAAACAGGAATCTCTGCTTTTGCAATGTTCTGCACTGCAAGGGAACTGCACATCTCTGTTTCATCACTGGGGACAAGGCCCCAGAGCCCCAGAGTACAACAAATTAAGAGCCAGGCTATGCACAAGCAGCCTTTGTATTTCTAGCAGTAGTTGGTGTAGTGCCCTCCCTGCATACCTCTTTTCCTACTCCCTTCCCCATGAAGAAAAGAAAACATAAAAAGCTTCTTCAAGATGAAAAAGAATTTTTGAAAAGAAAGGCTAGATGAAGAGGAAATTGCCAAACAAGACAGCATGAGGAAAGGCAATGAGAGGTGTGAGGAGTCCACAGGTATGTGAAGGCAAGGACTTGTGTCAATAATTCAGGAGGAGGAAGCACTCCTGTGCTGTGAGGCTGCTGTCCTCGGCCCGTGGTGAGTGACTGACCAGGGCAGCAGCCAGGGGAGGGTTCAAAAACATGGTCCAGGCAGGCAGAGCTGGATGAGATGGGGCTCTGGACAAAGGAGGGATGCAGAGGTTGAAAAGAGAAACTGATCCTTTATGGGAGGTAAATGGGGACTAAGGAGTGCAAAGTACACAAGTGATAACCTTTAACCCTAAAGAAAAGCTGTGCTCCCACACAATTATGCTAGGTCATGCTTACCTCTGACTTAGCCAGCCGTGTTATACTTAGGGGATCACACTTACAGCCCAACTCAAACTAAGCACAGTCATCCATGCTGTGCCCAGCTCATGGGACAGAAAGTTTCAGTACAAGGGCCGAGACAAGGTCTGCAAACCTGCTGGGTTTTTTTGTGTATCACCAGGCTCTTCTGAAGGCTCGAGCCTGTGACCTCTGTGAGACTCAGTTATGCTATCTAAAGGAGTTCTGCTCCCCTTCTACATCTAGAGTGAGCTGCAAAGACAGGCCTTGGTAATCCCATCCGACATGGATGGAGCCAGGGACTGCAGCATTGGTTGCCTGCCCATCTGTGCCCCTGCCCTGCCACATCAGGCACGCACTGATGATGGGGTCTCACTGCACATGGGCTCAGTACAGGGCAGGTGCACATTACAGAGCAGAGCTGAGATGTGTTCTGGTGTGTTGAAGCTCAAATGTAGCCCAAAGAGCTTTTCCCTTGCTCCCAAGGGCCCTTCCAGGGGAGGAGGGCATGAGCATCAGCCTTGCCACCACCATGAAATTGTGAGCAGTTGTGCTACGCAGCACAGCAACAACTGTGAAATCCCGAGGGGAGTCACAGATTCGTTCCACTGTAATGTATCTGGGTCAAAACAGGGCAGGCGAGGGGAAGTGACAGCACAGGGAGAGCTGAAATCCATCCTCCAAGGCTGCCTCCACTGCATGCAAGAACAAGCTCCCACAGTATCAAGCAGGCTGTTGTGATGGCTGCTGGAGCCATCCGGGGCTTTTCCCAGAATTATTGTGTCTGTGGTCTCCAGAAACAAATCACAATGTCATTCTTTTGCTGAGTATCCTCACCAATTGTCAGGCTGAGAGACCAGAGAGAAATGGGAGTTCCCTTGCAAAATCAGTGGGTGATCAACACACCAGGAAGACTCCTGAGCCTTTCACGTTTGGTTCCACGTGCAACCCTCTCATCTAGTGACAACCACAATTTCTCTCCTGCTTCTTGCTTACCTTTAAAGTTCTCCCCCAACCTTCCAGCCCTGCTCCCTCTCTGCTCCATCACTGTGCAAGACACTGGCAGGCTGTGAGAGTGGGTCTGGGGGATGAAGGCTGCATTTCCTGACAAAGTCAGTCAAGGTTTGGCTCGTTTAGCAGACAAACCCTTGGGCCTTCCATGTGTTTCACTCACCCTTACTCTGATGCTCTTTCTCCCAGAAAGCTCCCCCACAGACATCTCCCAATGCAGTAATTTCTACCACCATGGGACCATCTTCATTTTTGTTGCCTTTACTTCCTCAGTACACCCATTTAAAAAAATTATTATCTCAGAGGGCCATTATGGATAAATGGTGTTGTGACAGGTCTTTAGCAGGGGCTGAGGAGGAAGCAGGAGCCTGGGTGTGCAGAGGTGGAGGAGGCTGGAGCTGTTCTCCCGCTGACAGCAGCATCCATCTGCAGAACTGTGCAGGACCTAATTAAGGTGCAGCGATGCTGCCCGTGGCAGGTAGGGCCACAGCAGGACATCAGCAGGGAGTGAACAGACAGGGAAGAAAGACAGAAGAGGGTAGAGAGATGAGTGTAGGAATAGGGAGGGCAGGAGAGGTAGGGAAAGAGGAAGGCAGGCAGGGCAATGAGGGCAGTCTACTGTTTCTCTGTTATCCTATAGAGGCATTCTCCCTCTGGTTTCCCTAACAAATTCATAATTGCAATATCTTTTTGTTTTTTGCCTCACTGCTGGGAAGTGACAGCCCTTTTTGTAATGTTAATAACATCTTTAAGCCCAGAGCATCAGCCAGACCCCATGAGGGTCTGAGAAATGCAGGGGTGTTGGGCAGGGAGAGAAGTGGAACATGTTAGGATTGTTTTGCTCTTTTTTCAGATGAATTCAGGAATTTGGCTTTTGGTTAACAAATAAACAACCCCATTCAGGTCTAGAGAGCCAAGTGTTCTCACCCATGGGCACACATCCAGCTGAAGGTAAGAGGATGGGGATGAGGAGTGTGGAAGGGGAACAGAGCCATGTGCATGGGCATACAGAGGTGGCAGAGGGTTCTGGTCTGAGAGGGCCAAATCAACACATTTCACATAGCTGCGAGAGTAGATGACAAAAGCCATCATGTGGCAAGGGGAGGCACAATGTCATACCACACAAAACAGGGTTTACTTACAGTGACCGGGTGGAGGGGGTTGGGGAAGACATTTTGTGGTGTGTGTTTGTTCACTGTGTGCACAGGGCTCTGTGCTCATGTGCCACGTGCCCCTATACACTCAGAGCCCATGTGCTCAGGCTCTCTGCCCATGTCCACCTTCCCCATGTGCCCACTTGCTCAGTGTGAGCCTGTGGAGGGCTGAGTGGCAGCTTGGCTTTGTGCCCGCGAGGCGCTGGCCCAGGCTGCGGTTGCACAGTTGTGCAGCTGAGCCGTGTGTGGGTGCCTGTGTGTGCACACAAACATCCACTGCTCCTCTTCTGTACCAGCTGAGTGCCCAGGAGCTGCAGGGCACGCTGTGTCCGGACAGCAGCTCCATGCTCCTGGATGCTGTGAATGATACAGGCTAGCTGTGGCAGTTCTCAGCAAGTCAGGAGAAGGCTCTTAACTTGCACAGACAGCCGGTGCTGGGGGCAGCTGGCAAGGGGCTGGAAGCCAATCTACTCTGACAGCTGCTCTGCCAGGGGTGGTTGGGGGCTTCTCTCTTCATGTTTTCACCACAAACTGGTTACCTAGTGTGAGGCTAACAAGGCCACTGCTAAAGCCGACAGGAATGGGATGTAAGGGGACAAGCCCAGAGTGCATTAAACAGAAGAGCATCAGGAAAGCAAAGCACTCAAGAGCTGCACGCTTGTTAGTTCACACACTACTGATACATGCTCATTTCATGCTTGCTGCTTTTATCAGGGCCCCTCTTCCTGTCTATCTTCAATTGCTCCTCCTCTTTCTCCCCACCTCCACCACATCCTTTCCCAAATGCACGTTCCCTCCGTGACCCTACTGAGCACTCAGTCAGGATACTGGAAAAGCTGGAGCTTCCAGTGTTATTTGGACTGGCTCTCTGGACATCTTTTGGCAAAGAAACCTGAGAGGCAACTACAGTCATCCACAGTTTGATCAGCATGCATGGCCTTAGCCATCCTGGGAGACCCAGAACCAGGCAGGTTGCCAGCTATCACAGAAAACTGTTGGAGCCAACAGGCTCCTGACAGCACTGGTGAGCCTCCTGCTATGAATAAGGGAGAAAACCCTAACAGCTTTGAGCCTGCTGAGGAGATCCAAAAGGGCTGTGATGTCTCAGCATAAAGTTCATCCTCATAGATAAGTACTGGACACAGAGGGCTTGAAGCAAGCAAACAAAAGGAGAAAAAAAAAAGTGCTCTGGATTATGCTTGAAAACTGTCCTGAGTCTATTCTGAGTCTTTCTGGCCCTGTCATGCTGCACACTGATCCATTCTCCATAGCCTCTCTTTCTTCCTTCAATCCACTGCAGAAAGATTGGTTCTTTCTTCCATCTCACAAACGAGTTTGAGAGGCCAGTGAAGACCTAATTTTCTAGCTCCAGAAGTATTGGGAAGGAAAGAAAAAGAGTAAAACGTGTGACTTGGCAGAGGCAGCAGCTTTGTTGCACATCACCCCATAAATCTCACGCCTGACAGAGTTTCTAATGCTGGAGTCACTTAAAACCATGGCTTCGTATTGGGTTAAATTGATGGATGGCACTGAGAGTGGGACAGCCTAAAGCGCTGAGCAGGGACTCTGCCTGATGGCAGGCCTGTCACTCTCCTTCACAGTTTGCTCCCTCTCTCCACTAATGGAGCCTCATCCCTTTAATCAGAAAGCAAGTGCTCTCCAGGTTAGTGCCAGAAACGCTCAGAGGCACTCTTCAGGGGGACCTGCAGGCAGCAACGCTCAGCCTGTGAACTCTTCAATCAGGAGAGGACAAAAGAAGGGAAAGCACAAGGCTGTTCAGAGTGTTCAGATGTGAAGGGTTGTGCTTCCTCAGCTGCCAGTGATGCCAACAACAGCCCATCAAGTTGTTGGAGAGGCCCAATGCCAAGCCAGCCTTGGCCAGAAGACCAATGAGTACAGAGGTTCTCAGAAAAAGCCACCTCTAAAATGGATGAAGAGACTAATGTTCACTCCTTCCAGAGCAAGGAGTGGGCTCCTGGGGCAGCACAGTGGAGACTGGGAGATTATTCCAAGGCAGGGCTCTGACCTCACTGCAGCCAGTGCTGGGATCAGGTTAAGCCTTTCTTAGAGCCTTTCTTTGACTCCCTGTTTTCATCCCTTCTCAGCCTAATTTACTGAGAAAGGGTTTCTATAGGTATGTGTCTGGTTTGGTGTTATTTCCTATCCTGTGGTGATCTAAGTGCAAAACAGTGTCAGAACATCCCACAATCCTGTGAACATCAATTTTTTACTTCCACTCTAGGGATCAGATCCTTTGGCATTCAGACTGCATTGCTACCTATGTCTGCACAGCACCAAACATGAGCACTGTGAATTGCCTCACACCCACTGCTTTGAACCTCTGTCTTCCACTCCTCCCACCTGCCCCATCCACCTTTAATTACAGCCCCAGAACTCTGTACCCTGCTCTGCCACTACATCTCAAGGGCTGCTTTCCCCCTCTACCTTACATTCTCCACCTTCTCAGATTCCCCTCCCAGGAACTGTATTTTTACAAGTTTGTTCCCACTACATTTTTTTCCTCTCAGTGTTCTCCAGGGAAATCCTCTTCTGTTTTTCACATCATTTTTCCTGCAGGTGCAGGACACATTAGGTACCAAGTTTACTCTTTGACTGTCAAAATCTGTAAATCAAATGCCCCATTCAGAGTTGCAGAAATGTTCTGACTGAGGCTTTCAAAAGAAACCTGCTGTGATTTTGGTATCCAGCTGTCAACATGGATGGCAGTCCTCTCTCACCTTCAGCACCTGACTCAGCATCAGCCTTGTCCTGTGCCACAGGAGCTCTGGGTGGCCATTCTCACTTCCTCTTTTGCTCTCTGGGGGAAACACAAAGTAAGAGTTCAGCATCTTTACCCTGTAGCTCCCACTGTCACTGCCCTCTGCGGTCACTGAGATGCAAACTAGAGGGTGGAAGGGAGACTCCTCCTGTGCCAGAGAAGCACTGCAACATAACTTGCACTTCAGGTGCTTCAAGGGAGGTCTGCTGAAATAAAAGGAACCTGTAAGACTCCTAGAGACCACACAGAAGATAGGCTAAAAAGAGCAGTGACGTGCTAGATACCAAAAGGCCAAGGTCTGGAGGTGGGAAGGAGGTGGAAGTGGTCTTGGGGAGGGCACGTTTCCTGCTTGGCTGCTGGCAGACACAGTGACATCAGTCCTCCTATGTAGGGACCTGAGCACGAGGTAATTTCAGCTGTGGAATTTTCTAAATGCTGCCTATGTTGATAAGCAGGGCTGCTTCCATGAGCTTACCCTCTGAACAGACTGTGCATGGGGCTGGAAAGGGGAAAGTGAAGGAGAACCACACTTTGGGACAGAAGAAAGAGGAACTGATTTTAAAACACTGCAGACTTTGATCCTCTCTGCTTGGGTGGCTGCTTTGAGAGGTGGAGGAACAGGGAGGGACACACATGGTCCCTGCAGGTAGTGAGATCAGCAGATCTCAGCCAAATGTCTCTCTCTCAGAGCTGGGACTGCATCCTAAGGCAAGGGAAGCCTTTCCATCCAAGGCTAAACCATCTGTGACAAGTGTCTGCCACCATACCACCATGTTCCATCATCTGACAGTTTCCAAGCACCCCAGCCTTCCTAAGGTGGTGGCCCCCAATATCTTCCCTTTTGCTCTTTTCCTGTTGGATATCCTCCCTTTACATCAGCATGAGCCCTACCTGGTTCTTAAGCAGGAAGGGACCCCTGGAGTCTCCTGATGCCACATTTGCCAAGAGGCTCCTTAGGTGGCTCCTGAGGTGCAGTGAGCAGGATGGGGGCACTGCCTCAGTGTGTGCTTCAGGGGGCTGCTATAAGAAACAGGGCAGGAGCAGGGCAGAGGGCTGGATGGAGAGACATAGCCCCTGCTTCCCCAGCTATCAAAGATGCTGCCACACTTGCCCCTGCAGTATGTGGGAGCTCCTGATGCCCTCTGGCTACGTGTAATCAATGCGATGTTATGATGGCTTCATCCCTCTGCCTCTCAGGGCTCTGCCTGCCCAGACTGCTCTCCACTCTAATCCCAATAAAATGATGAGCAGGGCACAAAGACACCACTCCTTCCCAAAACCAAGATAATTTTTCCTGCTGACAGTGAGAGTATTTGTCTTGCACCTCCCTTCTCCCCGGCTCTCCTCCTCTCCATTTCTCTGTGTTACATTTTCTCTTCTAATGAGGGCAACATCTGCTTCTCAGCCTCATTTGAATCCCTGAGCATCCTCCTCCTAGGGAGTGCAACAGGAGCTTGGCAGAGAAGGGCAGGCAGCCACCACTGTCCTGTCAAGGTGGTGGGTGCAGAGGGTGAGACACTGCAGTGGTCTCTTGGCTATGGGTGGGAGCAGGGCTGCTTGTGTAGGAGACCAGAAAACTGACTCCCAATCTCTGGGTGTTTGAGATCTAATCCTCCAGAGGTTATTTCAAAGCCTGTAGACTTCAAAAGTCCATGGAAGTATGGTCTTGCCCTGCCTATTCCATCTGGGGGACACAGGTTTAGTACACATACCACATCTACACTTTTGAAGTCTCTTGGGGAAACCCTCTGCTCTTCCAGTTGCCCAGCCAGCCTGAGCAAGAGACACCAAATGTGTCACCTTGTAGCTGTGTAGGACTGACTTTTGGGGGGAACTGTGAACAGGGATGTGGGGGTCAGTCTGCCACCCCCTAGGAGCCTGGGCTGTGACTTCTTCCCTGCAAGGCGAGGCCAAGGGGTGAATATTCCTAAGAGCAGCCTCAGGTACTGGAGAGCCTGCAAGTGGCTTGGCTCTGAAGCAGAAATCCCCATCTTTTCCCCATGCAGCCTTGGATGCACCAGCTGCCTGGCTAAACCTGGTGACTGTGCTAATTGGGAGCACAGGGAGAGGGGCTGAGACATGTCAGGGAAAGATGGAGTGACTGAAAGAGCAGGCGGCACCGGGGAATGTCGGAGAGAGAGGGGGAGATTGCATGGCGGGATGAGGAATGGAAAAGAGGCTGAGGAGAACGAGCGGCTGAGCCAAGCAGAGCATTTGGGAGAGCGGGAAATCGTGCGTCAGAGCTGCAGGGACTCAGGGACAGTGTCACAGGCAAGGCTGAAATATAAATGGAAATTCTCACTGAGCCGCATCAAAGCCATATTGGTGAATGAGAAAAAGGGAGGCTGAAGGAGTGAAGGAAAATCACACATCCAGCACTTTCTAAGGCATCCTCAGTGGCACTGTTCCACCCCACTAGTGGAAGCTGCTGGGCAGAGGGCCAAGCAGTCAGTGGGGTGGGAGAGTGGCATTAAGTCATTAGTTTGTCATTAATAATTGTTTCTTTATTGCCTTTTTCCCTATCACACACACACTCTTCCTCCCTGGTCCCTGCCTGGACAGCTCTGGTACCCTCAGCAATCAGCTCCTTTTCCCACCACCTCTACTCCCAGCCTCTGTCTCCTACAGGAGGTGTTTTGTGTGCTGGTATTTCCCACTAAGACCCCAGGAATACATCAAACATGTGACTTTCACTGCCCCAGGTGCTAACACACCTTATATAACTTAATAACATAGCTTCTCCTTCCCTCAGTCTGGTCCTAGAAGACCTAGAGGGGCTCGGGCTGATGAAATGTGCCACTCTTGGAAGAGTAGAGCAGCACCTGTCCGACAGCTATAGGCAGTCCAGTTAAGGTGACAGGGAGGTAGGAGAGCAAGGAGAATGATCTCTGAAGTCAGTGGAACTGTGGTGTCCACTCATGGCCATGTGACTCCCTCATGGCCATATTTCATTTACTGTAATTTCACAATTATAAGCCGCACCATTTTGACTAAAATTTTGCTCCCACCTTGGAAATGCAGCTTACACTCAGGAGCGGCTAATATGTGGAAAATTTTCTGAAATTTCCAACCCCGCAAGTGCAGCCAAGGTGCTGAGCCGAGCGCCTGCCAGTAAAACCCAGGATTGCGTGATTGTTACAAATTGGTTACTCTGTTGCACGGCGGGTGCAGGTGGGCTCTGTGCTGGCAGTGCAGCGGGAGGGGAGGGGAGGGAGGTGGAGGCTCCCTCCTTCAGGCAGCGCAGCCCGGGGGAGAGGTGGGGGGCTCCGTGCTGCCATCCCCATGGCTCAAGGGGGAGGCGGGGACTCCCTCCTGCCGGCCCCGCGGCCTGGGGGAAAGGCTGCTGCAGGAGCAGTGGTGCTCCTTCCCCTCCTGCCGCCACCACCGCAGGTGCCGGCGGGCTCCGTCCCCACCTGCTGCCACGGGGCAGCGCTGGGCCGGGGTGAGTGAGCCCGGTGGCAGCAGCGGCCGGCCCCGAGTGGCCCCGCAGAGCGGCAGCACCGAGCTGGGCCACCTGGCCCTGTTGGCAGCCCCAAGCGGGCCGAGCCCATATGGCCCGAGCCGAGCCAGTAAACCCCGCCATGCCGCGGTTCTGTTACTATTTGGCAACTTTATTGCACGCAGGTCCTCACTGAGAACGACAGAGCGGCTTATACTCGGGTGCAGCTTATTTATGGACAAAGAACGAAATGTTTGCCAACACCCAGAGATGCGGCTTATAGTCAGTGCGGCTTGTAATCATGAAATTACTGTAATTCCGTTTTCTGCTTGGCCACAGCTCCACACACGTACCAGCCCAAGTCCCACAGTCACCTTTGGCCCCAAAGATCTGCCTTCTATCTACCTCCTGTAGCCATGCTGCCTTCTACTCTCAGATTCCTCTTTCCCTTTATCTAACACCTTTGTTTTCCCACCTTTCTGCATAGTGAATTTCATGGCACTGGAGAGGAGCATTAGAAAAGCCCCGGTGGAACAGCGCAGATTAGCCCCAAGGCCTGCCTGTTCCTACCATCTGTCTTTACCCACTACTCATTCCCCTGTGTCCCAGGAAGAAAGCCTCCTCCAGAGCAAAGGGGAATGCCTTCTCAGTCAGAAATAGAAGTGCTGAGACTGTAAGTGCCACCATGCCATTGGGGCCTGCAGGTTGATGACTCCAAGGACTGAGCTGCCAAGAACAAAATGACAGCTGGGTGGGCCAGTGGCATCTTTCAATCTCGATCTGTTGTGGTTTCCTAATGCCACAGACCTGGCTCTTCCTGTCCACCAACAGCAAGATGGTGAATCTCAGCCTTTGAAGGCACAAAAGCCTAAAAGCAAAAGGGATACCCCTGTGGGAGAAACAAGCACACTTCACCTCAGTGGATAAGTTCACACTGAGAACTTTGCAGCTTCCTGGTGACTCCACATGAATAGAGAAGCAAGCAGGAGTGTTTCCATTTGAGGAAACTGAGGCTCTCTGTGGTATACCAGCAAACCTAGATCTTCTGTCTGATGGAGCCCCAGTGTCATGGCCATGACTGCTTTTGTGAGCACCACTGTGTCGTGAGACATGGAGAATTCCCTCTTGTGTAAACAGCACTGACTCAGCTCCCACAAGGCAGAAGAAAGGATCATTCTAATCCAGCCATTTCCTCAGAGGGAGTGATCATGAGCTTGATGAGAGGGCAGCCCTGACAAAATCAGTTCAGTGAACACAAACCACTGCCCATGTCACAACTACTCATACAAGTGCTCAGAGGTTGCTGGTGTTCTGTGGAAGGGATGTCACCTGCGTGGTGACATCTTAGCAGGCCTGTGATCACAGAGTTTGAATGAGCAAGGCCTCTTCAAACGCTTGCTTCAACACGGTGAACCAGCAGCAAAGGTGGGGCTCTGCCTAAACACTCTCTGGGCACAATAATTGAAGCTGGAGCCAGAAATATGGACAAACAGTCTGCCCCACATCTCTCAAGGCAGCCAAACCCCTACATGGTTCCCACACCTTTTCTCCTCTACTTGAAGGTCAAAACCCAGTTTACCCTGTGAGCTCAGGAAATGCATTCTCATTCCTCACTTGGATCAAAATTGCCCGAGGAAGAAATTTCCCATGTGCCCTAGATATGTTCAGCAACCATGTCAGTCCTCCCAGTCCACCTCCCATGCTGTGAAGGGAAAGAAGAATGTCTCCCTGCCCTGCACAGCACCCTCCCATCCCTCACCCTGCCTGCCATCCGTCCTCATGAACATCACAGCCAGTTCCTGTACCACTGGAGCAGCTGGCTTCTCTCTTGATTTTTCACAAGTGATTATCCAAGTCAGAATTTGTCACCCGCAGAATGAAAGGAAAATGAACCTTCAATCACAGATGCAGATCTACCTTCTGAAAAAGAAGCTTGTGGAGGGGTGTGGGGAGAGAGAAATGGGCAAAGGAAGAGAAAAACAAGGAGAACAAGGGCATGTGCAACAGAGAGAAGAAACTATAAACAGGGTGAGCAAGAATGAATAAAGGAAGGAAACAGAAAGGAAAGAGAGGAGTGAGGAGCATGAAGAGTCTGAAGTGAGGAGACTGAGGCATAGCAACTAAAGGGCAGTTTTTCGTGCTAACATGAAAAATGGAGAGGCAGGGCATGAGATCACTGTATCTAGAGATGGAGCAGCAAGATTTCCTTATTTTCCTTCCCATCCTATCTCCCACCTGATTCAAACCCACTACCCTCACCTCTTCTGACTCCCAGCATGACTGGTCCCTCTTTGGTTCTGTGAGAGGGATTCTGCCTGCCCTTCAGCCTGTGTAGGGGCAAGGTAACCACTGGGCTCTGGCTCTTTGAAATCTCTTGTCCCTGACACCACATGCCCACACACACACACTTGCACGTAGTTATTCATGTCTCTCAGATGGCAAGATGGTTATCACACATCCTTTTAGTCATCACTTAGCAAAGATAAACACATTTAGTGCTTAATTTTCCCTCATCAGTCAGGCCTTCCTTGGCCCCTCTATCTGCTGCGCTGCTCTGAATCTTCTCCATTTTCTTTCTATTTCAGTTAATAAGCTGCCCAGCCAAGCAGAGCCCTCCAGGGAGGGGCCAGCAGCTCCCTGACTTCTTTAAGGACAACCATTTCCCTCTCTCCCCTCCCCACTGCTCCCTCCACCTCCTCCAAACAGCAGCTAGGGATTTTTTCCATAATCTTCTCCACCCTTCCCCTCTCTACCACCCTGGCTAAGCCCAGCAATTTGCCTCCAGTTCTCTCAACCACTATTCCCCTTAAAGAGACACTCACTAGTGTCAGATGAAGAGGGGCCAATTTTGAGGTTTGAGAATAATGTATGAAAGTATATGTGGTTCTGTAAAATAACAGGAAGGTTGTGGCTGAATTAAGGAGTCTGTATACAAACAAAGCTCAAAACCACCAAGTATTCAAAATATAATTAAAAATTCATCATGAGAACCATATCTCAGTGGTATTAACCCAAAGTCTTTTCATTACACCATAAGGTTTGGGGCGTCACCTGCTTCCCAAGATACTCATTGATGCCTTCCAGTACCTTCAGAAATCTGGTATTTTACAGCAGTGCTTCAAAATCCTTCCAGCTATCCAGGCTGTAGCCCTGAAGCACCAAAGCTGAGCAGTGCTTTCCCTATTAATTGACTGGCCACATACCCACAACATAGCCAGATTTGGTTTCTTGCAGCCTGAACATAACCCATAGTGGCCTGTAAGATGGAGGCAGAAGGGTGAGGCAGCTCACTGCATGGGACCAGGGTTTGTCAGGTATCCCTGACAAAGATATGGTAGGGAGAGCCATGGAAAGAAACTAGTCCTGCACTGTGCTGCATATAGCAATATGATGATCACTTCAAAAGCTCCAGTACTCGAGCACAAATAGATGCTGGACTGTGCAGCCACATACACATCCCCACTGGGATGGAAGGCAGGGAGGAATCCAGGCTGTGAGTGTCTGACAGTGCTGAATAAAAGAGATGCTGCAGGTGTAATGATTGCTCAGGAGATTGCATTTGCTTGTGGATGAGCATGAACGATCTGACTGGATTTTGAATAAGTTCTGCAACAAACCGATCGAAGGCCCTTTAATCAGATGAATTTAGCTTCTGTCTTTCTTTAAGATGGTTCCAGGACACAATCAACCTCCTGTCTGCAGCAGAAATGGGCATCATCTAAACATAGGCATGCACCATTTTCCAGAAGTAGGAGGTATGGGATAAAAGGGCTGTGTTTGAGAGAGGAAAGAAAGCATCGAATTCTGAGGAAACAATGAAACTGCAGACAGGAAGTAAAAGATCACTAAGAAAAGCCTGAAGAAAGGGGTTTGGGCAGCAAAGTAATTGCCTCCTAGTTTTTGACATGCCAAAGCAGTGCTTTTCGGACACAGAGGGTGTTCCCAGAGAACTTCCTAGATCTATTGTTAATATGTCTCCTTAAGGGAAAACAAAATACAAGAGCTTGAACATCAGCCAGCCACTTGAATCAAAAAGATTCAACACATTATAGGTGGAAAAATAGGAGCAGGGACGCTGTAATCGATATTTTCTCACTCTAGAGTGCATCTCCCATTAGATTCACCTCTTCTCAGCACTTAGCTAGCCCCAAGTGAGTGGCCTGGGGGAATCTCTGTCTTTTCTCTCTCACCCAAAGCAGCATGTGTGTGCCCTACAGGTCAATGGTAGCCAGGGAGCACACACAGGGCTGCCTACACATCAGTCCCTGTTCTTTGGATGAACAGAGGAAAAAAAGGAAAAGGGATGACAGTAATATTTGAGGATGGGAAGGGACTCATACAGACCCTTGCCATTTCTCTGTGCATTGACTTTCCCACCCCCTACCTCCTGCTCCACTGCAGCCAGAGGGATGTTTTCCCTGTTGACTTCAGAAGCAGCAGGAGCCAGCCACTAATTAGGATCCAGTATGACAAAGCACAGAGTACCCTGACACTGCTAGACCACAGTTGCCTAGAGGCAGAGGAGACAGTGCCTGCCGGAGGATCACTTTCATTAAGGCGAAGAACATCAAACAGCTCTCCCTGAACTGACATCCGTCTGTCAAAGGAGCCTGCAAAGAAAGGCAGAGCTGACAGGGGCCCTAAGGAGAATCTCATTAGGATGGTTTTAGAGGGGCTTCTTGATGAGAGACCTGTGGGGACTATCTTCCTCCTTCCATCAGGAGTGGCTTGTGCCTGTCAGTTTGTTGTCCCAGTTCTCAGACGCTGATGGGGATGGACAGGTAATACTGATGGAGGTCACGGGCAAGGGAATGTGACCAAGGAGGAGGCAGTGGCCTTAAGGAGAAGTAGTGGAACAGGACACCACAGAGCAAGTGCACAGAGGGAACTTTTGAAGCACACCTTGCTTTTTGGTTCTACAGAAAGCTGCTGTGAAAGGCAGACTGCTCCAGTAAGCACCATGGGCAGTGCTGGGTTGCCCAAGGGGAGCCTGGTGGGAGTGGGAATAGCATCTCACCTCCCTGTGCACACTGTGCAGAATTGAATACAGACAGCCTGCTTTTTGTGCATAGGATTTGGGCATAGCTTTCACCCAGACATATCTGCACACCCCTAGAGCCTCTTCAAGTTCTCAACCCTGCTGAATTCACCCGCAGCCCAGCTTGAGGGGTTAAGGATATTTGTCCATTCTCATGGAAGCAGTGATGAAGAAAGATTCCTTCACTCCACAGGCAACAGCAACGTGAATGTTTGCATGAAGAGGTGTAACCCCAGAGACATAGTTCTGGGTGTCTGAGCTACAGCTACACGACTCTAACACAGACCAGTGATTTCTAGAAGGCTTTAAACAGGCATTTATCTAGGACTGCAACTCCCTCCTGAAGCACTCCTGCTGGTAAGTGCATTCAGACACTTGCCCTGCAGTACAATGAGAAGGCTGTGCTCAAATTCCCCAGCCAGCTCTGATTCAGTAATCACAACAAGTGTGATTCACAACAATCAGTGCCTGCAGGGACATCCTACTTACCAGGAGTGGTCAGCTGGGCATTACACGGTGCTCAAGGGGTTCATCAGTCTTTAGACTCTGGAACCGACCTCGCAATTTACTGCTACATGAGTTGGTGACATCATTCAGTCTCTTTAAAGGCTCATGTGGGCAATATCATTGCCTTTTGTTAAAAGTTGCTACTCACAGTCTCTCGATGTAGAAGGGAAGCACGATGTTTCCATTTCCTTAGAACACTGATAACAATGGCTGTCTTCTCAGTCACCCTTAGGGCTGCCACACATAACCTCATTGTTTTGTCCTAGGCAAGGGTGGGACCCCTAAAGCCCAGGGGCTGTAAATAGCCTGCAGGAGCTCAAGAACCTGGGACAGATACTTGGAATGTTCAAAAGCCTGTACCTGGGCAGCACAAGAGATGCCGCTGGTGCAGGCCAGTGTTCTCTGAATATGTCATCACAGTCTCACACAAAGCTCACAAAACATATTCCCAACTAGCTCTGAAAGACACTTTGAGCTATTGCTGTGCAGTGCTAAGGTATGTGGGAATTTGCAGTCAGCTGAAAGGTGCTGAGATAACCTGCTCCCTCACCAGCAAAGAACAGGCTCAACAGCCCTGCACCAGGATTTTGCAGCGATGACATCACCAGGGCTTTGAAGAGCTCTGCCAGATGATTTCTTTTGGTACCTCTGAAAATCTGCAGTGCTGATGCTGTCCTGGATTTTAAGGGTTAGCACAAATTATGTCAATCAAGGAGTGAATCAGAGGTCCTAACACTGGTGTATGGTGCAAGGTCACCCACCTGTCTTCAGCTTCTCCTCCAGAATATCTCCCACGAGTCCTGTTTACTATTCACCAGCACTCAGCTGATGTCTTGAATAACCCAGGTCACTGAAAATGGCTCTGGAAACTACAATCTCCCCCTCTTGATTCCTGAGGACCTGCAGCAATGATGCCATTTCCCATCTCCAGAGTTCTGATGGGATGCCTTTCTTCTAGCTTTTTATCTCTCTGAGTACAACCACTCAAACATTCAAGGCTGCTCCCAGCACCTGGCTCACACTGCTGTCCCTCCAGCTGACAGAGAGCTGAGCTGCATTTCACACTGCATGAGCACTGCAGAAACTCTTGTCTTGCCAACAGACTTATGTTCCCCTCAGTCTTGCAGAGCTTGAAAAGGCCTGAGCCCTGACCAAATCTAAGGGGTCTTGGAGCACTGGATGGCAAGCAGAAGCAGCAGGAGCAAGACAGCTCGTGTTCGAGCCAAAGAGGTGCTGGGAAGGATCAGCATGTTCCCATCTTTCCAAGACTGGGAGTTTGTGGTGAGGCAGGACTGGGTCTGGCCAGCTGCAGGACCTGGCTGTACTGTGCTGGCCATTTGGCTCTGTGATGCAAGCAAGAGGAAAGCTGTCTGCCTCCTGCTCTGCTTTCAAACGGCACAGACACAAAGGCAGCAGGACAGGCTGTGGGAGCAGGACAGCAGCCACCATCTGCCAGGGCATTTTCACTAGTCCTTCTTGGCTTCCCAGAGTACGTGGAAGAAAAAAGATTCATTCAACCTGTCCCCTTCACTTCCATCCTCACCCCTGCAGCCCAGCCAGGTGGTGTTTCAGGTTTGGTGGCGATGGAGGGTAAGCACCAAACCAGGGAAGGCATTGTACAGACAGGAGGTTGTGGTGACTCACAGAGTGATGTGGTGGCATCACGGACTTGAGCCAGAGGGGTCAGTGCATAGCTCTTACATCTCCCCACTCTTACACTAAATGTGTCACCCCACTGCCAGTCCAAGCTCCTTAAGTGGCTTCCCAGGCAGGAAGAAGGTTGGAGAGGCTCCATTTTGGCTCACCCCTCTTTGTGGCAGGCTCTCACTCCCCCACTCACACACACAGGAGCTGTCTGTGCTCTCTCACACAGGCTGTCTCACACACTCACAAGCTCTAACATGAACACAAAGGGCACAGGACCCATGTCTCTCAAGCATTGTATAGGATCCCTTTCCCTCAGTGTCTCTTTCACACACTCTCCCTCACACTTGTGCTTTCAGACATCTCTTTTTCTTCTGTCTCCTTCTTTTTGGCATTGGTGGGAGTTTCAAGGAAGAAGGCTCTGCCTTATTCACTCTGTTTGCATTATCTCATTCCCTGCTAGTCTGCACCATTTGGTTTGCTATATTACCATTTAGTTTGCTTTATTACTCTTTGCTTTGCTGAGGACTCAGTTCCCTCCCCTCAAGGAGGAGCTCAAACCCTTACAGCTTATCTGAAACATAAGAACACGCCCAGTTTCTAAGGACTCACCAAGACATGCCTTCATTGGCAAATCCATGAGGGTTTTGCTTTGGATCCCGCTCTGTTTGGCTCTATTACCTGTCAGAAATTGATGTTTCCAGCATGTGACAGGTTCATGAGTCAACCTGAACACCATGTGAGCTTAAAGTGAGAACAAGCTATACCACAGCAAAGATCATCTCTGAAAGATTAACTGTTGAACTGCAGTTCAGCTACCTGGAGGAACAGCTGATCCTCTTCTTCCTTGCTGCAGGTGTGGATTATCACAGTGGGTGCTCATATGCAAGGACCTCATCAAACAAATCCTTAATCTTTGGCTTCCTTTTCTCCCAGCTCACCAATGAGTGTAGGGAATGTTGTTTTTACGGCTTGGTTTTTGTGGAAATAGGAATTTATATTTTAAGCTCAAAAATTAGCTGCTCTAAGTGTGATGTCTGAAGATGGTAGGAGTGGCAAGGTTTGTGTGAAGGATCAGCTAGGATACAAGCAGAAATAAATGCACAAGGTGTCAGGCCCACAGGAGGAGGTAAATGCAGCAAGTCCAAAAATTAGCTTGTCCATTTTTACATTTAATTTGGCTTGTCCAAAAAAGTCATTTATCTGCCTCACCAACACTGCTCCAACTTGACAGGAGTCAGAAATGCATGGATTCCTCCATGCAGCATCACCCCTCTGTTCTAACATGCCATTAAAAACACAGAGGAATTTCAGTTCAATCCTCTCCAGTTGGCACAGTCCTTTCCATGCTTTCCTATAAACTGAGACTTCCATAGTGACATTTTCTTTCCTCCAGTCCTCAGGCACTTCTACTCACCATGAGTGTTCAAAGATTATTTGGATTGACCTTGAAATGATACCAGCCAGCTCCCTTAGCACTGCTGGATGCATCCCATCAAGGCCCATGGACTTACACATGTCCAGCTTGCTGAAGTATTTTCTGATCCTCTTCCACATAGGCTAAGTTGCTCCCTATTTTCCCCCAGTCTCTGGGCCTGGCATTTCTGAAGGCCAGCATTGTTACTAAAGACTGAGCTGGAGAAGCCACTCAATACCTCAGTGTTTTCAATGCCCTGTCTCACCAGGGCACCTGCCCCACTTAGCAGTCAGCCAGCATTTCTCAGGTCTTCCTTCTGCCTCCCATATTTCTGTATTTTTGTGATTTTTAAGGTTCTGGAGAGTGATGGGGAATTCACCTGGAGGTTAACTCAGAGACACTCTGTCCCACAGGCGAGTAGTGCAGAGTGTACTTGCCCTACCATCTGCTCCAGAGAGGACCTGGAGCCAACTGCAAACAAGGTCATTAGCACATCCAGTATAGCTGACACCTCCCAGGATCAATCCCACAGGGACTTGCCTGCCTCAAGACCTATTCTGGTTCAGAAGGGGCTTTAGGACATGAAGCTGTGTGTTTCAATTTTTTGTTTGTCTATTTTCACCAATAAAACCTTGGGGATTTTCTATCCTACCACTTTCCATACATACTCCTGTGTCAGCAATTACTGACATCAGCATTCTTGTCATAAGGCAAGTTTTGCTGCTTAGAGGACTCCACTTGCTCTGGTGGCATGGCTCTCTCTCTCTCATGTTGTGGTCACACCACCTGCCTGTGTGGGCACTCTGCTCCCAAGGTAAGCATGTCTCCATGGGTGTCCTGCCTTGTATCTTTTCATTCGAGGAGAAACCCAAGCTAAATGCAGTTCCTTCTCCTGTTCTTTTGTCTGATTGCTGCTGTGTGCATTTAAGTTTTTTCTTCTACCTGCACATCCACTTGCCCTTTCAGTCCATGCCAAATATTTATAAAACCTGAATTTTATGCAAATGCTCACTGTGTGCTAGAAGAACCGGAAAGAGCAGCTGCAGAAACTCTGTTCTGAGTCTCACTGCTGCAATGCTGGGAAGTTTCAGATGCAGCTCTTTTCCCATCAGGTCTGTCAGATGATCTTAGTATCAGGCTAAGAGTTATCTGGCATTTCAGACCATTGCAGCAGCCTTGCTGGGCAGACCTTGGCACAAGGCTGACAGAGGTTGGATAAGATGTGCAATAATGCAGAAGAACAGATGTACTAGATTGTCATGAAGGTCCATCTGTCCCAGTGTTCTCTCTCTCCTTAATAATGGCCAACAGCAGTTTAAAGACTTCCAGAAATTTGGTTTAAACATTTTGGCAAGGAATTTCATCAGCTATTTCTTTACTATGATATTTTTTCTTGAATTTTCTCTTAAAACAGGTGCTTAATCATTCAAGGATACTCAGTGTTCTCACTTGGGAAGAATAGCCAGTACTTTTGCCTTTTTTGCCTTCTTCAGACTATTTGTAATTTTAGAATCCTCAGTGGAGGAGAAGATGCAGACAGCTTTGATTCATGCTGATATGGCAGATTTTGTGCTGCTTTTCCACAAAATATTTCCTTCATTTGGAAGAAAGATCCTGATCTCTGGGCAGATAAATTTGCTGCTTCTGCCTGGTGGTCACCTGGAGATGATCATTACAGAGACCAGAAAACCTGTGCCTATTTCCAGTGGGCCTTTTTCCTGCCTGAGATCCCAGCAATGGAGGAGTAAGCTGTGAGGGCTGCCCCATCTGGAGGATGAGAAATCCTGATGCCATGGCTGTCTGCAGGAAATGTTTCTGGCAAGAGCCTTCGGATGTGCTCTGTCCAAAGAACCCTGGTGCAGATCCAAGGAATCTCTTCTGTCCAGATGGCTCCAGGTGGTGACAGTAGAAGGAGCTGACCCATCAGGGGAATCCTTTCCTGCCCACCAAATCCCCTCATTTATAACAGCAGGTTGGAAGCACATGCTCCACATCACACAGCAGAGGAGCCCAGCTGCAAGCACAGAGCCTGGTCATGGCACAGATCATCACACACTGGCAGCAGTCACAGCCTCTGCACAGCTTGGAGATTCTGCCCCACACCACACCACCCAGCTCGAGCTGTGATAAACTGGGAAAGGGGAGAGATCCGGTGCAGAGAAACACCACGCACTCCCAAGGTGTCTGTCAGAAGGCATATTCCATTGCTACCACTTTTATTTTCCCAATCTCCTGCCTGTATGAAGCCTCGCTGTGCATCAAGATCCAAGACTGCCCCACCTGCTGCCTCAAGCACAGATGAAGCAGATGCCTGCCTCGCCAACCTCTCCCCATCTTCATGAATCCCAACAGGATCACACAGTGAATTAGCCTAAGATCCAGCTGTTCAGCGAGATCCCCAGACGTTCTTCTGGTAATCAAACATTTTGTGTCTCTCACTGCAGCACTTGCAGACCTGGATTTTCACCTATTAACTAGGAATCTTTGGACTCTAGCTTCAGGGCTCCTGTTAGTGAAGCAAAAAGTCCCAGTTACCCTATCCATGAGCAAGCTGCTAAAAATATCAGGATCACATGGGATGAAGCCTGTACTTGCTGTACATAGAGGTATGGTTTGTTTAATAGATCACTGAAACAGAAAGGTCTGCGGGATTCATTGAGATTTTCTTTCTCTGCCCACCAAAGCTGCTCTCTGAGTCATTATGTGTGGTGCTGAGTCTGTCCCCTGCCTGCAAGAACACTATGTTACTTTCTCTCCTTCCGTCATTTTTAAAGCGATGCCCCTGCCCAAATCTGACTTTCTCTGTACTGTGGTCTTTGCTAAGAAATTCCAGCCTGTGGGTGATGCTCAGACACTGCAGTAGGTCATCTCTGGGGTGAAGGTGTGGAAGTAGCTGATTACAGCTGAGAAGATTCAATAAGGAGCCAGGAGAAATCTGGGGATCTGGCAGGGAAATGTGTTTGTGGGGCAAGGTGCTTGATCCCTCCTGGAAGTGCTTTTCAGGGAGTGCTTTGAGTGTTCACCAGGTTCCTGTGTCTGATAGTGTGGAAGAGGCCTCTGCCCTTCCTACCCCACATCACAGCTGTTTATGGAAAAGTCATAACTGGAGTGATTTGGGCAGAGACATCATCTCAGAAATGACTGCATCAGAGAATATCCAACTGACTCACACACTAAGTTTGTTTCACACAGTGATTGTATCTCAGCTTCCCCCCAGATTCCACCTTCTGTCTGCCCCAGTGCACTGTAGGTTGGCCCCACTGCAGTGCCTGCCTGCCTGCCTGAAAACTTTAGCTGCACTTTCAGTGCACACTGATGCAGAAATGCTCTAAACCCAGCAGTGAATATTGCTGAGCTGGCCTTTTTGTTTAACTTTTTTTTTTCCTTCCACCCCATATGGTCAATATTTAATTTTTGGTGAACAAAGATATTTTTCACATTCTGTTTCCCTGCGGGAAACCACTTCCTTGCAGGTTTGGATGACTCAAGATGTGAGGAATTATATTAGACATTATATGAGAGAGGAAAATATGTGGACATGGGAGGAGACAGAAGGAGTTGAATGGAAGGAAAGAAATGGAGAAATGGGGAAAGGGTAACAGATGGAAGATGGTGAGAGAAAATATCAAGAAAGTGAAGGGGAGGAGACATAGAATAAATCATTATTCTTTAGGGAACCTCAGAGAGGCGAGGGTCAATGAAGGAAGGTGAACAGAGAAAACAGGAAAAAATGAGAGTTTGTAGAGTGTGGTTAAAAATTGTGAGGAAAGCACAATCTGCAGGAAAGAAGGAGGGAGTTGATGGCCCAGAAGGTAAAGCAGAGGTGAGAGGAGAACCTGTGTCCTGTTCTGACAGTTTTGGGTGACTGGTTGGTTCTAACAGGTAACCAGGCAGAATAAGCCCAGAGGTCTGGCTGCCATCGTGTTCTGCTTCCCTCCATCCACCACACCAACCAGACTTGGGGCTTGGTGGTATGAAGAGACAAAGGAGACAAATCTCTTCCATTTCCCACAGGTGTTTCAAGAACTCTATCTGGGAAACAAGGGATGTCACTTGCCAGGAGACCCAGACAAGTCCATTCCTCCCCCAGAGCCAGGAGGGAGCTTTTCAATTTCTTCAGACTCAGGATGGTGTGTTATGCTATGACTGTGTGAATTCACTGATGTAATAACCTTGCAGCTTATACTTTTCAGAGGAATATGTCTAAGTGAACGCTCCAAGGCCTTCAAGCAATGAGTTTCTTATTCCTCTGAGAGGGCATGGGGATGTAGAGAAGCTGTGCTGGCAAATCCAACCACTTCAAAGCATCCCTGCATAGCAACAATTGAAAGCAGGAATGAGATCTGTCATCTGAATCTTCTTTCTGGGCTGGCTAACGTGCCTCAAACAGTTTCACCTTCAGGCACACACCCTGCATAACAGGGCTGGAGAAATCAGTACCCCCTTCTCTCTATAGGATCCAGGTGGGGATAAGGGAGCAGAATCTCCTCATCAGCCCCGAAGTCAAACAACCAGAACATGCAGAGTGAAGGCAGGTGCAGACAGAGTAGCTCTGAGATGATAGGAACAGCAAAACCTGGAGGATCCCCTCTCTCCCTCTCACACTCCACCACTGGACAGGTGATCTCTCCCCACTGCTCACTCAGTCACAAGCAGGACATCCTTCTTGGAAAGGCAGGATTGGGCCCATGATGCTTTCTAAGAGAAGCAGGCTACTCATCGAGGAGCAGAGTTGTAACCTGGCAGTCATGAGTGGCTGAGGGCTTTTCAGAGGTCACTCAAGCCTTGGTTTCTCTGGACACTGCCCTGGCAAGTTCTACCTTCCAGGTCAGGTCTCTGCAGCAGTGGAGGGAGGAATGAGGGCCAGAGAGGGATCTAGCATCCAGTTACCCCTCCAATATCAGACCACAGCTCTACAGGAGTTTAAAAACCCTTTACCTCCACTCCACCAGTCTGTCTGTGTTCAACCTTCCTTCTCACTCTCCTGAGTTGTGTGCTCCACCCCACAACCTCTAGTGCCACTAAGGAGCCAGAATATCCTTTTCCTGGCCACCACAACCACCATCAATGCCACTGACACCTCCTTGCTCCTCTTCCCCATAGGCACTGTTTCCTACAATGGGCCAAAAAGGAGGGCACCATCCTCATAGAGTATGGTAATATGGCCCTGAAAAGCCTCTAATTAACTCTTATTATATAATTCACAGCTTCATCTGGCAGCTTCTGCCATAAAGGGCTCAAACAGACAGTGTCAAAAATACCAATTATCTCCCTGGCTGCCACTTGAGAAGCAGAGAGAAAGAGAAACAGGTGTCAAAGGTAGGAAATCTTGTGGCTAACAGTGACACAAGACAGAAAATGTAGATCAGAGAAACAGAGGCAATAGCTACCTCTCCACTTTATCATAAAGGGATGAGAATTTGGGATCTTATGTGCCTCCTGGCCCAATGCCCAATTGGAGCAAAGTCCAAAATGAAATCCCTTTTCCTCCAGACAAGCAGGTATCACATTAAGCAGCTACTTTCTTTATCTGAAGGCACTCATACACAACAGGTACAGCCAGTTCAGCCTTTGTACATTTAACCTGTACCTCCCTGTCCTGATGAATCCACCCTATGATGCAGTTTGGCCTGGCTTAGCCACTTTTGTCAGCTACATCACTGTTCTGCAGCTCAGGTCCTCAGTCCAACAATGCCATTTTTGGATGTTAGGAATCCCCAGTCATCAACTCCAGATGTTCAGGAAGAGAAAGAACAGAGGAGAAAGAAATCCCCAGGCCTGTGTTGTGATCTGGCAACAGCAGGCATCTGAGGCAGGTTTGTGCCTATTTGCTCACTAATCTGTGGGCAAGTCTGACTCTTCCTCATGCTCCACACCTGGCTATGATTTTCCTTCCTTCAGCCACTTCTCCCCAGAGATCCCCAGATCCCCCCACCCATTCTTCAGGTTTCTTATTATTCAGGTCTTGTTTGTCCCTTGATACTCATGGCAGAGCCTCCACTGTCTTTGGAGCTGGAGCAAGACAAGTGGGACAAGGCACTGGGCTGGAAAATTGGGTGCAGAAGTTGCAATGAATTCTTAATGATGACCTTTCTGGCAAAGTATACAGAGGGATGGAACAGAATACTTTTTTTTTTTGAAGTGTTTCTTATTTAAAAAGTTATGAGGCTTTTGATTCATTTTCCACAGTAGCATTGGCTGGGTACCTGCTTACTTCTGCCTTGCTTAGCAGGAGTCACCAATACAGCTCCTCAGACTCATTTTAGATGCCATTCCTTTCTCCTTTGGGAATGCATGTTAACTGCCAGTCCCTGAGGAGCCTGGCAATCCTGCTGTGCGAGGTATCACATAACCATGTTGTGAGAGACAGACCCTGTTCCAAGGAGTCCTGCAAGGGAAGGGAAGACAGATCCCTGCTGAATATTTGGGAAGCCAAGGAATGGAGCGGTTCTGCACACTGCCATAGTCCCACCAAACCTGTGGCAGAACCTGAGTTTGTCCCTGTAGGGGACCACCAGTGGTAGTGATCCACCCATCTTCTTAACAGGGTATGGGAGCCTGTATAAAAGTGTTCAGGTCTGTGTTTCATCTGTCTTATCGTTTCACTCCTAAATATTTCACTCTCAGGCTGCTTGGGTTTTTTTTCCTCTCAGTTTCTGTTTCCTTCAAGGGTCAGAAGGAAAATATAGAGGCAGTTCAGTGACATACTCTGTTCCCCTACTATTGGTGAGCATGGCCTGTGCACTTAAAATCCCAAATCCCCTTGGGCTCTGTGTAGCTCTCAGTCTGTCCTCCAGCTCTGCACAATACACACCTTGGCATTTTAATTGAAAGTGCATCCAAGATGTGGGGAAAAATGTTGGCCTGACCATTCCCCAGCCTGCACTGCTCTCATCCTGTTGAGAGACAGCCCTTGGGACAAAGGTCAGCACCACAACCCTCAAACCTTCAACCATATGTTCATTGCCCTTCAGAGCTGTTGGTTAGTGGTTCCACTGGATTCAACATTATCTGGAGAGGAGAGATTCCTTACTCTGCTCTCTTAGGCTTGGCTTGACCCTGAGGAGTCATGATGGCTCAGGATGCCCAGGCACTTAGAGTTGCAGAGAAGTATCCTCTAATCCAAGCTGGCTATTGTAAAAGCCACTGAGATTTGGAAGGGAAATCAAGACCCAGAAAGGTTGTTACCTTTGCAGTGGAAAGAGGATTCACCTGCCATTCCATCAGGGATGCTCTTCCAGTGCTTACAGTCAGTCCAGAAGAGGGCAATGTTGCCTACTTGCCTGTTGGTACTGCAACAGAGAGGCACATGCACATTACACATGGGCAAAAAGATGACAACTGTCCCATATGACTTCCAGCAAAAGGCTCTGTGCCTAAGTCAGGTCTTTCTGTGCTGCAGCAAATTACTGAAGTCACTGAATTTCATAAGGTTGTAAAAGAACCACGTCAGCACAAACCAACCACAAGAAAACACGAAATAGTCTTCCTGAGTCTGCAGCCAGCCAAACATGAGGCTGTGTGAAGAACCCCTGTTCTTCTCCAGGGTGGGTTTGCTTAGCAGGCCAGCTCACTCTGGCCACCCTCACACTGCCCACTGCAGCCCCTTCACTGCCCACATCACAGCCTTTGCCCCTTCTCTCACTCCATGATGCAGACACCATGGTGCACCAAGCAGGTTCTGGACACAAAGGTCAGTGTGGCTTGCTGCAGTAACTGCAGTCTGTTGGACACAGTTACATCCAGAGGCACTTGAGAGAATAATGTAGACACACAGACACAGCTCACACCTTGTGTCTTCTCTGGACACACAGCATCTCACACAACGGTGTGCAGAGCAGAGCACTCCTAAGGTCTCTGACTGGAATCAGCCAAAGGCTGTTTAAATACAAGCACTGCTTAACTCTTTCATGACAAATTATTTTGGCCCAGAGAGCTGACTACAGTTCCTCCATGTCCCCTCAGCCCAACAGTCCTCACCTGGCTTCAGGACATTTATGATGTCTTCAGCCCTGACAGTCTTCCCTTCCCAAAGCTTCCTGCTTCCCCTAGAAAGCATTTGCAAATACATCTTGTCCTTTCTCATCCCTATGGCAGAGCAACCAAATGAAATGCAAGGACTGTGGAGACAAAATCTAATTTAGCAACAAAATAAACAGCATGGGGGCTCTCTACTGATTAGATTACGCCTCTTTATAATTTATGCATTAATTCCTCCCAAGGTCTGAGATGCCCTGTCTCAGAAGGCCTGTATCCCTGCACTGCAGAGATGCAGATGCCAGGAACATCACTTTGACAGAAACATCCACCTTTCCACCAAGCAGATGAAGCTCTGATTAATCCCAGAAGAGCTCCTCTTTGTTATGCACCATTGTCCATCCTCCAGAGATACACAGCACCATTCCTTCCTACAGTCATTCTTCCCAGGTCCAGTGGAGAGCATGTCAGACTGTGAAGCATCTGCCTGTAGTAGCATCTACTTCTAGGTCTGCTCTCAAATCAATTTAAGTATTCATAAGAGTCATCAGCTACTGCAGCATATACATGTCCAGGAGCTGTTGTGTCCATAGTCATAACTCCCTAGAACCATTTATTCCCATCCTTTGCTACACAAGGAGCAGAGTCTGTGAGCTGAGCACACTCAATAAGGAACCTAGAAGCCATGGCTAGATCTGTCTAATCAGAGCTGGATGTGCAAGAGCAAAAAAAAAAAGAAACTCTCTGAGCCAAGGAGCCATACCACTCTCAGGAGAAACTAGAAACATTAAGAAACAGGAGGCAAAGAGGAGACAAGACATGCAAGGGAATGGCTGCTATGTCACCATACACAAATTGGCCTAATTATGTGTATAAATGCACCAATAGGCATGGATTTGCTGGAAGTATTCTTGACTTTAAATATTGATGCTTAGGAAGAGCTGAGATCAGGATGTCTGCTGGTGGATTAGGCTACAGATTGCTCAGTCATTACCCATGGCTGGATCGCTTGCCTTGGATTGCCTTTCTCCAGAGAGCTCTGAAGCTCAGACAGAGGATTTGTTGTGTAGGCAATGGGCAAGGAAGCCCTGCCTTACACCTGGGCACAGCTGTCTGCCTGCCCTGGGTGAGGCAGAATCTGGGTGCTGATTGGTGCAGGAAAGGGCTGGTATCATGACAGAACTGACAACTGGGTAAAAATGAGGATATGTCCAAAACAGGTAATAGCCAAGGGCAGAGAAGCAGTGTGTTTGGGGGAAGCAGGTGACCACAGGGTGCCTGGAAGAATCTTCCCATGCCCTGACCCAACTCTCTCAGTTTCACCCATACTCTGTTTCCTCCCATCCCATTCCATCCCACCCTACCCTGTTCTGTCCTGTCCCATCCTGCCCTGCCCCACTCCATCACCTCCCTTCCCATCCCATCCCATCCCATCCCATCCCATCCCATCCCATCCCATCCCATCCCATCCCATCCCATCCCATCCCATCCCATCCCATCCCATCCCATCCCACCCCACCCCACCACATCCCATCCCATCCCATCCCATCCCATCCCATCCCATCCCATCCCATCCCATCCCATCCCATCCCATCCCATCCCATCCCATCCCATCCCATCCCATCCCATCCCACCTTCTCTACCAGACAAGTCTGGAACAAATGGACTCAGAAGCAGCTTTTCATAGTTTTTGCTTGTTGATTTTTTTTTAGGTTTTTTGTTGGTTTTGTTTTTTTTTTAAATAAGAAATTTATTGCAAATATAGAAATTGATTTTCTCCATACAGGAATCTCCGAGTTGAGGAAAAACGATTTCGTGCCATTCAGTTTTAAAACAGGAGAAGAAGGAAAGAGAAAAAAAAAAGAAAGAAAAGAACAAGAAAGAAATACAATTCTAAAAGAAGAAAAGAAAAGAAAATTTTTAAAAAAAGAAGAAAGTAAAGAACATAACTCCAACTTAAATTTGTCCATACACAACCGGGGGGGGTCACAGGGTTGTTACGGAAGGAGGAACACCAAAGAGGCCACAAGGAGCCAGTCCCAGCAGCTGCCTCCAGGCCCTTCCTTACATTCAAGGGCTGACACCCCCTTCTGTGTGCCTGGCAGCTGCCCGCCCCTTCCCACCCCCTCACCCCAGACGCTGTGCTTGTGGATGGACCAGCCGTAGCAGCCCTGAGGGCCTGGCCTGACCCGGACAGCCTCTTCCTCTTCCCCCCAGGGAAGCTGGAGAGCAGCGGTGGGGACAGGCCGCCCCAGAGCAAGGCCTCACAGTGGCGGTGGTAGTGGGGGGAGGCAAAGGCCAAGCCGAACGAGGGGATGGGGCACACGGAGGGGGACCCGAAAGGGGGGAAGAGGGAATTTAACCCCTGGAGAGGCAGGGAGGAGAAGGAGTGGGGGAAGAGGGAGAAGAAGAAGAAGCCAGGCAGAGGATGCCCTCTCTCCCCCCAGGGACCGGGTGGTTGGGGCAGCCCTGCAGAAAGCTGCCCCAGAGCAGGATGGCCGGGGAGAGATGTGGGGCCACCTCCCCAGGGCGTGTGGGGGGACAGTCAGGGGAGGAGACCGAGAACGCCCCTCACAGTACAAGGCCAAAGCGGCTGAGGGACACGGCTGGGAATGCGTGCGTGGGTAGGGGGGACGCCACAGACGCTCCCCTCTGCCTCTTCTTCAGGGAGGGACCCAAAAACACCTGCTCAGACAGCGTGAGCAGGGCACGGCTGAGGTGGGGCAGGCTCCACCAGCCCTAAAAGAAACCCCCATAGCCTGGTGGGGGGTGGCACAATGTGTGGTCCCACACCAAGCCTCCCTCCTGCTCAGATGGCGGGACAGCAGCAGGCTGGCTCCAGCAAGAGGACATGGCTCCATGAGGCTCTTCTGGACTGCAGCTTGTGCGGAAGGAGGTGGTGATGGAGGGGATGTTCTCCAGGCTCCCAGAGGCTGTGTGTCCTTCCTGACGCAGCTGAGCTTTCCAGTCAGCAACAAGCATGGTAAATGTGCTTTTGGGGCCCTGGGTCCAGCTCCTGCCCACCCTGTAGCACTGAGCTCTGCCCTACAGAGAGGGGTCACAGCTCATCATAGCACTGCTGACTTACTCTCCACCTCCTCTCAGAGAGCCTTCACCCCTGCGCTCAGTCCTTTTCCTTGCTGTTCCCTTTGTCCCTTTATCATGCCATTCTTTCCACTGTAGCCATCTCTTCCCCAGGTCCTTCCAGCCTGTCCCTCTTCTACACCTTCTCCATCTCCCTCTGCCTGTTACCTCCTTGCCTCACCATTCCTTGGTCCCACCATACCTTATTCACCCCTACTGTGTCTTCCCCTCCTCTTTCTCGGCTCCTTTTCCACCTTCCTTCTGCATCTTCCCCTCCTTCCTTCAAGCCTGCCAGGCAGAGCCTCCTCCAGCAAGGCAGGCTGATTAGCATTGCAAACACACAGAGGCCTCCTCAACCCAACATAATTCTTCATTTGTCAGTCATGAATATTTCACACCTGCCTCAAGAGGGATTTATTCAGCATAGAAGAGTGGGGACGGGGAGAAGGGAACATGGTACTGCAGCATAAACTGGGGCAGCACCAGCAGATATGGGAAAGAGCTCTACCCCACAGGAACAGCATGCCTAGAGTCTCACCTTCACGCTCCTGGGTGCAGGACCCCAGCCCAGGCTTCTCCCCAAGGCTGTTCTTGGGGCTAGAGGGCAGGTCTGCACCCAAACTCATTCCTCAACCTCCACAATTTCCACTGAGGTGAACTGAACCCCTGTTTTCTCTGCCAACAGTAACCAAGGCAGAAATAAACTGTGAAAGGGTTTGGTCTTGGCCCCAGAGGTCCACTTTGCCCTGGGAGAAGGCAGCATTGAGGGACTAAAGCCAAGCCATAGAAACTTAGAAAATTCAGGCAGCCTCTCCACACTTTTTCCCAACAAAGAGGTTTTGAGGTTTCATCATGCCCTGCCCTCTACCAGGGCCAGCCAGGGGAGGGAATGCATAGGACCTACTTAATCCAAAGGTCTATGCAACCAATAAGAGGAAGGAGGTGGGAGATCTTGTAAGTGATTGTAACCAGTTCCACATCAAGTTTTCACTGTATCAGAGGTTTCCCTTCAGCTAAACCAGTCCACATTCCCTCAAGAATAACCTTGTTTTTTGGGAAAGAGCAACCAGCTCAAAGGGAGGGTGGTGACCATTTCTCTCACATGATCTATCTTGACAGGCCTCACTCCTGTTCCTCAATAACTAGGAGAAATGATGGCCACTAGAAAGAGCAGGCCTTTGGTATATAACACATACTCCTTTATACACGTGACCGTGAAAAGCAGCTGAGAGACCACATTTGGAGCAAGGGAAAGGGGGACACTGGAAAGAAGAAGGAATGAGGTCTATGGGGTGATTGGTTTGGGTTCTCTTTGGGGTATGTTCCCTCTCAAACTGGTAGGAGTCTCTCATAAAATCACATCAGGGATCAATGAAAGGAGCAGAAAAAACAGGGACAAGGACAGGAGAGACTTGGAGGGAGGAGGTTAAATTCCAACAAACTGGCACATACACAACAGGTGTTTGCTCAGAAAAATACAGTAAAATTGTCATGCAAATAGAACGTTAAATCTGCTTTCCTCCAACAGGGCTGACATCACTTTGTGAGCCCTCATCCTGAGGGAGGGAGCAGGACAAAGAAGAAGGGAGGAGGAAGGAAGGTGAGACACTTTGTTCCCCTTCCTTGCCCTCTTCCTCCCACAGAACAGTCCATCTTGTGCAAACTTCATCCAATGGATTGAAATGGGGGGCTACAGCTGGGAGAGAAATGGTTTTTCCCTCCTATCCAGCCTTACCCCCACCAGAGAAAAAAGAAGGGCCTGATGATACGTGTATCCCTGACCTTTCTTTTCTGCCTCATTGAGGTGTTGAGGGGAAAAAACAGAAACCTCTACAGGTTAATGCTCCCCTTTAAAGTATTGACTGAGCAGAACTGTTTACAAGACCACACAGCAGAGAAGCACAGGGAGGGAAGAGTTGGGGAGAGGAACAAGACTCCATCCCCCCCTTGCCTGTCATCCCCCTTTTCCTGTCCAATTCTGTGCCCCAGCCATTAGTCTTTTCTTCTTGGATGGTTGCTGTGCTGGAAGACCACTGAGCCTGCTCTGTGTGGTAGCTGGGGAGGTCTCTGTTGTGCCTAATTGTCTCTCACAGCATTTACCTGTCTTGGGACTGCTGTACACTCTCAACATGGAGGGACACCTGCCAGCAGTGATATGACTTTCCTTTGTGACTTCTCTTCATCCTCCTGCACACAGATGCGCACACACACGTGTGCACACACACCCCTTCCTCTGGGTTGAGTTGGAGTGTGGAGTCAGTCCCACAAACACCTCTGGGCTCAAGGCAAAATAATTCATTGGCTGTGGGAAAGCAGGCTGACAGTGAAAAGTCTGAGGCAATGGGGTCAGGACCTGGCTTAGGATTTTTACCATCAGCATCCCTACAAGGAAGAAACTCCACAGATTTTCATAGGTTTACACTCTGGGGACACCTGCTCTGGTCTTCAAGCACCAGACTCTGCCTACTACTCCCCCTCACTTACAGATGGTGAAATTGTCATCTGTGGCATAGAAGCCAGCTCTCACAGCTGGCATTGCTACTGCCTGGCACATAACAGGCAAGTTCTCTGCATGCAGCATGTAAATCACTCCTAGAGAAGCTCCTATACCCTCATCCTTCTCCCAGGGCCCCCAAAAACACCGGCTCTTCTGAGGAGCACTTCAAAGAGGAAATAACTACTTAGGGAGGGCCAACACAACATAGGCCCTCATCCTGATAGAGGTGAACTACAGTCAAGTGTTGGCCAGATCATGGAGAGGAGGCTCACTGTGTTGCATAAAGACGTGCCTGGCAGAAAAACCTTGAGGGAGATGGTGCCAAGATTGTGCTTCGTTGGGTTGTTCAAAAACAAGACTAGGTGGAGAGGGCAGTAGGCTCATTCCCAACTCTGTGACAGACCTTCTACCCAAGACGCAGAGATTGGGACCCAGCAAGTGCAACTGGGATTTTGTCAAGATGTGAAAGGATCCCTAAGAAAAGTTTGTCACACCTGTGAGGATGTGGAGGATTTAGGAGATGATGTGTTGCTCTCAGCCTCACGAGGGCCTCTACGCAGCCAAAGAAACACTGCCATCCATGTCCTCCTCTATCCCTGCACACACAGAACAGCTGCACACACAAAGGGAGCTTCTTCCAGGCCATCCTTCTTGGGCTACTTCCAGACCCCATTTTCACATCCTATTTGTTCCCTGTGCTCCTGTTTTCATACTAGGCTGGCCCCTATGCATGCCAGAATGTCCATAGCCTATACAAGAGAAAGACTCTGTGAGGCCAATCCAATGAGATGAGCAACTGAAATCCTGTTCCTCACATACACCTGGAAGTGAGGAGTTTGGATGATGCTCTTCTCATGGACACCCACCTCACAGCCCATGGTGCAAATCAGTTTGGAAGAGCAGCAGAAGCTTAATGGAGAACTTCCTCTGCTGAGGTTCTCTCCGGGTCCTCTCCTCACAGAAAGGGGGACATGAACAGAGAGTATTAAACTGACTACACAAGAGCAGCCTGAGCATAGGTGTGTGTGATGAGGAGGACCTCTGACCTGTAACACTCACGGAGAGATGGGAACCCTATACACCTCTGAGAGACCAGGCCTTCTTGCCTTTTCCTCCACCAGTCCTTGAGGACCTGGTTTGCCGTGCCAAAGAGAACATTCACAACCCATTTCTCCCCACCAACTGGCAGAAAACTGGCTCTGAGAAGGCCTGGAGAATGCCTGTCCCTCCAGAATTGCTGGTGTTCAGCAGCAGCAACGTGGCAGGAGAAGGGAAGGAGGAAGAGCAGCAAGGGCACAGAGCCTGTTATATTGTTGTCCTACCCGCCTTGGTCCTTCACATCTCTTCTCCTTCCTCTGAGGAGGACGGAGATTTGTGAAGTATCTAGATGGGAAGTTCAAGCCTAGAGACCCTTAACAGAGAGGGATAGGGAAGAGCAAAGGAAAAGAAGGGAGAGAACTTCTTCCAGCAATTCCCATCTGTCTTAGAAGGGGACAGGAGAGAGAGAAAAGCCTCCACTGCTAAAGAAAATGAAGGGAAAAGTTAGTGATGGAAGATTTGGCATAGCAGGTATACAAGGTGGACAAGGAAGCTTTCTAAACCAAAGTCCTTCCCTCCCACCCAAAAGAAAAATCAGCCTTCAACAGGAACAGAAAGATGAATAGTTCACAGCTGAGTTTCATGCCCCGTGAGTGTCCATCCCTGCCCTTCTCCTGCCACCACTGCCACCACTGCCACCCACTCCCTGGCCATTCCCACCCACTCACACTCCAACGTTGTTACCACAGTGTCAGAGTAGGACGCTCCTCCCAACCACCTGTGGGCAGAACAATGGTCCCCGTAACACAGTAGAGACAATTCGGCATGTGTGTGTGTGTGTGTGTGTGTGTGAGTGTGTGTGTCTGTGTGTGAGTGTGTGTGTCTGTGTGTGTGTGTAAGAGTTGTTGTAAACTTTAAGAAAAGGTTTTGTCAGTTTTGTATTTGTCAGGAGTATTTTGTTGGTTTATTTTTCACAGTCAAGTGGCTTTTTTTTTTTCTGGTTGTTGGAGGGGGGTCTTGGTTTGTATTGTTTCCTTGTGAGGAAGAGTCACAGCTTCTGCTGAGCAGAGACTCCTTTCCAGTAATCCAGGATGTCATGCAGATCCTCGTCCTTGGCAAATTGAACTTTCTTCCGCAGGGCATGCCCAGCTGCCATGTAAACCTCCTCCCTGTGATGCTTCTTGTAAGGCCGGAATCGCTCCCAGATCTTGTGGGTGCTCTCTGAGGAGTACTCGGGACTGGAGGAGTAGCCCGAGAAGTAGTGTCTGGGGGAGAGCTGGGAGTACGTGGAGTCTCGCTTGGACCGGGACAGTGGCTTGAGGAATGACACCCGCTGGCTCAGGGTGTCAGCACTTTCCTCATAGTACAGGGCCGGGAAGGAGTGACGGTGCTCACTGCAATGGTAAGAAGGCTTGACCTCCAAGTGGTGGATGGCGCTCGGAGACACCAAGGGAAGACGATCCAAAGGGCTGTTTAGCGGGCTGCCCTTCTCAATGTATTTGGAATCAGACTTGCTGAGTGGTGGGTGGTCAGGCACATCCAAGCTGAAGACCTTGGCGCTCTTGATGGAGCCACTAGAGGAGACACTGCAGGTCTTTCTGGCCACAGCAGCATCAGCACTGAGCTGGCGCTGCAAAGGGTGGTGGGAGCTTTCCTTGTAGGGTGGGGAAAGAAAACTGGGCCGCTCCAGCCCACTCGAGGAACCGGCTGGGATGGACTGGCACTCAAAGGCCATATCTGAGTCAACACCAGTCCCACCACCCAGGAAAGATGCTGTGTCCAGCTTGAGGGCATCAATACAGTTGTTGATGATCTGGTTGACCTTGTCTACCTCCTTGGCTATAGTAGAGATCTCAGCAGCTGAGCCTTGCCCATTGTCAAGCTCCCTCAGGTCCTCATCTCGCTGGGTTCTCTCCAGCCCGTCCCCACCACCAGTCCTCACCTCAATGTAGTTACCTTTAGTGGTGACTTTAGGAGTCTCCATCCCAGCGTCCATTGACTTTGATGGGGGCAACTTCTCCCCAATCATGGAGGGGATGGAGGACATCCGTGAGACAGGAATGACAGGTGGCTCACCCAGCTTCTGGGAAGGATGGACCATGGTACTGGTATCAATATCTGATCCATAACGCATTTCCAGAATGGTCTTTTTGACATTGAGTGACTTCTGTTTCTCCTCCTGCATCCTCCGCTTCCGCAGGCAGTAGTATACCACCCCCAGCACAATGACCATCCCAAAGAGGCAACCCAGAGTGGTCATAATATAGTGTGTAGTGGTGGAAGTGCTGGAAATAGGATCCTCCCTGCCTTTACTCCGGGTTGCAAAGGTCAGGCAAGTATGGTTGTAGCGCCTGTTGTTGCGGATAGAGGCCACACAGAATGTATAATCAGTATGGGCCTTCAGCTTGTTGACAGTGACATATTCCTTCTTGCTCTTTAGAGTTGCTATGTCAGAAACGTAGCTGTTGTTGTATTGGACCAGCACATACATCTTACTGTAGGGCATGGGGATAGTGACCATCAGGATGGCAGAAGTGATTGTGACATCATGTAGCTTGATGCTGGGACTGAAGGAAGAGTCAGTGGTGGAAGAAGCTGGAGGCTTGACTGAGAGGAAATCCCCAGGGCTGATGGCTGACCCCTCATCCAGATCTCGCTGGGAGTCAGGGGTGTAAGGAGTTGGGTTGACCCTGGAGAGGGAGGGGATGGTGCCCCCTCTGCACATGGACTGGAAGATGGTGATGGCATTGCGGTTGTGGTGAGGCCGAGGCACCAGAAGCGGATACCCAGCAAATTCCCGTGGAGTCTCACACTGGAGGCGGTCATAGTTCTTGGTGACATTGTTGAAGAGAGCCAGCCAGTTAAGAAAGCTGTAGAGGCTACAGTCACAGTTGAAGGGGTTGCCAGCCAGCTCGCACACCATCAGGTTGCTCAAGCTGGTGAAAGTGTTGCCCTCCAGACGGCTGAGGCGGTTGGATGACAGGTCAATGCTAATCAAGCTGGGGCACTCGGAGAAGGCAGTAGGGGTGACCAGCTCAATTAGGTTATGCTGCACAAAGAGGAACTGGAGACGGGCCATGCCCCGCAACATGCCCTCTGTCAGATTGGTGAGTTTGTTGTAGCCCAGCTGTAGGACCTGAAGGTTTGACTGACCCATGAAAGCTCCATCCTCAATGTAGGAGATCTCATTCTTGGTCAGGTTCAAATCAGTCAGGTTGCCGAAGCGGTTGAGGGAGGAGTACAGCACCACTTTGAGCTTGTTCTCGTTCAGACGCAAGTCATGCACCGTGCTGTTGATATGTTGGGGGATGGTCTCATACGGGGGCTGGTTCTGGCTGCAGATGGCCAGCCACACGTACCCTTTGTCCCCCTCAATCAGCCAGCAGTCACCTCGCACGGTGCCAGGGGAAAACAAGCAGAGCAGGGCAGCTGCCCACAACCCCAGGCACAGCATGGTCTGCAGTGGTGCCCTCATCAGGATGGGGGGAAAGAAATCCCCAACAAAAACCAACACCAAATCTCAGGATAACAGCAAAAAGAAACAAGGGGACAGGAACTGGGGTTTAGCAATGGAAGGGAATGAGCACTCCAGTCCTATCAGATGTCATCACCATTATTTCTTCTTGCCCTCTGGTTCAAGCCAGGAGCATAGAGAAAGGAAAACACATGCAATCTTCTTCTGGACCACCCAAAAGCTATGACCATGGATGTTTGGTTTGGAAGGGAACTACCTTGTGCTTCTTTTCTAAACAAAAATTCAGGCCAACAATAATGAATCTTCTTTGATGTTCATGAGCGACTCACACACTTTTTCCACTTTTCTCCCCTCCCACCCACCCCCCACCCACCCCAAAACAAACCCAAGTCTTCCCCCCTCTAGTCTTCCCCCGCCCCTCGACAGTGTGGTTTGGAGGAACAAGGCAGAGCTGCCTCCTGTGTCGCTCACGCTCCCTTGGTTTCTACTCCTTCTCTTCCTTCTTTCCTGGGTTCCCTCTGAGAAGCTTCAGAGCTTCAGATCAAACATGTCGAAAACAAAAATACAAAGAAGGAAAGAGCAAGTATGCACAAGAGAGATCCATCTGTCACTGGAATCTGGAAAAGAAAACACAAGAGAAAAGAAGAGGCATCATTTGGAAGGGTCTTTGAGATAAGTGTGTAGACAGCAATGTTTCATGAGAAGAGGGAGATGGGGAAGAGACACATTAAGGGGGGTGCAAGCAAGAGAGGTGTGGTACTGCCTGCCGTGCTGATAAGCCTTTGAGGAGGGAACCCTCACGATGTATAATGTCATATCAGGGATATGCAGAAGGGTATCCAGGCTCCCTTAAACAGTGTGATCACAGCCAGGGACCTGGGGGAAGGCAGTGGCGTGGGAGTAGAAGGGGAAGGGAAAGGAGAGTGGGAAACATAAAGCTGTTACTGCGGGGGCTCAAAACCCCTAGTGTAAACAAAGGCAAGCCCCAAGCACAGCCAAAGCCATGAATTTTCAGCTGCCTGAAAATGATGTACACAGAATGCATGAAGCAAGGAAAATGCAGACAAGCTTCTCCCCCTGCCCCCCCCAAAAAAGCCAAACATTTTTTCCTTTCCTTCCTTCTTTCCTTGATGCAAGAGGGATAAATAATTCAAGCCACGTGTGACCACTTCTGCTCTAAAAATTGTTCCTGACTCTTGGTGCATGGACAAGGCTGTTGAGGTGAACCAGTCTGGCTTGAGCACAGTGAGGGGCTGAGGAGCAGGCAGTGTGTCAAATACCAGCCTCCAGTCTCTCACCCAACACCAGAACTCCTAATCTGAAGCACATCACCCATCTACCCCCCACCAAAGAGAGGCGCACAGTTTACACCTTCATACTTTACTACCTCTCCTTGGGGGCTATAACACTGCCCCTTTGTAAGAAAACACACCTTGCAGACAAAGTCACATTTGCTTGTTAAACCCCAACAAATGTATTTCTGGGCAAGTTCCTGGTTCTGACTGTGAAGCACAGCCTGGAGCACCTTTCTCTCCAGCTACAGCTTCAACTCTTCTCCCTGTGCTGAGACAGGGGCCTGGCAGGGATGTCCTCAGGCAGCACAGAGGAAATAATTTCATACAGCAGATAAACCATGTGGGCACTCTGCTTTTTTTTTTTCTTTTTCTTTTTTTTTTTTTCCATTTTGAGGAGAAAGGAAACACTAAAGAAAACAGAGAAAATGATTCTTTGCTAATGAAAAATAAAGATCCCCTCTTGCCCCTTTTTTCTGGGGGGGAAGCTGCTCACTAAAGATATCACTGAAGCTTTTGCTGCAAAAGCTGAACCAATTTCTAGCACAGAGACACAAAGGGCAGAAATAAAATGAAGGAAGATAAATGAAGGAGGAGTGAACCCTTGAGGAACAAGGCTTACGTCTGTGGAGAAATCTGAGCTGATTTGGGTCTGTGGAATTACCAGGCCAGCTGGATTAAGGGATCAGAGATAGTGTCACAGAGAAACACTTAAATATTCAATAATCCAAAAAGTAAAGCCAAGACAGAGAAGGGAAGGGGGAGAAGAGCTAGACCAATGAAAAAGACAAAGAAAAAAACTCAATTCCTCACACAGCTCATTGTCTGAGGCCACCAAACTCATGTCACTTATGGTTGTCATATGATGGCCTTCAGCTGCTGCCTCAGCTTTGCCTCAGCCAGCAATGAAGCAGAAGGCAGAGGTTTTTACAGTCTGTTGCTTTGTTTCTCAGCCTGGTAATCCAATGAGAAATAATTTCCTGACACTGTTTCCCCAGATGCATCAGATAGGAGGCACATCTGGCTCTCCACAGGTTGGGACCCACAGGCCTCTGATATTCCTCAGTGCCAGTCCCCTGCCTTGTTCCACCATTTCCAGAGGTGACTCCATGCAGAGACACAGCCAATTCCCCATATCATCTCTGTCCATTTACCTTCCTCTCTAATGTTCCTTCACTTCACCTGATTTCTTCCACTGAACAAAGGAGTGGCAGATACTATCAAGCTTTTTGCACTTTGGTTCCCAAAGTATGCCCACCCTAGGCAGAGGCCAAGGGCAGCCCCTGAGCAAGCAGTGGAAAGATTTAGGGATTAGAGATTTTAGCCAGCATCCTTCTCTGAGCATTATGTTCTGGCCTGCCTGTCTCACCTCCCCAATTACTCTGCACAATATCCAGCTCTACAGGAACATCCCAGCCCCCTTGCTTTGTCCCCTTCTGGTAGGGCAGATTGCTCCAAAAGGTGTGCTGAAGGCACCATTGCCAGCTGTAGCTTGTTCATGGTGCACAGACAGAAACTCTGAGGCCAGGACCATGTTCCTCTGCAGCAACCCCAGCAATCCCTGAGAGCCACCCCATCCCACTCAAAGAGCTGCACTCAGGCAGGACAGAGAGGGTTTGGAAATGCAGATGTCCTAGTAGCCTGGAAAGAAAAGAGTTGGGAGGGTTAGGGCTGGATGGAAACCGAGGTGGTGTTTATCGTTTCTATTTGCCAAAACCAAGGGGACCATGCAGAAATTCCTGCTTCGTGTCCACCTCCCACCTGGGCTGTGTAGCCTTGCCTCAGCCACAGACCACAGGAAGGGTCAAGCCACTCCTCAAGCCAAACTCATTGGTCCCCTTGGGTCCCCAAGGTAGCCATGTATGAGAAACACACAGACCTAGACATTCTTCCCTCAATGTTCCTCTATCCCCACTATCATGTTGATTTCAAGGGCCCTGAATCCAGCCCAATCCATGGCCTACTGCACCCCTGCCCACAACCCAGAACCCCATTTCAACTCAGCCCAACACTATCAGTCCCTGCTACAGCAATGCTGTAGAAGTGCTGGTCTCCAACTGCACCATAGCCATGCCCTGCTCTCTAAGGAGCAGCTGCTCCCTGACCCTGGCAATGCATATTCAAAGGGAGGCCCAGAATGAGGGACAGCACTGTGCCCTCCTGTAACTCTCTACAGCCAAAAGAACATAAATCACACAGCACTGGAGTCCAACAGCACTAGGAAGCAACACTCTGTCCTTTTTGCTGGCCTGAAAGGTGCTGACAAGGGAGTTGGCTGTTTCCCTCTCTTGCTTCTCAGGCAACAGAGCAAAAAGGCACAGGGATGGAGTGTGGGCAGAGAAAGCAAGAAAGTCCAGCACAGCAGAGAGCCAAGGAAGGGGGATGCAAGAGTTGTAGAGAACTTATGGGCAAGAGAAAAAGCTAGGACATGGGCTATGTTTTGTATGAAAGGTACAAGATAGCCATCTCCATGTGCTGGGCTTGTTTCATTGTAGGGTTCCAACACCCTTCAGTGTCACCCAAGATTTACAACAAGCCCTTGGCTCCCGGCCATCCTCATGTACGTGTGAACATGAAGGAACAGTAGTGACATTGCACCCGTGAAAGCTGTGCTCTCCCTTGGCTGGCACAAAGTCAGCCTATCAGCTCCCAACTGATTTCCCTCTGCTTTATCGTCTATTAATGGATTCCTCAATGTTATTGGCATTTATCTGCAGCACTTAGGAGAAGAGCAGGCGGCCACAGGAATGGTTCCATTGTTCAGAGGAAAGAAAAGAGAAGGGAAGGTGAAACAGAGAGTAAAGAGTCCCAAATCTGAGTCAGGAGGTAGGTGTTGATGGCCACAAACATCCCTTTGACTTGGAGCTCAAGTTCGCACAGGGGCTGACAAAGAATTGATGTCACTAGTGAGATGGCAGCATAAAATACAGCCAGTGAAAGTATGGAGAGGCAGGATAGGATGCACAGAGACAAACTGGGGCCTAAGGGAGTAGAAGGACCAAAACTGAAAGAGAATCCAAGGCAACCAGAAAAGTCACAGCTGCAATTTGGGCCTAAAATTCTGATCTTGCCAACCTTGTCCTCTTGGGGCCCCATGCACTGGAAAAACCAGCACTTAATTCTGCCATTGCTTAAACGGTGCTAAGAGCCTCCCATTTGAAATGCATGCATTAAAAACCTGCCAAACACTCTTGACTCCTCTGGGGACACCCCGAAACCAGGCCAAAGCTCCTGCTGCTTTCTTAAGCTTCATGCTGCAGCTGAGCATCATCCCTCTTCCCGGCTCAGTGTGCTGCCTGCTTCTGGCAGGCCTCGGGCACAAACTATCTCCAAGGGACTCTGCCTCCTCTTCTCAGCTTTAAGGTCCTTCCAGGATTTCTCTAACTACTTTCTGAAAGAAGAGCCTTTCACAGAGATGCCAGACACTCAAAATTCATGCCTTACTTGAAGGGACTTTCCCTATCTGCTGGGTAGTTTCTGTAATTCATAGTGGTCTGAGCATCACTGCAGCCATCTCAAATCACCACCCAGAGATTATCCTTGCTTTTGCACCTGGCTCTAATGGAAGCACAGTGCTGTGGGAGAAGCTTGCAGCACAGCTGTGGCACTTACATGACAGCAGTCCCTTCCCTCTCAGCCCTGCTTCCAGGGAATTTTTGAAGGAGTTAACTTCAAGTCATGCAGCACAGAACCTGTGACTGTGCCCAGAGATGCTCCAGAAGCTCTGACAAGTCTGGGGCCTAGAGAAGAGGGAGCAGGAAGCTGATGACTTGTGGTTTTGCGGCAGGGAAGAAATTTGTGCGTGCATGAGAGAGAAATAATGCCTTCTACTGTAGATTCTCTGATGTTCACCAAGAGCTGAGCTCACACAACACTTTGCTTTAATGAAGGTTTCTTCCTCATGTTCTCTCTTCTCTAATTTATCCCCTATTTTCATGGAACACATAAGATCTCAACATCTCTCAGTTCCATTCCAATGTTACATTTGTTTGAAATCAGCCCTGTAGCTTCAAAAATCCAGAGGTCAAAGGAGCTGTACAGCCACACTAGAAAGTCATGCGACAAAAGGTGATTGCATGTCACTAACCAGACAAAGCCTTTATACCTTACAGGAGTTGAACTGATTTCAATGAGTCGTGCTGAATGGTGTCCACTCCACCTTAGAGGCTCTGTGAGTTTGGCAGAGTGCTGTTGTAAGAGAAATCTCATGCTTCAGCTCTGGGCAGGTTCATTTAACCCTATACAAATCCACAGTGCCTGCAGGTAGAAAATTCATTCCTCTGAGAGCTGGGCTGGCCCTGCCATGAATGGGAGGAAGATTGCAGCTCCCAAACTCCAGCTGTCCCTGACATCTGGAAGCCCAAACCACTAGGATCCCAGCAAGACACTGGAAACCAAACAAGATCCCAGCTGCTTCTCACAGGACGCCACTGCAAGGATGCTCACAAAGCTCAAATTCCAACCAGGAAGGATGGGACCCTGCAGAGAGGAAAGGAAAAAGGATGAAACACAGGCTGCAGTACCGCCCCAAGACCATGCTGCTCTGCGGTCCTGCCCTTTGGCCAGTTTGGGGCATGGGAAGGAAAAATTCAGAAGGAAAAATTCTCACACCCAGGCTCAAACAGACACGCTGCCTTGACTCCAAATCTTTGCTGGTACAAACAGCTTAAATACTAACCATGATAAAAACCCAACATGTGGCTGTATATAAAGCCCCTGCTCTCCCATTGCGCCTCCCCAACAGCGATTAGATGCCTAATTTGTTAGGCAGCAAGAGAGAGAGAATGGGAAGGCTCAAGGGAGAAAAATGAAGCAGCTCAGAAGCATGAAAGAGAGAGCTTTAGAAGCATAAATCTTATTTTAGAGTGATAAATACTGGCAGAAAGGTCTTTCATATGACTGTGGTTCCCTGGCAGGCCAGAAAGCCACTTTTGTTTTCCAAAGTGAAATGGTTACCTTTTATATTAATATGATTATTGAAGATTAAGGAGGATTTGCATCAAGCCAGCTCCACCCAGCGAGCCTGAAGCAGCAATCCACAGAAGCGAGTACATGGGGGTAGGCTTGGGAAACAGCCTTCTCCAGGTAGAGCATGTCAAGAGACAGAGGTTCCACAAAAAAATTATCAGTAATAAGGCTGCCTTCAGTGCTCTCCCTCCAGAGCGGGGAGGGTGGCCTGGGAAACATACTGCCCTTGTCATGCCATGAGCCCAGACAGGAGGCTGTAGAAAGGCTTAGAAATAATTCCTGCTGGCCATGGGGAGGGAGCATGGGGTCTGTGTGACTCTCTGTAGGGATCTGCCATAGGGAGTGTGACAGCAGGACTGGCTCTGCCTGGTGCACTGGAATGGGTGTGAGCCACTATAGAGAAAGCTGTGGCTCTGTGGGCTCCAGGGGTGAGAGGTGGAGGGGGTGCGTGTGAGGAGGAGTCGCTGTAGGTGATGGGGTGGATATGTGTGCTGGGGGTGGATGTGGTTTAGTCATCTAAATCAGTGCTGGCTCCTGGGGAGGGAGGAATTGCCATGGAGAGCCAGGCAAAGGCTGTTTGTGAGTTTATGCCTGCGTGCATGTGTGCTGGCATGCAGCAGGCACAGCGGAGAAAGGGGTGGGAGTGCTCGGTTGTGTGAGAGGCGCTGCAGGGGACGGGGTGGGAGTGCAGGCTGCATGTGGGCGTGCAGGGATCATGGAGACAGCCAGTGTGTGTTGGGGAGAAGGGCTGTAGGGAAAGGGGTGGGAACGCTCCTTGTGTGTGTGTCCTGACGTGAGTCACTGCAGGGTGTGAGGGCAGGCTCTGTGCATGTGCACGGTGGAGGGGCTGCTCTAGGGGACAAGGAATGACCTCTGCTGTCTGTGAGGTTTTGAGGGGCAAAGGCACAGGAATGGCAGCTCTGCATGAGCGTGTGTGAGCTGCTGCAGGTTACAGGCCAGGATTGTAGGCTCTGGGAGCATGTGGCAGGCAGGGAACACTGTCCATCATAACAGCATGTCCATCATAAGATCGGGAGAAATCCTTGGGCTGTATGTGGTGTCACTGCAAAGATCCCCCCACCTCCTCAGGGTCATTGTGATACCTCTGCTGTCCTGTGCTGGCCTTGGTATCCTTTTTCCTTCAACAAGTCCTGGCCCTCACCAGTCTGACTATGAACAGCCTGAAGCTGTTTGAGAGATGCCCTCACTCCAAACCAATACGTCCGGTATTTCTGGATACTAAAAACATCCCCAGCAACCCAGCAGTGCCAGTTTAGAGTGCTGCCAAATATGCTAACCTGCAGGTAGCAGGAAAAGGGCATGGTCCTTGAATTACAGAACACTACAGTCACAGGGGGGACTCAGAGCCTAAGGAATCACTTCCTGACATGCATGGGCAGCCATTTGCCCTGTGTAGGACACCTCCAGGCCTGCAAACTCCTACAGGGCACGGGCATCAGCATTCAAGCATCCGTCAACATTCTCTCACCTTCCAGCCACCCTTGTCCTGGGTGGCCACCTGAGAGAGATTTTCTCACTGGCAGTGAGACCCTCAGCCCCTCAAAGCTCTTCCTCAGGTCAGTGCATGCCTGGATTCAGCAAGAGAAGTAGCTCACACTGGACAGGGCATTATGTTTCCACAGGAATGCTTCCACCTTTTTCCATCCTCCACCTGCAGGCAGTGGCACAGCTCAGCCCCGCTGGGGAGGGACCCTCCTCCCGGCCGGCTCGCCCACCTACATTTCAAGATAACATCTGACATGCATTTTGACACAACCGTGCCTCCCCTCTCTTTTCCCCACTACCTTGCCTTGTTTAGAGCCTGGTTTTTTTCTTCCATTGCCAAAACACAATGACTGTTATAATTAACAGATTATCTCAGTGCGACAGCTGCAGTCCTTTGAAAATTAGGTTGAATAACAGGATCCTGCCGTATGGTAATTTCTTTTCATCTCTCAAATATTTTCTCTCTCTCACTCTCATTTCTACCTCATTTCTATTTTTCTTTCTTTTCTCTCTCCCCCTCCTACATTTCACCAGCTCCCTGACTGCATGAGCAGTATCTTCAGGGTGAGACAGGCTGAAGGGCTCTCTCTGCCTTCATCAGCTGTTTTCATTCCCCTTCTTTTACTTCCACACCTCACAGAGAAGCAGTGCTTGTAAGTAAGCTCATAAACACATCAGTAAAATACATGTCCACCAGAGGAAATGGTCAGGAGCCTTCGCTGAAGCCCCACTGACTCAGAAAAACAGCACAGGGAATTTCATGGGGAGGGGAGAAACTGGGCTGCAGTAGCCTGAACCATTGCATGCACCTTTGCCACAGGGAGCTGAGTGCAACGGTGCAGCTGAGTGGTTTGCACTGTTAGCCAGGGTGCTCTACCCACCCACTACCCGTCCGCCTTCTTGCTGACTCAGTATCTGCCCCTGACTCACCACTTGCTCACTGAATGGGGACTGGCAGTACTTACACGGCATCCTTCCCTCTCGCTCAGGCAGCAGCTCTGCCACTTACCACCCCCTTTCCCATTATCCACCTACATCTGTCTCTCTACCGACTCAATCAACCCAAGGCAGCCAGAAAAGCAGCTTGCTGTGGATTCAGGGTTCCAAAACCAAAATAAGAACTGCTCCCAGCTGGACCCGAATTAAAGGCTGTGGAAATCTCCTCCTCTGGGACTAGAGATCCCCTGGCCCTAGCTGTAAATGGGACTGATCCATTCACAGAAGTGCCTGGACTCCTCCTCAGTCTCTGTTTGGGCAGATGTGCTACCACACAGCATTTCAGGCTGTGAGGATGACCAGCCAGACATGTGGGATGGGTCTGTTGGAATGGTGTCCAGGATTTGGCAACTGAAAGGTTTCAAGTTCATTATGTTCTGGACTCAAGAAGTCTGCAACTTTGTTGTTGACTGCACCAGGAGCATTAGTTAATTATTCTCAATGCCTGGCTCAAATGCAGGCAAAATGCCTTGGTCCTGCACTGCTTATTTCAGCCATGTCTGTAATCTATATAATATCATCTGTTACACTTAAAGACCCTTTTTTCATTTTCAAAAACAGGGAGGGATTCCTCCATACGACATGTCCATCACAGCCCAGCACTCCGCTGCAGAAGCCAGTTCCAGCTGTGTCCCGGGCCTCCTCCTGCCTCCTCAGCACAGCCATTTCCTCTCCTCCTATGGAGTTCCACCTCATTTATTTTCTTAATCCCAACTCGGTAGAACAGAAACTCTTTGTCACCATTATTCTGCCAAAAGCCAAGCAGTTTTATAATAAACACTTATCCATTCCATTGTATTTCAGCAGTCTCCAGCAATGCTTCTCCTCATCGTCCGTGATCTCTCTCTTTTCATCCTTTGCCATCCTCAACCCCGCACTTTCTCTGCTTTCACTCCAGGCCCTGTGATAGCTCATGGCACTTATAGCACATCTCCTCATTCATTCACTGTCACTTACCCAAATGTTACCTTCATTTATTAATTCTTCTTTTTTCTAGTAGCATCCCTCCTCTGAGTGCTTTGTACAGTCCTACTTACGTATCCAATAATAGTATTTTCCCAATGAGTGAGTCATATACCCCTTTGCTGACATTTAGAATTCTCCTTGTTCTTTGAAACACGTTTATTCATTCCCCATCTCTACAATTATATATGTCTACTCATGGTGTTGCATTTCCTACAGCAGCTGTGCAGCAAACAGATGATTCGTGCAAATAACCCAGCAAAATACTTTCTCCTCCTGGTACCTTGACATCCTCCATTTTAATTATGTAGGCCAAAGCTAATTCAAGCTATGATGCAATCAAAAATACGGGACAGCTCAGTTTAAAAAAAACCCCCACCCTTTCCCTTGTTCTTGCTCAGTCCAGTTCTCCATCTTATTTCCACACCTATTTCTGCTCTGCTTCTTTCGGTGCTGTCAGTAGCAGAGTACATGGAGGCTGCAATTGTTATCGGGCCTCTGATTTCATAGGTGCTGAAAATATTTTCAGTGAGAAACAAACTTTGCTTCAGACTGTTTCCAGGCTGAAGGGACCGTTAAAAAAAAAAAAATAGCATTACTCAGCTATTACAGGCACATAAATGTCTTACCCACTTACTCACGTAATAGGTACTTCATGGCCAGGGAATGTTGCTTACTCCCCTAAATCTCTGTCCAGGTAGCCCTAGAAAGCAATTAATCTGGCAGCCCCTCCTTGTTTCTCACCATGGCCCTTTTCCTTACCCCACAGTTCTTTGTTTCTCTTTTGAGTCCTTAGTCACCCTTGCATATTCCGTATTTTATTTATTCCTTACTACTCCTCTTAATCTGCATAGGCCAAACCCTAAGCTCTGGAGTCATCCTGACTCATTTTCTACCCAGGAAAAGCAATGATTTATATCAGTGGGAAAGCCTGTGATGTCAATCTGGACAGAGACTGATTCTGCACAGGGACTCCCACATGATTATTTCTTGTTCTCACCCATTCAGGTCTCCATTTAGCAACACACTTAAGCATGCACCCAACTGTAAACCCATGCAAGTCCCATTCAGCTTCTCAATTGTTTTCCTCTGCAACATCTGTGTTGATGGCTCCCACATCTTCCAAACACAACAGATTTTCCCTCTGTGCTTCCTCTTCCTAACCTTTCTGTTACCCACTCACCAACATCCTTCCTCTTGCTCTGAGAAATTAATTTTTTTCCCTTTTTTTCCTTTGCTTGTTTGGATTTTCTTATTTTCGCTGCTGCCTGGGGACTCCAGCTTGTAATTTCACCTCCCTGTTCCTGAGATTGCTATGTTGAATAAAACACTGGCTTCCCCCTCTTCCCTCCAGAATTCTGAAATACTGAATTGGGCCACTAAGGAGAAAAGCTATTGGCCAGGACTGCTGTCTCTGATACTGAAACAGAGCTGGCAGTAATATTTACAGGCGACTTTGAAAGCTCCAAGGATGGCTTGTGGCCAAAAATGATGATATCCACCCCCTCTTTTTTTTAATGATGTCTTCCTATGACTCAGTCTGGTCCATAAGTCAAAATAATTTTTTTTTTTTTACCCATCTTCCCTTTAAGCAACGAGAACAAGAGCCTAAGAACAGAACGCTGTAGCATCACGGACAGGACAAGTTACGTCACGAGTAATGCAACTTGGGGTGTCCTTGGTAGCTTTAAAAGAAGCAGAACAAAAGGCATATGTCCTCTTTCCGGAGAAATGAGTTTTGGCAGAGCTAAACTGGCAATTGCCTGAGTTTTCTAAACTTAGTTTTATCTGTAAGCAAAGCAAGAAACATGCGGGAAGCAGAGACACGGTGACCTCAGGGGCTCATGACTTCCCAGGCTCAGCAAGGAGCTGTCATGCCCTTTATTATCCACCTTTGTGGGGAGGCAGAGCCTGGAATAAAGGGAGGGTGTCGGGGGAGCTGTGGCAGCTGTTTCAAAGTGGGGCTGTGGTGTACCAGCCCAGGCTGCCCGCACACCCATACCTCTGCCTCCAGCCACGCACCCTGCAGCACAAACAGCCACTCAAATGCTTGGGAAAGCAGCAGTTCAGCCTGAGACCACTTAATCTGCTCCTCGCCTTTTTGTCTGCCAGTGGCAGGGAAAAAATGCATGTTTGGAAATTGGCAGTGCTGCATATAGCATTACCAGGCTGGAGTTATACTGACTGCTAGACTGCTACAGGAAAAAAAACCAAACAAAACCAAACAAAACCAAACAAAACCAAACAAAACCAAACCAAACAAACAAACAAAAAAAACAAACCCACCACCACCATCAAAAAACCAAGCCCCCCAAAAAACCCAAAACAAACAAACAAATAACCCCAACAAACAGAAAACCAAACAAACCAAACAAAAAACCAGGAAAAATCAAAACAAACAAAAAAATGTAGAAGAGGGGAGCAGGCTGTGAGCTGTGAAGAAGGGTGGGGTGTGAGCGGGGGAGAGCCAGGCAAGGAAATAGGAAGAGAAATGAGACAGTCCTGTATCCAAGAGTAGATACTATGATGATGGGGACATTAAGAATATGATAGATAGGCAGGGAAGGAAGGCAAGCAGACAGAGGAAGGTACAGAGAAAGAGACCAAGACAAGAGAGGGAGGGAGGGAAGGAGGGAGGGAGGGAGAAGGAAGAGAGAGAGGCAGAATTAATTTAGGAGGAATATACTGAAAACATAATCTTCTCAACAGAGTTAAAAAAGAGAGTGAGAGAGAATTAAACAAACAGCGACAGGAAACTGAGAAAGAATAACTTTTTTTTTATGAGCTTGTTAACATTTGTGAAGTTAAGTAACCCTAAATTTATGCCATTAATTTGCATGTATTACATTTTTTTCTGTGCTGCCAGTTTATAGTCTCTGTGAAACCTTTAAAAAGTGGCTTTTTTTTCTCCTTTTCCCTTTGCCTGTGTTAATTAAGGCTTGTGATATATGTATATTTTTACACTGCTGCTGTGCTCTAGCATTTAATCATGAAATGGGTCTTTTTGCCTTTTCTTTGGGCTGCTCCTGCCTCATCCTTTCCCCTCCACAGAAACCTGAGGAGGCCCACCCATCTGCACCGATGTGCAAGCATGCCTAGAGCCAGACTGAGATCTTATGATCCCAAGCCGGGATTCTCCCTGTCAAACAAGGCAGCTTTCACAAGAGGGAGAGGATCTTCAGCTGCTGAAGGGTTAACACTTCCAATGCACTAGGGCATTCACATTGCCATACTGAAGCACATGGTATTTACACATTAGCAATCACTGGGGAGCCATAAATCGGATTCTCAGGGGAAATCCAGCCAGAATGAGATTCCTAATGAAGGAAGTCACAGCCAAAGCTGGGGGAGGCACAAGTGACAGATACCCTCTAATCGGCTGCTGGAATAAAAGGGGATGAAGGTCATCCTCCAGGGCTTTAGTAGCACCTAGAATTATCCAACCTAGGATGCACACATAGAAAGAGCTGCTGTAGAAAACGCGAGTCTGGTTTCTCCCCTGCTTCCAGAGGACTGCACCAGACCAGTTCTCAGGGGCAGTGCCCCTCCTCTCCTCCCAAGGACACTCCTTTCTGGGCAGACACATCTCCTGAGCACATTGCTGACTTTGGAAGTGCCCAAGGCCAACACAAAGCGTAGCTGGTGGAGCCCTTTTGGCAGCTGTCCCAGCGAGCATATTTCTGAGCTCAGCTGGACAGGAGTCCTGGTCCTAAATGTGCTTTGATTGCTTTGCTCCTCTTCAGAGGCTCTGTTTCTCCCAGCTGTAAGTAGAGTTTGCTGAAGCAAGAAGCAGGTTGCTAAGGCTGGTTTGGATGCTGTTTGGTCCTTAGTAGAGCTGATGGGACTCATCTTGTTAAAAGCCAGCTGAGCTGAGACCATGAACAGTGAACATTGATTCGGACCTAATCACCCTCCATGGGAGACATAGCAACTGGAGGAGGAAATAAGAGAGATTGCTGGTCACAGCAGAGGTGGTGTTCCCTCATCCCCTGTGGAGGAACCTTGTGATCTCCTTGGGGTCTGGCAGGCATATGAGAGGTCTCTGGAGGGTCTCTGCTGAACTGGAGTTGGGAAGGAGAGGTAGGGGAGACAGTCCAGGCTTTCCATGCTGTCATTTATTTTGCCATATGGGGGTGTTGAGCACCAGAGAGGATATTCTGATTTACTCCCTGGCTTACTGTTGCTGTGGCAACGGGAGAAATACAGGCCAAACCAGGCTGCATCTGCAATGTGGTGGTAATAGAGAGTTTGGATTCCCATGTGTGTGCGTTTGTTTGTTTGTTTGTTTGGCTGTTGCAGGAGCCACATGGTAAAAAAGCACCGTTGGGATGAAAAGGGAATGAGGTCTGAATTGTACCCAAATACACCCTCCTCTCATGCAACAGCCAAACAGTTGTGCATGCAGTCCTTCTGACAGCACACAGCCCAAGGAACACCAGCACACACATGTGGCTCTTCCTCCCACCACAAGTACACCCCTGGAGCTGGGGGTCCCCAGCTACTCTCCCATCCTAAAAGACCTTCTTATGTCATAAGTACAAAGCCCTTTTGCACCAGAAACTTTGTGGTTGGGCTCTGAAATGCAGTTAAGAGTCTAGGTCCCCCCTGGTGTCAGCAAGAGGATCTCCTCTGCTGTCAGACCCACATATCCCAGTCAGCTGTGATTCTAAGGGATCACAATCTCCCCTTTGATTACTGAGCAAATACTCCTCCCTGCAAACACTCCTCCAGCACATTGTAGTGACAAGTTCTTACCGCCCCCCCTACACTCCCCAAGCTGATCAACAAAACAAACTCAGACCTTTCTCAACAGTGATATCCCCAGTTGGAGAGGTGGCCTTCATTGCCAACATCAGAGTGAGCCCTCAGGTCACATAAATTGGCCTGCTGCAGATACCAGCCTCCAGCTGTGCGAACTCGTGAGTCTGCCAGCACAATTCCCACCCCGGAAAGCAAGCTGTAGAGCACAGTTAAGTACAGCCTCTTTCCTTCCCTCTCCTCCTGCTGTAACCTGAGTATCTTCAACCTAAACACTGGCCTCTGGAGAAAGGCTCCATGTCCACTGCATCTGAAATATTGGCCCCAGAGACCTACTTAGGTTAAGTGGAAGGAAGGAAATTATTTTTCAACTGCCCCTCATGACCCCAAAGCTTCTCCTGCAGTGCTGGAGCAAGACAAAGTTGCTATTCAGCCCTACCATGATCTGCTCTTCTTTATCCCACAGTCCATAACAGGCTGAAGGGAGCATAGGTGCAAGGAAGAACAGCCTGGTAACAGGACAAGGACATGGTTTTCTCTGGTATGGAGACTTTGAAGTTCCTGTAAATCAGAGTCCAAATCAGCTTTGGGGGTCCTCTATTGCAATTTTTGCAAAGGAGGGACAAAGTCTGTGGCAGAGATAGACTGAATTTCTTCAGCCTGGAAGAGCCAGAGCCTGTGAAGCAGGATTCCTCTGAGGACAGCATATTTGGGGTGAGACACCAGCAAAGACAAGGCATGTCACTGAAAGCCTGATGACGCCAGTAACCTGTTGGCTGCTGCTAATTGTGACACTGAGATAAAAAAAGTGTGTGAGGGGGAAACAAAGGCACTAAGGTTGAGTTGGAAAAGATGAGGTGATGGAGATGATGAGAGGCTCTGCAGATATGAAAAGCTTCTACAAAATATTGTGCAGACAGGAGATGTCCAGTTCGATCCCAACGATGACAGCCACAGGGAATGTGTGGTGGCTGCTGGTGTTCTGCAGGAATGCTGTGATTTTGCAGAATGCCTGTCCACCCAGGCTGTGCAGGAGAGGTGAGACAGAATACAGAGGATACAGATTCCTGAGACTCCATCTGGCCTCAATATTTTTACACACATACACATACCAAAAAAAAAAAAAAAAAAAAAAGGGGGAAGATAAAATAAACACTTCATTTCTAACCTAATCAGCCCTTCTCTCACTAATTAGCACCCTCTGAGCACATCCACAGGCTGTGAGAGATACTCTGGGGCTGATAATGACCCCCAACCTGCAGTTGCATATGCTGAAGGGTCAGCAGAGCCAAGAGCAAGCCGTGGGGAAGCAGGGAACAGAGCGACCTCTGTCATTGTTCTTTTTTTCTCTGAAATGTGGGCTGATGGAAAGGGGACATCTTTTATTTGGCAGGGTCCTTGGGTGGGCATGTATGTGTGTTTTTTGGTGAGAGATAGTGAATGTGTGTGTGCACACGTGTGTTGAGGAGGGGGGAAGCTGGAGAGGTTTGGAGGGAGGGGACTGGAACAAAATTCTGGCACTGAGCCCAAACCTGAAACACATGCCAATTTATGCCTTTTGCTGGTGGTAATGAAGGGCTCCGTTCAGGACACACGGGACACTAATTAAGGGGCTTCAAAGGCGGCTTTCTGCAGAGTGCTCTCTGAAGGGGGGCTGAGGGGAGGAAGGAGCACAAGAGGGGGGTGTTCTCCACTCAATGGAAGACTTCTGGCTCCTAGTGCTGCTGGGGAAGGCACTTTTTCTTTCTCGCTGTTTCCCATAGCAACTCCTACCCGTGAGAGCTGAGAAGGTGCAAGCATCTGGCAGCTCCGGGCCAGCCCTCAGCAGCCAGCGGGCAAGGCAGGCTCCAGTGTGCAAAGGTGGAAAAGCAGCATGGCAGAGAGGAAGAAAAGAAGAAAAAGGTGGAACTGGGGAGGCAAATCAGTGTGATTACAAAGGTAGCACCTACAGTAACAGGAGTTGCTGTTAGTCTCCAGGGATTTGCAAGGACAAAGCTCTGGGTCACTGCAGATCACAACTCCATAGCTGAGCCTTGTCAGCTTCATCCCATGGGGCTATTTCATATGAAAGTTTGTGAATAGGACAACAGGCAGGGCTGGAAACGTGCCTCCATCATGTCAGTCTGGGCACAAGGGCTTAGCTGGGAACCAGAGACAAACAAAAACTGCACAGGCACCCAAACAGCTCTAGCCCACTTCCAGGAGCATCACAGGCCTTGCCCTAGAGCCTCTAAGCACTGCAGATTTGCTCATAGCTGATGCTCCCATGTTAAAGGAAAGGTGCCGGGCCATGGGATGGGTGACATGACTCAGCCACGGTCACCAAAGGTCTCAGTTCAACTCTTCTGCTTCCTACCTGATACCTTACCCTCACACCTGCCCGTCCTCCCTCCACAGGAGTAAACATGAAACAGCAGCTCTGGTGAAAAACAGGACTGTGCTGAGATTGATGAAACGGGGACAGAGTGTGGGAGGAAAGAGAAGAATAAATTGGCAGGGAGAGCAACAGAGTGTTAGTGAGAGACACGAAGAAAGGATGAGTGAGAAAAGTGGTGAGGAAGAGAGAGGAGAGAATAGAGGGTTATCATGGATTATAGTCACTGGGCCATGCACCACACAGAGAGAGAAAGTGAGGGAAAGAAAAGAGAGGTGATATGAGCACGTGAAAAGGAGAAGTGAGAAGAGGCTCACAAAGAGCAAGAGAAGCAGACGGCTTGAGAGATGAGCAGTGTTTAGCTGATCCTGCTCAACAGCATGTTGCCTGCCATCACTTACCACCCCACAAGCTGCCAGAATGCCCTACAGCTTCCCTTGGTTTCAGACAGAGCTGTTTTCTCTATGCCAGGCAGTCTCAGCACCATGCACAGGTCACCTGGACACAGCTCTTTGGGAGACAGGACCAGTCCTGCCACAGGGAACCACAATTTCACGATTATAAGCCGCATGTCCAGGTGTCAGAAACTGTCTTGGGTTACAATACAGAGTGTGATAAAAGGTATCTATTCTATCACCATCTGTTGAGGGTGGGGGCAATGATCCTTATCTCCGTAGGAAATATTCTGCTAATGGGCCATCCATTGAAACCAGGCAGGGCATTGTTCTTTATCTTTTCACAACCCATCCTTCCTCCAGGAAGTCATTTTCTGCTAATGGCCCATTGAGTCCCACTGTGGGACTGATAAAATTACTGCATCCCATTGGAAGTTGCTCCAGCCAGGGGGAAGAGCCCAACATTTCTTACCAAGGTAAAAACAGAGGTTTTGGGACACTAAGGGAACCCCTTTCTCCACTGGACTCCAGAGGAAAACCGGATTTCTCCACATCACCACTGGACCTCCGGAGGGAAACTGCACCTTCTGCAGGAGCACTGCTCCAACTGAATCACATCTGTCACTGCAGGAGGATGCAGCCACCATTTAATGGGACTGCTACCAACACCCTGCCTGACGGGGTGTCAGGTTGTACTCTGACTCTGTCAGGGTTTGGGGTTTGTTTCTTTGTAGTACTGTATTTCTATTTTAATTTCCCTAGAAAAGAACTGTTATTCCTAATTCCCATATTTTTGCCTGAAAGCCCCTTGATTTCAAAATTATAATAATTTGGAGGCAGGGGGTTTACATTCTCCATTTCAAAGACAAGCTCCTGCCTTTCTCAGCAGACACCTGTCCTCCAAATTAAAACAGCAACTTTTCGTTCTTTGTCCTTATATAAGCCGCACCTGATTATAAGCCGCACTTCCGGGTTCAGACCAAAATTTTAGTCAAAATGGTGCGGCTTATAATCGTGAAATTACTGTATTTAACCAAAGTGAAGCAGAAGGCTTTCAGTACTACTCTAATGCTTCTGCACAATTGTTTTGTTTTACCGAAACTAAAGTTAGTTTTTCTAACCTTTTTGCCCTCTCCTGTTCACTGTCCTCCTATGCACCAGCCCACATTTAACTGCTTATTCCGGATGACCTGCTCCATGTCTCCCATGCTCAGTGTCACCCGGCCACAAGCATGGCCGTCTGCAGCCCAGAGCAGTTCAGCAGGGCTGTGCCTGCTGCTGGAGACAAGGGGGGAGGAGGCTCACCCTGGAAGAAGCACCTGGGGTGAAACTGGCCGAGGTGTGACTGAGGCCTGTGGCTGCCCAGAGCAAGAAGGGCAGTGCAAAGCAGTTCTTAACAGCTGCTCTTGGGCAACAGCCTTCAGATGCATATCCAGAAATTCCCTGTTTTTTCTTATTCTTACTACTGCCCAATGGTAATCTTGCTGCCCAGCCAGAGCAGTTTCTGAGAAGAGGTGGTCATGTTCCTAGGCAGGCAGAACAAAAAGGGGGTTGGATGCAGAAACACATCATGGTGATAGAATCAGCCCTTCAGCAGGACTTGCAACCACCTGGGCTGAGGAACATCTGGGGTCTGCTGGGATCTGCAGAGAAAATAGATCTCAAGGAGATATAAGCACAGTGTCAGATGCAGTTGCAAGACACAGTCTTGGAAGGGCTTAGCTCCATCACTGACCCTTGCCTCATCCAAGCATAACAACCATGGCACAGGCCTGACAAGTTCAAGGCACTCATGTGTGCTGCCTCCACCCATCCCACAGCCCACCAAACACTTTCCATCAGCTGCTAACAGCTGGACAGCCATTCTACAACCCACAAAAGACCTAAATCAAATGGAAGAACAGAGCTGATCACCAGGCCCTACTGACCAGAGGGGAAAAAACAGCCGAGACATGCAGATTCACAGAAAGACACCAGCCTTAGTTTCCATGGAGAGAGGAAACAGGAACACTCTCCAGTTTCCCCCTTCATCTCCCACTTCTTCATTCTCCCCCTGCACCCCACCTTTCTGCCCTGTGCAATCCAAATTGGACACCATGCCAAAGACAGATAAACAGGCAACTAGTGAATCACTCTTACTAAGTTTGAACTTATTATTAAAAAATAAAAAAAAAAAAGAATAAAAATTAAAAACATGAAAAGAGGGAGAGAAAATCAAAGCTGGGATTACAGGCTTAGCAAGCATGAGTGCATATTCAGCCTACACTGTTCTCTTTGTGACTCTGTCACACCGGTAGACTGCTAAGAGAGTTATACCATTACTAACATGACAGCATTGTCCTATACAGCCTGGATTAGAAATCCCAGTGGCTGTGTGGAGGGGTAAAGTCCCTTGGCAGTGGCAGGCACTTGGCCTCATGATGCCTTCCACTTGCAGCATGCTGGCCAGGCAGGGAGAAGTATTCAATTATCAGACAGGCTCTGCCTTTTCCTAGGCCAGCTTTCTTTCATTGTCTGACTATTTTTTCCCTGGCCAGTGATGCCTGAGAAGTCTGTCATGCAAGAGAAACTCAAGATGGTCCAGGCAATTCCTGAATCAGGCAGACTTCTCACAGCTGAACCCCTGCTCCTTCTCACAAATACACAGTCTTCTCCAAGCATTGACAGGATTCAGTCTTGAAGGTGGTGAGTATCTCATTTACCAGCAAAGAACCTCCAACAACTGCCTGGAAAACTGGATCTCCTTGTTCTCTGCTGGGCAGGAACATCAGTCAGTTGTGATTCCTTCACATTTCTCTGGCCTAAAAATCATCCAACTGAGCCAAGACTGATTGCCCTCATTACTTCCACTTCTTAAGCAGGACCACACCAGTTTTTAAACACATCAAAGACATGTATGTTGCTCTGATGCATTTTTCAAACACTTCCTTTTCCAAGTAATCCCCAAATAAACATCATCCAGAGCACCACAGCAATCAGATAATCACCAATAGCCTCATCCACTGTTTGTACCCTTTGTGATGTCCTTGGGGACTGTGTTTCCTCACTGGGACAGTGGTCTTATAGCATGTCTGTGAACTGGCATGGATTGACAAGAAAAAGGCAGCTGGCAACAATAAATGCATCACCCTGGCCAGGATGCAGAAAGAAGAAAGGTCATTGTGTAACATGGTGTCTCATTGCAGCCAGAATTCCTGCTTATGTGGCCACCAGTGCAGGGGCTCAGCTTTGGTACCACTGAGGAAAGATGAGCTGGATGCTGCAGGAATTGGCTGTGTCAGTCCCTGTGTCTTCAGAGAGGGAAAGAGGAGCTGGAGTGAGAAAGGCAGTGAGCTGAGAGGAGGAAGGAATTGGGTATGCAGTGCCTGGAGGGTGAGGGTCAGGACCAAGAGTAGCAGAAGGAGCTGCCTAGGACAGCTGCTCACCCAGATGGTCCCCAGTCTGCAGCCTTCAGATCTTGCCTTAGCTCCAGCCCTCTGGCTGGTGCTTGGGGCCTCATCTCCCCACATCTCTGTTCTGCAGCCAGTAAAGCCACTGGTGGGGCAGGCTCTCTACCACTGCAGGAATTGGGGCAGGGACCATTCGTCAGTCACAGAACCCCCAATAATATTTTCTCTGTCCCAACTCAAAGAGACAAGAGAAAAAAACCATAGGTTTTTCTTTTCAAAGTTGCCCCGGGGCTAGGATACAATACTTTATGGCCCAGTTCTTAGCCTATTTGCATTTTGTATTTTTACTTCAACTGCTGTTTGTTTCCAGGCATTTGGGATGCCTAATGATTTTCAAAGCAGTGTTTATTTTAATCCCTCTAATTTATTAATAAATTAGTTGGCCTCGAAGTGCTTGGGAAAGAAGGATAAGGAAGTTCTAACCAGTGCTTTGAATAAAGCATCAAACTGTCATATGATCACATCAAAGCAACAGCAAACAGATCACTTTGTTTGCTATATGATGACACAGCCTCATAGGTCCTCCAGCTTGGTGTCAGGTTTCTTCATACATGTCACCCTGCAACACTACCAGGCTCACCAGCTCCGAGGATGAAGTAAAAAATAGCAATGCCCAGAGGCAGCTCCCTCTGAAAAGTCTGCCCCTTCTCACCCTCTGCATGTTGTGAGAATGTAACGTGCCACCGTGGTGTAGATAATATAAACCATGCTGACATCCACGTGGATTTGCAGGCAAGGTTGTAATCTTCCCATAAATCACAGGTGCACTCAGCTTCCACTACACTCTCTTCAGCCCAGTGCTCTGTGGCAAGGCTATGGTTTCACACACAGGACAGGCCCTGAAAAAATAGTGAGCATAAAACACTGCTAATCATGCAAATGAGGGGCTTGGAATTGCTGCTAGTCAGTCCCAACAGGAACATGCCAGGTTTTCTCAACACCAGAAGGTAACTGACAGATCCTGGAAATCCTGGGGACTGCCACCAAATAACTTTTCCCATCTCCAGGAAAGCTGTGAGTGTGCCCCATCATGTGTTTATGAGCCTGCCCCCATCTAGGACCTTAAGACCACATACAGTCTTGTGCAGCTGACAACTTCATCACACCCTTACTGCTGCAAAGCCCATTTGCTCTCAGTGATCCTGCTGAGATAAAGATCCCCTTTCTCCCATCTCACGCTGACCTGTCAGCATTGAACACGTTAGTCATGGGCTAGCCTTTGCCAGGGACACACAGCCCGCAGGAAACAGAAGCCTCTCTCTTCTGTAGTGGCAGGGCTTGCTGCGAGTGTACATCTTGTGCTAAAGGGCTGAGGTGATTCCACAAACAGCAGCTTCTCTAAAAGCAGCCTGAAGTTGCTGCTGGTTGTCACGATGAGTTAGTTGTTCTAGATGTCCTCCAGAAGTACCATTCTGCCTGGGAATAGACAATGACTACTGTTTAGAGGGGGTGAACACATCCTGCCTGAATGAGCTGATTACAACAGCCAGCACAGCTGTCTGGGATAGGGGGGACACCTGCACCCATGTTCTCTTTGTACTTGTGGATAAATTGACAGAAACAGAGATGCCTCAAGAAAGATGATGGTGGGATAGAAGCTCTTTCACACAGGATGCAGAAAGAACAAAAACATTCCTGCAGTGCCAGTTGCAAAGCGGATTCCAGAGTGGATCTCCTTGCTGATATCCACAGGTCCTGTCAGTGCCAATGCAGCCTGAGCAGAAGTGAGCCCAGCCTGGCTCTGCACCCATCTAAAGGCAAGTGACCAGCAGCTCAGATGCAACACATTTGCAGGACAACTGTATCATCAGGAGTGCCAGGGGAGGCACCTTCCTGGGATCAGTGGTCCCAGGAACAGATTTCTCCCCTCCCCACCACAGATGAGGCCCACAGCTCCAGAGGGCAGCTCCAGCTCCTGCAGAGACATCACTGCTGAGCACTCACTGCACACTGCCATAACCCCAGTCACCTTTTTTTTTTTTTTGCTTCTGTTCTTAACTTAAAACCCCTCTTGTCTCCAAGCTGCATCTCCCATCTGATGAAGGTGAGCCCAGAGCCAAGGGCTGACTACCACAATGCTTGCCAGCTCCCCACCACTCTGAGGGGTGCCAACCTGCCAACACAGCATCCCTCCTTTCTTCCTTTCCTGACTCCCTGCAGTCCCACCACCTCTTGCCAGCCATCCTCTTTCCTAGCTGTTTCCTCTCTCCCATCTCCTTCCTGTGTGTGGATACCCTGGTGGCACCTACCCACTCACTGGGAGGGGCACCAGAGACAGGGTGTCTGCCCTGCCCCCGGTACTCAATATCTGACACCTTGTTTTGGGGGCATATCAATGACTCCAGCAGCCTTTCCCTCTCACCCAGACCCCCAGAGTCAACAGGCAGTGATCCATGCTGTGCAGGAAGAAAAGAGATGGAATGAATCCCAGCACCCTGCTCTGTGATGTGGATAAGGCAGTATCTTCACCCTACAAAGTGTAACTCTGCTCTTGGCTTGATTGTGGGCCCTTAGTTGATAAAGTCAGGTTATTACCTGCATGCCCTGCTAAGGCACAAGCTCTCCTGTCTGCCCATCTTCCCTGGGGCAGGGAGCTCCCTGCTTTAACAAAGCCCGATTGCCCAGCGAATTCTCCTGTGTGGCAGAGGAAATAGAGACCTTTAAAACAAGATTCGAATTGAGTCCTCAGCTTGATGATGTACCACTTAAAAAGAAGGCCAGGGTGGATGAACCCTGATCTTTGCTCTCAAAAAGGTGCACGAACAAGTGATAAGGACTTTGGAGAGAAATAACAAGGAGAACAGCATCTCTTGGAGCCTTCCCGAGAGAAGCATAACCAGCTCATGTACTTAAGGCTGTAACCTTTCGCCTTCTCCCCATAGGTCTCTTGGTGTCTTTTCTTCTTTGCTCTGATCCCTGAGCAAAGAGCACAGTCTTAGCAACCCAGCCTCTGCAGGGAAGTCCAAGAAAGGCCAAACCCTCCAGGATCATGCCTTTCTTGTCTAAGGACACAGGGAAGGACCATCTGCCTTCAGGATGCTTCCTCCAGCAGTGGCAAACACTGAGGCCTGGGAAAAAGGAGCAGAAGTTGGCCAATATAGAGATGCCTCCCCAGGCCTCCCAGACAAGCTGAAAATGGTGTATTTTGTGAGTTGGTCAAAATTTACTATGAAATTATTAAACCTCACAAAATTATTCCACAAGGATCCTGCCCAGTGTTCCCTTTAACTGTGCTTCATTGTTACCTTTCATGGCTGCACAACAGGTGCTTTTCTGCCGGGAAGAAAGGGGGCTGTAAAAGGCCTATCCATGAAGGAGAGACTGCTCTGCACAAAGGGATGTGTCTGTGGGCAGGCAGGAGGGCAGGCATTTCTTCTCTGTGCTCCTCAGCAGGAGTGAACAGTAATGAACATGCTGGGAAAGGACAGCAGCACCTGACTGAGGCATATGGGTCTGTGTGTAAGAGGTGCCAGCCACAATGAAGAGACCATTCCCGCATTAAATCATGTTCAGTGTGTCCATAAAACTAATGAGTGCAAGCATCCTACTGTGAATGTCTACATGTGACGTGCCCACAGTGGCCCTGGGACGTGTCCCCAGCCTGTGAGCGTGCGAGCCAGCCCCACGGGGTGTGCGTGTGCTTTGCCTGGCTGCCAGGGCACCTGCCCACTGGGGAACTTTCCATCTCAACCAGCTGACAGCTGCTCTCCTGAGTTTCCTGGACACCAATAATGTTTTTCCCTTTTCTAATCTCCCCGATGTAAATCCATTCACAACGAGCGCCTAGAGACTTTTAATTCCATCGGCATTAAACTCACTAAAACCTCTATTACCAAAAGCTTTTAGGATTTTCCCCAGAATCTACAAGTCAGGTTCATAACATGACAGAACTCAACCTCTCTAGGGTGTCTGAGAAATTAATTCATGCTTTCTAAACGCCAGGATCACTGACCAGACATTCAAAGTATCCCCCTTGCCATTAGTAAGCTCGAGTTGGTGGTACAACACAGCCCTTGCCAGGGACTGAGCTGTCTCCTGAAACACCTCTAACAGTCTGAGAAGAGCCCCCTCCCTGCACCAGGCAATGGCAGATCACCTGCCACAGCAAAGCAGTATGTGTTAAAGGGAAGTGGTTCATTTCAGTGCTGCTTTGCTGCATTCATAGAGCAAAGGTCTGGCAGTCGCATCACAACACCAGTGCTCCCCTGTATCAAAATAAGTGAGAAGATAATGTGGTCTCACCTCAGTGCTGCACACAGGCAGGCACTGTAAAAGCACAAGGATTATCCAGCTACACCTCAGTAGAGAAGGAGGCTGGGTGCCGAGACAAATTGGAAGTGGTTGTGGTGGAGGGGTCAGACAGCTGTGAGTCAGTGAGTGAGGTTTCTAAATGCTGTAATACTCCAACGATGGAGCATTTATCCTTTGGCCCTGGAGGTTCATTGGCTGCTGTAATAGAGCAGAGAGATGCAATCATCTTTTGATCCCAGAGGTCTTTTTAGGTGCTCTAATAGAGTAGTGATGATCAAGCCATCTCCAAAGCCTTGGGGTTGCTGGCACGCAGCGTGGGTGACGTCAGTGTCTCTCAGCCCCCACAGTCCCCAGCTCCTGGATTCCAGGAGAGGTGTTGAAGATGTTGCTTCCACACCAGAGGTTTGCAGGGACTGTGGTGATGTCAGCTTTCACACACTGCCAAAATTCCCTCTGACCTCACAGGAACTTTTAACCACGTGGAAAGGTGTGATACTGACCCCAGGTCTCTTGGCACTGGGACACAAGCCTGGCTGCTCCCACTCCATCTACATCATTTGCTGTGGGTGCAGCTCCAAGCTACCCACCAAAACAAATCACAGCTCTAAGAATTCAAGAGACCTCACAGAGATCCAGCAAAGAGCAGCGTGCAAAGATAATCCACAGTGGGTTTTCTTCTGGGTTAAAAACATTCCCCTGTGCAAGCAATCACTCTGCTCAAACCTCATGGGCTGTCCAGGAAGGAGACACACTTACAAGGAGTCTGGGATTTGTGTGTAGCTACCTACACACACATTTGTTGCTACACAAAATAGCTAGAAATCAAACAGGCTAAGTTAGCCAAGCTGCTGAACATTTCAGCATCCTATATCATGGACTTAGGGAAAAAAAGAACAAAAAAACACCAAAAAAACCCAAAACAAAAAAAACCCAAAAAAACCAAAAAAACCCCCCAAAAACAACAACAACAAAAAAAAAACCACCAAGAACTGGGACCATGCTCCTGGATAGGGAATGCTGTTGGACAGGAAAGATATGTTTGGACACTCAGGTCCTTATACTGAAGAGAGGAGGAAGTAATCAAATAAGGCTTCAGGGTTTCTATAGGCTCCCCATAGGGATTTCCCTTCTCCCTTCAGCCCCAGCAGAATTCTGGGATCCAGCTTGGCCTGGAAGTTGGAAAGTTTGCTTTACCTGTTAGATACCCTGTTATCCTAGCACTGATTCCTGCATCCATAGTTCAGGTGGAAGATGGAAACGTGGGCAATCTCCCAGGAATATCTGGGAATTTTGCAGGTTAGGTTTGTAATCTGAGAAAGTATCAAGTGTTTAGGTGGGTTTACAACTTTTCTGTGGCAGGGCTAGGGTTTGGTTTCCCCAGAACTGAGTTCAAACTCAGAGGATGAAAATTCTCCTTCATACTATGGACTTCAACATGATTAGACATGAACAGAATTTCACTGCTCATGTCCCAGCAGGTAAGATGTGCATAAGGGAACAACCATTCCAGGTCAGAGAAATGTCCACACTGGCTCTCAGCAAAAACATTACTGGAATTTGGGGGAGAAAAGGTGGAAAAATATCAAAACAGACAAATGAGGGACAATGTACTCCTGTCTCAATTTTGTTTTGCTGCTATGAGTTGCAGGGTCCTCCAGGTTCAGGCTCCAAAACTGGGCTCATCCTTAGTTAAAGCTCATTAGGGTACTCTTGTTCACAAAACACACAAGTCCACTATGAACCTCTCTAAATTCTTGGACCTGACCAATTCTTATGTCTTAGACCTCCACAGTGCAACTCTGCAAACCTGAATCCTATACATTTTAATTTCACTGTGCATTCCCTCACTCCTAGGTGATGAGGAAAGGAAGGACAAATATCCTCATATGTCTCATAATTTAATTTCCTACCACCATACACTCCCAGTCTGCTGTCTGACACCAACAACCCCTGTCTCCTCCATATCTTCACTTGGGGGTGTTCACAACTTTCTGTTTCACCTCAGAGGCCCTTCAGTTCTCCAGCATCCCTTCAGAAACAGGCTGACCCAGGTTTGGCTTGCAATTCCAAATGAAGCAGCACTGCAGGTGTACCAAGAGCTCTTCCAGAGCCCTCTCTCCCCACTGCCTCTGCATCCAAACATCTGATTTGCCTGCTCAAGGGCATCACAGCATGGGGCAGAGGTCTGCAAAGACATTCACCCTCACTTTCATTTGGCTGATACTCTTGTTTCAGGACCTTTTGGGTATCTAAAAAGTTCTGAATCTGCCCTGCAACAAACATTACTTTGAACATACCAATATTCAGTTTCATTCACCAGAGCACAGTGCATTAATTTCACTTAGTTCTCTTTCCCAGGCATTTCTCACAGCCCTTTCTGTCCACAGCAAACATAATAATTTTGTCTCATCTGCTGATTTCCATACGGTGTATCTCTCCTCCCACCCTTCCAATTCATTAAACAATAAGGTAAATCATAAGGGATTTAGAAAAGAACCTGGAGGCCACATTAACCTTTTGCCATGGTGAAACTTGACTGTTTAATCCCCTCATTCTTTCAGTCTCCTACTCAGTTTTTGATCTATGTCAATATTTTGTCTCTCACTGACTGCTTAGCTTCTTTAGCAGCTCAAGTGCAGGATCTTTCAAAAGCCTTTTGGAAGTCTAAATACGTTATATCACTTGGTTCTCCTTTATCCACTGCATTATTGACACATGCAAAAAGTTGTCGGAGATTAGCATGATGCAGTTTTCCCCTGCTGAACCCACATCGGATAGGCCCTATCAGACCACAATCTTCCAGATGTCTTCGAGCACTGCTTTTTAATTATCGTTCCCACCAGTTTACCAGATACAGATGCAAAGCCTACTGATCTTTAATTCCCCGGATCATCACTGAAGCCTTTTTTTAAATATAGGTACAACATTTGGTCTTCTCCAATTCCCCGAATCAGTAGCTTTTTTTTTTTTTTCCACAAGAGATTGCATATTTTTGTTAGCAGCTCAATCACTTAAGCTCCTTCCAAACTCTCGGATTTAACCATCTGGACTTGATAACTTATTGTTCAGGGAAAGGGGGGGCGGAGGTTTCATAGTTGTTGGGTTTTTTTTCACTGGGTTTGTGGGTTTTTTATGAGTTGCTTTGTCCCAGCACCCATTATTCTACCAGCATATTTTCCAACAGATCCTCATCTAAGCAGATATAGGAAGAGAATCTCACAAATACTGTTGGTAGGGACAGCTGATACAAGAGAAATAATAAGAGAATTCAGCTCCCCAGCAACATCCTAAAAATGGAGATACTGAGTCACTTTAAGCACAGGAGGTGACTGGAATTGATCAATGCAAGTTTTCTTGGATAACATCCACCCTGTTCTGACCAACCAGGCTAGTTTTGCTCATTTGTTTGGGTCTCTTGCTGAATAGTGATTTCCATCTTGACCCCAGAAGATTCAGGGCAGGAACAGTGCTAGCTTGATTATATACAGCCTAAGGTGTGATGAAAAGAAAGTGACCTCAGTGCTGGGGGATGCATGAACCTGGGAGGAGATGAAACCCAGCAAGGATGAAAGGAAGTAAATCAGAAGGTGAACAGAACATTGCTGGGCTGTTAGCTCCAGTGATTGCCTTTCAACTGCATCAGCCACAAGACATGAAATGTAATGGGCAATGCTGGAGAACTCAAATAAGTAGCCCCATTATATGAGTGTTTCTCCCTTTGTGCCAGACTGGCTCTCGACAGATTTCACCATGCTGGCTGGCTTTAAAAGGCACAGCAGTTAGGACTGGGGCACAGCCCAGTGGCCCTGATGTGCCACTCACTTTAAGCCATACCTGCCACTGGTCCTATGACAGGGAGTCAGGGAGGAAGCTTGAGATGGAATAGAAGCACCCACAGGTTTATGTCTCAGTGAACACACGACCAGCTGTGGATACATGTTCACCTGTCAACCTGCCTGCAAGCTAACACTGGCATTCCAGCTTCTGGAAACCATCACACTCCCCTCAAAAGTAACTCTGAGAACATCTGTATGAAATCTACCTACCCTGTGACAGACCTGGCATACTCAAGTATTTATTTTGTAAAAGAGGAAGAGAAATTTCTATAAATCCTTCCTATCTAATTGCTGCTGTTCAGTTCTTGTGGGACATGTTGATGGGGCAATTGCAAAAAAAAAAAAAAAATTTAGAAAAAATTGTAGAAAAAGATTGTACCGTTTGCTGAATTCATTCCCTGCAGACACTGCCTATGTGGGGTAATGTGGCCATAAGTTGTTCTGGGGAGCCTTCTAAAGGCAAGTCTGTGCCTCTCTCTGTACCTCACCAACATCCCTCCAGTAGAGAGCAAGGCAATTCTCAGCAGTTCTGGGCAGCACATTCACTTCCTCTGGCCCCATGGGGCGAGGGCCAGGAGAACAGAGGACATGAGGGGTGGTTTCTCAGCCATGTTCCCTCCTCCATATCAGGAGCAGACAAACATGCACAAGGAGAAAGCACCCCAAAGCAGGACAATCACAGGCTGGCTATTCCCTTAATTAAGGGGGTGGATAGAAGATGAGCAGATTACTGTCCAGAGCTGGTCCTCCTGCCACAGAGCTTTTGAGACCACATCCCTGCCCAGTACAAACATGGTCAGGTCAAACTCTAGCCTGCAATATCAATATAAGATACTTCCATACCACACTGTCACTGCAGGGACATGCTGCTCTCTTTCTGCCTCCCTCTCCCACCCCTTTTTTCCCTTGCCACTTCTGTCCTTCTTCTTTCAGGTCCTCCCTCTTTCTCATCTCATTGTCTGCATCCCCTCCATGCTCTGTGTGTCTTGGGTTCCCCCTTCCCACTGTAACACCTCACTCCACTGCCTGCAGGTCTCCACCTCCACAAAGCAAGAGAGGGTTCACACTAGGATGAGACAGAGAAGGAACCTGGGGGAGAAAGAGGTCTGACTTAGCCCAACAAGACTCCCCACATACCAGGCACAACCCTGCTGCAGGTGCCTGTTTGGGCTGGAATGAAGCAACATGGACACTCACACAGATGCTATTCTACTGAACAGGGCATAAGCCAGGCAGGGAGGTAGGATGAATCCCAGCCAGCAGCGCTTCTAGCAAAGCTTTTAACTTGTCTCCCTCCCTTCACATGCACTGGTCTGTCGTGTGTGTGTCTCAGGGCTGTCCTCAGCTGCTTGGCAGTGGCTGTGCAGAGGGTGCAAGGGGGAGGCGAAATGACAGGGGCTGGAGATGGCCAGCTGCCAGTCATGGCCTGTACCAGGGTCCCGTCAGTCCCCTGACACACACAGACACGTGGCATGGCTGCTTGGGGAGGCCCAGCCAAGAAGCCTGTCCTTCTCCACTGAATCTCCACTCTGTTTCCTAAGTGACAAGTCACAAACTCCCTTTCTCTTCCCAAACAAACAGAGGCTTGAGAGAATTGCTGCCTTGGCCCTGGCAAGCAGCCCCCTGGTCATTGCAGATTCTCCTCCAGCATCCAGCCCCCTGTGAATGACAGCACTCAGTCATGTCAGCAGAGCCCACAGGCTGAACCTCCCCACTGCATTTCTCTGTGCAGCCTGAAGTCTTGCTCCTTCACATCCCTACTCCCCAAACCCCTCCTCTCCCACTGTGTTTGTGGCTGCTGTTTGTTCCAGGGAAAGGCAGGGGAAACTGCAGCACAGAATGGTGACCAGTGTGAGAGTTTGCTAGGACTAGGACCCTTAGCAACAAGGTTTGGTAGACAGTATGACCTCTTGCTTTTAACCTCCAAAAGCTCATTTTGCTGGAATTTATAGTAAAACTGACTTCAGACTGCTAAACCTGGTCAACAAATTCTCCTCCTAATCACCAGAGACTTGCACACATCCAAACAAAAGCATGAGGCAAATCACCCCTCAGCACCTCCTGCCCTTTGGCCCTTCAGCACAAACAAAATTACCTCCCTGAGCAAGACAAGCACCTGAGTGGCAGACCTGTAAAAAGTCTCTGCAGTGTAACAGTTGCACTCATACTGTCCCAAAGGAGCACCTGCCTCCAGTGGGGCTGACTCTGTCCATGGTGCAACCCCATTTTCTGCCAACATGATCCTATGAGGAATGATAATGCCTCTCCTGGGCACTGACCTGTAGAGTGGTCAGGGCTGGAGAACAACATCCTCCTGCTGAGACAATGCTTCCTTCCCCTTCAGCATGATGCCTGCCCTCCTCCCAGCCAATGCAATCCTCTCCAGCATCTGCCTGGAGTGGGACATGGCTTGCTCCCAGACTGTAATTTAACCCTCTTTCAGACTGGCTTGTGTGACAGGAGGGACTGAACCAGGCTGGCTGCAGCATGCAATTACATCTGTCAGATTAGCCGTAGCACGCACGATCTGGAGCACGTGCCAGATGTGGCACACAAATAGCACTCGGGCCAGCACCAAGACAGGGTTGTGCAGACAGATAATACCCAACACAACATAAATCTTGCCAGTACAGAGTTAAGCCAACATTGTTTTCTAAACAAATCTCAAACAGCAGAGTGAAGTCATACTGGATCAGCATTTTCTACCATGTAGCTGCAGCAGTTTTGACCCAGCAACAAGCTCCCTAGAGCTGGATTTATTGTCTTGTCCACCCTGAGTCAGTGCCAAAGCCATGTCCTGAGAGGACAGAGGAATTTAACCAATGCCAAATGACTTTGGAGGCTCCATATGGGAAGAGCTTGCTTTCTGCAAACTCTCCAACAAAGACATGTAGTGAGACTGCATGGGCACGCTCCCTCCAGGCTCCAGCCAAGAGGAGGAGTGACACATCAACAACACCACAGTCACTTTTCACCCGCAACACACGCACACATGCACCGGAGGGTGTGAACCACAGGGGAGAAGATCACCTCACAGTATCATCAGCTGGCACCAGCATCCAGAAACAGCCCCACTGGGCAGCATCAGCCCTTCCCAAGGCTGACCAAAGCTGCTCCTGCCTGGCATGGTGGTCACAAAGGAGAAGTGAGGAATGGGTGCTGAAAGAGGGAAAAGTAGGGCTCAGGGCACTCAAGAGAAGGAAGGAAAACAGCAACAGGCACCAAAGAGAAGCTGAAGGCAGCAGTTTGTGTAGAAGGGTAGGTATTGGAGTAGTAGTAGTGGGTCAGGGGGCATTGAGGAACTGCAGATGCCAAAAACTGATGGCAGGGTCATGCAGTGGCAGCAGAGAGATGCACTGGAAGATGCAGTGGAAGATGTACCCTCCTTGTCAGCATCACCAGGTGGGACCTGGGCAGGAGGGGAGCGACCCATCACCTCCTTCAGGGAACAGCACACCAGCACCACTGTTGGGAATGCACAGTAGCACAGACCCTGCCGGTCCCTTCCCTTCAGAGAAACACAACAGCCCCAAAAATCTGACTCAGAAAAAACTCTGGTCTCTGCCAGAGTCTGTGCAGAGCCTGAAACCTGGCAGGTAGCAAACTCCCAGACCTCCCCTTTAAAATACACTCCTCTGAGGTTACCCACTACTTGCCAGCAGCTCATTGCTTTAGGGTCTATTTTGGGGAGAGGCATCTCCAGGCACGTTCGTGCTCCTTGAGGACTGGCAGCATGTCTGGGCCTGCCCAGGCACTGGGAGAAACAGCTGTTCCCACTCCCCTCCCATCCCCACACCACAGCAGCTCCAGCAGCACAGAGACACAGCATGGAAATAGTGCAGCTGATCTTCCTTCTTTCCCTGCAGAGGAGCGGAGGAAAGGGGCACTGAGGGCAGCCCCAGGCGGCAGGAGGCCTTTCAGGTGCTCCCAAGAGCTTTGCGCCCCAAAATGGGTCAGGCTCGGCACAGGGCCCCTTCACTGCCTGCGCAGGGCACACGGCGTTCCCAGCTTATAAAACACACTGTCTCCAGTAGGAAAACATCCCTTCTAGTTGAGAAGGAGCACCAGGGGACAGCAGATAATCAGTGACAAAGAGCATGCCCATCACCCCAAAAGCCGTGGCAGGCTGGGCTGGGTATTCAGAGGAGATACCTGGCTAGGAAATGGAGGCCAGCATCTTCCGTGGGGAATTAGAATCCCCAAAATATCTGTGAGATGAGGAGGGAGGGGGAATCCTCCCCTCCGCGCCCCACTCCCGGCAGCATGATGCCCACTCCTGCTCTGCTGCAAGCTGCATCCCTGAGCTGACCCAGGCCAGGGCTACAGAGCCCAGCTCTGCTGCTGGCCAGGGTGCAGCAGAGTCAGCCTGGCCGTCCCTTCTCCCGAGAAATAGGGGAGGTGGAGGAGAATGACGAATGGAGAAGAGCAGACAGGTGTGTGCTGTGCCCAGGGAGGGATGGGAAAGGGGCGGAATGCTCTCGGGACTGCGTGCGGGGGACCCGCAGCGCTTCCCCGGCTGCTCTGCAAACAACCCCTCCCTGCACGGCATGCAGAGCGCCGGGGAAGGGGCTCAGAGGGGAGCGAGCAGCTCTCCCCCGTGCGGAGGGCGCTGATGAAAGCCTGGATTTTGTTCACAGCATAGCAGAAACCCCTGCCCTTCTCCTCCCTCACACCTCTGGGGAACGAGAGGGAGGGAGGGCGGGATGGATGGAGAGAGGCACAGGCAGAGGTGCTGGGGTTGGCTTACCTCACAGTGCCTGCGCTGGGGGTGCCGGGTGCGCGGGAGGTAAATCCAGGGCTCTGCTCTCCTTGGCGAGTGCTGGGAGAGGTCTCTGTTCAGTCACATGAAGGAGTGGCCTGTGAGTAGGTGCTCCAGCTCACCGCTCGATTGAAGCTGCCATGGATTCATTGCGAACGACTTCGCCTTCTGTGAGGAGAGGAGGAAAGGGGAGGGAAAAAAAAAAAAAGGAAAAAAACCACCAGCTTAAGACTTGGAGGGTAGATTCACTTCTTTCTTAGGTTTCCAATGGCAACTGAATATGCCACATATGAAGATCCAGGGTGTGTGTGTGTGTGAGTGAATATGTGTGTGTGTGGGAGGGACAGAGATGCACAGCTGCTGAGTCCACAGGCAGTGTAGGGTGTGAGCTAGTCAAGGCGTATCGGTGATTATGGGAACAGACAACTGGACACGGGCAGCAGAGTAGACAGACAGCCAGATGGAGAGAGACTGAAAGGATGGAAAGAGGTTGGCCTGTGTGCTAAAAGCCTGGCTGTCCCACTGCACACAAAAGGAGAGAGCACCTGACCCAGCACAGGGCAAGGTGCTGACGGAGCTGCACGGGGAGAAGGTGAAGTGTGTCTGCACACACACACATCCCCCATCTCCCAGCCGACACAGTCACCCAGGCACACCCCCTGCAAGGACACTCTGTGCACTCAGGACACACACACACAGACACACACACAGACATTTACCCACACCACCTTACTTACAACCCTTAAAAACTCAGAGCTCCTCTAAAGGTGAGGTGCTTCTCTTCTCTACATACGGCCTGCACCTACCTGCAGGGTTGCACATCTGTATTAAGATGCACACGTGATAACCCAGAGAACCATCACACACCACCACATCAGCTCCACCCAGCCTATTCTACTGCTCCTATGAGTACACAGCAAAAATATTTTTATACAGCACAGCAAACTGTGGTTCCTGCACAAATGCACGCGGAATACCTAAACATGTCTACCACACACCAGCTCCTGACCCCTTATACGAAACTGTCACTGCACAAACACACAGCATTTAATGACCCCACTCCCACAGCAGACACCAGAAAAAATGTCATATACACACACACATCCATATCAGTGGAAATACCACACTAGCAAATGATGTATCTGTAAGGAAATGAGGGCACATAAAACATCCTCATGCACTCAAGAACATAAGTAAGCACCAGTGGCTGTATGTCACACACAAATATACTCTGGTTATGAATTGCCTGCAGCATACAAACTGATTGTATCAGATACTGTTACCTACCTAAACTCAGCCCACACAGTGGCACACCATCCTTCTGGATCCTAAACGTTAGCCTCAGCAGCCACCAGACATATTCTGTCACACGGAAAACACAAATACTCATCAACATCCAACACAGGCAGACAAACACAAACTAGACATGAAACACAGACAGCCAGCATCACTCACCAAAAAAACCCAAAACAAAACAAAACAAAAAACCAAACAACAATAGCAACAAAAAATTCTTGTAAGTTATGAAACTGGAACTCACTTTGGAGACAGCTGTATTCTGTGCAAGTGCACGGGTGCATATGCACACATACACACTCCACTGTCACACCGAATCTGCTTTAACGGCCTCCATCTCTGAGTAAGATTTTTCCTTTTTTCTTTTTTTTTTTTAACCCCACACTTTCTCTAATTTTGCCCATTCTACAATCTCCCATGTGTCTGCCCATGAACTGGAGTTGCTGCTCTGGGAGGGCAAAGTTTCTGAAGCAAAAGTCTTGCAAAAGCATCCACACTCATCCCTTTTCCTTCCCTCCATTCTGGTGTTAGATGTGCATAATTTGCATGCAAAGAGTGCACAGTCCCACCAGCCCCGAATGCTCTGAAATTGGCTGATAGTGGCATCAGGGGATGTGACTGCAAACCTAAGCGTGCTGGAGGAGTACATAAACCCTTATGGGAAGCAGAGGTTTGGCCAGGAAGGTGCCCACTTCCCCCAGGCCCCAGGAAACACAAGGAGATACACGAGGTGGGTAAGAAGGGGCAAGGGAATGAAGGGAGAGTGGCCCAGCACCAGGGACAGCACAGCGAGCGCTCTGCCAGGCTTGTTTAACGTGTCACAGCGAGATGCTGCCAGCAATGACGGACAACAATCAGGGTTCGACATCAGGGCAAGCAAGCGTACCTGTGTGCCCCCGGGGAATGGGAGAGGCAAGGGGAAGCACGAGGAAGAGCAGCTGGGTGTGGGTGCAGCTGTAAGTTACATGTCATAGGGGCCCATGGCTGCACTGGGATCATTGGAGCAGCAGTGGCACAGACAAAAAAGGAAGAGCTCACAGGCACAAAAAAGGCTGGCATAGGCGTGGCTTAGGCAATGCAGGGGTTGCAGTTGGGTCTAGTCCCAGACACATGGAGGAAGTGTGAAAGGAGTCCCATAAGCTCTTGTCCTGTGCTATTGGACAGCATGGGCTTCCAGCACGTATGGATACACCTCAGTGTAAGTCAGTGGAGTGTACATTGCAATGGGCTCTTTCAGGAGCTCCCTGCCCTCACGCACATTACCAGAAGCCTCAGCCCCTTCCCACTGCATGTACACTTTCCACACCATTACTCTGGCATGCCAGCTCTCTACTCCTCAAAGCCACCCACTTCAGCACACTCCCACTTCCCCATGCTCGCACCACATCCATGTCCATGGCAGCATCAGAGGAGCCAATAGAAACACATGGGGCAGCCCTCACTGCCACCTCAGCTCCAAACAGCCCCTCTTCCCCTCTGCCTTCACTGGTGCCACCACCATTCACTTTTCTGAAGTGCTCTGAAGGAGTAGAAATTTCCTGTCTCTCTCAGCTAAGCTTGGCCCGTACATCCAGGCAATTTCAGCTTGCTAGTAACGTCAGTGCCTCGGCACTGTGCTCAATTGTACCTGCATGCCTCTTCCCACAAACATCCATTGTGCATTACAGCAGATTAATAATTTAGGCTGAAAGGGGACAAGTGAGAGAGTCTTTTGAGTCTCAGTAAGGCACATGTACAAAGCAGAGTGGAGATGGAGCTGCCTCTTTTGGTCAAAGCTAACAGATGCTGCCAAACCTAGAAAAGCCACTATGGCCCAAAGTGCTACTCGGGTTAAAGTACGGTCATGAGGGCAATTTAAAGAGGCATTTGGACTCAGAACTTCTAATAGGTGCTGAGAGTGACACAGAGGTGTTGTGTGTGGATGGGCAAGGAGGATCTTAATCTCTGAGACACTTAGCACTGACCCAAGCAGCTGAAGAGAGCCACTAGCAGAAAAGTGAACCATCATCCTAAACTGACCTGCAAACCATCTGCTCCTGTGCTTCAGAGGCATGGAAGAAGTACTATGACAGGCTAAACAAAGGAAAAGGGATTGAGAAAATGCAAAAAACTGGAGCTGAGTGGGATGCAGATGCATTTGCATGTGCGCACTGGTGTTCCTCTCAAACAAAAGATGCCACATCTGTGTTTTCTGGTGGCATGCAGGGGGACCTGGAAGACACAAACCTGTGTCTGTCAGTACTGTCCCGATGAACCCATCTACATGGGATAATGCTGGAAGAGGGCAATATGGACAACGTGGCGCCATGTGTGCAGGTGGGTGTGCAGGAATGCGTGGCCTCTGGTGAGCACCTGTGTGTTGGTGCTGTGCATGTGCCAGGTATGCATATCTGGGATGTGCATGTATGCATCAAGTGCTGCAGTGCAGGGTGAGCAGTGACTGTGTGTGGGTCTGTGCCTTGCTGAAAACACCAGCACATTTGTGAGGTGTCATAGGGAGCAGTGGATCCCCTGTGGGCTGCCTTGTGTGTGTGTGGCAGCATTCACCTCAGAGAGACACTGGTGTGTTACTGCACACCTGCATAGCCTTGGGAAAGCAGTGCAGTGCAGCAGCACAAAACTGTGGGAGTGTGCATGTGCTGGAGAGCACCCAGGTTTTCAGGGATGGGATCCCCTCTCTGGGTGGATCAGTCTGTCTGGCTCCTGCACTGTCTCTCCTCCTGGACTCCGCTTTTCCTTTCTCGCCTTCCCTCAGCTCCCCTTGCTCACTGGCAGCAGCATGCTCTGCCCTGGGAACCAACTCCCACTCACCACACTGGGAGGGAACTCCTTTCTTAGCAGTTCTCTGATGTTTTCGCATATTGAGAGCCAGAAAGTGAAGAAAAAACTCACTGACCAACCTGAACTGGACCTAGTCCCTTTCCATGTCCTTATTCCTCTTTTCAACCCACAAGAACTGCACTACGAACTCACAATTTTCACCCAAACCCACAAACTTCCACTCCCAAGCCTCACATCCGAGCCATGGGCCATCTCAGGCTGACACAGCTCAGGTAGGGCAACTCAAGGCAACAGAGTCAAGAGAGAGCGGTCCCTGTAGCTGGGAATGTGGAGAGGCTCCTGCAGCTGCAGCCACACCTGTCTGACTTTCAGCTCCCCAGCCAGAATCACCCATAGCTGGGATTGGAGTAAGACATTTTATGCAGGAATTGCAGTCAGCTCAGCTCAAACTCACGCTTCTGGAGCCAAAACAACATGTCTTAGCTGCTCTGTTATTGCTCCTATCAGAAGGCTAAACCATCAGCCAGATCCCACTTCCAGGGGAACTTCCAGGCTGGGTTCCAAAGCACAGAGCCTGTCCACTTGGAGCACGTCCTGGGGCAGTGGTACTTGAGTAAGAAGAAAACCCCAAGGACATTTCTTTATTTCTTTAGCCAATTTTGCAGATCACTGCCTCCCTCCCAAACACCATACCCGGAGCTCTAGTTGTTTGTTCTGAGGCTGATCTAAATTACTCAACTCCCCAAACTGAAATGCAAGCAACTGGCCTCCATTTCAGGCTTTGCTTTTGCCCTATATCCCACTTTGCACCTATTCCCTCTGGAGGACAAAACTAGCACATAGGAGCCACTCGTAAAAATATGCACATCTTCCCTGGAAGGCTTGATGGGCTCCCAGTAAGACCCAGTTTCACCCAGAACCAGAAACACACACTTTTGCCATGAAATGAAGCCTTAACACTTAAGCACCATCTGTTTTTTTTTTCTCGACTGCAGTCCTGAATCTGCAATATCCCTAAATTTTTCTCAACCCTATGCACTGAAAGCCTCACCTCTAAGCTCCATTTTGAACCCTTTGCCTCCAGTTTTCTTCTGAACTCAGCCTTTCACTTTACACATAAGAGTGTTTCATACCAGATCCCTTCTCTGATGCTTTCTCCACACCATTCTACACAGGAGAATGTGGTTTTCTCCACAAGATGACAGACTGGGAAAGTCTGGCTCTCTGATCCACTGCATAGCAGCAGTCACGACCCACAGTGGACAGGATTCGCCAGATTTTTTTTTCCCCCTACAGAGGAGCACTGCTCATAGCTTAGACAGTTTGGGTGACCTTTTCACTGCTGGCAATCACAACCAGGAAAATAGCCCTCTGTGCTAATATTTAAATGTCCACCATGAAAAGCACAGAACAGTCTCAGCACCTGCTTCAGGCTCTCCCTGTGCAGCAGCACAGCATTGCTACTCCAGTCCTTCTCTCACACTGAGCTCTTTCCCTCCAGCCCTGCATCCTCCTCTTCCCTGCTCAGCTTCATGAGCAGCTCCTGCTGATGCTTTCCCACATCCTGCCCTGCAGCCCTGCCAGCTTTCCAGGCCCCACCAGGAATATGGAGAGTGAGCCCCTGATTACCATTCAAGCTGGATTCTCATTAGGCTGAAATGCCCCTCCAGGAGATCCATTAACAGTCCATAAGGTTAACTTAATCCAGCCAGTCTTGTGAGGTCTCTGCCCAAATTCCCTATTACATTAACAATCTTGAGCCTTAATTAGCATGTGAGGCAGAGGTGGCATTATTAATGGAGATAATATGGAGCATTAAGAATAAACAGGCCAAGGCTGTCTCTCCCCCACCATGCATGCAAATCCTCTTCTGTGCAGAAACAGCATGAGCTTCCCCCATGAGCAGCACACATGAGGGGCTGGGGGGCCCCAGACCAAAGACAAACCCTGGAGCATCCAGCCAGGCTGCTGCTGGAGGCTGATGGGGAGGAAATGAGATCCCAGAGCAACCCTTCATCTGCCTGGGCAACGAAGGGCAGAATAATGGGAAGACCACAGTGTGGCAAGTCCTGTGAGGTAAATCCTTGCACCAGGAAGGAGCAGCCATGTCCTTGGCTGATCCAGCCATCCCATCTTTCTGGGAGGCTTGGCAAAGCAAGGCCAAGGTTGTGTGAATCTCTGTTCCCTGGCATGTTCAATCCACGCTGCCGTATGCATGCAGACAGGGTAACACGATGGGTGCATGGGCTTGAACACCATGTGTAAGGAGGGGGTGTCTGTCCAAGGGGGAACAGGCTGGAGGAACCAGCTGTAGCTGTGCAAAATGCTCCTCATGAGTCTCCTTTCTGACCACTGAGCCCCAGTGCACTGAGAATACAGGACAGGACAGAGAGGCTTCAGCTGAAGGAGAGAGCAGTCATTTGGGGGACCAGAGAATAAATGATGGGGGTTCCAGCTTGGTGCAGATTGACCATGTGGTGGGGAAGGGACAGGTCCCTTTGCAGACAGGCTGGTGACTGGCTGCACAGGTGGCTGCTCAAAACAGCTTGGTCATTACTGGTGAAGGGGCAGTCTGGGGCAGACCCTCTCCCAGGCCAGGCAGAGACATCATGGGTTAGAGTACAGGAGGGGAGGACTGGTGCTGCCAGCAGCAGCAAGGGGCTGGGGCAGTTAAGGGTCAGGGATGCACTGAGTATCAGCAGGAGAAATTGCAAGCCTGACACTTTCTTCTAATACAAGCACTTGCAAAATCATAAGGCAAAACAGGGGAGAAGAGAAGCAGAAGCAGCTAAGCCAAGGGAGCAGAGCCTAATGACAGGACGTATGGATTGCTAATTCACTTCCAGCAGCACCCAGCAGGATGGGGGCAAAGAGAGAACTGTGTCTCAGGGACCCACAACTGCAGGGAATGGCTTCCTAGCTTATTCCTGAGGCCTGACCCATGTTGCTCCAGCACGGCTCCGTTGTGCTCAATGTGTCCCTCCAGGCTTTGCAGAAGGGCTTGCACTGAGAGCAACGATCCCTGAAGCACAGAGTGACATCCCTGTTCCTCGGCCCTGGAGCACTCGGCCAGTGCTAAGTAGCCTTGCTTAGCAAGGAGCAGTGCCTCAGGCTGGGCTGCTCTCTCCCAGGGCTGCACTCTGCATCAGCCCAGCTGCCTTCGCATGCCCAGAGGTGCAGCAGACAACAGCGGAGGCCCTGAGCAGAGCCCAGCTCTTCCACTTTTCAGCACAGCAAGTTCCCACTCCCCCAGGCCCACCAGCCAGCCCCTGCCAAATCCATTTGTCCAATCTTGCGCTCTCTACTAATCCTGTTGAGCCATCCTTTAAGTTGCTCTGAGGCAGAGAGAGAAAAATACAAAGATGCCTTAAGAAGCTTCCCCTGACCTTGCTCAATACAAGATAAAGGGCTTTGATTTAAAAAATTACAGTGGGGGTCTGCCACTGATCCACTGCGTGGGTTAAAGGGAAACAAACAGAGACACAGGATGCAGTTAGTGCTAGGTGAGCAGACAGGGAGGGGAGAAAGGGTACAAACAGCATGGGGGAGGAGACACAACAAAAGAAAGGACAGAAAGTGAGAGGGGAGGAAGAAAAAATAACTTCTCCCTTGCTATCTCCATACTTGCCTGCTGGTAGAAAAGCTTTGTACATTCATGATATTATACAACATGTCCTGCCACCTTTCCTGGTCTGTAAGAAATAGTGAGGAAGCTGCACTCTCTGTGGTGTAACCAGGCTGGGGACAGGGTGCTGGGACTGCAGAGGAGCTCCTTATCCTATCCAGTGGGGTACCTGACTGAAATCCCAAGGCACAAGTGCCTGCTAAAGAGATTGTCATCATTATCTCTCCTTATGATGTTGTTCAGACCTTTCTTCCTTCACCCCTTGACTCTTCCTTCACACCACACCTCTCAGCTCATCTCCTTCCCTTCCTGACAGTGCTGTCTTGCTCTCCCTGCTGCTTGTCCTGGCCCACATCACATCTGACAGCATTCTAAACATACTTCCCAGCACCAACCTCAGTCCCCTAGAGCCCTCAAAGGTTACTCAGAACAATTTTCCTCTGTAGGAAACATCATAATGTCATAAGGACTAGTGAGAGCACCTTCTTCTTTCCCTGTACCACCCAACATTTGTTGCACCCCACAAGGGCCCTTTAGTCCCTGGCACGAGCCTGAACCTAATCTGTTTGAAGATCACTCACAAGATAGCTGATGTTTCATTTTCATTCTTCTTTTACAGATAAGTTAACCAGAAAAGGAAGCTTAAAGGTGTACACTTTTCATAAAAATGCTGGAAAACTGATAACAATGGATAAGGAGAAGGCTAAAATACTCAATAACTTTTTTTGCCTCAGTCTTCAATGACAACATTTATTCCCACATCTCTTGAGTGGATGGACAGTGGCATGGGGACTTGGAGTGAAAAGTGCTTCCCACTCTAAGTTCAGGTTCATGAGCACCCAAGGAACCTGAACATACAAAAGTCTATAGGTCCTGACAAGATGCATCCCAGAGTCCGAGGGAATTGTCCGATGTAGTTGTCAAGCCACTCTCCATGAGTGGCTTTTTATTAAAAAACTCATATCGGTAAAATGAAGTTCCAGGCGACTGGGAGAATGGAAGCACTGTATCCATCTTTGAAAAGGGTAGAAAGGAGAACCCTGGGAACTACCAACCTGTCAGCCTGATTTTTGTGCCTGGGAAGATCTTGGAAGATCCCCTTCCTATTTTTCAAGCCTCCTCAGAACCTACCCAGTTATGTCTGGATGACCAAAGGCACCTTCAACTGGTTTCAGAATTTTTGCCCAGCTTCTTCAGCTCTTCAGCTGCTCCTGTACCATGTATGGATGTGTGGACACTGCAGCCGGCTTGAATATTTTCACCTGAGTGGGACCTGGTGCAGCTCATCACTGTGATATCACTTCCCACCCAGCAATACCCCATGTCCTGTTGCTAAAAGCTACACCACTGTAGCCAAGAAGGAGGCAGCTGATGGATGCAGAGACATGAAAGGTAAAGGGATGCTGGAAAAGAGACAACAGAGACTGTAAAATGAGACAGGTCTATAAAACCACTGATGACAGAGGAAAGACGTGTTAACAGCCTCTTCCCACTCAAAGATCAAGGGTCAGGAAACGAAACCAGAAAGTTACAGGTTCATGACAAACTCCATGTTTATAATGCACAACTTCCTACTGTGAGATTCTGAGGATGCTAAAACTTTACCTGACCTCAAAAACTGGTGGGACAAACTCAGGGAAGAAACAAATCCACCAAGAGCTATAAAGTGCACAACAGATCTTCCAGCATTGTGTTCCTTCAAACGTGCATCACTGGAGACTGAAAGGGTGTTCAGAGGAAGTGCTCCTACACAGTTGTCCTGCCTGTATGCTATTCTCTCTTCCAGCTACAGCTGGAGATACTGCACTGGAAGGATCACAGACCTGGCTTGGTAAGGTCCTTTTTGTATTCCTATGGTTTCCCATAGCCAGGCTGACCCAGAAGTCATGGGCAAGAGTAGCTCTGAGTAACAGTATCATTTTGGTATGTTAGATAATTTGGGAGATGGATGGATAAGGCAGCAAACAAGATGGACAAGGCAGAGCTCATTCCAAGAAAGATTTTTTTTTCCCTGACCAAAAGCTGGAAGGGGGTCAGGTGTCATTTAAGCCAGTCATTCCAGTACAGATCCTTACTGGGAATAACATCTCTGCTTGAGCCCTAGCTCCCTCGATGCCTATTTCCAGACTTTTCTAAGACCAAATCCCCTTTCCCTGTTGATAAACACAGAACCCTTTAAACAGACCATCTGTAACAGGTCCAACCCCCTTGAATTCCCTTCCATTTCCCTGACCTGTCTATCACACTATTCATGGCAGGCTCTCCACACTAATCCTTTTATTATGATCTCACTCAATTTTCCTGGCCTATGACTGCAATGAGGGAAAAAAAAAGGAGGGGTATTAATCCTTCTGACCTTGTTGTCCCAATTCTGGGCCATCTGTGACTAAGAATTCAGAGGAGGGAGGTCTGATTCTCCTGACCCCACTATCAACCCCTTGCTTTGGGAGGTTCAGTTTGTACTGTCCTAGAAAGATGATGTGGAAAAGCCCCTTTTCACTTAGAGGCACTTCCTATGAGATTGCTTCCTAGACTACTTTTCCAGCCAGAGAGAGGGGAGGGAATAATGTCCTCCACCTCTATCAGACTCTGTTTACTTATTCCTCCTGTATCACCTCTCTGCCTCCTCAACAGCAGTGTCTGTGGGTTCTTCCCAGCCATGAGACAGGGAATCAATAAAAGGTGAAAGACAATCAAACATCTCTCAGAATTTCCCTGGCAATGCTGCATATAAAGAGGAGGCCTTGCAGCTCACTCCACTTCCACCGCTGGCTGAGTGTAGCCTGTTCCCTCCACCCCTTCCCACCACCACGTTGCCTTGCTGCCAGCAGCTGCATCTCCATGAACCTGCCACACTATTTCATAGACAGTTTGAGCACTCACAACAGGAAGCTTGCATGTATCCTCAAGAGACAAATATTCTCCTCTTTGCTCAGCTTCATCCATACCTCTGACTTTGACCATTTTTTGCCACTTTAAACAACCTCTTCCTTTCCTTGGTCGTTACAATCCTCAATACACACAAACTGTCACGTATCATCATTTAGTCAAGCTCTACGTATTTTGTTCTTTTAATCTCTCCTCATAAATAAATACCTTCAGCCCTTTCGTAATTTTTAATTGCTTTTCTCTGAATTCCCTCCAATTTATCACCCTCCTTCAGCCAGCACAGCACCCAGGTTTGCATGCTAGGTTTTCCAGATTGATCTTACTAAGGCCTTGGAAATATCATTGATTCAGTCTCGCTAGTGCTTCAAGGCTTGATGTTTCTGGGTGTACTTGAGTTTCTGTATGTCAGGAAAGCTGTCTCACTTCATACATGTGGCACCAGGTAATACAACTCAAGGCTGTCTCCCCAGGGAGAGGAAGAAGAAGGCTCATGAGAGGTGGGGAGAAGAAGACACATGGACATGTGGAACAGATGTCCTGCAGCTGAACAAAGGATAGGACTACAAATCCTTATATACTCACACACCTCCAGGAGAGACATCAAGTCATGGACATGGAAAAGGTGCATGTGCACACACACATAAACACACACCTGTTCACTCCACAAACAAACCCCCAGTGACCTGGATCACATGAGTGCACACAGGAACACATACACAGGGATAATACCATGAGGCAGGAATAGCACATATGTGCATGGGGACTTTGAGCATGCACACATAACCTACACACACAAGAGAACAGGACAAAGTCCAGCAGAAAATGGTGCTCTCCCTGCTTACAAACATACATGTTCTCATGCATAAAGCAGTGCTCCCAGAGGAAAGACAGCAGCTCATGAAGACCTTATAGTAGCCTAAAAATACACAGGCAGCTCTGACCCATCTGGTCTGCAGATTGAGCCTATGAGCTATGGAAGAATGAAAACAAACATATGACACCTTGCCTTAAGGCAACTGGTAGCACATGCATCACACTGAGAGAGTCTTCGTATCTACAGACCCTTCCATAGTGATTATATTATCACCAAAGCTATTCAAAAGTGAGGTGAAAGCTGAGGACCACAGAGGGGAAGAAAGAGACTTCCAGCTTCTACTCTGTGACCCCCTCCCTGAGACATGTTACTGATGATTGATTCTTCCTCACAAGGATGTATTTGCTCCATCTCTCTGCTATCAGACATCCAAAGGAGTCAAAAGCACCCACAGATTCTTGCAAATAGTCTTTCCCCTACAGCTTACCAAAACCAGACAGGTATTAACATTTTGTGAGTGTCAGTGTATAGAGAACACAAATTCTTGGCCCCCAGACACAGCTTCTCACTTCTGTGAAATTCATACTGCACCATCAGCTCCCCAGAGCATCACCTGGAATGAAATTCTGTGCTAAAGGGCTGAAAAGCTGGAGATGCACTCCCCAGGGTGACTGCAGGCAGGAAGAACAGCCCCAGCACATCAGTCAGATCAGCACAGAATGGGCTTCACCTTCAACAGCAGAACAGACTCACCAGTGGGGTTTTGATCCCGTGCTTATCTCCATGGCATCTGATGCTATGCTATAGGGCACTATGTGGCCATTGAGACTCCCCACGCCACTGATGCCTGGGGACCTTTAAAGACTCCCTGCAAGCGGCAACATCCAGGGACAAAACCCATCAAGTCATTCACCTCAACCTGACTCCTGGTAGCTTGTTTCCCACCTCTTAAAATGCCATGGAAAGAGTGACAACTGCCCTTCCCTCCTTCTGTACCTCAGCTGGTCAGCTGGAACTGGGTTTTCTCTTGGCTTATGAATGTTGAGAAAATGAGGTCATTTCTCCTCAGTGACAGAAAATTATTTGGTGAGGAAAGCAGTTCATCTCAGGCAATGGCTGTGTACCCCCGAGCTACCCAGGAGACCCTTAAAGAGGAGGTCAGGGCAAAGCAAAGCATGGAACCAGCTGGGGAGCACAGGAAAGTCAGGCCACAAATGCAGTGCTGCTGAAGTGAGGCTGTAACTGCTGCCAGACCAGCTCACCACTGAAGCAAACACAACAGCAGTCCCACAGTCATTGTCACCTCCAAAGTGTCAAGCTTGACTCATCTGGGGACTTAAATACAGCACTCATCTGGTTCACAGCTGTGAGAAACTCATCCTGACCCAGCAGAAATAAAGGGCTAGAGGTGGGTCACAGCCAAGGTCTGCTCCCTTGCATTCCCCCCTTTTGCATTCCCCCCTTCCAGACCATAGAAGGGATTTCAGTGCCCTGCTACCCTGGCAAAAGGGGTGGCTCCCATGCATTCAGCTCACCTACCCCTCAGTAGCTCACTCCATGTCCTCCCTCACCCTCCTCCCACATGGAAAGGCACTGGGGGACACAGAGTTCTGCTCCTTGGAACAGCTCAAGCATCTGCTGTAACTCCAGTCTGGGCAATCCTCACCAGCAGAACCTGCAGAGCTATCAGGCAACTCCAGCTTTCCCCATAGCTGCCAGCAGCCTGGGATCCCTCACTGACCCTCCATGAAGGAGAAAAGCAAAACCACCTCTGTTCCCAGAAAAGGGGATGTTTTGCTGGAACACGTTTGCTCTGCACCTAAGCTGCTCCTGTCCTACTCTGGTGTGAAGGCATGGGCAAGGGCTGCAAGTGTTTCTTGGGACATCTCGTCCCTTTACCAGAGTAAGGTGGCCCTCATGAGCTGACAAAAGTGTGAGGACAGTAGTGTTCCCTGCATGTCGTCTGCCCTCCCTCACACTAATAAAAGAAACAGCCCAGGTCCATACTTACAAGGGAAAAAAACCCATAGTATTTAGGATGGAGAGAGCAGCCAGGTCTCTCTCCCTCAGCAAATGTGCTGATATTTTCTGACACAGCTGATAAGAGCACTGGGAGGTTTCAACAGCCCCTGATATGACCAGTAGCTTTTCTCCCAGGTGGGCAGAGCTTTTCACCACTCTTCAACAGGGTCAGATGAGGCAGCTGCACTCTGCCTGGAGCTGCATCTGGCTTCTGACATGACCCAGGTAAGAACAAACATCGCGGACATCATCACAGCTATGCTTCCCTCCCTTCTGCCTTCCCTGCAATTTTTACCTTTCCGATTTTAACCGCAAGCTCCCCCCCAGCAAAACCCACACCTCTGTATGCCCCCCTTACCCAAACGCCCTCTCTACCCTCCAAGTGGCTTTTTTGCTCCACAGCATAGCTTTGCACCAGTGCAGCGGATCAGACAGCATATTCCCAAATACCCACTTTGCCTGGAGCTGGGGGAAGCGCGGGAAAGGCCATGCATCCACAATTCCTCCCTTGGTGTCGTAGTTTTTGATGGGGGAAAAGCAATGAAGGCAGTTTGACTCATGCCGACAAACCTGCATGCTTGTGGGTTGGGTGCCCTGAAAGCCAATCACCCCCCCAAGGAAAATAATGGTGTGAGGAAGGTGGTAGATGAGGAAGGGGCTGGGGAGAGGGGAAGGTTGGTAGGCTGGGGAAATCAGTGGGATTAAAGTGTCTGCTTCTCACCCCTGGCACTGCATCGGCACCCTTCCACTCCCTGCAGCTTCCTCACTGCTGCTGGTACGGTCTGCACAGAGCGGGGAGGAGAGGGGGGCTGTATTTAAATATATTAATAATGCATGTTCCATGCAAATGAAGCTTCCTTTGAATATTACATTAGCGATGCTGTCAGGCTGCGCTTGGGACCCAGGAGTGACGGGATGTGTGGGGACACGGAAGGGGGGTGTGGGGAGGTAGGGCTCACCAGAAATTCCCTCATCCCCCAGCACAGCCTCCTTTCCACCCCTCCACCCCAGCTCTCCCACATTACACACACTCCCACTCCCTCCCACCTCTCCGTGCATGACAAATTCCTTGGCTCGCAGCATGCAATGCAGCCAGGCTCCCCAGTCCCCAGGCCCCTCCAGTGGCATGGTCCCCCACTCCACTCCCTACATAATCTTTACCCCCCCTCCAATCTCAGCAATCCTCTCCCTGCTCCACAGCTTGGTTTACAGCTCTGTACCTCCGGAGTGGGGAGAAGGGTCCTGCAGCCTTTAGGGGGAAGAAAAGGGAGCCGTTCCTAAGTCTGGCCTGCACATGTGTACCCCTTTGATTCGCACCCGCTGTGCTCGTGTGAGCCCAGAGTGGGTGCCAAAGGACCGCGGGCTGTGCCCGCAGCACAGGAGAGATGCTCTCCCTCCCCACCACAGACACCCCGTTCCCCGGGATGTTTGGTGTTTGTGCCCAGCCAGCCGGGCTCTGTGCACACTCAGTGTGTGCTGCATGCAGCGTGCAGGGCTGGGGCACACCAGCACACACACGCGAGAGGGCATTACGCACAGCAGCTCCCGAATATGCTGCCTCCTGCAGTATTAGCTGATTTATGCTGCCTTTCCCCAGCCAGATCCACGCTCTGGAGGAATGGTAACAGCGGCAGCTGTGCACTCCTGCCTGTCCTGGGATGAGAATAGGATGCGCCTGTTCGTCTCTCTCCCCCACCCCCACCCCTCCTCCTTCCCCCTCCTTTTGCTCCCATTCATTCATTCAGCTTCTCCTCCCCCCCATCCCATGCCCCAAAGCAGGAAGATCCTTATGCATAAAAATGTGGGCATGCTTTCTCTGGTGGAATAAACGGGCATGCAGACACCCTGCAGGCAATACATATACACTTACATATGCATTCGAGTAGCTGTCCTGGGCCCCTATATAAATACCCGGCTCCCACCACCACCACAGACACATTCACACACCCGACAGACACCACGCAATGACTTTTCTGCAGCCAGCCAGTCTCCCAGCAGAGCAGTGTGAGAGCAGAAGAGAGATTTACTCACCCCCCTGCATGCAAACCAGGCGAATATTCACACAGCACACAACGGACAGACACACAGACACAGACAAACCACTGTCCACAGAGGCTCCCCAACAAAGTTTGCAAAGAGACAGGGAGCAGGGGGCTGAGGGATGAGACTGGCTCCTTCTGTGTCCCATAACTGCAGGCAATACACAGAAAAGTCTGTCTGTCTGTCTGTACATGCACATGCATGCATGTGTGGGGGTATATACACAGACCTATACGTGGATACACACATGAACACACACAGACATATATACACATATGGATACATGTACATATACGTATATCGCCTCCTTTTGCAAGGTCTGAATAGATGCAGACAGGTCAAATCCAGCTGTGTGCAGCAAGCCTGAACCTATTCAGCATCCCAGTCCTAAGCAGAGCACACACACACCACACACACCACACTCACATGGTGAAAGGGAGACCCATCTCCAAGCCTCTCTGCCTCCCTCCCATGTAGGCATAATCTACACACACACACACACACACTCATACCACATACACACCCTGGGCCACTTCCCCGTCTCCTTTGCACTCACCCGTCGCCTTCATCCTCAGATCAGAGGCATCCAACCCCCAGGGAGTGCGAGCACAAGCTGGAGGAAAAGGGCAATCCATGCATCCTGCCCTTCTCCCCCTTTTCCAACCTCAGCTGCTTCTCCGGGAGCCAACACGGACGGCAGCCGGGAGCCGAGGACACGCGAGGCAGCAGCACAAGGACTGCACACAAAAACGTGTCACACACACACACACACACACACACACACACACACACACGTACCTGCTTCTGGAGGGGTGACTGCTCCCAGCTTCCATACGGGGCATGACACAGACCAAGCGGAGGCACAAAAGACCTCGGTCCTCAAGCAACTTGCAGCCCTGCAGATGTTTTTGTGTGGGGGGGTATCCCCCGCTGGTGTCAGCCCTTGGAGCTGCTCCGGTCCTTGCCCCGCAGCTGTCTCATTCCCGGCCGCACCTAGGCAGCGCTCCCAGCCAGGCACACGCGCGGGCACGGCGGGCGGGGATGGAGCAGCAGTCCGGGGAGGGCACGCACAGCCGGAGGATTTGCTGCCTTCGCCGCATCCGCATCACTGGGGGAAGAAGGCAGAAAGGGCTGTATTGGCATTTAAAACGCAAGTGATTAATTCGCCACAGGCTCGGCTGATAGGGCTCTGGGGCCAGAGCCGGCGGCACTGCTTCTCCCAGCTGGGAAGGCTCTGACAGGCAAAGGACCCTCTCCCATGGAGCCAGCTCCGAGCTCTCCTCGCCTGCACTGCTCCGGTGCAGGCGGAAAGGGGTGGGCCTCCACCGGAGACATGAGCACACGCATGCAACAGCTGCTGGAACTGCACACACACACACACACAGACACAATTCCCCTCCACAGCTGCTTGAACAGCACACACACATACAGACACACAGACACAATTCCCCTCAACAGCTGCTCAGGAGCTACACACAACACACAACAGCTCCCCAGGGATACACACAAACAACAGCTGCTGGGGAAACACACACACAGAGGCTACAGCTTATCAGGGTTAAGTCACCCACACGAAAATACAACAGCTTCTAGCAACCATACAGCTACAAGCAGCAGTTGCTGAGGAGCTACACACACACACACACACACACACACACACAGATGCATGCAACAGCTATACACCTACTGACACAGGTATGTGCAACAGCCATGGGAAACTACACCTGGATACAAGCCCCTGTGGTATTTGCTAAAAGAATTGACACACAAAAACGTAACAGGAGGTGGAGAAAAGCTTTCATCCACACAAACACACGCATGTGACTGCTCTGGGGAGATTGTCTATCATAGATCTCCTCAAATCACCACTGCAGAAACACAACAGCTCCTCAGAAAGCCCCTGGAGCCACATACTCTCATGTATGTCTGGAAGACCTTCCACCTCCCTCTCCGCAAACCCGCACGTACTATCACCAATGGAGATCTTGCTCACAGTCAGAAACAAGCATCCATGTGCACCAGGTGTTGGGGACTCAGCCACAGCTTGGCCCCCAAATGCTTCGCACAGGCAATACCTGCTACAAAAGCACATTACCAAATGCAGAGTCGCTCTCAAGAAATTACTCCCCAGCTCCCCAGAAAGCAGAAGCACACGACAGACATAAATATCTCTGCACAGACATGCAAGACCACAACTGAAGGGGCACAGTGCACCCCTCACACTCACCACAGCAGTGGAGGGACTGCCTGTCTCACTCAGAGACATGCACATATGCAACAGCTGAAAAAACTTAGGGACATTGGATGGGAGCTGGCTTCCTGGGAAGTACAATCCAGCCTCCTGCTATTCCAGGCAACCACATCATACAGTCTTACTCAGAAATGTCTCAAGGTCCATCTGAGTACCATGAGACTATTTGCTTCCTGCTCAAAAGCCACATTGTTGTTAAAAGCCTGCCCCAACATCTGCATTTACCCAGACCCAATTCAAACCCACGTTCCTGGGCCAGCTGTCCATGTTCTTCACCTGAGCATGCATAGAGGTTGCAACAACAAATGGAAGTGCTCTGAAACCTCCATCCCACCTGAACAGACGCCTCTTGCCCCCCTGCTTCACACAAACATAACACACATGCAACAGCTGGGTGAAGACCTTCCCCTCAGCATAAATACCAACAGGCTTGCAACAGCTTCTGTTCTGTAAACAGACACCTAAGCCTGACTTCCACAGCACTCACATGCACTTAGGTTCAGAATATACAAACATGTAGAACGTCTGATGGGAAACTAATGATTTCCTTCATGCAGTCCAGAAACTGAAAAGGCTGACACACACACATCACTGCAAGCAGCACTGTTATTAAATGTATTATATTAATGGCATGAAACTGCATCAGAGGAAGTTGGATATTAGGAAAATATTTTTCACCCAGAGGGTGATTGACACTTAAACAGAGTCCCCAAGGAAGGGGTCACAGCCTGACAGAGTTCAAGAGTCATTTGAGCAATACTGTGAGGCACATGGTATGATTTTTGAGTTGTCTTGTGCAGAATCAAGAGTTGGACTCAATGGTTTTTGTGCATCCCTTCCTATTCTATTCTATTCTATTCTATTCTATTCTATTCTATTCTATTCTATTCTATTCTATTCTATTCTATTCCATTCCATTCCATTCCATTCCATTCCATTCCATATTGTGATGCCTCATGGACAGAACACCAATACACCTCTGCATGGGGAGGCAAACAATAAATAACCCTAAGGGAATGAGTTGCCTCCCTCAAAACACAGGCAAGTGCAAAGGATCCATCCACAGAAGGAGGGCTAGGATCACGCACACCAGCTAGATGGCATGAAGAAACAAGCTGGCCCACTAGGCACAAACACACAAGTCATCAATCCTTTTGCAAATGACACATAGGAAGCTTGTTGTGCCCTCTTGTACTCCAAACCTGCAAACCCAAGTGGGAAAAATCACCCAGACACAAAAATACACACAAAGACACACACACTCCTCAGGCAGACAGGCATGCAGCTCTGAGGACACTTCTGGATGTTCCCTGGACCATCTGTAGACATCTGTTCCCAGTGGATCAAATGCCAAAACTACTCACACCTCCCAGAATCAGAGAAGGAAGCTTGTCTTGGCAACTACAGACTCAAGTTTCATTGCTTTTATCACTTTGGGGTGTTATGACTGTGGGGTGTTTCCTCCAAGCTCTTTTGAAGCTAAAAGCTAAAGGAATAGAGACTTGCTTCCATCTCTCTCTACTTCCTCCAAGGACATACAGTATCTAATTTTGGAGGGTGTTGAAGTAGGAGAAAAGGTTTCCAACTCCAAATTAATGCAGGATTTGTTCCTGCTTGAGTTCCTCCAGGATCATCTTGCAGTCTGTTTGTGATGAGTCTCCCAGAGGCTCTCCTGCTGGCACACATCCCTTCAGGACTCAGAAGTGCTGGGGCAGGATCCTTGTACTACCAGAGCCTCTGGGGGTCAAATGATATTTGCTTATACTCCCACTGACCCAGGAACAACACTTAACTCCAGCAGAACAGAAGTGCCCCAAGAGACAAGCAGAAGCAAGTACCACATCTCCAGCAGTGTGGGACATTTGGGTCCTCAAGCACTTCAAAGCCAGTCCCTCCATGCCTATTTGTCCCATTTCAGATGATCTAGAGGGTACAGAAGCTCACCCCCATGTTTATTTTGCAGAGGCTCTGACCTTGCCAAAAGTCCTGGAAAGACTCTGTTGTTTTTTACTTCACAAATAAAAAAAATAAAAAAATCACTGAGAGAGGAAAAAAAAACTCCTAAGGACGTCATAGATACTTTAAGTCAGCTGCAGAGGTGCCTCATTCTCTATGCCCAGCAGTACAGAAGAAGAATCACCTTCTAATTATTTTGTGTCAATGTCTTTGAGACCACTACCCACAGTCAGGCCTGACCTCTCTGCCCCCTTAATGGGGGTGAAAGCACCCCCAAAAAACCCTTTGTTTTATACCTTTCTGCTCAGCTCCTGCTCTGTTGGGCTGCCACATCCTCTAAGACTGGAGATGCTGTTGCGGGTGAACAAGAGAGCTGACCTTATTAGAGCAGTTCCCTAGTGTTTTCCCAACATATGCCAGGGAGCTCTAAAGTCCTAGAATAGCCCAGAATGTGGGAATCACAAAAGTGAGGATAAAACTGATTTTTTAACCCTCTGTGCCCCGCCTGGGGATTACCGGTTCAGTGGGGATGGTACCTACACTCCATGTAAGGAGAGGGGCGGGGAGAGCAGTCATCCATCCTCTCTCACCCATCACCTTGTGCCGGGTACCCCAGCAGGAGGGAGAGCCCGGCAGAGAAAGCAGCCACGGAGCCTGCCTGCTACCTGCGGTGTGTGCTGCTAGGGAAGGGAGCCTCGCTGGCAGTGCTTCCAGCTCACAGAGCCGGCAAATCAGCCCCTGTCCCTCTCCACCTCTCCCCTGCCCATCTGCCCATCTCCCACCGGGGCACAACTGGGATGGGAAAACAGGCCGAGGGGGAAGGCTGGGCTCTGCCCTCGTTGCAGTCAGAATCTCTACGCTGATCTATACTGCGGTGAGCAGTGACAGATTGATTTTACAGCTCTGCTTGGAGCCGGCCGCTGGCCCTGGGCTGTGGATGAATCAGCTTTCTCTGGTCCTTGGCTTTTATTTCATTATTTTACTGCAACCTCGCTCACAGGCAGCTAAAGAGGGAGCGACAGGGAGAAACATGAAGTTGGCAGATTTCCTTGCCTGCTCGTGTGCTCCCAGCCTCCCAGCCTGGCTTTGGGACTCCAGGAGGAGGGAGGGAAGGGATTGTTTTCCAGGAACTGACATCTGTCAGGAATAAAGACATGAGGCTCCTTCTACATGGGTAGATGCATGTTGCAGTGGCTGTGGCAGACAGCAAGGGCACTGCACAGCATGGATGGTTCCTGCTTTGCCATGACAATGCCTCCATCCTTGCCAAATGGAGTGAGGCCCAGTTTTCCATACAACGGGCAGCATGTTTGGAAATAACAATGCACTCAATCCGTGAGTGCATTGGACACTAACCTGCTTATAGACTCCAGTGTGGAAGCGATTCCAGGTTTGATTCCAGGTTCTTCTCTTATAGCTGTGGACGTAGAGGAAGGGGCAAGGGCTGTACCTGCTGTCTCCAAGATGCCTCAGAGCATGCCACAGATACAAGGTTCTCCTGAAATAAGGTAGCACCTCCAGGCATACAATTGACCTTCTTCCCTCTCCTGGCTATGCATATTTTAGACTTTGTCCAGGGGAAGCCTGTTCTTACTCTGTTGGCTCTTGCGCCATCAAGAAGAGCAACAGTGAACTGAAGCAAGCATGGAGAAAAAAAATCAAAGGGCAGAAAGGTGTTGGGTTTTTCCAACTCTGCTCTGGAACTACAGTGGGACAGTTCTAGCCAGACTGGTGCAGTCTGCCAGTTGAAGCAGTCTGGAGACAAGAGTAGCGAACAGAAGGATGAACCAAATTGCAACAAATGTTCCTCTCCACACCCCCAACTCCCAGGAGTGAATAGGAGCAAATATCTGCTCTATCAGACTTGCTTCTGAAAAAAACCTCTTTGTCAGAACTGAAGATCTACTCAGAGGCCCCTCACCTGTGCTGACACCTGCTCTGCAAGGGGAGGAGTAGCCAAAGGAACGCAGCCCCAGTTTGGCCTGCTCCAGTAACATAGATTGCCTAGGGAAGGAGTGTGCCTCAGAGGACAAATGTCTGAAGACAGATAGCTACAGCACTGTGTCATTAGGGCTCCCCCAAGCTCACACACATCCTTTCTCTCCACCTGCCCCTGCACAAGCACCAGAGAGCGGCCTTAAAGGTGGCCAGCACAGCTCAAACCATCAGAAGGCAAGGGCCTTTTGATCTGCAAAGATCAAGGAGTGGGAGGGGAAGGGAGGGGAATCAAGACAGGAAAAGCAGGAGAGAGAGGCTTCCCAGTGGTCTGTCCCAGCAAGAGGGAAGGAGGCAGCAAAGTCCATCTCATCCACTTTGTGTCATCTATTAATCTCTTGGGTTTTAATCTTTCACATCAAGAATGAGACACATCATTAAGAGCAAAAGAAATCCCAGTTGGAAGGGAGATGGGGATGGTGAAGGAGACAAAGTCCTCTTACTTCTAAGTCTTCTGCCTTGTTCCCTTTTTCTATGTCTCTCTCTCCCCTCCTTCCTTTTTCCTATCTGCTTACAAGCAATAATGTAGGTGACCTGAGAGACACAGAACACACTGAGGCCTCAGCACCTGGAGGAAGGGCAGTGCCATGGCCTAGGTATGGTGCAGGTCAAGCCCTCCCTTGGTGACAGTCTGTGGTGACACACAGGCACAAGGCTCAGTGTGCCAGCTCCTCTTGAAAAGCTCTTCTGCAGCCAGAGAGACACACAGCAAACACTGCCAGCCAGGTTTCCTCCTGCCAGAGACAGGGTGACCTGTAGAAGCCAGCCCACACCTCATTGGGAGAGGAGAGACAAGTTTTTGGAGGGCAAAGGAGGACCTGGTGGCACTGACTGATTTGTCCCACAGCCTCAGGCTGGGCACTCCACATCTCAGCTTCTCCCATCTGTCCAATCCCGTGGATAACAATCCTTACCTCAGAGGGTGATTGAAAGAGGTTAATGAATTAACATTTGTAAAAGCTTTAGATAAAAGGCTAAGGATTATTACTGTTGTTATGCATGGAAACAACTCCTAACGAGCATTTTCCATCTCCTCCCTCCTGCGAGCCTGGGGGATCATCTGACACAGATCCTGCCACACAGGAGCTCCCCCAGAGATGGAATTACAGGGAGAGGGCTGCAGGCTGCCAGAGACACTAATCAGGGGAAGACAAACTGGGGCTGCTCCATCAACCAGCAGCGCACTGGGCTGTGGGGCCCAGAGCCTCTCCACTCACTCTCTAATGACTGGTGACAGGTCCATGCCACTCCTGTCAAAGTTCAGCAGGAAAAGGCTGCTGAATCCTGACCATAGCGAGCCTGCCCCTCCTCTTGCCCTTTCAAGGCTGTGGCTGACCCAAGATAGATGCACAAGGATTTGCTTTAAGGAAAGCTTAATCTCCAAAGGAAACTTCTGGGCTGCTGGCTTGCAGCAAGATTCAGGAACAGGCCAGACAGACATTCCAATCATGGGCATAGGAAGAGACTTGCTGGGATCAGATTTCAGTGTCTTAAACCTTGAGAAAAATGTTTTCTATGCTAGGGATGAGAAGTAATTCAAAGCAGAAGTCTCAACATTATACATCTCTCCCTTACATACAAGTATAACCTCAAGGGAGAAAAGCCCTCCCTAACTCTCCTGCTATAAATACACCAAACCACTTAAAATGGCCACGTTAAAAGAGAGCTGGTAATTTGATAGTGGTCTCCACTTAATTAGATTATGCTCTTCTTGAATTCAAGGGCTGAAAGCAGCTGATCCTCCTTTCTTTTTTAGTATTATCCCGTCAGCTGCCATGCAGGAAATTATTGAAGTCACCCGTGTCTCGGGCAGCTGGATCACCAACCACATCTGTGCCATGAAGTGCAGAGCTCCAGGTTCCAGAGGAGAGTGGCTGCACCAGTACAGTGCCCATCTGGGCTGCCATGCACTGCTGAAAGCAAGCAGTGCTGTGCACAGCCGGGTGACAAAGTTCTTCTGTCACATCCAGGGCACAAATCAGCCTCCCTGCACTGCAACAGGTGGGAATTGCACCTGAGCTAGGCAAACAGCACAGTTAGTACCCCTCTGCAACAAGACACCAGAGGACAGCACTACCTTGGTCTTCTCAAGAGACTAGAGCATATGTTAATAAACCATACATGCAGCCAAAATCTTTTTAAAAGTATCTTGTTTGCCTGTCTTCTCAGTTAGAGGGAAATAAGTGACCTGTTTGTAGGTTACTGGAGCTAGCTGGTAGGGTCTGTACCTGATCATCATTGATTATTAAGACAGAAAGTCACTTGGAAGGGAGAGGTGAAACTGTTCTGGTCTTAGGACAGTGATTTGACTTCGTCAACTCTTGAGGGATTTGCCAAGCCTCCCCAGCAATGCAGTCAGCCAGTCATTACCTTTCTCCCTGGAGCCCAATCCAGTTCTCACTTAAACTGAGAATAATTGTGGCACTGCTATTAAACTGCTGTATTGGAATGATGGCCTTCCTATCCGGGTCTTGCAACCTTTGCTCAGTGAACTTTATTCTGTCCCTGGCAGGGCTGCATTCTGCTCCCTCCACAAAACACCTCCAGATTTGGAGAATTAAAATTGCCAGACCTTTTGCTCTCCCTTCAACAATGGAGGAAGCTTGTTTTAACAACATACAATTTTCTATTCAGTATGTTCTTAATTAATAATAAAATATGTGTCAGGTTGTTTTGTTGTGTATTTTTTTAATCCTCCTTTTTTTTGTTAGTTATTCAGTTTGATTTTTTATTTTACCTCGTTAATGTAGTGGTGATTTAGATGCAGTTTCCTCTCTCTGCTGCACTTAATGAGTCGTCAGCTTTATTCACTCTCACCCGAATCCTCATGGGAGCATGCTTTGATTTTCTAGTGGGTGCATGAAAACACAGATTAAAGCAATTAGACAGAAATAATCTTAAGGAAAGGGGAAAGAGATCCAGAGCACCTAATTATACCATTTTAATCAAGATACAATTATGCAGAGACTTTTATAGATTATAAATTAACCAAACTCCAAAGGCAGAAAAAAAAATCATTTTAAATATGGTTCATTATGCTTGTTGTTTCTGTCTTGTGAGCTCTTACAAACTGGACTTCAGGGTTCACCTAGGAAAAAAAGTCTGGACTGGGCTGTGCAGAAATGGAGGAGCAATAGTCTTAGAAGACCCTGCTTGCTGGGATCAGGGTCTGGAAATGGCCTCTGAGGGACATGGGGAACCACAGCGCACTTCTCACTCACTGATCTCACCAGTCTTTTCGCAGTGAGTAGGTGCAGCACCTGCTGGTCAGCTGGGCTTGACTGAAGACCTCCAGTCACCTGCATGGCTCAGGTAAGGAAAGCCCCCGGTCTGGGTCTTGCTTTGCCCAAAAAGTCTGTGCCAAGCTGCCAGTGAAGGACTGTGGGTACTGTAGTCTGAGGAGCAATTTTCCAAGCTACAAACATTCCAATTAAAAACACAGTGAGTGGGCAAACAAAACACATCAGGCTGAATGTGTTTTCTTCTGAACCCTGGAGGAACTTAAGCCAGCTGCTCCAGATTTATAGCTGCTCCAGATTTATTGCAGCAAAACCACAAGGCACTCAGGCTCTCAGAGCACGTAGGAAGGTGTTCTGCTCCTGCCATCTCTGCAGAGGAGACAGGGAGACCCCCACGCCTCAGAACCCTGGGGAATCCCAGTTTGCCATGTAGCTGTCATGCTGACTCTATGATGGGGAAGGTGCCCAGACCCTGGGTAGAAGCAGGAGATTCCAGCACCTCTGACTTTGTGGCTGCAGCCCACAGATACCTGTGAGGCATCTTGCTGTTCACTTCTGCTGTGAGCACAGCTCGAGCAATCCCTCCTGCACTGGCATGTGGCAGTCCTCAAGCTGCTTCCAGGTGATGAGGAGACAGGAGAGGGCTCACTGCAGTGATCCTCGGCTTCCTGAGTAGTTTGCCAGCAAGTCTCCTGAAAGGTTTTGCTGCACTGCGGCCTGTGCAAAACACTTCTCCAGGAGAGTCTGCTGCCCGGCACCTCTCACAAGGGTATCTCAACCCATCAGGGCTTCTCTCCATGGCCATGGCCACACTATGTCATGAGCAGCAGTGCTGAAGTGGTTCCTGTCTTCTCCATTCAGGGCAATGCTCTCATTTGCCAAAGGACCAGCCTTGACCATTTCCCACCTGCAAGTCAGTCCTGCTGACACTCTGTCTGCAGGGTGAGGATGGCTGGGATGTGCCTAGAGCTGGTCTATCACAGCCACAGGGACAGCACCAGGATAAGCAGCTGAGAAAGAAAGGGGACTGGGGGGTACTACTACTGAGCCTGAGGCTCCAAGGAAAAACAGCTGCCCTTTCAGTCAGCTGTCCTGTGCCAGAGCCACGCTGCACCCACTGCCTTGGCAGGGAAAGCCCTGGGCTGTGCATACTGGATCTCCCACCCATGTGTGTTCGAGAGAGCTGATGGAGACAGACATGGGAGATTCCTAGGACATCCCTCCCTTGCATCTTCCTCACCCATTTTCTCCTTTTCCCCTCCGCAGTGATGAAAACACGGCTTGCAAGGCTGCTGCACTTCACCATCACCGCCTCCCTCAGTCAGGACAAAGCCCCTTAAGGGCTGCAGGGTTTTTGGGGCGGCCCCGTTCCCCACCGGAGGGCTCGGTCGGGTGGGTGAGCGGTGGTATCGGAGTGCCCTCTGCTGGCCCCAGTTCCGGACGATCTGGCCTGTCCAAGCCTTGCACACCCCCCAGCAGCCCCGGACAGCTGGGTCTTGGCTTGCCCCCACCGTGCCCTGACATCCCTGCCATGGTGGGCACCACTCCAGCAGCCACTCCACGAGCCAGCCCAGGGGCAGCACGGAGCCCTGCCAGTGTTGGGCCAGAGCCCCAGAGGAACCAGCGTGGTGGGGCAGGGACAGAAATGATTGTAGGTCAGCAATTGCTCTCCTGCTCACCAAATGCTGCAGCAGAGATGTGGCAGAGATTCCCTGTGACCTTTGAGATGTGTGCCCCATTCTGTGGAAGGAAAAGTCCATCCTTTCCTCCTTAGCTCCAAGAGGCAGGAAAATGAGAGTTGTGGTGAAAGGGGCAGAGGAAGAGCATTATCTCTCCCTTTAGGCTTGGTGCCATTCAAATGGTTGACCCTGTGAATAAGTCTCCACAGAGCTGGGGCAAAACATCCTGACCATTTACCTGTTCCAGGTGATTGGGATCTTCCATCACACTGGGATGTGCATGCATCTTAGTCTCTTATTCCTCATGCCAGATTTTCCTGCAGAGCTTCCCTAGATAACTCCCAGTGTTTTGATTATCCCAGTCTTCCACAGTGAAACTGGCAGGGAAGACTGGAATCATTCTGCCTGGACCCAGAACATCTGGATTTGGACCTACCCGTGGATTCCTGAGTTATGCTAAGCTCCCAAGACTGAGTACACAGAGTGGGGGTCTGAAGTCCCTGTGGATCAAAGATGATTTATACCCCCAGAAAACCTGGCATGCTGTCTCTGGGCTCTGGAATGCAAAAGGTGACATTCAGTTGCACTCAGGAATGGAGAAAAGGAGACAGCAAGATGACAATCCAAGGAGCTCAGGTGCCTCTGTGGAGCTGGTCACTTGGTGCTTCAGTATGGTAAGCCATTCAAGCAGGGATCACACTGACCTGACAGATATGAGGTGAGCTCATTAGCAGTGCTCTTCTCAGGCTCCTTCAAAGCTCAAGTGCTGCAGAAACGTTGAACACCAGGTCTACTTACTATTCAGGGCTATTGTGAGTTGGAAAGAGGTAATGGAGACTGGTTATCCAGGGAGACGACTTGAGTTTGGGTCTGGGGGTGTGTTGAGGTATTTAGGTACCTCTGAGGAAGGGATGCAGTGAGGTGCTGAACATGCCAGTACCAGCAGGCAGACAGAGCAGAGAGGACTCCCAGAGGGGCCCTGGAGGAGAATCCCTGAGGAGAAATTTCCTCCCACATATCATGGGTAGGCAGCTGAGCCCTGCAAGCATTTCCATCAGGAACTGCCCTTTATAAATATTACAAAACAGTGACAGCAAAAAACCAAAAAAATCCTATGCAGTGGAAGGAAGGTTTTCTAAAGGAGAAACACAGGTGTGCTGCAGCCTCATCAAGGGGAACAGTGCTGTGTCCTGCACTGGAAGAAAATACTGAAATTGCTTAGATATACAGTACATCAAAAGACTTCATCATGGCAGCTCTCTGCCAGGGAGGGAGCTATGAGAGGATACCATTCTTTCCTGGCCTTCACTAGAGTAATGTAAAAAATAAGCTGACAGCATCCAAGGTGAAGTAAAAACTTCCCTTTCCCTCGGCTTTTCATTAAGCACTGCTGAAACCACTGCCCTCTCTCCCTGTCTGATAGTCATCTAAATGTCGAGCCACAGACAATGAGGAGCCAACCTCTGCTCCTATTAACCCAAAGTGCTGGAAGAATTGCAGGGCAGGAAAACTACTTTGCCTGGTAAAAATGTAAATGTCACTTTACAGAGGACAACTACAATCTGACAGAAAATCCATTGCCTCTTCCAAACACTTTGTGAGCTCTTTTGGATGCCATGCCATGGCTTGTTGAGCAAGCAAGGTGGAACACAACTGCTATTTTTCCACATCCATCTACTCAATCTCCATCTGCAGTCCATTTATCTGTCACTGGATGGGCCTGGCACTGCCACAAGGGCTCCCATTTTTAAAAAGCACCCAAAAAAGTGAAAGGCAGCCAAGACCTCCTTTCTTTCTCCTCACCAGACAAATTGAGATCCCTGAAATGTTGGCATGGATCCCATTCTCCATGGTCCCTTGGCTAAAACCCAACCAAAGTGGTGTCAGGCTGGGAGTTCCCTGGGCTCCTCTAAATGGAAATGATTTTCTGCAACTGAAATTGAGATCCCATCATCACACACTGGATCACTTCCAAGTAGCACAGAAGCCTTCAGCCTGTTTTCTCACCCACCAGGTACCAGTTACTACCAGGTAAATCAATACACTTTCCTAGTGTCCTGCAGCAGTGTTGGGGAACAGCTTTCCAGACATCCCAGGGTTTGCCAAGCTCCCAGGCAAAAGAAGCCTCTGGTGATTCCTGTGCCATCAAAACTGGACTTTCAGGAGGAGATCTGAGAGACAGATATCCACACCGAGGTCCTGGAACACTTTCTGTGCTGGCACAGACCACGTGGGAAACAAAGACCAGAATTCTTCTAAGATACAGGAAATGCTTTTTATCAGAGCACTACCCAATCCACCCATCCATTACTCAGTGACCCCCACTGTCTGCCAGACTGTTTTAATTCCTTTTCTGTGAATGCTTCCTGCCTTCACCACCCTGGAAGTTCCTCCTTAGACCAGGTGGGAGGCACAGGGCAGTGTGTGAAATAGTTAACTCCCTAGCTGAGGATGCCAAGCTCCATCAGCCATACCAGGGTTTCAAAAAAATAAGAACACTCCAGGTATTTCACACTCCAGGGCACTGAGGGCTCTCAGAGAACTCACAGCACTGTGGAAATAACCACAGAGAAACAACCAGGAGAGCAAATGAGAAAAAGAGATATAAAAAGGAAAGCAGAAAAATGCGCACATTTGAGAGCAGGGAAAGCACAAAGAGCAATGTGGAGATGCAGAGCAGCAGAAAGTGAGAAGATAAAATTATATTCACAGAGACCTGGCTTTAGGGAAAGAAAAGAGGAGGGAGCCATATAGAGGGGAAAGCACAGATGCAAGGAAAGAGAACACAGGGCATGGAAGGGAAGGGGGGAGTCAGACAGGGAGAAAGGGACGGATCTGGAGGGATTGCCTGATGTCAAATCTGATAGAAAAGAGGATTTATCTGCAAAAATAACCCAGATCTAAGCCACAGTTTCAGAGCAGCTGCGTGCACATCCACAGCACTATTTGCTCTCAAGCAAGAGAAAAAATGTGCTGGTGCAGGTTGCAAGGCAAAGCAGGGTCGTGCCGCACCAGGAGGCTGCCCATCAGCCTGGACCAAGGCGAAGGGAAGGCAAGGCAAGGGAAAGAAAGAAAAACAAGGCAAGGCAAGGGAAAGAAAGAAAGACAAGGCAAGGCAAAGAAAGGCAAGGGCGAGCAGGAGCGGCGGGTCCGTCCCTGTCCAGGGTGCTGACCAGAGCCTGCCCCCTCCAGACGTGGCCCGCTCTCCTTCTCCTGCCCCTTCCCCATCCAGAGGGAACGGGGACCTTGTCTGCCTGGGGACCGCAGGCAGACAAAAGCAGTGTGCTTCCCAGAGCTGAGCAGCGGGGCAAGAAACAGACAGTCAGCTACAAATAAAATATATTTTCCCCATTCCTCTCTCCTGCCAGTATTTTCAGCAGTGGGGCTGGCCTTTCTCAGGGCAGGACTGGATGACCAGCAGTGAAGTGTATGCACATGGTTGGGAAAGTGAATAAGGCACCTCTGGAGCTGCATTTCTGACCTGTCTGGACAGGTCATTGTATGGATTGGACATCCTGATTGTGAAAGACAGGCCTCACTCATCCTTGAACTAGCCTATGCACTCTGTCCCTGTTGCTGCTGGATCCCAGGCTTCCAGAGATATAGATGGGAGGATGGAATCACAGCTATCCCACCTGCACCTGATCCATTCAGATTATCTGACCAAGAATTGGCAGTCACAAGTGTGGCATGTCTTGGGCCATGTTTGCCACCAAGGAGCTTTTGGTGGGGAGGTATCACTCCACACCCTTGATGCTTACAAAAGGCTTAGTCTGAAAAGAGGTCTTAAAACTGTGGTCCACCCACAGGTGGACAGCTGCTCTGTCCACACAGCAGTTTGAGCTGTGACTGCAGGCTGCCAAGTCATTTTGAAAGATGAAAGGGCTTGGATAGAGCTTGGCCTCCTCTGCCCTCAGCTCTAGGATGTGTCTCTGCCTCTTTGCAGTGGCCTCACCAGGCCATTTTTGTTCTAGAGAATTGCAAATCAGCTGCTTCACAGAGAAGAAAGCAGTGCCCAGGACCCTGACAGAGCTACTCAATGGGCATCTACAAATGGTGTTGGCACAGCATTGCAGAACAAACCTGTCTTTTCCAGATCAACCAGGTATCACTGCTTTACTATCAGAAACTGGGTTTTTGATTCCAGCACCAATAGTCTGGACCAGAACAATGTGTTTTAAGAGCCAGCTGGACAAACATCTGATGGAATGGGTATAAGGTGGCTGGCCCTGCTGCAGGATTAGATAACCTCCTGATAGGCGAATAACAGCACCTCTCCAATGCTCTGTGATTCTAACATGTGACTAAGCCAGAGTGCAGTTTCCAGTCACACAGATCATTGTACTACCAAACCAATAACAACACACTTTTTCCCAACACTGAAATCTTGCCTATATGTCACGCATAGCAGAAACTTGATATGGCACAAACATGATTTATGCTATGTCCATGTAACAGCTATAAGCACCTTTCTCCAGGTCGCCATAAGAGGCAAAATGACCTCCAGGGATGCAGATGTAGGGCATCAGCTGGGTCCCAACTCCCCTGTGAACCAAGCAAATCAGGGAGCTTTTAATCAGCTGGGCCCATATTACTACAGGGTGCTGCCTGTCAGCAAGCCCAGCCCCATCTTTTGGGATGACTGAAGGCAGAAAAACAAAGCAGGAAGAATCAGAACAGCACAGTCCCAGGTTAGTTAGGATAAATTACCTGCCCTGTGCCACCCCTGCCAGCTCTGCTGTCCTTGGCTGTCCTGTGCCCAGTAGCTTGCTGGCTGAGTAGCCATCCCTCTCCGGTGGGCCAGTGCCACATGTTTAAGTTGGAACATTATTCTCCAGTTCTAGGAAATTGGATTAAGGGTCAGACAATACTGACTGTTATTTACCTTTGATTAAAACCAGCCCTCCTCCCTCCTGGGCCAGAGAAGCCAATGTTGCTGTTATTTACTCTGCTGCCAAACCTGGAGTTCAATCCCTGCCCTGCGGCACTCAATAAAAGTCAGCACAGAGGTGGGGGTGTGCAGCAGGCAGGGCTGAGTGGGTGGAAGGGATTATCCAAGCCACCATGTCCACTTAGTTTCTTTCTGCAGCCAGACACTGGCTCAGCAAGGACAGGGGTGCTCAGAGTGCCTGCCTCTGAGGAATCCAGCCAGGGTGATTGCAAGGAGGCCCTGTTTGCCCCCATGCCTGTCTCTGGGCCTCTCGCCTCAACAAATCCCCACTTCCACACAGCTTCCCTTTTTGTCTGTCCTTTCTCTCTCTTCCTTCAGCCTCCCCTCCCTGCCATGACCTCCCTGTTTCCCCTTTCTTCCTTTTCCTCTCTTCTGCTCCCACTCCTTCCCACCCTCTTCCCTCTAGTCCCTTTCTCATTCCTCTCATTCTCCTCCTTCCCTCTCCCCCACTCTCCAAAGCCGCTATTCCAGGACAATAGAGCAGATGGCAGGCTGTTTGTTTTATACGTCCCCTTGGAAAATCAGCTCAGATGTTGAATCTGTGACTTTTGCTAAAAACAGACACCGTCCAATACAGCTGAATGCCAGGGAGAAAGGAGAGGGTGTGGGGGGGGGCCTTCTTTCCCTACCAGCTGCACTGAGACTCTGTCTGCACCCCACACCATGTCTTTAGGAAACAAGTCTGTCAGCCCAGAGAGGAGCTTCTCCCCTGCAGAAAAAACAGTGTGGCAAGCAGAGAGCTTGGCCAGCTTCTACAGTCACTCCAGTCAAAGCTGATGGTGATGTGGGAAAGGTGGGGCAGTGTGCAAGGGGCAGACTCTTGTCAGCACATCCATCCTGCTCATTACCCCAGCCTGCTCCTTCTCTCAGTGTTTGTAGACGCTGAGTTACATGGGGTATGCTCAGGCAGAAGTCGTAGCACAGAGTAGAAGCTGATGCTCTTTGCCAGCCCCGTATCTCCTCCTATGCTACTGGGAGAGCCATGAGTGAGAAACCACCAGCCAGCAACAAGTGCGTGGAGAGGGGAAGACAGTCCTTGCCTTTCTCCTCCTGGCTTTCCCTGCTTTTTTTTTGAACCCCTAGGCCCCAAGGCCACCATTCATTATTAGCCAGCACAGCCATGCAAAGGATGTATATTTTTTCTTTTCTCTTATCCAAACCACTTGCTTCATCCCTCACATCTCCTTTCACATGTGCTTATACCAAACACCCTTCAGATCTTCACAGTATTTCTGGGTGGAAACTGTTCCTGAACTCTGCTCCTGAACCCTGCCTCTCCCTGGCCCAAAAAGCATCTTCTCCCTGCTTAGACATGACAATACTGTCTCATCGATCCTGTAAGCCCTCTCCTCCTTCCTCACCCTGTCTCTGTTTGTAAGTAATTTGGAATAGGCACCCTGTCCAGCACGAAGTACAAGCTTGCCTTGGCTCAGAACCAGGGCTGCTGGATTCTCTGCCAGTGCAGTTGCTGGATATTTCATGGCATATCCTCCATCTGATGCAACGTGGCCAAAGGCACCAGCTGCAGATTCTCTCTGTGCCCTGCTTCTGGGGATGGGATGGGGAAAGCAGGGTTTCAGAATAGCAGCATCTCTCCCCATCCAAATGCCCTGTTTCATCACACTTCTTTTTCCTACAGTGCTAAAATCAACACTGTCTTGTTTTCAAGCAGTGGCAGAAGGGTCAGGACCAGCAAATCCTGTTTAATTTGTTCTTAAAGTTCACTACAGATCAGATGCAGCTCCCAATGAAACCAAGAGAGGCTTAACCAAGGTAGCAGTAAAATCAGAAGAGGCTCCTTAGCCCTGCAAAATCCTGGAAGGCAATTTAAACACAAGAGATAGACAAGGAAGCCATTCTTGGGGTCTGTAATTAATCACTTACAGTTCAAACAGGGAGAGAGATAAGTTCCCAGCTTTCTTGGAGTCCAAGCTGGATCAAACACGAAGGGAAAAAAAATCTCAGGCTGTCAAGGAACCGCCAGCCTTAAGAGGCAATGCCATCTGAGATACAACAGCTCAGTTCTGCACTCCTTTAACCTCCCAGGTATTTAGGCAGAAAGTCTACAGGACAAATTCCTGCATAAGCTGGTGAGAACAGGCATAGTTACTCCAATATTTATGATGCTGCACTTCTTCCTGGGTCTATGGCAACACCAGCATCCTCTTCAGTGGAGTGTATTGTTTGGCAGAGGAGAAAATTCCAGTCAGTCTGAGATTCCAATTGCTAGCAGGAAAGATGTAAGAATGGTCCATGACTCCCTGTGACCATGCACTTACTGGAGTAGTTACCCACCCTCCTTCAGCTTTGCATCCCTCAGAGAAATGTGTAGAGCCAGCTGTCAAGTTGGGTTTTTCAGAGATTGAAGACAAAAGAAATTTAACAAATTAATTAAAAGAGCTGTTGATCCCACTCTGGACTGTCTGAAAAGCCTGCATTGCAAGCAAGGGCAGAAGTAGTAAATTAATAAGCTAAATCTGTTTTAACACTGATGAAAAGCCACTGACTTATCTGGAGTGTTATTTAAAAAAAGAAGAGGTTCAGGGCCAACCAAACTGATCTCACCTCTTCCAAGGTGCACTCTGTCTCACAGGCTGGCATCCTCGGTGGCATTGGTGAGCTGCAGTTGCCCTGATGACAAAAAAAATCCAGAGCTGGGGGGCCAGGCAACACTGCCTTTCCTACTCTTGCTGGGCAGCCCCCAAGCAGCACTTTCAATGACTGTTAAAATTCCCATGCTCGTCCAAGGCCTCGCTTGGTGGTTTCTTTCCTTCCAATCTCCTTTCTTCCTGTTCCTATTTCTCATCTTTTGACTTCTGTCTGATAAACTGAGCAGTTTTTGAAGACTGCCTCCTCAGCAAGAAGCCTGGGGAGAGCACTGAAGGCTGCAGTCTGGGTACAAGTTGGGCAAATCCCACAGTGGCTCAGGAATCTGGTTTTCCTCGGCAGCAGAGCTGTTAAGAGAAGTTGGCACCAGAGACAGAACCGTTGTCTAGTGTTGCTATTCTTCTCTCTCCCCTTCAAGTCTTTAGCAACAACTGCAGTTTCCCACCTATTTCAACTAACTTCTTTCCCCCTAAAGAAAGGACAGTCATTAGCATTTTTTTGCACTGTCAAATAGGGCTTTTCTTATAAAAATTCTTCATGCTAAGGGGAAAGTGAAGAAAAGATATTGTTAACATGAAAGCCTTACTTAATATTTTACATTTCAAATACTGTAACTGCTTTTTTTTTCCTCCTCCTTCTCCTTTTTCAGAATGTTCAGTACACAGTTTAAACATCATTAATAGTGCTAGTTGCTATGGTGTTGGGCAGGCAGAGGTGTCTGTACTTGAAACCTTGAACTACACTTAATGTTGTACAACAACAGGGTCATGCCAACACCCTTGACTTTGACCCTATTTTTCCCAGTAAAATATGAAGACCATGTCTCCTCTCCTTTTCGCTCTTGGGAGAGGGTTTTTTTACCCCCTGCAATGAGGAAAGGAAGTGAGAGCTAGAGAAAGGTAGAAACATAAAATTAAAAAAAAAAAACTAAAAAAAATACAAATTTAATAGCCTCAGCGGAACCTTTCCAAAATCTTTGTTACATCAAGAGAAAGAGAATAAAAAAAGACAGCCCCCTGAAAAGTTTCACATGAGATTGTTTCTCATTTTCCCAAGCAGCTAAACATTTTAATAAACTAGGAAAATGAGACTGTAAAACCACAACATCTGACAGCAAGCCCCAGGGGCAGGAACCATTCCTGAAACTAATTTTAACTCATGTTTTAACGTTGATCAGATTTCATGTGGTGAATGTCCCATTAAGCTGTCTCTCTGTTCTTAGAGAAAACCTGGTTTCTTTTGTTGAAGCTATTTTCTTTCCAGCGTATTGTCGTCACAGGCATAGCAGGACTTTTCTGTCATTCATTTCCCTGCAACCCAAGAGATGCCTGCCCCAGACATCTTCTCATCTGTTCTGTTTCCTTATGAGACAAGACATTTTCCACAGAAGTGGCACTTAACTGCTCCAACAACGAAATCCAGTCTTAAACGGGTCCCCACGCAGCCACTCAAGGATTCAACCCATTAAACATCTGATCTTCAGCCATGCAAAAGGCACCAGGTCAATTCAGACCAGCTGAAGTCAGGATGCAAAGCAAGCTTTCAGTTTCTCTGCTTTGCTTTTATCCCAGGGAAGTGAAGCTGCTGTACCAGTTTCCTCACATGAATCGCATTTTGCTCTGATTGTCACCAGGACATCTACAGACAGAACCAGATTTTTAACTCAAAGACTCTATTAACATCAGCTGAAAAACTGAATGGGGAAAAAATGACATATCCAGGTAGTGTAGGTTTCTCTCGAAGACTCATTCCTTCTCACAAAACCTTATTTCATCTTCTGGTTGTGTTCAAACCTGACCACTGTTCCTGTGGGGCAGGACTTCTTGGTGCTGCATCCCTCCTCCTTCAATAGCTGTGTGTCTGTTTTGTGCCACGTGGATTCTTGGCTGGCGTAGCCGTGTGAGCCAAGGGCTTTCCACAACTCAAGGAATGCTCACTGGCACCAGCTCACTCCTGAGCCTGCTCAGGATGAACTTCTACTTCAAAGGCCTGTTGTGCAACAGAAGAAAGCAAGTCTGTGTGCTGCCACACAAGCTGACTAAATGCCACTAAGAATGGCCATGTTGGAAAACAGTTCTACAAGCTCCTGCCTTCTGTTTTTCCCAGAAATTAAAGTGCTCGTTCCTTTTTACATCCCCTTTTGCAGAGGTTGAAGGTCTTTCTGATGTCTTTTCTTTAAACTTTGTGTGCACTGTGTAGGAGATGCTGGTGCTTGGGGGTGGAAGGAGGTGACAGAGTGGCCAGTTTTCAAAACAGAAAAGCCACAGTGACAGTAGCCTTTGGCTCTTCCAGCCCACCAGCAGCAGGCTTAGTCACATCAGCAGCATCAAAGCTGAGCAGCTCTTTAGAGAAAGGGCATTTGTCCTTTCATCTGGAGATTACAGGATCTCTCACAGATCCCAGCAGTCTGTTTTCAAATGCTCTTTAAAGAAAAATACCTGTTTGCGGCACCACCTGCCATTTGAAACAGCCTCTTTGCCTTCCAGCTTTTCCTGCAAAACCCTCCCCCAGCCACTTCACTGTGTGTGCAAGGACAAAATGATGCCAAAGTTCATTCCCCAGAAAGGACCACTGCCCAGCTTTCACACCAGCCACTGTATTGAGAAAAGGACCCTTCACAAACATGCCAGAAAGCTTGTAACCTATTTGGGTCCACTCCTTCCCCTTGTTGTGCTCAGCAGTGAGAGCAGGAAGGCAGAAAGCTGCTAATAGCATCTGGAGGAAACCCACAGAGATAAAAAGCTCTTTGCCTTGCTGTTTCCATTCCTTCATGACTTAATTTTTTTGGTTGGGGACAGAAAAGGTTATAAAGCTGTAACCTCTAATCCGCTCCTGAGCAATCCTTCTCCATCTCTTCCTTTCTCCTCCCTTTCAGCCAGTTCTAATCCTTTATGTCTCTTCTCACAGATAGGAGCTGGAGTCTAATCTCAGACGACAGGTTGGTAATTAGAGCAAGAGATTATCCTGACCCCACATCAAGAAGGTAAGAGGAGAGGAATAATGCAGCACCATACAAGATCAAACCTTCAACATTCAATGCGGGAACCATCCCCATCTCACTCGGTTTCCTCCTGGCTCCCTTACCCTATGCCCTTTCTTTTGTCCCAGCAGAGCCAGGGATTCCTGATTCTTTGTACTTCCTGCCCATCTCCTTTCTGTTGAGCAAAGACTAAGCTTTTCCAGGATTCATTCAGCACAGAAATAGTCAAATTTCCCATCCCCATAGACTTTGACTATGCAGAGACTCAGCAGGTCTGTGGCTGCAAAGTGTGGGCAGTAGGAAAAGCAGATATGGAGGAAGAGCCCTGCTCAGAGAGAGTCTGCAGCCACGGCACACTGCCACCCATGAGGAGCTGGGCACCAGGTACACACACACACAGAGGCCCCTTCTAGTCCAGCAAGATACAGCCAGAGCACAGAGCAGCAGCAGCAAGTCCTCATCTCTACCCTGATGTCCAGCAGTCACTACCTGATCCTCAGTCTGCTCAGAAGGCATACTGCTCCCATCCCTTGCACATATCCCAGCACAGATGAGAAGCTAATTCATGCGTCCAGCCCATCGTATCCATCTTTGGATCAGACCATATCTCTTGTCCTGTGTCACCAGGATTGAGCGAGAACCAAGAAAGCCATCACAGAGTCCCAAGACCACCACAGTGAAGGTGAAATTGGGAGCACCAAGCTTCTTCACTCCCTACAGGTGAACAGGTGTCACCTAGATCCACTGTAGCTGAGGGTCAAGAATCACCAGCCAACAGCCTGCAGGCACCAAGAGGTCTCAGGATAGAGGTGGCAGTGGAGTGATCGAAACCTGCTGAGGAGAAAGCAAAGGTCAGAAGACAGTTTTTACACCAGTACACAGCTAGAAGATGGAAGACCTCTCCCTCACGCCCCATTCCACATCAGGCACTCACCCTGCACCACAGAGCTCAGGACTAGTTGTCTTTTCTCAGCATTCCCAAAGATGTCTTTTCTCAGCAAAGCCTCCCTCTCATACCCAAATCCAGCTCTAGCCCATGGAGCCAAAGTCCAGAGCTCACCCTGATCACGGGCAGGGAGATGGGCACTGCACCAGTTCCTGCTACATGTTTCTGTTGATGCTCTTTCCACCACCTAGCTGCTTCCCACCCCTGCTATCTCCAGCCAGGAGCTTCCTACTCAGGCTCTGCAAATAACAACTTTAGGTTTGTTCATTCAAAGAAGATAAGGTAAATCAAAGAACAGTTTTGTTTGCAGTCAGCCCGAAGTGAACTTTTTTCTTTTTTCCCTTCAGTTTTCTCAGCAAAGCATAAAATGAAAAAACAAGCAATATTTCCCTTCCTGAGTTTAAAAGAACATTTCTGTTCCTGTCCCTGAGGTAAAAGGTTAGCTTGTTCAGCCTTAAAATGGGAAATAAACAGCAATACTTTGGGCTTAGGCATTGTCCAAATAAAATGTTTTGAATGCTTCGTTTCTTCCCACTCACCCAAAAAGGTCTGCAAAGTTTATAAGGGTTCACAAACAGCTTAATGCTGGGGTGCCCCTCACCCAATAAAGCCATGTGACTGTAAGGTTTCTGTCTCTCCCTCTATTTCTCCTGTACCCCCCTGGGCTGCCTCCCCCTCCCAGCCTGTTGTCTGAGGGCTCACATAGCAGCAACACCCAGAGCATTCATGCCCCATACCTTGAGGGATCCTCCTGAGGCGAGAAGGGGCCACTGAGCTCAATGACATTGAGTTTGTTCTCAAACACACCATAGCTGAGGGTGACCTACAAAGCGGTGAGAAAGGAATAGAAATAATGAGATGAGCTCAGCAGCAAGGAATTTGCAGTGGATGACAAAAACTCCCATTCTAGTTCTTTCTCTGCTGGCTTAGCCTCTGCTTTCCACATCTCTCCCATCTTCCTTGCCATGATGGCCCACCTTACTAGTCCTTTACCCACTAGTCCTTTGCAAGGCAGACACAGTGCCATTTCCAAATCAATCATCATTTCTGCTTGTCCTTGTGCCACATTCCCCCAGGGATGCCCTCAATCCTCCCATCACTCCCCATACATGCGCTCCCCACCACTGATCCCAGGGCACCATGACTGGCAACCATGCTGCAGGCAACATCTGCTCCTTATTTCAAAGAGATATTTGTCAGGAAATCCTCCCCAGAAGAGCAGATGATTGATTCAATGCACATCAGTGCCATCAGTGGAACAACATGCCTGTAAGCTCCCCTCCACTTCTCCTTCCTCACACACCTCCTACTTGCTTCCTTTCCCCTCCTCACCTGCTGTGTGAGCTGAGAGGTGGGGATGAGCTGCAGATTCTCCAGGTGGGAGTGGAAGAGTGCACTGGGAATCAGCTGCCCCCCGACTTTGCACTCGATGATGTAACCCACGGTGCAGTCATCAGGCAGGCGGATGAGCTCGGAAGTGCTCAGGAAGTTCCTGCCACTGGAAGAGAGCAGGGCTGCATGGATTAGGAAAAGGGTAGGGGCAGATGTAGGCATTCACTTGGGTAGGAGATTACTGAAAAGCAGAGTAAATCCTGTAACTAGGCAAACAGTCCCTGAGTTCCACCTGCAAATACTCAGGAATGAACTTGCTCTTTCACCATTCCCAGCCATGCTGTCCCTGATACATAATCCAGGTCCTTGGTAGGCTGATGCAGAAAGCTGACAAACCTCACTGAGTCTTCCCACTTCTCCACGTGTCTGGTGAAGTGCTCTGAGCCACTGGGGGGTCAGACAAGCCACAAGAGAAACAGTGGGAGCACATGGCCAGGTCCAGGGGGGACAAGTAACAGGACATGCAGCTTAGATAAGCCATCTACTGTAAATGTAATACCACATACTTTGCTACCTTTTGATGACAGGCTAAACCAAATTTTAAGGCTTCTGGAATTGGAATTACTTACACAGTACGAAGCACTGTCTACTACAACAACCCCCAGCAAACTGAAATGCGTTTTAAGCATTTTTAAAACAGTAGTGACAGACTGTATGCCAGGTTAGGCATTGTCCATCTGTGCCACTTTTGCTTTACCCTAGATCACAGATCATCCTCTTGACTGGGCCTACCATAATATACATATCATGGGCTTTAGCTAAAGCAGCCACCTGGCGTGGATCACATCTGTCCTTCTGGGTACGCTCACATAAGGCTGGCGTAGCCAGTGTACGTGCCTGTGGTATAACCTAGGGCATCATCTTGTCCTAAGCTGGGATAACACACCTTGGGACTTACACCTGTTCTTCATGCACCAAGCTGAGGAAATGACAGTGGACATCTGAGAAGCCAGAGGGCTTGGGGTGAGGGAACAGAAAATTAGCTCAGGAGGGAGGTCAGAAAGCTGGAAAGAGGCAGATGAAGGGGAGATGAGATACGCAGATGGGAAAAGAGTCAGAGGAAGCTGAAAGGAATGGGAAGGAGTGTGGGGTGTAACCAAGAGCCTTAAGGAAATGAGGAGAGAGGAGTACATCATCCCATGACCATGTTTACTGATGTGCCTGCTCTTGCCAGCTTTCCATCAGTTGGCAGACCCACCCACTACATCCTTCCTCCAGTCTCACATCTTGCAGATGTGCCGCACACAGCACTCTGCACCTTTGCAAACACCACATGCACAAATCCAGGTCTGATACTGCCAGGAATTAATGTGCAGCCATGTTGCTCATCCCCAAAGGCTCCCACACCCCCCAGCTCACCTGGCCCAGGGCACCATCTTCCTTGCCAGCTTGCGGCTGATGCAGAACCCAGCCCCTCCCGTGGCAAACCAGAAGCGCACAGATTTCTGGAGAGGAAACAACAGAGAAAAGCAATGGCAGAGGCTCAGACAATACCATACTCCCAGAGGTGGGAATGCTGGAATTCCAGCTTTGACATCAGGACAAACACAGCCCTATTGTCACCCTAGCCCCTGACTGCTGCCCAGAAGAAGGACCTACTAGCAGTACAGCATGGATTTTCACTTCCTTATAACTGGAACAGCCAGTTGCTCCTGCTGGCAACAACAGGTGGGGTACCCAAGGCAGGCTTATGTCCTGTCAGACATGTACCCAAAGGCAGAGCCCCTTGGATCATCAAATTTAGTGAACACCTACAGCCATGTTCAGATAAGATGGCAAGGTTTTCAGCTGTTGCCATTGCTCTTGGGACCTGTTTCTCCTTGCAATACTGCACTGGTTTTGGCCCGTGTAGAGTTAACTTTTTCCACAGTGGCTGGTGTGGGGCTGTGTTTTGGATTTGTACTGAACACAGAGTTGATTATACAGAGATGCTTTTGTTATTGCTAGACAGCATTTACACACAGCCAAGGCCTTTTTTGCTTTTCTACTGCCACACTGGTGAGGAAACTGGGGGTGCAAGGGAGGTTGTGAGGAGACACTGCCAAGACTGGTGACCCCAGCTGACCAAAGGGATATTCCAGGCCAAATGACATCCTGCTTAGCATATAAAGTGCGGGGAGAAGGAGGAAGAGGGGGACATTTGGAGTGACAGTACTTGTTTTACCAAGTCACCATTACATGTGATGGGGCCCTGCTCTCCTGGAGGTGGCTGAACACCTGCCTGCCTGTGGGAAGCAGTGATTCAATTCCTTCTTCTACTTTGCTTTTGTGCATGGCTTTTGCTTTCCCTGTGTTCATCTCAACCCACAAGTTTTCTACTTTTTGCCCTTTTGATTCTTCCCCTACTCCCTCTGGTGGGGAGAGTGAGTGAGCGGCTGCGTGGGGCTTGGCTGCTGGCTGGGGTTAAACCACAACAAATGTGAGCCAGAGCACCAACACAACCCAGTGTCCCGCAGCACCACCACAGGCTGTACCGTCTGGTTGTTTGGCAGCGTTTCAGAGGCCCTGATGGGTCGGTTCAGGCTGGGTTTGCCCAGGTAAACATCCCACGTCTCTGCGTAGGAGGACAAGAGCTTCAGGAGCGCCCGAGGGTTCAGGTAGTTGTCATCATCCAAGTGGCAAAACCAGCTGGGGCAAATGGGAAAACATAAGAAGTTTGCAGTAAGGATGGTACCTCTTGCTCTCAGGGGTGCCCCCATGGCAGCCCTGCCTCACCTCAGGCCGCTGGCCAGGAAGGCGTCAAACTCTGCAGCCATCTTGCAGGACAGAGCCAGGTGGCTGTGCTCAGCCGAGCAGTTGGTGAAGATCACATGGTCACCTGCCAGAGGAGGTGAGAACTCAAGAGCCAGCCCACCTTGCACTGTCACACGGAGGACATCTGGGCAGGAGGGAAGGGGTTTGTTCACAGACAGTCTCCTCATGGCTCCCCAAAAGGTATCCAAGCCCACGGTGACATGGATTCCACTCCTCCTCCTACCAAAAGATGAAACCTGGACAAAGCCAAGAAACGTGGCCAACACTAGAATGCCTGTCATCCACACTTCCACCCTGCCCACTGCCAACCATGATGCAGAGGTTGAGAGGCTCTGTCATGTGCTGCTTCTACACATGGATGCATTAAAGCAGACAGCACCCTGCCTCCAGTGGGCTGCATGCTCTGGGGTAAGCCAACTACAAAAAAACATCACCACCACACACACAGCAAGGGGCATTTGAACGGACAGTGCTGGTGCAGGACAGCCAGCCCTCACACCAGACCCCCTCTCAAGGCCAGGGCAGTTCAGGGGCTGAAGGTGGAGTAGAAAGGTAGTGTCATAGGTCATTACCCATTCTCCTTTTCAAGGCACCGTCTTCTTCATCAGTGAAGATGTAGGTCTGGGGAAACAAGGAAAAGAGATTACTCTCAGGAATGGAGCTGGTACTGTCCCTGGCTGCCCACTTCTTCCTCCCACAGCTGGACACACTCGGAGTAACATGGTTACCCCACTCTATCCTCTGCTGCTGTACCCACTCCAAGGCAGCAGACGAACAGAAGGATGGCTGTGTTCCCTCTTCCTGCAGGGCACAACCACCAGCGCTTGTGTGGCTTCATTTTCAATGCCATCCCACTGCCTTGGGAACAGGGGACCCATGGCACTTAGTGAGGGGGAGAGGTAGCCCTGGATTAGATGTCAGTGGTAGAAAAATTAAAGCATTGTGGTTAAATGATGCTTGGGTTAAAAGAACATCTGCTTTGTGTGTGAAGTGTGCACAGACCCCTGCCATTTTCTGCCCCCTCCTCCTCCTCCTCCCCCACTCCCAGGCTCCTCTAATCCCCCTTGCTGCCATTATGTTACACATCTCCCCCTCTTCAGAGCCAGGCGAGGATCAGGGCTGGTGGAGAAAAGCTTTCCTCAGGCAGAAAATGAGCTTTCATGAAATGAAAAAGGAGTCGCGAGCCGTAAACAGCCTCCCCACCAGCTGCCCACAGGCTGGTTAAACACAGCACCTGCGCAGGCACAAAGGGAACAAGGCAGGCAGACAGCAGCTCCAGGAGCCATCACTGCTCCCAAAGGCTCTGGCAGGGAGACACGAGTCTCTACATCCCCCCACACCCACCCAGCATTTGGGAGATACATCCCTATCCTGAGGACATAGCAGGAGAAATGTTGTGTACCTGAAAAAAAGGCAATGAAGGACCCTCAGAGATCACCTGGCTCAAGCAGAGACAGCAGGATGGTTCCATGATCTCAGATGGATGAGCTAGAGCGCTTGGTGAATTACTCTCCAAGAGCTGAGCTGCAGCAATGGAACACACACACATTCCTACTGCACCCACCAGTAAAATCTCTTCGTTAAAACCACTTTCAAGGATCATGTGACAAGAAGCAATTAGCCAAGTCCCAGGTAAAGGAACTGCTCTGGGTCAGGGGACCATATCAAAACCTTCAGGCAAAGCAGGAATTGTCAGCAGCATGGGATTTCCCTTGCCAGCATGTCAGAGTTAGAAATTTCCACTATGGCAAATATTTTAATTTTAAGAAAAACAAAATCTGAAACTGTTGAAACTTTCTGACATTTTCAAAAAAAACCCCAAAAAAACCCAAAAAAATACTGTTGCTGGAAATTACTTGCTTACAGAGATAAAACCAACTAGATATCACGTGTCTAATAAACTTCACATTTGATTAACTTAAAATAGCAATCTGCATCTTTTCCAAATTTTCTACTTGTAAAATATTCTGAACTTCCCAGTTTTCTCTTGATGCAAGATGTGAAATGGTTTTTTTTGCAGTTATCCAACACATTTCTGTGGAACCCAACGATGAAAGTACACAGTCAACACAGGCAACTCCAGACTGTCCAAAATAACTGGAAAAGGGGAAATATGAGTGTGGGGACCAGGCAAGTCTGATTTTTCTGGCACTTTCAAACTTTGATCTCCATGGCACACTTGGCTGTGCTTGAGAAATGCAAAATACATCACAATAGCACATGCAGCTGCCTTCATCTTCATCTCTCCACCCCTCACATCCCTGAGGATGGGAAACCTGGAACAGCAGTTGCTGCCAGAGATGAAGTACAGAAAGTATCCCTCCATTCTGGGGTGAAGAAGATGTCTGTGTAGGAAAGGATGTCTGCTGGAGAGCAGTGCAAGCAGTGCTATGGAGTCACTGTGTCAAGCAGCTTTTTCTGGCAGATCTTTACGAACCTAAGAGCCCTGGGAACAGATAAACACTAGACTTTGAGACCTCCTCATCCCGAACTGGGGAAACAGCCTAGCAATAAAAAATTGGGAAAAGGGAATAAAGATGTGGAATCTAACAATCCAGCACCATGTTCATTGCCTAGACTCCCAGGGTATCCTTTTTCTATGAAGAAGCCCTCTCCAAAATGCAAACACATCAGCCTGTCATGTCCTGCACAGAGAACAGATTCAAAATCTGTGGTGTGTTCGCATCACTGAAAATCTGAAAGCCAGTTCAAGATGGGCCATTCAGAGGTTTCATTTCAATAGGCTGGGTGTGGAGGCTCCTAAAAGGAGGGGAAGCGCTAGAAATATTTCGTGTTACCAAACCACACCAGAAGGCTGGACTTACCTCCATCAAAACTACTGGGGCCAGGAGTGTAAGTCACACCAAGATTCTGCCCAGCTAAACAATAATCAGAACCCACACTTCTATTTAGATTAAGCTTTTGCTGAGGAAAAGGCCTTTCACTAAAATGACTTCCATATCAATCTCCAGTGGGAAGTTTGTCATGATCAGTTCTCAAGAGACAGAGCATGGTTGGGCAGAGTGCCCATCTCACACTTCCCGATCTCTCGCCAACTGCATGTCTTCAGATTAAACAGAGCAGTTTCAGGGAGAATCTCTCGAACTCACATTTTCTACCCCAACAGAGTCCAACAGAGGATTTTTAATTCAGCTCCCATACACTCTGTCCTTGCCATCAAAAGCACAGCTGTTCCTGCCTCCTGTTACAGTCACCTAAGCCTGACCTGGGAGGTCTGGGTTGCTTCCCCCAGAAGAAAACCATGCAGCTCTGAAGCCACGCTTGGCATCAGCCACACAGCCAGCTGCTAAAACGTCCCTGCTGGCCACTGGTGGAGAAAGACTCACTGAATTGATCTCCAGCCACGATTAAGGGCAAGTGAGACACTAAAATGCTGGATCAGCCCTAGGAGAAGGCAGCCTCTGCACATCAGGACTTCTGAGACCTGAATTTCTCCAAGACTGGCTCCTAAAGCCTATGTCTCTCCACAAGGACTCAATAATAGGAGGTCTGGTTCACTAGTCCTGTCCTCACAACAATTAAATGTCCTTTGCAAATTGAAAATTGTCCTTTTTTTGCTAAGCGAGGTTTTCTATATTGTCAAATTTTCAAAACTAACCCCTTCCTGTAAACATAAAAAAACCCTTAAGCAGGAATAGATTAAAAAAAACTGCCATGTACTTCTTTTTACCTCTCTTTCTGCTCCCACTCTCCTTCCATCAAAGCCATTTCATAAAAAAAGCAAGAAAGAAGAAAAACACAGAAAATTGAGGAGGGAGGAGGAAAATACCGAGCTTGCAACAAAAAATGGTAACACTGAAAAAACTCTGTTTAAAAATGAGCGACACTCCCATTCTACCCCTTCCTTCCTATTTTCCTGCTTAGTCTGTGTAGCTTTCCAGAGGCTAGCAGCAGCATGGAAAATACAACACCTCTTCCAAGGTTTGGACATCGTTGCAGGCCAGAGAAGATCAGATGAATCTGGGGAGCCTGTATCTAATTCCTGTCATCAGCAAAATGGCCAGACAGTGATTTGTCAAAGAAAGGAGGGCCAGGTGACTTGCTCCTTAAAAACCCACTGTGAAGGTCCCACAAGCAATATCCCAATGCCAGTGCAGCCATGTGGTTGGGTTTGGTTTCTCCAAGGATTTGCTGGGCTGGAGCTGGCCAGAGAGAAGAAGTGCATCTGGAGGAGGAAGCAGGGCATATCAGATGCTGAGAGGGACACACAGCCAGGAGAGGAAGCATGCTCAAAATAGGACATGGCTTCCTGTGACGACCGCAGCAGACCAGACAGTTGCAGCACCATGAAGTGGAAAACCACCCTTACCCAGAAAACCCTGCATTGCTTCAGGCACTCTCCTACCCAGTACCTCCGCCCCCGTCCCCCTTCCTCGCTGGGGCCTGAATTTGCCTTATAGGCACCCATCACACACAGGCAGAGGCAAAAAAAAACACCCTTCAGGGCAGCCACAGGATTTCTTCTTTCTTGAGGAGCAGCTCTGCGAGGGAGGGAGAAAAGCACAGGAGCTCTGGGGAGTAGTCCTGCCCACCAGTAAGCCAGCCTGCACAGCACCACCACTAATGTGGTGCCCCACATCAGTTTCTCTGGCAGGAAGGAAACTCTCCAAACTGTTTTAGCAAAGGATGGAAACACAGGGCTTCTAGTTAAAAAAAAAATTCAAAATCAAAAATGCACCCGCATCACTTCAAGATCATGCATGTGAAAGCACATGTACAAGAAAGGAAAGTATGGATTGTGCTGATGTGCTGTGGGGTGAACAGGGCTAACTACAGGAGGTCCTCCAGAAGCCTCCTTGCCTTGTTCTCTTGCCCACTGCACTGCGCCTTTCCAGGGCAATGGGTGCCCAGGCACAGTGTAGATATCCTGACAAAGGGCCAGGGGAGCCCATCAGCCCCAAACCCAACAAACTCATGGCACTAGGAGGCAGAAAGCCACCATTCCATACAGACATAGGACAGGCCGTGCATTCAGTCTGGTATATGGCATTTTCACCAGCTTTTCCCATGAAGCAGCTACTGGTGGAACATTTTGCTGGGTAGCATCTCCCTTTGAATGTGAAGTGAGACACAGAAAAGTACTGAGGGGCACTCAGTGCCCAGCTTCCCCTTCCCCTGGCTTTTATCCCCTTGCCCTGAAACCCCATCCCTACCCTATTACTAACACCTTCTCTCTGGTCAGAATCCATACACTCACCTGTTCGCTGGCCTGGGATATCCACGTGTCCAGGAGCAGCTCTATCCTGCTGTGATGAAACCTCTTGGTCGTCTTCACAGCTATGAAAATGTCCCCAAGCGCCAGGCTCCCCTCAGTCCTGTGTACCTCCGGAGGACGGAGTTTGAGGTCCTTCTGCCCCTCTGGGCTCCCTTCGCTCTGCCCCTCTGCCCTCTCCAGCATCCCCTCCCCGATCCCCGGGTACTGGGCTGCTTCCCGAGCCCCACGGTGCCGCATGGAGAGGAGAGCCACGCTGGCGAGGAAGACTGCGGCTCCGGAGACACCACGGACGAGCCGGCGGCCCATGGTTCCCAAAGCGATCCCGCCGCAGCCCGTATCCTATCCAACCAGGACAAATTCTGCCTGTACCTCCACGTGACGCTGTCTGCTCTTCTCGAAGCCTCCGAAGGGGCAGGATTAGTCAAGAGCAAGGTCTGAACAGGATGTGGTCAAGGAACAGGGTGGGCAAAGACCAGGAAGCCAAAGAGTCAGCAGACCGGTGAAGCAGGGGGGATTTTCAGTACGGAGGGCCCAGTGACCCAGAGAGGCAGGGACAGACTGGAAAATACTCCGAGGAGACGTGGTTGGCACAGCGTGCCAGGAGGAAAGCGAGCATCCCTGCTCCCCATGGAGCGTCTGAGTGTCCCACGCTGGGTGCTGAGGGGGCGGAGGAGATCAGATCCATGAGTGGGACGAAGGCATCGGCTGCCCAGAGGACACCAGCCCATAGAGGGGAGCCAGCAGCCCCGGCAGCAGGCAAAGGGACGTGTCCGGGCTGCCTCTCCACCTGCTCCCTGCCGCAGCTCCCCTCCTGCCAGCCCCGGTCCCGCCTCCGGGCACGGGGCGGGGCAGGCCCGGCCGAGGAAGAATGGGGAAGGGGGCAGGCCTCAGTCCGGAGCATCCCCGCTCTGGGACAGCTCCGGGCTGACAAACGGCCGATCTGGGAGCACACACCTGTTGCTTGACCGATTTCCCCGCTTTTCCGTGACAGCTCAGCCCGATCTCTGCAGCTCTGCTCACCCCCGTGCTCTTGAGAGAGAGGGGACGGTGACACTCATGTGGGCTCTGGTGAAGTTAAGGTGCGGGGTCTTCTGTTCTAGCAAAGAACGATTTTTCCCCAGGAATTCCCTCAGCCCCTCTTTGCCTATGGACACCGGTCTGATTTGCTGCCCCTGCCCTTTAGTCCCAGCTTGCCTCCCAAAGCAGGATCCTGTGTTCCCTGCTGTCCCTCCCTCCACCACACCCCAGAGTCTCAAGCTGGGCTGTGACCCCACTTCTGACACCCATCTCCCAAACCATGACTCTGCTCCGGAAGGTGCCTCTTCCTCTGCCTCCAGCCCTGCAACCCCTGCCCTCTGCCCCAGCTCACATCCCCAGCAGGATGTCCAAGGACATTCTGCTGCCCAGGTGGCTGCAGAACCAGTGAACTCACAGGAAGAGGTACACGAGCAACCATGAGGAAGGGCCTGCTGCCTCCCTTTCAGCTACTGAATCACAGAATCACTTGGGTTGTAAGGAACCTTAAAGATCATCCAGTTCCAAGCCCATTGCCCCAGGCAGGGACACCTTCCACTAGACCAGGGTGCTCGGAGCCCCCTCAAAACTAGCCTTGAACATTTCTGGGGGAGCACGGGGGGTGTGCGCAGTGTCACTGCTGAGTTCATATCCCACCCAGGTCCTTGCCCCCTGCAGCAGGGCTGAGCTCAGCTATTTGTCCCTTGTGGCTTTTGTGCTGTCCAAGATGTAGCTTCCCTCTCCCTGGGCAAGGAAAGGTGATGTCCTCTCTCTTTGGAAAACCTCACAGACCTGCAGGCACAGCAGCAAAGTGGCACCTCCAGCTCCTTCCTCATCCCCTGCCTTCAACCCTGGTCTCCCCTGAGCCACCTTCACTTCCAGCCCTCTCGTTGCCAGCAGGGGATAGGGATATCAGAGACCCTCAAAAGGTGTGAGAGCCCCTCCCAAGGACAAAGATCACCATGGAAGGGAAAATTTGGGGTCAGCACCACAGATTGCTGCATGCTTTTGCTGGTTCAGTATGATACGAGGTAGATGACCATGCAATCCCCTTCACAATACCTGTAGGGCACTTTACAGAGTAGCCAGAAGGATACAGAGAGACAACCAGCCCAGGAGGCAGGGTGATATCCACATCCCCATCTCAGCTTCCCTGTGCAGCAACCATGGGGACAGCAGGATGGTAGTGCTCTACATAAGCTGCTGAAATCAGAGCGCCTCCTCAGGGAGCTACAAGCTGTGGGCATCCAATCTCAGCATACCAAAAAAATAAAAGTAAAAAGTACTAAGTTGGGCCCCAGGAGAATTGGTGGGGGTATGGAATGGCTCCATGTGGAAAAGGACACTACACCTCACGCACATCTCAGATCATTGGGCCTTAGAAAAGAGGGGCAGGACAGCCTGCCAGGGTCCCTCTGTTGCACACTCCCACCTTGTGTCCAGCCACAGACAATTCCACAGCACACAGGGAAGACCTCCCTGCAGGGCTGAACCCCTGTGCTCAGTTTCTCCACATCTCAGATGCACTTTCACTCTGCCCCTGGCTACAACTTTTTACTTTTGTAAGGAAGAAACCACTGAATCCACTTCCCTCCGCCCCCGGAGATTTGGATTTCTCCAAATCTCAAAAACTCCTGCCTTCCCCTGAAGTAAGAACATCTCCAGAGCATCTTCCATATCCCTTTGGAGAGTCCCTGCAGGTTTTATTTTTAGATCCCTTTGAATACTGATGCTTTCTTACACTGATTTGGGGCACAGGGAGTCATTCTCCTTCAGGCCTTACATTACTGCAGGGATGTGAACCTGGTATGACTGGGATTGCTCACACGGCTGGCCAATGCTCCTGAAGCAGAAATTAACCTCCCTGAGTGCTGCAGCCACACACCAGGAGCCTGAGGCACCTGTAAAGGAAGCTTCTATAGCTCCAAGGCATCTTGCAGCGCCTCCCAGCTCTGGCTTAGATTATTTGGGAGGCACAGGTGGGGCACAGGCACAGCTCCTTAATGATGGCCCAAGAAGACATTACAAACAATTCAAAGGAGGTATCCTGCAGAGCATGGTGCCAGGAAGCTCTGCTGGGGCAGGGGGCCACTGTGGGCAGGGCTGGTGACTTCCCAGAGTGACACGTGCCACCTTGACAATCCCCTCCCTGAAGGGAGAAATCTTGCTCTCAGTGACTCTTTACAGGGGTTTGCACAAGGCTGTTACCGCTGGTAATTGGTGCCCAGGGCTGCTAATTGCATTGTGACTGTTACCTAACCTGTGACTCATTCCTCCAAACAGGCAGCCACCCCCACAGGAGGTAAAAAGAAGGTGGGCTGGGGTGTTCAGGGGAGAGAGGGTCATTTATATTTGCCTTGGAGCCCTCTGCTCCACTTCTCACCCATGTCCAGAACCAGTTAAAGCTGGATTTTGAAAGCCTTAGAGGAGAGAAGCTGGATAAAGGGAGAGCCTGGAAGAAGCCTGAGAGCAGGAAAGGAAGTGCTGCTGCTGCTGCTTGGCTCACTGAGCAGTGTCAGCCTACCTCCCAGAAACCTCTCTTTGCCTCCCTTTTGCTGTGGTTGAGAGCACCGATGACCCTGGGTAGTGCTGGTGGACGTGATTCTTTGGGAGGGCAACAAGAGCTAAGCTGGGAGCACAGCCTAACCCAAGGTGGAGGAGCTGCTTTTAACAGCCTGACTAACCCAAGGTGGAGGGGCTGCTTTTAACCCCCTTCAGCCTAGGCCATAGGGCTTGGACTGGTTCCCAATGCCAGCAGGGACACAAGGAAGTTTCAAGCCCTGAGTCACAGTGCCTCGCACACAGTGTTTTTCCCGAGTACTTGAGCGCTACTTTTCCCCAGCAAAGATGCAAATTCCAATCTCCAAATCCATGACAGGGCGAATGGGAACTTGTTTTGGGACTTGTCTTCTCATCAGCTCAACAAGAATCCTGCTTTGTTTGCCTGCAGGGCAAGCACCCTCCCAGGGGACTGGCTGTGCCTGGATGCTCAGGCTGCATCCCCTGGAGTGGATGCCACTTGGGAACCTTCATCTGGAGCCCTGTGTATGCCAGTTCCCCATTCCCAGAGAGAAGAGTTGCATGGCTCCAGGGCAGAGTGAGGACTTTGCTCTACATTTTAGTGACTGCAAGTTAAAATCATTTTCTTTCCTCCCCCCTTCACTCGTCCTCATAAAAGACACAGGCAACTGGTTTAGAGCTTGAAATAACACCTCACAGGGGACTCATGAAGATCAGCAAGTTAATCTTTGCTCAGAGCTTCACAACTGCCACCAGCAGTGCCAAACCACAGGGGCAAGGAGGACACAGAGAGGACCTGACTCTGGTGCTGGTTGCCCATCTTCTCCCTCTGACCCCAGAATCAGCAGACTCTGCCTGACCTCATGCCCCAAGAGCCCCTTCCAGAGCCACAGACTTCATTCTCCTCTGACATGCCTCAGGAAAGACCACCTACCACCACAACCACCACCTCTCCACAGCATGGGTATCCTGGCACCCCTTTCCTATGGCACCTGATAATGGTGGCTACATAATAGGATTCAGGACCAAGCAGGCTAAGTGAGCATTGCTGTGGCTACCCAAAGCCTTCATCTTCCCCCTGACAGAGTCTGAACCCACTCTTGGCCCCATGTCACGGTGAGAACCCCACCTTGCAGGGCACTGTTCCCCTTTCTCCTAGCAGCATGGCTGGGCTCAGTCTCCTCATTGTCCCCCAGGAGGGTGAGGTAGCTGGCTTGTCACTTCACACTAACCAGGACACAGAAAGATGCAAAGCTCTAGGGACCCCAGTCAGACACAATTCAAAACTCAAGTGAGTTTTTCCCTGACCTTCCTAAAGCACCCTGACCAACATCAGTGCTGGGGAGAGGCAAGGGACTAAAAACCAGGGCCAAGTAGAAAAAGGAGGGGACTTAAGTCTGTGGCACACTTAGCCTGTCCTCTCCCCACACTTCTTGCTGCCCTACAACAGCAACTGCAGTACTCCCTCCTTCCCCTGGAGGGCTGGGCAGTTGGGTCTGACCTAAAGGAGGAGAAAAAAACCCCGTTGTGCATGACCCATACCTTCCCAGTAACACACAAGCCCACAGCCTGCCACCCACTCCCATTATAAATGGTATTTAATTCTCTTTTACAGGCGGTTTGCCAATGAAAGGCTCAATTAATAATTTACAAGCAATAAAGAGTAGAGCTCCTATAAAACGAAGGTTTGTTGCAACCTTAGTGTCCCTCCAGCCGCAGTGGGTCACAGGTGTATGAGCCATGCTCCCTGTGCCCTGGGGCCAGAGGCGAGGTAGATGGGAAGAGAGGACCTGGAGCACACAGATCCACCAGGCAGGGGAGATGGTGGTGACAGGAGAAGAGCTTCAAATGTGTGTAAGAAATGCTCCTACACAGCCTGATCCCACACAATTCCCCTACATTCCCTGTCTGTCAATCTGACCATGTACAAGGGCAGCCCATGGTGACAAGGAGCAGCCCACAGGTGTGGTTTCCACCGTGATGGTGGAAGACATCTTTCCAATGAAATACAGAAAGCTCAGACAGGAGAGGCACTATCTGCTACTTCCTAGCTCTTGGAGGCCCTCCAGGGGATGAGAAAGGTCACCCTGGGGGGCCTTAGCCACCAGCATCCCCTCAGGGAGGAAGAGCACACTGCCTGGAGGGGTTTGGGAAGGCAGGGACCTCTGGGAGCAGCTTTTGGGGACAGTAGGCAGCATTGCCACTCTGCTACCCCCCCACTCAGTCATTGCCCTCCTCAATCCACAGCGGGCGGGTCTGCTCCTGGAAGATGCATCCACGAACCACCTTGGGCAGCTCCTCAGCGTGGCTCCAGGCGTGGGGCTCCACTCGGGCCCAGGAGCAGGGCAGGGTGTGGAGAGCCCGCTCCGCACCACGGCACGCCTTCAGCACCTCCGAGTCCCGCTGGCCCACCTTCCCCAGCAAGCTCCTACAGAAAACACAGGGACAAATGTTACATAAGGAGGTGGGGTGGCAAAACCACCCAGGAATGCACTCACACGTACAGAAAGCCAATTATTCCCCTCACAGCACCAACCCCAGCACACATATCCAGTGCTATTGCCTGATCCTTGTTCTGTCTCTGAGACAAGGGCTTCTCTCTCCTCCCGTGATACCCTCCGTCCATGCCACGCCGTCTTTCCTCACCTGAGTCCTCTAACGTTCTTCTCAGTGACCTCGACATGGATAACGATGGGGTATATTTCACTTTTAATTAGATCCCTCACACCCTCAACTCCCAGCTCTAGCAGGCAGTGTTTATTCTGGAAAGGAAATGGAATAGATTTACTGATTTAAATGGAGAAAAAATAACCCCAGCCCCTGACAGTAACATTAAATCAAACCTCATACTGTGCAATATCATTGCTTTTCCAATACTAATTCCATTAAAAGTAAGATTTATGAACAATGCCAATAGAAAAGGGGAGAATTAAAGAGCAGGGTCACCCACTCCATCACTGCCAATCCAACCCAAGAGCTCACTGGATCCCTCAGCCACAGCTCATCTTCATATCCCCTTTGTCATTGCTGTCACCCACAGCCTCACATTTCTGCCCTGAGCAGAGCTGTTGCCACTTTGGTGAACATGAGGAATGTGAGAGCAGGGAGGTCACTTCTGAGTATGGCATGTCCCACTGCCTCCCCCACAAATCACCATTTGCTATTTATTTTAACAGAGACTTAGGGAAATGTGCATACCTGCTGCTCCACAACTCCACAGCAACTTGACCTGAAACACTATCCAAATTACACAGCCCCCAGCCATCTCCTCCTCTGTCACCATACCACTCTCCCTCTTTCCCCATTCAGCTGCCCCCTCCTCTCCTCCAGTCTGAACAAGGTGTCCCATCCTGGCCCTTTCTCCCCACACCAAAAGCCTCAGCACCTTCTCCATTGCCTCCCGGATCATGTGGATTCTTCCACTCTCCCTCTGGTCCTGGGGAGCAGTTCCAGTAACAGGGTGCCCCTGAGCGTGGGTTGTGCTGGGATCCCCTCCTGCCAACTTCTCTGCAAGCCAAGAGGAAATAGGGAGAGAGAAATGTCAGCCCCTTCTCCCTCTTGTATGGACTTTCTACCTCAGACCCCCCATGTTTGCTGCTGAGCTAGTGCTTATCAAGTTCAGTGTTTATGGATTCTGGACAGCAAGTCTAATTATACAGTATCACACTTTGGCATGGATCTCCTGCAGCTTTCTGGTAGGGAACAAGTGAGATATCACAGCTGAAGACACCTTGCATGGCAAGAGCAGCACCTTGTGTTGTACCACAGCAGCCTAAGCTGGCTCACAGTCATTATCCACCCACTGCCACACTGTCCCAACCCCTCCTTAACAGAGTATGGCAGAAAAATAACTACTTTATCCTGCCAGATAGGTTTTCTGCAGGGTTTGAGTGCTACACAGGCTTGTAGACAGCTCCTGTAAGTGAGCACCACGGGGAAGGAAGCAAGAGGAGTGGGTGTATGCTGGGAGAGTGGGAGGAAAATAGGGATGAGCTGAACCTCCTTTTGCTGGTGGCAGCCTGCTCAGAGGCAGGACAGCACACAGCAGCCAGTACCAGGAAAGCAGCAGAGAGGTGATGCTGGGACAGAGAACTGGGGGCAGAGCTGGCTGCACAGAGCTGCAGCATGGTCATAGCAATGGTCAGAGCAAGGACAGCAGCCAGGTGCCCCTGGTAACTGACAGCACACACACCCAGAGCTGACTTGAGAGACACAGGCCCTGCATCCCAGCGTGGCTGAGGCAGGTGTCAGGCTTTACCTGCCCACCATGCTGCTCTAGGCAGCTGCCCACACTGCCACAGAAACATGAGGAAGCATCATAAAAAGGCTTTCAGGAGCTGCTTGTTCCTAAGATGGAAATAAAGCAATATTTTTAGCAGAAGGCATGTTTGGAACTGGGTCCAGAACATGTTCCAGTTATGCCAAGTTCCAGGCTGGCTGGGTATCCTCTGCCTAGTGGCACAGTATTTCCCAGGTAGACCTGGATCCTGCAAAGCCATGTTTCCTTTGCAGGTAGCAGTGTCTCCTGGAAAATCTAAAGAAAATACAGGCAGCAAATGAAAGAGAAATGGCTTGGGGCTCATGGATTATTTTCCTTCCCTCGCAGCAGGCAAAAGTGGCAGGGACAATGGAGGTTTTGCCCTCAGGGTAAATTCCCAATCGCAGTAAAAGCTTGGAAGCAGGTCTCTTGTGCAGTGTGAGGGGGACCCTGCAGAGGGCTCAGCAGGACAGGATATATGGCCAAGTCACTCAGCTGACAAGCCCAGCAGCCAAAATTTTCAGGAGCCATCCTTCAGCAAACCAGAGATTTTTCACTACCTCCATCATTACCCCACAAACAAATAAACCAACTCATTTTTCAGCCCTGCAGTTGGTGAAGGGATAACTAAATGCTGGGAAAAGAGAGCACTGGAGAAGTGGGAAGAAAAGAGGGAGTTGTCCTCTCCATGGGACATTCCCTATGGGAGAAATGCCCATTCCCCAGCAGCCTCTTCAGCCATGTGTCAGCCTCATATCTACTGGCAGAAGGGAAGAGGATAACAGCACTAAGGTTGGATCCAGCCATTCCTGGGCAGGAAGAGCTGGCATGAAGTCAACCTGCAGATCCCACATCAGCCAGGGTTTTCATGTCTGGGAAGAGCCACCCAGAGCAGCAAGGCAATGCTACACCACCACCCACTCAAGGGAAGACAGAAGGTTCCCATGCCTCAGGCAACCAGAAGGAAGGGATGGCTTCTCTGTGGACCAAAGAGATAGGACAGAGTTAAAAAAAGCAGGGAATATCTTGCAGACACTCAGTCCAAAAAAGTGACCTGTCAAGAGGTATTACATGTGAAGACTAAGAGATTCCCACACCCTCTGAAGGGAGATCTCATGGGCTTTCCAAGACTCCCATGAGATCATAACTCAACCTTCCAAGAAAGACTGAGCAAGCAGATATTGCTGCCTACCTGCTGGGCACACGTGGAAGTCCAGGCGAGAGGTGGGCAGGTCCAGCAGGTTCCTGATGAGCCGTGGTGCAATGCAGCCTGGGGACAGCACCACAGGACGGGGTGTCTTCACCACCACAGGGCGCACCAGGCTGTAAGGCTTCAGGCTCGTCTCTGGGTCTAGAAGACAGCATTGAGGAAGAGAAAGCCAAAGGTGAGAACACAGAGACCAGACCAGTCTACAGACTAACCCATTGTTCTGTACCATCCCCTCATCCTGAATCATGGAGGCACCTGCCAAACGATCTTATGTCGCAGGAGAGACCCTGCCCTGGTTACAACACTCGCTCATGGACAGATACTCCGGATGTAGACCCCCTGCCCATTTTCTGGGAGTCCCTTGAGTTACACAGCAGTTTATTCTCCACAAGAAGTTGGATGACCAGGGGACAACTGGGTCTCCAAGGATGACAGGGCAGGCACAGGGCTGACAGCTCACCTGAGCAGGGGTCCAGCCACAGCTGCTGGGGAGGCTGTTCTGGGCTCCTCTGTGGTTTGGATTTCACCAAGCGTAGCTGGCCCAAGGCCCGTTTCTTTAGCTGAGGAGAAAGTGAGGGCAATTAGGCTGACAGCACTGCTCTTTTCACACACCTGCAGAACTGGCTGCAGAATACCCTCTCACAAAAAGGATGGAGCACCCTTACAAAAAGCAAGGGATTAGGTCTGCCACCCATGAGGTTCAGTCTGGGAAGTGGTAGAAAAGCAGCCACAGAGCAGTAGCACTGCCTGGCCTAAAAGCTCAGCTTGCTATCCCATCTGCCATCTCTATACAAGTTGGTTTACCAACAGACTGGGGCAGATTGTCTCTGAGGTGGTGAGATGGCCATAGGCACACACACGACTCTCATCACCCACTTCTTTGGCTTACATTATTTCTCTGGCCTCTTTGCTGCCCAGGTGTCTGGCGCTTCTCTTGGATCTTCAAAAGCTGATGAGCCCTGAAAAGACAAAGAACTTGCACTCAAGCAACTCCAGAAGCCCGAGGGACCACAGCCTGCTGGGATCCTCTTCACCAAACCCACAGGCCTGCTGAAGCATATCAAAGGCCCCACTCAACCTCCCAGTCCCTCAAGGGCTCCCAAACACTACCACACTGGTCCCCATATAAAACTTGTTCATCCTACACCATGGAGAGACCAGTCTGCAGCCCCAGGGCCACTAGGGGATGGCCAGCACAGCCAAATGGGGCAGGGCTCCCCTGCCTCCCTCTTCAGGCTGGTTACCTGCTGTAGTTGGGCACCGTGCCCTTGTCCAGGTCACGCACGGTCAGGGGGTCGACACGAGAGCAGTACCACTCCAGCCGGCCCTTGTGCATGGTGTCCGTGACGTGCAGGATCTCCCGGCACTTCACGCACAGCGCGTAAGGGTCCGACAGCTCCAGCAGGGACACGTTGGTGCGGACATAGAACGAGTCTCCAGAAAGCTTCTTCCCTTCCTCCAGGGCTGCCCGCACAGGCTGGTATCCTGGAGCACAGAACACAGGTCACCACAGGTGGGGACACAGCAGACAGCAGTCACCAGTAAGAAAGTCAAGTCCCCAGCACGGCTGTGATGCTCTGGATTGGGGTTGGGGTGCAGAGGAGGCAAACAGACAGAAGGTCTGTACCTCTGACCTGTAACTCAGAGGATGTACAAGTCACACCAGAGAGGGAAAAATACTGGAGTTACAGCCAACCCCTGTGTCTGACATGGTGGCCTAGGACCAAACAGGAGAGGGGAGAGAATAGCTGAGATTAATCTCCAGGTTTGAGTGAAGGGTGTAAAAAGGGAGGCAGAGAGCTCATGTTCAAAGGCGACCCAGCTGCCAGCAGTTTACCTTCCAGGTCAAGCTGAAAGATGAGATTAGATGGCTCATCCCAGTGCAGCAGGCTCAGGTAGGCCACCTCCCGTGTGCAGTTCTCCAGGGAAAGCACCTCTTCCTTCAGCGATGGCACCCTCAGCTAGCAAGGACCCAATGCCTTAGTTAGACCTAAGGGCTGGAAGAGCACACACCCCCCAGGCTTCCTCACCCATCAGGCTCACACAAAAAATGTTGCCGAGTGAGGCAGAGGCAGGTCTGGGATAAACTGTATCTGAGGACAAGATCCTCAGACTGCCTCTGGAACACCTGCTGCTAGCCATCACCCAGTCTGGATGGTGGGCTGAAAGGAAATGTGTGTGTGCATAAATGTGTGTGGGAGCAGGAGCACTGCCTTGTTTTCAGCTACAGGTGGGATATTAATTCAAGTAGTGCAGCTGTATTTCAAGAGGTGTCATTCTTGGCAAAACAAATGCCCTTCCCTCCTTCCAAGAGCTTTCCCCAGAGCAATTATTCTCTATAATTCAGGAGGGTCACAAAGGCCGAGAAAACTTGCTCCAGAATTGATTGGTTTGCAATGGGCATGTGCAGGATGCAAACTGCTCTGAAAAACTACAAGGTGACAGACAACTCGAGGGACACAAAGCCATACTGGTGTCTTAATCGTGTGACTCCTTTTTGTTTCTCCCTTCCCACAGCTCAAGAAAAGGTTTCAGAAGGTCTTGGCATTTTTACACGCATAGGTACACTCAAGTGCCATGAGACCTGGGTGGGTGTGTGTGCTGTGTAAAGCTCTAGACTGGGAGCAGTCCTGGAAAACAGGAGAAAAGGAGGTGGACTTCAAGCTGTATAGAGGTCATCTCGCACTAGGGATCACTCCTCACATCATCTCAGATACTTTGCAAACCCACAAAAGGAGCCCATTTCCAGACTCACCTCAATGAGCCGGCACCCTTCTCTGAGTCCTGCTTTTTCAACCTGTGAGCCTGGCTTGACCCACTGGACATAAATTCCTGTCCTGTTTCCCCCAAGGATGGAGATGTCTTCTCCGAGTCCCTTCTCCTTGAGTGAGGGGTTGCTGGGATGACCCACACTAGCGAGCTGTACCATCAGTGACCTGGCAAGGAGAAATTCCAAGTCTGGCAACTGAGGTTTACTGCCTTTTCTAAGAGCCAGTCCTCCATGCCTTGTGTCCAGCTACAGGGTGTTTACTGCAGCACAGAGCTCAGGACTCAGAGCATGCCCATCACCAGGGCACACAGAGCCTACAAAGCCCCACACAGCCCCTTCTATCCCACCAGCCCCATCACCAAAGCCAAGCTGAGCTCCCACAGTCCCTCCCTACCTGGACAAATGCATGTCCAGCCCAGAGCAACATCTCCACCCTGCCATAACCAATAGGAGTGCAAAAAATTGAAGTCCTGCTAAGAAACAAGGACTATAGAACTTTCATTTCTCTCTTCTCCCACTAGTAAGAAAGAGCCTGCAATGGTGGGGGGCAGAAAGGAAGGGTCTCCCAAGCATGGTTCCTGGCACCACAAAACACCCCCTCAAGCACCACCACAGAGTTCCCAGCTCAGAGAGCAGCAGTCACCTCCTGGGGACCTCCTTGCGGCTGGAAAGCGTGGACAAGCAGATCTCCGACTTCACCCTGGTGTAGGTGCTGCTGGAAGAAGAGGAGAAGGCAAGCAAGGTGCCAGGAAAACTGCTGCCTAGGAAAGAGCAAAAGGGAGAAGGAGCACTTTACCTGTACTAATGCTGGCAGAGAGCTCATGTTTTGGGAGTGGCAAGGGTCTGCCATCCTCTCCTGACCATTTTCTGGCATCTGACTGGGAAACTGAGGCTGCAGGGAGGCTTTGAATGGTCACCCTCAAGAAAAGGGTTTCCTGTGTTTCCTGAGAACAAGCAAATCTTCATTCCCTTCAAAAGCATTTTGGTGAGAAGGCAGCAGCAGCCAGGGACACCTGGATGTGCTCAGACCTGCCAGCACCAGGACCTTCACCCCAGGAGACTTACAAGCCGTCGTATAGGTAGTAGCAGATGAAGGGAGCATCCAGTAACACCCCAAGGCAAAGGTATTTCCCTCTTCTATTACCTACTCCCCTCAACAGCTCTCCATGAGTCAAACAGAGCTGAGGCAAATAGCTGCCTGCTCTGCAGAGGAAAAGCCAGCTTTTCCAGCTGCTCTGCCTGGGAAGGCACAAGGGGATATGAGGGCCTGGAGTACCATGCTGCAGGTTCAGAGCCCTCACAATGAGCTGCACAAACCAGAGGTGTGAGGCAGGGTCAGTTGTCCAACCCCTCTCCCCACAGCCACCACCTCTTTTTAGCTAAGCCCACTGAGGAAAGCCTTGTACCTGTTCCATCTTCAAGGCTGCTAAAGGAGCCACAGGACAAGCTACAAAGGAGACACAAAATGGATCTGTAAGGTAGCAGCTTTTCCAAAGTCCATTTTCATTCTATTTTCAATCTCAGCTCCACAGACTTCCCCACCACCCCCAAGCACTCCTACAGCCAGCACAGAGCTCCCAGTCAGCCATTCCACTCTGTTCCCATTCCAGGTTCTCTCCTAACCCCGCAGGTAACCCCACAAGCAGCTCCCAGCAATCACCTTTTGTAGGGCATGCACCTCTCTTCCCGCTGCCGACGGAGGATGGAGCCGATGCAGGGAGGGAAGGGGAAGGTGGAAAGGCGGTTGATATCCTTCTCATTGTCGGGAGTCCCATCCTTGGGCAGAGTGAGAGACACGCTTGCCAACATCTACACCCAGCACCACTTCTCCTCTCCCTTCAGGCCAGGGGAGCAAGCAGCTCCTTGGCTGCCACAACCCTCTTTAGGATAATCCAAATCTCTCCAAACTCCCAGGGGCACCTTGATTTCCCACACAAATAGCTCAGCTAGAGATCCATGACACTGCATCCCCATCTTTTTGCAAAGAACAAGGTGTAGGGGCAGTAGCAGATGAACAGACTATCCAACCCTTGTCCTTATATTTCTGTTTTAGCCATCACACACCCAGAGCTGTGAGTAACCTGTGGGACTGCCCATTTCAGAGTGCTCTGGGATGACAGTGCAAGGAGACAAAGGAAAGAACCTGACTCCCTTAAAAACAACACAATGCTGCTACAGGGGCCAAAAGAGTCTGGATTTCTCCTCCAGCATGTGCAGATTAAACAGTATTTTCATGAGGACAGCATCTTACACGAGGCTGTTGGTTTCTAAGGTGTCATATGGGATGAAGAATTTTCACATATTTTAGGGCAGAATTGGCCAGTTTGCTAGAGACTGAAAGCTTTTCATCTGAGATCTGCTCACACCTTACACATAACCCCAAGCCCAGTCTTCCACCAAGTCACAGCCCCACAATGAAGCCACTCCAATGCTTGTGTGCCCTTCCTGAGCAGCATCTCCACTGGCCTCAACTGAGGGCCAGCCTCACATGTTCAAGCACTCACCATGCTCTGAATGGCTGAATCCCCTGGGAATGAGGTAACAGAAGTCCCCAGAGTATCCATGAGTCCATTTGTAGGGTTGTCTATGAGGCTCCAGCTGCTGCTGAGGTTGGAGCAGAGGGAGTAGGAAGAGCTGCACATCTGGGAGAGAAGGGACTCCATCATCCCATTTGCATCCCCCAGAATTCAGTTCTAACCCTTCTGCCTTCCCTCTTTCCCCTTCCTTCTAGCCACCCTCACCTTGCTGAGGCTGCGGCCACCTTGGCACCGCTGCAGCTGTGCCTCCAGCGTGCTGTTCAGGCCTTCTGCCTGGCTCAGCTTGCTGAGGAGCTCATCCCGCTCCTCCTCCAGGGCCCGCACACGTTTGCGGTACTGGTCCTTCTCAATCAGGCTCTGGGAGTATTGCAGCTGCACCCCATCACGGCTCTGGATGGCCTGCAAGGAACCAGATTGAGAGCAAGAAAAGACACAGAACTGCACTGCTGATCCCACCCTGGCATGGCTGGACAAGATCCACTGGGGAAGGACAGGGTATCCAGAGCCCTGTTATTGCTGGGAGGTGAAAACCAGTTTACCTGGTCCCGCTCTTTTTCAATCTCCTCCAGCTGCAGCAGCACTGTGTTCATACGATGCTTGTAGAGATCACAGTCCTTCTGCAGGGTCCGGTATTTCAGCTGCAGATCTTCCACCTCCTGGAGGTACTAATAACATCAAGCAAAAAGCATTAGCTTCCCTGAGAGGAACTGCTTTACAGCCCCTTCCCTCCCCTCTCTTCCAGGCCCTGCTTGGTGTGCAGGGACAGAGGCAGTGATGAATGCCCTACCTTATCCCTCAGCTCTTCAGCCCACTGCAGCTCATTCTGCAGGGAGTTGATTTTCTGACAGAGATCTTGCCGGTCGTCTTGGGCTTCCTTCCAGTCATGCTCCAGGATGTCCAAAAGGATCTGCTCAGAGCCTGGCACTGGGCCCTCACCAGGTTTCTAAGAGGCAAGAGGGTACTGTCACTGTACCTGAAGCACCAAGGGAGCAACAGACCAGGACAGTGACTGGCAGACGGGCACAACCGCCATCATCACCCAGCATCAATCTGCTGTACACTCCAAGGCACGAGGTCACACTTGTGAGCACAACCAAGAATTACAGAGCTGGAAAAAAGCACCCATCACTACCCAGACGCAACGGCAGCCACCACAGCCAGGCAATATGCTCACAGGCTGGGACAGGCCAGCCCAAACCAGCGATTTCCCCATCTTTCCAGTGGCTATGTAAACAGCACTGGGGGTGGCCCAGGAAAGGAAGTGACCTGGAGCCTGCCCCACCCTGGCAGGTACCTGCAACATGCCCTGCAGCTCCTGCAGCGATGCTGTGAGCCGCTGGTTCTCAGCCCACAGCTCAGACACGGTGTCAGGGTGGCCCCGCTCCTCTGCCTCTCGCTGGGGCAGTGCTGACGCCTGCTTCCGCAGCAGGCTGCACTCCTCCTCCAGGCTGGAGACTTTGCATTTCAGCTGGTCCACCTGCAACCCAGGGGAGAAACAGTCTGACACATGGCCTTGCACCTCTGCCTTATTAGGAGAGTGAAGCAGAGGAGGTGCAGAGAAGAAAACAGGTCTGGAGGCAAGTAAGGCACAGGAGGCAACCACAGGCAACCATGTGAAGGAGTATCCTACTGCTGGGCCAAGGTTAGCAGCACAACTGCACACAAAAGCTTCTCCCTCAGGGAAAGGAGGAAGCAGCACTTGCATAAGCACTTTCAGGATCATCTCTTGGTGCAACAACTTTCTTGCTACCCTGGGGCATCCACAGTGCAGCTGGCCTTGACCGTGGGTGGACGTGGGACCTCTGGTACGCTGCCAGGGCCAGCAGCTGTGAGTATCTCCTAGACAGACTCCTAGAGCAGCTGAGAAACAAATTCACAGCAGAAAAATCCACTGAGGCTACTCAGTGTGGGACACCACCTCTGGCCTGGGAGGCGTTTTGAGGTTCAAGCTGCTGGAGGCTGCAGCATTCTACAGGGCACCATCATTCCCTGGCCTGGTCCCACATTTCTCCACCAACATGTCACAGGAGACTAGAGGTCAGCGACTTTTAAGAATAAGAAAGGTCCTCCCAGACCTTTAATGACTGATTAGATTGACTAGAGAACCAATTTCACAGGTAAGTAAGGCTTTGAGAAGAAATGGGACAGGAGAAGCCTATCAAAGCCACCAAGAAGCACTGCCAAAATTGCCAAGGAGGGATTCAGGAACTGAATTACTTCTGTGAATCTACCCAAAAGACCTGGAATGACTTTTGGGGACCAGAAACTTCTGGACCTAAGAGTCAGGAGGGGAAGGCAAGCTGAGACGATGCTTCCAGGGGGATTCCTTCAGCCCACAGTTACCTACAAGTGATTCACCTCTCTGCTCCAAAGAGGCCCAGAGGAGCTGGCATTGGCAGGAATACCGGAAAAAAAGGTAGGGGAGGATCCTGCCACTGGCAGAACAATGAGGTATGAAAGGTAATCACAAGGCTGTGTGAGAGGTCCAGGCCCAGACTGGTAGGGGGAATGCCAGGAGGCAGCAGAGCACTTAAAAATATGGGTTATTAATAGGTTCAAGGTAGGGCTGCCCTTGCCCAGGCAGGAAATAGGTGCATGTTTGCATGAGGTGAGAGCTTGGCAGCTGGAGTGCAGTGTCATGAATTCCTTCAGCTATGCAGGGCATGAGTCTTACAAACGTCATGAGAGCCATGAGGAGGCAGTGGGGAGTGGCGGGGGAATGAAGTCTGGGCTGAAAGGCTCCTAAACTCAGCAAGGTGGGCTGGGCAGCTCCAGGCAGCACACACACACCCAGTGTGGGTGGTTGCACAGTCACCAGCCTCACTAGGGAGAGGAAAACACAAACCCTTGAAGGGGAAAAAGTAAATATACACAGCTTGACAGAGTGAGCTGCCTGCCTGTGCTGCCCAGAGAGCAGAGCAGGCAGCACAGGGCAACAAGCAAAGGCAGGAGCACACAGGGCATCTTGTGGTGCATCAGGGGATGCCAGGGAAGGCATCAGCCCTGCTGCTGGCTCCTCTAGTGATGTACCTCCAATTACATCAGCTGGCACTAGCTGGTGATGTGTCTCCAGCTGCTCCCAGGCAGTGGTGATCCTCCTACACTGCACGCATGTCTCAGTCTCTCTGGAGGGCACATTTCCATCAAGAGCAGGGCAGGATCCCCAACACACATCCTGTGTGTCAGCTCCTTTATGCTCGCAAGCCACCACATCTGTGTGCATCCTTCTGGGCCGTCAGACCCCACCAGATCCCACTGCCCACCCTGTGCTCCCCAGGATCCTACCAGCAGCTGCAGGTCCCTGCTCCGCAGCACAGCCATGTTCTTCTCCTCACACAGCTGGGCATAGCGCATGGCCATCATGTAGTTCTCATCCTTCAGCCTCAGCAGCTCCACACTGTTGGAGTCCCACTCCTCCCTCAGCCGCTGGCAACGCTCCTGCACCTTCAGGAGCTCCTTCAGCTGCTGCTCCAGCCGGACTTGCTCTTGCTCCAATGCCTGGTTTTTCACCTGGAGCTGGTGTTCCTTCAGCAGGTGCTCTTTCCGTTGAGCCCTCACCTTCTTCACCTCCATCATCAGGAACTGAGTTAGTCCCTCAGGGCCTTCCTCATCTGGGGAGAGACAAAGGAGAACCTGTTCCTGGCTGCTGAAACAGGGCTAACCCCAGAAACAGATTTGCCCAATGCTCTGTTTTCCACCAAGAGGTGACAAGTTCTCCTGGGGGTTTGCAGCCCTTGTTGTCCCATGCTTATGGCACCACAGTCTGTTAAACCTGTATACACGGCCCCCTCCCTTCCAGTTCCAGAGTACAGAGCTGTTAGGATTCCTCACACACCACCAGCATTAACACAGTTTTTGCACAGGCATGTGAACTTGCACAAAATTTTCTGGCCCTTCCCATGCAAGCAGCAGCTGAAGGGAGAACAAAGCACGTGCTCCTACCCAGGATCATAGAGCAGCGCTGGGCTGGTTCCCTCCCCGTGAGCCGTGTGTAGTGCTCTGGGTAGTAAAACTCCAAGGATTCCAGGAAGGCTTCGTAGCCTCGCTTTCCACGGCGTCGAAGGATGTCCATCAGGTAACCTGGAAGAACAGATAAAGAGCAAGGATGAACCCCCTGCAAAACAGAGAGAACACTGTGTAGCCCCACTTCATGATATGAAAATACCATCTCCATCAGTGCTGCTTCCACCCACAAAAATGGGAAAGGCTAGAGGAAACAGAATGAGAGCACTGCCCTCCTCTCTCTGCATGCAAGGGAAGGCCCTGGGTACAGAGCACCTCAGGAAACAACAAAGCTGAGGGAGCAGTGCAGTGTGTGTAGCATCCACTCTGTGTTACCAGGTTATCCCCCACAAACCAGGCCCATCCAAGTACAGGTTTGTGTCTTCTCCCACCTGTCTGGTTGCTCTTGCAAGGGAATCGGCAGGAATTCAGCACCTCCTCCTCATCCTGCTCGTCTATGACGCGGCACTGGCGCAGGTACGGGGTGAGCTTGGCTGGGTTCAGGGAGCGGGTCAGCTGGTGTCGTGCACTCTCAATCTTCTCCCAGATGGTGTCCTCTTCCTCCTCCTGCTCTGAGAGGCTGCTGGCTTGGAGAGATGCATTCTCCACGGCTGAAAGGATAAAAGGAAAGGATAATGTGATGAGGAATGATGGAGGAGCAGAGGTAGAAGGCATGAGTAGGTATGGGAGAACACGAGCCGAGGTATGATCCTGCAAACGCTCCATTAGTCTTGCAAATGGGACTCAGACACATTAGAAAACATTTTACATACAAATCAGTTTAGCAGGATCTTGAGTGTCCACCTAGAGCCTTGCAGAAGGCAAGTAGTACACAAAGGAGTTAGAAACATACACAGTAGGAAGTCTAGAGAATATATCATCCTTATCTCTCAAACGTTCTTAAATCCTCCCAGCCATCACACACCTTCCCTTTTGTCCCACCCCTGAGAATGGGAAACTCTCAGGACCAAGAGTTTTCACAGCCTGGGACATGCTTTCTCATACTGGGGCTGGAAAAGTATCCAGCAAAGGAATCCCTGGCACTGTGCACCAAGCATTGGTGACCAAACAAGTTCCCAAGGGCACCATGCCACAGAGAAACTTGGCTACAGGTATAGGAATCAACAGGGAATCACATGAGCATATCTTTCCTGTATCTTCCACACAGCTGTACAGAGTCCTGAAAATACATAGCAACAAGGCAAGCACTCTGCCAACCAAATAAAGCAAGAGAGAGCCCCTCAAGTGAATGGGCCAAAACCACTCAGAGCCATGGTGAACGTGCCCTATTAAGTGCTACAAGCTGTGATGGAGCAGGTATCCTCAATGTGCTCTCTCCAGCTATGGATCAACTCAAACAGTTTTATCTATTTGCACTCAATAAATGAAGTCTGCTTCACAGGCCAGCACAAATCCTTTCAGCTGTCAAGGCAAAGCACAGCAAAGATCTCCTGAGACTTAGAAGCCATTTCTCCTCCAACATGTGCATGGTCACCTGCTGCTCTGGTGCTGGCATTAAGTCCAACTTTGGTAGCCCAGGCACACAAACATCCCCAGGGGCAGGGCAGAGGTTTATGTTCCATGAGGGAAGGAAATGTCTTAGTCTTTTTCCTTTTCTTTGGAAATTTGAGGGTGGAGTTCTGTTGTTTTTTTTATTTCTCTCTTGTGGTGCAAATGATATCACGCTGTTGCAGACTGACAGCCAGTACAACAAGGAGGATGGCTAAGAGAGCTGTGCAGAAGTTAATCCTCCAAATACAAACACAGGAGGCTTGGGGTCTGACGGATGAAAGACAGCAGGAACAGAGAAATGTTGACACCACAAAAGATTCCCAAGTGTCTCATTTTCTGCACCACAGGGTTTAGGAGCCTAAATACAAATACAGATATGGATTGTTCTACGTTGAATAAAAATAGTGCTTCTTGCAGAAATTAAACTCTCATTTGAGACTCTTGCCACATAGACACGAGGATGCCGGAGGAGGACGCAGCAGCAGGTCACAGAAGTTGAGCTGTTTCAAGCTCCACAGCAGATTGATCCCTTTAAGTCAAACTGTTTCTCCAAGAAACTCAAGCCGGCTGTGCAAGCCACGACCAGCTTCTCGGCAGGCAGGCTTGGCCGAGAGGGAAAGGGAGGGAGAGAAAGAGAGGGGAGGGGTGGGCAGAAGGTTCCAGAGCCGGTGGCCCCGCTCCCGCCCGGGGTACCAGTCCCGCCCGGGCGGAGGGAGCGCTTCCCTTTCGCCGGCCTGAAGGCGCTCGTCAGAAATGCCGAGCCGGAGGCCATTCCCGAGCGGGCGGCTGGGGAACAAGGGTAAGAAGCGCAGACATTCCCCACCACCACCACTCCCGAGCCAGTGCGAAACTCACGTCCCGGGGCGCTGGCTCCGCGGCAGGGGAGCCCAGCGGGGCTCCGGCGGCCCCGGGCCCCGCTCCCGGCCGGGGCTCGCCCCTTACCTGCCATGCCCGCTCCGGGCGCCCGCTGCTCCCCGCTCCGCTCCGCTCCGCAGGTGTGTCTGAAGCGCCCTCCCCGCCCCGCCGCCCTTTCCCACCCTCTTTCCCTGCCTCCCTCCCTCTCTCTCATTCCCTCCAGCCGGCTGGAAAAAGCTCGCAGCCCCCGGGCTATGGAGAGTTCAGCTCTGCCCTCCTCCGGGGGTCGCGGGGCACTCACCGGCGGGGCGGGGGCGGATCGCCCTCGGCCACTCCCTGTCCCTGAGAGCCTCCGGCTGCTCCGCACCTGGGCGAGCCGGGGAAGGGTTTTTCTCTGCGTCTGTCCTGTCCTTCTAACCCGCCTCGCTCCGCAGCCTCGGGACAGAGCTGCTCCCCGGAAGGATGTGGCTCGCTAGCCACTTCTCTTCCGAAACGCGCCCCACAGACCGGCGGGGGAAGGGGGCTGCCCGCCTTGTCCAGGACCCTGCCCGGGCAGGATGGGGTCTCCTCGGCAAGGCACAGCACCCCCGCGCTCTGCTGCAAAGAACAGATTCATAAGGAGAGGCTTCCCTTGGTTCCAGGGCTGCAGATATTGTAGGCAGGCCACCCAAGTTGGAGGCCTGGTTCTGGATGGAGGGGGGATCCAAGCAAGAGGGAAAAATTGAGAATGCTGGAAAGATGCCTGATCCAGGCCAAGAAGAGATCCCACAGGCTAGATTTTAGCTCCAGTCCTCAGCTGTGTCAGTGGGTGGAACTGGGTGTGGAGACACCCCAGGGCAGTGTGATGGAGATGTACTCCAGGGCACGCAGGGGCTTGCAACCTGGGCCTGACCCAGCCCTGAGTTGCCCAGGCCAGGACTGGATGCTGGGAAGCCTTCTTCTGGTCCAAGTGGCCACAGCAATCCCAGGAGTGGACCTGTGTGTCTACACAGCATCCCAAAGAGTTTGCACAGAGTACCTTCCACACCTGCCGCGTACTCAGCTGCTCAAATCTGCGTACCATTGGACAAAGAAGCCTCTGGGAGAGATGGAACTGGGCACCAACATCAAACCTCCCCCTTCAAGGCTGTTTTTCATTTTCTCTAGCAACCCTATTTCACTGTCATTTCATCACTCTCAGCTATGTCAGACCTCAGTAGCCAGGCTACACAGTGCAGGCTCTGTACAAGAAATTCCCAATGCATTATCAAGCTCATAAGAAATGGGAGTTCCCTGATTCTCCCCAGCGTTGGACTCAGCCTCAGGGTAGCACGGAGTACTGCTGTGCATCCCTCCAGGGCTCTGAACACAGGAAGGACCCCTGCATTGCTCCTGCCCCTGCCAACACACTGGGAAAAGGGAGTTGCCTTTAGCACCCCACCACTGCAGCTTCTAGACCCCACCTCTGCATGGAAATCTTCCTCTCCTCATCCACATAAGTGAAGAAGCAAATGTACAAACTGGGCCATCCTTTCCTAAAGAATTTCTGCTGCACCCTAACTGAGCATCTTAATTTGTTTCTCCTCCAGGGCCAATGGCAGGGCTCGTGCACCAGTTTCAGTGAGGTGATTTGGGGAGAGGGAGGCTTTCACGAGACCCTTTCTCCATGCTGCTACGTTCTTTTCAAGATCAAGCACAACCACCACCTGGGAGCTGAGAGTGCATCTGTGTGATGCACAGAGCACACAGTCTTTTTTTTTGTTGCAAAATACACACAGATATTGAGCAAACGCCAGGCACGCGCACGCACACGGGGCTTTCAGCAAACTGCCCTTGGATGGCATCCATCCCAACAGGCACTCCTTGACACTCTGAGCACATGAATTTGTTGTCGACTCACCCTCCCTGGGAGGGGTCCCAACAGCCCCCTCCCCTCTCTTGTGAGCCCAGCACTGCACAGCTCCCACACAGAGGGTGCATGCTGACCCAGGACCACCAGCAGCAGGGCACAGCTCTGTCTCCAGCCCTTACCTCCAGCCAGAGGCATCCAGCTGAGTGATGAAAAGCAAGTACAAGCAAGGCTGCCTGCTGGGAACCCGTTCTGACTCAGGCCATGTCAATTTTTGTCTGCTAGTTGTTCTCTCGAAAACAGCTCAGATCTCTTTCTCTCTCTCCCTCTCCAGTGAAAAGATTTCCTGAGCTGGATAGTATGTGGTGATAAAAGATAAGATCTTCACAATCCTAGTAAAAGTCCCACAGCAAGAGTTGGTTTCTCTCATTCACACAGAGAGCAACTCAAGGCTGATGACAAAGAAATCCTCTTCCTCCACCCACCCTGACCCCACGGGCAGGGGCTGCACTGCTTTGTGACTCAGAGCACTCAGACATCAGACAGAACAGGTCCCACATCAAGAACAGCTAAAGAAATATCTTCACCCTAGGTTGCCCACGGAAGAGTCTCAGACATCCAAGTCCAGGGAAAAAGAAATAATTCAATAATTGACTGGTAATGCAGTAAAGGCAGGTCTGTAGACTTAGTGACTAATTTTCTTAATTTTTTTACAAACTCCATTACCTGTTCTCCTTCACAGAGTGTCTCTGAGCTTGGCAGGTACTCCACAAGCAAGAAGACCACCCCTGGCTCTGGGCCAGGTAACTGATCCCAGCAGCTCCTGAAAGGAACAATACATTCCATGCTTGTTTTTTGGCCAGGCTGTGGAGGTGCAGGGATGCAAAGCTCATGCTTTGGAGGGAAGCTGCAGTTGTATAAGAGAACCCCAATTTGCTGGAGATAAGCGGTCCCACCAGACTGTACATGCTCACAGCCAGGTATTATATTTCCAAAATAGCTTTACCAGTAGCAGTTGCTTTTGTGCTGGCACACTTGAGTTCACACTAGTAATGACACTGGGGTGTTTGGGTGGGTTGGTTTTTTTTGTTTGTTTGGTTTTGTTTTTTTTTGTTCTTGTATTGTTGGTTTGGTTTGTTGGTTTGGTTTTTTTTGTTTTATTCAAATCCTAACCAAAACAGTCACACTGGTAAAACTTTCCAAGCCACAGGGGCTCACAGAGGAAATCTATAACAAGCTAGCAAATAGTGAGCCACTTGTCCTTTCCACCACCAGAGGAGGGGCTTGGCACACATGGCCCACAGAGCATGGCAGGCTGCTGGATTTTCTGCAGAACCTTGCAGCGTGGGGTGACTGATGGCACTAAGAGGTCAAAGGGATCCCACTGAGGTGAGTGAGCCCATGCTGTGGAGAGCTGGGCTGGATATCCCTCAGCACTGCATTGTTTGCCCCTGCCTGGAAATAGCTTTAGGAAGGCCTGAGGCGGGGCAGGAATTCAATAAATTCCTGATCGTGTGGCTAAAATGCCATTGGTACAAAGCTCAAGCTGTGGTTCCAGATGGCGAGCTGGGTGCTCTGTAAAGCTTTGCCCTGTGTTTTGGGAAGCACAGTAAATTAACAAAGCTGAAACTTCCTACACACACAGTGTCCAGAATGTGAGCCAATCAAAATATATTCAGCAATATATTTCTTGCTTGGTCCTTTTTTTTTTCCCCCCAATCAAAATAAACTATTCTTCTTGCAGCCTGGTGATTTGCAGAGACCTACAACTTCCATTGACGTTTTAGGGGGGAGGTTTGCTGAGGTCTCCAGGGTGATCTCACAAGTCAGGTTGAGGAAGCGAGTTTGAAATAATTCCCCTAATAATAAAAACTTCCACCCTGCAATAGCTGCCTCAACATGATCTGGTGTCATGAAAAAATTCTCTGCAGTTTCTGTTCCTGTGTGGAAAAAAACAAATGCCAAAAACACAAAAAGAACTTGTGAAACAGAATTATTTACTCCAACCTGTTCAAATTGACTCAGCCAGATTAGTTAACGCACAAAGAAAACTTTTTCTTAATGACACTCCCAAACTTAGTGTTTATATAAACAGCCTTTGCAAGGACTTTGACTACCTGCTTTTTTGCCTGACACTTTTAGTAGCAGATGTAAGACTGCTGCAGCACACTGAGAGTGGTTTATTCTCTCCACAGTAGTGGCTGCAGACAGGAGGAGGAATGAGGTTCCCCCTCGAAAACCGAGTGGCCTTTATAGCAGGAAGGAAATGCGTGTATCTGTGTGGAGATAGCAAAACAAGCAAATATTTCCTTCAGCATTCCACCCCCTCACCACAGGCACACACCCATCGCCTGGAGCTACAGGAGGCAAAAGCATGTGGGAGCTTTTTGGTAAGATATTGGCAAGAGATCTGTGTCCTCCTTAGGGCACCAGAGGTCTGCAGGGTCACAAGGAAGACCTGAATTAGAGGACAATGACGGGATTAGAGTCACTCCATGACTGCCCCAGCTGCCCCTGGCAAAGTGCCTCCAACTCAGCAGTTGCTTTATTCTTAAACCATTATCCCAGTGGGATTAGTCCAAGCATTTTTTCCCCTCTCTCTCCAGAATATAAGCCAATCAAGAGTCCATCTCACTGGTCATTGTGAATCTAGTCTGGCTGGTCACCCTTTGTGAGAGGTCCATTAAGGTCTGCCCTTGAATGCATGAGAAGGGTCAGAACAGTGACAGCACAGAGGTTACAATGAATACAGGGGAGCACTCTGCTGTCCCCAGATAGGACCCACTCTGTCTAGAAACTGGGAATGAATTCAAAGGATCCGCCTTTGTTTTTTACTGGTGTGCGTGCAAGCAGAATTTGTTTCTCAGGCAGAAGAACCACAAGGACTGAGGGTGTACCCACAAGGAGTGGGTACCTGCTTCGAGAAGGAAACATATTACTGTCTGAGAGGAGAAGTGGTGGGGAATGGAGGCTAGAGAAGGAACAAACCCCATGCCATTTCAACTGCAGCAAGCAGCAGCTCACCAAACTCAGCCTGTTTGCATCAGCGCCTCCTTGCACGCCAAGGCTGCAGCCACCAGAGGTCAATGTGACCACATGAACTTCACCCAGCTGCTGGGGTGCTGCACCCCTTGGAAACTGGGACATCAAACACAAGTATGAAGTAGTGTTTTCCACCTTTAAGACATAACTTTGGGACAGATTTGCATGTAAACCAACATTCAAAGCATTAATCACAATAGGACCTCAGCATTATTCTGGGGGGGAAAAAAAAAAAACAACTTGGGAATGACAATGTCTCCAGTTAGCATCCTGCAAGCCTACTAAATTGAGACTCTTGCTTGGCTGTGGACCCCACAAATGCTCCTGACACTCCAGGCATGTCTCAATCCTACTGGTTTCAGTGTCACTCAGGTATTCTCACCAATCCCAGCCTCGGTAGCAGAAAAGGGGTGGAAAAGGGTAATCTGTCCTTCCCTGAGTCCCACTTCTGCTTTCTGGGATAGAGGTCTGCCATAGTGAATGAGGTCTGCCCCTGATCCAGGCTGGCTGGATAAAACAAGTAGATGACCTGCAGCCAGAGAAAGGCAAATGGGTTAAATGAGGAAGGGTCATCAGTCTGGGTTAGAAGTCAGAGAGAGATGATGAGACTGCAGAACAGAAATCAATATGTCTAGATAGCTTTGTGACAGCCAGCCATTCCTCTGCACTCCCACGTGTACCAGTTCTCCTCTCTATCTCCCCCATGTCCTCCCCTAGACGTCCTCAAACACTCACCAGAAGCGCTTTCCATCCCAGCCTCCCAACCCCTTCATCACCTATGTGGACACCCACCTAGTCAGAGCAAACAAAACGCTCCTGTTCCACCTCCAGGATAGCTCCAGCCTCGTGGGATGGACAGGTTTCCACAGACAGCACACATTATCTTCTCCAAGAAGACTCCACTGCACTGCAGGATCATCAGGGAGCCCCTCCACAAGGCCAGCTGCTCAGACCAAGCATGTTTCCACCGTCTCCCAGGAACATTAGCTTATGATGGGAGCAAAGAAGGACCAAGAGGCAAACCCTGGCTTGTCTTTGAAGGGCAGATGAAGGCAAAGACACTGAGACAGTGAGAAGAATCAGCTCGGGTGTCATCACAGAGATAAGCAAACTTTCTATAAGCAGTTTGAATTCAGAAGAAAAAATTGTCCCCAAGATATCAGCTGCTTAGCTGGAAGCTCTGCTCACTCCATTTCAGAAATAGTCAGTATGCTTCAAAAGGAGAAAAGGAAGAAGCATGGATAGAAAACACCACCTCCATCTTCCCTTCCTCTTCTCTGAGATGATCCAAGTCCTGTATGTCTCCTCTGTCTCCTCTTCTCATGTCTCCTTGCCCCAGGGTGCTTAGCTGCCAGAGTCCCTGAGTCACTGCCAGACTGAGACTGGCCAGATGCTGATGGAGGAGAGGCAGGAGAGGTGATACCATCCCACAACACTCATACTAAACATGTGCCATATCAGGGAAAGGGACATGTCAGGACTATATCAGGGCCTTTTCCTCTTGGCTGGAGAGCAAACCTGTCCAGGCCATGAACAGGGAAAAGAGCTGAGTACATGCTAAGAGGACAGAGTCTCTGCAGAGAGGGCAGAGAACAGCCAAGTGCTACCATGGCTTGTAACACTGCTCCAGAGCCATAGGGTGTCACCACCCCACCAGCCAACCCCCTGGGGAAGGAGATGGAAGCCAAAACGCTTTGGGTCGGCGTGGCCATAAACTTCCCTTGCAAAGGGAAGGATACAGGGAAGGCAAGGGCTGTGTCTGTTCCTGCCCCACAGACCTGCCAGGGCTCCTTGCTTCTGACTGTGGGGCCCTTCCCAAGACCTTTCATGGAATGGCTTTAAAATGACAGAGAGCACATTTAGATTAGATATAAGAAGAAATTCTTAACTGTGAGGGTGGTGAGGCACTGGAACAGGTTACCCAGCGAAACAGCCAATGCTCCATCCCTGGAAGTGTTCAAGGCAAGGCTGGATGGGGCTCTGAGCAACTGGTCAAGTGGAAGGTGTCCCTGCCCTTGGCAAGGGGGTTGGAACTGGATGAACTTGAATGTCCCTTCCAACCCAAACACTTTTATTGCTCAGTGATTCTATGACCTACACCGCACAGCTATTCTTATCCTACAGTTGCTGCACTGAGCCAGGCCTGGGCTTTCTTGTGGGACTGCAAAGGGGCTGTAACTCCCATCTGCTCCTGTTAATGCTGCCTAATGGTGTATCCTCCAGCGCATCCACCAGAGGTGGCACAGAGCACCCCTCAACCTACGCTCAGCATTAGCTAAAAACTACAAACCAAAGCTGAGATATGACAAATTCGGCACAGATGTGACCTAAGTCAGAGCAGTGTGGTGCCAGAGGTGAAGAAAAGAGCAGGGCATCTTGGACCTTATTTCCTCCTCCACATACCACCACGGCCACACCAAATGCCCTGCAGGATGTGACCCTAGATAACATGGGAGGTCTCCAGCCAGAGACAACCACGGGAGGAATCAAAGCCTGGCATGTAACAGGAGCTGTCCCTCACTTCCCAGGAAGCTAACCACAGTCTCTCCCTTAGAAGAGAGCTTCACAAGGCCCCAGAATGCAATCCTAGCCCTCCCTGGAGCTGGATGCCCATTTCCCCTGCACAGAAGTTACACCCTGCCACACAGATGCAATCCCTGGGCTAAGAGTCACAGTCAGTCGCTTGCTGGAGCCTGCCCAAGAGCAGTGAGCTTTCCAAGCCCTTTCCCTTTCTTGGGGGTCTGGTAGTCACATAAACAGGAAGAGCCTGGCCTCTCCCTCCCCCTTGCAGCGCTCTGCCTCCCTCCCCTGCTCTGCGGCGGGCGCCGGCACGATGCAAGCTGCAGCGCTGGGCTGCTTGGCCCCCTCGGGAGGAGCTGCCTGCTGGCCCCTGACCTCCAGGCTCCGCATTTCCTGTGGCAGCCGAGGAGGGAGACGAGGCCCCTTCTTCCAGACGCTGTGGCTGGGCGTCAAGGGGCCTCTATGGGCCAGCCTGCGGGGGAAAAGGAAAGGTCATGGCGGTCTCTGCCTGCAGCAGCCCGAGGTCGGAGGAGGCAAAGATGCCAGCAGCCCCAGTGGAGGTGGGAGCATCACTGGGACAGAGGCGTCCAGCCCAAATGACAGGGCGAGGGCCATGCTCCTGCCCCCGCCCTGCAGCCAGCTCTCCAAACCCTTCTTTATGTCCTGGCATTTATTTTTGAAAGCTTTGTGGCATTCTCTCCCAAAACCAAAGGCAGCCACACCAGGTCTGGGCTGCTGCCCAGGAGGGAGCAGAGCCACTGCCTGCAGGACAAGGGTGCAGCTGCAGAGCCCAGCACTGTTAACCCTCAGCAAGCTAAACCCAGCTGCAGGAATAGGTGTCCATCCTGAAATTAAAAAGCCGGACTGTTGCCTAGGAGGGTATTACTCCTTTCCCCCAGGTCCCTCTAGGGAGGACTAAGCTGAGACAGGTATCCCACACTCCTCAACACATCTCCCATGGGTCATGACAGGGAACAGGACTGAGATCTGCAGAGAGAACCAGAAAGAAGGACAGAGCCTTGCTGAAGGGATTCAGTTTAAGAGGCATAAGTCTCTGTGGCCCCCATCCACGCTTGAGCTCTGTGCAAGCCCTGGCTTCCAAAGGCCCAGGATGCTGACCACATGTGATGCCCGCTCTTCACGACCTGGCAAGAGGTGCCGGATGCCTGGGGAGAGCAGGGAGGAGGGATGGCATCCCGGATGGAAACCTCTGGTATGCCTCTGCACTGATCTCCACTCTGCCCTGGAATGTGCCGGCCAGCAGCATGTGGGAAAGTGGAGGCAGCAGAGACCTTGGATGTGTCAGCTCCCCGGCTGAGTAAACAAGAGGAGCCCTGGCAAGCATTCAGCCCCAAGTATCCAAGACCTTGAAAAAAGGGGGCTGGAAACAGGGAGGTTCTTCTGTCCTTTTCTTGCTCAATCTTTGCAAAATATGTCCTAACCTCTTCCCTACCTCAGGTGCTAACACCTCCTTGTACCCCTAGTAAGTCTGGAGAAGTGTGGGGAGAGACACTCCCTGCGGAGTTTCCAGCACCATGCTGTTAGATCTAACATCCGTGAGAGACACTGCCTCAAAAGGAGGGTCTGGAGAAGAAAGAGGTAGGATAAAAGGATTTATCACCCCCTGCCATGCACACATATCCATGCCCCTTGGCATTCTCCCAGACAGCAGGGAGCACAGAGCATGGAGGGAGCTTCCACTAATACTGGCACTGCCTCGGGGAGCAGAGTGACAGCCGGGACAGAGGCATATTTATCCCAGATAAATACCTTCCCAGCCCCACCTGGGGACATTCCCACTGGGGGGTGCAAGCTCCAGTCACATTCCAGGTTTCAGAGGCTCAGAAGAGGCTGACAGTGCATTCCCCAATGCTGGCTTGAAATGTGTTCCCACTGCTCTTCAGGTTGGCAGCATTGCCTCCTTGGTCTCTTCTATAAAGTGCACCCACTGTGAGTCAGCCCTTCGTCCCCTCCAGGACACATGAACCTGGGGAAAAGGGGTGAGCTGGGGAAGGTCCCCCTGCATCCCACCAGTGGAGTCCATAACCTCCTGGGGGCTGAACTCCTGCAGCAGTGGTGCTAGGAGGTTGTGCCTTCTGGCCACCATCCCGTGTCCCCTATCACTCCTCGGCAGGCGCAGACTCCCAGAGAATGAGCCATTGTTCCCCAGCCCTGCAGCCTCTTCCTGTCCCTGTAGGGCTGTGAGACAAACAAAAGCAGAGCCAGACGCCATGGGGAGGAGGCTGGATCTGCTCCCCTCCTCCAGATCCCGCAGCAACCCCACAGGCAGATGGACGGATGCCCGCCTTGGGGGAATGGGCAGGGACACCCCTATTTTTAGCTACTTCTGCATCCCCACCCCCTTCCTTCCGTGGGCCAAAAATACATGGACTGGATGGAGAGGCAAAATCATTAGGATAAAAGAGTTGTCCAGGCCTTGTGTCCAACCACTCCCCTGGCTTTTACCTCTTCCCTTGGACCAGAATAGGTTCCCCAAGCATGGTGCCCCATTCCCAACTTGGATGACTTATCTCTTCATGCCCATTCCCTATATCCCTATATCCTCTCTCAGTACACTATACTCTTCCCCACCCCTGCATGCCACTCCCTCTCTGCTCTATGGATGCATCTCCCATTCCTTGATGGTCCCCTCTCCCATGCCACACCAGCCCTGGGGACCTACTCCTTTCCCCAAAGCACCTTTCTGCACCTTCTCACACAATTCATTTCCAAATGGCTCTTTTCTCCCAAAGGCCCAGAGTTTCCCACTCACCCCATCCCCTCCTTCCCCTCTACATCCCTACTACCCTCACCATCTCCTCCTTTCTCTCCCCACCCCAACAACCTCCATCCCAGCTCCCTCCAGCCTGCACGGGCTTTAAACTCCTGTAGAAATGCTCCCCCTCCTTGTCCTGCCAAAGGAACATGTTTGAGGGAGGGCAAAGAGACTGACAGATGCCCCTGCACCCAGAGAGCTGCTTCTCCAAGCAACAAATTTATATCTAAGCCCTCCCCCCAGTCCCTCCTGTACTGACTTTTACAAGGTCTGTGAAAAAGAACTGGAGAATCAAGTGTGGGGTTGTTCTGGGGAGATGTAGTCTACATACATAAATATATATCTTTATATTTACATCTCCTTTCCTAGTACGTGGAATCACAGAAGTGTTTCCAGGCCACAGGCAGCTGTTCCTGGATTACTTCTGGTTTATGCAACATCCTCCCTCCCCCTCCCAGCTATGTCCCAAACCCCCCTTCCCTCTCCTCTGTGCCCATGTAAAACTTGGAGGGAAAGCACAGCTCAGGGTCTGTCCTGGGGTCTGTCCCTCCATCCTCACACCCAACAACACACCACAACACCACAGCAGCCCTACAGCACCCCACATCCCTGGCTAGCAGACAGCACTAGCATACCAGGAGGAAGCTGGGGAGTGTGGGGGGAGGAGGAAAGATGAAAATATTTGGGATAGGAGGAGATGGGCAGAGGGAGGGAGGCAGCCCGCCAACAAGCCTGGGAACTCATCCGTACCTCCTCCTGGGCTTTGGCAAACCCCGAGGCTTTGAGTTCCCAGCCCTGCTCCCAGGGGAAAAGCACACACTCCCCGCTTTGCAAATCCCACAAGCAGGACATGGTCAGTCCCATTCCTTCAGCCTCAGACTACTACAAGGGAGGGGAGGAGTTGGTGGGGGAAGTTAGAAATGTGTGTTTACAGGGTTACCCACCCCACTTCTAACATGAGTGGGTCTAACCCAATGCTGCTGCCTGCCTGGTGGTGCTAACCACAACCCCCCTGCTTTCCTTCCCCAGTGCCACACAAGGATTCTGGGAACTAGATTTCCCTGGTTATCTCAAAGGCAACAGGCACAGTGTGGGGGACTTGCAGCACAGGCACAAAAATGGGTTGAGCCTGGCCAAACACATCCTGGGATTCAGCCAGAGGAGAAATCGCCCCAGTGGAGAAACTATAGGGCATGAGGGATCCAGTGCCTACAAAGCCAGAGCTGGCGTCAGGCCAGGGGTGCTCTTGGCAAGACGCTGGGTGCTTACACCTATCCCTTGCCCCAGGGTGTCACCTCCTACCACCACTCTGGCTTGCTCACCCTAAAACCGGCTTTGCCTCCAGCTCATCCCCAGGGCAGCAAGACTTGGACTGGAGGCAGCACCAAGAGCCATGGGCTGGGAGCAGGGAGGAGGGACCTGACAGCACCAGGGTGAGGGGGAGCTGGATGAGGCCATGCCAGATGGGGCAAGGGAGCTCTCTGCACTCCCATCCCCATCGTGGCAGGGCTCTGTCCCCCACCCCACTGTTGGCAGTAATCCCCATACCCATGTGGTATGTGCCCTCATGGCCCCAAGAGAAGAATGGAAACATCTGGAAGTCACCTGCAAACAAGCAGCACTTTCAGTTAATGAGGAAATATGAGCCAGGGACTCTGGGCAGCAACAGGATATCTGCTTCTTGTGCAAGGCACCCCCTTCCCACCAAGCCCCCGCCTGCCCTCCTTCTTCAGGAAGTTTCCAGCAATGTTGTGCTCTTGGAGTTCCATCCCTGGAAATTTCCCAGGAAAGGAGGGCAGGTGGGAAGGCAGCAAACTGAAATGGCAGGGAATATACAACCAGGGGTGAGCACCCTATCACAAGGTGGGATGCCCTCATCCCTTGGCTTCTCCCAGGTACTAGGAAAAGGAGTAGGGGGATTTTTCTTTACTGAAGGGGAGTCCTGTATCAGCCTCCTTCAGGTGTCGAGTTTGTAAGCAGAAGGCACTGCAAAGTCAGACAGGATGAAGGACTGAGTACCAGGAAGTGTGGGGTAGAGACCTCAGCCCCCCCACACCTATCCATTCCTCTCTCCCTCCCCATCACACTCACTCAGTCACCCATAAGACCTCAACCCCGCGTTGTAGGGATGAGTGCTGGGGAGATGAGGATATGCAATTTGCACAGCCCTGTCTTTGATGTTGTGGTAGTCAAAACAAATCCTCATCTAGGAAAGCTGCAGGGCCACTTGTCTGCTCCATGATAAGCCCAGTGGCCAGTCTCTCTGTAATGGTGAGACTGGTACTGATGCCTGGGGCTTAAGGTTACAGATGGGATGAAAGGTTGGGATGACTGAAGGTAAATGAGGTAGCTGGGCTGGGAGGGGCCCAGGCATAAGCTCCTGCCCAGGGCATCCATGGGTGGTACATTGACTCTGCAGCACTGTCCAGCCTCACAGCCACCTCTCATTTATCAGCCAAGGTGGAGAAATAGCCTGAGAAGCAGGATTGTATGGATTGACTTTCCAAGTTGTTGTATATGAAAGAAGGAGGTGTAACCAAGCAGCCAGCAGCCAGGATGAGTACTGACACCCAGAGCTGGCACATACCTGGGGGTCTCCAAGGCACTTCAGTGCTAGACCTAGAAGTACAAAAGTCAGAGCTTGGCTGGCATGGCTGCAAGATCACAGGTTTGGGGAAGGAGGCTGAAGAGAAGGCATTTCCAGATTCTTTCTGGGAAATGAAGCCCATCCTGGCCTGGAGTACAGAGATGCTTGGAGTAGGAGTGAGGAGAAGGAGGCAGTGGAGAGCCAGCCACCCTGCAAGAAGTGGAACGTGGCCCCTATCCCATCTGGAAAAGATTTGTTCTGCATTCCCCAGTGGAGGTGGCTGCCGTCACCCAGGCTCTGCTTCCTGATGCAGCCTCTGCTGCAGGGCACAGGGATGGGGGTGAGGGGGAACCCGTCAGGCAGGGTGGGGGAAATGCCCTGGAAGGCCATGCAGAGGGAGGAGACCCAAAGAAAGGGTCTTTTCCTGCCTCTCCCACCACCCCCATTAGCTTCCACTAAGCGGGACCTAGGGGAAGGAATGCCTACCATACCTCTGGCAAGCCAGGAGGATGATTTCTCCTCCTTCCCTTGGTAATGGCAGAAATCATCTCCCATCAGAGCTAAGCCTCCATCTTCCTCCAAGACACAGACCCACTTAAAGTACCACCAACATGCACATATGGTCTTAATTCCTAATGGAGAAAACTTCCCCAGAAGGCAGAAACTCCAGCTTCCATTTTGCAGAAGAGAAGCCAGAGAACAGTGCCAAACCCTACTACTACTACTACTTAGCAAACCTCTGAGCAATAAGGTGTTCCTGCCTGGACACCCCAGCACAAGCCACCCGAGCCCAGTGAACGGCCAGGCTCCATTTTGACATCTCCTTTGCAGACATCTTGTCATCCCTTCAGCCAAGCCCTACTTAACCCCAACAAGTCTTGTCTCGCCTTCACCAGCAGAGACACCTCCCTTCTCCTCAAGCACCTGAATAGGTGCTCGTGCCTGGCCAAGTGGGACCCAGCAGAGCCACCAAGACAAGCCTGAAGGCCATGAGGGTCACCAATGGCACTGATGAGCCTACGCCCACCAGCAGGTTGCCCCTCATTGGCACTGATAGGGTCATCTGCCCTGTGACCATCAGGGGATAACACACGATGCCAGAGGGATGTGATGTCCCACGTGCGGGCAGAAGCTCTCCCTGGTGCCACCAAAGAGCACCTCCTTACATTTATCCGCTGCCACCCCCTCACCCTGGTGTGACACACTGTCGCTGGTATGACGCTTGTCCTGATGCCGTAACACTTGTCCTGACCCTATAACAAATACCAGCCTGGCCCACGCGGCCTTCAGGGAGGCTGTCATCCTGCTAATGCCCCAACCAATGCTACTCACAGGTCCTGGTATGACCAACCCGCAGACCCCAGTCCTGACCGGCAGTGCTACACCACTGGGAACTTCCTATCCAATATGGGATCAGGGGACCCTATGTGATACCCGAGTGGTCACACACACACAGAGGGTTCAAAGCCCTTTCCTTTGCCCTGCAGCCAGGCTCCTGTCTCCAGGTTAGGCAGCAGCCTGGCCTTCCCCCTTCCCCCCCAACCCATGGAATCAGGCACCCGGGAGCGGGAGGCGGCCAATGCCGGCAGACGGGAAATGGCACTGGGGAAGCGGGGAGGAGGAGGGGAGCGGCAGAGAAGTTCCTGAAGTTTTCTGTCCTGGATAGTTGGAATAAATCTCATTTTCTCTGGTCTCCTTGCCGAGTCGAGGATTGGCTCAGCGGTGCTGCAGCCCGCCCCCCTCCTTCCCACGTCCCCTCCCCGCCAGCTTCGCTCCCTCTCTCCCGTGGCATCAGGGCGTCAGCCTGGGAGAGCCTGCCTTGGGGGGACAGCCGTGGGAAAAGGAGGGGACAATGCCTCCCCTTTCTCCCCCACTCCATTCCGGAGCACAGCACCAGTAACCCTTGGAACAAGTTGCAGGCGCCTGCCGAGAGTGTCTCGCAACTTTTCGTCTGGAGGACGGGGAAAGAAGAATAAGCCCAGCTCGAAGGAGGTAAATCCTGAAAGTTTTGATTCATCAGTTTGTAGGGCGGGGGGCAGGGGGGTGTTGGGACCAGAAGGAGAAGAGTGGAGAGGGTGTTTGGAGAGGGGAGAAGCGGGAGGGGTGGCAAGGAGATAGAGACGGGAAGGATGGTGAAAAAGAAAGGGAGCAGAAGGCAGGAATGCAACAGGAAACTGTGAGTGAGGAGAGGGGACACAGGACAGGGGGGAGAGGCGGGAAGGAAAGGGAGTGAGAAGAGCGTCCCACGGATGCGGGAAGGCAGGAGGACGCTTGTGTCCCAAACCCTGCTCTGGATACCCCTCAAAGCCCCACAGGCTCTCGGCACCTCAGTTTTGGGGTACGGAGAAAGAAAGGGAGCAGATTTTCACGAGTGGGCAGGGAAGGGATGGCTGGAAACTGCCCACTTCCATAGCTCCGGCCTCTCTCTCTATGTCCCAGCATGTCTGCTTGGAAAAATATCCTTGTTATACAGAGATATCACTTTGTATATATATATAGCAGCCAGCAGCACAGGAGTCAGATTTAGGCGTCTGCCTACTGCCCGGCACTGCTCCAGGAAAGCTGAGAGAGGCCCAACCCAGCCAGCCAAGCCCCTTTCCCCCTTCCCCAAAAGCCTGTCCCTGCTGGCTTTCCTCATCCCAAAGCAGTCACCCAATAGGGGAACTCTGCCTCCCTTCCTTCGGGGAAAGGGAGGTTTTTCATCACTCAGGAAGGCTGGGAAAGCCTTCTTGGCCACCCACAGCCGTTTCTACCCACTCTTCCTGCTGTTGAGACCACCCCAAATTTCTCACCCTCTTTTGCAGTATGTCCCCTTTGGGGGAGGGAAGAGGCTGCTTTCAGCAGCTCTATCCAACTAGACATCTGGATTATTTTCCCCCCCTTTCTGGTTTCCGCTCTTCCCAGCAAGCAGAACAGCTCTGGCCATTCCCAGCTAGTGGAAAACCAGTGGTAACCAGCTGACCTCGGGGGGAAATGGGGGAGGCCAGGCTGGGAGGAGGAGGAGGAGGAGGTGCTGGCAGTGGGTCTCTGAAGGCAGGGGGCTTCCCAGAGGAGGCAAGAAGGGAGCCAGAGAGCATGTCAGGGAAGGGGAGGTCGTGGTGGGCTGTGGGCTTGCTGTGCCAGAGGGCTGCCAGATGGAAGCTGTGGCACCCAGGCCGAGAGAGGGGTCTGTTTGCCCAGTGGAGGAAAGGACAGCACACAGGTCACCCTTTGCCCACAGAATCACGAGTTTCCCTGGCATGAAGGAGTCAGTTTAGGTGAAGGGGAGGGCTCAAAGGGGCAGGGAACCACACCAGTGGCGGAAGGAAAGAGGAGAAAGAGGGAGACTGGAAGGAGGAAAAGCCCAACAGGCCTGCCAGAAACCTGCCGTCCAGGTAGGGTTGGGCAGCAGCTGCTTCACTCCCTCCCTCACTCTCTCCCTCCCTCCTCTTCCCAGTGCTTGCTGACTGCCAGCAGGCAAGGAGAGCCAGGGGCCAGGAGATGCTGGCTTGCTTCCCTGTGGTGACCCAGAGACAAGGAAGGAGACGCACTTTTCTCCACCCCACTCCCTCACTCAATGGTTGTCCAGATAGGGAACAAGGGGATGTTCTCTGCCTACATCCCCTCTTTTCCTTGCCTCCCATCCCAAGGTGTGATGTCCCCCATAGGGGTGTGCAGGGCAGCTGTGTTGTGTGGGGGACCTGGGGTGGGGTCGGAGGGTGACCCCTCAGAGTAGCCCTGGCTGGTGCAGCACATGCTAAAGGGAACAGTCCCCACTTTGGGTTTCTCAGGGGCTCCAAAATGCAGAGGAAAGGGAAAACTTGAGTGCTGTAGTTCACCTAATCCCCTCTCCCAGGGTCACTTGCTTTCCTGGGAGATCCTGGGGACAGCTCAAAAATATGGTTGCATCTCTCTCCCTGTGGTCCCAAGACCCCAGCTGTGCTGCAGAGACCACCACAGTAGTTTCCTTTGCACTCCAGGAGAGCCCTGACCCATGACTATGGGTGGGCTTCTGCCAGAGAAAGGAAATAGCTCCCCAAATCTGCCACGTGCCTGGTTTGTCCTGGCTGCAAGGCAGCACTGTATGGCCTCTGTGGGCAGGAGGAAGACGTGAGCTGCATGAGCCGGGGAGCTGAGGGCCAGCAGGAACCCAGCCTGCCACCATTCTGTCCCTGCTGCCACCAGCCACTGCCACCCCAGGAGGCCACTGCCACCCTGGGGAGTCAGCCAATGGTGCTGGGCGCTGCTGGGGGAGGTTTGTTTTCTCTTCCCCAGTCATTAACCCCTGGCAGATAAGAGGGGCCCCGGGTGAGCAAACAAGGCCAGGGCAAAGCAAAAATGCATCTAGCCAGCCAGGAAAGCAATTTCATGTCCAGGACTCCCCTCCACCAGAGCCTTTGCCATCCTGGCACTGCCTGGCTGCTCCAAGGCGATGCACAGACAAGCAGGAGAGGCAGGGAACGTGGCAGGGGAAGCCCTGCAGCAGCGAGGGTCCCAGCGCATGGAGACCAAGAGATGTGAGGCTCCTGCGTCACCTCTTGGCAGGCTGTCCTCCACAGCCAGCCCTGCTGGAGGGACTTGGCTCTGTCCTGACGCCCCAGCCACAGAACTGAGCCCAGGGAAGGATATGTCCCCAGCTGGCTACCCAGGCTACTGACACTCTGAGATGCCCCACAACCGAATCCTCTCCTTTCCCCAACCCACCCTCTCCCACTTGCTATGCACAGGGGATCTGCCAATCTGAGAGTCCTCCCCACTTGACTGGGGAGGTCATTACCCTGCCCTGCATCCAGCTGCTGCTTCCTGCCTGCCCCTCAGCATCTCTGGGACCTGCCTGGGTGCAGGGACCCACCCCACCTTCTCCTTCAGCCTCAGGCAATCACCTCCCTTGCCGTGCCTCAGTTTCCCCTGCCTGCAAAGCAGCTGCCCTTCCTGCACTGCTGACTCCCTGCTTCTCAACATGTCTGCCCAGCACCCGGTGACCCAGCCAGTGAAGGACAAACAAAGCAGTATACAAATATTGCATTTTTGCTTCCCACCACTCCTCTCCGAGAAGCACATGGGCCCCAGGCCTCACCCTCTCCTCAAGGGTTCATCTGAATAGCAAAAAGGAGGGAGAGGTTTCTCGCCCCAGGAGCTGGGGCAGCCAAGCAGGGCACTGCTCTGGGAGGAGGTTCTGCCTCGGAGGGAAATCCTCAGCCTGTGTTGTGGTGTGGGTCTGGCAAAGCTGCTGTGCAGATGGGAAACTAAGGCATACTGAGGTAGGTCAGCAAAGGGAGGGAGAGCACATGTTTTTGGAGGAAAGCCTTTTTCTTCTTCCCAGAGAGAAGGGCCAGGTAAGGTGGCAGACAGTAGCAATCTCACTGGTTAGAGGCCTTATGCACTGCCTTTATTCTCCTCATGCACTGTTCCTCTTGCCTTGTTTAGGTGGCCAGCAAGGGAACCAATGCTCTTGCCCTGCCAGTCCACGCAAAGCTCCCTTCGTTGCCTGCTGCCCCATCCGTGACTGGCTCCCGGTCACCCAGCAGCAGTGGAAGACAGTGGATTAACCTCTAACTCTACGATCAGACACAGCTTCCAGTGACCTCCACAGAACGGGGAGTGACCCAGATACCGCCTGGGGACATCTCTGTGTCACCACTGTCCTCACCACTGCGGAGGTACCCTGTGAGGGTAATTTCATGAGCACGACGTAGCGCAGGGAAGCAGGAAACCTGCCGAAAGCCAAAGTGACATGAGCTGCTACCCCAGGAGCATCGGAGCAGAAGCAATGGGGAGGCTGGGGATGTGACAGAGCACCCCAGTGCTGCAAGCCTGGTGAGGGCTGATTTTTGGAGCTTTTTCAAAGGCAGGGTGAAGGGTGCAACATGAGCCTGGGGAAGCTGCCAGTGCTCAGCTGGGTGTCAGGCTCGCATGGCAAGCGGCGGCTGAAGTCGGAGCTGACGCCGGACATGATCAGCCCGCCGCTGGGCGACTTCCGCCACACCATGCACGTGGGCCGCGGCGGGGACGTCTTCGGGGACACCTCCTTCCTCAGCAACCACGGCGGGGCTGACACTGCCAAACCCAACAACTTCTTCGCCCGGACGCTGCGGCACGTCCGCCGGACGCCACTGAGGAGACGGGGCAGCGGGGACCAGGCGGGGGCCTCGCCCGCGCCCCCGGCCATCTCGCCCATCATCAAGAACGCCGTCTCGCTGCCGCAGCTCAACGAGGCTGTGTACGATGGAGGCAGCGGCGGACGGGGCCTGACCAGCAAGTTCTCCTTTAAAAGCGCCTCCAACAGCTTTTCCAAAACGCACCAGGCCTACGGTGAGTGAAGTGTGAGGCAGGGGCTGGTAGCCAGGTACTGAGCATCCTCTGCAGGCTTTCTCCATGCCTCCATGCCTCAGTTTCCTCCCCAGTGAGGGAAGTTTTAAGGAGGGTTTTAAAGGGAGAAATGGGATATTTAAGACTGCCCTGTCTTGACAATCTCTCCAAGCAGATAATCCTAACGTTGCTCTGAACCCTGGTCCTTCCTCCTGCCCTTGAAGGGTGTCTTCCTAGGATGTCCCTCAAAGTGGCAAAGGGATGGTTTCTCCATTTCTCCCCCTCTCCTGTAGCCCCATACAGCTGGCAGCCTGTGTGGAGTAGTTGTAAGGGAGCACCCCCCATCCACCCTCAGCCCTACACCTTTCACTTGAGCAGCCTCCCCGAGGAAATCAAAAAGGTCCTGGGACGTTTTGGAGCAATTCCCACTCCAAGGCTGTGAGGTGAAGGAGACCCACAGCATGGCCTTCCCCACCTCCATACAGATGCTCTAACCCTGTCCCTAGCTGTGTCAACCTCTGCCTCTCCATGTGCTGCTCCTTAGGGGTTCCATCCACCCTTCTCCATTGCGTCCACATTCCTCCCTGTGAGTCAGGGTGCCCTTTGAGGAAGGGTTGTGGAAAGGATGGGACAGGACATCTGTGTGGCTCCTCTCCAGCCTCCCAGCACTGGGCTGTGCTCAGCTTTTCCCCAGGGAGGGAGGTCTGGAGCAGAAGGTCTCAGGGTGGGGGTTGGATCCGGGGTGCCTGCCGCAGCTGGGGGAGGCAGCTGGGCTCAGAGGAAAGGCAGGCTGAGGCAATGCTGCCATCTCCTGGTCCCACCTGCCTGGCTCAGCCCCCACTGCCATCTTACCAAGCCAAAGCCCACCTGGAGACCCTCTGCTGTAACTCTGGGCTTAGGAGATGTCCACAGAGACACTCACCTGTTGTTTAGAGGTCAGTGCCACTGACAGGAGCATTGATCTGAGCCACTTTGGCAGCAGTGTTCCTTATCCCCTGCAGATCTAAGGCTTCCTCCTTTGCCTCACCAGCCATACCTTTTTCCTCACAGGGCTGGAGTCTGGATTTTGTACCATCCCTCGTGCCCCTCGCTCAGAAAAGGCCCAGGAGAAGGGTCCTGGGGAAGATGAGCTGGATCGCTCTGACTCCCTGCTGTCCTTCCGCCTAGACCTGGGGCCCTCCCTGATGAGTGAGCTCCTCCAGGTGATGAGCTTCTCTGAAACCAATGGGAATGAGGTGGGGGAGGATGGCCCACACCTCCTGTGTGAAGAGGGGACCAAGGACAGAGTCCCTCCAGCCGTGTGTGCATCCCGTGAAGAGGACAAGGCAGCATCCAGCTTCTGGGACCACTCCAGGCAGAGCAGCCTGTCGGGGGCCAGCTCACTGCCGGGTCTGTCGGTCCATGCCAACGGAGAGGCGCATGCCATTGAAGGCGCAGGAGCGAACTCTGCCTGGGCTTCGGGGCCAGGGGCAGTGCCCAGAGGGTCCCCGTGGCAGGGCCACTGGAACGACTGCACCATTGAGGCTGGAGAATTTGACCGAGCAACCCAGGTCCTGGCCCGCCATTACGGTGGGACCAGCACCCCGCGGAGCTCAGAGAAGGGTGAGGGTCCCCGGCAGGCCCGGACACAGACCCTGTGGGAGAGCCCCAGCAGCACCTTGTGGGGGTCACAAGTGACCAGGGAGAGCCGGTCTCCCGAGGCCAGCTGGAGCCAAGGAGAGGAGGAGGAGACCAAGCTCTCCAGCCTGCAGGGAAGCTACAGTGGTGCCCCAGGGGGCCACAGCAATTCCTTTGAGTATGCCGATGAGGAAGAGGAAGAGGACGATGAAGTCAAGGTGTGAACTGCCATGTCTCCCAACACAGGCCCCACCAGAGACACTGGTGTCGGGGTCTTTGCCCTCCTCCCTGTGCCCACCCGCTGGTGCCAGTGTCACCAGCACCCAGTGGGTGACCTCCTTGCCAAGTGGGGGCGCTGGGCAGGCTGGGAAGGGCAGGAGGAGAGCCCATCCCCCGGGGGACTCTCTGGGGCTGGGCCAGGCTGCTGCAGAGGGCAGTGGGCACTGCAGAGCCAGGCATAGCGCCCCTTCTCCAGCCATTAGACATCAAAGGAACATTCCCATGTGCCAAAGGAACCCCAAATCCTTCCTACCCCTTCCCGTTCTCCCCAGCACCCTCTCTCTTAGCCCTCAGCCTGGCTCCACCAGCATGTCTGGGGACATACTCCATCATTCCACTGACATCCCCAACCATCCTCTGCAATGGCATGCATGCCTCCCCAGAGATATTCCCACTGATAGCTCTGGCACATAGAGGATGGGGCTTCCCCAGCTCCAGCTGGTGCAAGACCCTTTAGTATAGCTCCTCTATCAACAGGGGAAGGTCAGCTGGGGTCACAAGGGGCAGGCAAACCCCACAAAGCTGAGATTTCTCTTTTCCCCTGCCCCACCCCAAAGCCATGTGCTCAGTGTTCAGGAGGTGAGAGCATGCACAGAAATAATCAGGAATCTTTCCACTTGCCTCTTGCTGCTGGGCATCACTTAGGACAGCTTCCTTCCTTAGCCCCACTCCTATGAGCAATTGAGAGGGGAGAAACCTCTTGGCTGACTGGTGGCAAAGGCAGGCTGTCAGGTCACCCGCTCCTGCAGTTCAGGCCCTAAAAAATTCCTCTTTTCCCCCTGCCTCAGAACAAGGGAGACTCCTCTACAGCCACTCGGTTTGTGCCACCGTCCTCATGGTGGTGGCACAGTTTGTGTCTCCATCCTTGTCCCCCTCCCCATTCCCCATACACACACCCCTCTTTGCAGCACACCCCTTCCCAAGGGTAGTGTGGGCCATGGCTAATGCCCCTCGCCGAGTGGCCCTGGGTGACACAGCCGTCCTGGAATGAGCTGCCCCCCACGCTGGCCCGTGTGCAAACTGCCCCTCACAGAAGTGCCTTTGTGCCATGGTGTGGAGCCAACATGCTCGTGGGCTGAGGTCACCAGAAGGACCCTCACAGGACCCCCCTTGTTCTCTGGGACAGGAGGGGGTTTGCAGTGGGAGGAGATGCTGGGCCATAGCTGCAGGACTCTGCTCCCACTCAGCTCACCCACACCCTGGCTGCTTTTGCCGGGAAGCTCTTCAGAGCAGGATAAAGAGCTCCAGGGTGTGCACATACTGCACGTGGAAGTGCCATTTGCAGCCAGGCCACCAAGGTTAAGGGCAAGCCCATGGTCCCCAGCCTCCCCAAGGGGCTGCCTCATGCTAGCCACCAGCAGCAAACCAGGGCAGGCACCAGCTTCAAGAAGTCCCCAGGTCTGGCCACTGGCACCCAGCAGGATCAGCCTTATTCTCCCTTGCACCTTCCAGGGTGGGGACCTGGGCTCTCAGGATGAGCTCCCCTCTGCCCTCTGTTTCCCAGACCATAACACAAGACCAAAGACCCATATCTGTGGAATTATCCTTTCTGCCTCCCCTCTGTATCCCATGCACTTATTATTGTCCTTATTAAAACAGTTTTGATACTAACTTCTCTGGTGCATCCCCTTGTCTGCTGTGACTTTATTGTCTTCCTTGCTGTGTCTGCTGGAGCCCCAACCCCCAATCCCTCCATCTTGGGCAGTGAGGAAGTGGGGAGGGAGGGCAGGGGCACTGCCACCTTGCCTTGGACCAGGCTCTCTGCAAGATACTCTTGTACTCTGCTCTCCTCCCACCCAGCCTGAAGTACCCCAATGTTTGCTGTCACACATGAGTCTCGCTTTTGGGTGGCAATATACTTTTGAATTAGAGCAGCAGCATGTAATAATTGGGACTATTTGCCTGAAGTCCTGTGCAAGGAAGTACTGAGCCACATAACTCAGCCCAAATCCCACTGCCTCCCCTGCCTCATTTTGGATGAGTAGGATCTGCTGTGGAAATGCCACAGTAATGGCTAAACTGACTGGAATGTGCCAGCAGACAAGTGAGGTGAGGTGAGGTAAAAAGTAAAGTTGGAGACAATCCTTTATCTGTGGCAGGATTGCTGGCTGGGGGCACACCTGTGCTGTCCTCCCCATGCCACCTTTTAATTATACACTTTTGTAGCACCAAAAGCCACATCAAATGCCACATTTATGCCTTCCTTCCCATTTCACCATCCCCCCTCCCAAAACCTCGGCTGCAGGAAGAAATGGAGCGTTGTAAAAAGATTACACAACTGTTTCCCAAGCAATCATATAGTGTCCTCATCCTGAACCCCACCTACAGCCTGCTTTGGCCTAACTACTATCCCTTCAACCCCATGGCCTGATCTGACCTGGAAGGCACCTGGCATTATCCAGCAATGGCTTCTTTCCTATTAGTGGGAGAACCTCGGGCTTTTTCAGTGGTTTGCACAGAGCCACAGAGCTCTCACAGAAGACAAAGCAGCTGGAACAAGCAGTATTCCACTGGCTTGGTTTTTTATTAGGGCTAGGAAGTGGTGCCCATCAGCTCAGCCTGAAGGAGATCATCTTTAGGCCTCCATGGATGTTTACATAGTTGATCTTGTGGTAGCCGTGCCGGTTGGGGAAGTACACTTCATGGCCATCTGGCAGCTTCACACGGAATTTGTCTGACAGCATTTCAATGAAGAACTGGGAGAAAAAAGAGAAAGAAGGGCAGGAGTTGGAGGCAAGGAAGGTATTTAGAGGTCAGCATTTAGGCAAAAGGCCTGACTCTTTCATAGGAGGGTCAAACCTGTCCACTGAGCTTTAAGCAAGGTGCTGGGGGTTGAAGTGAGGGCAATTCAGGAAAAGAGCATCTGATATCAAGGGTCTAAGCAAGAATACGGACTATGACTGGGGACAGGATCTCTCCTGAGGCTGTTTCAGCTACTCAGGAGTGGAAATGGCAATCAGGACCAAAATCCCAAAAGATGAGGGGCCATTGTGAGGGAGCCAGAGGTATTGTGTGGGACCAGAAAAACTATGGTATGGGAATCTGCTAACCAGGGGTTTCCCTTCATCACACATCCCCCATACCCACCACATATAGCCCCTCACCCATGCTGGCACAGACCCCTCACCTTGACAGTGGAGCCCCTGTAGAAAGAGAGGTGGCGGTCACGATATTCCGTCTGCCAGCAATTGGAGAACTTGGAGTTGCAGACGATGACAGACTCGTTGAAGCGGGGATTGAAGTGAAGTGCCAGATCTCTTGAGCTGCAGCCAAGGTTGATGCTGAAACTGTAAATAAGCATGAGGAAAGTCATATGCATGGACAAAAGAGAGTCTTGGAAGACTTGAGATCCAACGCACATCTCTGCACCCAGATCCTGACTCAGTGTGGCTGGTGGCATAACAATGTGCTATTTTGTATCTGGAAACCTTGGGAAATCACCATCCTCTACAGCCCACCTTCAACCCTGGCATGCCAAGGTGGTTTCTTTGTACTTACCCAACACTATCAGCAGGTATTTTGCCCTTCACCTTCAGGGTGTTCCCAGGCCTCATATCCAGGTTTAAGATTTCAATATTTCCCTAAGACAGAGAAAAAATAGTGTGTGGGGCTCCTTCAGCCATTCCTCCTGACTTGCCAACTGCAGCTGAGAGGGTGCTGCTTGGAGGCGTCCCAGCCAGGATATTGCTCTCAGCTGGTGCTCCTGTCATGACCAAAATCCTCCACGCTGCAGGTCTTGCATCAATTTCTCATTCAGAAAGAGAAGAGTGGGCTGAATGAAGCCCACAAAAGAGAAAAGACATCAGAGACAGAGGAAGCGAACACTGGCTTGACCTCAGCAGAAGGAAAAGAAAGCAGGATAGCAGAGATACAAAGAGGGTTAAAGCAAAGGAGCACTGTGCAGGGTTTGATGGAAAGCTGATGCTGCCCAAGAAATGCAAGTGGTAAGAATGGCTGCAACTTGCCAATCTCACTCAGCTTTGCTGAGCTGATGACCCTGGGTGACAGAGGACAGGAGAAGCAGCCCTTACAGACATCATCCTCAGAGCGCAGAGTAACCAGGCAGGGAGACAGCAGCAGCTTAGCACAGAAATACTTTGCACGTTGGATTTCACAGCCCTAAACTTCCCTGTGGCTTACACATTAACTCCAATGGCTTATTAAGCCAGGAGACTTCGATCCAACAAAAAAGGTTCCGTATGTACATGTCTCACTAGGGATTCTAGGAAATATAAGCAAATCCCAGCCTCCTTGGTGGGGTCCCAGTGGAAAGACACACAGCCCTCAGAGGTGCTGCTTTAGACATCACACAGGACAAAGACCTTCCCAGGTGGCCAAGGAAGTGTGACCATGTTCACCTCTTTCCTGTGTGTAACAGCTCAGTCAAAAGAACATCCCAGCTCCTTCCTTTTGTGGCAAGGGGCAGCTCCAAAATCCATACTAGCATACAAGAATGGTCTCCACCATTCTTCCCACAGTGCTGCGAGGAAAGGCTCAAAGGGGCTTGGAGGAGAGGACAACCAGCACATCACATCTAGATGGCATGAGTTATAGAGGAGTGACTTGTGGAATCCAAGCTCCTTCCCTTCTTGTGGCACTAGATTCAGCTGTGTGGATTGCAGTACCCATATGTAGGAGCTCCCTGCAACCTCCCATCCAAGCCCCATCTAGACCCAAACCTTTTAGCTTGAGGAGTCACACCAGGTTCAATAGTCCTACCCTCCCTAACACTTACATAGGGGAATGTTGGCCTCACAGGGGAGTAGCACCCCCGCTGTCTTCCTCCAAATTAAGAGTTACCATGTAAGTCAGCAGACAGTCTCCCTGGTTTGTAAGACACCAAAAGTCAAGTGGAAAGGGAGATAGAGGAGGAGGTCGAGGCTTAGGAGACCACTGGTCCCTCAGTGCCCCTCCCAAGCCTTACAGAGAGCACCTGAGTGCTGTCAGCCTGCTGCTGCACAGACAGCACAGAAGGGAGATAGCTTCTACCCTTCCCTAAAGCATCCTGAAGAAAGGAGAAGTGCTATAAGTACTCTTTCAGTGGATGTGTTTCCAACAAGCAAGGGGTTGTAAAGTCCAGCAGGTTTAGGAAATTTGTTTGCTGTGGAGGACGCTGAAATTGTTGGTGAAACCTCCACGGACTGAGCATGAAACCAGCAGAACACAGTGCTGGGGATGGTGTTATCTGGCACTGCGTCTCTCCCACCACGCTGCTGCGTCCACTGCACACCTGTACACACCTTCACATCACACTGCTCCCCTGCAGCCATCACAGGGATAATACAGAGCCCAGGGTCCTCTTCTCAAATATTGGAGCAAAATTGAATGGCTGGCTAAATTGCACAGTAACTCACTTTTTACCTGGGGAATAAGGATTTGCTGTTTGCAGGGTATCCTGGGTGTTCAGTCTTAGTAAATATACCCATGAGAACAGGGTCTTCTACAGATTTAGGCAAAAGCAAACAAGCAGTAGTTGCTTATTTTCATTAAGTATAAACATATTAAACCGAGGCATCTTTTTCCAACAGAGTTTATAAATGCCATACCTATTAACCTTCATTACTTGGTTAAATCTGTAAACAAAACTTACAGATACATACACAAATTAAAACTCCCAAAACATAGTACGCACAAAAGCTAAAAGCCCTTGTGCATGCTCAAAGTTGGAATAGGAGAACCCTCAGCTCTAGGTGCAGTTTCTAATATGCAGGATACCTATAACCTGGAAAAAAAACATAGAACTGAATCACTCCGTTTCTGTCTAACCAGTGCATGGTGGGTTAACAGGAGGGCATTATCCATTTGTCAGTGATTTGATGGATTTTTCCAGAACTATCTTTCACTTCCCAAGCATAACACAGAAAACTTCAGTTCTGTAACCACACTATCAATATCTGCAGCAGTGGGTATTGTTAATCTAATCAAGTCTTGATTTAGATTTTGGCTTTGCTGTGCTGGTATAAATTTGACAGACTCACCAGGGGGGTTCAGGTGGCTTCCCAGATGTTGCTCCAACCCATCTCATATGACACCCATAATTCCCTATTTCCTGGGTGAATTCATACCAGATAGGTGTGTGAATTTGATCTGTAAGTGGTTGTGCCACTGCTGCAGTAATACTCACGGTGCCATCCATTTGTATGTGATCTTTGGCATTTGATACAAACATTTTCAGCCTACCTGGAAGGCCATGAAAGGGAGGAGTTAATCTGGCTGGACTACCAGGAATCACCTCAATTGATGTCTTTCATACATTGCTTAAATACATGTTGCCTTTTGCACAGAGGCTGCCAGATCTCAGAATCTGACAATTTTAAACAGCAGTAGGCTTTCCTGTGTCCTGTGGGTCTCTGTCCCCAGCCCAGTAGGCAGCTCAGGCAGTCGATGAGTAGTTAAGGTTACCTGGGGTAGTAGTTAAAAATACTCTATGTCTGCCTCTTCCTCACTCAGCACAATCTGATCTCTGCCCGTAAGTGAAACTTGTCTTCAGTTTCGTATTCCCCTGAACATCTAGACTTCTTCCAGCAATGCAGTTTCAGTTTCAATTAAAGACTGAACTTTTACTGCTTTCGAGGTAGGGTCAGAGTCTACCTTTAAATCATCATAATTGTACCAAATGTCCCCATCCCATGTTTCAGGATCCTCACAATATACAACTCTATAGGATGTGCTGGACTGAATTAAAGGATGACTCGTGGGTTTTATCAAGTAATTTACCTAGATTTTTCTGTATCTGTTTTTCTCATCTTTCAGGTGCAGACAGTTTTTCTAATTGTTCATTTTTATTTAAAATAATATCTACTAGTTTTTACAATTTCTCCTCTCTCTCTTTCTCAAAAGACAATACTGTTCTAAGAACCTCATTTTCTGACTTCAGAGTCATATATTTTACACTTGCAACCCTTTTCAGGTGTCAGGAAGCTTTACATTTCCTTTTGCACACAAGATAAACAACCTCCCAAAACTGCACAAATAACTTACCTTCTTACCTTTAATGGGTAACTTACCCTTTCCTCATGCCATTTTTCATTAGACCTCCAAACTAGTAATGTGATCAGCTATTGCCTGTACATTATCACAATTAGTTTACACCCATTCCAACACTGGAGGACAGAGACAACTACCAAACTTCTCCAGTAGAGAATAAAACTTTTTCTTTACACTGGCCACCCTTGGTAACCATTTTTCCTTCGATTTCCCTCAGAGGGAGACAACCTGGACACACCAGGCAGGAGAAAGCTGTCACCCACAGAGGGACAGAAAAAGCAAAAGTTTGGTCAATCTCCCTTAGATTCATAGAATCTCCCACCAAGTGCAAAGAACAGTAAAAGTTCGGAACTGTTAAAACACACATTGGATCAGAAAATGGTGATGCCAATTAAAATGTTACGATTGGCTGTTGAAGCCTTCTGCCCAAATTAAGGTGCAAAGGAGACTAAATGCTGACTTTATTTTACAAAATTAATCTTATACGGAAAAGAGAAAGAGAGAGAGAAAGAGAGAGGGGAGAAGAAGAAATAGGGCAAGTAGAAGGTAGTCACCTCAGTCACCTCCATGGATCCAGCAGCCTCCTGTTGGTCCTTCTGTGCCTTGGGCTTCTTGATGGTGGGGTCTCACCCAGTTAATTTCATTTCCTGAATAATTCTTATGCAGTCCCTTATTTGGGTAAAAAGCAGATGTAGAAGTGAGTTTCAGTTCCCTATTAGCACATCAGGCAAGAGTAGGCATGGTTCTGCCATCGTGCGTACTCAGATCTTAATTTGATGGGCATCAGGGGTCTGTTCTGGGGGTTGTGTGAGACAAGCACCTCAATACCCAAGTGTCCTATTTGTGACCCCACTTCTTGCACATGCATAGTAGTTCACTTCTTATCTAGCACACCACAGTTGAACTTTGACCTGAACTGCAAGGCCAAAACCAAAACCTGGCTTCTTTCGTGGGTTGTGCATAGGTGCTCATGACTTTTTTTCTGCAACAAGTTCACCACCAAGCCCTTGTTTAAGGCATATACTGCAAATTAGTAACCCTTTCTTTACAGCTGCCTGAGAGGGAGAGCAGCACGAGTCTCTTACTGTGTCCAGTTCTGGGCTCCTCAGTAGTACAAGGGAGACATGGAGTTCCTGGAGCAGGTCCAGGGACTGTGGAGAATGTCTCTTAAGAGGAAAGGCTGAAGGAGCTGGGCCTGTTCAGCCTTGAGAAGAGGCAACTGAGAAGGGACCTCACCAATGTCTATCAGTATCTGAAGGGAGGGTGTCAGAAGGATGGAGCCAGGCTCTTCTCAGTGCTGCCAAGCAATAGGACAAGACACTATAGGTAGAAACTGATAGGCAGGAAGTTCCACCAGAACATGAGGAAGTGCAGGTGACCACACACTGGACGAGACTTCTGTCTGAGGGATGGGTAAAACTACCCGTGGAGAGAGTTGAGTGCAGAGCCACAAGTACCACGGATGTGAGAATATGCAGAGAGGGAGATGAGCAGGAAAGAGGCTTGAGCTGCACAGAGAGGGGCCATAAGATTTTATCAAGATAACATTTACCCCCTCCTACAATGCTCAGCAGGGGCGTTCACCCCCCTTTTATTTGCCAATGGGAACAATAGTGGGAAGCCAGGCAGCAATTCTGCCAGCACTGGCGACTTCCTTCGTCTGCAGAGCTGAGCCTCCATATGGTCAGACACCAGTCCTGTGCAGATGATCTCCCTCATGCAGGGGCAAGTGCTCCCCACATCAGAAGGGGATGAGACTTTAGGGACCCCAAAAGAGTCAAAATTCTCCAGTGCAGTTGGAGAATTTTGGAGGTGGCAATTGGGATGATGAGAGGAGGGTGACAGGGGCAGGTTGATACTTCCCTGCTGACACTGCAAAGCAGAAAGCCTGGGGAAACAATGATAGCATGGGAATGTAAATCCCAAAGAAAGAGGAAATCCGGCTAAAGAGCATCTGCAAAAGAGGTGGAGGATCTGTGCAGTAAGGAAAACATAAACAATAGCTGTGGAAGCTGGCAGCTGCTGGTGCAAAGGATCCAGGAACTCTTCACTCCCCAGAGAAATGATCTTATAATAGGATACCTAATTGGGAGTACCCCTCCAGGACCCCCAAGATTTTTGCCCAGCCAGAGGGCAGTTGGCTTGTACTGGTATGGGACACCCATGTTCACATCTCTGTGACTAGAGGAGCATTTGCTGTATTCCCAGAGGGACAGCAAAGACTCAAAAAGGAGTCACTTGGTGTGAGGTGGGGGCCACATGCAACCCAAGTCCAGGGAGCAGGCAGATGTGCAATTTTGCATGGAGAAAACAGAATAACCCCAAACATATTTTAAAGAGGGAAGCACCTAATGCTAGCGTGTTGGCTTTCACCCAGAAGGATGGCAGGGCAGAGTGCTTTCACCCCATAAAATGCAGCAGCTCTATTTGCAGAGGTCCCACATAGTAGATTTTGGGGTAAACCATTTTTCCCAGCCTTCCTGTGAGTCCTGAGGTGATCTCAGGCCACCAGGAGCACCAACGGGATCTCAGGACCCTTGGGGTGCCTCAGACAGCAGTACCTGATGTACCATAGCCTAGAGCTGCCACCCCTGCCACAGGGCACCCACACAGCTGTTGAGAACAGTCTGAATGCCACCCTTCCCAGCAGGCTGCCAACATCCTTGGCAGCATCGTTGCTGGCAGCAGTCTTTATTTTGTTTTCTTACTTGGGGCAGGAGATAAGCCAGCTAGGTGTGAAGCCCTGAGGAAAACCACAACTTCCCCACTTCCCAGCCTAGGTAGACTCAGGGATTAAAGGATTCTCAGGGCCTTTTGTGGCAGAGACAGCCCCCAGAATCCACACCAGCACAGCAAAACTGTCCCCACCATCTCTCTCAACAGTATTCTGAGGAAGGGCTGCAAGGGGCTCACAGGAGAGGGTAGCAGCACATACTCTCTAGACAATGTGAGCTGTGAACAGTCCCCTGCAGGACTGACGCAGGTCACCACCAGAGATAATGCTCAATCCAGAAGGCATGAAGAAGATAGAGGAAGGCAAGGCAGCTGTGCTGGGTGCATGGATGCACGTCCCATGGTCTCTGCATCAACCCAAGCTCTGCAAGAAGAGGGCAGAAATCCTTTCAGCACCTTCATGGAAGGCTTGGTGCTAACTAGGCACCAAAGAAGTGGCTTTGGAGAACAACACTGCAGCATGGATAAGATGCCTGTCCCTTATTGCACTCCAGGCACCAAGGCAGCCTGTGCCTTGGTCCAGGCATCAGCGTCTGCTCAAAGCAAAGGGAGCTGGAAAGACCAACCATGCATTCTTTCTCGGAGTAGCAGCTGCTTACTCTGCTATTATTTCCTACTGCTTCATATAATTTGTACTCCACAGCAAGCTATTGTCCGTTTCCACTGGCTATTTATTTCCTTGAATAGCCTCTGGGGAAAGATTTCAGTGTGAGAGTAAAGAAAAAAGAAAAACTCCGCACAATAAATCTCAAGCAGTGACCTGATTTAAACTGTGTTTTCTGACCTCATCTGGGCCCTGGTTGTGGTTCCTCACGGCAGTTGTGATTAGGCCCTGTTTCTGCTTTCATTTCCTCCTTCATTAAGCCCAGGGGTGAATGACCCCTGCCTTAGAGGGCTGTGGGGTGGATTTTCAGATGCTGCAGCTCAGGATACTACTGAGAAGAAGCTTCCACCACTTCCTAATGGAGATGCTCAGCCCTCCACCTGTCAGTACAGAAATTCCTGAATAGGACTGGCTTCCCCTTTAGTCAAGAGGTGTTGGTTGGCCTCTCAGCAGAGAGTGCTGCCACCTACACCCAGCTGATCCCTGAGCTCTGAAAGCCAGCCAGCTTCCTAACGGAGGAGGACCGAAAGAACAAAGTGTGCTTACCTCAGCCAAACACTGAGGTAAGCAAGAAACTGGGTAAGCAGGTCTGTGGATCCGAAGGGTGTGTGTAGGAGAGAATTGTTCAGGAGATGCAGGAGAAGCCAAAGCAAGAATGAGCACAAGGAAAAAGTGCCCAGGAGCACTAAGCTCCTGCCTAAGATGTTCCCAGAGTGGGATGGCTCCTCTAGAGAAAGCACTGAATGCTCTGCATTCAGATCAAGTAAAATGGGAAGGAGCAAAGGACTGGAGGTTAATGTCCTGTCACCCCTCCTGCCTCAACTCCCTCAGAGTGCATCATCCAGAGCACCTATGGGAAGTACAGAAGTAGCATCCATGATCTAAACCAGAGGGCAAGACACTAGAGGCCATCAGCATCCAGTAGGCTCTCCACAAACATCACCCCTCTTCAGCTGTAGGGTGCAATTTTTCTTCCTTAGGATATGGGGCAAAAGAAGGAGGAAGGACAAAGCTGAAGAACTAAAATGTGGGGGGAAATCCCACACCTTTCTTCAGGGCTAGGGGCAGCAGTGAGAGAGGGAATCTGCATCAAGCAGTTGAGCAGATCATGAGCACAGGGAACAAGTACAGCCTACTCCATCTCTTTCCCTCCTTTATTAGAAGGGCGGTGGTGCCACAGTCACTGGAATCTCCCATCTCCATGGGGGAGCTCAAATGTGCTCTGATGGATGATTTCCAAGTTATGTCCTTGTACCTTTGCAGGGGATGTCTCTCTCAGGAAGCTCTGAAGTCTGTGGAAGCATTTTTGTGTGGTCCAAGTTGTGCACAGGGAAGGGGAGAAAGGTGGTTTGTTTGCAAGGAAGTTGGTTCATAGGTGGTTGTTTTTATCAACCCAAACAGACAGGTAAGTCATGTCTTCTGGGTCCCCAGCTTGGCTGATGGGCAGGAGAGTGAACACAACTGGCAGAGGGTGGAGAAGGGAGCTCAGAAGACTGATGACATGCCACCCAGTTCCATTTCCAGACTTCATTTCTGTAATTCTTTCACTCATAGATGCATGCCAAGAATGTGGGTTGTGGGAAAGGCTTTCAAAAACATGCCTGGAGATAAAAATTCACTTGTGTTGAAAGCTCCCCTACTGGAAAAGAGAAGATGTATAGAAAGCTCACAGCTTCCCTCTCTCTGGGACTTTTGGGATCATTCAGCTTTACCCACATCTTCTGGATGAGATATTATTAGTTTAATGGGAAAAGGATCTTCCAAAGAGCCCTCCACAAAGGATCAGCTTCATGAGACCTAAGGGTCCACTCGCATCTTCCACTGAAAGATTAACATCTACAGCAGTTTTATCTTACCATTGGGCAAGGAAGATAGCAGCTCCCTCACATGAGGAAATTGAGGCACAGACACCCAAGTTCACATCCAAAATCAACTCCTCCATCTTAAAGTTTCCACAAAATCAAATCAAATCAAATCACTGTGAACCTCAAAAAAAAAAAAAAAAGCTAAAAGGAAGCTGTGCTCCCCTAACTAATACAGCTAGAGTATCAAAGATGCTGATTTCTCATCACACCATCTACTATCAGCAAGAAGTACTGAGGTATTCGGTGCCTCTGGAAAAATCAGCCCTTGGGTGGGTCCAATTAAGTCTGAAAACCAGAAGCATTCAAAGAACAGAAGCCTTCCTGCAGTAGAAGCCCTGGGACTTCCAAGATGTCCCAAGCCCAACTTCGCTGACTTCGAGGGGACCATTTCCCACCACAGAAACAGCATGAGACCAGCTGGCTGGAACTAGAATAAGCAAAAAAGAAATGCAGCATTGCACCATTATACAGAAGGTCCTTGGGGACCTCCCTCCACAGGGCAGCCATCCTGGATTCAACCCCACAGCACAGCAAGGCCAAGAAGTGAGAGTGACTCCTGAGTCTCCATCCCGCACAACAAGGCTGTAGGACTTGCTTTCAGTATGTTTCTCACGGCTTCCAGCACTGATCCCAGGCAGGTTGGACAACTCTGAGGACTTGCAGGAATCTTTCAGCCAAGCAGAATCCATCTGAGTCACACGCATGAGGCACAATGCCAAGGGTGGCTCATCCACTGGAAAAAAAAAAAAAAAAGAGAAAGAAATGCTAAGGGGGAAATAGCAAGTTTTGAAAAGCCACAAGAATTAACAGCTCATAGGCTGGAAAGAAAGGGAGCAAAAAAAAAGTCTGCTCTCCCATGCTCACGTCACTAAAGCCAAGTATCCTTCATCACTACTGGGAAGCAGCAAGCCACCTTACCACACATCAGCTTTGAGAGCATCTGAAGGGGCAACCCACCCTGGATCTAAGGCCATCACTGAGGTCTGCAGAGGAAGGGGTTGTCAAGTCAAAACTATCTGTTGCTGCAACATCAGCTTGAACAAACTCCCTTTGATGGCACTGCAAAATGAAGCAGTAAAAACCAAACCAGATGGACATGGGAAAGAAAAGCTGCCAAAAAATGGGAGTCCAAATCCCCAAATGACTGACTCAGTGCAGGAAATGGGCATCTAAAGAGAGAACTGCAGGCATCTGGAGATCTAAGAAAAGATCAGGCCCACATAAATGATTCTCCATATTCCTCTTCTCCCACTTTCCAGAGGAAAGGGCACCAGAAATACCTGAACCCATGGACACTCAGAGTGAGACACAGGGAAAGAGCTGGGATACTCCAGGGAGTAGGGCAGTGATTGCTTTGCACTGATGGGACACCTGGTCTCCCTTTGCAGCACTACACTGGGCACTAAGGGACACCCTGTCCCATATAAGCATCCTGACCCTTCTCTGGGCTGTGTCCATGAGCCTCTACTCTTGTTTCTGACCCATGTAACCAGTAGTACATAAGCCCTCACTTGAGCACAGTGGATGTTTATTTTGCATTCCCAGCAGTCATGCCAAGCTCTTTGTTCTCTCTGGCTCTCTTTCCCTTCCTTTCAGTTTGTGCCTTTTCCTGCTGTCCTTTTTTTCCTCACCACTGGGAACACGGAGGGGCCAGAACCTGGCTATGTCTCCCTAGCTGCCCCCAAGTTTCTTTGTGCTGCTCCCCTCCCAGAGAGTCCCCATCAGCAAAACAAACACCAGGCTTTAATTGCAGTCAGATTCCTGGACCGAAGAGGATGCTTGCTTAAGAGAGGGAAAAGAGTATTCGAAACTAAATGCCTTCAGTGCAACTCACCCCAGACTAATTTTATCATATCCCAGGCTGAATAGCCTCAAACAGTTGCCAACAAACAGACTCAGACTTCCCAAGCTAGGAGATCTGATAAGAACAATGTGAGGACAGGTGGCTGCGACTGCCAGGCAAGTTCCCATCTGCACACAGATAGCTTATCTCTTCTGTCAAGATGGGACACACATCCACTGCACAACAGCAGGGAAAAGCTAGTGGAGACCTGCTTTCTGGTCCTGAGCATGCACGTAAAACTGCTTACACCATCCCTGAGGAACATCTCTATTATTCACTCGGCCTCATTAGGAAAGGGGTGGGAATCTTTCCTGAACAGCTCTGTCAGACACAGCTTCCCTGAGAGCTGGCTCGGGATGAGCTGAAGAGCACCTCGCACTAGCTCTGGACACCATGAGGAGAAGCACAGCAGTCAGAAGGAAGAAGTCTCACAGCCACTCTTGAATTCTTGTGACACCACAGATTTAACATCATCAAATCCCACTGCACACCTTCCTCCTGAAATTCAGCCGGAGCACCACTGTTGGGAACTAGGCTACTCTAGATGTAAAGCTGCACTGTTCAAAAATGAAGAGCCTCTGCTCAGCATCTCCCTGCCTTCTAAGATGAGGAGGCTTGGGCTGCACATCAGGGATAGCAAGATCCAGAAGGTGGACACTGCCTTTGAAAAGCCTGCAGAGCTGAAGGGAGCAGTTGAGTTGTTTGAACACAGCCCCTCCAAGTGGAGACAAGGCAGAGGCTGGTCAAATGCACCTGCTTCTTCTTCTGGCTGGGGGACACATCTGTCAGCAGCATATTAAATGGGGGATGCATGAGCTCTGCCCTGTTCTGCTCCCTGAGTTCCCAAACCTGATGCAGCTTGGGGTGGCAGGGGAAATAGGGTACAGGTGTGTGTGCATGGGAAGTTCTTGCAGAAGCATATGCTCCATGGGCTCCTTGCTCTGCCAGCCTCAGGCAGGAGAGCCAGAGGGGAAAATTCAACGTAATTGTGTGCCCAGGCCTGTCTGATCCCTGCATCCAGGAGCAGGCCCCCACACTGCCCTCATTTGCTTAGGCAACATTTTCTCCTAGTATCTCACCCACCCCACATGACAGAAGGTCAAATGCAGCCAATGATGCATAGCATGGAGTATTGGACACTGAGTCACAACCCACAGTGCAGCCATACTCAGCAGACAGAGCATTTCCCAGTTTCAGTCTGGCACACACACTCCCATCCCACACACTCATCCACGACCTGTTGCATGACATTCCCCAATCTTCAATGAGGGAAACGCTGGAAAATTAGGGGATAAATATACAGGCTGCAGGTGACTGCACTTCAAAAACCTTCCTTCTGACGGACCTGCGTTTACAGGGTATAGCTGTTTCACCATTGGCTCTGAAAGCCAAGAAGCAGAACACGGGTCCCATCAGTGGGGCTAAAAGCATGACAACAAGGCTCTGTTGGGAACAGTCCCCAGCCCACCCTGTCGCCAGCCATGCCTGGGTGCTGTGGCACTGCTCAAAATTAAGGCAGGGGGGTTGCTCACAACTGCACAGCATGAGCCATCACCCTGAGGCAATGCTCAGGCCCAGCCCTGCTCCTGTTGCACTTACTAAGACAGATGAAGCCAGAGGGACTAGAAAGGAGCCTATGAAAAGCCAGGTCCACCCTTGGGAAATCTGCGTAAGCCAACTCAGCGTCTCTCTCCCCCTCCTCTGGGGTCACAGTTTTCTTTTTATCCCTAGCTCCAAGTCCACCGTGCCCCAGCACTGGGATCACTCCGCCCTGCTGCTCCTCACCATCACCAGCAGCAGGGCAGAAGCTGGCTGTAGTGCCAAGTGGCAGGGACTGAGCAGCCAGGCTGGAGGGAGGGCACCACAGGACTGCCTCCTCCCGCTGTTTCACAGCCTGCACTTAAGCCAGCACTGGAGTTTCCTAGGGAACCTGAGGCAGCTGCAGCCAAAACGGGATTGCTGGCAATGGGGGATTTTCAAGGCTGGGCCAAAACCCATCTATTCAAGCTCATCATGCCACGCTTGAGCCAGCTGCACAGCCGAGTACACGTGCATTCGGCACTGGGGCACTCTGCAGAGGGAATGCCTCCTCCCTGAGCCGCGCTGGAAAAGAGAGGCTGCACACGACTGCATCCCTGAGCTCCGCGGGCAGCTGCTACATTATAGATCCCCAGCAAACGCTTCACTAAGTCACATTTTGTTGTCGCCGCAATGCGGGGATGTGTTCATCATCCAGGCTTGGGGATTTGCTGCAGCTGGGCTCCCCGATTTGCTTCAGGACACCCAGGTTCATGTTGCCAATTGCTGCTCAGATCACGCTTGAGTGCCCGTGAAAAATGCCTTTGCAAGAGGGTTTTTCTCCTTCTCTCTCCTGCTGTTCTTTAGAGCCAAACTGTATCTCAGCAAAATCCAGGCTCTTGAACTACTTTTTTCTCCCCCAATACTTGTGCTCTTTAATCATGCCCTTTCCATCTGCCAGCTGCAACACTGCAAGTAAGGGATAAAGCAAGAATGGGTGAGTCTGTTCACATTTTCCAGTGCCTCTGTCGACTCCTGAGCACCGAATGCACAGTATTGGTCATGGATCTGTTCCAGTCTGGAGCTGATCTCACCAGTAGTGCTGTGAATGATTCCATCGAGGCTCCCCCTTGCGGGCTCAGAGCCCTCAGTGCTCACTTCAGCCCCATAAGTTCAACCAGGTCTCTCTAACCTGGCAGGTCTTCCTTTCCCTGTTTAGCTTCCAGCTACAAAACCTACCAGCCCCCAAGTCACAGCTACAATGAGGGCTTCCATCAGTTTTATTTCATCTTTGTCTGATGCAGATAAAGCAGCAAGAGCATTCCCATATTCTCAGAGCACACCCCAAATGCCCCAGACTTTGTTGAAAAGAAGCTATCAGCATCAGCAGACCCATTTGAGTCTTACACAGGGTGCAAACAGACACTCCTCACACTGTGCAGAAGGGCACTGCTACCTGCTCAGTCAAGGGATCAAGACACCCCTTGAGCTGGGAAGCAAGGCTTGAACACAAGGAAACAGGGAACTGCACAGCTCGCCTCTAACTCTGGTATTTGCTTCTCTCACTTGTCTCGCTGAGCCAGTTGCTCTAATGACAGAACCAATGCAAAAAGGAAAATTGGTATACAGAGGTCAATTCCCCAAGGGAAGAAAACGAAATTATATCCCCACGCTAACCACCAGGGAAACTGAGGCAGCAAGCATAGCTGAGTATTTCCCCGAGTCTTGCTTCAAGACATGCTTAATTGCAGAGATCTAGCCAGCAGGTTTTCTGATCCCTTATCCAGCATCCTGTTTCCTCATTCTGCTCCTGTAGCTGCAGAAGGATGCCTTTGATCACCGGGGACAGGTCTTCCTACAGCTGAAAGGGAAACTGCTGAAAGAAATGGAAGGGAGCAATCCTGGTGGATGATTGCATACAACAAGAAAGTGCTGCATATGAAAGGGAAGGAGACATTTCCTATTAGATTAAAGGAGCTCAAACCTGCTCTCCCTCTAGAGAAGCATGCAACTCTATACTTGCCTCTCTAATTGCAACTCTCTGCTGGGAAAGGTGCTTAAAAGTATTGCAAAAGGAAGGAGATTAGCCAAGGTCAGGGAATGGCAGGGCTGCAAATCCAGATGATTGCATAAAGAGGTGCATGGTCCTAGGGGATGCCAGGAGAGGTGCTGCCAGCTTGTTCCAAGAGAAAGTAGCAGAGTGAAAACTCGGCTAACCCCCCAGGAACTGGCTGCTGGAGTCAGCCAGGGCAGGAAAACAAAAACAAAAGAGCCAAAAAAAGGAACAAAAGACTGCAGTACCAAGCTTCACAAAAGTGAAAGGTCTCTGGCAAAACACCTTGCCAAAGAAAAAGGAATGTGATGGGGAAAGGGAAGCTCAGGGCCTGGGCCAAAGCTGATGACCCAGGAGGAAGCACACATAAGCACATCTGAAAAACATCACAGGGTTCACATAAACACACACGGCAGAGAAACATTGGGACAGAAAGGGGGTGACAGGGTGGTTCTGGCCGGTAGAAGACAACCTGGTGGGTGGAAAACCCCTCTCCCAGGCAGACCGGCCACTCCTGTGAGGCCTTTCCTCCCCGATGGAGAGGGACTTGGCCTGTTTGGGAGTCACCTCGAATGCTCGAGCAGCCGGAGCGCTCGCTGAGCCTGGGCTGCTCAGGCAGGCACTCCCCTGCCTGCTGGTGCCCTCTGCGGGCGGCTGCTGTGGGGCTAGACAGCCACAGACTGCACCCCTCTGCCAAACCTGGGATCTGCAGCCGTGTGCCAAACCCGAGACTTGCATTCCTCTGCCAAACCTGGGATCTGCAGCCCTGTGCCAAACCTGGGACTTGCATCCCTCTGCCAAACCTGGGATCTGCATCCCTGTGCCAAACACAGGGCCATACTCTGACCCCACGAGCTGTGCTCATCCAGGCCTCTGGCTTGCACGCCATCACTTTCCTCCGCAACTGGCTACTAGCTAATTATAGCTCCAGTACTTTCCCTCTGGAGCGGTGTTAATTACAACTTGGAGCGCCTCGCTCCATCCAAACCTAGCTTAAAATTCCAGCTGTCGGTAAAAATAAATCGGGGGGGAGATAGGTTGTTCCTCACACATCATCTAGCCGATCTTACTGGGAGCAAAGATTCAGATTCCGGTCTCTTTTTCCACTGGCTGCACTTTGGGTCCTTGTTATATGGAAAGCAGATGTTCCAAAGGGGAAAGAGACTCCTAAATCTATGACAAATAAAAGCTAGGTCGCCGCTGACAGGACTGTTATGCACGAGTTCTCTCACCATTGTTTGCAACCAGCCGAAAAGAGGTGCAGCCTTCCATTCATTCTGGACTTGGTAACCACTGGATGTTGCCAAAGAAAGGAAAACAAACAAGTTTGAGACTCAGACAGACCGAAACCTGAGCAAAAGGGGGCTGTGTAAAACACCAGCCTGCAAAACCTCTCATTCAGAGGTATCGCTGTGGGGGATGGAGCGATGCGTGCCTTCTATGCAGATCGTACATGACCTGGAGGGCTCCTAGAGATGACTTCAGGATTCTCAGAAAAAAATCAAAGGAATTGTGACAGGCAGGGCTGACTCATAAGATTAAAATAACCTGCGTAAAACGTGCCTGAACACAGCAAAGGGAAGGATGTTGCAATTTTCTATGAAAGACACTTTAAAAGGGCTTTGTGATGCAAGACAGTAACAGTTAAAAAAAGAGCTACATTCAGGCGCCAAAAAGTGCTTTTTAATGACCAGCAAGCCTTTACCAAAACAATGGCTATCCATCAGGAAAAGCCATTAGGTGTGACAGCTGGGCAGTTCCCCCGCCAGCGGTGGGATTAGCGGTGTAAATGAGTAACCCAGCACGGGAGCGCGGGGCTCAGGCGCCTGTCTCCACAGCCGAGCCCGGAACGCCGGACGGGCTGCATTGTGCCCTTATCGCCGGGGCTCCGGCCAGCCCCAGCCCCAGCCCCAGCCCCAGCCCCAGCCCCGCCGCTGGCACCCGCACACCGGCGCTCCCCGCAGCCGCTCGGGGTCTGAGAAGCAGGAAAGCAAACTGCAAAAGCAGCGAGTTGGGGAGAAGCCGTGCTGCTCCTGCCAGGTCCCCTGGAGCACAGAGAAAACAGGCAACTGTGTTAGGTGTCACAGTTGCGCTGGCCTAGATCACCAGAGCCACACGGAAAGCGGGGTCAAATGGAGTTTGTTTTCCTGGAAAGCTCCAGCCATTTCTAGAGCATCACCAACCAACGACCCCCGCCTGCTTCACACGCTGCTCGGCCAGGCAGAAGGGCCGGGCCAGGCACTGTCAGAAAATCAGCTGCTATTTAAAGTATAATGCAGGGGACCGCACTTGATGCCATTTATATTTATAATTATTACTGGTCGGCACCTGACCCCAGGTGGCCGCCTCAGTCCAGGCGGGCGCGGACGGCGCATGCGCCGCACCCGGCGAGCCCGTGTCCTTTTAAAGGACATGGAGCTCGCCGCCCGCCGGAAGTGCCCGGTCTCCGTGCCGGAAGTGGCTTCACCTGCCAGTAACACCGGTTCTTCCGGGAGGGGCCGGCTCGCCCGGTTCCCGCGCGGCCGCTGCTTTCCGGCGCTCTGCCCCGCCCCGCCCTCACTTGCCCTCTGTGTCCTTCTCCGGGAGCGCCTTCCGCTTCCTTCCTCTTCCTTCCGCATCCCGCGCCTCTGCTTGCCCCTGCGCGGTGAGCTCATGGTGGAGCGGGAGTGCGGGCCAGCAGGGGGCGCGCTGGCCGCGGCGCGGCGCTCTGCACGGCCGACTTCCGGGTCTCTGTGTCCAGAGGGATCGGGACTCTTCATGGCGCGGCCGCGCCGGGCCCGGCGGGAGGGCGGCGGTGGCGGAGCGGCGCTGCCCCGGTGAGGAGCCGCGGGCCACCGACATGGAGCCCGAGACGCTGGAGGCGTGCATCAGTGAGTGCGGCTGCGACCACCGCTCCCCTCCCAATGGGGCGGGGAGGGCGCGGGCGCGGGGGGGCGCAGGGGTGTGCGGGAGAGGGGCTGGGGGTCGTACGTGGGGGCCGGGGCTGCGGGTGAGACCCCAGGGCCGAGCCGCAGGCAGGGATACGGTGGATCAGCAGGGAGGAGAGGGCGAGAGTTTGTGCACAGGGCTGCCATGGGAAGGGGCGAGTGGACAAGAGTGTGTTTCTCCTCCCACGCCATCCTCTGCTGCTGCACCCGCTGGAGTTGGCAGGGAGGGAGTGGGATCAATGATGTCTCTCCAAGGCATGGGAGCCTGCTTGGGTTTTTTTTCTTACCGTCCTCTCCTCCTGCCCGCAGACAAAGCCACAAACCCCCTGAACAAGGACCTGGACTGGGATGGTATCAATGCGTTCTGTGAACAGCTCAATAAGGAGCTAGAGGGGTAAGTGCTTTGTCCTTTGCCCAGGCTTCTCCAGGTCACAGGCCTGGTTATGATTTCCCACCCAGCCAAATCGAGTGGGATTGTCCCAAGAGCTGAATAGGCATGAAGGCCCTCAAGGTGGGGTTAGCTGGGGGGCCCTAGTCCACTAATGGAAGGTTCCCTCCGGATTTTGAGGTGTCTTAGTGCCTCATCAGCATCTTCAACTTGCAACATGCTTTTCAACTCTGGATTCCCAGACAGAAATGCAGGTACCAGGCTTTTTGTAAATAACCAGAAAGCTTTTCTTTTCCCCTCACTCCTTCCAGTCCTCCACTTGCCACCCGGCTTCTTGCCCACAAGATCCAGTCTCCACAGGAATGGGAAGCTATCCAGGCCCTCACGGTAAGGGCATCTGCAGGCTGGTAGAACTAGATGGAGGGGCAGGGTGTGGAGATGCTCCAGCTTGATTGGAGAAGCATGGGAACCTTTTAATTCCCTCTGAGAGAGCCCTGGAGCACCTGGGCCCTTGGGTGGGAGAGGGACTGAAGGTGGTTCCACAAGTCAGGAGAGGTTACTTGGATAGAATTTGTTCCTAGAAGGATCATAGCCTGTTGAAGTTGAACAGGAAGCTTTTTGGCTTTTGTTGTGGTGGCCTTGGCAGTGCTGTGTTAATGACTGGACTGTATGAGCTTGATGGTATTTTCCAACCTAAAGGATTCAATGATTCTTAATTATGTGGATCCCCACTTTGAAACCCTGGTGTTTGTGACCCCTCTAAGGGTATTTCTTTGGATAGGCTGTTGAGCCATCTTTGCAAAAACTAGCCCCAGAGATAAGAATCTTGCTTCCCTGTGGGAGGGTGCTTGACCACCTGGGAGGGAACAGGGGATGTCCCTTTGTGCTGCTGTAACACACGCACTGTACCTGGTGAGGGGGAAGCAGGAAGGAGCTGGCTCCTGATCCTGCTGCTGACTCCATGCTGGCATTCACCTGGCCCCTCTCCCCAGGTGCTGGAGTCCTGCATGAAGAGCTGTGGCAAGCGCTTCCACGATGAGGTGGGCAAGTTCCGCTTCCTCAATGAGCTCATCAAGGTGGTATCCCCTAAGGTGGGTCGCACAGCATCGTGCTGGAAGGGACTGGGGCCTGGTGGCAGGAGGGCTTTGGGAAAAAGTGGTGGCTGAGCAGAAAGGTCAGACCCCCACTGGAATGTAGGCAAAACAGGACAGTGTTAGTCAGAGATTTAGTCCCTGTTTCCCAGTGAGTTTTCTGGTGGGAAGTGAGTTTTCACCCCTCTGTTCCAGGCTGATTCTTGTTGCAGGAGCTGAGGGCTGGACACGGTGCAGCCAGCACTTGTGAGACTACTGAGCTCATGTGCGTGCCTGGAGTCACCTTCCCTGTGTCCCTGTTGGGCTCTGTCTGTGCTGCATGTGCTCAGAAACCTTCCCCAGCTTTGACAGGACCATGTCTCTCTGGGGTGTCCCAACCTGATTGAGACACTCTGGGAGGGCAAGCCCAGGCTTGGTCAGTGGTGTTCTGGTGAGTCCATCTGAAGGACCAAGTCATTACCTGCTCCTCTGCTGATGCTGCTGTTCCTGCAGCAGAACAAGCTGTGCAGGCTCCCTTATTCAGTCAAGGCAGTGAACACCAGCAAGTGCAGAGTTAAGGGAACATGGGCTAAATATGACTAAGGAAAACCTTTGTCTGCCAGTCAGAGCTTGTGATCTGTGATGATGAATAGCCCCAGAGAGTGACAGCAGCATCCTAAAGTCCTCTTGCTTGGCGCCCTAGAGTATGTCCTCTGCCTTAAGCCACTTGTCTCTGGTGGCACACACAGAGTTTCTGCTGCCAGTGTTCCAGTCAGACCCATGTGAGAAGGATGAAAGATGACTGCATGGCACCTGCTGGGTGCTGGTCATCTGGGGCTCACCTTGCTCAGGCTCTGCCTCAGAGGCCGTTGCCCTCATGCCTCTCCCAGCCCTGTTGTCTCCTCAGTCCTAAAGGGCTGCCTTGCTGAGCAACTTCTTTTCACAGGACCCTTCACAGAAGACCTGTCTGAGCCTTCCCATCTGCCCCTGTGTGTCACTGAGGAGCTGCTGCTGCAGGCTTTCTCACACCTCTTGCTTTTCCTGTGATGGAAACCAGACACAGCATAGGATGTGTTGCAATGCCCTCATGAGCTTTCCTGCTTGCTTCCTCTTTCCTCCTTGTGCCATTGGGAGCAGTCTCACTTCTCCTGGGAGAGTGAGGAGAGGAACAGGCCAGACTTGCAACGGCTCAGATCAGCTTCAAGCCACCTCTTCTCTCTTCCTCTAGTATCTTGGCAGCCGGACATCTGAAAAAGTGAAGTCAAAGATCCTGGAGCTGATGTACAGCTGGACATTAGGGCTGCCTCATGAGGTCAAGATATCAGAAGCCTACCAGATGCTGAAGAAGCAAGGTAAGAAGCAGTGGTCTGGATGGGGCAAGTGAACAGATGGTTTTGCCCTCCTTCACCTCTCCTTTGCCTGGGCAAAATCTCAAACAAGCTCTCCCTTCCCTCTGCCCAGACCCAGGCCGTGTATCAGTCTGACTCAGCACCAGGGTCAGGAGAAGGAGCAGGTGCCTTCGGGCTCCTGGTTGAGCAGAGACAGTTGCTGGTGATGAGTTGCTGAGTTGGAGGGCGTATCTGCTTGCTCACATGGGAGATGGGGCCCTGGAAAGGACTGGGGCTGAAGGGCTGCAAGTGCTTTGGCAGTATATGCTGGAATTTTTTAAGGGAGGATATTTATGGGGAATGGAAACACAATCCAGGATCTTGGATAACAGGAGCTAACCCACACACTCTCAGTCGCAGCTGGACTGGAAAAAAGACCTGGGTGGCAGTGCCATCACTGAGTAGGTGAGTGCTCCTGATCTCTCCTTTGGTTTCTACTGCAGGGATTGTAAAGAGTGACCCAAAACTTCCAGATGATGCTCCTTTTCCACCGCCTCCTCCTCGACCCAAGAACATCATCTTTGATGATGAAGAAAAATCCAAGGTAAGGGCTCTGTGCAAGGAGAGGGACAGTAGGCATCATCTTCCCGCTCCAGTACTTTATGTCCTCCTGATGTGGGAGAGTCAAGGTTCCTGCTTCTTCACTCTGTTCTTCAGAAAATTCATCAAAGGAATGCTGAGGGCCTGTTCCAAAATCATGACAAAGGAAACATCCAGAGAAGTGGGGCATGTGGGTCTGTTTGACCTTTGGATCATTTAGCTGCAGGATGGTGCAAAGGGTGAGGTGCTGACAGTGGCCCAAGCAGGTTCAGGGAGGTTTGCTGCTGTGAGCTTTCCAGACTTCGGAGTTATCTAGCCAATGAGGTTTAAATCCCAGCCCCAGATGATGCTGCTGTTATCTCTTCCCCACCCCCAGCACTGCAATCTGCTTATTGCCCAACCACTTATAGCCACCTGGACCCATCCTGTGTTGTCTTTCCATGTGAACTGTGTCAGCACTCAGGCAAATACCTGCAGTATCAGTGCTGATACATTTAAGCAAGTATTTGGCTCCTCTGGGACTAGTTCTGCAGCAGAAGTGTGATGCCAGTTTGTTGCAAGGGATATAGTTTGCTTCCATGGGTCAGAGTTTGCAAATGAGGATTTGTAGGTGGGCAGTGGGACTGTTCCCTGACTATGGAGAGGGAGAGAAATTGGGACCTCTCCCTCTTCACAGCAAAGAGGCGTGTGAAGATGTCTGAGTAGGAGTCCATTACAGTGCCATGGCAATTCTTGTATAAAACAGGCTTTCTTCTGTCTCAGCATTGCCCCACTCCAGACTTTCCATGGTGTGTAATGGGAAGGCCAAAGCAGGTTTTGAATGCAGGGGATCTTCAGGGAAAGACCTAGCTTGCACAACCAGAACTACAACAGGAAAAGGAAGGCCAGTTGTACTTCTCTCCCTGGTCCCTGATAGCCCACAAGCTCCTGTGCCTGGGCTTTCTAAACGGTTGGAATTGTCCTCTGCCAGATACAGGTTTGGGGTGGGGAGAACTACTGGCTCTAGTGTTGCAAGAGTGTCTCTGCCTGCCATCCCGCAGCTTGGGCTCAGAAGTTCCTTCTCGTTTGCAGACACTGGCTCGCCTCCTGAAAAGTTCCCATCCTGAGGATCTCCGGGCTGCCAACAAGCTTATCAAGGAGATGGTTCAGGAGGTGTGACTGGGGAAGAAGGGAGCTGGGGAGTCATGGTCTGGGTGGCGATGGTTGGCACCAAAGGAGGACTGGTTTTGTAACCTCATGTAGACATACAGAGCTTCTGCCCAAAATTTGTCTGCAGCAGCTGTGAAAGAGTCTTTGTGTGAGTTCTGCCATCCCCTGGCTACTTGGAGGAATTGCTCTGGGTGCATTTTGTGGCCCAAGCCCTGCTGCAGCACTAGATCTACAGCAATTCCATTCCTGTCTGGCATGTTCCTGCCCAGAGATGATCTGGAGTTTTCCACTGGAGTGGGAGCTGTTTTGAGGGCAGTGTTGCTGGGCTTTAGTCCAGGGTAGTTGGCTGGCCTGGCCTTCCTCCTCTCCAAGTTAGGACATCCTTCCCCATGTGCTGCCCCTCCAGGACCAAAAGCGCATGGAGAAGATCTCCAAGAGGGTGAATGCCATTGAGGAGGTGAACAACAACGTGAAGCTGCTGACAGAGATGGTGACAAACTACAGCAAGGGGGAGACAACAGAAAGCAATGAGGACCTAATGAAGGTAAGGAAATCCTTACCGGAATCCTCCTTGGGCTTAGCAGAAATGCGTGACCCTTATCCCCTCATCCTCCTGCCTATTTTGCACACCCAGCTGAGCATCCTGCTCACCTCGTCACTGTTTCTCTGCTCCCCCAGGAGCTGTATCAACGCTGTGAGCGCATGAGGCCCATGCTTTTCCGGCTCGCCAGTGACACAGAAGACAATGATGAAGCTCTAGGTAAACATATCTGCTTTTCTTACTCCTGCTGAGACTGCCCTTGAGGTGACAATGTACCCTGGTGCAGCCTGCAGCAACAATGGGGGAAATGCTCTCTGCAGTGGTTTTGTTTGCAGCAACTTGGGCCTTGCTTTGAAGAAACAGACAGACTTGGGGTATAAAAGTTAATCTCTTCACTGTTTTCACACTTATTTTCAGCGGAGATCCTGCAAGCCAATGACAATCTGACCCAGGTGATCAATCTCTACAAGCAGCTTGTACGGGGAGAAGAGATCAATGGGGAGACGGTGGCCAGTCCCCTTCGAGGTGAGGAGACTTGAAGAATGGGGCAGGAGGGTCAAGCAGAGGGACCTATTGCTGGTTTCCTGAAGAGTAAGAGAAAACCGAGAGAAGTGGAAAAGGGAAACCTGCAGGAGCTTAGAGTGGGGCTGGTGAGAGAATGAAATGGCTTGAGGATGTGACTGGTGCATGGAGAAAGGGAACTGTAAGGGAGAGCAGGGGGATGTGAGGAAAGATGGGAACTAGCCTCACCACACTGCATGAGGACTGGATATCGTTTTCAGATTCTTTTGTTTTTGCAGGCAGCACCTCAGCACTTCTAGATCTGTCTGGCCTGGAGCTTCCAGCAACATGCCCTTCCTACCCAGCCTTGCCCACCCTTTCAGGTGGCTCAGCAGTCCCCGTGCCTGACCAAGCTGGCTCTGTCTCCTTGCTGGATGATGAACTCATGTCTCTAGGTGAGAAATCCAGAGCTAAGGCTCTTTATTCTTTGACTCTACATAGTTCTTCTTTGGCAGGAACACGAATAAGATGAGAACTCTGGTAGAAGTGAATTATGAAAGACGAAGAGGTGTATTTCATTTAGTGTGAGGGAGAGGAGGGAAAGACCGTGCTGTGATTCTAAACTTCAGTCCCATGGTGTTTTCCTGGCTAGTCAGAGAGAGCCTGTAGGGATGTGCCCACTGATTTGCTCTGGGTAGACTGACCTGGCAGGTAAATCAAGAGTGATGCAATGGCCATCCCCAGATAGATCACAAGGGTCGGTCACCCCCAGCTCCTAATGGTTTCTGCTTGCTGTTGAAGTCATGAGCTGACAACAGATGCATGGGACTTCCAGAACTGTTGCCATGAAATCATGCAAGGTGCCAATCCTAGAAGGTTCTAGAGTCCTACTTTGCATGACAAAGTGTCTCTTTCCTAAGATAAGTACTTTTGAGTACAGCAGCATCAAGTAGACAACATGGTCCGTCAGAGTGGTCAACTCAGTATTTTTGTGCCAATTGCAGTGAGAACTAAACTATAAGTGAAGCTATCTGGACATAAAAAAGCCGCTATCACCCTTCTGGCTCTCCCCCATGCAAGGATGGGGGGGCCAGAGATGGGAGACCACATTGGCAGTTCTGCCCTACTGCTTCTGTGTCTTACTCAGGCCACATTTAATGTTCTTACTGATTTGGTAGGTGAGCTTCATGTTTGCTTTTACTCCTGGCAGGGCTGAATGACCCAGCATCACATCCTGTCCAGGCCAGTGACAGCAGTGGCTGGAACAGCTTCCAGGTAATGTGCTAGGAGCTAGGGCAGAGGGTGGGGAGGGTGGCAAAAGCAACAAATGTAGGTAGGGAAACATGCCACATCTGACAGCTGGTACTGATATGCAGCCCTGCTTTGGGGCTCTCCTGTGTGCTCTTTTCACAGTCATCAGACAGCAATGAGCTCAGTATCACCCCTATCACGGCAACACCACCAGTTAAAGCAGATGCTGGTGCATCCTCCCCCAAGCCATCTCCTAGCAGCAGTGGCCTGGATGACCTGGACCTCCTGGGCAAGACACTGCTGCAGCAGTCTTTGCCTCCAGAATCTCAACAAGTGCGATGGTAAGCACTTGGTAGTGCAGTCTCGCATCTCTCCCCATTGTTTCCGTTTCTGGGGTGCTGGACAGCATTTCAGTGCTCCATTCCACTCCTTGCTCTCTCTCCCCCCTTCAGGGAGAAGCAGCAGCCACCCCCTCGGCTCACCCTGAGGGATCTGCAGAACAGGAGCAGCTCTGGCACCACAGCCCACAACCCCAGTGCTCTGCCTGTGCTCCAGAGTATTTCCCCTAACCCCACGCTGCCTCTGACCTCAGAGCTGCCTGCCCCTGCTACACTTGTAAAAGCTGCCACCCCACCAGCAGGAAGTACTGCAGTCCCACCACGGCCTCCTGCCACTGCTCTGCCCCAGGAGATCTCGCTGGCCAACATCACTGTGCCTCTGGAGTCAATCAAACCCAGTGAGCTGGGGAAAAACAGGGGGTCAGGCATGGGGGAATTAAACCCTGCACACATGGAAAGGAAGAATGTGAAGAAACTTCTTGTTTTTTGGGTTTTGTGAAGGCTGAAGAGGAATGGTGTCTCTGTCACTTGTATGGAGTTAGGGTGGTGGGGAAAGGTGTGGCCAGGCCAATTCCCTCCTGGCTGACTGCTGCCTGTCCCTGCGTTTCCCACAGGCAGCATCCTCCCTGTGACAGTGTATGATCAGCATGGCTTCCGTGTCCTCTTCCACTTTGCTAAGGATGCCCTGCCTGAGAGGCCTGATGTGCTTGTGGTGGTGATTTCTATGCTTAGCACGGCCCCGCAGCCCATCCGCAATATTGTCTTTCAGTCTGCCGTCCCCAAGGTAAGACAGCTGCTGGGGTTGAGATCCCCAGACTGGGCCAAAGCATGATTCTACTTCTGCAGGAAAAACAGGGTGGGTGGAGAAAGCTCTGTGGGCATGGGAGCAAATTCTGTTACCTTCAGATTAGCACAATGTTTTTCACTAGACAGTGGAAGCTTCCCAAGTACTGGAGCAGGGCTTCTGGCTGCTGAGTCACCCTCAGAAATGTGGTCACTCTCTTCTCTCACTCTCTCCCTAGATAATGAAGGTGAAGCTACAGCCTCCCTCAGGCACAGAGCTGCCAGCATTCAATCCCATTGTCCACCCTAGTGCCATCACCCAGGTCCTGCTGCTTGCTAACCCACAGAAGGTAACAGCACTATCCCTGCACAAACAGAGGCTGGTCTTGGTGCTTAGGCAAAGCCTCACTACTCTCAGTGTTTCTGCTACTCAGTAACATCTGAGATGTGAATGGTTTGTGCCTCATCCCTTTCTTCCCCTTTTTTCTGACTGCTTATCCTTTTTCTCCCATCTCCAGGAGAAAGTGAGGCTACGGTACAAACTGACCTTCACCATGGGAGAGCAAACCTACAATGAAATCGGGGATGTGGACCAGTTTCCCCCACCAGAATCCTGGGGAAACCTCTAGGGCCACATGCTGCAGGCACTACACTTCATTAGAAAGCCAACCCTGTGGGGCTGGAGCAGCCAGAGGAAATGGGAGGGTGGGTGGGGGCTGGTGCTCACGCTCCATTCTCCAGATGGCCGGGCAAGGGCCAGAGGGAGCGTGCCTCAAGGAGGAGAGCAGAGATGCCAGGAGATGTTCATCTCACAAGACTAGAAGCAGAGTGGAAAGCTTCATGTGTGTGAACAGTTGCCTTCCCTGCTCTTCTGAAGATGACACTCCCTCCCCAGTCTGTCCAGCTTCTCTTCTAACCCTGCTTTCCTGCTTTAGGTGCATAGGGGAACAAGGACAGGGAGCTTTTTAACAACCTCAGCCCAGGGCAAGGCCTAGCAAAGGAAGATCCTTTTCCTTGTCTGCTCCCTCCGCACTTCTGAGCCCTTCAGCTACTTCGTGCTCTATGGTGCTCTCTCTTGTCCCCCTCTCCCCCCTCCTCTGAGCTGGTCTCCTGTGATTCCATCTGGTGGGATCACACTGGAGCTGATGAGGAACAAGGCTGGGCAGAACCTAGGTATCTCTCCAGCACCAGAGAGCAGACAGCTGTCCTTGCTTTGGGGGGGGTCAGGGGGAGTGATGATCACATATCTGTCCTAGCTGCTTACAGAGCTGTTGGTGAGAGGTGGGGCCTCAGGGGCTGGGAAGGGCTTGCTCTGTGCCTTCCCAGCCCCTTCAGCTGGCATTCTGAACCCCTACAGCACGGAGGTCTGCACCATTCCCACAGGCTTTATCATAGCAAGCTTTGGGAATGGTGGCCAGAGAAGGGCATGCTGTGGGGGTTGAGTCTCCCTGCAGCCTCCTGGCAGATGGGGAGAGGAAGCAGCAGTTAGCCTTCCTTTCCCCAGCTGGGCTGGAGAGCTTGGTGGGGCGGGAGGTTCTCTCAGCTCTTCACTGTCCTCTCGCAGAGGGGTGAGGGATGGGCTGGGGGTCGGGAGATGGAGCCCAGCTCATTGCCACAAAGCTCTGCACTGGGGCACGGGGGGGGTTCAGCTGTGCCTTGTGCGCCTTTGCTGCAGCTGAGGGCAGGCCTGGCTCCCTGTGGCAGGGAGGGGGCTCACCCCAGCCGCCTGATCACTGTGACACAAGAGCTGGGATCTGCAGGCACAGAGGAGACTGAGGGTAGCACATCTCAAGCAATCCCCACTCCCATGGGACTTAGGACCATGGGAACTGCTTCCCATCCCTGAGCTGGTTTGGAGAGGCCTGATCATAAAAAGTAGAGGCAAACTGTGCTCTGCATTGGCTTGCCAGAGGTGGAAGGAAGCATGTGTGAGCTGGAAACGAGCAGGGTGCCTTGCGCTCCTGGCTCAGGGCAGTGAAGGTGATGTGTTTTAGAGCTGGGCAGAGTAAAGGCGAGGGGGAAGCAAGGTTTTTATGCTGGGATTCTGCTGTGTCTTACTTCCCTTTCCCGTCTCTTCAGGGTTTTGTATGGGTTTTTTCTTTGCAGATCTTGTTTGGTTCTTGAATAGACTTGTATATATTTTCAGTGCAAAATTCTGTAAATGGAAGAAAACAAACAAACATTTAAAATGAGACGCCCGGCGCGAATAATCTGCTGTATTTATGGGAAATAAAGAGTTCTTTCCTGATCCTGCTCCTCTTGTCTTTTGACCTAAGGAATGCATTTTCCCCCTTACATTTCTGGACTCCTAAGGAGCTTCTCTGCACCCTGCCCAGCTCAAATCCTGCCCTTTCTGTCCTGTAGTTCATCCCTCAGTCACTCAGGCCCTTGCCACAATGAACAGGGAGCAGGGATGGTGGAATTCCCCTGGCAGTTCTCAATTCCTTTTTTCAGAGCAGTCACTTCCAGGCTGTGAACATGGTGCTACCCACTTCCCTCATGCCCCATGGAGAGACAGTGGGCAGGAATCTGTGCCTGACAGCCCATGGGAAGCTGGGTTTGAGCTCCCTGCTGTGCCCCACATGACTGCAGCTTCACTACTGCTGCTAGCAGCACTTGGAAGCAGCTCCATGAGGGAGTTTTATTTCTGGGATACAAAGGGGGATCTGCTCTCACAAGCAGCAGCCCAGGGCTGGGAGCAGCTTTGATACCACATATAAGGAATGGCCTAGCCACCACCTGAGCAGCCAGTGAGGATCTAGGGGGGCTCTGCTGCATCTTTGCAACAGGTTCTTGAAGCATCTGCCTGTTAGGAGCACCCCCAGGGCTCGAATGTAGGGGATCAGATGTGCTCTGGCACTGGTTTAGAACAGGCCGGTGTTTTGGGCAGGGAGAGAATGGTGCTCTGTCACCAACTGCAGCCAGCACTGCTTTGCTATACAGTGACTGAAGACTTCACCCTTGCCAAGAAGCACAGCCTAGCAGCCCTCAAATTTTTGTTCCTCCAGCTTCAGGGCACAGATGGAGTGGTCCTTTGACCTGATTTTCCTTTGCTGCTTTTCTCTTCTGCCCATGAGCTGACTCGTTCTCATATTGGCTTGGTTTGCTGCTTCCTTTGCCAGCCACGTAACCCAGTCACCAGCAACCTCTGCTCTCTCTTAGTGCAGGTGGAAAGTCCTGTCTGCAGGGAGCCAGAAACAAGGTGAGATTTGCATCTCATAGAGTCAGGACCAAAAGTCGTGGTGATGTGAAGTGGATGCTTTTAGCCAAAAAAAAAAAAAAAAAACAAACCAAAAAGGAGATGCAGCTCTGCAGAGAGCAGGCAAGAGCCGAGCCTGAGAACCGGGAGTTTGCGGTCCCCGTGCAACTGCGGGTGCTGCTGCCCCGGCTCGGAGGAACTCTGCTGGAGGGGGGAGGAACCTCCCCAGTGCACAAGGCAACAGGCGCTGGCCGCAGCTTTGTGCTGGTTCCGGAGAGCCTCAGCCACGGCAGGGAGGGAAAGCAGGGTGAGAAGTGCAGGGGAGGCGGGGGTGCAAGGGTGGCTTTGCTGCTTGTGCTTTGCTGGTTTTGTCACAACAAGGGGAAGAGGGTGGAGCTGCACCTTGAGCAAGGAGAGGTGCCTGAGGAGTGTTGGCAGAGGTGGGTGACCAGGTAGGGCAGGGTGTACATCAGGCGCCCTGTATGAACTGCGGAGCCAGCTGGCTCCGGCACGGGCTGCCCCGTGGCACAGCTGGTGGTGGGCACGGGAAGGAAGGGGAACCACCCCAGCTGAGACAGAGCAAGAAAGAGCGTGGGCCCTTCACTCGGGCTCGGCAGCGGCATGTGCTTGTCCTGCCTTGTTATGTGTATGCTGTAATAAAATTTCCCCTTTAAGGCTGGGCTGAAGTTATTTTTACTTGTGGGGTGGTGACAGGAACACAGAACGGAGCTGGAGCTCTGTGTTCTTACCTGATCTGCGGTGGAGGGGCGGACAGAGGAGGAAGGAAGCTCAGAAAAGGAGAGCAAGAGAGAGAAGGGAGCTCAAGGGAGGGGAAAAGAAAGCAGGCAGGGCATCCCCAGGGAGGGACTAGGGAGGGGACCAGCTGGGGAAACTGAAAAAGAGGGAACGAGGGAAGGAGGGAAAGGAGTAAGGAAGGAGAGGTCCTCCGGGAAAAGCAAAGAGGCTCCGGGGAGAAGAGGGGCTGCAGGCATCCAATGTCAAGATCTACCGAGGGGAGCTGAGCGTGTACAGCCAAGCAGAGCAGCTTTTGTGGTCTCTTCCTGCCTCTCAAGATGATGAAAAGACAGTTTAATCGGATGCGCCAGCAGCTGTCCCATCCCAACGCCACCATTAGGTAAGGACTTCTGCACTGCCAGTACCGGAGTGAGAGGGATGTGGGTCCTGGAGGGCTTGCACTGGGGCTGGACTGACCTCCCAGTGCTGACGGCCTGAGAAAAGGGGAGAGGGGGAAAAACTTCAGGGTTTAGAGCATCTTCAGCATAAGCTGAGGGGCTTTGGGAAGGCTGCATTGGTGCTGCTCAGCAGTAAATGATCCTCAAGCACAGCTGCATCTCCCATGGCCCACAGGTACTGCATTCACCAGGAAACAGGGCTTTCCCAAGCTTGGCTTCAACAGGATGTGGGGCAGTGGGGCAATGGGGAGGGACCTTCCAGCCACATGCCCTGGCTGTGCAACGACCAGGAGGGTGATCAGGCTGAGCCTGCCCTCCCTGCTGGGTCTGGGGTGCGCCACAGCAACCAAATGCCCTGCATAGCTCTAGCCAGCCCAGGAATGTGAGCAGCCCAAAATGCCCTTTAAGGAGAGGACCAGGGGTCCTTGGATGGACCCAGGGAGGACCTACAGCTTCACACAAAACCCTCTGTCCCTGTCCTACCTCTGCCATTTCCTTCTTTTTCTCTTTGGCTTTCTAAAGCTCTCCCCTTGCAAAACCCAGAACTGAAATTACAGGGCTGGGCCCTCCCTGCCCAGCCCCCTCACTCCCTTTTCTACTGCCACCTCTGCAGGTTCCCAGCACTGGGTGGCTAAGTGGGACCGAGTGTGTTCCCTGAACCACTCAAGGCTCCTATACACTGGTGGCCTCTGCTCTCCTTGCATTCCATGGAAGGATGCACAATGCCCCTTCGCATCCCTCTTCCCTCAAGATTTCTCATCTCCATGACAGATGCACCTCCCTTTTGCTTAATGCCAGGCAGGCAAGTCTCAAGCAGCTTGTGAAGTCCAACAGCAAGCTCTTCACCTGCTGCAGAGCCTCTCCTCTGTGGACCATGACCTCACATGATTTTGGTTGCCTTCAAACAAACCACCCACGTTTCCTGCAGCTCCACATCCTCGTCCCACATTGGCTTTGGCAAGGCTTCCTCTATGGGAGGCATCGGGGAGGTTTAAGGGTCATGGGGGCTGGTGGGTTTTGAATTTGGCTTTGAGCAGAACTACAGAAAGCTGGGTTTGTGTAGGCATTTCTGGAGGGGCTGGTGTTGGTCTTGGACCCCAGTTTGACCACAAGGATACCCTTGCTCCCGCACCAGCGGCCCCACAGCTACTGACTACCCTGGCCTGCAAAGGCTGAGCGTGCCAGACTGCAACATCACTGCCCTGGATTCACCTTCAGGGGAGAGATGGGCAGTCAGGGGCAGTAAACATCCTGCTCCTGTTGTGGCCCCACTAAACACTCTGACTCCAAAAACACAGGTCACATCTGGACTTTTTGACTGAGGTGCACTGAGCTGGAAACCCTGTCTGATGGGGTGTCCACCAGCCAGCAAATTTGGCTCCCTTGCCCGGCTCCTGCTGTTCTTGTTCTCCCAGGCTCGTTCTACCCATAGCTTTGTATCTGATGGTCCAGGCTATGTCTCCTGCTCCCAGAAGCCCAAAGAGAGGCGGGTAGGATGCATAAGCGCCTGCCTTTCCAAGGAAGCTGGGTGGAGGTCATCCCCATTTACTGATGGTTCCTTCTCCTTCCTCTGCAGAGCCCAAGAAGCAACTGAGCTCCTGTCAGAAGACTTGCTGCAGGTGAGGCATGGGCTGGGCTGGCAGGCATGTGTCTGCTTGTGCCTGGGTGTGGGAACCTGCCCCGCTCCTGCTTGCCATTCACCCTGCCAGCATGTCCAAGTCATGGGGCTGGGATCTGCCCGCGTGCCGGAGGGTGATTTCAGGACCATGGTGTTAAGGGATTGGCAGGCTCCTGCTACCAGGAAGGGCTTTCCCACCCGCTCACAGAGGGATGAATCCTGACCAGGAGTTGTGCTCCCTTTTCACTGGACCAGATGCTCCGGGCAGGATGTGGCAGGATGCTGGGCAGCTGTTGTGGTTTGACACTGGCCAAATGCATGAAAGTTGCTCACTCACCCTCCCCTGCCACAGATGGGTAGAGGAGAGAAAAAATTAATGAAGGCTTCATGAGTTGAGGTAAGGACCAGGAGAAAACACTGCAAGGGCAAACAGGCTAGACTTAGAGGTACAAAGTGAAATTTATTACTAACAAAATCAGAGGAGGATAATGAGAAGTAAAACAAGCCCTTTAAAACACCTTTTCTTCCCCCAACCCTTCCCTTCTTACCAGTGATAGCGCAGGGGACAGGGCGTGGGGTTTTGGTCAGTTCATCACCTGAGATCTTCCTCTGCTCAGGGAGAGGAGTCCTTCCCCTGCTGCACCGTGGGGTCCCTCCCATGGGAGAGATGTCTCTGTGAATTTCTCCAGTGTGGGTCCAAATCTCTTGAGCAGCAATCCTCCCAAAACTGCTGCAGCATGGGTCACTCTTCCACGGGATGCAGTCCTCCAAGAACAGGCTGCTGCAGCCTGGAAGCAGGGCCCCCTCTCTCTTTCCGGGTCTCCCACTGGATCACAGCCTCCTCCAGGCATCCCCCCGCTCCAGCATGGGCACCTCCCACACGGATCTCTGTCCCCACGTGGATCCCCATGGGCTGCAGGGGCACAGCTGCTTCACCATGGTCACCACCACAGTCTGCAGGGGAATCTCAGCTCTGACACCTGCAGAACCTTCTCCCCCTCCTCCTGCACTGACCTTGGTGTCTCCGTGTTGTTTCCCTCCCACGTTCTCACCTCCTCTTCTTCTCTGGCTAGAAAAAAACTGTGTTCCCACTCTGTTTTGATTTTCTTCCTAAATATGTTTTCACAGAGGCATTACCACCATCTCTAATTGGCCCAGCCTTGGCCAGCAGCACATCCATCTTCAGAGCCATCAGGGATTGGCTCTTCCAGACATGGTGGAAGCTTCTGGCAGCTTCTCACAGGAGCCACCTACATGGCCCCCCTGCTACCAAAAACCAGCCTGCACAGCAGGCCATCCTCACCCAGAGCTGGATAGTGGGGAAATGGCCTCAAGGTGCCCATGGTTGACAAAATGGCTTCCCCAGTCCCACTTTTTTGCCCCCAGATTGAGCAGAGGATTGAGCCGGCCAAGCGAGCAGCTCACAGTGTGTCCAAGAGGCTCCAAGCCTGCCTACAGGGACAATGTGGCTCCGAGATGGACAAGCGAGTGGTGAGAAAAATCTTCCCGGCATAGCCTGTGCTCACCCCAGCTCTGTCCCTTGCCAGCAATCGGGATGCCAGGCCCCTGCTTTGCCAGCTTTGCTGAAGGGTGGCCCAAAGCTATGCCAAGCCCAGGTCCCATTGTCAGCAGTGGCCTCCAGCATGTACCTGGGATAAGCAGAGCAGGGCAGTGCTCTCAGTCATCACTAATTTGGGACACTGCTGAAAGAGAGACAATATCTTTGCATTGAATAACCCTCCAAAGCCCTTGTTGTGTATGTTTCTTCCCAAACCCCTGAGAATTCTGGCACCCATGGTGCCCTGTGATGAGGAGCACCACAGTGTGGCCAGGCTCAGTGGGGTCACCACTTCTCTCCCAAATCCTTGGCTCTGTGCAGAAGAAGCTGCCCTTGATGGCTCTGTCCATGGCGATGGCTGAGAGCTTCAAGGAACTGGACACAGAGTCCAGCCTTGGGTAAGTATTGGTGGGACAAAGTGCCAGGGTGACCCCAAAAGATGTTAGATCCTGGTAGTGACACTGTCATGACTCAGGGGCTGCCATGGCTCAAACCATGTCCCCAGAGCAAACACTGGTGTTGCACTGGGAGAAGGGACAGCCAGCACCTTCAGCCTCCCATTGCAGAGTAGGGTCAGGGGCTGGCTCAGGGTCCCACAGGTACAACGGGGATGTTGGGTCAGAGAGGGGCATGGCTCCAGCCTGCAGTTATTTCATCTCTGCTCCCACACAGGAAAGCCCTGGAGATGAGTTGCTGCATACAGAGCTCACTGGCCAAAATCATGGCTGAGTCTGAGATTGCCCTGGAGCACGACGTCCTGCAGCCGCTCAACAAGCTCAGTGAGGTAGTCCTGACTGCCCTGTTGGCTCCACTCTCCAATCTCACCACTCCTTCCTGTGTCCCCAGGCCTTCCCCCACTCACCCTGGCCCTCTCTCCCCCAGGAGGAGCTCCCCACCATCCTGAAGCGCAAGAAGACCCTCCAGAAGTTGATTTCTGACTGGAACACAATCAAGAGCCGGTATGGGGCACACTGCAGCCCTGGGGGGCCAGGACATAGAGAGCACAGCCCCAGACAGACTGGGGGAGAGAGGAGGATAATTGTCCTGGGGAGTCAATTTCCAAAGGCTCTTCAGGAACACACAGCTAGCTCCTCTCTGTAGATGCATCTTGCTCTGGGCTCAGATGCTGATTCCACAGCACCAGAGAGAAGGGCAGCTCTGCTGCTAAAGGCAGCAAAGTGTCCCTGTGCTGTTTGGTATACTTGTTCCAACTCTTGCCAGTGGTAGCCCTGGCCAGATTTCTCTGGAACTCTGCATATCTGTTCTACCCAGCATTCCTGGCACTGAGACCATAAATGTGCCTCTTCTTTCCCACCCCAAAGGCTGAACCAAGCTGCCAAGAGTTCCAGTAACAGCACTGGAGCTGGTGTTGGCCCAGGGGCATCTTCTGCTGCCAACAAACTGGAGATCTTGAAGGAAGAAGAGGAGGAGGTGAAGAGGAAGGTGGAGCAGTGCAAGGTGAGATGGTCACTTGCTCTCCCCCATGGATCAGCTCCAGGCCTGCAGACCTGCTCCCCACCTCCAGTCTTGTCCGAGGTGACCCCATGCTGAGATGGATTGCAGCCAGCCAGCATGTCCTGCCCTCTGAAAGCAAATGGGCCCCTCAAGCAGAAACAGGGAGATGGCCCAAGCCCAGGGAAGAAAAAGAGTAAAGGAATTAAAAGCTGCTGCAGAGAGGAGGCTCCAGGGGCTAAATCAGGGAGCAAATGGTGTCCCCTCAGGCTGGGAACCAGCTGAGCTAGGATCTGCTGTGGGTGGCAGGGAAGTTTCACATCAACTTTCTCCACTTCTGCCCTGTTTCTCCGAAAAGCCCAGCACCTCATCTGGCAGAGCTCGTGAGCTCACTGGAACTGAAGGTGCAGAGACCTCTTGTTCCTGAGCCACTTGTGCCAGGACCTTGATCACAGGGCAGGTTGCTGCCACTACTCAAACACAACTAACAGAAGCAAGGAGAAAGCCCACTGCACCCAGAGACCCTGTCTAGATCACTCACAGGCCAGATGAAAAGGCTTCATGAAGGTGTCTCCTCTTCCTGGGGTGCCAGGGAGGGGATGGAAGATTGCTTTTCTTTGTTTCTCCCTTCCCAGGATGAGTACATGGCTGACCTCTACCACTTCTCCACCAAAGAGGACATCTACGCCAACTACATCATCAAAGTAAGTCCTCTGTCTCACTTCGCCCCAGTGTGTGAATGTCAACTGCAACATGTTGGAGCCCAGCTTTCCCCCATCCACACCAAGTGCCCCCAAGCAGGGCAGGGGACAAATCAAAGCATCACCAGATGCCTACAGCTGGCCTTGCTCCAGGCACTGCAGGCTAATGCCACCACTAGTACCAAGTGCAAATAAGCAGCTTGTCCTGATGATACCCCTCTCCAATTTTCCCTCTACCCCTTACTACTGACACAGTCCCATGGACCCCAGGTGGGCTCCCCTTGCAGCTCCTACTTTGCTCTGTCTTCATGTGGGTGCAGTGTCCTGGGAATGGGCACCTCTCCGAGAGGAGCTGGTGCCAGCTGAATGCTGTTTGCCTGTCTCCTGTCTGGCAGCTATTGGAAATCCAAGCCCAGTACCACCGGCAGTCACTGGAATCTCTGGACTCAGCTCTGGCAGAGCTGAGGGAAAGCCACAGGCAGACAGGTACCCTCTGGCTCTCCATGCAGCCTGGCAAGGGCTGCAGCTGAGCCAGGAGAATACAATTTCCAGCAAAGCCGGAAAAGGCTCGTTTTCCCTCCCTGCTGTTGCCTACCATGTTGGGCTGGTAGGTTGGGGACCGCAGCTTGACGTGCGCTGGGGATGCTGCTTGTCCTGCCTCTGAGCGCAGCCAGCCAAGTTTGGCTTGGAGCTGGATGTTGCCATGGCCAAATGCTGGATGATCCCAGTGTCTACCATCCCTCTTGACAGTTTCCTTCTTCTTCCAGAGCCTTCCTTCACAACAGACATGCCAGTGGCAGGGTACTATGGTGTGTCCCTAGAGACACACCTCAAGAGCTTGGGCCGGGAAATTGCACTTCCCATTGAAGCCTGTGTCATGATGCTGTTGGCTTCTGGCATGAAGGAGGAGGTAGGAAGTGGTCCAGACCCCCTCATCACGTTTCTCTCCTCCCAAATGCACTCCTCCCAAACTCAAAATGAATCCCTTCCCTCTTCATCCCATCCCCAGGGACTCTTCCGGCTGGCAGCGGGCGCCTCAGTGCTGAGGAAGCTGAAGAGCAGTTTGGCTAGTGGCTCCAGTGCCCTGGAGGAGTTTTACTCAGACCCCCATGCTGTGGCTGGTGAGTGCCAGCAAGGGAGAGTGGGGGGACATGATTGGGTGGTCCCTGCCATCCCTCAGCTGCCATCAGCTCCATTGGTCCCCCTCTCCTCCCAGGTGCACTGAAATCTTACCTGCGGGAGCTACCCCAGCCTTTGATGACCTTCGAACTCTATGATGAATGGGTCAAAGTGGCCAGGTGGGTGCAGGCACTGGGGTGGAAATCCCTGGCAGGTCTCAAAAAACCCCACCAAGCCCCCCCATCCTTCCCAGCACTTGGAGCGGGGGTGCTCTGTCTCATTTGGGCGATACAGTGCCCGTGGTGCCTCTGTGGATGCCTTCACTACCCAGTAAAGCAGGACATCTCCATCCCCAGGGCCAGCCAACACTGTCCTCCTTCCTTGTGCACTGTGTCCCTCTCTGCCACAGGGAACAGGCCGAGCTCCCTTCTCCTCCTTCTCTCTTACAGCTTGAAGGACATTGACAGCCGTGTCCAGAGCCTGCGAGACACCTGCAGCCGCCTGCCCCAGGACAGCTACAACAATCTGAGGTGTTTTGTCAGAAAAGGACTTCTTCAGCCCCAAGCAATCACCAAGGGTAACCATTCCCTCCTCAAATCCCTACCTACTAAACCCTTGCCCTCCTTTCACCCCACAGGTATCTGATCAAGTTTTTAGCCAAGCTGGCTGAACACCAGGAGGTGAATAAAATGACCCCCAGCAACATTGCCATTGTGCTGGGCCCAAACCTGCTGTGGTCACAGCAGAGCACAGGGTAAGGTCTGGTTTGAAGGGGTGGGTGGCAGCTCCTTAGCCCTTAGCCCCAGCAGGGGTGCCCTGAAGGCAAATGCCATGGCAAAAGCTGATCCAACAACCTTCAGGCTGGTCTAAAGCACTTACACCTCTCCCATCCTCAAGTCTTGTCCCTTGTTCCCATGCTCCCCAGGTTGCACCTCCCCTCACTAAGCACGTGTCCTCTTAGCAACTCTGCAAAGTAGTAGAGGAGCAGGCTGAGACCCAAAGCACTTGTGTGACATGGGTGGTTTTCTACACCACTGGCCTCCAACACCAAACCAGTAACAGGACAAGAAAGAGGCCTATCACCCACACTGCCATGGCCCTTTGGCTGGACTGCCTTCACTTCAGACCCTGACCCCTGCAGAATGAATACAAAAACCATTTGGGGTTAATGCCCCCAAACCCTTTTTCTGATGCCTCCCCACCCCTGTCTCTCAGAGACCCCATGCAACTGGACTTGTCCTCGGTCTCCTCCATCCAGGTTGTGGTGGAAGCTCTCATCCAAAACGTGGACACTCTCTTCCCCGGAGGTAGGGCCAGGGCATCACTTGGTGGGTCACGGCAGAGAGTGACAGGGAAGGGAGGGGAGGGGAAGGAACATTTCTCCATCTCCAGGAGGAGAGAAGCAGGAGGCTACTCTGGGTCCCTGCTATGGGGTCACTGGTGTGGGTGGCAAGTGCTTCCTCACAGGATCTCCTCCTTTGTCTTCACCCAGAGGTAGATTTCAACGTCTCGGGCATGTTCATGCCACCCACAAACACCGGACTTTGCAAGGCTGCCCCAGTGGAAGAGCCAGCTCCTGCGACCCCTCCAGCCAGCACCCCCACCCTTTTGGATGGAGAGGCGTAAGTCTGATGAGAGCTAGAGGCTCTGGCTGCCCCAGCTGTCCCCATGTCCTCCCTCCCTCCCTCCTACCCCTCGGCAGGGCCGTACACTCTCAGGTGGCTGCAAGTTGCCTCGCAGCCAGGACCACCATGCCCAACCAAAGCCTGACTTTCCCCATTCTCTGTGCAGCACCTCCAGGGACCCCGAGGCCAGGTCCCAGCCAGCATCCCCAGCACAGCCCAAGCCATCTTCTGAAGCTGCAGGGCCACCAGCTCCGACGATGACTGACAACACCACCCGCAAAGGTTAGAGTGCTCCAGATGCTTGGGAAATTGCACTCCCCAGTGCCACCTCCTGTGGTTTAGTCATCATCCTGCTGTTCCCCACACAAGTAGGCACTGGGGATTCTTGTCACCAAATGAGGGGAAAGGCCTCTGCCCAGGGCAGCATGGCCAGGATCCAGCCAAGATGGGACCATGGCATGGATGCAGAATGTCCTCCAGTTTTGAACACCTCCAGTAAAGAGGTGTCAAAGCTCATGGCCCTTTGTGAAGGGAAGAGGAAAAAGCCCCCAAAAAGCTGGTGTGCGCTCGTGTCTTCAGGACAGGAGCAGGGCAAGGAGAAATTTGTCCGAGCACTTGTCTGCAACCCTCCTGCCTGACTAGCACTGCCCTTTGGAGAGACCCCAGTGGAGAGAACCTCAGCCCACCTTAGCTTTTTTTTCAGGCAAACGCCCAGCTCCGGCCCGACCCACAATGCCACCACCGCCTGTGATGCAGCCCCGGAGCACAGCTCCTGCCCAGGCAGGCAGCCCCAAAGCCCTGCCACGACGGATGGTGCTCACCCGAGCCCCCTCCGTCCCACCGCCGCTCCCTCCGCAGCCAGCACCCCGCCACAGCCGAGATGCCCCACCATCCCCCAAGCCTCGCACTGGTGAGGCTGACACAGCAGCTGCCATGGACTGTGTGCCAGGAACCACAGAGGAGGGGCAGCCACTGCCTGCTGGAGGAAGCCCCCTGGCCACATCAGCCCCAGAAGGACAGCCCACAGAGAACTGAACAGGATGAGGGGTGTGGAGGAATCACAAGTCAGGGAGATGGGATCTGGCACCTCTCTGGGACCCAGCAGATGCTGTGAAAATGCCAGGGTGGCCTGAGGGAGAGCATCCCTTGGTCCTCCATCTTGTTCCCTTGGCTCACACCACTTGGCGTGCTTTGCCTGCCTTCTCTCACTCTCCCATCTCGGTGTCCACCTCCCCACACCACCATGTCCCTGCCGGAGCCCAGCCACCAGCGGGGGCCCAGATCCCCGCCCAGATCCCCCACTGCAGGCCCAGACACTGCCGGCAGCTTTCGGGCCAGCATGGGCATTTGCAGGTGCTCAGCCATGATCCCAGCCCCATCTTGCCTTAAAATGCAACACACAGATGGATATATATATAAATACAGATATATATATAGAGAGATAGGTAGATTTGGAATGCATATTCTATTAGGAGTGGCTGAGGGAGCTAGGGTTGTTTGGCCTGTAGAAGCAGAGGCTCAGGGGTGACCTGATCACTCTCTACAACTCCCTGAATGGAGGCTGTAGCCAGGTGCGGATCAGCCTCTTCTGCCAGGCAACAAGAGGACAGTGTCACAAGCTGCACCAGGGGAGGTTTAGGTGGAACAGCAGGAGGAATTTTATCACAGTAAGTGATTAGACACTGGGATGGGCTCCCGGGGAGGTAGTGGGGTCACCATCCCTGGAGGTGTTTAAGGCAGGACTGGATGTGGCACTCAGTGCCATGTTGTGGTTGACATGGCGGTGTTCTATCTTAGGCTGGACTCCATGATGTCAGAAGGCTTTTCCAGCCTAAGTGGTTCTGTGATACTTTGCCAATATTTGAGAAGTTAGTGTCAAAGTCGCAGCCCGCCGTGAGCAGGGCACACTTGGCAGTCTGAAGTGCTGGAGGGTGCAGCCCAGGGGGTCGCAGCGCGGAGGAAAGCAGGCGGGAGGACGGCCGGCGCCCACGGCCGGCGGAGACGCGGGCCCGGGCCGTAACGGCGACCGCGCTGCCTCAGGCCCCACCGGCCGGCAGGGGGCGCTGGGCGGCTGCGCGGGCACGGCGGGGGGCGCTGGCCGGGCACGGCGGATCCAGCCAATGGGCAGCGCGCCCGGGGCTGTCCCCGCCCCCTCCCCGCCGCCATCATTTTGGGGGCCGGGCCTTTCCCTGGCAGCGTCAGGGTCTCCCATTGGTGGCGGCGGGGGGCGGTGATTGGCAGCGCGGCGGGATGCGGTGATTGGCTGCACGGCGGGGCGGGGGGCGGTGATTGGCTGCGCGGCAGGGCGGGGCGGAGCGGAGACGGTGATTGGCTGCATGGCGGGGCTGGGGGCGGTGATTGGCTGCGCGGCGGGGCGGGGCGGCCGGCGGGCTGCGGCGGTGGCGGTGGCGGCGGCGGTGGTGGCGGCGGCGGTGGCGGCATGGCGAGCTGCCGGCGGCTGAGCGGTGCGGGGCTGCGGGAGGTGCTGGGCCCGGCACAGGGGCTGCTCTTCGACTGCGACGGCGTCCTGTGGGCGGGCGAGCGCGCCGTGCCCGGCGCCCCCGAGCTGCTGGAGCGGCTTCGGCGCAGCGGCAAGGCCGCCCTTTTCGTCAGCAATAACAGCCGCCGCTCGGTGGCCGAGCTGGAGCGGCGCTTCACCCGTCTCGGCTTCCGCGGCGTGCGCGCCGAGCACGTCTTCAGCTCCGCGCTCTGCTCCGCGCTCTTCCTCCGCCAGCGCCTTCTCGGCGGCGGCGGGAACGGGAGCGGGGCCGGCCGCGTCTTCGTGCTGGGCGGCGAGGGGCTGCGCGGCGAGGTGCGCGACGCCGGGCTGCGCCTGGCGGGCGAGGGCGAGCCGGCACCCGGCGAGCCGGTGCGCGCCGTCCTGGTGGGCTACGACGACCAGTTCACCTTCGCCAAGCTGGCGCAGGCCTGCGGCTACCTGCGCGACCCGCAGTGCCTGCTGGTGGCCACCGACCCCGACCCCTGGCACCCGCTCAGCGACGGCCAGCGCACCCCCGGTGAGCCCGCGCCCCGTCCCGCGCCGCCCCGGGGGGAAGGGGCTGGTGGCGGGGGTGGCCTCGGGTGGGGTTCGCTGTCCCAGGTGCTCGCAGAGCGAGCGGGGATGCCCTGGCACGTCCCTGCCAGCTCCCGAAGCAGCGCTGCCAGCATCCCGCTTGCCTGTCCTTGGCGGGACCCGGGGTGCTGAGCTTCCCGCGGCTACTTCTGTTCCTCCTCCTTCCCTCCCTGCAGGGACTGGCAGCCTCACAGCCGCAGTGGAAACGGCTTCGGGCCGCAAGGCTCTGGTGGTGGGGAAGCCCAACACGTACATGTTTGATTGCATCGTGGAGCGTTTCGGTGTCGACCCGTCCCGCACCCTCATGGTGGGAGACCGTCTGGAGACAGACATCCTCTTCGGCAAGAACTGCGGCCTTGCAACCATTCTCACCCTGACAGGAGTTTCCCGCCTGGAAGAGGCGCAGGCCTACATGGCCAGCGACAGCGCTGCTGCCAAGGATCTGGTGCCCAATTATTATGTGGACAGTATTGCAGACTTGATACCAGGCCTGGATGAGTAACCAGTTGTACATGTGAGGGCAGAGGGGTCAGGTTCCCCATCCCAGACCTCCATCTGTTCCCATTTCTCTCTCACTGCCCTATTCCCTCAGTTCCTGGTTTATTCACATGCCAACATCCTTCTTTGGGGGCAAAATGGGAAGGGGATTGGCAGGAGGGGCCAGGTTTCAAGTTGACTCCTTTCTGCTGCGAGCTATCCATGATGGACAGAGTCCTTGTCTCTTTGCCAGCTGCCAGCATCTTTGGGAGAGAGCTGGAGGCCTTGAGGCTGCTGGGAGGGTGCCAAATCAATATCTGTGTGGCCTCTCCTCCTGCAGGGGTTCAGGACTGGCTGTTTTAGTATTATTTTTCCCTTGGATAACCAGTGGCGGCCTTTTACTGCTGTCCTTTGACTTGTAGCTCTTGACTTCTGCGCTGCATCTGCAGTCCTTGTGGCAGCCCTCTTTGCCAGGGGACTGGCTGGTACTGTCACCCAGATGGTGTCTATCCATGCCAGAGCATGTGGAAGGAGTGTGCCAGAGCTCTGGAATCGTGAATGAGAGCATCTCTGCCTCCCACAAGTGAAAGAGAGCACTGCCTCATCTCTTCTTTCCCCTGTTCCTTAGAGATGTTTCCCCCACTGCCCTGCTGCCCCGACCCAGTTAATAACTGTGCCAGTGTCCATCTGAAGGACAGACGAGACTGGTTTGAGGGTTTTTTCCTGTGCCAAACAGACAAGCTGTGACTGCGCACAGTGAGTCTGAAGTTGTACCTTGTTTTCAAGCACCCTTTCTGAAGGGGTTTGTGAAGGACAGAGGGCTCCTAGACCATGACAACACAGCACTAGTGAACTGTGACTCTCCCTGGTTGCCCCTTCTCAGTTGGATTTTGTCATAGTACAGTGAGAGAAAAGTGCTGATGGGGGTCTTTGCTCCAGCTGCTGGTGTGCAGGTGAGATGGTGATGGTGTTGTCACTGCTGTGAATGTGTCACAGTCCTCAAAATCATTCCTTGCTGCTTTGTCTTTCTACGGTTTTTTAATTTCATGATCTAATTTATCAAACTTATTTATTGTTCAGATATTGTATTATTTGTATAAATTATGCTGACTGCACCAAGGGGACAGAAGGCAGTGCCTTTGGGCATCCCTTGCTGTCCACACCCCATGTTGATGTTCTTACACTCACTGTGTCTCTGTATATAATAAAGTGTGAACATAAGCTGGAAATGACCTCTCTTTTTTTCACTCATGGTCCCATCAAAATGAAACTGCCCTCAGTATCTTTGAGCCCTCACTGGTGAGGACATGGCAGGACCTTTCCTCACTCAAGGGGGTGCTGCTGGGTAGACAAGACAGGTGGGTAGTCTGGTTGAGTGTCTTTGAGCTGCCGTTTGCTGGATCACTGGTGCCTCAGAAGCATCTGGAGGCGGCTGGTGGGGCTGTGGCATGGGGCACAGGGTCCAGCCAGCTCATTTGGGGCAGTGAGCAATGCAGCACTTGCCAGCTGCCTTTGCATTTCGCAGCATGGGGGAACCTCTTGTGCTGCACCTGAAGGCTGTCCTCTGCTAGCCAGGTGGACGCCAATGATCTGTGTAGCCCTGCTGGGGTAGGGGTGAGGTGCCACCTCTGTTATGTGCACAGAGCTTGCAGGGGGCTGAGAACTGCCCAGGCAAGGTTTTGTTGTGACCTTTCTTGACTATGCTATGCTCTAAGTGACAGGGAGGTGGCTGTCACCATATCCCTGGAGTGACCTTAACCTGACTATAGCCTGCCGTGTCCTGGGTTTGTCTGTAGTCTAGCCCAGAGGGAGAAAACTGTTTGGGTAAGAAAAGTTAGAAGTGACTCAAATGTATTTTGCCTCCATTCCTCATAGAGGAGCTAGTCCTCCCCTTTGTCTGTCAGACCTTTAACTGGTGTTGATGGCAACCAAGCATCACATTTTCCACTTGAGAGATCAGCATTTAACATTCAATAACTACCCTCTGTGTAAGGTAATGCAGTGTCAGCTCATGTGGGAGAATTGGATGTAACTTATTGTCCCTAGGATAGTTCCAGGTGCTGAGTGCCTTTCTGTTGTTCTTTTTTTTTTGTCCAAAATAACCTAGGAAACAGCCTTCCAAAATAAGAGAAGATCCAAAGAGCTTTCTGAAGACTGCCTCTCATCCTTATCAGTCCCCTTTGTATATACCAGTTTCTCTGTTTAATCTATCCCATCTCAAATTAGGCCACTAGAGGACTGATAGTCCCTTAATAAGTACTTGACCAACACTTGCATTGTTAACTACAGCAAGATTGAGACCTAACTTGGCTTGCCAATCTAGAGATACCCAGACCCTGCTTCATTTTTCAGAGCTCTCAGTTCTTGTATGAGGCTGAAATTTGAAGCACTGTTGTTGTGACTTTGGGGCCACAGCTGGAAATGCTCAGTATGGCTACAAATTTCCCAGGCTGAGTTGGTTACATGTGGGTGTACAGAGAAGACTGTGCACAGTGAGAACATCCCCAGGACATGCCTCCTTTTTTTGAGGGTGCTTTCAGGGCAAATGTTCATCTGCTCTATTCTTTCCAGTTCTCCCACACAGCAGATAAGATGCTGGAGGCTGTAGTGTCCCAGGCTGGCACACTGAAAATGAAACAGGAAATCCAGTAGCTGGTCAGAGTGTTCCAGCCTGTGTTTGGGCCCTCTCCAAAGATACTCTGAAGTTTTTCCTTTGGATTCCAAATGGTGAGCCTGCAGAGTAGGTTTTTTTCATGTGACTGCTGCTGAAAACAGAGCTTGGCAGAGATGATGGCTGCTCCCTATCTCTTGTGACCACGTAGCTTCTTTTCATCTGGTGTGTCTCTCCATGAGGGCTTTGCTATGAAACAGAGATGGACTTGGAGCAGAAGAGTTTATCTGTCCTTCCCTTGGTTCATCATGTAGGTGAGGACAGTAGGCAGGGGTGACTTCCCTCTCATAAGCATCAGGGCAGCTGCTCCTGCTCTGAACAGGGATGGAGCAGTACTGTAGGGGTCCATCAGGTCTGCCAGGCTTTGGTTTTGTGTGGTTTCCCCCACTACTATCACTCCTGCATGTAATGAATGTGTGTGTGAACAGATCCTGTTAGGAAACCAGACTGAGAGCACCCCTGGGGGTGATGAGCTCCCTATCCAACCAAGCCTGTCAGACATCCATTCAACCACTGACAATAAGGGCTCTGAGATCCTCATGGGGTTCAGGCTTTGGTTCCTCTGGGATAGGTCTGGTAGGGCTGCAGATAACATCTGCTGTTGAAAGTGAATAAAGCAATGGTTCTTGCCTAAGTCAGCTGATTCCTTCTTGTCTAGCACAGCTTTTCTTCTTGGGTTGAGTGTTTAGGGAAGCAGTGCAGTTGCCAGGGAGGACAGGGCTGTGAAGTGTAGAGCTGTGGCAGCACACAGGAGGTGGAGCAGATGGGAAGCCCCACTTGGTGTAGTGTAAGAAAAGGTATTTATATTCTCATCCTCAGAACACTGCATTGCCCTTTCCTGCCATGCAACAGAGACAATACCCAGACAGGTGGAGTTGTTCCATTACACTGGAAAACTCCTATCCTTCATCCATAAGTGCAGTTACTGTGGCAACCACTGGCTGGATGATGTCAGCTGCAACCTGCTGAGCATTGCCTGCTCTGGGCAAGGCTTCAGTCCCTTAGTCATCTTTGTGCCCCTTCTCTGGACTGTCTCCAGTATGTCTCTGACTCTCTTGTACTAAGGAGCCTAGAACTGGCCCCAGCACTGGACCTCAGGTCCTTTTCTGTCATGCTGCTTTCCAGCTGGGTGGTCCCCAATATTTACTGGTCCCTGGGGTTACTGTTTCCCAGGTGAAGGACCTTGCACTTCTCCTCATGGAATTTTTGGAGCCTTTTTCCCAGCCTATCAAGGTGACTCTGGATGGGACCATAACCCTCTGGTGTGTCAGCTGCTCCTCCCAGTTTTGTGTCATCACCAAATTTGCCTCATCTTACAGTTCATTAATGAAGATGCTAAACAAAATACCCAGTATTGACCCCTTGGAGGACACCCCTAATTACAAGCCTCCAGCTAGACTTTATGCCACTGATCAGCATTCCTTGGGCCCAGCTGTTCACAGTTTCCTGTCCACTGTTTCCTCTGCCAGCCCATACTTCCATTGTCTTCTCTAGGAGGATTTTGTGGGAGATAATGTCAAAAGCCTTACTGAAGTCAGGGTATGTGTCCACTGCTATCCTGTCATCAAGCAAGCCAGCCATTTCATCATGGAAGGTTGTCAAATTGATCAAGTGACTGACACTTCAGGAAGACAACAAATGGGCCCAAAGATATTAATCGGTGAGTAGATGCCTTTAACATGAGGAACTAGAGATGATCCTGGCTGGGAAGCTGTTCATGTTCAGCCACATGACATGGTAATAGAACAGGGAGAATTTGGAAGGTGTTGAGACTGGCAGGACAGAAGAGGTTTTTTTGCATGGGAAAGTGCCTCCAGAGCCAAGAAAGGATCATGATCCTAAGAGCTCGCTCGATACTTGCCTAACCTGATGTGAGAGTCCCCCTCTGCCAAGGCAGGCAGCTCTGGCACCACCCTGTCCCGCAGCAGCTGGAGCAGGGAGGAGGAGGAGGACGATGATGAGAAGGTGAGGAGCAGCAGCCTGTTACTGCCTGCCCTGGTGAACCAACCAGCATTTACTCTTCCTCCAGCAGCAGTGTGTGTAGAAGTCTCTTCTCTGCAGCACAGCTTCCCTCTTCTCACTCTTTACTCAAGGCATTGTCCCCTCCCTACCATAAAAAGTGGGTTTTCAAGGTCCCATTGCCATCTCTCTATCATTATCCGGTTTTTTTTTCCTTCCTTACTGCTGCCTCATTTGCTCTATGGACTCTGACCCCAGAAACTCACCAGGCAGCCCAGGAGAATTACATGGCTGTGCACATCCAGGAACTGCTGCTGTTGTTGGACTCTGCCTGGGAATTGTGTGTGGATAATGTATTGCAAGTGCCTGTGGCAGACAAGCTGTTTTGGTGCTCCTCATACTCCCTGGGAGATACTGAACTTGCTGAGGGCAATTAAAAACCGCTAAGGCCTCCACCAGCTTTCAGAGTTATACTGGTCTTTGTAGCCTCAGTAACACCACTTCAGCAAAGCACTGTCAGCTCTGTAAGCCTTCAGCATGGAGACAAGGGAGATGTGATGCCAGAAACATTTCCAGATCACAGGGCAGCTGCCTGTGATGATCCAGGTTGTTCTGCCCTGTTGATTTAGCCTACTGGATGTGCAGCTCCAGCAACTAGCAGTTTCCAGCCTGTATAGGATATTGCTGAGCACTGAGATGCTCTCTTCACGGGTTGTGGGTGAGAGAAACCTGTCCTTTAAATGGACACAGTTGTCCATCAGGTCACTCAAAAGTCCTGTGCCAGCCTTTCTGCCGTTGCTGGACCTCTAGCCCGGCTTCCATAGAATCTGGACAGAAAGTGGTACCTGGTTAAAATTTATGGCAGGAATTGCTTCCATACTTGACCTGTTTCAAAAAAGATGAAACAACTCAGATCCATGTTTCTGTTTCCTCCAGGTACAGTCCACTCTTATACTACAGCCTCCTATGTGCAAGTTAGGTAGTTTATCCCTGCAGCATAGAAGCCAGAGGAAACTGAGTCTTTGTGGGCTGTAGATTAGAGATTTCCCACCCGCTGGGACAACATGACTGTGGCTCTGGCAAGGCTTCCTTCATGAAACAGAGGTGCTCTTGACTTGGTGCTCTTTTCTGGCCGAGTGTTTGGAGGCTTTTGATTCAGCTGGGTTTGGGCAGACCCTGAGAGAGGCACAGAGCAGTGCCAGTCCCTGTTTGTGCACTTGCCAAGGTTGAGGGTAGTTGTGTGAAGAATGGCAATATGCCATTCTGTTCAGCACTCCATTACAACTAGAGGGCCATGTGCCTGCCACAGTCTTGGTTACCTGGAAACTGGCACAGCTCATGAGACAGGGTGGCCATACTCCTCCAGCAGAGAGTGTAGGCTGTGTTTAGGTTGTTTCATGATGCTCACTGCCTTGCAATTCATCACATCTCATTAGCTGTCTTCCCACAACAATTTCAGGGCTGAAAGGACTTATGTGATTGAGCAATCCCACACTGTATTTGATTCCTGTTTGGCCATAAGCAACTCTGAATGCCCTTGAGCCAATATTGCTGGAAATCTGCCTGTTGGTTCAGGTTTTTGAGCTGCTTTCTTGTCAGTTATGTGTTGGAGCAGCCTGGTATTAAGGATTCTCAGAAGAGCTTCCTTCAGAAGTAGTCTTCCTCTTGGTTACTTGCCACTTGCTGATGACCCAGCAGCAGTAGAACAGTCCTTCTAGAGGAGTGTATCTGATTCTCAGGTCAACCCAGGGATTGGGCTGGCTGGTCATTGCAAGTAGCACACGGTCCTGGTTGGCACACCCTTTAAATTGTGGGATCTGAGGCAGACCCCAGAGTCCTGTTTGCTGATGCAATTCAAATCTCTGTCATTACTCCTTTGGGTGTGTTATAAGTTTTCCAGGACATCATGTCCAGCAATGGGACACAAACAGCATCAGGAAAACCTGTCTGATTCCTGTAGTGACTTAGAAAGAGATACATCTACCTGGAAAAGGAGTATGTAAATTACCCTGGGACTTATTCTGGCAGCAAGCCCCCACACTCAGAACATGGAGGCATCCTGTCTAATACCCATAATTCCTCCTCTTTTTCTGGCAATGTTCTGCAATGCAGAGGAGTAAGACACCTGCAAAGGATCATCCTTATATGCTCCTTGTCTCTTGAACTTGGATGATATGCCAGGTGCAATAAGTAAATTAGACAACTCTGGTAAGGCATCAGTCTAGGCATCTCACCATCCCATCCCCTGCACTATTGTTCTTTAGGCTGAAAATAAATCTAGAAGTAGGAGGCTCTTGTATTTTGCTCCCATTATGCTGGCTGCAGTTAATTGATACCAGATTTTTCTTCCATTACATGATATTCATATGAAATGTTCTCTTCCCTTTTACCTTTCTGTTACCACTACCAGGGACTCCATTGCCTGCCTCTTCCTTGTATAGTAGTGTGCGTTGTGCATCTCTGCCACCATCCAACCCACCAAAACCAGCTGATACCCTGTCCTTTACCACACAGCTGGGTGATACCTAGAGGCCTCAGTTCTGGGCATGGTAAGAGACTGATTAGAAACAAGTGCAGCTGAAATTGCTCTCCAGAAAGAATTCATTTTTGCTCTTGCCTGAGCCTACTGTCTGTCTGTCTGTCTCAGTAGGAGGAAAGGAGTGGGAGGTTCCACATCATCCATAGATCTGTAAACCCAACACAAGCTGGTGCTGCAAAAACCACAGTTATTTTCACATCAGGCTGATGCTCAGCAATAAGAATGCTTTTACATTCAAGAGACAAGAGAGGAGGCTTGCCAGGCAGGGGTGAACAGCTGAAGGTTGGAGAGCAGAATGGGATGGTGTGGGGTGTCATCCAGCTGATATGAGCTCACTTGCAGAAAATATGGCTTGATAAATGGCAGCTGTTGGGGGAAAAGTGTGAAATCCTGTCCCTTTGCACATTCAAATCTTGCATTCCTCTGAGTTGTTCAACAAGACCCCTTCCCAAGAGCTGAAAAGCTGGATTTATACCCACAGACAATTTTGGCTGTACTTCGGGTGTCAGCTTCTTTTACTAGACATTGTTGACACTGCAGGGCCCGAACTACTGCTGGCTCCCTGGCTGCAGCCAGCCACCCTGCAGCTGCAGCTCCCTGCTCCAGAGCTGTTTCTCATCACAGCTCATTCTTACTTCAGCCCACAGCTCCAGTCGGCAGCAGCTTGGTCATGCAAGCATTTCTGCTCAGGAGAGCTTGGTTGCTGGCAAGCACAAGGCTGTGTCCTGGAGAGCAAATGGCACACAATGTGGCCAACAGCCCTGCAGTCTGCATCCAAGTCACAGCTCTCTTTTGTGCATGCTTAATCAGCTCCTTCTGTGCCAGGCGTTTTCTGTCATACTTCCAGGGGACCATGCCCTCCACCAGTGCTGTATAGTTTAATTGCTGTAGATGTATGCTTCCCAGTTTGCACATTATTCTCCTTTCAAAAGCTGACTTATGCAGTACTCTTCATCCACTCCTGATGAACACCAGATACCCTGCATGTTGTTTTACTCATTGCTCCATCAGCTGCCTCACTACAAGAGTCTCATCTTCTATTTTTCAGAACCGTAGCACATTGGTTTTGCCTTTACAAGTCAAAGTGGAAAAGGATGTAATCTGTTCAGACATTGATGCAAACCCCTTAGCAGCAGTTTCAGGTTCTTAAACCTCTATGAAAGGAACAGGATGGAAGAAACATCCACAGCCATCTGCAATCCCTTCTAAGGGATACAGCAATCCCAAACCCATGTGCAGTGCCCATTTCCAGACTCACTTGAAGGGCAATGATCAATCCAGTGGGTCAGCAGCCGTATTGCACAGAACAGTGCCACTTCTCCTCTGCAGCTACACAGGGCTGGCCAGGGAGGGGGAAGGAGAGCACCTGGGACTGTGGTTGCAGGATGCTGGAAGCTGCACGAATGCAAACTTGATGATGAAATGGCAGCCTTCACCTTCATCCCTACTCATTCACTGGTGCCCAGCAGGTTTGCCCTCAAGGGCTGATGTTTCAACAGGAGGACGCCACAGACACTTAGCCAGAGCAGGGCAGCTGCCACACCACTGAGGTTGCCACCACAGCATGCCCAGCTATCCTAGCCCATCCCAGGTCTGTGGTCACAAGTCCCACAGGCACAGCCAGCAGTGGAGCTGGGCTTGGCACCCTAGTGCAATGCAGTGAGGGAGCTCATTGCACTTCCTCAGGCAGAGCTGAAACCTGCCAGCTGGGCAAAGGCTTGCTGGGGAGCTGGGGCCTGTCAGTGCTTGTACCAGTTGCAGACAGAGGAGGACAGGGACTTGGTCCACCTGCAGCCAGGGTGGTGTTGAGATGCCACCAGCAGTGGGAGCCAGGGGAGCACCTGCGCAAGGTGTGGGTGAGAGGCAGGCTTTCATCCAGGCACTCAGTTTTTCTGTGATAATAACCAGTGTGCCAGTACTCTGCAAAACATACAGTCAAAATTGTTTTGGTGGGTTATGGAAGAGATCCAGAGATTTATGGTAATCCCCCAGGAAGGAGTTGCCTTTAGAAGTCTCAGGATCCCTGTTCTTATCCCAAAACACTGCTTGCTCCCCCTGACCAGGCCAGCTCTGACTTTCTCTTGTGCTACATGCTTGCTTAAGCATGCATTCCCATCAGCACTGCTGGTGCAGCTGAGATCTGATCCGTGGTATGACAGTGCTGGATTATTTTCTTTAGCAGATATTATGCTGTTTCTGGAATCATGTGCACACAACCCAGAAGACTGAACAGCATTGCATTAAAAAGGAAAGTAGGAAACAAAGGCAGTGCATTTCATGTTTCAGCCTCTTGGATGGACCAAAAGGTATACTGTCTCTAGAAATACTACAGAAAGCTAAAAAATATTTATAAGCTCAGCTGTGAAACATAATATGTGTCCTGCTTTCTAGCTTCTCCTGAGGTTCATCCCTCCCTGCCCACTGCAGGTACCCATACCCTGGCACAGTTCTGAGGCTCTGCATGGCTGGGCTGAGCCACCATTCCTTGGGCACTCAGCACAGAGGGAGGCCCTGCAAATGTATAAGGGTGTCCTTCTGCCTTTGGCAGACCTGTACCAGGCCAAAAAATCCCAAAGGATGCGAACTTTTCTGAACCGTGTGTGAGTCTCCTCTGATAAAGGGAGAGTAGATGCCCAGCAAACTGGGCCATCCCATCTCCAACAGCTCTCACACCCTGCCCAGAGAGTGCTCGTGGCACATTATTTGGCAAGAGCTTGCCTTTCTCAGAATGTGTCCAGTCTCCCTATGGAGAGTATCACTCAGAGTCAACCCTCCTGCCTGAAAGAGGGATGGTCAGCTCACAACATGGTCAAGAATATTCCCACTTCTGTGTGGGAATAGCAGCGCAGAGCCCAGCATCTCCGTTTCACTGAGAGGCAAAACCATCTCCCAAGTGAGCTAAGATACAGCCATGTGCTAGGCACAGCCTGACCTTTCTGCAGTGGGAAAGAAAGTTTTACAAAGGGGAAATGGCAACTTGATGAGGAGCTGGTCAGCATCCAGGGTCAGTCCTTGAGAGTGTTCCACAGGCAGCAGCAGCACACCAGCTTTGGTCAGTCATGGTCTTCACTCACTCACATTGCACGCTTTCATCAAGAGGTTGAGCCCAGCATCTCTGAGGCTGACCTGACCAAACCTCAGCCACCCTGTGATGCCCAAGAATGGGTGTGTGTGGAGGGGCTGGGTTTTCTCTGTCAGGGCCATTCTGAGCAGAGCCAGGGATGAGGAGGAGATGGGAATGCAGCAGCAGCAGAGGTCCTGCATGAACTCCATCTCCTCCCCAGCCGATGAGACACATCACAAGGATGCTGAATGGTTCAGTCTCTACACAGAACTTGTAGCAAGGCTCAGCAGGGGCTGTTTTGGCCAGACATATTTCCAGAAGGTGCCAGGTGCTTGCCTGTGGTTTCTCTGCCATGTGTGGGGTCTGTGCAGGGCTGGTGGAGAGAAAAGAGTGGATAGTGATGAAGCAATGGTGAGCTTGAAGGAAGGCCAACTGAGACATCCTGAGAAACAAAGCAAGTAATAAAATCCCAGAGAAAAACAGCACTCCGCACCCAGCCAGGCCCTCTCCTGGAGCTGCCAAAAAGGCACCCTTGGCTCACAGGTAAGCAGTCATAAAATGCAGGGAGAGACTTCCCAGGGAGGGAAGGTTTTACCTGTCGAGCAAGTTCATGAGTACCCTCGCCCACCAGCAGGGAGTGTTGAGCACGGCGGGCAGTCACCCCACCGCAGCCACCAGCACCGCAGGAGGAGGAGAGGGAGAAACAGAGCCCTGTTTCCTCTGTGGCACCCAATAACAGAGTCTGGCTGGGTCATTCTGAGAGGGGACCAGGCCCCAGGGAAGGTGGGGTGGGAGCCTATGCCAAGTGGGTTGCCAGCTAGGGAAGACTGAGTGTCTTGGCTGATTTTGACACGCTGATTGTATTTTTGACCACCCTCCTCAGACCCAAACCATGGCTGGAGCAGCCCAGCCCCACCAGACCTGATGGATCCTTCTCCCAGCCACTGCTCTCCTGCTCTCCTTCTCATCGCTGCTCATGGGCACAGGTCCTCACGGACTTACTCAGCAGGTAAAACATCCCCTGCCCACAAAGCTGAGCTTGCACCCCCAGGGCAGATGAATAAAGCACCACGTGTGGCAAGGCCCTGTTCTGCTCTCTGCTGTTTCTCCTTCCCTTTCCCCCAAATAATCAGAACACCACAAAGAGGGACAAATGCCTTTGTTTTCCAGGGAAGGACTGGCAGCATGGCATGTCTCCCTGCATCTTGTTAGAGGTTAGATAAGTCCCCAAGAGCCATGGGGAGCTCTGTCACACAGCACAAGTCCTTGCTGACAGTACTATTGTTAAGAAGGGGTGCATTTTGGGAGGGCCAGGGCTTTTGCCCCCTGCTTGTTTCTCTCCACGAAAGTCACGGCTCATGCCTGCTTGCCCAGGGAGACTTCCCTCCCCAACAGCTCTTATCCTGAACAGACAGCAGCTTGGCATTCACCAGGGGGTATGGAGGCTGGCCCCCATTTCTGGACCTCCCCATGTGCCCCTGGGCTGGCAGGCACTTCATGGAGTGCCAAAACTGAGCTCTAAAGAAGTTGCCTTCTTTTGGGGCTGCCCAGCACCAAGTTCACAGTGCTCCAACCCAGCATCTGCACCAGTAGTGGCCCTTGGATTGCTCCTGTCAGGAACAATCTCTCTCTGTTCCCAGCAGAGCCAGTGAAACAAGTCCAGCATGCTTACCCTGCCTGGCATGGGGGATGCCTTGCCCAGAGCTTGGCTTAGGGCTAGGTCCTGCAAAGGTCCTGTCCTGCTCAGGGCAAGGTTACACAACAACAGACCCTGTAGAGACAGAGTTTTCCCTATGAGGCTACCTCCTTATCATGGGCTTGACCTGGGGACTACTCTCATCTCCCATCTTCCCTTTGAACGGGAGGAGGTGGATTATATTACAAATTGAACCTGCCTGACTAAATATAGCCATAGTACAGAGACCAGGAGAACCTCCCTGGTTTTATCCTGTTTGCTTTGGTGGGAATGGAAATAATGAATCCCAGCAGTTGGCTGCTTCTGGAGCAAATGCCTGAGGGCATGGAGGCCAGTGACTCTCAGATGTCCGTGGTTTTTGAAGATAATCCACCCTGTACAAGGAAACTTTTAGATGGTGCAATGGCCCTTAGCTTCATGGTGTATCTGGTGAACCTGCTGTGGGCTGAACACACAGTGTGGACATGCCTCACAGACTAGTTGCGTGTGGGGAAGGGAGGGTATTTCCAAAAATACCATGGCTGATGGACCCTCCCTTACCTTTTACGCTGGGTGAGAAGAGCAGGCTTCATGATCAAGTGAGCAGCACTTGCCACCAAAGCACTGGCATGTGGATGCTACAAGGAATGTCCACCCCTCCTCTTCCAGGAATTTGTCAGTGCTCAGCCTCCATGTCCTTCACAACAAGAGAAAGGCTATAATCCTGTAGAACAAAGCCATGTTTGTTTTTTTAAAATTTTGGTGCTAAGTGCATTAACACGCTTCCTGCCCTTCTCACAGGTCACCCAGTTCTACTGGGACATGAACTGGTCTTCAGCTGTCTTCTGGAAAAATGACACAATCTTTGTTTGGGAAAGGCTGAGGAGCCCAAGGAGCTTCTGCCCAGGAACACAGGGCAGAAGAGAGGAAGAGTATGTCTGTGCTGCCAGTGCTGGGGATGTGTGAGCTCATGCTCCTGACAAAATGACCTGCATTACCACCCCACCAGCTGCTGCTGTGAACCTGCCCCAGCTCAGGATCTGTAGGAGGAAACCAAGGACATCCCCAGTGTGGATCCTATCTTTTGCATGAGGTGTGGACAGTTGACACCTGGACTGGGCTGAGCACCAAAGGTCAGCTCTTCCCAGGTGCTGTAGGTTGGCAAAGCCCAGCTTGGGTGTTGGTGGGCTGCTTCAGCACCTGCTCTGATGCTGGAGAAACCAGAGGTGAGGGAGAACAGGCCCTTGTGAGGGACATGATAATGGGTGGATGTTCTTGGTGGCAAGGGTAGAGATGGCTCTGCAAATGGCTTCTTTGGAAGGATCCACTTGCAAAAACTCCCAAAAGAGCAAAACAACCTCACCACAGCAATGATGTGTGTGTGCCCACCAGCCTCAAGGGTGTCCAGGCCCCCTTGCAAGGGAGTGGGAACCAGCAGCATGGCAGGGGATGACACATCCCAGTGCTTTCCACAGCCTCCCAACGGTGATAGCATCAGAAAGCGCCCCGCACTTTCTCTCCCCAAATAGCATAGGCCTCAGGGAAATGAGGGTGCCAAGCCCTGCTGAAACACCCTTCCATTTCGGCAGCTGATCCTGGCAGATAACAGACAGCTTACCAGGGTAATTGTTACAGCTGGTCTAGGGTGGCAGGCAGCAACTGCCTAACAGAGCTCACTGCCACCTAAATGTTTGGGGCACCAAGGAAGGATGGCACATGTTATGGAAATCCCCAAGAGCATTTTGGGGGACTCAGGGTCCCCAGTCAAGCTGTGAAGGACAGTGCCAGGCTGCACCAGCTCTGTCCCTGCCAGGAGGATGCATCCATGCTGGGGAATGGTGAGCTGTGCCACCCACAGGACCCCAGGAAGAGCAGCTGCATGTCTGTCCAATGCAATTCTGTTTTCTCCAGCCCTTACTGTCTTGTGGGGCCCCATTCCCCTTTGGAAAGGCCAAGCTGGCCTTTTGCCTGCCTTGGCTTCTGCTCAGCTGTGCTGATGCCTTGTGGTCCCATGTGCTTTGGAGGCTCTCCAAGCACGAGATGTGCCTCAATACCGGCTCGTGGGCTGGCTGCAGATGAATGCTTTTGACAAAGTAGATGCAATGACCCAAGCAGGGTTTGTCTCAGGGAGTAAAATCTGTTGTGCTCAGGCTCCCTGCGGGTCTCACCTCCTGAGCATCTCTGCTGCTGTTTCTGACATGTGTGGAGACTAACATCACAGCCCACACCCTAGGTACCACTTCCCATACAAACAAAAAAATACCAAACGGGTGTTTTCAAGCTTCTTGTCATTCCTGGCAGCAAATCCTGTTCACAGCAACCCTTTTCTTTGGGATTATCATTCCACACTGGTTTTTACACACATTGCTCGCTTAAAAATGGCATGCAGCTGAGTTTCGGTCTCAAGGGTGTTGGAGGAGGACGTGCCTGTGTTCCATGAACATATTTCTCCTGAGTACTGTTTGTTGGAAGACCTGAAACCAGCATCTGGGTTGCTGCAACATGTTCAAACACAGCATCCACTTACAATTTGCATACTAAGTACAGCAAACAAACTTCTGCCCAGCACATCTCAAAAATCATTTTAACAAAAGACAAAAAATGAGACAGTGAATATGCCTCAGCAGGTTGTTCCTAGGCTTGAAATAAGCTCAGCAATTGTAGGTTTCTAAGGCACCTCAAGGACACCAATTTGGGTATTGCAGCAGCGCAGAGCCCGTGGCCACAGTCAGGCAATAGCCAGCAGCTCTCCTGCTCCAGAACACCTGTGACAAAACATCTGACTCTCATGTATGGAGCTACATTTCCTTGCCCTTGAACTTCCAGCACTAATGAGCAGCACAGGAATAATCCTTGGAGTCGTATTTTAGCACAATTATGCCTTTCAATCCTGCAGCGGTGGTGTGGGGCTTATGTTGCAGGCCCTCTGGATGTCATTAGCCAACATCCAGACAAGTGGTGGCAATGTTTTCCCCTCTACAGTCAGCATTTGCTGAGCTTCTGGCTCTGCTTTCAAAATTTGTCATTTCTTATAGGTTAGGTTTGAAGCCTTGCCTTCGGTGCCTGCACAGCCTGAATAACACATGCTGCACCCCAACTCATTTTCACTTCTATTCTTTACCTTTCCTTCTGTTTCTTTGATTTATTTGAAGAAAACTGGAAATTCATGCCACTGATCAGAAGTTGATTTTCCACTTTTTTAAAATAAGAAAAATATTATCAACTTCAAAGTCAGAGTTGTATGAGGTCCCTAATTGTACTTTGTCTAGAGCAGAACTCAAGACTTGCTCCATTCACCGTCTAGCTCTCCCCAGTTTGCTGTTCCCCTGTGGCTTAGCAGCAATTGCCAGGCTTTGCTTAACCTGTGTTTGTAGCTCTTGCAAATACTGCACATGCAACAACCCCTGGTCCAGGCTATGTCATTGTGAGCAACCTCTCTGTGTCAAAACCAAGAACGTGCTTTCCTAAAGCGTTCCTCCTTGACTTGCCTTTGTTGTGCTGCCCGGGGCCAAGTGTCCTTAAAGTGGAGAGCAGATGGCCTGGAGCCTTCCCGACCAGTCATTGCCTGGATGGGATTAAAGATCTGTTAACAACCCTGCTCCAGCCCCACAGTCAGGATCCTTCAAAGGTAACCAAAGGCTTTTTTGCTGTGCTGTCAGTATTTCCAGCATGGTCAGGTGAGGAGTCCTGCTGCCTGTCACCCCAGCAGACAGAGGAGTTAACTCTCATCAGTGCGTGTCTCCTCACTGATCTCACATGCCAGAAGAGCAGTTGAACAGCTTGGGCCAACCACCTCCATGGGCTGACACAGGCAGATCCCTGTTGCCCGTGGCCATGACCCAGCACTGAGCTCCCTCCCTGCCTTCCTGGCTGGGGTGCTGCGTCCATCCCTCAGCCACAGGGATACCACCCCACTGGCAGACCAGGAGCCCTCCCTTCCCCACCAAGCGCTGCAAAAACCAGAGACTTTACACCCCAAAGGCAAGATGGAGCCCAGTGTGAGCAGCCAGAGTTGCAGGGGAGGAGGTGGGGAGCATGGATTTGGGAACCTCTCAGGATGCACTTAGAGGTGTGTCTAACACGTCCCAGCATCATTAGTGCAAGGAGTCATTCCTGCTTCCCCAAGCTGTAACATCAGGCTCGCCCAGATAAATCACTTGTCCAGGTACCCTTTGATAACATTTGCTGGATTATCTTCACCACTTGGGAACATATTTCCATACTGATTTAATGAAAGCAGAGATTCTGGAGTCAGCAGGAGTTGGAGCCTCACAGACGGTTCCTAATCCAGGAAATTGGATGTGGTTGGAAATGTTTCAGCAGTCAAAGCTTGGGAGATCCTGCTGTGGCTCATTCCTGATGTGAGGCTCTGTGTCCACAAGATAATAAATCTGAGTTTAGCACACCTAATCCTTAGCCTAAAATACCACAGGCCACATAACACAAAGTGGCTGAACAGGTACAAAGGCTCTCTCCCAGTGGAAAGATGTTGCAAATCACTGCAAGAGTCACTGAAGCCAAAACAGGCTTTTGCCAGCCGAAGAACACTGTGTACAAGTGGACTTTGGACACATAGTCCACAGGTTTTCCAGCCAGGCCCTTTCCCATTCCTCCTAGGCCATCCCTCAGGATGCCCTAGGATTGCTGCATCCCTCACAAAAACATCTGGGACAAATCTTCCCTCTTTTGCTTCAGATACCTGCCTGACTGGGCTTCTCCTCTGGCAGCTGCCGAACCGCCTTATTTAGAGCCCCCCTCGGCTCAGCCCAGTGTTCCAAGTCAACCCCACAACTTGCACTACCTGGACTCCAGCCCTCTGACCATAGGACCAGTCTGGATATGCTGAGGCACACCAGTGCCTATCAGCTAGACCAGAAGGCATGCTCTAAATCAAAGCTACTTGCAATGATGAAACTCTCTTTCAGCAATCATGTTTCCCTCTTCAACCTAAGGTGCATTACAGTTTGGAGGTTGGGAAGTGTGAGGATGTCCATGAGGGAGGCTGTGATCTCAAGAACGTGTCATCTCAGCATAGAGAGATCAGCCTGGGATCTTTGAGTGTAGGAGAGTGTAGGAAGAAGGCTGAGGTCCCTAGGGCTGCTCATGGTGCTCCTTGTAGCTCTTCTCTCAGGCCCTTACGTTGTATGGGAATGTTGGGTCACAGCCAGCCCTGGGGGATGGGTTCAGGCCTCAAAGGCATTAAAAGTCCTAAGACTGTCTGGGATTGCTCACAAGGATAATTTGCACTTTCCAAGGACAAGTGAGCAGATTGTGCAAGGGAAGGCTAGCAGAGGTTAGCAAGTTGCTCCCAGGAGGCAGGTGACTGAAGCACAGGTCACACTGGAGGTGCCCACAGTCAGGACCTGAGTGGGGTGCCTACACCTAGCATAGTACATGCTTGGTGGGGTCTTTGCTGTGATGCCTGGACATCTGTGTTGTCTGTGAATTTGGTCTGTCCCTGTCATAGCAGCTGGCTCTTCTACAGCCCCTTTTCCTGGCCCCATCCTGTCCAGGACACAACCTCAGTTTGCAGAAAGCAAGTACAGATGCAAACACCACCTGCCTCACCCTCATAACCAGAGGTGAGGCACTGCTGAAGTCATATCCCACACTCATTGCTCTTCTCTCCACACTCATGGCTCTCTCTGGCCAAGAGTCTGGCATGGACAAGAGCACTGTTTCAAGGAACAGCATCATATCCACTGAACCCCTTTGGACTGAGCAAAGAAGACCTTTGTTTCCCAAGTTACAATGCAGAACAGTGACTCTCCCTCTAATACAAAGCTAGGATTTGAAATGTTATGCAGGAGAGCTCTCCTGGTGAGGAGAGACAGGAATGGTAGAGGAGAAGAGCCCTGTCCCAGTGTAGACTTCCCACACGAGCCCATGACACCAAGTCTGCTGTGATCTGTCCTCATCTTCCTCATCTGCATCCTTTGCAGATCAAATGGGCTGCTAAACTGCTGGCACATCCCCTGGCTGGCCCACTGCATACTGATAAGGAAGGAGGTGACAGGCAGTGAAGATTGCCAGCTCTAGCCAGCCTGACTCTGCCCTTCTCAACCCACAGTGGCTCTTCCTACACCACATTGCTCCTGAAAATCACAGGCAAGCACTTCTGTGTCTCCAGTGTGGTGGAGTAGGTGTCAGTACACCTGAGGACACCATCACTGCCTGACGTGACACCAGGGTGAGCAGGGACCTTTCTTCCCCTCAGTTCAGCCATCCCTTGTGAGGATGATGATGCTGGAGCTCTAGAGTTTGTCACCTCATCACAATATGTCCAATCCAGAGGTAGGAAGGCAGACATGGCATTGTCCTGATGGAGGTGACCCACGGCCTGCAGGCAATGGGACGCCCCATGGCCCCCTTGCTTGTGCTATTACCCTGTTATCCTAATGTCATTTAATTCAAGGTTTAATGAAAGCCAGTGGACACACTTGGATTTCTATCAAACACAGGCTGCCCAAGGTAGACTCCAACCTGAAACCTGAATTTCCTTGATGTGAATAGCCCTTTAAGCACCTTCTCTGGAATGGCAGCCCCTCCTTCATTATCATGTCTTAGCCATTAGCTGGTCTCTAATCTCCCCAGTAGCATTTGGACAAAGGCCCCTAGATAGACATAACTCAAGGACCTGGTGACTGCAGAAAACACAGAACCTACCCCATAGCTTTTAAGTGGCCCTCTCCACCTCCACCTCCAAGAGAGCAAATATTTACACATTTCCCCTCCCCATCCAACAAACCCTACCAGTCCAGCCCCTTAGACCATGGCTCCAGCAGCAGCTCAAGTACTTGGAGAGATGCCTGGGGTTTAGTCTCACAAAATCTTGGATCTGAAAGGAATTGATTTAATAATACACACATCCCAAGTAGAGGGAAGCTGACTCTACTTACTTTTTCTCCTCCTCGTATGAAGAGCATCTTGTCCTGCACCACATGATCAGGCTCAAGAGCTGAACCTTCAGGCAAGTGACCAGAAGGAGAAAGGGGGAGCAGGTATGTCAGAGCAGAGAAGACCACTTTGGCCTTTACTTTAGCCCTCTGCCCTCTTGTATCATGGAGTGATCAGCAACCTGGCTGAAGTCTGGAGCCTGTTTCTGCTCTCCCCAGCAGGCAGGCAAGAGGGTCTCCCTGCCACCTCTGCTGGCATTGATGGGACCAAGTGGAAATATTCAGTAGTGCCATCCTCAGGGGTCATACTGGAAGGGGTAACAGGGCTGGAGACTCTCATGCCCTCAGCACAGGGGGAACTGATGGGCCTCACAGTCATGGAAGAAAAAATTGTTTCATAGAGTTTCAGTTCTGGGCCTCTTAAGGAAATCACAGACTGTCTTGTGATTTAGAGACAAATATGCAAGACAAGGAGAGCTCTAAACCACAGGCTTGGCACACTGCCTGAATTTTTCCCTCCTCTTTCAGTATAATTACAGTTGAGCCATGTAGTAATTGGGTAACTTTTTCCAAAGGAATCCTTTCACCCAGTGAATCATACTTGCCACAAAGAGAACACAGAGGCAGATAAAAGACACATAGACCCTATGGCTTATTGTGATAGAAGCATTTTGCCCCCATCCCCTTCTTCCTCAGGCCCCCGCTTGTGTTCAGGGTAGAAGCAAGAGCTAGGGATGGTGCTTTCCCAGATAATTTCTTCCCAACTTTGCAAGGTGGCTTCCTCCTGGCTTACCCTGCCCTGCAGCCAAGATGAACTGAACAGTTTTGAGGGTGCCTGTGGGCTCTGTAGAAAAAGGACTGTTCCCCTCCTTTGGTTCCTGTACCTACAAGAGTGGGTGGTAAAGGCTGAGTCAGCAGCTGGGCAGTCTCTGGGACAGAAAGGATTCATAGTGCAGTTGGGTGACTCTGGATGCAGCTTCAGTCCTCTGTTACTGGGGTTTCACCTGGACAACGAAGAGTTTCTGAGGTACTATGTGTGCTCGGAGACATTTTTTCTACTCCTGGTTTAACTTGAGCTGAAGAGCTCCGCCCTCACCACAGACCCTTCCCGCCAAATCTCGATCCATATGACCATTTTCCATGTGGGATAAAGGCCTTGGATAATAAAACATTCATTGTAGAACTATTTTCCATTGGATTCATGGCCACACACAGCTGGATCTTTTCCTGGAGTGGCCTGCAGCCTGCTTGGAACAGTTGTGCTCAGCATCCTGGAGAGGAGGCTGGGCGAGTGTAGGAGGAGGCAGCTCTGTCTAATAGACCCTCCCTCCTCCCAAAACCAACCCCTGCCACCCTTCCCATTGGTGCATGGGGTGGAGAAGGGCAGGGACAACTCAGCTCTCCATCTATTTAAAGGCAAGGGAGGGGCTGTAGAAGCCACTTGCGTGGGACCCTTGCACCTCGGTGGAGAGGGGCATTACCCTGCAGAGCAGCACCATGTCTTGTGTGAGTAGAGAAAGGGATGGGGCAGCTTTGCTGGAGGTGGGGCTGTGTTGGCTGGGTGTGAGGTGCTTGTGCTAGCTTGCACATCAGCCCCAGCATCGGAGGGTCTGTTAGAGTTGGGTGCCTGCTACTGGTGAGGGACGATCCCTGCTGCATCCACCACAGAGGGCTGGCTGATATTTTGTGTTCTAGCAGCAGTGGTTCCTTTTTTCCTGTAGGATGCCTTTGGGGCAGTACATGTGGGGATCCTCGCTGGGTTGAGCCCTAAGCTGGGTTAACCTATTTTACTGCAGCTCTACTCTGCAGAAGCTGTTGCAGTAACATTTATTGCTGTCTAAGCATCTTCTCTGGGCAGCCTTGCAGCTTGCTTTCTGGCTGAAGTTTTCATGAGTTATTACATTGTTATTCTTCTCTTTTTTTGGAAGGAGTGTTCCCTACAGAAGTGTTCTGTGAATGTCAAACAATACGTTCAAATACCTTAAGAGGTTAGAGAGGTTATCTTAAGAGCAGGTATCAAGAGTATGTGGCCAGACTCTTCACAGAGTTGCCCAGCAACAGGGGAAGGGGCAAGAGGCACAAACTGAAACACAGGGAGTTATAGCTAAATATGAGGAACAGTTCCCTCGCTGTGAGGGTGACAGAGCACTGGAACAGGCTGCCCAGAGAGGTTGTGGAGTCTGCTGCTCAGAAGACACGACACTGTAACCTGCTCTACATGAACCTGCTTTAGCAGGGGGGTTGGACTTGATCTCCAAGATCCCTTACAGCTCTAACTATTCTGTGACTGCTAGGGAGATGCTTGTATTAAGGGAGATTGCACTTCTTTGATTAATTTGCCTTTCATTAGGCTGAGGGTGATTAAGCAGGGATTGTCCTAAGAGCAAGCTTATTTTTTTAAGGTGGGATATGAAAAGATTTTCAGTATTCTTGAGGTTTTGACTCTGCTGTGATGAAAAATGAGTACACATGGGCTTGCCAGGATACTCTGGTCCTCCTGTAGAGAAGGTGGGGGGCAGGTGTCTCTGTGGAGCAGAAGAATGCTCTTGTAAGTACTGAACCTACATTAAAAAAAATGCTCAAGCCATTGTGAGATGGGAGGCAAAGTATCTGAGTCCTTGGACCTGGGCAAGGCTTGAAGTTCAAACACAAGCTAGGGGAAGGGAGTGGAGTCTCCATCCCAGACAGAATTGTGTGGGATGACACGAGACCCGCAAGGCACATGGGTGTGTTTGGGATGGGGTGGGTGTGATTGGAGTGTGCAGGTACTTACGCTTCACTGCTGTGAAATACAGATATGTTGATGAGAGCAGCAGGAGACAGATTAGGAAATCGAGCTCTAATCAAATGTATCATGTGATTGGGGTAGCTTCTCTGGGATGTCCTTGCTGCAATGCCCCAGGGCAAGGGAGCTTCCCTGTTTCTCCATGGGTCCAAAGCAAAGCATGTCTTGAAAGGCAGCAGGGAAAGCTGCCAAGTCAGAACAAGTGAGCCAGCAGGTACTGAGCTAATGCCTCTGCTTCCACATTCCCCAGGGACCAGTGTGCACCAACTTGGGTCTCAAGCCTGGCCAGCGCCTCACTGTCAAGGGGAAAATTGCACCAAATGCCAAGAGGTGAGTTGTGCTGTGCCACCCAGGCATGGCCAAGGCACTGCACTGAGGGGTCTGCAAAAGGACTCTGTCCCTTGGATAGAAGAGGAGAAGGGGTTAACACCAGCAGTGCTTCCAGTGAGTCATCACCTAATGCACATTGCAGTCACAGTACTGCCAGGGGGCTAAGCCAAGCAGATGTGAAGTTCCAGCTGCACACGCTGGCAGTGACCACATCCTCTCTAGTGCAGGGTAGAGGAAATGGAAGCTGTGTCTATACTGAGATTTGGTTTGAGACCATTTGTTCCACCACATCCTCTCATCTGCACGAAGATGGCCAGGAGTAGGGACATTTATGGTGCCTCAGTGGATTTGCCCATCACATGGTGGTGTGGAAAGACGGAAGAAAGGTGGTGAGCAGGCAGGCGGGCTTAAGTGGAAATGTACCCCTAAATGTGCAGGGATTGGGGTGGCTAGGTTTCCCATCGAAGCCTCTGGAGCAGGCCCCAGCCCTTGTGCAGGTCTGTGGTTGGGTTGGAGCCCTTTGCAGGTCAGGTGGAGCCTGTAGCTGCTTTACCAGCACTAGCGGTGTTCCAGGAAACATGTCCCAGCTCTTCCCAGGGCCTTTGAAGTTTGATACTGTCTGAGTGAAGCCTCCCAGGCTTTCTCTTGCCAAATAATATGCCTCTTCTCACCTGGGTAAGAGGCCTGAAGGTAAGGTGGACACTAGGCTAGGAAACTTCCTCCCACTGCTGTTGCAGATACTTTGGGATAGCTAATGACATTAGCTTAGTAATTATTTCAGCTGCCTGCAGGATGAGGAGAAAGCAGTGGCTGTCAGGCAGGATGCAGCACTAGCTAACTGTTGAGTACTGAAAGGAAATCCGTGGAAAGCAGCTGACTCTCTGGGAATTGTTTTGGGTGTGTTATAACTCTGTTTAGGGCATTGCATGCCGAACCATTAAAAGCTTTGAGGAAACCAAGTGATGTTTCTCCCAGGGATGGCACTCTGGAGCCTATCACCCCAGAAAAGTGCCCCTTACTGCCACAGCACATCTTTTTAGGGAAGCTGTGTAATTTAGCAAAGGGTTTAGCTTAGGTTACCCTCAGCTGAGCTTGAAGAAACAGACACAGGGATGCCCATGGTAATGAGAGACATTCTACCATAGTATTGATTTTAATTTTTTTTAGCTGTATTGATGTCTACTTTTTTTTTCTCTGCAGCTTTGTGATGAACCTGGGCAAGGATGCTACCCTCCTTGGACTCCACTTCAATCCCCGTTTTGATGCTCATGGTGATGTGAACACCATCGTGTGCAACTCAAAGAAGGTGGAAGAGTGGGGTGCAGAGCACAGGGAGGCTGTCTTCCCTTTCCAGAAAGGGGGCACAGCAGAGGTGAGGCATGCATATATTTATATATATATATTCTCTGTACATGCTCTGGTGAAGGGAGGGTGTTTGGCACAGGACACCCAGCTGCAGGGGCTGTCTCAGGACTGTCTGTACAGGAGGTGTCTGGTTTCTCCTGCTTGGCCAGTGCCACCACTCAGCTCTGAGCACTGATGGAGGGTGGGGATCAAATGTGCAAGCTCCATCTATCTCAAAGACATTACTATTGAACAGAGCAGGGAATGGGCATCTCTTGGGAGACTAGGATAACATTCCTGGCTGTTGATGAGCAGGTTATTCTACTGAGCTTGTTCACCCTGTAAAGTAGAGGGTGGCACAGCAGTGCTGCAGAGAGGAGAGGCTACTGAGCTTGTTCACCCTGTAAAGTAGAGGGTGGCACAGCAGTGCTGCAGAGAGGAGAGGCTTGAGGAAACTGTCTCTAACTTTTCCATTTGCCTTGCAGATAACTTTTGGTGTCAACCAAAATGATGTGACAGTCCACCTGCCAGGCCACCAGTTCACGTTCCCTAACCGGCTTAACCTCACTGTCTTTGACTACTTTGATACACAAGGGGACTTCACACTCCAGTCCCTCAGCTGGGAATAACTTCCTCTGACACTGTCATCTCAAAGATACAGAAAAAGCAATCAATAAATAAGAGTTTTGGTGTACTAAGTCTCAAAATCTAATCTGTTTAATATTGAGTCCTCATGGGAGTGGCACCTTGCTGGGGGTGGGTGGATAGGAGTAGAGAGTTTTGCTTGAGTACCATAAGTGGATGCAATTGTCCCAGTCTTGGTCCTTGAAAGTCACGGATGGAAACTAAAGGAGATGAAGGTTAAAAGCCTGGGAAGACAGAAGGTTAAAAGTCCAAGGAGAGTTGCAGGAGGAGGCATTGGGGCTAATTGTCACTGCAGGCACAGTAAAAGAGTCCCTTAAACAAGATCTCCCACTGTTGAGGTCTAGACTGACACCTTACACTCCCTGAATAAATTAACTCAATTTCTGCCTAAATTTAGTATTCCTGGCTGACATCAGATGGCTCTGAGTGGCTCTGCTAGGTGAGCCTAGTGGGGCATGGAGTGAAGGGAAAGTCCTTAACTGTGGTAGTTTTAGCTGCAACCTTCTGTAGAGGCTGGTCCTACTCCCATGTCTGCTTGGGACCTCTTACTGCTATATGGAGACAGTAGAAAAGCTGCCTTGCTGGGTGTGGCAGAGCATGTAGAGGCTTCCTCATCCAAATCCTTTCTTCCCAGTTACTGCAGGAGCATAAAGTGTTGTGCTGTAGCACATGAGAGTAGTAATGTGGGGGTGTCTGGTTTTATTCTCCTCTTGTACTTTGCCTGTTCTGTCCAGAGCTGAGGGAGGCAGCACTGTCCAGCTGGAATGCGGGATGCTAAGGATGTGTGCACTATGCTTTTGTTCCTGTTTTACTTGGCCCAAATAAACCTGAGTACTTCTCAGTCTAAGCTGAGGCTAGACTCTGTGGAGTCTGAGGCAGTCAGGCATGTTTGATGTTACTGCATAGCTGCCTCAGGGACTTTCTCAGTTTAATGCTACCTTGGCACTGCTGTTGAGCATGCTGTGCCTGGTGGGTATGGGAAAGGTGGGATCTGTCCTATCCCCAGTGCACAGCAGTTACCAGGTCGGTCTGGGATAAAAGGCTTGACCACAAGCAACACAAGGCACTAACAATTTGATGTACTACAGGATTCCCTGCAGGCCTGGCTGTGCTAATTCCAGGGCAGCTGGAGAACAGGGACTTTCCCCTTCAGCAACTGTACTTGCCATTCTCATTGCATAATTCATGAGGCTCTGCCAAGTCCTAGGTACCCATGCAGAGAGAGGCTGGGCTGCTAGGAAGTGTGGGTCTGAGAAGGAAGAGAGATAAGCTGAGATCTTAGCTGAAAGGCAGGAACACTTGGGGTGTACAAGCAACTTGGGTCTCTGCAACTGGATCTCTCTTGAAGTCCTGTGCTACCTGAAGCCCATCTGCTTTGGATGTACACATCACACTCTTTTTTAGGGCTACATCTGTAACTGTAAACATGGCATCTAGGATTGCCACCCTGTGTATAGGAATGGCAGGGGAACAGCATGGCTTGGAGACTCTTCCCATGGCGTGATAAAGATGAAGCCATCCTTTCTGGAGAAGAGAGGTTCAGTGGTATGGAAATGACCCATGCTAGGCTAGGTAGTCTCAAGGCAAGTGCCCTGGCTCAGTTTGCACAGTGATGTTGGCACAGTCTGGCAGACTAGGGTACAGTGGGTAGGGCAGAGAATTGGGTATTTCCCTCAACCATAGCAGGGCCATGGTGTTGGTGAGGGTACCATGAACTGTCAGGATGGACACAGAGGAAAGCTCTCTCCTTGCAGCTTCCTCTGCTGACCTGATCTTGAAAACTGAGCCAGTGTACTGGACTCCCTGGGCTGTACTACAGGGGAGCACTGCCTCTTAATTGCACTTTCTTTAGATTCTTCAAAGACTTTTTTGTGATGGTTTCTTGAAGAAAGCTCAGTAGTAGCTTTACCAGGAGGATGAACCTTAGTGAGGTCTCCTGCTAGCCTGGCTGTTTCTTAAGTGACTCATCGTTCTTGTGAAATCTATGACTCACTGTTGTCCTGACTTTGTTATGGTTTGGCCCGTTGCTAGTGAGGAGATGAGGGGTGGCAAAGGTTCCCCAGATGTATAATTTAGACATATTGAAGCTGACTGCTCCCTTCCACCCACTCCCCAGCCTTGTGCAAGGTGGAGGCTGGTGTGTGAGGGCTGCAGGATCTGCGGATGGAGTCAGGATCCCTGAGACAAGCACTCTCCCCGCCCAACTGAGCAGGATGAGCAGCCACACAAAGGGGAAAGCACTGCAACAACATCGATGGAAGACACTGCATGCTGGCATGGAAGGTGACACACCTTTATTTCTCAACATGACCCCAGCCAAGGTCAGGTGTTCCCAGCCTGCTCACCCCTCGCTTTCCCTCACAGACCCCAACACCTCCCTGAAAGCCAGGGGGATGCCATGGTTTCCTGCAGCCTGCTGAGAGCCTGCTGCAGGCCGTGCCACGCCCGTCCCGGTGCGGCCACGGCGCCCGCGGTAGCTGCTTGCAAGCAGGGTGTAGAGGAAGGGGTTGACACAGCTGTTGCCATAGGCCAGGCAGGTGACACCGAAGTTAAGGTAGGCCTGGGCAGCAGGGCTGATGCCCAGCCCCTCTCCCTGGTACAGCCTGGCCAGCTGCCAGGCCCAGAAGGGGAGGAAGCAGACCCAGTAGGCCACCACGATGGCAGAGATCCTGGAGAGGAGCCGCCGTGCGGGGGCCCGGCCGGCCACAGGCAGCCCCAGGCCCCAGGCCGAGGACCGGTAGGCCCAGGCCAGGCGGGTGTAGACGATGGCCAGCACTGTGCCGGGTGCCAGGACGCTGGTGGAGAACAGCACTGTCAGGTAGAGCCGGAAAGCTGATGGCGTCCAGGTGGGGATGCAGATGCGCTTGTGGGGGCTGTCCCCCTCCCGCAGCTGAGTCATCACCATCATGGGGGCCGTGAGCAGGAGCGAGAGGAGCCAGAGGACGGCGCTGGCCAGCTTGCGGTAGGCATTACTGGCCCGCCTGGCCCACAGAGGCTTGGCCACTGCCCAGTACCTCTCCAGGCTCATGGCGGTCAGGAGGAAAATGCTGGCATGCATGGTGAGGAGGTCCAGGCTGAGCAAAAGCCTGCAACCCACATCCCCAAAGAACCAGTCATGGGCAAAGTAGGTGCAAACCACAAAGGGGATGGTGGAGAGGTACAGGAGGTCAGCCAGGGCAAGGTTCATCATGTAGACCCCCAAGGAGCCTGCTGAGCAGCCTGCCACCCTGCCAGAGGCCACTGCCACTGTGTAGATGTTCCCCACCATGCCAGTGAGGCACATGACCAGCAGCACTGCGCCCAGTGGTCCTGTGACTAGGCTGTCCCCTCCCAGGATATTGCTGTCACCACCTTCACCACTGCTTTCCTCCAAGAAACTGCCACCCATGGGATCCTCTCTAGGACTTGGGCTGAGGAGAGAAGAGTTGTAAAACATCTTTGGGTAAGCTGAGAAAGAGCAAATCAAGCTCTCTTGCAAATCAAGCAAATCAAACCTGTTCCTTCCTTCTGCTTTCCGCTCTCACTGTATGGGACATGTCTATCTTCAATAGCAAAGCAACTAAGCGAAGAACGGGAAGAGTTCATCAGACATACATAGGGTGCTTCAGAGAAGTCTATTCCTCACCTCCAGCCCAGTCCATTTTGCTGATGTTTTCCATCACAAGCTCTGTCCAGTTGTTTTCCTTAGCCATGAAAAAGCCGAGAAAGGGACACTGCCTTTTCCTTCAAGACCAAGACATGCAAGATAACCTCTGCTATCCAGGAGGAAATGTCTCTTTTCTTCACTAGCTCATCCTTTGTTGCTTCTCCAAAATTCGCTGGGCCCACAGAAACAGTTGGATGAACAAGTAGATTCCTGCTCCCGAGTCTGTGTCAGCTCAGCTCAGACAGACTTTGGAGAGGTGGGCCCTGGCCCACTGAACCAACCCCCTGAGAGCTGCCTTGACCACTGCATGGAAAAATGTGCCTGACTCAGCTTCACACACCGGTGTGAATTGAGTTCCCAATTTACACTGGGCTTTTAGCCGCTAGCTGAGGAGCCCCACTGGCTCCCTCCTCTTTCTGGAAGACATGCTTTCTTCCCCCACATCTTCCTGCATATTTATCCTGCTCCATCTTCCTTCTTGTTCTTGTTTCCCTTTCTTTTTCCCATTTCTCCTTGTACAGTTATCCTCATTTGAGACAAGAGGCAACTGAAAGACAAGACCCCATTGTTGTAACCCAGTACCCTACTGCTTTAAGAATGGTATGTCCCTTTAACCCTGTAACCCCTGCAAGACCTATGGAACTGACCTCCTGCATTCTTATTGGAAAGAAGCCAAGAAATGACCCCTCCCCTTTCCTGACCCTTAAAAACCTGAGCCCTCCTTGGGACTTCCTCTTTATCCTCTTTCCCTCCTGCTCTGCCCTCATGGAAGCCTAAGAATAAAACAGAATAATCATCCCTGGGATTAAGAGCCTTGATATCTCATCTGTTCCACATGATACAGCACCCCAGGCCAGCTCTGCAGGATATTTGGGGAACAGGGCGAGGCCAGGGTGCTGTTTCAGCTGGCCCCTGGTCCGTGGTGTTTTTTTTAATTAAAACCCACGTAAGAGGCTGTGACCCTTAAAGGGTTAAGAAGCTGACGGGAAGCCAACTACCCTGCGGGCGAAACTTGCTTTGTAGCAGGTTTAGCTTAAGGGGACGAGATCGACAACTCATCCAGCCCAAGGGTGAGCGATTTCAGACCAGAATTACTGCATAGCACAGTTTTTCAGCTCCTTGGCACTTCGCACAGATTGGTAAGTATCAATTTTCCTCCGTGGGGGGGGATTCTGAGGTGCTTTCTCTGTAACAACGAAGTGCCCAAGTGCCGGGGACAGGCTGCACAGCATCCGCCCTGGGGGTTTGGAGCTGTGTACAGCCGGAGACGCTGGTGGGGGTGGTGATAGGAGCCTGAGGCTGTTTTCTGCCGTGTGTGAAGTATCACGCCAGACAGACGGTTTCAAACACAGGCGCTAGTTGCTACAGCCAGTAAGTCTCTGTCGGGGGAGGGGACAGCAGGCGGGCAGCTGTTTTGCTCTCCTTCCACGCGCGGGAGATACAAACTGAACCGCAATCTTACTGTGTTCTAACTTTGCATTGTAGTGAGATATTAGAGTAAATTGCTGTGAAAAAATATGGGTACGCAGCAATCTAGTTTGAAACAGAGCGTGGCTTCACAGATTAGAGAACTTTTAAAGATTGCAAATGTGAATATTACTAACAGAAAACTAGAAAGGTTTGCTAAGTGGCTGTCTGTGGAAAGATCTGATCTTAATTTGGAAGATATTAATTCGGTTTTATTTTGGAATGAAATTGGAGAATTATTAACTTTAAAAGTCGAAAATGGGGGTGAAAAAGCCTCAATATTCCTCCCAATATTTTTGCAAATTAGAAAACTTTTACTTCAAACAGAAAATAACAGCCACCCACAGCAAACTGCCTCAGAGTCCACCAGTTCTTCTATCTGTCCCTCTTCATGTAATATTCTCTCTTCAAACCAGAAATCTGACTCCCCTGTCTCTCTAACTCAGGCTGAGGCTGCATGCAACTTCCAACATGGCTCCAGCCACATGTCATTAAACTCTTCTTCTTCCCATAATACCCCTTATCCCCTGCTACCACCCTCAATTCCACCCCTAAACCCATCCTGGCCCCTGGGTTTTCAGGGCTGTTCCCCCTCGGTACAGGTTTTGCAATCTCTTCCCCCAAGCTATCAGGCTAGCACAGAGCGGGGTGGGGGTGGTTCTACACGACCTCCCTGTGTGATAAGGCCCTCTGCCCTCACACCTCAGGACACTGTCTCTGCAGAGGGACACAATCAACAGATAACACAGCCCAGAGCAGAGGGTGGGGTACTGCCCATCCCTAAAACTTCTCATCTGGAAACCCAGATTCCGTCTGTGGCTCCTGTCATTTATATGGGTAGGAGAAATGGCAGGAGGACATATCAGCCACTAACATACCAAGATAAAAAGGAAATTTGTAAGGTTCAAAGAGAATTTGGCAGACACAGTGAAATGTTTAAAGGATTTGTAAGAGCAACATTTAGTTCTAATGAGATGGTACCCAATGATATTAAGGATTTATTCAGATGTTTGTTATTCCCTTCTGAATTTATTTTATGGGAAAGCATTTGGAAAAGATCATTAAGAGTGCTTTTGCAGGAACTTCAACGAAGCCCAGAAAGTGCAAAAGATGAAGATAATAATGGTATTACACAGGAACATCTCATAGGTGAAAGAGAATTTGAAAGCCCTGAGAAACAGGCACACTTATTAACTAGGTTTGTTTTGGCTAAGATCTCTCTAGCAGCAGAAAAAGCTTTCAATCAATTACCTACTGTTGAAGTTACAGGTAGTTATGTTAATATTAAACAGTTTCCTTCAGAAAGTTTCTTGCAGTTTCTGGATCGCCTCCGTGCACAGGTGGAGAGACAAGTCTCGGACCCAAAGGTGCAGGCAGAGCTATTGAAGGAGATGGCTCAGAAAAACGCTAATGAATCATGTCGCAGGGTCATGCTTAGTCTTCCCCTCGACCCACCACCTAGCTTAGCACAGATGATAGAAGCCTGCACCAGAAAAGCAGAACTGTTCAGTGCATCAGAGAGGAATCCAGGACCAGCACAATCAAGGTCTGCAGCAGCTATGACATCAGGACCAAGGAAGCAACCGGTACCACCACAACAGCTGCAGCACATCACCTGCTTCCAGTGCAAGAAAACAGGACACTATGCAAGGGACTGCCCACACAACCAGAAACAGAAGAAGACCAACAAACAAAATAACTAGGTGTACAGTGCGTACCCGCCATAAATATCATAACGCGCAAAGATATAAATACAGCAGGTTCCACACAGGAAAATCCCTCCCTCTTTAAAACTAAGGGGGAGGACGGGACAAATGGTATGGGGATTAATGAGCTTGTTACCTCGGGACGTGGTTACGCATGCGTATCCACTCCCTCAGGCCCTCGGTGGATTCCCCAGAAATGGGTGAAGCCTTTTGTCCCCAAACAGCCAGCTCCAGCTGAAGAGGAAGAGAAGCAAGTCACAGTTGCTTCGAAAAGAAGACGCCGCCAGAGAGGAGAGAGAACTGACATAGAAGACAACCTTCCGGCAGACTCAGAGACTTTTAACATGTTTTAAAATGTTTGTTTTCTTTTTAGAGAATACCTCCCTTCCACTCAACTCTTGATGAACCCCATCCAAGTTGTCATCCTGTTAACACTGAACAGTCAGGCAGCTGCATGGATTGTCCCTCAGCCGCGTCAAAACGTCTGGGTGACCCTGGCAAAGACTCTCCAACAGGAAAACATATGCCTGTCCTCCGCAGCAGCAGAAAATCCTATGTCCACGTGCCTGGTAGGAGTTCCCTTGAAGGCTGGAGAATATTCAGCCAGTTTTGCAATGGAGATGCAAAATGAAATTCCTGGGATACACACAATTTCACTATATAAAACTAGTAGGCAGCAAACAGAAGAGAATCCTATGGAGGAACTGCTGCCCAATTTGCCAAAAGCAGCTCAGGAACCTCAGGAATTAGAGCTGTTAGGTTCCTATCCAGCACAATACTGCATTCAGCTTGTAATTTATCCAAAACCTTCTGACACCAAAGAATTCCACAATGTAATACAATATAGAGAGGAATTCACAGCCAAAAAGTGGTACAGGGTTTTGAGTCACCTTGCAGCAAACTCCCCATCTCTCACAAGTCCCAAGAGCCTCCCTAAGGGGTTGTTCTTGATTTGTGGAGATCGGGCATGGGCAGGAATTCCCTCTCGGCTTTTAGGAGGACCATGTACCTTTGGGCGGTTGTCCCTGTTGGCACCCAACGAAACCTTAATTAAGGATTGGACTCATAAAAACAAATCAGTGAATAAAGTCCAAAAGAGAAGTGCAGACAATTTGGACAAAGATTGTGACTCTGAAATTTTCTATTGGGCCAAGTCAAAAAGAGTTGCTGTATCCCTGTTTCTTCCATGGGTAGCAGCAGCCAAGGCTCTGGGTGAATTGGGCCACCTAGAGTGTTGGGTAGTCAAACAGGCAAATTTGACATCCACTGCCATCAGCTCCCTCCTAGAAGACGAACAAATTACCAGGCAGGCCACACTCCAAAATCGTGCTGCCATAGATTTTCTCCTGCTGTTACATGGACATGAGTGCCAGGAATTTGAAGGACTTTGCTGAATGAACCTGACCTCGAAAGCTCCTAACGTCCATGCTGCCCTCCGAGACATGAAAACCCTGATCGGACAAGTGAAGCAAGAATCTGAAGACTGGTTCAACGAACTGTTCAAGGGCTGGGGATTCACAGGGTGGTGGACTTCTATAGTCAAAACTATTTTGTTATTCTTTGTTATTCTTTTCCTTGTAATACTGGCATTTGGAATCCTTTGACACTTAGTTCTCAAGGCCATTAGTGGTCTCATGCCCTCTGTCGCCATGGTAAACCACATAGAGATGAAAACCCTGAAACAATCTAAGGCTCCTACTAACTCAAAGTGGTGGGAAAGATCATAAGTTGTATCCAGAATAATCTTCTCTCTTCTTCTAAACAAAAAAAGGGTGAAATGTTGTAACCCAGTACCCTACTGCTTTAAGAATGGTATGTCCCTTTAACCCTGTAACCCCTGCAAGACCTATGGAACTGACCTCCTGCATTCTTATTGGAAAGAAGCCAAGAAATGACCCCTCCCCTTTCCTGACCCTTAAAAACCTGAGCCCTCCTTGGGACTTCCTCCTTATCCTCTTTCCCTCCTGCTCTGCCCTCATGGAAGCCTAAGAATAAAACAGAATAATCATCCCTAGGATTAAGACCCTCTGATATCTCATCTGTTCCACATGATACAGCACCCCAGGCCAGCTCTGCAGGATATTTGGGGAACAGGGCGAGGCCAGGGTGCTGTTTCAACCCCATAATATCGTGAGGAGGGTGGAAAGCATCATGCTGTGGCTTTAGAAGGGGAATAAGGGCCAGCCCTGGAAGTGCAATAGGCAGGGAACAGCCACACAGCTCTCCCTAGCCAAGCCAGACTGAAAGAACCTGTCCCCTGCTCCCTCCTAAAAACATCAGGACCCTTTGAGGTTTGAGTGTTGTGGATGTAGTCCCCAGTTTGCAAGCAGGCCCACCAGATGGTAGGACATCTCACATTTTCTGTCCTGGCCGTTTCTGATCTTTGCCCTCAAGTCAGCAGCAAGCTCCTAAAGATTCAAAGGACTGGATATTTTACACTCGGTCTTTCCTTCCTCTTCACAAAGACTATCCTCCTCCTCTGAGCTTTCCCCCTCCTTCCCTCGGAGCCCCGGGAAGCTGCCTGCCGCAGAGCAGGGAGCAGAAGCCAATTACGTAGGCACCACTGCCTTCTAGCGAGACACCACCACATGACACCCATGCCCGATGCCACCCTGCCCTTTGTTCACTCACATCTGAGCCTCATTGTCTCAAGGAAGACACGGTGGGACAGAATGCAGAGCAGAGACAGACGTGCCATGCTACACGTACTCTGCTGTTACTTCAGGGTTTCAGGCCACTCCAGCCACACTCTTTTGCATCATCAGTGTATTAGCTTCACTGTGGCTGAGTCAAATGCCTCTACTCATACCCAGCAGTGGTAATTCAGCAGCAAACGGGAGGAGGAGGAGGCATCCCATCAGTCCTCCCCCACTGTGCAATGATCTTTGGTTTTCAGGAAAACCATGCTCCAAACCGGGAGAGATCAGCAAAATGCAGTGGAAATATACTTTTAGGTGGATATTTCCATTGCACCATGGTGGCAGGGTGAGTGACACTTCTTCTCATCCGGAAAGTTGATGCTCCAAAGAGCATCTCAGCACAGAATGGGGCCCCCAGAGAAGCAGAGGAGCACCGTGAGTCTGCCCATTTGACTCTGATGGGAATAATCAAAGTCCACATGCCCCAGGAAATATAATGAACAGCTATTTGTTTGATCGTCTGTACTTTTTTCCAAGAAACAACCTCATCCCTCAACAATTAACAGGTCAGCTAGTTTAGGAAGTGAAAATAAATTACAGTGGGAATTTTAAATTTATTTCTTCAGGAGCTAATTAAAATACTAGTTGTCTCATTAATTACATTTAGCTCCCCTAAACACATGAGATACCTTCTCTCACACTGCCTGTGTAAAACTGCAAACACATCAGATGCTACAGTCACCAGCAGAACACAGCTACTCCTTCCTGCATGTGAAACACAGCTTTCCCAAGAGAGCTCTAAGATATGAGCTTGAAGACATGAATCATGGATCGATTTAGTGTTTTAGGCTAACTCTTACTAATCATACAGCCCTCCCCTGTTATACTACTGCATACAATATGTGTGATATGCAAGATAAACATATGCAATGTGAAGGTCAGAATGAAAGCGCCAGGCCTTTGACACACAGAGAATGAGGGAGCAGAGATCCATGTATTACTAATTCAGGCATCAACCCTAGGTCTAGTAGAGACAGAGCAGACTCTGAACTCTATACACACTATCAGCTCCTCTCTGCAAGACCCAACCCCTCTCCATGGGTTTAACAGAGACTCAAGTTTGGCAGTTGATCTTCAGTGGCATGAATATCCATCACAATCTCTTCTCTAGGGCAGTACTCTGCCTCCATCACTTTTTGTTATGTGCACACACACACATTCTCCACATACCCTTATGTATATCCACATTTTTTGAGACAATCTCTTAATCTTCTCTGAAGCATTTGGTGGAAGGTCTGCACACAAATGTTGTCTGAAGAAGTTTTCCAGACCATACAGAGCAGAAGGAAAAAGGCCTCACATTTGGCTGTCATGTTACATCTTTTAAGTGACCTTTCTCAACCACTGCACTAACTGATCAAATATCTAGATGTTTCTCATCTCTGTCACCAGCAGGTATGATATTTCTTGTCAAGGAACAGGCTCTTTTAGTCCAGCATCTCCTGTAACCTGCTGGGGTGCCTGGCTCCAGCTAGACAGCTGTTTTCTTGCATCAGATGGGTGGATGTCTGCAGTTTCATGCAGGAGTTTCATGCTAGGTCCCATGTCCAACATAGTAAGTGCCAAAGTTTTCAAGGCCTGACTGACAGGCAAGACCTGTCTGCATCCAGTCAGTTCACAGCAATTTAACAGGGACAGGTTGTTCTGAGGATTCAGAAGCACAAAATCTTGCACTTGAAAGGAAGCAGCTTAATTGGGCCCTCAAAACAAAGTGGATATTCTATGGGGGCAAAAGTGCTTCAAAGGGTGCTCCAAGGGCACTGTGTTTCTCTGATGTCATTCTCCTCTCCTGTCCTGACAGCCACCCAAGAGGACCAGGTAGAGTCAAGTCATAGCACGATTCCTGCATGGCTTCCTAGGATTTAAACTTGAAGTAGGCTTCAACTGTAGTGAAAAAAAAAACGTGGTGCATTAGGGCAATACCCTGAATGAGAGTGGCAGGAAGGGAAGGAAACAGCATCCAGGCACTTACTTGCATATTCCTGTGGTGTCATGGCCTGGTTGATGACACTAGTGAAGGCTCTGATCCACTCCAGCTGGTCAGTCTCTGTCTCACAGGTGAAGAGGTATTCCCGGTCAGGGGTGACAATGGTGATGCCATAGTGCCAAGAGAAGTTGCCCTGTGTCCCTGAAGGCAATCCCTTCTGGACGCTGTATCCATTCTCTCCACTGCCCACAAATACCTCACCCTTAGCAAATGCGTCCTGCACATCAAGAGGGAAAGACAGTGATTTATGGAATCCCAGAAGAACAAGGGAATCATTACAATGCACCTAAGGACAGGAAGAGAGTGTGTGAGGATCAGGGATGTAGCAGCAAAAGGTTTTGGAGGTGGTCAGGGTAAGAGCAATTAGTCTGTGCTCAAAGGCAGAAGTGATGAAATAAAAATAAGGGCATAAGTCTCAAGAGGTTTGGGAGAGCAACTGCTGCTCTCATCTCTCTGTGTCACTGTCCCATGTCACCACCTTTACACCACTGCCCTCCCTGTTCCCATTGTTTGCAGGCGGTGAAATAAACACAGAAAGCATGTGATGAATTAAATGGGATGGAAAGAGGAAGACCAGGAGTCCATTGATAGCAGCTTGGAAACCTGCAAGCCACCTTTAGTGCAGAGCACAGACTCTGTGTGTACTTCGACCCCGCCCTCAGCACTGCTGCCTGCAGCTGCCCGGCGGTCACATTTCCCTCTCACCAAAGGATCCTTGAAGTACATGAGCCTGCGGTGATCCAGCGTGAACCAGCGCTTCTTAAAAGCCTCTCTCTGCTGTGAAGGGAAGAGGTGACATGTGAGGGGACAGTGCCCTCTGCTGCAAGCAGTGCGAATGGATACCCCAAACTCAGCCCAACCACTTGAAGGAACCCCCTGCCTTAACAGCAACCTCCTCCTCACCCTTTCTGAGCTGAGAGTGGGGGTGAGTATCGGGTTATACAGTCCCAGCTGCTGTCCCCAACTCCTGAATTTAGATGAAGGACCCCAGAGTTGAGGCAGGAGAAATCTGAACACTAAATACCTGTAAGGTCATGCACACACAGACACATGCAGAGAGATCTGTCGCTCTGGGAGAAAGCAGGGACTCTGGCTTCATCTACTTTCATATGTGTCCTTCCCCTTCCTTTTATTCTCCCCTCCCTTGGTGCACACACACTGTTCCCACGGGTGTCTAAAGAGTCGGGGGGGAATGAGGAAAGAGCAGGAGAAAAACATTGAGGTAGGGAAAGCCAGCGGTGCTTTGGCAGGCCCCTGCTAGATTTTTTTTCTACCATAGCAGCTCACCTTTGGACCAGTCTTCTCCATGTATCCTTCCTTCAAGAAGTTCCTCGTCAGACGATTTTTAATCTGATGAAATGGCAAAAGTAACATTCACTTATCTGTGCCTCTTTACTATTCATTTCCCTCCCCAACCCTTCTATTCCCCCAAATTCACTCACCTTCTAAATTTGTATTTCCCAAACTGCCTAGCTAGACATCACTTCTGCCTCCAAAATGCCCAGAAACAGCAGAGAGTGGCTGTTTCCTGACCACCACAGGCCCTTTTTAAAAACACCTTCTCATCCCTCTATTTTTACCCTGCAATTTCCACTTCGATAGCTGGGGTTATAACAGTAACTAATGAGATCTTTTATCCTATAAGCAGCAGGAGACCCAGCACCGTGCTCCAGTGCTGCCTTACCTCATTATCGCTGGCAATGGGAAATGCTACCTTCAGGTAATGGAACTGCACAGAGCGGATGGCGTTGAACCAGTCCACCACCTCCTGGGGATGGAACAGCACAGGACAGAAAGCTTAGCCAGAGCAAGAGTGGGCTCTCTAAATTCACCCAGCTGCACCCAGCCCTGTGCTAACTACAAACACAGTCAGCTCTCCCTCCACAGCATCTCCCTCACATGCACACAGCCAGCACGGCTGCCCCATTCCCCACATGCACAGACAGCACTTCTATAGAACTCCTCCCACACAAACCAACTCAGCCAGCGCTCCTGCCCTGCTCCCTGCAGCAAAACTCTCTCACAGATACACAAACACAGAGCCAGAACCCCCACCCTATTACCTACAGCAACTCACACACCTCATCCTACCCTTGCTTCCTACTACTTAATATCAGCAGCTCCTCAAAGCACCTCAATGGCTTTTCAGTGTTTGATGCTAAAACCAGATACCTTTCCACTTTCATGGTAGACAAATATATTCCGGGTCTTATTGTCTTTGAGATAGGTGATCTGCAGGCCATTGGGGTTCCCAATCTTCTCTGGCTGGAATGTAGCATTGATGACATCTATTTTAACATTGATTTTGGGTTCTTTGGCCTAAAAACAGAATGGCATTGATCATGCATGAGCAATCCAAGAAGGAAAGAGACCTGAGCTATTGATTAAGTGGGAAAAGCCAAGGTCAGAGGCCTGATCCAGGTGGAAAACCTTGTACTTGGCCTTTTTAAACCTTCTGAGGTTCATATCAGCACACTTCTGGAGCTTGTCCAGGTTCCTCTGGATGGTGTGTCCTGCTTCTCCCTACCCTAAGCCATTCCCTCCCTTGTGACAGCATTTTAGCTCTTGCCCCACTCATTTCAGAGAGATAAATGAGCAGAAAAGTAGCCCTGCTCAGAACAAACCAGAGAAAAGCTTTTTGCCAACTTGGCTCACAGTGAGGTGAGGCTGGTTCCAGGAATGGTGCAGGATTACACATCCAGGCAAATGGATAGGAGTGAAGTGAAAGATCAGTCCTTTTCTCAGTAGTGAGGGAAGCAGAAAGGGAGAGCATGAGTAAAAGTCACTCTGAGAGTGGGAAGGGGACTCTTCTCCTTAGAAGGGTCAAAAACATGTTTTTTATCATCCCTGAGCTGAGATGAGCAAGACAACCTCAGAAATATGTGTAGGAAATAAGAACATCTCTGTGACCCCGCTGCTCTGGGTGGAGTACACACTGAGGTGGGAGTTGACCACCATACTCACATCCTGCTTGGTGAAATACTTCAGACATCCCTCTCTCTCAGACAAGAGGAACTTGCGGGGTAAGAACTGCCCGTTGTCTCGACCTCTCTTCCAAAGGATGCCTTCCTTCACTCCTTGAAGCAGAAAAGCCACTTATAATAGCATTCCCCCACAGGCATAGTAGGCATCAGAGAGCTGCATGCAGCCTGAGGCCCAGCCATCCCTCTGGGACAAAGAATATGATGGACTATTGCTGACAATAAACACTTCAGATGTGTCACCTCTGGATGTTACAACTAAAGATGGTGGTGGTCCAATGTTTGCAGTGCAGATAAGTGCTCACCAAAAGACATTCCCAGATTCTTCCTACCTCCTAGTCCTGCTCTCACTGCTATCTCTGACAGGGTGAGAGCTGTCTCCTGTGAACACTAGAGTCCTGCCCTATGCAGACTGGTGTCTTCCTACTTGACTCTGCAAGCTCTTGGGCTCCAATGCCCTTTGTCACAGGACTGGCAGTGCCATTTCAAGGACAACCACCATGGTTAAAGGAAGTGGCATGCAGCAGGACAGATATTCCTTAATGGTACATGTCTGTCTCCAGCAAGACATCAAATGCCTTTGAAAAATGCTACCTGATAACACCAGGCTTTTAAGCTACCTGCGGCAGTGCCAGCCTATGTTGCCCACAATTCAACACCCCCAAAAATAAGCCCTCTAAGTACCAGTTGCATTCTCAGGAGTGCCTGTGGGATTTGCAACACTGACACCTCATTATGCTCAACAAAGGCAACAGCAGGATGTTTTGATCCTGTGTTCTGCTCTTACCATCAGAATATGGCAGCTGTTTTCCCGGCTCAGTAAATTCTTTGCGTTCATATTTGGCCCGTATCCATTGCTCTCTCAGCACTCTACGGAGAGAGGTGACAGGTAGCTCAGAAACAAACCAGAGGAATTAGAGGAACAGAGATTTGCCCTTCCCCCTTTTCTTCTGTATGGAGCAACTTACTGGCAGTCATTGTAGGTTGGCTGATAATAGTAAATAGGGATGTGAGCTTCATACATGGCTTTAGTCACAGCATTCCCATGCTTGGCCAGAAACTGCAGAGTTAGACAGAGAGTTAGTGCCTTGCCTTTGATGCAGACTCATGGTGGACCTTTTCTTTCCTGACCCACTACCAGGCTAGATGCACAGCAAACTCTAATGGAGCATTCTCTTTCCCCTCCATTGCAACATGCCAGCAGTCTGGCTGCAGGAAGGTTATGTCTCAAAGGTCTCTTCTGCTCTCAGACATTACAGTGATTGCACCTGAATCAACAGAGTGCCATAAATGTCACTTCCGTAAGGCTGGGTGCACACACATTCAGTGGATTTGCTGCCATGCCCACATCTCCTGGAGAGCTTGACAACAGCTCTGCAATGCTATCTGAAAGGACATTCCAACCTCTTCCAAAGAACAACGAGACACAGATTTTCTTTGGATCTCCAGAAAATATTTTCAGTCCCCTGAAGATTAGTGAGTTGAGGGGGCTGTAATGGGGAGAAATCAAGTTTTCATAAGAGTGATTTTTTGCAAGAGATCATATTATATTTGGAAACTTTTCTTGGAGAATGGAATTGGACTGCTGAAATCAAGAGGAGACATTGAGGCTGGATGGTCTTGGCAAGTGGAAAACAAGTAGTCTAGACCCTAAGCAAAGACTCTAAGCCTTAGTAAGAAACATTGCAAGAGCTCTGCATTTGCCATAACGTAACAGTGGGTTGTGGGAAGTTACTCCTGATTATCGTGAGTAGAAAAGAGACCGATTAAATCAGATTACATTCCAACTCTGTGAGGTCAAAGGACTAATTTTGCCAGGACTGAGTGTATAGTCCAGTCCAAACCACCTGCCATACCCATGGGGATAAACATCTCACCTGCACCTGAGCATCATCCCAGTAGTCCATCTTCAGGGATTTGACTTTGCTGATGCTGGGGATGTTGCGGTGAATTCCTGAACAGCTGAGGCAGATAAAGACACCCAAAGTAGAGGATGCCCAGTCAGGATCTAAGAATATGGAAAAGGGTATAACTAGAAGTGGTGACTATCCCTGGGAGACATGCCTCACCTGAGAATGTAGTCCTGAGAAACAGGCAGCTGGTAACCACAGTTTCACCCTGAGTAATTAACACCCAAGGCATGGATGCCAGTCAGGAAAAAACCACATCTATTCATTCCCCGTTCTAATCACTTTAACTGATTTTTTAATGACCTATATCTTGAAAAATGCCAAAGTGCTCTGTGAACTCCCTTTGTGTAAAAGATCACCCAGACAAAAATGAAACCACCTCTGGGAAAAGACCCCAGGAGTTATTTAGTGCATCACAGCAAACCCCTAACAGTGTTTAGCTCAGGGAGTGGAAAACAACTTTGAATCACAAACTCTCCTGGAATAATTAAATAGGGCAAAATGGTTCTAATTTGTCCAGTCTTAATTTGGCTTGGGTGATACACTTCTTTTGGCGGTGTATGATGGGTGTTTTTAGCAGCACTCGTAGGACCTCAAACTGGATGCCCTTCTGAGATGGCAAGCCCTTCAGTAAATGAAATTTCCCAGGCAACTATGGCAGGTTGTCAGTTCAGAGCTGAGTCATGACTGAGACAATGCCCTCCTGAATCATGCCTTCTTTCTGGAGAAGCTACGATTTCACTGGGAGCTTTCCTGTTGGGTCCTGACTGGGCATGACCTTGATTTGCATTTGAGATCTGACATGGCTACAACCCACGGTGCTGCAGCTAGGCAGCCCCTGCTAATCTGGCACTCCCATATCCCTGTTGGTCCCACCAGTGCTATGGCAGCATCTTCTCCCTCCTCCATTGCCAACCCACCTCCAGGGAGAGGAGGTGAATACCCAGAGCAATGCCTCCCCTTTCTCTCCACCCCAGGCTCCTTTGCAGTCCAGATAGCCAGCATTAAATGGCTGGTAGAGATCAGCCCCAGCTCCCTCCTTCCAACTCTTCCTCCAGCATCGTTCGGGGACTCACCTGGCTTCCCGCAGTCCGCACACAAAGAGTTCTCTGCTCTTTTCCACACTTCCTTCAGCGCCTTCATGCTCCGCTCGTTTCCTCCAGCCATCAGCTCGGAATGGTATCCCTCCAGGCAGGGCAGGACAGGGCCAGGAGGGCAGCTGCCTGCACCTTATGCACCTGCAGGCCAACCCACTGCGTTATCCAGGAGAGAAGGAGCCACCGGAGAGACAAGCTCTGGCAATCAGAGGGAAAAGAGGAAGGCAAGAGAAGCCTAAGGTTAAGGTTAATGGAAAGGGTACAGAGGCCTGTCGGTGCACCTGAGCCGGCTGAGCACAGGCAGGGTAAAGAGGCTGGAGGCTGAAGTGCACCCAGACTGTGCGTGAGGGGTGAGGAGGAGGAGAAGACCTGCCCCATGGGCGTGGAGGGAAGTGCAGCAATTAACCACAGAACTGGTTTTTCCGCATTTCTGCTGGTGAAAGGACAGACCAGGAAAAGAGCACAAGCAGTGAGCAAGCTGATAAAGGAAAGCTGGCTGTGGACAATTGACTGCCAGGCTGTGACAGGACTCCTGTCAGGACTCATCATGCTGGGGAGGCTGGCTTTGGCTGCCCCCACAACACTTCAGAAGCTTCCATTGAAGTCAGCTGGCCACCACACAGGCATTACACCTATTTTTAAGGCAAGAACAGGGGAGAAATAAAAGGCTCAGGAGCTCAGCCAATGTCACTCTAAGCCATTAGAACATGGCAGTCTTGATGCCCCCACCAACTCATGCCAGTACCTCTCTCCACCACTACAGAAATCATGGCTGTCCATGATGCTGCGACTTGGACACAGCATCAGAGCCAAGACCATCTCCACAATTGCCTTCCCTGGATAAGAGCAGCAGCACATGCTCTGCTAACAACGAGAAATGACAATAGCTGAAATGACAATTTAAATAAACTCAGAGGTCTATTGAAGAATGCTCAGTTGAAGAACTGCAGTTGTTAACTATTCGTAAGAGTGACATTTATTAAAGTAGTGTAGATGCAAAACACTCTGGAGCGTCAGAACGAGTCTCAGGCTATGACATCGGGTGCTACAGTGCCATGTTCTCCACACAAGGCAGCGCCACAGAATCTTTTGCTGGGAGGGAGGTGAAGAGGAGTGTAGCCGGAGGCTGTCACGCCTGAAGCTCTGCGGCCGGGATCAGGCACAGGAGAGGTCTGTGCCGGCGGCGCTGTCCCGCCCGGGCCGGGGGCGGCGGGGAGCAGCGCGGGCGTTCCGGCGGAAGGGGCGGGCGGCAGCGGCAGCAGCAGCAGCGTGGGACCGCCATGGGCCGCAAGAAGAACAAGAAGGGTCCGGGCGGCCGCGAGGGAAGGCTGGTGGTGACTTTCGATGAGGAGCGGCGGAGGTGAGGCCGGGCGGGCCCCGGGCGGGGAAGGAAAGCATCCCCGGTCGCTAAAGCCGGGCGGTTCTGTGTTGCCGGCCGCAGGGAGTACCTGACCGGCTTCCACAAGCGGAAGGTGGAGCGGAGGAAGGCGGCGCTGGAGGAGATCAAAGGGAAGCTGAAGGAAGAGCAGAGGAAAATGAAAGAGGAGGTGAGGGAAGGGTCTGGTGTCCCCCCTGGGCAGGGCGGGCAGTGAGGGGCAGGAGGGGCGGGCGGAGGCGCCGCATGACCTGTTTGCGTTCCTCAGCGGCACCAGGAGTACCTGAAGATGCTGAGCGAGAGGGAGGAGGCGCTCGGTACGTGCTGGGCCCTCGGTGGGGAGGGAGTGGGCGCCCGTGGTCCGACAGCTTGGGCTGGGTGTTGGGAGCTGGGGCAGGAATGCTCGCACGCTGTCCCACAAGAGCTGCTCGGTCCTGTGGTGTTCCCCAGGCAGGCTGGGCAGCAATCTGGGAGGTGACCCCGCAGCCCTCCGACCCGGGAATCGTGAGGGTTGTACAGAAAGGAAGGAGCAGGAGTGTCACACATCTCCAAGGTGTCCCCAGGTCCCCTTAAGGGGGAGAAGGAGCTTGCCCTCCGGACTTGCAATGCCAAGCTCCTCTACCCTTTATCCCTGCGTGCCACGGCCATGTGTCACCCCTGCCCAGCATGGTGCATCAGGAGCGAGTGAGCTGATCCCGTGAAAAGCTGGGCACTTTGCAGTGCAGGATTTTTTGTGTTCCCAGAGGAGGCTGATGAACTGGAGCACTTGGTGACATCGCGGACAGAGTCTGTGAACATCGACCACCCAAACCACATTGTAACAGTGACCACCATCAGTGACCTGGACCTCTCGGGGACACGCCAGCTGGGACTGACCAGCTCCATGGTAAAGCCTCTCTGTATCAGCAGTACACACTCCTGGGGCTGGTGAGGTAGGGCTGGTGGTCCCTGAGTGTGTCCAAGGCCTTGAAGCTGGCTGGGAACAGAGATGAGAAGGGAAACTCTTAACTGTTAGTTTCTCCGCAATTTAAATTTGGCCTCTGAAGAGAAGGAAATGTCCTGTGTGAATAGCTGACTCCAAACCTCCGTGGAATCCTTTGCTAGTCCTGACTGACTCTGGTTAATGGAAAGGTGTTACTGGACTGGATGGCAACAGTGTAATACTTTAAAAGCTGACACAAGACAAGCATCAAGGTTTCAGACTTTGCTGCATGGTCTGTCCTTGACTTTTTACCTGTGTCCTTTCAGAAATATTACTGTTAGCATGAGGAAGCATTTCTGTCTCCATGATCCCGTGCTTGGACCACAAATAAGGAAACCATTCAGTTCGGGTTGTGGTCACTTTTATTCTCAAAATACATTGTAACTAAGATCTTATATTTGTTTTATACAGACTCTCAGGTATGGGTTGTGCTTACATTTGTAAGGTCATCTAATCTGAAAATCCACTCAAAGGAGTCTTGATAAGAATTTAAGCAAAAGCCAAGGTCCTTGATTCATTCAAGTTTAAACTTCAGTCACATGGCCATTAAAATCATGCTGAATGAATGCATGAATCATCTTGGGGTGGATTGCTATAGGACATCTCTGGTTGTGCCTTTCTGCAGGACTGCAATAGGAAACAGTGAGGAGTGTGGAAAATTAAAAAAAAAATCTTCATCTGTGACTAGCTGGTTCACAAAACAGCATAAAACCAAAAAGGCAGTGGAAACACCAGAATCACAAAAATGTATTCTTTTTAAGGAAAAAACGGATGGATCTGAAGAAGACAAAGGGGAAGAGGTGGTGAACAAGCCTGTGAGAGCAATGCCCAAGAAGTCCAGAAACCCCTTCCTGTCTGAAAAGTATGTAGAGATTTCTGCGAGCCTTGGCAGCCCGGCTCTGGGAGGCGGTGGAGCGTTGTGTCGGCGGGGCGGGGCGGGGCGGTGCGGGGCGGGGCAGGGCGGGCGGTGCGGGCGGTGCGGGGCGGTGCGGGGCGGTGCGGGCGGGGGCCGGCAGGGAGCGCTGGCGGAGCGCGGCAGGAGCGGCAGGAGGAGGGTGGGCTGCGTCCTCGCCTCCTACCTACTCCTGCGTCGCGGCACATTCCGCAGCGGGCAGAGCTCGGCCCTAGGGTTGAAGGTCAGAGGCTCCTAAAGCCGAAAGTTCAGGCGTTCTCCGCATTTTTCAGTATCCAGGTTTTACAGCTGTTTTGAGGGTGTGAGAGTTACTTTAACTCTGTGGGCTCTGTGCAGCACAGTGCTCACCACATTAATTTTTGTTGCTGCCACACATGGAGACTTGGAGGTTTCCTGCATAGCTTAGAGTCCCTCTGGGAGTTGCCGTGTCTGGCAGCCATTCCTGCTGGGCCACACAGAGCTCTCCAGCTATTGTCGTGGTATTGCCTTGCTTCTGCAGGCTTTGGTCCCCAAACATTTTTCTCTTTCTGCCCTAAACAGAATCTCTTCTCTTACTGCCACACTGCACATGCACAGCCGGAAAAAGACAAAAGGAAAGAGATCCCAACGTGGGCAAGGCCCACGTAAGAAAATCCAGAAGTCCAGCACAGGGCGAACCACCAAGACTCAGCGTCGGAGGCTGACTGGCAAAATGGGCCGTGACCAAGATTAACAGAGAAGCTAATGTTCAGACCACCAGCTGGGACAGTGCTCAGTATCGGGCCTGCTGCTCTTCAGGACACTGTCATTGTGTGCAAGCACCTAGTTTACATGGTGTTCTGACTAGCTGTGAACCCACTTCAGCCTTTCTGTAACCTCCTGAGCACTGGCCAGGGTGACCAGACACTCTACCCATTTATTTTTGCAGTAATCTCCAGCTAAGTGCCTGGGTGCCACAGAATCTGTTAAAAACTTCTGCTGAAGGTCATGTTCACTATTTGGCGTAACCCTCTGTCCTTTCAGAGCTGGTACTTGGGCTTTATCAAAGAAGAGGATCTGGGGCAGAGTGCAACGGGCACATCGTTGTCAGGGCAATTTGAGAGACTTGGGAGAGCTCTACTTGCACTCCTGCATCAGTGCCCTGGCATTTCTGCTGTGCAGTAAATCCTTTTTCCATGGAGACGTGGTGTCATCTTGTCTCCTGTGTTTCTTCACCACACAACACAGTGCCACACCTGAATGCAGGGGTACTTTTTGTGTGGTAGTTGTGCCAGGTGAAATTGGGTAACTTTGTGAGTAAATTGGAAGTAACTTTGCTAATAAAAAAAATAAATCTGTGACTTATTTGAAGCATAACAGGATCTGTGCTAAAGCCAGTACCAACTGGAAAGAGGGGGGAGGTAATTCCTGGTGTTTAAAGGATATTGAAATCCACTGGTGCTTGGAAAATGGAATAGCTAGGAGCTATTTCTGTGGCAAGGCAGAGCCAGCTAGAGCAGGAATGGCTCATTCCATTGTCTGCTGAATATGCCGATCATAACTGCGATAGCTCAGGGGAGTATGAAATGCCCTAATGCCCTTGCTGTGTGTGTGTGGCCCTCTCCGGAGTGGGAGTGGCAGAAGCTGCCCTTGCCCTTTACCTCAGGGTTGCTGCAGTTATTAGCAGCTAATTGCCTTTCTTCTTAGGACCTCTGTGTATGTTTTTTACTGTGGTTGCCCTAGGCAGGGCGAGAAAAAAAAAAAACTTTGTATGGTTGGGATTTAGGAATACTGGTGGCAAAACTGTGAGTGAATCCTCTGAGGAGAGTGAGCCCAGGCAGTATATTGGCTTCTGTCCTGGAGTATCCTGGAGTACTGCCTCTGTGAGCCAGGCCTCCTCCCATGCCATGTGTGCACTGGAAAGGAAATGACAAAGAGAAAAAAGGCCTATGTGTCCAAAACCCACACCAGAAAAATTTGCAACCCAGCAGTGGGCAAGTAAATAGATTCCTCATGCAGAAATGGGAGGAAAAAGAGTAAAGCAATGCCTGAGGCTGCATGGAGGAACATCAGAACAGTGCTGATGGCCACCAGCCGCTAAAGAGAATGGCACCAGCCTGGTGTATCTCTCCATCGTTTCTTGTGGGGTGTGCACACAGAGCTGTTCTCCAGAGCGTGTTAAGGGGGAGGGTGTGATCTCAACACTGACAGCAGCAGCACAATTTCTGCTAGAGGGAGGATTCTGGAAGGAACCAGGTGACACACGTGCTTGTGGTAAGGAACGGGCTCCTCTTGCACTTCTCTTTCCCTTCTGAAGAAGGTAATTGCTGGGGAAGTGGACACTGTTATCACTGGTGCCTTGTGTGCTTGGATTCAGAGTCCCACCCTGCCCATCTTGGGCACCAACAGAATAAACTCCGTCACATTGTTAGGGTGTGTATGTGTGGTTTCCTCACCTCCAAAATAGTTTTCAAACACTGCCTTAAAGGCCATTCCAGGAAGGTCATGGGATTTAATGGGTAAGCTTACCTATCCACCTGTCTCACCTGGGGTTCTTGGGTGTTTCAGAACTGCAAAAACACAACTCAGGCAAGGCCAAAAGTGTTATGCTGAACTGGATCTCAGCCAAAGTATCCAAGAGGTCGCATGTGTGGAGCATAAATTATTTCTTGTTCTGGTTTGGGAGTTACGTGCTCTAGAGAGTTCTGTGCTTGGTGGATTTGAGGATGAAGGAGGGAAGGAGAGGGAAGTTTGGAGAGTGTATCACACTAAGGGGACTGCAGCTCAAAGCTGGAGGGCAGGGTGACATCTTGTGCTTCCTCACATAGTTGGCTCTGGAGCTGGGATGGCCACTGTGAAAGAACTGTGCTATCTGAGAAATCTGCTGGAATGTGGATCAGTTGCCTTCCCAGCCTGTAGGCAGCCTGGAATGGTAGCTGGGACAGAGCTGGATGACCTCATTGTATTCTGGATGAGGTGTTAAGAGTGACTTCAGTTTTTGTCATTTTGCTGCCAAAAGAATTTCACTTTTAGTTTGCTGTTTCCCTGGCCTAGTAACATTTTTGAGCCTTTATCAAGTGTCAGCTGAAATCTCCAACAGCCCCTTCCATGCTTTGAAGTCTTTCAGCTCCTGCTATAAAATGAGTTTTCAAATTCAAAAAACCCAAAAAAGTGTATGGAAAAACTGAGAACGTAACTGCTAAGTCCTGTACAGCATGAACCATCAGGATTGTTCACTACACTATTGATTTCTCCATTTGATTGATTAAAGCTTTATTCTGTAATGTGAATTACTGACTCAGCCCTAGCCTGCTGTTTTTGTTATGCATAGGGTATACAATCAGGCTACCCCTGGATATATTGAAATGAGGATATGAGTTTTCACACAAAAGTTAGTGAGTGAAGTGTTTTCCAGACACATGACAGTTCATACCAGACTCTGGCTTAAAATAATTCTTTGCTGCTTCTACTTGTTTTCAAGATGGATTTGAGCATTTGGGGTTTTTTTCCTTCCTTAGCTTCTCAGGTGGAGGCTGCTTCCAAATGTAAGGTAATTGCAAAATGTAAAGTACTTGCAAAAATCAACTTGCTAGTGCAGTTGGTGCTCCGTAAAGGAAAAGCAGAGATCAGCAGCTCCCTGTGAGCTTTTCCACAGGCATTTCACGCGTGGCTCTGCAGCTAGGTCACCTCGGGCACCTGCGCATTGCTGTGCACATGCCCCAGGCTCACACAGGGATGCAGGGCTTTGACATGGGCTGCCACACTGGGGTTGCCATGCGTGATGGCTTTCACTGGCTAGACTGCGATTCCGCACACATGCACACGCAAAAATATAATTGGGATTACAGAGGATCAAAAGCAGACTGGGAGCCAAAAAGATCAGACAGTTGGGGGAAATTGGAGTGCAGAAAAAAGTAGGAATGGCTGCAGTGTGTGCATGAGCTGTGTGATAATCAGTGCACTGTAGTTATTGCTTTTGCAGTGTATCAAGCTCAAGGCTGTACTCAGTACAGTCACACTGCTGATTTCAGTATTGTGTTCCAGAAACGAACTCGAGGAAAAAAGTTACTGAGAGAGTGATTTTCAGGGAGGTGAATGATGGGTTGTGTGAGGTAGATAGGTTTGAGGAGTGGATTGCAGACTGTCCGTAATGAATTTAAAAAAAAAAGTGAAATTGATTTTTTTTGTAACTGTCACCAGCATCAGGAAGAGTAGGAGTTTGGATTGTAGAAGGAGCAGTGGAGGACAGATGTTAAGGGCGTTCTGCTAAAAATAGCGAGAGTCAGGCAGGGCTTGTGCTTGATAGGTAAAGCTCACGTTAGACAAATCTGAGTGCTGTGGGTAGGCATGACCCCTGTTGGAGCTGTGCTGAAACACGGTGGCGTTTCGCTCTCTCAGTGCTCGCGGCTAAGTCCGCTGCTTTGGCATCTGTTTCGGCTTCGGGATATCTAACTCTTGGGGTGCTGCCTCCAGGGAGCACAGGGGAAGCCCCTCGGCAGGCGGGGAGGCAGTCCCTGGGAGATGCAGCCGAGGGGAAGGGCTGGGGGCCGAGCCGCAGCCCCGGGCGCATCCCAGCCCCAGTCCCAGGGGCACCCCAATCCCCATCCCCATCCCCATCCCCATCCCCAGTCCCGGCCGCTCCATCGCCGCTCGCTGCCCGCGGCACGTGGGAGCCCGCGCCCGTGGGCGCCATGGCCGCGCGCCGCCGCCGGCCACTCAGGAGGCGGCATTCAAATCGCTGCCCGCAGGCAGCCAATCAGAGCGGAGGGGGCGGGGCCTCGCTCCCCGCGGTTCCCACGGCGAGCTTCATTGAGGGGGGAGCTCGGCGGGCGGCGCGGTGCTGGGAGCCGTAGGGAAGCTGAGGTACTGGGGATACTGGGAGGTGCTGGGAGCACTGAGCACGGCCGGCTGCATGCATGCCAGAGGCCCTGGGGATCACAGAATTATCCCGACAGTAGGGCCCAAGGGATGTGGGGAGTAATGATTTGCCCATCAGGCGGTGGGGTACCACTGGGGCTCCAGCCACGGGCAGTGGTGGGCAGCGATGTTGGCGCGTTTTGTGATGCATCCCTAGCAGGGGAGTGCTTAGGCTCCTGTCGAGCATTTTGTGTGAACAAGTCAAGCAAATATGCCCCAGTGTGAGGAAGGATGCTGCAAGACTGGCACCTCTACTGAAAATGAGTGCACCGACAAACAAAGATTATAGCTTTGTTTTTGGCGTTGACGTTTGGCCTTGGTTGTTTTGGGGAGCAACCATAGCCTCGATCAGCTGCTCTGACTCAAATGTCCGTGTTTATGGCACCAGTGGCATGTTCACATCTCAGATGCTGGTCTGATTTCCTGTCCTTCTCTTGGTGCCTCCTCGGGGGAAATTAGGCAGAACCCTCCCGGCTCGGATCACATCCTCAAATCCGAGGACTGGCTCTCAAACCCTGCTGGACAGATGAGGTGATGGTGGGCAGGATGCTTGCAAAAAACAGAACAGAAATGTGATCCAGCTGTCATGCTAGCCATGCTTGTTACCCTTCACAGCTTTCCGCTGTCCTACAGGTCTCGATATTTTTGTAGGATTAACAAGTTTAGAAAGAGTCTGAGTAGATTTCCAAATTTCCTAAGAGGCTTAGAGCCATCTCTTCATGACCAACATAATTAAGAAGAAAGGTTTTGGTTTTGTGCCTTTTAAGAAAGAACATTTCCATCAAACAAAATAGCAGGACATGCACAGCATTCCCTCTCTTCACAAGGTCTCCCAAACTGAGGGGTGTCAGCAGTCGTTTCAGGGTGCAGTGCCCCTTCTAAAAGAGGTCCCTGCTAGAGCACATTCTTTTATTACCTGTATTTATATGGATCACCTTGTACCTGGGTTCCCTTTGATTCCAGTATTGACAGTTGGGAGCAGCAAACTTCAGTCTGGAAATAACATTCCTGCTTCCACAGCTTCTTCTGCTGCTGTTCCTTCTTCCTTTTTCTCCTGGCTGGCCCCTGCCAGTAGCCCATCAGCCAAAGATCTTCGTCCCTGCTATGCACAATGTCTGGTTCAGTGGATGACATGCCTTGCATGAACTTTGAAGCCAACATATTTGCAAAGAGCCTGTGCCAGCACTGTTTCCGAGCCGCAGGGGCTCACCAGCATGCTGTCCAGGTGAGCTCCTCCATCCCACCTGCCGGCTATGGATACTTAAACGCCTCTCTGTTCTATGCTGGGACTCCACCTGCCTTTTTAGAGACAGAAATCCCTAAGACAAAGGCTCAGCCAGGATTTCCAGGCGAGGAAAACCTCTATGGGCAAAGAGTCTTTCCAGGCATAGGAGTGCTTAATTTAACTGTGCCATACCAAAACTGGGAATCAAGCTTAGCAGGGAAGTGCTGGACAGTGGATACAAGGGGCTTGATAGACCCTGGAAGGAAAAGCAGGGGTGTTGCAGATGCAAAGCTACAAGGAGGGAACTGGAGACTGGCAGAGCAGGGACCCACCTTGTATTAATCTCTGCTTGATGCTTGCTGGCATTTACAGCTTTGCCTCACCTTAAATGTGGTCCTGGTGGATTCTCTGTGGCCTCAGCTGTTGGCTTGGGGCCAGGGCTCAGTTCTGTCCCTGTGGCAGCTTCAGCAAGCTGTTCCTGGAGAAGGCAGGAGAAGCAAAAATCTCATGGGGTTTTGGGCTCCAGATACCTCAATCCAACACAATCCTTTGGGACAGGGCTGGACACACAAGCTACTTGGCTGTCTCCGACTGGGTGACAGCTGGTTTCATGTTCACGGAGGGTTTCGTGTTGTTTGACGTCCTCCAGGAGCGACTGGCCAGGGATGATGAAATAGTAATGAGCTCTCTCTTTCTCGCCCTCTCCCCCTCTCCTCCTGGCCTTGGACGCTCTAACGTTACCTCAGCCCTTCGCCCTCGATCTGCTCAGAGCTGTCACCTCTGAGCGAATCCTGGTGCGGGCGAGACGCTGGAGCGAAGGCAGCCGGCTCCCCGGAGCCTCCCCCACTGCTGCTCGTAAGCCCTGCAGGTAACGGGGGCCAGGGAGGATGCTGACGCCTGCAAGCCCTGACAGAGAGAGGCAGAGGCTGGGACTACAGCCTTTTCTGCAAAAATCTTCCTTCCTCTTGCTTCTCCCTGAGCTATCCTGCTGGTGAGGGGGAGCAGCAACCAGCAGCATCAGTGCCAGCATGGGGGGGGCAGTTTCTCTGAACCCTCATCCACACATGCAGTCTTTGGGATGTCTGCAATATTCGGCGTCAAATAGGAATACGCTGGGCCTCTCTGGCCTCTTGATGTAGGAGAAAAATCTCAACGGTGGGCTAGGAGAGATATCAAAAGCCCTGAAGGCCAGGCTGCTCTCGGGGGAGGTAGAAGAAGCAGACATTTCCAAGGGGCAGCCTTCATCCTCATCCTTGGCACGCTGACAGCACCACTGCACCCCTTCTTCCTCGCAGGATCATGCCTCGGAGGTGACAGGGCGCGATGCCTGCGGCGACACAGCCCCAGGAGAGCCCTGGGACTCTCTCCATATTTTAGCCCCGCAGTGCGAGGTATACGTGTGTGTGGGCCCGGCGGAGGGCACGGAGCGGTGAGTACCAGCTGGGAGCCCTGCTGCTCCAAGCCCCTTCGGTGGGAAGAATGGAGGAGGGGGAGCAGGAAGCCAAGCAGGGGGAAATCAGCTGCCTTTTCCCTGATGCTCTGCACGTGGGTGCCTGGGAAAAAGGACTGAGAAACCCCCACACCATGCCCTCTAACCATTCCTCTGGGCTGTTCCTGGAGAGGTCAGGGGCCCCCCTCCTTCATCCTCATTCCCTCCAGAGCAAGGCTGGTGGTCTCAGGATGGGCTCTGCCAGCCTCCGCCCATCCAGTAGAGAGTGAGTCAGTGTGGCTTGGGCTGCCAGTGCTGTCACTCGCCCCTGAGCTCTGCGGGCTGTGCTGACCACCAGCTGTCCTCTCTCCCTGCCCCACAGCTGGCACGAGAGCAGGCGATATCCCCCACTCAGCCCCGGAGCTGAGGGTGAGCACAGAGAAACTGGCACCGACCCCAGCGCCTGTGCCGAAGCCAACTCCACGCTTGCCAGGGTGAGATGGGGATCTCTTGTGGTTTGGGTTATTTTGGTCTCCCCAGCTCCCTTGGCCCTTCAATGCCACTTTTTCTGGGCCCATTCAGCAGGTTCCTGGGCACACAGATGTGCTGAATTTGCCCCTCTGGCTCTCTTGCCTTGGGCACATGGAAGAAGGAGCCCATCATGTGCAAGGAGGTGGATTTGATGATCCTTATGGGTCCCTTAAAACTTGAGATATTTTATGATCCTAAGGTCCTGAGCTGCAAGGGGAGATCAGCTGAGACTCTTAGTCCCCACAAAAGAGGCTCTCCCCTTAAAGAGCCCATGAGATTTGCTCTTGGATACTCCCATGTGGACTTTTCTATGTTTTTTCTTGCCATCGTTGGTCTGGGATCATCTTATACTCACACAGCTCCTCTTCTGGTTCCTTTTTACCAGCAGCTTTGGGCTGAACAGGCTGGAAGTTTTCATACATACTCTTGCCTCCTTCCAGCCCACAAAAGTTTCTAGGCCCCATTGCAGAGATCTGCCCTATCTTGTCTCCCAGGAAGAGGAAATGACCCGATTGTGGGACAACACTTTGGGATCGGGCAAGCGGGACATGATGAGCTACTTGGGCCATAAGGAGGAGGTGCGGTCACGAGCCCCACAGGCAGACAGACCCAGGTGGGCTCAGCCTGTTCCCTCTGGATCCTGGGTGAGAACTGAAGCCCAGGGATCTAGGAAAGAAATCTGCCCACTGAAAGCAGGTACTCTTGGTTTGCTCCTGTGTGAGATCCTGGCTCTGGTTTGCTTTCCACCCAGGGGCCTCTGAGGTTCAAGGCAGATCTCTGTTTAGATTTAGTATCTCTTTATCTAATTCTGGTCCCAGGAAGTGTTCAACACATCCATGGGCACTATGTGAGAGTCCATCTGTGTGCGTGCTGACTGCGAACCGTGGGCGTCTCGGGTGCTCTCTATCTGCATGGTTTGGCATGCCCTCGGCTCGAAGTGCTGTGTTCCAGTGCTCCCACCCTACCTCGAGGGAGTCTGGGTTTTATCTCTGCCCTCCTGGACCATTTCTAGCTCTCCTCCGAAGACCTGCTTTGCCGTGGACGTGGTGGCATCCCGCGTCGCTCGCGCCTCCCCCAGTAACGGCCTTCTCCCCGTCCCAGAGCACCGTCCTGCCAGCCAGAAGCCCGAGGAGAGCTGGCCAAAGCACCGAAAAACTGACCCTCCCTGGGCATCCACCCTGCCGCGTGCCCCAGCGGGCTCCCCGCCGGCCCGCAGTGACCTGCTGGGTGGCGGTGGGCACCTCTCTGCCCCACGGGCTCGGGAGTCCCACGGGCACTCCGGCGCTGGGGGTGCCGAGGGGCGGCACGGGCTGGAGAGGCAGGAGTACACGGTGCTGGCAGACCTGCCCAAGCCCAAGCGCCTCAGCCAGAGGGACGCTGTTGGCCGCCGTGGCTCCCGGACACTCAGCCCTGGCCGAGTGGAGGTGGAGAGGATATTTGGATGCGAACGCAGGTGAGAAATAACAGGACTCCACAGTGGTCAGAGGCAGGGGATTGCCCTTCTCTGCTGCTGGGGGCCCCCGCCTCTGAATCACCATGCTTCAGGGGGAAGGCAGGGCTAGATGGCAGAGCTCAGCTTTCAGCTGTGCTTAAATTTCCCTCAAAGCAAGGGTTGATCTAGGCTCAGAGCCTCCTCCATTGCAGCAACTGAGGCTGTTGGAAAGGTGGAGCTAAACTGCATTGCTATAAGGGAGCAGCCCACCTTCCTCATCCTCACAGCCACCTGGAACCTGCAGGACGTGCTGCAAAGCAGGGCTCCCTGCAGTAAAAGCAGAAGAAAAGAGGTGTCCCCCAGTCCCAGCATCAGTAGCTCCCCGGGGTTTCCATGTTCACTGTAGGAGCCACTCAGGAAATGAAAGGCGATGCCAAAAAGTACCGAGTAGCTGTTTAGGCTTTAGGTGGAGGAGCAAGAGGGGCTCCAGAACTGGTAGCACAGGGGCAGAAAGGGACATAAAGACGGATTGGGAAAGTATCCTGGGCAAGGGGACATGGATGAGGCAGCAGGGTATGAAAGCTGAGGTGGTTAATGGGGACAGGGAGAGGCTATGGGGCACACAGTATCTGGGGCAGGTGGAGGTCTGTGGGGTCAGGCTAAGGTGGAGTAGGGTGTGCAGGAGCTCTACTTCCAAGCTGAGCAGGGTAGCAGCTGGTCCAACTGTGTGTGCCCACAGGAAATCAGAGACGCTGGAGGCCTTCCAGGCTCTGGAGGAGGGCCGTGTGGAGCGGCTCGATGGCAAGACACCAGTGCCACCCAGCAAAGGCCACCTAACTCGGAGGCGATCCAGCCCCAACCTGCCCAGGGAGGTGAGGCTTGGCTGCACAGCAGGACCTCATTCCAACTCTGCAAGCTGAGTTGCTTTTTCCTATCACATTTTCCTCTACTTCTGCCATGTGCTTCTCTCTTTCATTCCCCTTCTCCCTCTTCCCTTTAATCCCAGCTCTCCCTCTGTCATGGATTGGGACCCTCGGCTCTTAAAATGCAGCAGCCCTTTCACCCTTTGGGTGCAAGAGGCTTCTCTACAGTATGGATTGGCTCCATGCACAGGAATGCAACTTCTCTTTGGGAATCATTTAGCCAAATCACCTGGCAGCCCTAACCCCACCATGTTCTGCTCGTTGGCACTTTTTTAAGAGGACTCCCTGCTCTCTGTCCCCTGTGACCCAGGGTCAGCGACTCTCCTGGCAGCTCGAGCAGCGCAGCAGAGACCCCAAGGAGCGCCGGCGTTCCCCCAGCCCAGCTCAGCACCCCGAGAAGGCCAGCAGGACCCGGGGGGACTCCCCACGCCCTGCCAGCCCTGGCTGGCTGCTGGAGAGAGGCAGCCAAAGCCCACGCTCTGCAAGCCCAGCCCGCAGGTCGGAGAGGAGAGCAGGGGAGCCCGTGAACCCTCCCTGTCGCACTGAGAAAAGCTGGAGAAGTCGAGGGGAGCCTGCCCGCCCCCCAAACTCGAACAGGGGCCGAGCCACCTGGCAAGCAGGGGGTATACGGCAAACACTGGAGAAGAAGAGCCAAGGGGATTCCCTGCGCTCCACAGGTGCTGGGAAGCGCTCAGATAATGTCAGACTGAGCCGGGCAGCGCCACCACCATGGGCCCTCAGTCCTGGGAGACGTACAGAGAGCACAAGGAAAAGCCAAAAGGAGATGTCCCCTCCCAGCTTGGTGCGGGGGGCAGAGAGGCAACGAGTGAAGCCAGGGGAGCCACTGCACCTTGCAGGGCCGAGGAAGCCACCCGAATGCAGCTGGCAGAGCCTCCGGGAAAAGCTGACATCCTCCCAGCCTGGAAAGGGCACCAGCAGTGACTGCAAAGGCCGAGGCAAGCCCCTGCGCCCCACAAGCCCAACACGACCCCAGGAGCAGGACTGGAGGGGCCGGGGGGATGCCCACCAAGCACAGGTGTGGGAGAAGGACTGGAAGCGCCAAGAGATTCCCGTGTGCCATGCAGGTGTGATGCGCCAGCTGGAAAGGGACTGGAAAAGCCCTGCTAGATGTCTGGATGTGGGACTACGGCCGGATGACAGCTGGATAAGGCCTGAGAGTCCAGTACAGGATCTGGAGGAGAACTGGAACGGTCATGAGCATGCACGAGATACACACAGCCCTGAGAAGCCATTGGAAACTGACTGGGGGAACAAGAGTCTTCTCATTTACCATGTGAGTAGGGAAGGAGCCAGAGGTTATGGGGGACCCTGCAAGGCCTAAAACTGGTGAAAACAGATGGGGGGGGTCCCCTGGGTTGCAATTCTGTGCACCTGATTCCCTTGGATCCTCTGCTTCTCCAGGGACATTGTACTGCCCACCTGGCACTGGGAGGAGGGAAGATGCTTTCTTCCCTGGCCCATGCCAGGAGACAGATGCTCGGATCTGGGAAACTGAGGTGAGGACTAAACCCCAATAGCTTCAGCTCCTGCTTTCTCCCCTGCAGCCCCAGCTGGGTGGAAGCACCTTCCCACTGCAAAGCAGCACTGGCTCCTCAGGAAGCCCGCAGCCACATTTGAATGTCAGTAAGAAGCGCAACAAGGTAGGGGCCAGGCCCTGGGAATTGTGAGGATGGGCAGCTGCCCTTCTGTGGGGGTCACTGTGGGCAGGACCTAGGTCCCCAGGACTTGATCTGAGCAGGTCCAGCATGGTGCTGCCATCCCGTGATGCCCTGAACACCATGCTCACTAACACTCCCCATCACTTTGTCCTTCACCCATTTCTCAGGTGGGGAAACTGAGGCACGGAGCCTTTTTATAAAGCCAGAGGAGGGCAAACAGTAGACCTGGGACTGAAATCTCAGTACAGCTACTTTCCTTTGCTTTATTATTGGCCAGTGCTGCGATGGCACAGAGGGTTTTACAGGGATGAAGTGGGCTTTAGTGGTGTGAAAGAAGATATAGTGTATTGTGTTGGCATTCCTGTAAAATGGCATTTTGCAGCAGCTATGGGGGGCTGCAGAAAGTATTCCGGGAGCCCGTGTAGCAGGCAGCTGCACACAAGTTCCTGCCTCTGTCCCCCACTGTGCACATCAGTCATCTCAGCCAGGTCATCCTCTGCTAGGACCTGGCTTTGTTCTTTATACAAGGACAAACTGCAGCCAGGAAAGAGGCTGTCAAAGGCCTCTGAAACTTGAAACGGGTGACATCCTTTCACTCCCTTCCCTGCATCAGGCCAGAGAGGAGTCCAAAGCCCTGAACTCACCCCGTACAACTGGGCCAGATCGCCCCACCTGTGCCATGTTTCTTTCTGTGCCAGCACTGAGCTCTGGCACCTTCCTTTTGCCTTGCGGTAAAAAGCATCACCTTGGTGTGATTGCACAGTAGAGCCTGGCATGTTGTGATGCACAGCCCCTCTTCCCTTTTCCTTTGGGACCCTCTCTAGCAATTCCCTTTCTCGAGGCCAGCTGGCGTGGCATTCCAGGGGCACCAGAAGTCTCCCCATGACCTCCTACCACCCCTGCCACAAGCCCAGAGATGTGCAGTTGGTTGGACAAAAGCGAGCAACCCGAGGAGCCAAGGCGAGGACTCCATTGTGTGCGCTGCTGAAAATCCCTGCCAGCGAAAAATCCCAGCCGGAGAGAGCAAACCCTGCCTGGATAAGGGCTGGGCTCCTGGCAGTCCCTTCCTGAGGCAGCAGCGGCTGAACCCGTCCCTCCCAGGGCTTCACCTTTTCCCGGGCCAGCGGGGCGGGAAGGGGACACGGCTCAGCCCCAGCATCGTCCCCGTCCCGTCCCGTCCACAACGCCCCGGGGCCGCCGCCCCTTTCCGTGCGGACCGGCGGCCTCGCCCGCCCCGGCGGCTCCATTGGCTGCGGCCGGTCGGGGCGGCGGCGGCGGCTGCCATTGGCCTGCCCGGGTCCTCCCAGGAAGTTCTGGGGGGAGGAAAGAAAAGTTTTTTGGGGTGGTTTTCTTTTTCCCCCCTCCTTTCCTTTTCCTTTTTTTTTTTTTCCTTTTGAAAAAAAAAAAAAAAAAAAAAAAAAGAAGAAAAGCGGCGCGCGGGGATCGCGGGGCGGGCGGCGGAGCGGGCATGGTGGGGCTGCGGAAGCCGCCCGGGCGCTGAAGCCGCCCCGCCGCCCTGGCTGCCAGCGCCCGGCCCCGCCGCGACCCCGGCCCCGGCCCCGGCGGCCGCGGAGCCCCCGCCATGACGGTGAGTCGGGACTCGGGGTCGGGACTTGGCGGGCGATGATCGCGGGGACTCCTCCTGCGGAGCCCGGGGCACAGCCGGGGCTGGGAGCGGGCGGGGGACCCCAGCTGTCAGCCGCCGCCTCCGGGGGTCCCTGCGCCCCGGGGCTCTGGAGCCGCCGCTCCCCGGGCGACTCCGGCCCCGGCACTCTAGGCTGTGCGGTTCTTCCTTGGCTCCTTTCCTCAACACCACCAGGGTCCCCCCAGAGCTGCTCGTGGCCGCTGCGGCCCCGGTGGGCACCCCCCAGCCCCGACAGGAGTGAGCGTGGGGCGGGCTGAGGCCAGGCCAGCTCAGCGCACCTATGACCGCAGTCGGATGCGGAATTGGCGTCCCCCCGGGCGCGGGGAGCTCCTGCTCGCTGTGGGAAACAGATGCGGTTTGGGGCAGGGAGCATCCCACCCCTGGGGCGAGCCTTCCCTGGCACGGGCGGTAATGGAGGTGACAGGCTGGGCTGTGCCGCCGGCGTTTCGCACGGGCGCGCTGGGAAAGGGAGAGCCCGTCCCCCGCTGCTCCTCATACTGCACGTGTAGATTCGGGAGCTGCATGAGTGCTCCAGCCCGGGAGTGATTTTACTTTCACCCAGCTGAGCTGGAGAGGTTTTGCTTTGTGTTTTGGCCTGGGGCCCACGCCTTATGAAGTGGGTTCCCTTTTTAGAGGAGAGGAGACATTGTGCGTTGCGGTATTGAGAGCCCCTTGCACCATCTCCAGGAGGTGAGAGGAGGCAGTGCCCCAAAACCTACAGTGCCCCAAAACCTGCAGTGCTGAGGAGCTTTCGAGAAGAGCAGGATCCACGGTGATGACAAAGGCTGGTGATGAAAGGACACACCTGACTGTCCTGCTAGGACACTGAGCTTTCTCAGCCTTCCACAGCCTCTTCTCCTCCACTTCTCCATCCTGGCGCCTCAGTACCACCCAGGAGCCATTCCTTTGCTCCCACCCTGTCCCTTTTCCTTCTTTGGTGTTTACATTCTTCAGATACTTACAGACTGTTATCACCTTCCCTGTAGCCCTTCTTCAACCAGAGCAGGCAGCTGCCGCTCCTTAACCTGCTGTTGCAAGCCAGTCTTTCCAGATACCACCTATGTCCCTTAGCTACCCGAGGCTCCCTCCAGTGCCTCTACCTGGCCAGCTGTGGGGCTGAACATTAAACTCTGAGGGGTATGGAGGCAACTGGGCAAAATCACTGCCACCACCTCCCAAGCCATCTACAGCCCTGAGCTGCAGGGCCATTCATTTTGCCGGGGGTGCATCCTGCCACATCATTGCATCTCTGGCACCCGGATCTCTCCCAGCAGCTCGGCTTTCCTGGATGTTTCCTCCTCCCACTGCTGGGCCGTTTCCTCTGGATGAGGGGTTCTATTTGAGCCCCGTGCTCTTCTCTGACGGTATCCTGAGCTTTTTATACTGGGTGAGGAAGCTGGATTTGGTTGTGGGGAAGGGAAGAAAAGTGGCTTTAAGCACTTTGTGTATCAACTGAGGCCTCAACTTATGGTATTGACCTATAGAGCTGCAGCTCCCTGTCTAGGGCTGGCAGGGAAAGCAGAAACCCTGTGCAGCTTGCCTGCTTGGGAAAAACCCTCCAGGGAAATTTTCTGGCCCCAGCGCTGCACTGGGGGCAGCAGTTCTGGCAGGACTTCATGGCAGCTTTTCCAGCGGCATGCATCCTGTTAATATTAATTATTTTGGCACCTAATGCTTTGGGATTGTAAATCCTCAATGAGATGAGACCCAGCTGATCTGTATGACAGCCCCACTCTCTCCCTGTATTGTTTTTCTGCCTCCGTGGAGCCTGCCCATCTCTCTCTCTTCTGTTGAGTGCACGTGCATCCCAGGAGGGGGGTGGTTGTACTTTGATGTTTTGTCTCCTTTCCTTCCCTCTCTGAATTCAGAGCTGGAGCTTAAGTCACCAGACTGGAAGGAATAACGGGAAAAAGGGTGGAGCTGCTGCCACAGAGAAAGAATTAACTTTTGGGGTGCTTTATCAAAGCAGCAGTGGAGCCACCACAAATCTGGGTTGATGGGGATGCATAAATCCCCCTTGTCTCCAAACTACCAGAGTGCCTGTCACCTCAGCAGGAGGTGAGGTTTGGGAGCCCCCCCACGTCCTTTTGCTCTGGTTTCCCTCCCTTCCCAGGGAGCTCAGGACTGCCGGATGCTTCTGGCCAGGCCTGAAGCTGTAGCAGGCAGTGACCTCCCCTTGGCAGGACTTCTTGCTCCTGCTTGAACCAATAGCCAGAGCGCCAGGGTGGGCCGGCACATACTCAGCTCTTGCCTCCCCATAACCTTGGGTGTAACCCACGAGCAGCAGCTCAGGGAGATGAAAGCAGGGAAAGACTTGGCCTGGCTGTACATCCAAGGAGCGGGGCTTTTGGGGCAGCTGTGGTTGGCCACTGGGCTTGTTCAGGGGATGTGGAGTGGCCGTCGGCTTGCTGAGCCACCTCCTCACCAACTCCATCTCAGCTGGTGGTTGTGACACATGGGGACTGCTGGTGGCTTCCACAGGACTGGCAGGTCTGGTGCTGGACCTCTGTGAGATCCAGCTCTGGTACTGTCACTTCTCCAACACTGTCCCTGCCTGGCTCAGCTACTGAAGAAGGGGCAGGCTGGAACACTGGCTTCCATGGGAGAAGAGGTGTTGGACTGAATTCTTTGATGGTGCAACTTCCTGGGAGCCAGCAGGGGTGGGAGGAGGGACCAGCTCGAGCCTGTTTGGCTGAGGGCAAAGCTAGGGAGAGAGGTTCCCCTGAGTCAGCTCTCTGGTGCTCCACCTTGGGAAGAAGATAAACTGGTTGGGATGCTGCACCAGCGACATCAGGTTAGGAGGAGGCAGAGAGTGCATGGAAAATTCTTTGTGGCACAGGGTAATCTGGGTGAAATTCTCTTCATTCTTATCTTCTGTAGCTGTGGCTGGGCAGAGGGCAGGCTCTGTAGTGGGAGGGAGAAGAAATAGCTGGGTAAGAGAAAAACCCTCAGAATCTCAGAGAGGGTTGAACCTTGAAGGGAGAGGGGAGACGATCAAGCACTGACTTCATCTCTACCCTGGGGCACATCGTTTAAAGTCAACGTGTTTTCACAGCTGTTGAATTGCCTCCTGTAGGTTTTTGGTGAGAGCTGAGCTACTATGTTTTTAATAAGTGATTGGTGGTGAAGTTACCAGAGGGACATAGCTCTGGGGCATGGGCAACCAGGGTTGGGACAAGGCGTGTCTGGTTCTTTGTGGCTTTGCCTGCATCTCTGAGGCAAGCCCCACTGGTGGTGGTGGAGCACTCCCTTCTGCCCACTCTCCTTGTCCCTGCCTCCCCCTCTCTGAATAAATACCTCTGAGGCACCTTGTGGAAATCTCTTTGCTGCATATTTTTCTTTACTTTTTTTAAACCTCTTCCCTTATCTCTCGCTTCCTCTTACAGGAATGACTACCTGCTGCTGAGAGCTATGCCCAGCTCTTTTGCACTAGGGTCACACAGCCCCATGAGTTTCCTAAAAGGCTGTTCCCATTTTCGTTCTGCCACGGGGGACTCACCTTCCATCCCCTGGCATGGAAAGCCCTTGTGTGGGTCACTCCAAGACAGTCATTCTCTGTTTTGTTTTTCAGCCGGATCTTCTCAATTTCAAGAAGGGATGGATGTCCATCCTGGATGAGCCGGGAGAGGTAAGCCTCAGATGAGAGTCTACCTCTTCCCCTATCCCCTGCTACTAGAGAACCCTGGTGGACCAGCTGATTTCCTTACTCCTTGCTTACTGAGGTCTCTCCTGCTGGGAAAGGCAGTGGGAAACCCTTGGTGGAGGTGCCTCACTCTGTGTGTGGACACAGAGGTTCATGGTGTGCCTCTCTCCCAGCTGAGGGTCACAAGGGGAAACTGGGAGGGAGGAGGGGGAAGAGAAGGCCGAGAGATCATAGTGCAGAGCATCCCTCCTTGTTCCTGCACTTTCCCTGGTAACTGCCTATCCATTTCCCTTCTGTCTTTTCCCTTGCCTCCCCCTGCCCGATGCACCTGCAGTGGAAGAAACATTGGTTCGTGCTGACTGACTCGAGCCTGAGATATTACCGGGACTCGAATGCAGAGGAGGTAAGCATGGCCAGCCTTTCACCAACCCTTTCTCCTTTCCTGGCCAGGGGGGAGAGGAGCACAGCTCTGGCATGACCAGGGACAAGTACCATGTCCTCCTGAAGGATGGCAGAGGTGCCAAGCTGCTCTTTGCAAGGGCTGATGAAGAGGATGAAGGCAGGGTGGCAGGGTCTGTGGGGACTGTCAGTGGTAGGAGGTGGGGAGAAGGGCTGTCCTGTGGCTGGGTATCTGGGATGCTCTCCATCCACGCTGCTGGCAGCCCTTGGGTTAGAAGAGGCCATGTTGTGCTGGGGGACTGAGCCTCGTTCCCAGAGAGCTGAGCCTGTCTCCCAGCTCTTTTCCAAAGCTGGCTGAGCAGTGATGTCCTAGTGGCTGTGCTTGCAGGCTGATGACCTTGATGGAGAAATTGACCTCCGGTCCTGCACGGATGTGACGGAGTTCGCGGTGCAGCGCAACTATGGCTTCCAGATACACGTGAGTGTCCGGAGCGGCAGCACCGAGGGGCACGGGCTGGGAATGTGTGCTCCCTCCCTGTGCCCAGATGCTGAGAGGCAATTCATACAGATCTTGTGCTAGCACAGTGGCCCAAGGCTGTTTTTTTGACATATGGGTGACAGTGCTCTGGGACATCAGGGCTGCCTGCCTGCAAAGGAAGGAAGGAGGAGGAGGCTTTGCAGGGCTGGCTGAAGGCTTTGCTGGAGGCAGTCCAGGAGCCAAGCTAAATGCCAAGAGTGTCTAAGTGACATGTTGGCCAAGGCAACTTTTCCACAGCTGCAGGGAGCAGGTGGTGAGCACTGCAGATCTTGATGTAACCTGGCTGACCATGCTCTGAGTGACAACCTGTGCCCTGGGTCCAGCCCCAGTACAGTTCTGTCCTTGGCTATTTGTTGTAGCAGCAGGAGGTGGCTGCTAAGGCAGCATGAGAAACGGTATTTCCCATGTGTGTGCAGGGATGGGCACTTCATGGTCTGGGTTTCCCTGTGCCCTGCTGCTGTACACCAGTGCTGGCACCTGATCCCCAGCACCTGAACACCTGGATTGCATCAGTGTATGTTTGGCCTAGCAAGGTTTCTTTTGCCTTTGCTTGGAGATAGTCTCATGAAGGATCCCCCTCAAACAAATGCCTCTCCCTCCTCTCCTCTCCTACCCCTCCACTTGTTCTCAAGAGCCGTAGACAGAGGGTGGCCTTTCTAACAGCCCAGAACTGGTGTATGTGAGTAGCTGTGGGTCTCAGGGAGCAAGAGGGAGCTTCTGCACATCCACTGGGTGCTGAGAGGGCCTCTGTCACCTCCCTGTTGCAGACAAAGGATGCCGTCTTCACCCTGTCAGCGATGACCTCTGGTATCCGGCGCAACTGGATCGAGGCCCTGAGGAAGAATGTGCGCCCAGTCAGTGCTCCAGACGTCACCAAGTAAGAGCTGCCCAGTGCTGCTTGTCCTCTTCTCCCTTGCTGTCCCTCTACCCTGTCTAGCAGGGCAAGGGAGGCCCTTCTGGAAATCTCACCACTCCCAGATCAGCCCTGCCCTCTGCTCCTTCTCAAAATTGGTTTGGTTACACCAGCCTGTGACAGGGGTTGAGGACCTGATGGCTCCCTTTGTTGTACCTGCTTTTTGCCTCACCACATAAGTTTAGGCTGGTTTCTCCGCCAGCATAGCTGGAACCAGGGTGGATCCTTGCTGCCTGGTGGAGAAATCCAGCCCAACTCTACGCTCAGGGTGGGGTTTTGTAAGGCTGGGCTGAGTGAGGGTCTGAGCCTTGAGCAGTTGGCAGTGCCTCTGCTGGCATCCTTTCCCACATGATGCCTCTCCTTCACCAGTTTCTGCTCTGCTTTCAGACTCCCAGACTGTGACAAGGAGAACTTCCGTAACTCTGTTCCCCAGAAAGGCTCGCTCCAGGCGGAGGAGCAGCAGCGGCCGGGCTCAGGCTCCGAGGGGAACTCAAAGAGCAGTCACTGGAAGGCGGATGGGCAGCGCCATGCCTTTGACTACGTGGAGCTGTCTCCCTTGCCACAAGACCCTGGAAATCAGGGGTCCCTGCAGAGGACGAAAGGGAGCTTGAGGATCTCCGACCGAACTCCCAAGTACGAGGAGCTGGAGCGGGATCTGGCCCTCCGTTCAGAGGAGAGGCGGAAATGGTTCGAGACCCCCGACGGCAGGGTCCCAAACAGCGATGGCCCAGCAGGAGACCCTTCCCGCAAGGCCGGGGAGCAGGACCTCCCCACTCCTCCACTTTCGGAGGACCAACGGATTCGTCTGAATGAGGAGATAGAGAAGAAGTGGCTGGAGCTGGAGCGCCTGCCCTTGAAGGACTTGCGGCGCGTGCCCTTGACCACACTGCTGAACCAGAGCAAGGGGAGCCAGGGAGACACCAATGAGGTGCTGAAAAAGGAGGTAAGAGCATCCCTCCTCTCTGAAAGTGGGATTCTGGTGGCCCCTTAGTGTGGTACTTAGCTGCAGGAGGCTCTGCAGAAGAGCGAGGCAGAGGTGCAGGGAGATGTTCATTCTTTCTGGCTCCTTGAGTGCATGGAAGCTTTTGTAACCTTGTAATGCAAGGCTAGAGGCCAGCTCTCACATACCTGCAGAGGTCCCCAGAGCATGTTTTGGTCCAGGATAATGTATTTTGTGGTGCTGCTTGTGTGGAATCTGTGTTTCCTGGGAGTACATTCACAGCCTTTCTTCTCTGGCTATTCCCAAGCTTGCAAGCTCTTCACCTACCAGCCTTTGAAAGGAGCCATGCAGTGGTGGTTTCCTCCAGCATGGATCCACCTCTGAAAGCTGGGATGTCTCCTCCCATCCTTACTGGCATTAACCAGGCTCGGGCTGGCTTTGCCAATTTGTTTTCTTGTCAGGCTGCTGGGGAAGCAAAGGCCTCCATTGGCCATCCTCCCTGTCCCTAAGCCCAGGGTTCGGATGTGGCACATGGTCAGGCCACAGCACTTTTCCACCCTTGGCTGTAGATCTTTCTGTCCTCCCTGGCACAGATCCAGTCACTGCGGGCACAGCTGGAGTCCTGCCGGGCCAGAAATGAGAGCCTTCGGGAGGCAGCAAAGTCCCAGGGGGACAGCCATGTGCCCCGAGGGTACATCTCACAGGTGAGTAGAGTGCCAGACCCGGGGCTGGGGGGGTCACTCCCAGTACCAAACTGGGAAATGCTGGCATGCAGCTTCTTGCCAAGCAGGTATTGCTAATCATTGGGTTGCCATGGGGACCCTAACTGGGCCCATTCATAATCAATGTTAATTACATAAAGGCTGGTGCATGTTGCCTGGCCTTAAAGGGACCAGGGTTATAAAAGGAGAGAAAGATAATTTGGGGAGAGGTGCAGGAGCTGTGACCCGTTTTGCATGTGGGCACAATGCTGTCCTGAGCCATGGGGGTGAGCCATCCCCCAGCTCAGGAGTGGGTCAGCAGCTTCCTGCTGAGCCTCTGGTCGTTCCCTGGTGGTTTGCTGCTCACCACATGTGGTTCTTGCTAACTGAGGCTCCCGTGAGTCTTGTTAAAAGCAGTCAATCAAGTCAGTCCCTGGGGACAGCCCGAGCTCTGAAGGTCACTTTGACAGCACAGCCCATTCGTTTGCTGGGACAGCACGTGGGAGAGCCAGCAAAGCAGAATTTGCTCATGCTTCATCCTCTCACTTCTCTTTGTTTATTTATTTTCCCCTCTCGCGGATTCCTCCAAAGCATGCAGGGTCACATCCCGCAGGGATTTCCTGTGTGGAGGCTGCTGTTTGGCCATACAGTGGGGTTTTCAGGATGGGCCTTACATGTTGGAAGATACCAGGGCAGAGGGGGTTGGAAGGGCAGGAAGCTGGACTGGTGAAGTCTGTTCCACAGGGTTGGCTGTACCTAGCACAGATAAAGAAGCCCACAAACCCTGTAGCACCCAGCCCAGGCACCTACCAGTCTCTGTGTTATCATGATTTAATATTTACGGCTTACAGGCCTCTTTATGGTCAAAAAAAAAAAGGCAAAAGCAGTGGGGAGGAACTTCCTTATCTTCCTAGTAACTTGGCTCAAAAATTCAGCATTTCACATCTGAGGCCAAATTTGGCCTTTCCCCAAAGGATTCGCTCTCTGTGTCTGCCAGAGGTTGCAGCTGGTTCGTGGATAGATCACTGATTTGATTCCTCACCTTTTCCACTGTTGTTCTGTGAAGTTTCCCTCATCACAGCAGAGAGGAGTAGCCAGGAAGGGTTTGCATGCACACAACATGTTCCAGTGTCTTTTGTATGAGCCTTAGTCCTTAGTGGGGAAGGAATGGGATGTCAAGGAGCTGTTGGGGGATGTGATGACTTCCTAGCTCTCTGCTGATGTCTTTGAGGCCCAGGTTGTTAATCATAATGGCACAGTTTGTTGGTGAGCAAATCCTTCCTGTGAGGCTCAGGGAGGAGTGAAGGCGTAGTGCTAAGGTGGGAGCCCCTTTGCTTTGCTCTGACTTGAGTTAACCATAGCACTCAGCATAGAAAGAACCATCCCCTTGGTCTCAGAGCCATCAGGTAGGAGGGATAGCTGTGTGAGGAGGATCCCTAACCATTAGGCTGTGGGGAGGGCTCTTTGGCAGCCTCCATCATGTCACAGGGTAGTGCAGGGTGTCACTTTTCAGGAGAGGAGCTCGGTTTTCATTGATTCCAGGGGATGCTGCTTCATTTAAAAGGCAGATACTGAGATGCAGTTCCCACTGTTGATCTCTTCTAGCCGGGCAGTAGAGTTGGGACTGTGGTATCAGGCATGCTATTCCCAGCTCTTGGACCAAGAGAGATGTTCCTGTCTTGCTGCTTTAGTTTTAAGAACTAGAGGAATGTTCTTCCTCTGTAAAGCACAAAGGAGGGTTGCAAGATGTGTGTCCCTGTCAAATGGTTGTGTTCAGTGATTAAAGTGCCACCTCACTTTGAGAAGGAAAAGATCCTCCTGGGAAGTAGTCTCACTTTTTTCAAAATGTCCCTGGACTTGCAGCCAGGTGCCTGTCTTGGCCCAAGCCCTTCCTTCTTCTCTCCTGATCTCTCACACCTCCTTTCTTCCTCACAACAGGAGGCCTGTGAGCGCAGCCTGGCTGAGATGGAGTCATCCCACCAGCAAGTGATGGAGGAGCTGCAGAGGCACCACCAGCGGGAGCTGGAGCGGCTGCGGCAGGAGAAGGAGCGGCTCCTGGCAGAGGAGGCGGCGGCAACGGCAGCAGGTAGGAGCAAACACCAGCTGGGTCCCTCCTGCCTCTCCCCAGTGTCTCTTGCCAGAAGCCAGTCATCCCAGGCATCTGGAGCCGCACTGTTGGCTGTACTGGTGTGAGGCTGGGGCTTCTTGGAGCACGAGCTTTGGTGCTTCTCACTCCTGTGCTGCTGGTGGAGATGGGGTGGTAAAGATACTGAAGGAATGGGGTCATGCCTCTATGGATGGGTGGGAGGGGACCAGCACTTTATTGTAGTGGGCAAGGCAGAAGTGGTAGAGAGCTCCCACAGTGCCCTGTGTTAGTCCCCTTGGCAGCATGATGATCCTGGAGTGTGGAGATTATGGGGAATGCTCTGAGGGAAGAAGGGAAAGAGGGGCAATCTGCAGAGACAGATCTGGGAACATGCATGGCAAGAGCTTAGCCAGTTCTCTGGTGTGTTTTCCATGAAGCTGCCTGATCCCCCATTTCTCATTGTCCCCCTCTGCAGCCATTGAGGCACTGAAGAAAGCCCACCGTGAGGAAATGAATAAGGAGCTGGGCAGGACACGGAGCTTCCAGCAATGCAGCTCACTCCCAGAAGCCCTCCAGAAGCAGCACCAGTAAGAAAGCGTCCCTCTCACTCCGCTTGTCCAATGATGCCTCCTTGTGCCGCTGTCACCACACCCCATCTGCAGCTCTAGCCCTGAGCTTTTCCTCCTGCCACTTGCCCAGTTCCCTCCTCAGGGCAAGTGGGTGCCCAGTAGTGGGTCCCAGGGCTGCTGCAGTTGTGTAGGGCAGAGAGGTTTGTCCCCAGCTTGGCTCTCGGTCCTATAGCACCTCCCTCATACCTATAGCTATTTCCCCTCTGTTTTCTTTATGGAAAGCTCCTTCATTTCTTCTGCATGGCTTGGAGCTCCAAGAAGCACCACACTCACATGCAGGAGTGTAGGAGCTGCAGCTCGGGTTCACAGGGAACATTGTCTGGCTAATGACTGGTGTGGGCAGAGGCTGGCCATGGCAGGGAGGAAGGCAATGCCAGGGGCCAGGAGCTGGCAAGGGTTTTGGGGCAGTGATGAGCTGGTGCCTCTTTGGCAGGTTGGATGTGGAGTCGCTGAAGCGGGAACTGCAGGTGCTTTCTGAGCAGTATTCCCAAAAGTGCCTGGAAATCGGGGAGCTCACCCAGAAGGCAGAAGAGCGGGAGCAGATATTGGAGCGCTGTCAGCGGGAGGGGAAGGACCTCCTCCAGAAAAATCAGGCAAGAGAAGGGCTTTCCTGCCATCAGAGAGGAGCATTGGAGCATGTGCCTTCCTCATACAGCACAGCCCCTCTGTTAAAATTCCCCTATTTGTTTATATTTCTTCCTTTCTGAGATTTTATCATCAGAAATAAAAACTTTAATAGTTAGAGGCTATCTTAACTGTGGCATTAAATACAGTGAGTATATTGTGGTGAATGTAGATGCTGCCATTGCTTGTGGACAGGGGGTTACAGCATGGTCTGAGCTGAACAAGGGCTGCCACAAAGATGGAATAGTCAGGACAGTAAGAGATGTGTGCCATGGCTCCTCTGATGTGCTTTGGCTTTGCCTGCAGGAGCTGCAGACCCGCCTCTCGGATGAGATCGGGAAGCTGCGAAGCTTTATTTCATCGCGGAGCTCTGGGGACCGCGCTTCACACAACAATGAGCGGAGTTCCTGCGAGCTGGAGGTACGGGGGGTGCCCCTGGCTGCCCCGCTGCCTCCATCCCTGCCCCTCCCAGGGGTCTTCTCCTCTTGGTGGCTTTGGCTTGGAGCAAGTGGGAGGGGGTGACGAGTGGAGCGGCGCAGGAAGCAGAACGCAAGCCTCCCCTCGGCTGCTTTCTCAGGCTGCTTGCGCCGTTTCCTGCCCCAGCCCTTCTGGCCCTTCCTTCCTTTTTCCACTGCCGCGCTTGCGCCAGGGCCTGTTGGCCTTTCCAAGGTGGTGGCTCTTGAGTCACCTCTGGTTCCTCTCGCCCTTCTCTGGCCCAGGTGCTGCTGCGGGTGAAGGAGAATGAGCTCCAGTACGTAAAGAAGGAGGTGCAGTGCCTCCGGGAGGAGCTGCAGATGATGCAAAAGGTCGGTGTTTTCTGGGAGCAGTTGGAAAAGAGCAGGAGCAGGAAGGGAGGGAAGCAGCAGGGCTGCATATCAGCAGGGTTTGATGGGATGCTCAAGACAAACCCTCTTGTCACCTGTGCTGCTTGTTCTTGCTGACTGCAGAGCACATAGCAGCACGGACTGGCATAGACTGACCTTGCACGAGGGAAGAGTCACAGAGACTTAGCTGCTGTTTTCCCCACATGCATGCACACATAAGCATGGACAAGACAGGAGGCTGCCTTCTGCAAATGCGAAACCTGGATGAAGGCTGCCTGGCATTCTGCGTCCTCTAGTTATCCCCTCTCTGAGTGGATGTGTTTCCTTGGCACCGTTTCTGGGTGTGCTGCTCCCTCCACTGGCAGCAGCTCATTCAGAGGAATTTTCAAAGGCCCCTGCCAACGGGGAACCTGAAAGAGGCTTTGGAAATCAGTGATGTTCCAGGAATTTATAAATTACTCACATAAGTTTTTGGCCATATAAGCAGCCGCACCCAGCTCTCTCAGTGGCCTGCATTCCTGGTGGGGTTATGTTTCCCATATGGCTGCCCCACATGCACACAAGCCGTTGTGAAGCCCACATCACCTCAACCTGATGCTGCTGATCCCTGCTGCTGTGGGATCAGTGTCTTTGTGTTCTTCCCTGGCCTGGTGTTTGCAAAATGATACCTCCATGCTCTTCTGAGTGGTTTCTGCCTGGTCCAGATTGGCATGGGCTTCAAACCCAGGGCTAGCTCTCCCCTCCTCCCCTGCTGGCTCTTCTGCAGGGGTCACCTTGCTGCCACCATCCCTAAAATCAGTCCTGCAACCTGCCTGACCCCTCTCCCTCCCTTGGTAGGACAAGAGATTTGCCTCAGGGAAATACCAAGATGTGTATGCTGAGCTGAATCACATTAAGGTGCGCTCGGAGCGAGAGATCGAGCAGCTGAAGGAGCACCTGCGCCTGGCCATGGCAGCTCTGCAGGAGAAGGAGTCGCTGTGCAACAGCAAGTAACGGTGAGCTGGGGTGCTGGGGCATCCCCTGTGGGTGCAGGTGGCTGAGACTGGCCGCTGCAGGGGCGTGGAAGCTGCCAGTTTCTCCTGCTCCACTCACTTCTGAAACTTTCGGCTTAGACTCGTCTTTTCTTTGCTTCTCGCATCCTCTTGGCCTGCACTGCTGTTCCTCCTGTTGTCCCTGATGTTCTCCCAAGGGCCCCAGCTCCCTTTTTGTGGTGCTCTTGATGCAGCCAGCACCAATCACTGCTCAACCAGGCTGCTTGTGGGAGCCAGGCAAACACTGGCCTTCACCCCGTGGTTTGGCGGACAGCGTGGGTAGCTACACATTCTCTGTGTAGGCAGTGTTTCTGCTCCTTTCACCTTTGAAGTGGCTTCCCTGTTGCAGCACGATAATTTTAGGTCTGCATCAAAGCAGGTCTGACTAGACCCAGCCCTTCTCGCACACTCACCTGCAGGCACCTCTGCCACAGATGGGGGGAGCAGGGTGACAGGAATGAGAGCATCCTGTTGTCCAGTGTGCTTTGCTTCTTGCTTGGGTTGGGCTCACCCTGCTCCACCACTGCTTGCTGATGGGTGCTGGGATGAATGGGTCTGTAGCAGGGCACCAACCAGCCATCTCCCCAGGGACCTGAAGGGATGGCGTTTCCGTACTCGCTGGAATCTTTCTAAGCCATTTCTGGTTTTGTCTCTCTCTAGGTCTGCTCCACGTTTGTTATCTGTTCTTGTTTTGTATTTGCTCCATTCCTCACTTGTGGGGAGAGGGAGGTTGAATCCCCATCCGTTACCACCTTGGCGAGGAATCCCACACACCCCCAACCTCCTCACTCCACTCCCAAAGCTTTTTTGATGAACCCTTTTTGCCTGCATACCTGAGCACGTTGTTTGGACTGGCTCCTTACATGCACCTTCTTCAGGATTTTATATGTGAAAATTATATTTTATAGAGGAATTTTTTTCCCTATGGAAAGGAGGGGAAGAGGAGGAGGAGGAAATGTTTTACTATATCACCAGCATTTTTCTAACCTGAAAAAGAGAACCTGGTTTTTTCCCCCTTTCCTAGCCCCATTTCTCCTGGCCACATACAGCCACCTTTGGCACATATTCCCTCTCTTCCAAATGTCTCCACGGTCCCCGTGGGATGTACGGCAAGGACCATGCTCCCCCTCCCCCGTGCCACCCCCAGGGACCTGCAGAGAGGACACGCGAGCCATAGGAGGGAGACGCTGGGGCAACCTGCCACGGATGTGCTTGCCTGAGACGGTTGAAAGAGGACACCTTGGCAAGAGTCTGCATGACCGAGCTCTCTCTCCGTGACTGCCCTTTTGGCTCCTGCGAGAACCTGAATTGGCAGGAGCCCAGAGCCACGGGGCTTCTCCTTTCTGGGGAAGAGGAGCTGTGAGGCTGCTACTGCACCCACCCGAGCCAACCTCCCCAAGATGGCAGCTGCTGCTGCTCCGCTGTGCCCTTCAACTTTTAACTTAATAAAATCTTCCCCTTTCGCTGAGAAAAACGTGTTCCTTGAGAAGAAGGCTTGCCATGTGGCCCTAATCCTGTGGTGAGGGCTGTGTGTGTGTGTCTGTCTGTGTCATTTTTGAGGTTTTGGTTTATACTGACCAGTTCTTCCTTTCTTCAGGATTTGGTGAGGGAAAGCAGCAGGAGCAGCCCTGGCCAGAGAGTGAGAGGAACCTTGCAGTGCTGTTATCCAGCAGCTTGCCCCACCTCTGGGTTTGAGGGGGAAAATAATCTGCTTCACCACACTGCTCCCAAAATTCCATGCGGATCCTGAGCCTCGCAGAGGAAAAGCTGAGCAGGTTTCAGATCGCAAATTGCTGGCAGAGTAAACAGTATACAGAGATCCTGGGGAGATGATAGAGATCTTAAATGTTTTCCTCCTCCGGTTTTTTTGTGTGAAGCACTTGCTTTTTTTATCAGGATGGAGGACCTGGGGATGACTACTACCCATTCAGCCCAATCCAAATATAAATAGGAGCTATTGTTCTACAGAGAGGGTGCTGGCAAATATGGAAAGAGTTCTAATTGTGGTCACGTGCTGGGGCTGGAGGCAGCATCTGAAGAAGGAAAGACAAAGGGTTTGGGGAGGATTCTTGGATGGAGGTGACAGATGTGTTGGCTGAGAGACTGGAGTACTGTGTCACCTGGAGATGGAAGCAGGGTGTAAGAATGTGGTGGCAGCTGAGATGAGGGGTATTAGGGTGGCACTCTTGCTCAGGGTGTGATCCCCTTGCCATGGTATTGGCATCCCCTAGGGCAAGAGGGTGCAGGCTTACCCTTCCCTTGGGAAGGGCTGCAGGGACTACTTTGCCTAGGTAAGGCAGACCACTTTGTTAGTCACAAATTATGGTAAAATTGGGTTGCAGATTTTAATCACGTGCACAAGGCCCTTGGGCAACCCAGTGGATGGTGCAAGAGTCCAAGCAATGAGCTCAGCTTCCTACGACGCTTGTCAAGCGCCAGGGCTTGCTGTTGATGGTTTTTGGCCTCCTGCCTCTGGCCTCAAAACCCTTCTGTCCCTGTGCTGCCCAAGGTCCAGGCTTTTCCCTCTGCCTCCCAGCAGGACATGGATGTTGCCATCGAGTTTGGAATGGGGCGAGCATTTGACATTTGGGGGGCTGGGAGGGCAAGAGGTGAAGGAGCAGCTCAGGGCAGCTGTTTTCAGGCTGCAGAGCTTGGTCTTGCCATGGGACTTTGTAAGAGCCAAAAGAGGAGGAGAAAAAAGGATTCAGGGCACAGTGTTGCTGGCCATGTGTGTTTTTTAGAAAAAATAACCACTCAAACAACAGTCTGCATAGTTGTACCTACTCCTGGGGGAGGAAACTCCCTAAAGCGGGGCATGCAGAGGATAAGCAAGGGGTGAACTGCACACTGCTCTTTGCACAGTGCTCAGCACCCTGCTCACCCGCCCCTTTCCTGGAGAGTTCAGTATCTTGTGTTTGGGTTGGTTTGTTGGGTGGTGTGTTGTTTTTTTCTGCCTTTCTGACGGGGGCTGCTCAGCCCGATAAACGTGTGGCGTAAACACAGACGAAATGTGTGTGCCCCTGACATGTGGTGGAGCTGCCCCTCCTCGAGGCTCTGTGTCTGCAGATCAGGCCCCAGCAGGGTAGGGTCATCTCCTCATCCCGGGGTGATGGGGGACGCGCCTCCAAAATTGGCACGGCGTTAATCAGGCAGACCCAGTCCCGCCTGGTCGGGGTGATATGGTCACCCCGCCGTCTCCACATCCTTATCTCCTGGGAACAGGGGAGCCGCGTGAGGGAAGAGTGGCCAGGAGAGGAGATGACCAAAATGCCTGTGGGTGAAGGCATGATGGCTGGAAGAGACAAAAAAAAACCATCCCAAAGCGATGGTTGTACCCCATGGGCTTGCTTGCAGCTGGATTGTGGCTGTGAGAAGCATCTCAGCCTCAAGGACATGGAAAACCCACAGCTGTACAGCACTGCGTTGAATGGGAGCCAGCACCCTGGCTCACATAAGGAGCTTGGTCTTTAAAAACAGCCCATAAATCTTTTAAAACAGTGGTAATCAGTCCAGCAGTCAGGGGCGATGCCTCTTCACATTTATTTGTATCCTTCAAGTTTGCTCTGTCCCTAGCAGTGGCCAGGCTGAGTGGCTTCATGCTGGGCTGACCACACTGCATTGCACACTGGGGACTCAGAGCTGAAACTCTGATGAGCACAGCTGGAATTTCAGCTAGTTTTCCTGTTTTGCTCTTTAAAAAGCACAGAAGCACTTGGATCCGAGTACCACCAACACCAAGTCCCACTCCTGGGGATTTTGAGTCTCTCTGAAATGGAAACTGGGTAAAATGAAACGTTATCTCTGACATTAATTGCCAGAAGTGCCCTGGTGCTCTCAAAGGCCTATGGACAGCTGTTCTGCCCTTACAAGGCAGGGCCTGTTACCCAGTGGATCCATAACACATCCACAGTGGACACAGTTTGACCATTTAAGACAAAATCTGCAGCTGGAAATGTGTAAATCCCCATTGGGTCTGCTTGAACTCAGTGCAGGCAGGGAGGAGAAGGTAAACAGGATTACAGAGAGGATTTTTCTGCCAGGCTCTGTCCTCTGGGGTTTGTTGGAGATGTTGGATTTCCCAGTCTCTGCAGAATAATTCCAGAAAGGGAAGGCTCAGGAGGCTTGAAGTGGTTGGGTAGCAATTCCTGAGGACAAAAGTGGGTGCAGGGGTTAACCCACCCCATCCTGGGCATGGTGGCAGGTTCCTGTGGCCAAAAATACAGGCATGAACCCAAGATGGCCATGGTGGCACATGTGCCCATGGGAATAACTCTTCCTTCTGGATGAGTCCCCTGTGCTGCCTGCAGTGGGGTGCCAGAAGCACTGGACCCACTTCTCAGAGACAGCAGGGCTTGCATTGCCTGGCAGCATCTGCCTTCCACCTCCAGGCCTGACATCCTGCCAGGGACTGGAAAATCCTCTCAGTCCTGACCAGTTCACATTAAAGGTACATTGTCAAAACAGTGCAGGGTTCAAGGAGTGCGTGCCAATATCAAGTGGGGTACTTGGGGGTTTGCCTTGGTTTGACCAGGTTATCCCCCAAGTGCAAAGCCAGCAGCAGCCTGATGAGCTGTGACCACCTGTGTGCCTTCCCTCCAGCGAGTTGCTGGAGGGTCTTCTCCTTAGTTTGACTGGCTAAAAATTAGGGATCTGGTGTGTATGAACGGGCCAGAACCTCCATGCACAGGGGAGAGCATGTTTGTTTGCCGGCAGCGGCACCCGCCGGAGGAGGACAAGCAGCCTGGATCAGCAGCAGGGCTGCACAGGTGAACAGTTGAGATTAGACCTCGAAGGTGGCCAGAGTAAGGTGAAGCATCTGCCCTGTCCCTCCCTGCCACCTTCCCCCCCCCGCCACCTTTGCCTCCCCATCACTGCACTGGATTGATAATCGCTGCCTGCGTTTTAGGGCTGGAGGCTCTGCAGGCAGCCCGTGGTGCTGTGCCAACCCCGGGGGCCAATTCCTAAAGCCCCCCTAAACCTCCTGATCTCCCCCCCGAGTCTGGCGTGTGGGCGAGCCACTCGCAACGGTTACAAACTTGGATGCAAATAAAAGCAGATGGTGCCTTATCTGTGTGCCTGGCTTTGCCTACGTGCAGGCAGCCAGCGCTGGCGGTTTATTCCCAGATAGGAAAAATGAGAGGTCCTTCGGCCAGTCAGAAGTATTGCACAGAGGCCACCAGAGCTCCATATGGGATGGAAAAACATTTATTTATTAGGTCTTAAACAAAAGCAAAGCCCAAGGGAGGTGGGAGGGTGATTATTCCTATGCATGATTAGGAGCAGTTTGCTCCTAATTAAATCACCTACAAAACTGGTGCTGAGAATCTTTCCCAATCCCCAAATGGAATAGAGCATGTGAAGGAACTCCACCAGGGAGGAAGGCTCAGGGAGATGCACTTGGTCCTTCCATCTGTGGGAAAGCATCAGGGGACTTGAGTATGTTCTTCGAGGCCAGGTCTTCACATAATACAGGAGCAGCAACCAAAGATTTCTGTTTCTATTTAAATGTAGTGATGGGACAAGGGATAATGGCTCTAAACTGAAGAGGGCAAGTTTAGATTAGATACTAGGAAGCAATTTTTTACTGTGAGTGCGATGAGGCACTGGAACAGGTTGCCCAGAGAATTTTGTGGATGCCTTGTCCCTGAAAGTGTTTAAGGCCGGGCTTGATGGGGCTCTGAGCAAGTTGGTCTACTGGAAGGTGTCCTTACCATGGCAGGGAAACTGGAACTGGATGATCTTTAAGGTCCCTTCCAACCCAAACCATCCTATGATTCTATTTCTATTACCCCAATTTCTACTATTTCTATTATTTCCATTTCTGTATTTATATTTGTATTTATGTGTCTATATTGATGTTTTATTGATGTATGTGTTCTTGAGAAGTTCTTGAGAGGTGCTCACTGTGCATTTTAATGCTATACTGAGTCACTGGAACATCTGGTTCACCTCTGAGCCCAACATGGCATGTTGGTGGGCACCAGGTGGCTGCGCCCGCGTGTTTTTAAAAAATAAGGGGAAAACATCATCTAAATCCTGCAGGCAAGATGATGATAGTGGCTATATTTAATCTCCCAGGAACAGCCGACCGCTCACCCAGCGAGGGAAGGATGGCTGATTGCCACTAAGTTCCTGCTCTGTCCCCTCACTAAGACGTGTGTGTCTCCCAAAACAAGGGGACAGCCTATTATTTGTGACCCCTCGCCATTCATGTGCAAGGGTTGAGCTGGTGCTCCTAAAGCACCTGGTGGAGAGAAAAGAGGCAGAAGAGGGAGAAGCAGCCCTTGGCCGTGGGGTATTGCTGCTGAGCTGACTTCTGCCCAGTGCTCCCCCTTTTCTCCTTGATGCTGTGCCCAGTGTCTTCTCTAGTTTCCTTTCTTGCCCCCTGATATTTTTCCAGCATTTCTCCTTGTGTTGTCCCTAAATGTCCCTCCCTGACCCCATGTCCTCCCTAAGTGTCTTCTGCACCTCTTGATGTTGCTCTGAATATCATGCCCGTCCCTGTCTTACCAGTGTTCCCAATGTGCCCCTGTGTCCTTGTTTGTCCCTACACAATATCCTTCCAAGTGCACCTTGAACCTAAGTTGCCTCCCTAAATGTCCCTTACAAGCCCTGGCTCTTCATTGTCCCCCGCTGCTTCCACCAGTGTCGCTCCTTGCCCCCAGCATGCGTTCCCCCAAATACTGTTATTTATCCCACGGTGTCCCCCGCAGTGTCCCTCCCTGTCCCTGTGGGTCGGGTCAGGGCGTGGCAGGGGACACGCGGGGACACGGGCGGGGCAGTCCTCCCCGCGGTCCGCACCGCGGCTTTAAAGGGAGCCCCGCGGCGGGCGCGGCCGCAGAGGCAGCGGCGGGGGCACCGGCGGCAGAGCAGCACCGGCTCTGCTGCGCCTTCACGCACCCTCCCTCCCTTGCCAGCCTCTCCCCGCCCAGGGGCGGGGGTCCCAGGCCGGGTGGGCCACGCTTCCATAGCAGGGCATCGCCGGACGAAGCACTCGCCATGAGCGACAGCCCGATCCCACTGCCACCGGCTTCGGCCACCAAGCCCAAGCGGGCCCGGTCAGCGCGGCGGCCAGCAGCCCACCCTGCATACTCGGACATGATCACGGCAGCCATCCGTGCCGACAAGAGCCGCGGCGGCGCGTCCCGGCAGTCCATCCAGAAGTACGTGAAGAGCCACTACAAGGTGGGCCAGAACGCCGACGTCCAGATCAGGCTGGCCATTCGGCGCCTGCTGGCCGCTGGAGTCCTCAAGCAGGCCAAAGGAGTTGGTGCCTCCGGCTCTTTCCGCCTAGCCAAGGGCAGCAAGGCGAAGAGGTCTCCTTCCAGGAAGAGGAAGAAGTCAGCCAAGAGATCCACTTCGCCCAGGAAGACCGCTAGGTCCAGGAAATCCAAGTCTCCAGCCAAGAAGCCCAAGTCTGCCGCCAGGAAGGCCAGGAAGAAGTCAAGGAGCCCGAAGAAAGCCAAGAAGCCAAAGACTGTTAAGGCCAAGTCCAGACCCAAGAAGGCAAAGCGGTCGAAGTCCAGAGCCAAGTCCGGTGCCCGGAAATCGCCCAAGAAGAAGTGAGAAGACTAGAGGCGTTTCGGTACTCTCCCCATTGGTTCTGTAAATAGCTGGTGCCTTTATTTTTACTCCTTTCTATTGCATTTTATAAAGAATTACTCTAGTCTTCAATTGAAATAGCTAAAACAAGGCAGTTGATGAATGAAAAAAAAAACAATTTTAAAGCGTTACTGGTCTGGGGTTTTATTCTGATGTCTCAGAAATTTATTTTGTGTGTGTCTGTTGGTTTTATTAACGCTGGACTGCTTGTTGTGTGTTGGGAGTGCTGGTGACTCTGTGTGTCTGTTGGAGTCGTGCAGGATTTCAATTCCTGGTCCTGCCCAACTCCTTGGGGGCTTACGTGTTTGCTGAGGCCGGGCAAAAACATTGGTGGGGAAACCAGAACATATGGCTGCGAAAGGCCTGGCCTTCCCTGGGGGAGGAAAAGGGGTCCCTGTTCCCTCATCCACTGCTGCAGATCCCACCGTGGGGATGAGGTAAGGAATGTTGGGCTGCTGGGTGTGAGGTCCAGCTGGTACTGGAGATAACTGGGGCTGCCCACCTGCCTGTGGAGCTGCCTCAGCACAGCTGAGGGTGGCAGGGACTTCTAGGGCAGGGATGGCACAGAGGAGCTGGAGCGGGGCCAGAGTCTGTCCACATTGGCTTTCAAGGAGTTGAAGGTGTCCATGAAGTGGGATCACCGTGGGGAGAAAGGACAAACACAGCCATAAGCAGGGAGGAACATCCTGAGGCAGTGGACAGCGCTGTAAGCGGGCTGTGGTGGGCAGCCAGGGCAGGGTGAGGCTGAACTGCTGGGCTCAGCCCTGCTGTGACCCGGGGGCTCTGGCTTTGTGCCCAGTGTGGGCTGGCACAACTCCAGGGCCTGCCTGGCCCCTGCTAGAGCCCCTCCCTGGGCTGGGCTGAGTGATCCTGACGGCCAGGGCTGGCAGGGAGCCAGTGGGCTGGCCTCACTACCTCACTGCCTAATCCCTCATGGCTAGAGATAGATAAACTTCTTGATCATCAGGATCCCCAACCACCTGGGCCAGGAGCTCCAAGATCCCAGGGGCTCTGGGTTCCCAGTGCCTTTGGACTTGCAGTGCCTGAATCTCATAAGCCTGGGGTCTTCACACTCTCTGATGACTCCTTCAGCCTGTTCTTCCTAAATCACTTGAGCAAATGGTGCCCGAGTCCTTCAGCCATTAAGGATTCCAAATTCAGTACTTCAGGGTACTGAAATACTTGGCCTGAATGCATCTAATCCCTGTGGGCTCCTGTTCCTAAAACCCTTGGATGAAAGGCTCCCAGAACACCTAGACTGAAGACCATGAACACTTTTCAAGAGCCTGGTACCTAATTCCTCTGGAATGAATGGTCTAAACAAGTCTGGCCACAGAATTCCCTAGTCAGCTGTAGCAGAGGAAGAAGATACCTAATCCAGATGGAACAGGTTGCCAGAGAAGCTGTGGGTGCCCTATCCCTAAAAATACTCCAGCTGAGTTTTGATGGGGGTCTGAGCAATCTGGTCTAGTGGAAGCTGCCCCAGCCCATGATAGGGAGCTTGGAACTAGATGATTTTTAAGGTCCCTTCTAACCCAAACCATTCTATCTTTCTATGACTCTTTGTATCTAAAGACATTGAGCCTATAGTTTACAAACACATTTGGCCAGAGGTGTTCAAATCCCTTGAGTTTGGGAACTCTAATTTTCACCTGGTAAACCCTAAGCCTCTCTGTCCAATGGGTTGTTGGTCACCTCAGCTGCATGCACCTACATACCACAGACCTGTGGTTCATTATCCCCAGTGATGGACACCCATAAACCACCTAGCTGCAAGGATCCAAATCACTAATGCTGAGGACCCCAAATCCCTAGGTAGAGGCAGCTAATGCTTCTGGGCTTGCTGATCCTTTAGATCTGTGATGCCCTGTTGCTATGAAATCCCTCAGACCCTAGTACATGACTCCATTAAAATTCCTAAATCTCATGGATGGCGCTCCCCCAAAATCCCTGACTCCTGGTATCACATATCGCCGGCTCTGAGCTGCCTAAACCCTTCGGGACAGATCCTCTCCTCCAAGGAAGACACCGACCGCCTCCCAGAGAAGATGCCCAAACGCTCCCAACCGCTGGAGCTACGGCGGCGCCCGCCCCGCCCGAAGGGGGGCGGTGCCCCGGCGGCCAACGGGCATTGGTCAGCAATTAACCCGTGGTTAATTAGCGCCGCGGCCCGCCCCCGGGCGTGCGGAGCGGAGCGGAGCGGCGGGATGTGGCGGGCGGCGGCGGTGCGGGCGCTGCGGGGCGGCGGGGCCGGCGCCCCCCGGGCCGCGTCGGGAGCGGCGGCGGCGCAGCTCCGGCAGCGGCTGGAGAGCGAGCTGGAGGACATCCGCGGCGCCGGCACCTGGAAGAGCGAGCGCGTCATCACCTCCCGACAGGGTCCCCACCTCCGCTTGGCGGGCGGCGGCGCCGGTGCGTGCGGGGGGCGGCGGGGAGGAGGGCTCTCGGGGCCTTCTCCCGGTGCCATGCCCCTGCTTCTCTCTCTCTCTTCCCGCAGGGATCATCAACTTCTGCGCCAATAACTACCTGGGGCTCTCCAGCCACCCCGAGGTGATCCGTGCCGCTGTGGAGGCCCTAGAGAAGTTCGGCGCTGGGCTCAGCTCCGTGCGCTTCATCTGCGGTACCCAGGTACTGGGCAGCATCCCCATCCCCGCGAGTCTTTCGCAGGATGTCCACATAGACTCTCCTCTCGATACTCCCACTCGGCATCCGTGCACAGTGCTAAATTACACGTGGCGTGGTGAGAAAAGGGACTGCCAAGTCCCCACTAGCCAAGCATCTGGAAATACGCCAATTTAAACCATTACAACACCTGAGAGCAAAGAAACTGAACGCCCCTCTGAATTCGGAAAATTGATGTCTTTTTTTTCTCTCTTGCGGGTCACAGTTTCAGTGAACCTGACTTGAAGTGGCTCCATTAGACCCAGCCCAATTTATCCCTGCTGGAGCCTTTTTTGAGTCCTGCCTGGTTAAGTGCAAAGGACAAGCAGAGCTTCTTCCTTGTGCATGGGGAGCTTGGAGTCTCCCTGCTGAGCTTTTGGCATCTGAACCCATAATCATACTTTAGGGCTGCATTTTCTGAACACAGGTAACTCATCCCACGCACACACACCTTTTCTGGATAAAACCTGCCTGTCTCCTCCCCTTTCAAGTCAGCATTTAACAGCAGTAGGGCAAGCAAGAACTTGTGCTGCCCCACTGTTGACTCCTGCTCCTCTCTTCTCTTTAGAGCATACACAAAGACCTGGAGGAGAAGATCGCACGTTTCCACCAGCGGGAAGATGCCATTCTCTATGCCAGCTGCTTTGATGCCAACGCTGGGATCTTTGAGGTTCATAAGGCTTCCCATGTGCTGTGTATGGAGAAGGGAGGTGACAGCAGTGTAGCAGCTGTGCCTTCCAGAGGCTGTGGTGTGAGCTCTGCGCACCAGAAAAGCAGGCAGTGACTGGTGCTGAGGAGCCCTGACTTGGGGCCCTTGCACCAGGGAAGCCATACAGAGGCATTTAACCACCCTCACCTCTGCTGTCTCCAGCCAGCTCCACCTCTTGGGGAGGGTTCCCATTTCTGCAGGGGTCTGTACTCCCCTTTAAAGTGTGGGTGGGGGGAAGGGGTGCTCTCACAGGCATGTTAGGAAAGGGGGAGGGAGGATTTGAGCTCAGAAGCCCTAAGCAAGAGCCTCGTGTAAAGAAATCAGGATAAAGTGACTAGGAAGGAAATAGAAGTTTAGCACTGCCAGGAGAAACGTGGCAGCTGGAATCAATCTCAGCCTTGTTCTCTGCACTGTCGGAGGCTGGGAGATCTTGGTGAGGTGGCATCTGGAGCAAAGGATGAGCCTTTCTGTTTGGCACGGCCAGGCCTTGCTGACCCCAGAGGATGCAGTGCTGTCAGATGAGCTGAACCACGCTTCCATCATCGACGGGATCCGCCTGTGCAAGGCCAACAAGTACCGCTACAAGCACATGGACATGCAGGACCTGGAGGCCAAGCTGAAGGAAGCGCAGGTATGGAGGTCTGCTCCTCCCTGCCCAATGCCAGGGTACTTGCTTAGCTGTACTGCCTCAGCAGTAACTAGTCCTGGAGGGTGAGCTGTGCCTTTTCCCATGCAATAAGTATTGTTTTTGCCAACAGGCATGGATAGGCAAGATGGCAAAGCAGCTGGCTGTGCTGCAAATCCCCCTCATCTCAGTTAGGTACATCCTCTCTGTACAGGAGTTTGAGTGTGTCCCTTTGCTAGGCCCTCTCCTCATGGTGACATCTTCACCCTTGGGGTGCCTTTTTCCCTTCAATAGAAGCATCGACTGCGGCTGGTGGCCACTGACGGTGCCTTCTCCATGGACGGTGACATTGCGCCCCTGAGGGAAATCTGCCAGCTGGCCCAGAAGTACGATGCCCTGGTCTTCATTGATGAATGCCACGCCACGGGGTTCCTGGGACCCAATGGGCGGTGAGTGACTAGTTCAGCCCTGTTTCTTCTCCTACCCTGACTAATTCTGAAGCAAGGACAAAGGTGAATGGGGACTCCTTGAAGGCTTTGCACCTCACCTTTGGGTTGAAAGGAGATGCTTTAACAGTGATCCATCCCCAAGTGACAGTTTTTTCTCAGTGTGTCACAGATGGAGTGACCATCTCATCTGGGCACCACCTCTCCTGGCAGGTGCTTTGTTTGGACTATTAAACTTCTCTGTGGGAAGTTTGAACACTTTTTTATCTCTAAGGGATGAAAAACCATGCTTTTACTTTGTGAGGTCCCAGCTTAGGCTTTCTGTGGGAGAGGAAGATCAGCACTTGGGTTGAACTAACTCAAGAGGCTATTCCTCCTTGTCTAGAAGGAAGGATGCCAGAGACCTGGCTGACTGTGCTTTGTTTCCCTTGAGGTATCCACCAGCTTCTCTAGTGTGTGCTGGCACAGCTGATAATGTGACATTGCTTTATTTACAGGGGTACTGATGAGCTCCTGGGAGTGATGGACAAAGTTACCATCATCAATTCTACCCTGGGAAAAGCCCTTGGAGGAGCTGCAGGTGAAGGCATTTTCTTGTCCAGGGTCCTGCATGCCCTAAAGAGCTCGACAGCATCAGTCTTATGTTTCCTTCCTCTGCCTAACGAATGCACGTTATCTTTTTCCACTGGTGGCATGAGGCGTGGTTTGGGATGTTGCTGCAGGATTAAGGAGATCTTGTCGTGTGCTCCTTACACTGTGATCTTTCCCAAAAGCATTTGCTTTTGGGGTCAGGGTGGAAACTCTTGGTCAAAAGCATCAGCTGTGATTTTTTTAGACCTGTTTTCTACCTAAATTCCTGCTATAGGTGCCAGGTTGGCTTTATCAAGAAGCCTCACTCTAAACAGGTGACCCTGGGATGCCTTGTCCAATTCCTTCTCCTCTGTCTGCAGGTGGGTACACAACAGGTCCCAAGCCCCTCATTGATCTGCTCCGCCAGCGTTCCCGCCCGTACCTCTTCTCCAACAGCTTGCCCCCTGCTGTGGTGGGCTGTGCATCCAAGGCCTTGGACCTGCTCATGGAGAGCAATGCCATTGCACAGTCTATGGCTGCCAAAACCCAACGGTGAGGGGGCCATATTGGGGTGGGAGCAGGGGCAGCTTTGCTAGGAGTGAGTTGTCTGTGATTTATTCACACCCCCCACTCCTTTCCTGGTGGTAGCTGTGAAGACAGTTTGCAAGTCAGGGCTCAGGGGAAGCTGCAGGATATGCCTGTCTGTGTCAGGCAGATGTGTCACATCTGTATGCTCTGTAAACTGGGGTACACTGTCCACTCAAGGATCTGCAGTCCCATTATGCTGAGCAGGACATGGCAGGAGGTCATTCCAAGAGGAGAGATCGCTTCCCCGCACAGAAGATGGACAGTGGAGCAAACCTTACCCAGTTCTCAGTAGCCAGGGCTCCCAAGGGAAAGGAAGGCAGTGGTCTCCAAGGACAGGGTTGTTGAGGTTTTTACTCATCCTGTTGTTCCCTTCACCAGGTTCAGAAGTAAGATGACAGCAGCTGGCTTCACCATCTCGGGGAAAGACCACCCCATCTGTCCAGTCATGCTGGGGGATGCTCGGCTGGCGTCAGTCATGGCGGAGGACATGCTCAACAGAGGTGATCTGGAGAGGGAGCAGACACATTCCTTGAGGGAAGGGACAGTTGGTGGTGGTGTCACCACAAGCCCTCCTTCAGAGGGTATTCCTACATGAAATCCAATACTCCTCCAGATGCAGATGTTCTCATGGTTTCCCCCAGATGTTGCTGGCTGCACGTTCTTTCTTTGTTAGGGAGGAGATTTACATTAATGCTCTTCCCTACTATGCTGGACTCCATCTCCATTGCTGGCCCTTAACCTCATTTCCATGCTTGGGAGCCTCATTCCATGCTTGAAAACCCTGAAGCCTGGAAGTGGTTATTGGGAGGGGAGCCTTTCTGTCACCCAGTACACCTCAGCCTGCCTCCATCCCAGCCAGCTCTGACTCTGCCTGCATTTCCTCCCCAGGGATTTATGTCATTGGCTTCAGCTACCCTGTGGTGCCCAAGGGGAAGGCGCGCATCCGGGTGCAGATCTCGGCCGTGCACAGCGACGAGGACATCGACCGCTGCGTGGAAGCCTTCACCGAGGTGGGACGGAAGCACGGAGCGCTGTCGTGAGGGGCCAGGAAACATCTCCTCAGCACCATCCCTGCCCACAACCAAGTGCCTCTGATGGGGAAAAAGGCTTGAGTAGCACACTACCAAAAGCAGGACGGTTCCTCAAGGCATCCCAGCCTGCATCACATGAGTCAGCCAGCGTGCTGGCGGTAGCACTGGCAGCCAGCACTTAAAAGTGTCATTAAAGGTTCCTGCGGTACAGCGGATATTTGTCTGCCTCCTATTTCCTCATCCAGGAGCTGCACCCCATCCCCATCCTCTCATGCTGTGACCAGACACTCTGCTATGTCTTCCCTGAAGCCTCAGTCCAGATGCTGAAGCACTGCAGTTCCTGCTATCTCCTGCTGATGGAAATACAGCATTGCTGATGTGCCTGAGGTTGCCTGCTTCTTCTATGCTGTCCTGTGGGTCCAGCAGCATCACCCTGGCAGATCTGACTCCTGCAATTCCCCACTGAGGCAGGGGTGTTTCCCAAGCCCTTTGCAACCTGTGCCACTGGCAGCTGGTTAGGGAAAGAGGACATGGGTCAGACAAAACTCCAGTGCTCCTTTCTCTCCTCCTCGCTCTCAAGTGTTAGATGTGAGGCTTGCTTGCTCCCTGACTACAAGGTGTTGCTTAAGTGGTCCCAAACCTACCCTGGGAAAGACATCTTGCCCCAGAGAGGCCATCAGGCAGTGGGCAAGCTGAGGTGGCAGAGGCCAGCAGCATGGTGAGAGGATTTGCATCTGGCTGAGGCCAGAGGGCAGAGCAGGTGACAGAAACCTTGAATTTTCTTCCATATGGCAGAAATCTCTGGATTTGTTCCTCCAAGCAGTGCTGATGTAGTATTTCAGCATCCAAAAAGGCACAAGTGGGACCTGGGCATCTCTTAGGATTGCTTTGTTTGCATCAGTTTTGTTCCAGATCAGAAATTGTGTGTCTTTCCAGCGGCCCATGTGCTGAATGAGTAGCTGCAGCCAGAGACTGATTCTAGCTGAAGTGGAGTGTGCCTGGGTGCTGGAGCACTGGGTCACATCAGCGAAGACCTGCTCTGAAGTCCTTATGTGTTGCTAGGCTGTCAGGGAGCAAACTACAGGGCAATAATGTCTGACCTGAGCCAGAGCAACTGCAAAAGAATACAGGTGTTAATCCAGGATTGTAGGGCTTTACAAGGATGCAAAGGATAGGGCAGAAATATGTCCTGTAGGTTTGAGAGTACTGCAACCAAACCCTGTTAGAACAGCTGGTAGTGTAACTGTGCTGATTTTGTTTAATTTTCCATCTCCACAGGGCCTGAACTCAGCCTGCTGATAAGCTATGATACAGAATTCCCTTTCTGTGGCACCAGGCCCTCGCAGTGCAGCAAACCCTTTCCAATAGGCAATATTTTGGCATGGGGAATGGAGTGGAGAATTCAGGGAGATTGCTCTCAGGCCTCTTGTGCGACTTGGAAGAGATGAAAGTTCAGCCAGATGGGTTCAGGTATAGGGAAGTTGAGACGCCCTAAACTGAATGACTGCTGGTTTGAGCCCAATGCATGTGCCCCCTGTTCCCTCTGCCTGCACACTTCCATTGCTCACCTGTACCACCCTCCCTCACATTCCTCTCCTGCTGCTCCCCAGCCCTAGTCTCCCCTGGCTTTCTGCAGGCATCCCTGCTGATGCCTCCCCTCCACTGAGGGCAGACAACCCAAGCGATTTAACCCTGCTCCAGCTTTCAAGTCCTCCTCATAGGCAGAGCAGCCCTACACATGCCTCTCTGCTCAGCTGCAGGCCAGGGCAGCAACAGCAGCCTCCTTCCTGTGATGCTCACAATTGGTTTTGCATGCACACACACATGGGCTTGCCCTTCTGCTCCTCCCCTCACCAGAGGCCCTGACCTCCCTCTCACCTCCGTATCTCTCAGGTCCCTTGGCAGTCAGCTCCCTGCACTCTGCCTGCTTCAAGGCCATGCTCAGCAGCAGACTTTGGAGCTGTCTGGGGAACAGACTGTGGAGTGCTGGAATCCCGGGAAGGTAGGAGGGTCAGATGATGGCACATGGTAATAAATAATGCCATCCTCATTGACCTGTAGGCATTGTGATGGTGGAAAATTGAGGCAAATCCTCCTGCTCTTTATTGCTTCAAGGCCTTCCAGCCTAGGTCTGATCTACAGCTGTAGACAGCCCAGAAGGCAAAGGCTGTTTTGCTGACTGGAATGTAGAGGCAGATGTCATTTTTTGAAGAGGCAATTCCCACCCCTGGCTCCCTGACCTACCCTTTATACTGCTCAGGCAGTCCTGAGTCTGGAGCTGTCACCCTCTGCACCATGGCATAAAGTGAGGGATCCACATATTTCACCCATTTTACCTCCACGCAGGGGGCTATCCTATCCCATTTTCATACACACCTAGCCCCAGAAATGTTTCCAGCCCTGGGTTGTCACCCACCCTGCACTTCTTCTGTCCTCATCTAGGCTGCATTGTTGCAGTCACAAACTTACCCCACTGCCCACTGATTAACTACACCCCCTCTCCACATTGCTGTTTCCACCCCAGCAGTGACCCACCTCTACCCTTTCTCTGCTGGCATTCCCTTGCCCTGGCTCCCTGCCTGCAGCCCCATCAAGGCAGGCAGGGATGCCCTAGCTTGGCCTGAGCCAGCTGGGGCTGGTGCAAACAGGGTCTGAACCTGCTGTTCAGTGCCATAATTTTTCCATCCCTCATCCTTTGCTGGAAATAAATGCTGCACAAGGGCCTCTGCTGGTGCCTCACAGCACTGATGGGTGAAGGGTGAAGCAGCTGCACCGCCCGCCCCCACCCGAGGGGTTTCGACGAGACACAGCAACGACCACAGCCATCCCTTCATGTTTCCTGGAGGTTTATTTCTGTTTGGGGGATTTTCTCCCAGCTCCCAGGGTGAGTCCAGGCAGACGCTCGGGCCTTTTGGCCGCAAGGACAGGCAGCGGGCGGTACCTCGGTAGCCCCCCGCAGCCCCTCAGCGGCAGGAGCACTTGCAGGCAGCCACGACGGGGTATGGGATCTGCCGCCAGGTGCAGTTTGTGGGGCCGGGGTGCGGCGAGGTCCAGCAGTGCCAGGCCAGCAGCTTGATGCGGGTGAGCTGTGCAGGCCGGCAGGCCATGCCCGGGGGCCAGGAGCAGCCGGGGGGCCCGGTCTCACAGGTGGTGTGGCGCACCCAGCGCGGCCAGAACACGGGCCCCAGGTCCACCCAGGCGGAGGTGAGGCGGCAGGTGGCCCGTTCCACCAGCCACTGCCGCAGTTGGCGGGCCAGGGCCCCCGCCAGCCCGAGGGGCAGCTCCAGCGCCTCCGCCTCTCGCCACAGCTTGCGGTGATACCGCCCGGCACCCTCGGCCAGGTCCCTGCTCATGGACTCCGGGCTCCCCTGGAGGATGCTCCCGTTGCGGCCGCGGGGCTCCTCGGTCGCCATCCAGAAGGGGTCGAAGGCCGGGCCCAGGAGCCGGCGCAGCCGCCCGGGGCGCAGGTGCCGGGGCTTGGGGGCGTAGCGATAATCCTCGGGGGACAGCGACAGGCTGTAGGGCCGCACCGGGGCCGAGGGGTGGTCGCGCAGCAGGTGGGCCGTGGGGTCCGCGGGGCTGGACGGCGGCAGCGGCGGCTCCTGAGGCTCCTCCAGAGGCGGCGGCGGGCCTGGGATGCCCGGCGGTGGGAACAGGCAGAGCAGCAGGAGGAGGCGGCAGCTGCGGTGTGGTCCGTCCATGGCGAGCAGCACTTGTGGCAGGCTGTGCCTGGCTGCAGGCTCGCACTGTGCCGCATCCCCTGGGTTATCACCGCGTCCCGAGGCATGGCCTTCCCCTTTTCCCTGGTTACAGCGGCTGATAGGGAGCTGGCGGGGACACCTCGCTCCTTCCCACCAGAGGGGCAGGTGGGGGGAGAAGCCGCGTGGTCCCTCCCGCCACTGAGCCAATGGGGATAATTTGGGGCTGCTGTGGAGGAGAAGGGGCCAGCGTCTCCTCCACATCCTGCTCCGTCACTGGAAGAGGTGCACGCAACCCTCCCAGTGAAGGGAAGGTGGTGGCCTTTGAGTCTTGCTGAGAAAGGATCACCAAGCTCCACTCAGCGCACCTGGAAGTCTTCAAGGCACAGGTGCTGTCACCAGGATGGACATGGCAGCAGAGTGGCAGGGCAGGAGGGCTGTGTGGGTCACATCAGCCAGCCCCCGTGTGTCCCAGGCAGCTGTGATAGAGCTGGACCTCTGGAGGTGGCCATGCTGGAGGTCTTGTCCTCCCTCCCACACTGCAGTACTGGTGGGGTGGAGACCTGGACTGGATGGAATCCAAAACCTGCCTTCTTCTCCTTCCCTAAGTCAAACATTGTGGGAGAGGCTCAATCTGCTCAGTTCTACTAACAATTAATTACAACTATTGACAGCAATTAATTGCTCATCCTCCAGAGGGTTTAGTATTTGAGGGGTAGGGCAGGGACCAGGTTCACAGTGGTGGGATATTTACATTCCCCGAAGGTGTTGGACAGCGCGTCCTGAACGCACAGCCTTGAGAGGTGGCCACTGATATCCAAGGGACCCTTTCCCCTTCCATCCTCCCTTTGCTACCAGAGAGTAGTGATCTTTTTCTCTGCCACCCCCTTCTCAGCAGGAGGAGCAGGAAGCAGCAGAGCCTGCAGGAAAACTGGGCAGAGAGGGGTTAACTTCAAACCCAACCTCAGGGAGAGGGGAAAAAAAAACCAACAGAGAACTATGGATCAGCAGCAAGAGCAGAGGGAGGGAAAAGGGGGAGTCGGAGAGAGAGGAGAGGAGCTCCGGGAGGAGACAGAGCAGAGCTGGTGGCAGGCAGGGGTAGGCAGCAGAGCACCAGGCAGGAGTGACTGGGATGACCGAGCTGCCCAGATAAACTCTTCTGTGGTCTGCATCCTCCCGCCACCACCGCGTGGGCTGGACTGGAGGTCTCCTGAGCGAGTGGCAAAGCCGCAGGCCCTTCCTCAAAAAGGTGAGTGCCGGGTTCCAAAGCTGAAAAGTGGTCTCAGGCTCCCTGCATAACCCACCTCCCTGGTGCGTTATGCATGCCCAGAAGGAGACCAGGCTCCTCAGCTTCAGTGGGGAGATCCCATGGGGCCAGATGAATAAGCTGGGTAAGCTGGAGGGTACCTATTAGTAGGACAGAGGGGGCCAAAGACATAGAGAGGCAGGGACAGTCTCTTGGTGCGATACACAAAGAAGCTGGGAAGCAGAAGTGGCATGAGCTGAGAGATGGGGGAGCATGGAGTGAAGGAGGTTGCATGACCCAGAAATGAGTTAATTGCTTGTCAACGGTAGCTAGATAACAGTGTCTTTCCTTCTCTGTTTTTGCTCAGAGAAGGACAATTTGTTCTAATGATAGCACAACAAGGGGAAGGCTTGTTCAGAGATAGACTGTTGATGTTCCCTGCCTGAGCACAATGTTACTCAGGGCTGGAGGAAGTTTTGCAGCAAATCACATTTCCTTGAGCTGTGATAATAACAGGCTCCTTCACAATGATCATCATGTTGAATTTCAGGTGGTTCCAGGGTCTCTTCCTCATCATCAACTACCTACCACCATCTAGCCCTTGACCACCTCTCAGCATCAGGAAAAGGTGCGTTTAATTGCCTCTCCTCTGTGGAGCATAACTACTGCACAGGGAGCAAGGAGCAGCCAGCTCCAGGGTGAAGGTGGTCCCAGCTTTAGAAGTTCACTTGGGGTGGGAATGTGTTGGGGTGCTGCTGCTGTGGGGTGTGATGCAGGCATCAGGTCCCTGCTATCAGAGGTGGCACAGCCCTGGGCTGAGTGTGCTGGGACCATTGCAGCCCACGGTAGCCTCCTACCCCATGGCCCTGTTGAACACTAGCCAGGGTCAGACTTGCCAAAGCAAGCAATCCCAAGGGATTTAGCAGCTTTGGGAACATAGGAGGAACGTGGGTGAGGCCAGGTGGCAGGGCAGGAAGGATCCTTCGGGGTGCTGGGAGCACAGATGATGTTCTGGTGGCAATGTGAATCCGAGCAGGAGAAAGCGGCTTCACCTCTGCTCAAGCCAGGCAGATGTGGGCTGACTGACCGCAACAGCATTCTTGCCAGTGATGTCACAAGGATCTTGGTAGCACTATATAGCCAACTGGTTGGGATTGGCATCTCTGGGAGAAATGTGAGTGTCGAAGGCTGGGGTCAAACACCTTGGGGCCTATTATCCCTTTCTCCCAATGCAGGTCCCTGCAGTCTGACAGGAAGATGCCAGGAGGGTTGAACATCTCTTCTGACAGCCCAGAGCTACGAGCAGCAGGGATTATTGTGCCCATCATCTTCTCCCTCATCTTCCTTGTGGGTACTGTGGGAAATGGGCTGGTGCTGGCTGTGCTGCTGTGGAATGGCCAAGTCAAGTACTCCACCACCAACCTCTTCATCCTCAACCTGGCTGTGGCTGACCTGTGCTTCATCATCTGCTGTGTCCCTTTCCAGGCCACCATTTACACCCTGGATGGGTGGCTCTTTGGGGCCTTTGCCTGCAAGGCTGTGCATTTCCTGATCTACCTCACCATGTATGCTAGCAGCTTTACCCTGGCTGCCGTCTCTGTTGACAGGTAAGTGTCCCCTTCCCTTTGAGTTCTGCAGCTCAGGGACACTGTGTTTGCTGCTCTTGAGCCGTGGGAGAAAGGCCACTACTTACCCTGTTGGGTGTCCTATAATAAGCAGGTTGGGTCTCCCCAGAGGTAGGCCCAGCAGAGCCAGTCTCCCCAGCTCCTCATGCCCTCTCCCTCTGCTAAGCCAAGCTCTCAGCCAAATTACCCAGTGCTCACTTGGGAAGGAGGGGAGTCCACCATGCATAAGCAAGAGCAGCAAAACCCCCAAAACAGCAACACAACTCAGAAGAAATAGGAGAGTCCTGCTCCTATCCTTCTCTTACCTGGTTCGAGAGATACACTGCTTGCCTTTTCTGAGCTAGCACAGCAGAGTGGATGATAGAGATCCCAGACGGTCTGTTGGAATGACCCTGGTATTTTTGTGAATTCACTGTAACTCTCATTCCCAGAAATTTTGGGAGGGAGGAGATGGGTGGCTACACAAATGGCAGTTTCACAGGGTAGGAGAAATGCCTCATGTGACCCATGTTGTGTTTTGTCTCTCCTTCTCCTTCCCCTCCTTGCCAGGTACTTAGCCATTCGCTATCCACTGAAGTCCCGGGATCTCCGCACGTCCCGAAATGCAGGAGTGGCCATTGTGGTGATCTGGTCATTGTCACTGCTCTTTGCAGGGCCTTACCTCAGTTACTACCAGATAATCCATTACCATGGTGTGCCCATCTGTGTCCCCATCTGGGAGGACCAGCGCAGAAAGGTTCTGGACATCATCACGTTTGTATTCGGATACCTGCTACCTGTGACCGTGGTGAGCCTGGCATACACAAGGACCATCAAGTTCTTGTGGACTTCCGTAGACCCCATAGAAAGAATCTCAGAGTCTCGGAAAGCCAAGAGTAAGGTCACCAAGATGATTGTCACAGTGGCCATCCTGTTCTGCCTCTGCTGGCTGCCCCATCACCTTGTCATCCTCTGCTTCTGGTTTGGCCACTTTCCCTTCAACCGGGCTACTTATGCTTTCCGCCTGGCTTCCCACTGCCTCTCCTACACCAACTCCTGCCTCAACCCCATTGTCTACGCCCTCATCTCCAAGCATTTCCGCAAGCATTTCAAGCAGGCCTTCACCTGCCTCTTCTTCCAGAACAAGGTCAAGAAAAAGAAGAAGAGGAGAGGTGGAAGGAAAGTCCATATGGTCAATGTGGAAAGAGGTTTTGCCAACAGGAGAGATTTCTATGGAGGCAACACTGAGGTGACCCAAGTCCCAGAGGAGAACACAAGGAAAAGGGACCATGAAGATGCCAGTCGAGCCAGAGCATGGACTCGGCAGGTACAAGATGCCATGGTCTATGTTGAGAAGGAGCTGCTGGAGGAGGAAGTTTTGGCAACAGCTGGCCGTTCCCTAGATGTGACCCCTCTAAGAGGAGCTGTTGGACAAGACCAAGAAGGAGCCCTAGAAAAGGGCTAGAGAGGCAAAAAAGCAGTATCCATTTGTATCACATTTTCTGACCACGTCACAGGGGTTTTGCTTTCCTCCAGGATCATCTTGCCCACACCTTATCGCCACTGAGATGGTTTTGTTGGCAGTGAGAGATGAGCTTGCTCATTGAGACCCAATAAACGGAGTTCAAGTCCCCCAGAACTCCTCAAACACCTCCTCCATAATCCTGTAGCCATGTCTGAGACCTGCCATCATGCCAGCTCAATATTCACAGTAAACTTTAGGTGACTGCAACAGCCCTCCTTTTCTTTATTTATGTATGGTGTTTTATAAAAGTGCTGCGTGGTTCCTGAATATGTAATTCTTAATGTGAGGCAGATCTGAACCTATAATTTCTTAAGAGAAGATGAAAGATGGGAGGTTCAGGAAAAAGTGTTTAGGGAAAGCTGTGACATTGTGGGACATCCAGACTTCCACACTGAAGCTGGGAAACGATTACAGGTTGCCATGGCACTTGTAGGTGTCCTGAGCCCTGCATGGGCTACAAAATCTTCTGGTGTCCTCATTTGTCCCCATGCATGATGCTGGAAGTTGTGTCAAAAGTAAAGTGGTTTTGGCCCCAGCCAGTGCTGTAGGCATTGTACAGTGGGGCTGGATGACATCAGGCAGCTTGCAGAGCTGTGGTGTGCATGAGCAGAGCCATGATCTCCCCCTTATTTATCTTCTTTTTCTGTTCTCTACTTCTGTTTGCGTAAATCTTTCCTTTTTGCTTTGTCCTGCCCACTCTTAATCCCCAGGTGACATGGTATTTCTAATGCTCACTGAAGCTGTTGTTCGCCTTGCTAGAGCTCAGCTCCAAGGACATCCCTTTTTCTGTGTGGAGGCTAACTGCCAACTGTGCTGGGAATTAGTTTTCTTTTTCCATTCAAGTGCTTGATGTTGTTTCCTGCACTTTGAGCTTCCCTTGCCTCTATCCTTGTTTCTGATTTTTCCACCTTTCTCCTTTCATGGTGGCTGCCACTTTTCTACAGTGAATGTCTTTCAAAAACGTGTCCGGTGTGCCTTACTCTTCTTCCTGGGAACAGCAAGTTCTGCAGCCACGCTCTGTACATGATGCCATGGCTGCTGGCCAGCTCACATGGCCTCATCATTTTTTCAGGTGAAGACTCACTCCACAGCCCAAAGCATTGGAGGGAGAAGGGAACAGCAGGCAGGAACAATGATGTGGCACAGCTGGACACTGCTTGTTCTTGCCTAGAAGCAGCTGGGCTGCTGGTCACCCCTGATCCTGGTCCCCCAGCTTACAAAACAAGCAGATCAGATCAGGACTGACTGCTGCATGTTGGGGCGAAGCCTAAATGAAATGGGACAGAGAGCACAGGGAAGATCTTGGGGAGAAGGTGCATTTAGCATGGGAAGTGGCTGCAAGCCCTGGGCCCCTTCGCTAAGCTCTGGCTGGTGCTAAGCCCTAATTTTGGGGAGCACATGAGCAGAAAGGGCAGCTGCTGAGCCTAAGGTGGGAAGGCTTTGGAGCCAGAAGGGAATTCCTGTCTATCCAGTACCAGTGTACATGCTTCAACTGGTTTCTCAGCTCAAAAGCAGAGATGAAGCAAAGATGTCACATCCCTGATATAGAGTCAGGTTTAATTAAAACTGAAGGAGTCTGATTGCTGCTTTCCACACAGCCTTCCCTCCAGACTGATTGGCATTCTGCAGTCTCTGCTCCCAGCTTCTTGCCTTAATTAATGACTCTTTCCTCTTATTTTCTATTCTACTTTTTATCACTCAGGCTGACAAGCTCATCTTTAACCATGCAGGGGCTGGTTTGCCACAGCAGTAGAGTGCTGCCATTCAAAGACCTGGAACAGGGTAGATGAAATGGGAGAGGCGTGAGCAGGTCAGGGTTTTGTGTCTAGTGGTAAGCACCAGCTCTTCTCTGTGGAGTACCTTAGTCCTGCCAACTGTGTGCTGATTCTGGTGTCTGGCATCTCCCTGGCATGTGTGAAATGAGCCTGACATCACTGGGAGGTGTCAGACCCAGGTGCCAAGAAGCTCATCCTGCTTCTGACCCTGTGTGCAAATCTGGCAGCCCTGGGAAGGGAATTATGCTTATTTTCTTTCGGGTTTAGCTGCTGGTTGCTAATCTACGACCAGACTTAGCAGGTTACCAGCTGATTATTTTAATTCTTCCACTTGCACTCTTCCCCTCTCAGAGATTTCATAAAAAAACCCAGAGGAACACTGTTTGGTACACCTCCCTTATCATATTCATAATCAAAACTTGCTGATTCCTCCACCTAGTCACCCCATGGACCCTGGCCTGCCCAGGGCTACTCCCCCAGGCTGGCCAGGCACAATGCATGAAGGCGGCATCTTTCTGTGAGTACCTTTCTGTGATGGAAGAGATCTTTGCTCACAGTGAGAAAGGAAGTGGGTGAAAGGATGAGAAGTTTGCCAAAGATGCTTCATGGGGCTTCCTTAGCAGTGCAGATAATTGCTGTGCTGGATTTGAAGTCTGCTAGAAAGGCAAAGTTAGAGGCAGTAAATGAGTGTAGCTGTTGGAGATTAATTATTTTGGCTTCTGAAGAGCTGAAAAAATTCTTGATGTTCACACACCTTGCAGCATGCGCTTTGCGTTCAATTGTGTGGGTGAAGTGACTGCTCCAGAGAAAGGTCATTTGCTTAGTAACGTCCATGCAGCTTTGCTGGGAGGCCTTGTCACGGCTGTTGCTTCTGCTGTGGCTCCTCTGTGAGACACAAGCAGATTCTCAGCTGTTTGCTTGTTTGAGGCAGATCCTCAGTCTGGTTTTTAGTTGCATCTTACAGTACAGCACCAGCCGCAGAGCCAAGCAGGTTGCTGCTGGGTTCAATGGCTGGGAATTCTGCAGTATGCTCTGTATTAGGAGGGGAAATTTGGAGTCTGGGGAATTAGGAGGGAGTGTATTTGGAGATGTGGTAGTGGTGAGAGGGAACCAAAGCCTAAAGTTCCAGTTGATATCATGGCCCTGAGAATGGGGACTAATCATTGCTCAGGAAGAGATCTGGGGGGTGCATTTGATGGTGTAGTACAAAGAAAATGAGGAGTTTGGACTGATATTAATGGCAAAAAAAAAAAGCAGATCGAAACCTGTGCTGTTGTTTCCATTCTGCATTACTACAGCAGACACCTCTGGGACACACAGAAAAGTGCCACCAACTAGTTGTGCAGGGAAATCTGTGGCACAGGGTGCAAGTACAGAGAAAAGCTGCTGGGAGAAGCTGAAGCCTCTAGGCCAGGCAGTGCTAGTCAACAGCTCCCAGCACAGTGGGAAGCCATGTTTCTTCCTTCCCTGGAACAGCCTGTTACCTGCCCAGCACCTGACTCTCATTCTGGATACAGTTGCTGAGTGTGACAGGGTCATTTAGGCTCTGGGTATGACTGGCTGACACAAAGAAACATAAAACTTTCCTCTATCCAGTGCCAAACACATGATATGTTTTGGTAGCCCACAGAGCAGCCCACAGCTTCAAGCCCTGAGGCAGGAAAGCAGAACTGACTGCAGTGATTCATAGAATACAATTCCACATGATTCACTTTTTTTTCCCTCCACTGAAAACCAGATGCACTTTTCTTTTTCTTACCTGATGCTACTGCTAAAGCAGTGGCAAAACTTCCTATAGCCATTTGGTTTTTTATTGCCTCTCCTGCCGTGATGGGAGCAGTGTGGCAAAAGAAGCAAGACAATTGCTCCTGGCTGGCTGCAGCACCCCCACCTTTCCCCTCTGTCAGGAGCTGTTAAGAAAAAACCGAGCACCAGGCAAGACAAAAGCCTGAAGAGCTGTGGACATCACGTGTGCCAAGGCTAAAAGCTTCACTCTGAGTCTCAGAGTGTTCCTGGGTTTGAGGTAAGCCTCTAAGAGGTGACTACTTAGAGACAACATGAGCAAGTGAAGTAACTGCAGGGATAAAGAGCATTTTAGCATTTAGGTGCTCTTCAGGCACCTTAATGGTCTCCTCAGCAACAAGGCTGCTGAGGGCAGAAGTGCTGGCAGCAGAGTGTATGTGCACACCAAGACTGGGCTGTAGAGACAAGAAGAAACAAGTTCAGTAAAGACTAGGCATGAAGGTCACCTACTGTTCACATAGGGGCCATGCTGGAAGTTCTCTGCCCTGCCCAGATATCCATCCCCAGCCCCTCATCCTCTTGCTGTCTCTTCACAGCACAACCATTTTATTTGACATGGAGCAAGGCTTGACACCTGCCACTGGGCAAGGCTGCTCTTCCTCTCTGCAAAATATCTCATCTTCCAGCTCAAAGCACTCCTGCTGGGATTCTCTTTCCTCTATTTGTACAGTTTCACAGCAACTACCTAGATTTTAAATTTGGATTTCTTGGCTGTGGAAGTCAGGATCAGAAAAGGTCAGCCAGCAACCCTGTACTTTGATCTGTAAACAGAGTGGTGTTTGAACTCAAACAACTTTGTGTTGTCACTTCTGATTTGAGAACCAGGTATGAGAGCAGCAGTTACCAAGTCCAGTGCAGTGCAGGGGCCTGGAACAGACACAAAGAAAGAGGAATGGGCCACTCTGAAAAAGAGAACTTGGCTGAGGAGTCGTAAAAGACTGACAGGATTTTATTGAAGTTGAAAATACAAAAAGGTCAGATTGTCTCCCACCCTCTCAGCATCCTTCCCATCCAGCACATCACAATGAAGTATCAATATGCACAGTGACAGCTCCAGCCCAGCCATGAGACTGCTGCTCCAAAGCTGTGTCTTCCAGCAGGCCGCAGATGAACCCATCTAAAAGCCATGCCTATTTCTGGCATCTCAGCTTTGAACAGAGGTCCTCTTAGCCTCTTTCTGGACAAGAGGCAGATATCAGAGAGCACACTGACTTAGGGATCTCTGAAGAATGCTCCGAACTGTGGCTGCTGCATATTCAAGCTGAATCCTAATAATAAAGTCCTTCAAACCAGTGACTCCCAAGCTGCGCAGTAGGTATGGCTACCAGCACACCATAGTGTGGTACACAGGTGGGAACTCACACTACTATTGGCATGCTCCCTGTCACCTGTAGCTGTTGGTGCCCTATCAATGAGATGTCCTGGATCCCTGCTCTACAACAAAGCAACCAAAATCTTTATTGCCAACCACAGTGGGCAGAAGCAAGAGAATTTCCCTGTATCCTTCATAGCTGCATCACTTCAGGCTCCCTGCATAAGCCATAATTCGTTTCTCACACTGCACTTAAGGTTCTCCATGACAAGCAAGAGACACAGAATGGCTGAGCAATGGGTTTGGTGCTGCTGAAGCAGAGGTAAATCCCACCTCAATCCTAACCCAATAATACAGCTGAATGCACAATACCTCCTGCCACAAATGGACCTCTTGCCAGTAAAAGAAAACACAAAAGTTAGTTATGGTGGGGGTTTTTTGCAAGATGTAGATGTCTGACTAGAACTGCATTAAGATTGTCACCCTCCAATCCTTATTCTCACATCAGGGCAGCTTTGACCTGCTAGCTATGTACCTGGGTATTTTTTTCAAGTGTTACCCTGTAAGCACTAACTTGCAGCAGACTTAAAAAATGGGTCCAGTGAAAGGTGTTAGTCTAGCTGTGAAAAACTTTGTATCCCACTTGTAACCAGACACATTCTCTGCCCTCTGACAGCAGGCTCTAGAGAAGGTGAGGATTAAGCCTCAGTGCATGTTTCTTAAGGCAGAATGTTTGCTCAGCTTCTAGCCTGCAGATTTAAATGTGTGTTCTTCTCACAGCACAAAGCCTTCTGCTGTTCAAGGCATTCACTTTCTCCCTCATGCAATTGAGCAGTATGGAGGTGGCAAAAGGTGCCTGTTCCAAGCATTTCCATGATGCTGGCCAGCTGCTGAGTGCACTAGTCAGGGCTGGTAACTGCACATGGCATTGGTCACTACTTACATCGAGCTGACATACTTAGGAGAAGGCAAAATATCTCTGGAAAGGGTATGTTATTCATTGCCAGCCCATCTGGTAAAAATTAGAGCAGCTCTTTTACCTCAAAGTCACAGCTGCAGCATTCTTGTCTGTTGCCTTTGTTGTGCAAAGCCTGCTGCCTCCCCATGGGGCAGCTGTGGCAGCACCAACAGGAACAGTCTGAGCACCACTGGAGAGTCAGTCTGGCAGGAATGGCTGCTGGCAGCAATGTTTGGTCAGCAATCTGGGAAGCAAGCAGCTTCCTCTTCTTCTCTCTAAGGCTTCTCCTGCTGCTTCAGGAAGATGATCTGGCAGCCCATTACCTGTTGTCCATCTTCTGCATCTGCAGGCTGAGTGATGTGAAGCTGGCCAGGAGGTCTGTAACCTCATCCACCTGACAGAAGAATACAGATGGCCATCAGGAAGGGGAATGCAGCTGTGCAGCCACCCATCCACCCACCCAGAAGAAACCCCTATGCAGCATGGACCAGCCCTGCACTAGAATTGCCAGTAATGCCCATGTTGAGCTTATACTAGGACAGGATCCTTTTGGTGCCAACAATCACGCAGAAGGGCTACTTCCTCATGATGAAACAAGCCCTAATCTAAGGCAATGGGAGCTTCTCCCCATTCTTCAGGAGGTGATGCTTAACCTCCACTCTGTATTATTTAGCCAGTCCTTAAAATACAAGCACGTTGTTATATTACCCAAAACTCAACAAAGGTGTCAGGGCTGCTTCTTCTAAGTCTGTTTCTAGGGGCTAGTCTAGTCTTTCGTAGGAAAAAAAAACCATGCTCTGCAACCCCATGTGGTTTTGCTGATCCTGGCCTTAAACTGACCGTGCCCTCAGCCCATCTGATCCTCAGTTTCCCTGCTGCTTAGCACTACAATGCTTTCTGCATTTTGAATGTTTAGTTAAAGGAGCACCATGAGTCATCATGTAACTTGCCCACAAGGAGGTGAGTCAGCGTAACTCAAGCTGCCTACCTGCTCCTTTGTGCTAGTCATCTGTAGTCTGGAGCAGAGGTCATCCAGCTGTTCCTTCTGCTCATGCCTCCCCAGACGGTCCAGGTATTCCCGCAACATCTGGATAATCTGAAACAAACAGGCATGAGGCAAATATCAGAGAGCTGCACCAGCCTGGGGTGTTTTGGGAAAAATTAACTGCAATTAAATTGCCAAGCACACAGCCTTGAAGCTGCAGCACATGGCAGAGTACATGACCCTTAGAGACAAACCCAGGCAAAGCAACTACATGGCACTAATGGCAGCATCAGAGCCCAGTGAATCACCAGAGGCGTTCACCAGTCACAGACAGACTAGTTGTGATCCTTGTGCCTGGTTGAGAACAGGGAAGAGAGATAAGCCCAGCTGAAGCTGTATAAGGTCTAGCACTGAAAGCACCAAACCTTTCTTTATGTCTAGTTAGCTTCCCTTATTGTGAGGAGCAGGGCCTTCTAATTCCAGCAGGATCTGCTTGTGCACAGAGGAAAAAAATCCTTGTAGCTGTGTGGCTCCTGAAGTGAGGTCCGTGACCTATGTATTATTGCAGCCCCAGGAGTGCTCTCCTATTCCATGCCTCCACATACTGGTGCAAGATAGACTGTGCTAGGAATACAGAGTATGTGTATGCCACAGCTACAGCCTTGTGCTGTAGTCCCTCTCCTGCCACAAGGCATCTGTCTTAGATTGTGGTTGAAGAAAAGAGAATGCTCTATACAGCCCAAGAATCCAGACACTTAATGCATCCTTAGTTTACCAGAGCCAAGGGAGGCCCTGGAAAAAATTAAAGTAGAGGCTGGGAAAAAGGAAGGTCTCTGAAGCCAAACTCCTCCCACAGCAGGTAAGAGCCTACAGGCAGGCATTTAAGTAAAGTAAAGGAACATGGGACTGTTTCTTTTACCTGTTTGACTTCGAGGCGTACAGCTTCCAGACTGTGGGAAAATCCTTCCTGGAGGATATTCAGCTTCGATTTAGCGAGGTGCAGAGGGGTTCTGCCAGCTCGATCCAAGGCATCAACTCTGGCCCCTGCAAGACACACAAGCAGGGACAGCGAGGTCTGTCACCAGGATTTGGTGTCCCTGGGGAGTATCAACAGGGCAGGAAGGGGACAGGCTGTAACTGTTATATAGGAAATGTTACCTCCGCGCAGCAGCGTGGTGATGACAGGAACGTGGTTCGTGCAGGCAGCTGGGGAGGGAAAACACAGGACACACAACTCAGAGGTACAAACAAAAATGAGTTTCTGCTCAAGCACAGAGCTTGCTGCTTCCCAAAGGGCTTCTTTGCCAGGGGAAAGAGGAACGGCCCAAATGCTAAGACAACCTCCCACTCAAGCCTGAGTATTCTATCTGGAATAGATCTTGCATTCCTTGGGGCAGGAAGAGGGAGGAAAAATCAGCTTTCTCAAAACTTTTCTTTGACTCTAAATCTTTCTGATGAGTGAATTAATGAAGTGCAAAGGAAGTCCTTCCTAGGTCCTTAAACTTGGGGATGCATTCTGTGAGGCACAGGCAAGAGGAAGGTGGAGAGGAAAGGAACAGTGAGGAAGTTCTCACCTCACTTCTCTGCATGCAAAGCTCATCTGTGTGGCACTTACCCAAGTGTAAGGGAGTATTGCCTAGCCCATCTCTCTGGTTTGGGTCAGCCCCATGGTCCAGAAGCAGCTGGACTAGAAACAAGCAAACAGAGACACATCAGTCCCTTCCCTTTGCTCCACATGGGTCACAGGTCCATGTGGAGCCACCAGCTGCCTCACGGGTGATTCTGTCGAGCTCATCAGCTCCTTGCTGAGACAGGGACAGGGGTTTGCACAGCAATGCAGAAGGACCCAGCACAAAGCCATACAGTGCCACTGCTCCTGGGCTCCCTGATGTGAAGAAGTGGGGAAAGGACAGCCCTCCCTCTGCACCAGTACAGTACTAGAACTGGGAGATCCTGCTCTCCCTCCAGCAGGCAGACATGGCAAGCCCTGGGACCAGAGTTGGCAACTTTGACAGAAAAGAAACAGGAAAGAGCAACCTCTGACAGGTGCTGAATCAAAATAAAGACCACCCTTCAAAATCCCTGCACACAGAGAGGTTGGAAGACAGAACTCCCCTCCACTCACCGATGTGATCATTGCCATTGCAGGAGGCAAAGTGCAGTGCTGTCCGGCCTTTGTCATCAGCAGCACAAGGGTCAGCTCCATCCTCCAAGAGTTGCTGCACTGACAGAACCAAGGAGAAGAAAGCAGGTAAGCTGAAGGGGTACCTGAGCAGAGAGGGGTAATGCCATATGCTCTTTTGGGGGTAGATACATGTGCCGTAGCAGCATAACCTCCACCCTCTGATTCAGCCTTCACCACCTTCCACATGCTGCCATAAAAGATAAGCCAACAGCTCTAATGGCTAAAGGTGCACCTAGCCAAATTTTAAAGCTCCAAGGACGATTAGCAGCAAATACCCAAAGAAGAATACAAAAGGATAGGAAGGACGTGGAGCCAACTCTTGGTTTTAGTCAGATGCATCTCAGGCACTTCCCAGGCTGGAATTAGCATCCTGTGCTTACTACCCCTCCATGGGCTTTTCCTGTGGATTTACATGGTCATTTTGTGCACCTGTGTAAACTTCTGACATCAACATGGACCCCTGGTCAGAAGTTTCATAGTGTAACCACAGATAGCGAGAAAAGCCACTTTTCACACCTGTTTTGATTATGCCCTTTCCTAACCAATGGTGGCTACAGTTTGGGAAGCAGGCAGGGGAATGCACTGAACTTCCAAGAGCTGAGCAAAGAGATCAGTACAGGGTGGAAAGATTAGAGGCATAAAAATAGCACCTACAGCAACATGTGTTAAGGGCAACTGTAAGGGCTGTCACTCCTGTTGTATGGAGATCATCCTGATATATTATCTTGTGTGTAAAATAGAGCTCATTCCATAGCTGTTAAAAATGCTGACAGGTCCGCAATATTTTGAGATCTTTAAACAGCATATTCTACAACAGTCAAGAGTATTTCAAGCCACTGAAAGCCACCATTCATCTCATCTTCCAGAAAGTGAATTAGAGCCACCTTTGAATTTTTTCCTGTACACCTTCTACTTCAAGTGTGGTACAGAACTGAAAGGAACACCTGAAAAGATGGAAGTGGCATTAACATGAAATGTTTGATACTTCAGAAGAAAGACAGGGAGACTGACAGTGAGAGCCATTAATAGGAACACTTTAGCTACTCTTCCCCTGAACCAAGTGGGAATGACATAACCTCTCCACCCAGTGTCACCACAGGAAACAGCAAAGATGTTTACTTGTTGAAGAAAAATAAATTAATCATAGCACACTTCCTCAAGTTGCACAGTAAACAAAACACAAGAGGATTGTAAACGGGAACCTGTCTATCAAATCCAAGATGGACTGAAACCAAGACTTCCATAAAACTACATTCTTTCATCTTCCTGTTAGAAATGACATAATTTTTCAATAATTTCAGTTAGTTGTTTTTAATTAACTTTGAAATTAATTGCTTTAGTTAATCATAATCTATACATATATTAATTATAAATAGTGTGTGATTATTAAATTATTCTTAGCCAGTATTTAGCAAAGCTGTCATAACATGCTTTTGTAGGAACACAGCTTGGGGAAACTACTGAAACTAACTTTCAGTACCCAAAGAGGACACAATACCAATTAATAAAACAGAATTTTGTAATTTATAACCAATGAACATTAATTTCTTTGTTTGCTAAAAAGTACAAGTGAAGAAGTTTTATATCTGTGTCTGAGTGGAGGCCAGAATTTTGTGAGCCACAAAAATCGCTCCTGGCCAACAACAAAGTAACATCGTACACACGAACACTAAAAAGAAAGTGTTAGAGGGGGTTATTCACCCCAACAATTTCAGAGGATTTAGTAACAATTTACTGGTGACACAGGTGAGACAACACATTTGATGTTTCACAGACTTACAGACTCAAGGGCTTTGCTGCACACTGAAAGACTTTTTTTCCAGGGAAATTTTTCAATCCTCTGATCCAGGTGAGTTCAAGGCAAAAACCCCTGGGAGTTTATTAAGACATTACTGAAGGTTTAAAAAGGTATACCTAACCATAAGCTTGCACTGTCCAACATGACAGAGTTAAGAAAGTGATGATATAATTGGCTATTTTCTATTAAAATTAAGTGTAAAACTCTGTAAGTGAATATTAATGGAATTGTGTTTGAGTCCCACTGCCTAGTTGGAAAACTGTAATTGCAAAACTATGTAAGTGACTATCACCCTCTGCTTTGCCCACAAATTAGTCAGACAGTGCTGCCTGCACAAAGAGCCACCCTGTGGAAGGGCTTTGCCCAGGTATTTCTGTGCTTAATGCGAGTGTGTGGTGATGTGAGTGTGTTATAAGTAAAAACTGAGTTTGCATGAAAATTCACTTGCTCTAAGAGTGCTGAAGCCATTGTATGTTTACTGTGAATTTTAAATGTTTGTTTTTTGGTAATGTAAATTGTCAAAGCGAGGATTGTTTGCTCAGAGCTCTCTCTTTGGCGTTAGCACAGCGGCTACAACCGTTCTAGTGACTGGAATTGCATTTGTGTGCACAGAGCGCTCTCTCGTGTCGGTTTCAGTAATTGCTGGATTTTTATTTTTTTTTTAATTTTACTGTGGGTTTCATTTTTTTGCTAGAGCCCGGGAAGAGGGGGAATACCTCAATGTTTGCCTTCAAGCTGTATTTTGCAGCACTGGAAAGACTTTAAAAGCCATTCTTTAACTTCAACACAGTTAAAAGATTATTGTATCCTCTGGTGGCCAGATTATCTATTAGATAATCAAGAAAAATGGCCAATTCATGGTATTTTACACCAAAATGGCATTTTAAGGTTGATGTTATATTGCCAAAAGAAAGAGAAATGGAATGACATGCTGTACACAGTACCTCAAGCAGTGATGAGATAGCCAAAGATACACACAGAGAAACACGTTGGGGGGGCAGAAGCTATTAGAGAGAACTTGAAACATCAAGTAACCAGTGTAGAAACGCCACAAATCAAAAGTGTAGTCAGCAAGTGTAAAATACGTTTGCAAAACAATCCACAGCCTGACAAAATACCTCTTTCAGGGACCGCAAAAAGAGGAAACTGGAGTTTATAGGCAAAGAGATTTTTCTGAGTTACCTCAAAAAGAGGGATATTGATACCTATTGGTTTTAGCTGACACATTTTTTGGACAGCAACAAGGCAAGAGAAGTTAGCAAGATATTGTTAAGAGATAATACCCCAATTTGGAATTTCCTTTGGAATGAATGATCTATGATATAACAAGACACAAGCAAAATTTTTGCATTTTAATGACTTAAGTTTTGCTAGATACTCAATGATTTAAGTGGAAATAATCTTAAAGGAAAATTCAGACCACTTCCAAAGGGGGAAATCGTTGGAAATGTCAGAACTTTTTAGTAATTTTAGTTAATTGGTTTAATTACCTTTTATGTTTAGTCATAATCAATAAATATTTATTAATTATAAATAGTGTGTTATTCTTATATTACTCTTAGCCAGCATCTAGCAAAGTTGTCATTAAATTATTTTTGTAGGAACACAGATTGCAAAAACTTTAAGTTCTGAAAAACTAATTTTGATACACTTCAATTAACAAAGCCTGAGAGAGAAAGATGTAGTGTTGAGGTTAGACATCTGGAAAGCAGGATTCATGGACCACAAGAGCATTTTGCAGAAACCAGAAGGTAAGAGTCCAGCTCTGGCCCTGGTTCTAATCTACTGGGTCACGCTCCCTCATCATAGAGGGTTTAGATAATCATAACTTTTCCACCTAAATCCAAACATTATTCTTTTGCTGCTAACAACTGGACAAAAGAACATACCAAAACAGCTGAGCCAGTGCAGTGCTGATTCAGGTCCAGGCAGATGGAAAACTTAACATTATGAACCAGGTGCAGTGAAAAAGTTAACACAATAACCAGCCCCACTCTGCTCAGAGAACAAACCCGGGCTTTAAAAAAGCATTTTCTAGGTCTAAAGCATCTAAAGCATATTGTCCACAAACTATCAGTACCTGCTTCCTCCCCTCCTAAAGTAGGAGCCCTTGATATACTGCCCATCCAAGAAGAGGTCCCAAGTGGGACTGACAGAAGCCTTACCTGTGTCCAAGTCATTGCTATTGGCAGCTTCACGCAGCCTTTTCAGAGCTATGGAGGAAAGAAAGCGATTACTGGAAAGCACAGAGGAATAAGGCACGTTTCCCTACTGAAACATCCCATCCCGGTGCTCGAGCACAAGTGCGCGGCCAAATCACGCTGCTACCGGCTCCGAAGAGTGGGAAGCAGATCAAGGCACCAGGTAAGAATCGTTCTCCCCGTCTCCTCCCGAAGCCGGCAGCAGGCCCGCCCATTCCTGACGGGCAGCCTCCCCTGGCAGCAGCGGGGTGCCTTCCCCAGCCGCCCACCGAGCAGAGCCCCGCGCGGAGCGGAACAGCGGCTCCACGCCCGGTGCTCACCGTGGGCCTCCTTGCCCGTCGGCCCCAGCCGGCGGTGGAGGCGGGCGGCCCTGCGCAGGCGGCGGGCCGGGATCTTGCCCGCGGGCTCCTCCCGCTGCCACAGGACGTGCAGGTAACCGAGGGGTGCGCCCGGTCCCAGCGGCGGCAGCGCGATGCGCGGCTGTGCCTCCAACTCCGGCCCCGGCTCTGGCTCTGACTCCGGTCCCGGTCCTGGTCCCGGTTCTGGTTCCGGCCCCGCACCGGGCGCCCCGTCAGCCCCACCGCCGCCCTCCATCCCGTCACGGCCCCGGCCGGGGAGAGGGGCGGGATGTCACTATAGCAACGGGGCGGGCCGCGTCCTCTCGACCAATGGAGGGCGACACAACCCGCGCATGCAGCCAATGGGGAGGGAGCTGGCTGGAGAGAGGCGGGGCGGGAAGCGGGGCTGTGACCAGGAGAGCCTGACGGGCACTTGTCTTCTCCAATCAGATAAAGAAGCGGCCATGGCCGGCCTGTGACGGCTCCGCAGGATGAAGACAGGCAGTTGCTTTAGCCAATAGAATGCTCATACGCCCCCGTGCCCGCCCCGCCCTTGTGCCCGCGCTGCGCCAGTCCCGCGTTTCCGCCCGGAGCGCTTTCCTTGCCGCGCCGCCGCCATGGCCTACCCGGGGGAGGACTACGACAACGAGGTGCGGGCGGGGGGCGCGGGGGGCGCGGGGGTCGTGTCCGGGCTGTTCGCGGGGTCTCACTGCCGCCCTCTCCCCACAGGCTGCCTACGACCCCTACGCGTACTCCAACGACTATGATATGCACACGGGTGAGTGTGAGGGCTCCACGCGCGCCCCGGGCCTGCTTTCGCCCGGCTGGGTCTGCGGGCCCGGGCCGGGCCGTGCGGCGGCTGCCTCGCTGCTCCTCCCTCACTGCTTCTCCCTCACTGCTTCTCCTTCCCCGCAGGAGACCCCAAGCAAGACCTGGCCTACGAGCGCCAGTACGAACAGCAGACCTACCAGGTGATCCCCGAAGTGATCAAAAACTTCATTCAGTATTTTCACAAGACCGTGTCAGATCTCATTGACCAGAAGGTGTATGAGCTCCAGGCCAGCCGTGTTTCCAGTGATGTTATTGACCAGAAGGTGTACGAGATCCAAGACATTTATGAGAACAGGTACAATACTGTTGGTCCAGTAGATGGAAGTCACTGTTTTAACTGTGATGCTGTTAAAGGGGACTGCTGCCTGTGCTGTTCCAAATTTGGGCTTTCTCTGAAACAGGTTGGGTTTGGTTACTGTGGAAAAAAAACCCTGGGGATTTCCAGCCCATTAGGCTAATGTAGATATACATGAGTTGTGATCTGTCTGAAGGGAAGTGTCAGCCCTGGTCAAACAGGAAGGGAGGCTGCAAAAAGGGGTCTCAGTGGTGCTGGTCAGGCAGTTTGCAGAAAGCTGAGGTGTAGCTTTTGTGTCTCTTCCCAACAGCTACTTCCACTCCTGCTTATAGCCGTGTCAGCTTGACATAAAGGGAATGTGGACGTGATATACACGTCTGTTTTGTGCCTGGGGGATAAACTGAAGTCTCACTGCTTAGTTTGCAGTTCTCATTCTTTGCTTCACCATTGAACTAACTAACAGGGGTTGGTGGTGCTGCTCAGCTTTCACCAAGTCCAAGGCCTCTCTCTCTTGTCATCTCTGACTCCAGCACTGTTATACTGAGTGAGAAACGGCTTCTCATACCACATGTGTGTCTGTTTTTCAGCTGGACAAAACTGACAGAAAGGTTTTTTAAGAACACTCCATGGCCAGAGGCTGAGGCCATTGCTCCTCAGGTTGGAAATGGTGAGTCTTCCACTTTCCTTTGGGTTGTCAGGGAGAGAAGGAACTGAATCCCTCCTGATCCTGAGTTAGCAGGTGCACAGCGTTGTTGCTGCCTGAGTCAGTTGCCTTTGTTCACTCTGGCAGCTCCTTCAGCAGATGCCTGGCAAGAAGTCAGACTTGAGCAAAACATCTTTTTGTGCCTCCCTTTATTGTTGTGGCAAAAGGTTAATAGGCCTTGTGGCTTGCTTATGTTCTCTTCTGTCATCCTTTCCAGATGCAGTTTTCCTGATCCTATACAAGGAGCTGTACTACAGGCACATCTACGCCAAAGTCAGCGTGAGTGTTGGTCCTGTGCCTTCTTGTGGTTTTTGTGTTGGCTTCTCTGTGCCAGCAAACTTGACAAGTCTTTCTGCCACTAATCCCCCACTGGTCCCCTGATCTTTGCAAGGCAGGATTGGATGGGTTCATGAGCTGTAAGACACATTGACTTTAGGGGAGCTTAAAATTCTTGCCTTTTGTTAGTTTAGTAAGGATTCACTGATTGCTGAAAAGCAAGAAAGACTTGATTGTCTATCTGAGGCTTATTAGCTGTCTCTTCAAGCTTGGTGGTGATGAGTGTGCAGGTTTCTCTGGTAGCTCAGGTGAATCAGGAGACTGGATCTGAGTGTTCAGGAGGCTCTTTGTTGCTAACAGCAAATGTAATGGTTAGTGAGTTAGGGACGAAGGGGATGTTGGAAGGTAACTGAATTTTCCTTTTTATTGCTTATATGTGTTTCTTTGTGGTTCCTCTTCAAATGAGCAGGCAGTGAGAAGGGGTGGCACTGGAGGAAGGTGCATTATTTGTCATGAGCAACCTTATATGGGGTCAGAGTGCCTTATGAAAAGGGAAACATGGGTACCGTAAAGGATGGAAAAGAATGAAATGAAAGGAATAATGCTCTGTGAAACCAAACAGCCTTTGCCTTTTTTTTTTAAGCTGATTTGAAATCAGTGCAAAAGTCATAGTATTTGGTTCTTAAAGGAAAAAGTCTCAACAGAGGCATGACTTATGGGTAAATAAGTAATAACTGCAGTTTTGCTGTGGACCAGAGGGTGGAGAAATGGGCACTTTTGAAAGGCTGCTGTGTTAACCCAAGCCAGGCTTCAACAGGAGAAACTGGTTTCTCAAGCTATGCTATTAGTGGTTCTCAGACTCAGTGTCTCCAGCTGAAACAAGAACCAGTAGGTCAAAGTGTTTAGAAATGATGTCCAGAAACAGCATTGTTGATGTTATTCAGGCTTCTCATGAACAGAGAAGGAAGGAGAGCTGGTGAAGGTAGTAGGAAGTTCCTGAATCTGAGCAGCAGAGGAAAACAGGGAAAGTTAATGCAAAATATTCACAGGAGGTTTGACTGCTCAACATCCTTGGGAAAAGCTACCTGTACAGGAAAAGAACTGCCTGTTTGTGGGACATCAGTGCTGCGCTTTTCAGGGTGATGCTGGTGGGTGTCCTGGTTGAATACTGGCTCTCACACTCCTGAACTAGACCCTCTACTACTGTGACTGTCCTTATGCTGTTGCCCATGAACTCCCTCCTGCCCTACTTGAAATGAAGCAGGCTGCTGACTTCTCTTTGCAGGGAGGGCCCACGCTGGAGCAGAGATTTGAGTCCTATTACAACTACTGCAATCTCTTCAACTACATCCTCAGTGAGTTGCTGCAATTAATTTCTGGTTTGTGAATTTTGGAGAAAATGATCAGATGGAAAGGGCAGAGCTGAAGAAAGGGTCAAAAGAACTTCAACATGTTTGATTATAAACAATAGAGGAAAAGGTAGTCTGTAAGCTCTCTGCATGTTTGAGTTTGTTGAATGAAGAGCAATTTACATCCATGAATTTGAAACTGATAAAAACAGAAATAGTTTCCAGTGCTTTCTGAAGTACTGTAAAGAATAAAACTTACTTAGATTTCTGTATTGCTGATAACTGCTTCACCTATCTTTATTAAAAAGTAAAATGAAGCAGTAAGCTAAAGAAAAGTTGCAGTGTTTCACAACTGTTTACTTGTTAATTTCCCTTGGAACAAATGTTAGTGTTTGTGACTCCCTGCTAAGCCTCATGTGGAGAATGGATCAGTTAGGATAAACCCCTGCAGTCTGCGTGCAGCTTCTGAGAGTTGATGCTGAGCAGTCACACTCTAGAGATTAACCCTGTGCATTTTGATAGTCTTTGAAAGTGAAGGCAGTTGAAGTAGTCAAACAAAGCTGCATATTTCAGCCATACTGGCAGCTTCATTCGTCTGCTGCTCCATCTCTCATTTCAGGGAAGTTCTTATGTTCTTTAATTTGTCTATTCCTCCAGTTCTGACAATGTTCTTGCTGAAGGTGTTAATCCTGTCATCTAATCTCCTGCAGATGCTGATGGCCCAGCTCCTCTGGAGCTGCCCAACCAGTGGCTCTGGGATATCATTGATGAATTCATATACCAGGTATTTGATTATAAAACTGGGCTGTTTTGGGGTGCCCTTGCCTTTATTAGTTGTATAAATTTCCCATCTCTTCCCTTGCTGTGATTTCCATAGCAAGGGTACCATTGCAGGTTGAAAATCTTCGGTGATCGCTGTTACTCTTTTGTTAGCAGGTGGATGAAGTAGTTATAAACATACAAATTTTTAAGTTACAGGGTACTCTTTGGGGAGTCCTGAACTTTTGTGCCTATTTCTCTTTCAGAACAAAATTTCTGTCTTTTTTAGTCAGTAGGGCCTTTATACGTGCGCTAAGAGATTGATGACCTGATTTGAAATAAGCTGTGGTCTGAGATCTCGACATTAAGAAATATTTTTCCACTTACTGTTCTGAGTGCAACAGTACAGATCTCAAATGCTAGCGGTTTTTCTCTTTAGAGAATATATTCCCTTCTCTGTAACTTTTTATTATAGAGCTGGAAATCCTCAAGTGTTGTCTTGTCAATCTTGAGAACAAAAAGGACATGTGTGTATAGGGGAAAGGATGCATGTATGCAAATACATCTTATAATTTGGTCATTCTCTTTTCTGCCTGTTCAGACAGCAAATTTGTGTTTAGTGGCTTTCCCTAAGAGATCCTTTTCTGCTTTAATCTGTCTTCTGCCCTTTTCTCTGTGTACTGTATAATTTTTTTTAGATGCTTTAAAGGTGGCATAATCTGCTATTTTGATTTCCATGTGATTGCACATGAAACTTTTTTTCCCCAAGAAACTTGTAGTTTATTGTAATGTGTTTGTGTGAGCAAGTTGTGAGCTTAGTGCACTTCGTTGAGCATCTCCAAACAAGTTGCTCATCATTGAATTTCTGCTTTTTCCTGTAGTTCCAGTCTTTCAGCCAGTACCGCTGTAAAACAGCCAAAAAGTCTGAAGAGGAAATTGATTTCCTTCGTTCCAATCCCAAGATCTGGAATGTCCACAGTGTCCTTAATGTGCTGCACTCTCTGGTCGACAAATCCAACATCAACCGACAGCTGGAGGTCTATACAAGTGGAGGTGAGCTTTGGGTGGTGCCAAACAGCACTGGTGTCTGTGCTGCCTTGCTTTGATTTGACCCAAATTGCTTAACTTTGTTTGGGAGCTGGATCAAACCTGTAATCAGTGGATAGATTGGCTGGGAACTAGTTCTGTTGGCCTTAGGTGAGAAGTACCAGTGATTGCATTTCAGGCAATGCTCCCTTTGTTTTATACAGAAAAATATTGTAAGGCAAGCTTGCTTCCTTGGAGGATGGCATTGTGGTTCCTTTTTTCCCCAGGTGACCCTGAAAGTGTGGCTGGTGAATATGGGCGCCACTCCCTGTACAAGATGCTGGGGTATTTCAGCCTGGTTGGGCTGCTGCGTCTGCACTCTCTGCTAGGAGATTACTACCAAGCCATCAAGGTGCTGGAGAACATCGAGCTCAACAAGAAGGTAATGCAAAATGGTTTAACCCTTCTTTTGCAGCCTTCCAAATGCCTCTGTTCATGCATGCTGGTGAAAAATTGCTGCACCGAATCTTCCAGCTGAGGAACTGTTTGTATCTGCTGTAGTTGTCAGGAGTTTGTGGCTGAGCACAGCTGGAGCTTTGGCATTAAATCAAGCCATATGATAATGCCTGATGCTGTTGCAGCACAATTGCCCGGTTTTTTAGGACGTTTGCTGTGTTGTGCAAAGCAGTGTTGTTACAGAGAATACTGCTGGAACTGCAAGTGGTAGTGCAGTGGTAACTACCTGAACACACCATTCTTACCTTGTCAGTGGCTCTTTCTTGTATTTTTGACTTCTGTTCTCACTGTGTCCGCTCTCATCTAGAGTGTTTTTGCCTTAGAATTGAGTGCTGCTTGCTAATAAAAGTTCAGCTGCAAATGGCCAAGGCTTGGCACAGATCTACATACATGCTGTCTGGCACAGGATGTGGAGTGAAACAGGGGGAAAGGGAACTGAGCAGAGCAGTGTTAGGCACAGAGCAGGAGTCCTCTTCTTGCAGGAAGCTGAAACTGGAAAACATAGGAAATAGGATGATCTAATAAAACAGTGAGGAAGCTGCTGCAGGGATGGGTGGGAGGTGAAGTATCCTGAATTAACCCTCTCGATTCTGTATTTGGGATGGAGTGAAAGCAGGATTGTGGCTAACAAGCAGTTTGGATTGTTTCCCCTCTAACATAGCATGTTACTTCTTCCTTCCCAGAGCATGTACTCCCGGGTGCCCGAGTGCCAGGTGACCACCTATTACTACGTGGGCTTCGCCTACCTTATGATGCGGCGTTACCAGGATGCCATCCGTGTCTTTGCCAACATCCTCCTCTACATCCAGAGGACAAAGAGCATGTTTCAGAGGACAACCTACAAGTATGAGATGGTAAGAGATAGAACAGACTAGACTTCCCAAAAGAAAATGCTGCTGTCTTCTTTCCCATCCTTCGTCTATCACCTCATAGCTTATGTCTAATAGTCCAGCTTTGTTATCCTGGACTTTGCTGGTGGTGGTGACTGGGGATCCTCTGAACCCCTTTGCCATGTGTGACAATATTTTCTCTTAGCTATGTTACTAGTTACTTCGGGTGTTCCCCGTATTATTGTGCCAGGTCCATCTGCACTCTGGCTCTAGGCAATGTTGTTAATGAGTATCAACTGCTGATGATACTCTGGTTGATGCTCCTTCAGACTTAGTTGTGTTTCTAGTCCAGTGCTGCACTCAGGTTGCTGCCGTTGTCAGATATATTTCCATTAGCTGATAATCATTCACAGACAAAGCTCCTTTCTCTTTCTACCTAAGCTATCTTACCTCCTGATTTTGGTGCCTGTTTTACCTGCTGTCTCCTTTTTATCCTTTGGATTAATTCCTAATTCTTTGTTTAGCCAAATCCTACCAGTCTTAATTCCATGACATTTCAAAAAGTTGGTGTGTCTGTTTCAGCCACACAGCTGTCCATTTCATGCTGCCCTCAAATCTTTTTTCTGAGTCTTTTCTTCCCTGACCTCCCTGATAACTGTCCCTTTCCAGGAAATGATTGTTAAACTATCTGCTTTCCCTTCTCTGCATGTTCTTGTACCAGAATAGTCAAACACGCTTCTGGCCCTCCAGGTTCTGCATGGCTCTGGATGCATTTATTCTGCACCTTCCTCTTGTCCAGCCCTCTTTTTTATTTCTAAGAGCCTTGATGTGTCATTCTTCCATTTGCTTTGCCCAGAGGCACTGCTTCTTTGTGCTGTCCCCCTTGAGCATTAGGACCATCAGTACTGTAAAGGATCCTCCTCTGCAAAGTGCAGCTGCCAGCTCCCTCGAGCACCCTAAAGGCTGAGCACACGGTGGTGCTGACAGGGTCTCCTCTCTGTCTCAGATCAACAAGCAGAATGAGCAGATGCACGCGCTGCTGGCCATCGCCCTCACCATGTACCCCATGCGCATAGACGAGAGCATCCACCTGCAGCTGCGCGAGAAGTACGGGGACAAGATGCTGCGCATGCAGAAGGGCGACGCGCAGGTCTACGAGGAGCTCTTCAGCTACGCTTGCCCCAAGTTCCTCTCCCCTGTGGTGCCCAATTATGACAACGTGCACCCCAACTACCACAAGGAGCCCTTCCTGCAGCAGCTCAAGGTCTTCGCTGATGAAGTTCAGCAGCAGGCCCAGCTCTCAACCATCCGTAGCTTCCTCAAGCTCTACACCACCATGCCTGTGGCGAAGCTGGCTGGCTTCTTAGACCTCACAGAGCAGGAGTTCCGTATCCAGCTGCTTGTCTTCAAGCACAAGATGAAGAACCTGGTGTGGACCAGTGGCATATCTGCCCTGGATGGAGAGTTCCAGTCTGCCTCTGAGGTTGACTTCTATATTGACAAGGTTGGTATCTGCCACTTGCTGACTGGGAAATTCTTTCACCCAGGAAATTCTGGAATTGACAGCACCTAGTTTTGTTCCATTCTGTGGGAGACATTCCTTCTTCCTTTGCCATTTATAGAACTTGGCCACCCATGATGAAGTTATAGCCCTGCATAAAAAGAGTGTCAGTGGATGAAGTGTGATGGAATATCACAGGCAGCTTTAGCAGTCAACCTACCTAGAAAACAAACACTTCCCCAGGTCAGAGGGAGCTGCTTGTCAGCGTTCTGGGAGGTGATAACTGAGTGACAGATAGTGCTGTTGTTTGTGTGTCAGGTGGGATTGTCCTTGTAGGTGTACCCCAGATCTCTCCTTTGTTTGACAGAGTGGGGATGTTGCTTGGTCGTGTTAAAGATCTGTTTTGCACTGGAACAGCATTTAGTTGTGGCTGTCTAAGAGGAATCTAAACATGAGGTGTGAGGCTATCACCACCTGTCCTTGGAGCTCCAGCAGCAGGAAGCATAGCAAAGAGTCTTGTAGGACTTTAGTCAAAGCAGTAACCATTAGGTTTCTTGCTAGGAAGGAGACCAGGTTGGCCTGTGTTCTTGGTCCTTATAGCAGACCTCTTCTTGCAAGGTCTCATGCCATGTCTCAGCCCAGCTCTCATGGCATATAGCATGACTGAAAAGAGGGAGGCATGAACTGGGGTTGGAACTGTCAGAGTGCTGCAAGGAAGACAAAAACAGTGTGTGACAATGTGGAAAGTGAATACACCATAAACCCATCCCAGGCAAATGTGTGAGGGAAGGCAGCCCAAGGAGAGCAGGATGGGTGCTGTGTGAGTAGCACAGGTCAGATGTGTGTGATGCTGAACCGTGGCTGGGGTAAAGCACCTTAGATTGATCCTTATGTTTGGCTATTCTTGCTGTCTCCCTGCTAGTAGCACAGTCCTTTTCCTAGTCTCATCCTGTTCTCTTCCCAGGACATGATCCATATTGCAGACACAAAGGTCGCTCGGCGCTACGGAGACTTCTTCATCCGCCAGATCCACAAGTTTGAGGAGGTGAGGCCTGGGTAGGAGAGCTGTGTAGCTCTGCAGGAAACATGGGGCAATCATTGGGCTGTGCAGGCCCTTGAGGGTCCACACTTGTGCGAGACAGCTGTGTAATTCCATGCTGGACTTAGCCTGGCTCTTCAAGGCACTGGGCCAAGGCAGGTGTTCTAAGCAGCAGCTGCTGGCTTTTGAGGAATGGTATGTTTTTGTGAGAAGTGCTCAGTTGAACCACAGTGGAAAAGGAGGAGAGTTTTACTGTCCAGGGATGCTGATTCCATTGTCCCTAGATAAATGTGGTGTCCCCATCAGTAACACAACCAAAATCATATCTCTAACTTCATAACTATGACTCTAGAAAATGGCATCAGAGATTTCTGGAACATAGATGGCTTCAGCATTGAGCTTGGCCAGGAGGTGACATTCTGTCACTGCTCCACTCTCTCCCAATGAAGGTTATTCTGCACTGGAAGCTCGGAGCAAGATCCCAGGATTTGGGGTCTTAATACAGGGTTGTGGTACTGCTGCTACAAATTTGCATCCTCTCTTCTCCACACATCTTCCTCTGCTGTCTTGGAGAGGAGAGAGTTCTACTTACTCCCCCTCTACTTGACACAATGTATTTGCTCGAGACCTCTCACATTAGGGAGTTTGGAGAGGAAGGAGTTAAGAAGCCTTGGATAAAGTCTGCTGAGGGGACAGCAGTGTGTATCAATCACTGTGTATTTTTCTGACCTTGCTTTCTCTAATTCCAGCTGAACCGAACATTGAAGAAGATGGGCCAGAGACCCTAATGTGGATGCAGTGCAGGCCTGGGCAGACATGTGGGTGGGAGAGATTATTCTCTCTGTTGAGGGAGGGGATCTCAGGATTCTGGCATTTCTGGAATCTCCTGTGACTCAGAAGGTATTTTGTATTTAAATATGCAGACTTGTTTGGCTCAAACTATCCTGTGAAGGACAAGACATCTAATAAATTAGTGAAATTTTCCTGATGAGCGTTTGTACTTATTTATTTTTCCTCTGTGGATGCATATAACAGCATCTGGAGATATGGGCAGCTGCTGTTGGCTTGTGTTCTCATTGATCCATGTTGTTGCAGGTAACAATGGGGAGCAGATCTGTTTAGGTGCTCTGTACATACACCGTGCACAGCAAATGGGGAAAGCTGCAGAACTGATTGACAGGAAGAAAATGAGCTGGTCCACAGTGTCTTCACAGGATATGGAAAGAGATACAAGCTAATACTATAGCTTTTAGCTTTTGCCCCATGCATTGAATAGACCTCAGTTGTAGTTACGTATTTAGAAGGTTGCATTTTTGCCTTTCCTCCCCTCTCTTTTATTTTAGTTGCTATGGAGTAGAAGTGCTCCAAAGTGGATTGTCTTGTTTTTAGAGGAGAGGAGAGAATTTTTGTAAACATTGAACCAATAACTGGTTGTCTGATGAAATGTCCTTGCTGGAGGTTGTGTTTTATTTCAGCAGAAGTGATGCCCAGGACCTGGCCCTTAATTTGAGTTTAGTTTCTCTGGAAAACTCTCTGAGGGCATTCAATTTATTAAAACCCTTTAAATGCAAATTTTCCATGCTCTCCAGCCACAAATTCGTAGTACCTTGAAAAAGGGGGAAAAAAAAGTTGAAAATTAGTAACATAAGGGGGAATCAAGGACCTGCAAGTATTGAGGAAGAGAATGCAAAGAATGAATTGCATCCCTCCACACCCTCTCTCCCTTTTGCCATCTTTAAATAGTTTGATGTTTGAGTGGTAGAAACAGGTGCAAGAGGAAAATCTGCATGTGTAATAGAAAGCTAGACAAAGCGTGTTTCAGATACACCATCTGCCTCTTTGTACCTCTCCCTCTCATTCCTTTCCACTGAGAGAGGGGTCCTAGCACTCCAGTTTGGCTCTGTGAGTGATCCTGTTTAAATGAAAGGAATAATTAGCCTTTGTTGGATTATATTCTGTGTTTGAATGAGTGTCAGGTTTCCAGTGTCCTAGATACTGCTCAAAAGTAAACTTTGTTTCCCATCACAAAGTCAAGTAACTCAGCTGGGCAGGGTACAGGTAACAGTGAAATTAAACGGGCAATTCCTGTTGGCCTTCTAGCTGTTGGTGTTATGGATGCTGGGAGCTCACTGTCTCCAGTTCTGGAGGATTTGAGGCAGCCATATCATTAAGAAATTAAAGGACTGAGATGCCACTGCATTGCAGCAGCCCGTGGGGAGCTGTGTTTATATCAAGCAGAATCTGCTTCTTTTTGATTTTAGGGCTGGCACTTTTCCTTCTGTGTTTATGCCAACAGCAGCACAGTAAGCATAGCTGTCAACAGCAGCTGCCCTACTTTCTTACTATTCAAAGCCTAAAGCTTCCCCTGGAACGTGCTCAGGTGGATGTGATACACAACATGAGAACCCTGGCAGGTACCTCCATGATGAATTCTAGTTTATAGTATAGCAAAGGAATCCAGTGTGTTACTGGGATTTTAATATCTGGTTGGCATGTCGGAATTACAGATTTTTAATGCATATCTGTATCATCTGAAACACTCCAGTGGTTACAGGCTGTTTTCAGCTCTGTGAATGTGCTGCTGCTTTGTTTCCATCTGCCAGAGCAGCTTCCAAAGGATGCACAGAGGCCATCCCCTGATCTCCCTGGCTCCACGCCTTCTCTGAGGGACTGCTGGAGGTTAACTGAGCAGGACTGGCCCTTGGTGGAACAAAGCCAGGAGGAGCTTGCAGCTCTCACTGGGTGGAAAGATGGGCTCAGCGAGCTGCGGTGCCTGGCACTGCTTGAAGCCGGAGGAATGCAGGGTGTTCAGCAGCCTCAACAGAGCCCCGCTGGTGCTGGGAAGGCGCTCAGGAGGGAGGTGGGGGTGGCTACAGCTCGAGCTCGCCTGCTGCGGCCGAGTTTGGTGAGTGGAGGTGGTTCTGGACAAAATGGTTTTGTCAGAGGGAACCACGGTACAGGGTCATGTATGTCCCTGACCTAGAGTTGTGAAGGGGCTAAGTAATTATGGAACCTGGAAAAGTCAAAAAAACCTCCGTCATCCTACTGTCCCTTAGGATACAGCCGGAAGACGCTCTCAGGCAGATCTGGGGGATGCTGAGTAGCCAGCTCAGTCATTACTGTGCCGACACAATGTTTCATTTCCTTTTTTGCTACAGAGTAGTTTTTCTTGTGATTTACACTGCGGTTTATCGTGGGCGCTGAGTGGGGAGATTGTAAAAACCAGTCAGATAATTTATTTTTCACTTGTTACAGTTCTGGGACTGTAGAATGATAGAATGTAATAGTGGAGTAGAAGAAAGGGTGCTACTCTTGGAATCTGAGTGAAGGAAGGAGTGTACATACAAAATAACTGCAGAGAATGAACTTTTAAAGTATTTGGAACTGGCAGCAGTAAGCTCAACATCAGTGTGATGGTTTGGACTTCCACAGAGGTAGCTGTTGAGGGTGGAAAGAATGCTAAGCCCAATAAAGTAGCCTTTAATAGTGTGCTTCCCCCTGCTTGTCAAACCATCCCCCGAGTGTGCACAGCAGCTCTCGTGACAATCCATCGCCTCGATGCTGTGGTTCCTGAGATTGTATCGCACTCTTCCTCCGCTTCTTCCAGGGCTTCCTGTGAAGCGCTGCCTGTGACTCCAAGTGTCTTGATCTTCAAAGCTCCCCTTGGCCCCGAGCCTACCCTGGGAGCCACCTACGTCCCAGATGTACTCCCCTGCCACGGCTTATGCCCCTAGGACTGCTGAGAATTCCTTCTGCCTGGAGCAGCTTCTGTCTAAGCCCGAGAGGGATCCAGAAATCAGTTTTTAATCTGGTTTAATTTAAATTGCATCCGGGCCCAACTCTTTCCTGGAGGTGGGAGAGGGTGCTCTCCCCAGCACGCCTCCCCGCTCCCCGGGAGGCGCCGAGCGCGGGCCCGGGAGCTTCCGCGGCGGCTCCGGGCCCCGCCCCGCGCCCCGCCCCGGGAGGCCCCGCCCGGCCCGGCTGGCGGCGGCGGCGGCGCTGGGAGCGGCCGCCCCGATGTCGGGTCCGCGGGGCGCCCTGCAAGCCTGGTGCCGCCGGCAGTGCGAGGGCTACCGCGGCGTGGAGATCCGCGACCTCAGCACCTCGTTCCGCGACGGACTGGCCTTCTGCGCCATCCTGCACCGCCACCGGCCCGACCTCCTGTGAGTGCAGGCCGCGCCGTGCCCGCCGCTCGCACGGGGCGCCGCGGGGCCCCGGCTGCCGCCCGCGGGCGCTGCTGGCAAAGGAGCGGGGCCGCGGAGGTTTGGGGCGCGGGACGCTGGGACCCCCTTTCTGGAGGGCTTGGGCTGCCTGTGCCCAGCGGCGATCACGGGGGGCTCACAGGGGTTTGGCGGGGATGGAGGCGCCGTGGGCTCCAGGCTGGCTGGCAGGGAAGCTCCATGAGCATGGGCATGAGGGGCTCAGAGAGCAGATGTGTCTCTGTTGTGCTGCTGTGCTGGTAGGGGATGCGCTGAAGAAGATGCTGTTGACAAGTAGTTGGGTACTGGGAATGAAGGGTTCCATATTCCCAGGCACTGGTCAAAGCCAGGTTGTATGGGGCTCTGAGCAACTTGGTCTAGTGGAAGGTTTCCCTGCTCACGGCGGCAGGGTTGGAACCAGATGCTCCTTCAGGTCCCTTCCAAGCCAAACCGTTCTATCACTCTGTGTTTCAGCAAACGACGTTCTGATCTGGTCCTGCAGACCTGTCAAGGTCAGGGTTAGCAGAAGTCCTGTGATTTAAGGCTGGTGAGAGCATGGAGGTGGACTAGGTCCATTCACCCAAATGGGAGCAGTGCCTACCAGAGAAGAGATGGTGTTGGTGTCTGGGTGTGGGGGTGTTTTGCCTGAGCAAAATGTGAGCTTTCACACTTCAGGAGGGCCAAAGGCCTGTCCTGCACAGGGACATTCCCAGCAGACAGAGGCAGCCACTCTGAAATGTGTAGAGGACTGGGCCAGGGTGCTGCTTGCATTTGCTTCTACCTTGTTTTCTCTGGATGTCACAGTGAAAGCAGGATGTAGCAAATGCCAGTAGGAGTATTGAGCCTCTCTAGCTTCCCCCAGCTTGGGTGTCTCTGGGGGGGAGTGTGAGTTTCGGGAGGCAGACAGTGAATTTGGGATTGCTTGGGGGCACCATGTCAGGCTGGAGAAACTGGCTGAGCCGCTGGAAGGAATCTGCCCCGACCTGCTGCTGTAACCCTGTGTGCCCCGGCGGTGCTGGGAATCCTGCGCCCATCTGCTCTAATCCTTGGTAGCCCTTGCAGGGCAGGTAGGCATCGCCCCACCTCGCTGTGCCTCCGGCGGGCACGCGCTCCTTTGCCTGCCGCTGAAGCTGGCAAGGGTGACGCGTCCCCTGTCACGTTCTGCTCTGGGACTGGTGATTCTTCCTCTAAAATGCTTGCTCATATTGACCAAGTTGTCTTTCCTGAGCTGGCCTCAGAAAGGCCTTTTGCCATGACAGCAACCTCTGCCAGGCAGAGGGGTTGACTGTGACTCCACTGTGAAGCTGCGGTGTCCGTGAGTGGGTGAAGCAAATTGGTGTCCTTACAAGCTGAAGCCGAGCAGGTAGGCTGGAAACGGAGCTGCTGCCTGCTGTGTTTCAGGTGGTTGCCCCAAAACCCTCAGCATGGTGTTCTGGAATGACTGAGAGCCAAGACGTTCGGTGTCTTTGCATCACTCTGGCTCTTGAAGGAGTTGTGTGGTTTTGTGTCCTGCAGCTCTTGGATGGTATGGCTCGTTCTGACTAGCTAGAATGGAGCCTCTGACAAGGCTGACCAGTGACAAGGTTGCTGGTGGGAAGAGGCAAACTTGCAATTATTTTTTTTGTAAGTGGCACAGTAACTAGGAACTGAAAAGCAGAGGTTCAGTAAAAGCTTATGATAAACACCACTAAAACCACCTGATGGTTTCCCATTAACTGCATTTACCATCCTATTAAAGCAGAGGCTGCTGCTCTTAAGTTGTCAGTGTGCTTAAATCTGCTCCTGGCAGATGTCCTAACTACATGCTTCACAGGTCCTGTGCACGAGCTGCATTGCAGAGACAAAGCCCAGGGCCTTACAAGGACATGGCATGTTGCAGAAGGATTTTCAGACAGCCGTCAGGAGAGTAGCATCTTTTCATCTGATTCCAGCTTCTTCAGCCTGTCCCGATTTGGAAGTGGGAAGATTGGATCAGAGGCAGTAAATCTCCTGACAGCAGAGGAAAAGTGGTTGCCCTTCTTTTCTTCTAAAGTGCTTTCAGTCAGCCCAGTAATGGGACTTGGCAGGCATCTGCGAGTGCGTTTCTGACCTCGTGTGGTTTTCTTTTGTGCGGGGCTCCCCTGGCCCGCAGGAGACAGCTGCACTGCTCCCCGAAGGCTGGAGTTCCTCTGCATGCAGCTGCTTCCCTGCTTCCTGCTGGCTTCCCCTGGGACTGCAGAGGGGAGGAATGGGCACATCCATAGGAGAGCTGAGCCAAAGCTCTTCTCTACCTGTGTGACAGCTCTGCCACCCTGATCCCCTGGGCAATGCTGCTGTGGTGGCTGTCAGACTGTCCCGGTTTTCTGACCTTGCCTGGATGCACCCCTGTTGTGCTACTGTGCTGGGAGGGGACTCACTGAGGAAGAGGATGTCGTGAAAGACCATGTGGGTAAGTGAGAATGAGGACAGTTTTCCACCTGACCCCTGATTTGAACACAATCACCATGGAACAAGGCAAATGGCGTCAGAGGGATGCTGGCCTGGAGAGCTTTGGAGCAGCTCCCGCAGAGCTCTTGGAAACACTACAGTTTTGGGCTTTTTGAAAGAAGTAGACTGGAATTCCTCAGTGTCTACTGAATCCAGCTAAAGGTGTCTTGAAGTGACCAGCAAGAGCAAGGTGCATACCTGTAGGACCTGTGTGTTGAACCATGCAGATGAAAATCCCTGACTCTGCTGTTGTAGGCACTTCACTTGGCTTTGTAGCCTCGCTGTCCCAGTCAGGCAAATGGGAAACTGGGATTTAGCCTCTGAATGTGCTGCTGGCTGTGTGATCTGGAGATGAGACATTTAATCTCTTCTCTTCCCTTTTCAGTTAAGCTGGCAACATCCAGACCAACTTGACAGTGGACTGTAGGGATTAATGAGTTTGTTTGCTCAGTGCTCTAGAAATCTGAAGCATGAAATCAGTATTTACAAGACGTTTGCTACAGCTTAGTGAAGCAAAGAGCATCTTTCAGCATGCCAAGCTGTACAGCCTCCCTGCCGCTCAGGGAAGAATCTTGGCATTCAGGGGTGAGAGAAGAATAAAGGAGTATGGCACATGTCTTTGAAGTGCTGGGAGAAATGGAGGCTTGAGTAAAACAGGAGATGAGAGCTGTTTTAGAAACGCTGTTTTGTGTCCCTAGAGCCGTGGGTTTGGTTACAGGCAGGATCACAAATCTTGTTTGTTCCTTCCCATGTACAGCCTGCATTTCCCTGACAAGACCTGGAAAGCTGAATGGCTTATTATGTGGCACTGCCTTAAAGTGCTCATGATTTATATTTGAGGAATCCAGGAATTTGCTCTGGTTTTAGCTGCACGGCACACCCTTCCCCCTTCCCTGGATTTGCTGTGCTCCCTGGCAGCTGCCCTAAACCCTGGAGTGCTTAGTGGCTGTGCATGTATCTAATTAGGTAAGTGCTTGGGATATTATTTGCATAGAAATATTACTCCAGGATATGGTACAACACTGGGGTTTGCTGAGTCAAGACAGTTGTTCAGCTGGGATGGCCAGAGTCTTGCCTGTTCTTACATCCAATCCCTTTGATGGATATGTTGGCAGGAGAGAAGCCTGAGCAGGACTGGATGAAAGACTGCTGAGATCAGGGCAAGGAAATAATGTGACATGCAGCCACATGTCACAGAACTGTGAGATGGCAAGTTCTGGGCTCTCTGCAGAGGAAACAGTTTATAGAGGTGAAAGGGGTGTGTCTGGAGTGACTTTTCCCCGTGCCTGAGAGGCCATGCTCCTTGCACATTGGTATTGGGAGCTTGCCTGGAGCCACAGGGATGGCACGTGACCAAATGGCATATGGGAGTGCTCATGTCAGGAGCAATACAGGTCAGTGTGGTCCTGCTTGGCCTATCAGAGAGGGAGCTGGAAAATGCAGTGGAGAGGAACTGAATAAACTGATCCCTGGGGCCTTGTGCTGATGGACTTCAGCGTCTTGGGTAAAGCTGAGGCTGCAATCCTACATTAGTGGAAAAGAATCTTCTATTCCCTTGCCGCTTGGTAACCCCTTGATGCCTCTTGAGCTTCACATCCTCTCTGCTGGCATCTGCTGTTTCTAATGGGGTTCCCTTGGTGTATTAAAACAGCTTTGGTTCACTGGGGCAGAGTGGAATGGACATGATCGTTCATCTGTCAGAAAATTCTCTCCCAGCCCAGCCCAGCAAGGAGTCTTTGAGCTTCCAGCTACACCACTCCCATATCCTGAAAGTGAAGGCATTCAAAATGAAGGTCATGAATGTTTAGAGGGCAGTTGATATATAACTTTGCTGTCATTACTTCTCCTGTGTTCCAAGTTGGCATTTTCTTTAAAAGGGAAAAAAAAGGTACTGCAAGGTTAAAGGACTTCTCTTGGCAAAAACAAAACAAAACTTTCAGAAAAAACATTTCCCAGTGGAGACCAGTTATAATTATAAAAATGGCAGTGGTTTTGACATTAAAGCATAGGCTGCAGCTGGAGCCTTTGCTCACCAGCATGTAGAGAAGGAGAAGTTGTGGTATTTTGGGCAGTCTGAGCACTGTGCATGTATTCACATGAGCTTTCAGGAAGGTAACAGAGCTGAACATCCAGCCCACCTTTCCATGTGTCTGCTGCATTTGCTCCTGCAGCAGTGAGAGTCTGTGAGGAAACGGCACCGGCAGCCTTTTGAACGGAGGAAGTGTGATTTTATGGTGGTGTAGGCAGCCGGGATAACCTTCCTGAGCTCGTCACAGACTTCCTCTGCAGCTTTGGGAAGGCTGGTGTGGGGCTTTGGGAAGGGGCTGGCTGCCCTGCCATGTGGTGCCGGGACGGGTTGTGTTGGTGTTACAGGAAAAGGCAATAAAATCCAGAGGGGGATGGAGGAAGAAGGTGCCTGTAGCCCCTCTGCAGGTGCGTTGTGCCACCTCACCTGGATCCTCCATGCCACCTTCGGGGTGGGGAATGCATTCCCCCCTCTAGTCTGAATTGTCCTTCTGTGTTACCTCCCAAGCTTTGGCACCTCTCTGTGGTCCATTGGGCTTTGTTGGCCCTAAACCTCTCTGGACTGTGTCCTCCCATGAATCCAACTAGCAGGTACACCAGGCTGCTGCATGGGGCTTCTTTTTTTTTTTTTTGTAACAAAGCTGAGATCTTGGCAGGAAGGAGCTGTAAAAGCAGTGCAGCTTGATGCTGTTTTCACACATTATACCCACGCAAAAGGCATAACTAACTCCTTCCTGCATTTCTCCCCCTCCTTTGAAAGCCTGCAGACTGCTTTAACTTTCTGCCCTCTGCTTCCCTGGTGAAGGCAGCTAATCAGTCCCTGTGGCCAGGTTGAACACCCAAAAGGCTCCAGGGGAACAAGTGAAATGGATTGGAACAAATGAATTCCCTGGTTGGAGACTGCTGGGATTCCTCTGTGTGCCCTGAGCACCTTGCATTCAGCTCCAAGGGCTACAGCTGAGGACAGTTTGCTGTACACTCTGAATTTTTGGGGGAAAGCAAGGACAGAAGTACAGTTTAAGATCTTCTATGTCACCCCAAATTCCTTGAGGTGGTACAGGGAGGTTTGTCTAAGGACCCTCATAGAGCCACCTGTATCTGTCCCTTCTTTCTCTTGAGGTAAGGGATCTGTATCCCCATCCTCCACTGTTGTGCCAGTGGCCTTGGAAAAGCAAGTTTGGGATCATGTCATGCACTCTTTGGTGCAGCCATGTGTGGTGCTAATTGAAACATGGCCCTGGTATTTCTGCAGCCTTTAATCTCAAGGGCAGAAGGAGTAATGAGAGACAAGGATGACATTTTAATTTCCTAGTCACCACCCATTTGAGACTCACTTTCTTTTTTTAATTGTAATATCCCTTTGGTTTCCTTGTCCCGTTACAACCTGGAATCTGTTTGCCAAGGTTTTGTTTATCTAGGATCTTATGTGTTGAGTTGTTGTAAGGTTGACTGTCCTGGGAATCTACATGTGATGGCATAGGGACACTTTTTCTCTGCACTTCATGTGGCTGTTTTTTGTTTCTCATTTCAGAGACTTTGATTCTCTCTCCAAGGATGACGTCTATGAGAATAATCGCTTGGTAAGTCCCTGATCTGCAGTGCACAGAAGGAAGAAGTGATGTGAGAATGACTTGATGGAGGTCACGTAGTGTGTGAGGAATTTGTGACAGTGCTGAGGGTGTAAGAAGAATCTGTTTGTAAGTAACAGTCAGGAGCTTCTCTGGAAACAAGGGAATCTGAAACATCAGCTTCCAGCCTGGTTATCCTAACAGTTGCCAAGACAACATCTCAGGTGAAGATTTAAGTGGTGCAACGTTTTCTTAACTTTGGTTGTTCTGGATTTGCAGGCAATGGAAGCAGGAAGCTAGTTTTACTTCAGGCATCAGCAGAGAGGAAGGTCATGCTAGACCCTGGTCTGCAATGTTCCCTTCCTGCTTGGAACAGCTGGAGCCAGTAGCTGAAGAAGGCATGTGGAATGGGGAGGTGCCCAACCCCAGGGGTTAGTGGTAGGACAGAGCAGCAATAGCCCTGGTATTTTTAAATGAGAGAAAGACCTAATTGCTGCAGGATCCATCAGATAGTCTGTGGAAAGGCACAGCCCATCACCTTCCAAAGATTAGTTATGCTACATACAAATATCTTAAGGGCAGATGTTGAGGATGAGGCCGGAGTCTTCAGTGGTGCACAGCAGCTGGAGAAGGGGCAACAGGTACAAACTGAATTACAGGAATTCCTCAGCTGAATATAAGGAAAACCATTTTTTACTGTGAGGGTGACAGGGCACTGGACTAGGCTGTCCAGAGAGGAAGTAGAGTCTCTTGCTCTTGGGGATATTTGAACCCCAACTGGATGTGATTTTGTGTCACTTGCTTTAGGTGAACCTGCTTTAGCAGGGGTATGGACTAGATGATGTCTGAGATTTCTTTCAACTCCAATCATTCTGTTATTCTGTGATTTGGGATTTACAGGATCAGGGGTGTCCAGCTGTGTCCTACACCAGTTGGCCTCTTTCAGTCATTAGCAGCTTTTTCCATTCAAGACCCACACAATGGGTGTCTTGTCGTATTAGGGACTTCTCAGGTGGGGTCTCTCTTCACTCCTTGTTGCTTGTAGCCTTGTGTTAAGTAAGACTCAGTCCAGACAACTGGCTTAAAGCCAGGCTCAGCAGAGCAGGATGTCCACGGGGGGAACTTTTATACCCCTAGTTACCACAAATATCCATTTTCTTTTGTTTCTCCATTCCTTTCCTTTGTATCTCACACCCTGCACAGCACCTCGTGCCCCAAACACTAGGCACCTTTACCCACACTCAGTACCTTTACCTCTGCACCTGTACCTCACCATTCAGTGCACAAACCACTCTCATCTCCTCCTGGCTTACTTCTCTTCAGTCTCTGCTATAATCTTGCACCCCTGTCCATGGGAGATCAATGTGGCTATGCTGCCCTTGGCTCAGCAGAGGCATGACCAGTGTAGACACAGTAACCCACACACACTGCTAAGTGGGAAACTCTCAACGAGCTTTTTTTCTCCTCCATTCCTTCCTTTTGGGTAGCCATATATGCAGTTGGAGGAGATGGGTGCTTCTTATCACAGTGTCCTTGTTTCTGCTTGCTGAGACACAGAAAAGTACTGAAAGTACTGGCTTGTGCATGGCAGGATGCTGGATGTTGAGCTGAGATGGCTGTGTTGATTCTGGGAGGGGAAGGTGTGGCACCGCAGAACATGAAAGGATGAGAAGTCGCTGTTTCTGTGGGGTGAGCATTTGGGGTGGCTGGGGACAGTGCCCAGTAGAGCCCAGTGTCACTGGAAGTATCTGCCAGCCCTTGGCCATTCGTGATGTCAACTAAGACTCTGCCAGGCTCTTGTGAGGCCACTGTTGGTTGAGCTGAAAAAACACTGGGTTTTTTCAGTGAAAACTGGAAGGGAACCTTGCTTCTGTTGCTACTTTTTTTAGTCAAGCAGCATGTCTGGAAGCCTCTGTCCATAAGGGATGCCATAGGCTCATTATTTGTCTTTCCTGGGGTCCTTCCAATTTGATATTCCTGTTATTTTTTATGAAGCATCAGTTTTCTTTCCTTAATGCCTCTGTGTTGTTCCTGCAGGCCTTTGAGTTGGCAGAGCGGGAGCTGGGCATCCCAGCCCTGCTAGATCCCAATGATATGGTCTCCATGAAAGTCCCTGACTGCCTCAGCATCATGACTTACGTGTCTCAGTACTACAACCATTTCAACAACCCCAGCCAAGGTGAGTGTCCTCCCACCCCTCAGGCTTCCAGTGTGCCCTTGTTTGAGTACAGAAAACCGAGCAGCACCTTGTGCTTCCTCCTTCCTGTGGCAACTGGGAGCTTTGTTTGTGGGGAAGGGGAGAGGAACAGGTAGTACCTGCCTCTCCTGCATCTTGCTGGTGCCCCTGCAGAAGGCCTGGAAGAGAGTGTGCATTGGGGTGAGGTTTCACAAGAGGTGTGAGGTGATGTAACAGCTCAGGCTGTGGAAAAAGAAACGCCTTTCTCCTCCCTCTGTGCTGCATTCCTGCCAACGTGGGTTGGGCCACCACCCCTGGTGCTCATCAGAACCCTTTGTGATCTGCTCTAACCCACTGAAACAGGAGAAAGCTAGATAGGAGCCCATCTACCACAGCTAATTTTTATCACATGGGTACATGTAAAGTGACTGGAGGACAGAGGGAGTGGAGCCAGGGTGGAATGTTTCAAATCAGCTCATCTGCCCCTACAAATGCAGCCTGAGCTGGGTGCTCTCAGACAATTCTTCCTGGGCATCCTTTGGCTGGGTGGAGATGAGAGCTCCAGGTCTCCTCTGTTTCAGTCTGTAGCCACAACATCAGATAAATCTCTTCCACTTGTATATGCTTCTCCAGGGATGCTGATCTCCTAGACAAGGAATCCTGCTGGGGACTGGTGTGTGAGTTCCAGCCCTGACAGCAAGAGATGCTTCACAGACCTGCTGACAGCCTGGAAGCCCTGGGGCCCAGTGGGTCACAACAATACCTCAGCAGCTACCCCAACTGCTCTGGGCTTTAAGTGTTGCTTAGGCAGTCAATTACAAGGAAGCCAAGTAGCACATGATGAGTAAATGAAATCACAGTGGGAGGCTGGTATCCCTGGGCCACAGAAGGGGATCCGCAGCAGGCCAGGCTCTCCGGCAGCCTGACAGCTGACCCATTATTAGATTGTGTTTGTCTCTTCCACCTAAAATAAGCACTGAAGTTTTGGGAGTGGCAAGTCTCATCCTATGTCACAAGGCTGGATGATTTTATTTTTTTTCCCCTCCCCTTCCCGCACATGGGTGGTGTGAGTCACCACTGCTCTCCATGCCTGATCCTCCTTCCCTCTTGCCTCCAGCCAGCGTCCCTCCGCCTATGAAGCGACCAACTGCTGCCTCCTCTCCTCCTCTGCTGTCCCACAAGACGCCCGTGGCTGCAGTTGAGAGTCCTTCAGCACCACAGGTACCTAATTTCTTGATTCAAAGACAGCCTGAGGCAGTGGTAACTCCTGCACTGTGGGTGAGGAGATAGAAAAAAGCCTGTCACAGAGCCGTGGATCTCTGCAGGGGCCTGCCTGTGTATTTTGGGAGTGAAGGGTGTTTGGGATTTTGTTTCCTTGTGGGATTCAGCTGAGAGTGATTCTTCTCTATTAGTCTGTGGACTGTAATTTGTCCATGGCAGGCAAGAGGTTGGGCAAATTGGTGCTGGATGGTTCCTTGAACCACCCAGGGTACAAACATCCTCCTTCCCACGTGGGGATAACCCTGTAGATGAGGGAAGAGCAGGAATCTAGGGCTAGAAGGCCACAAAATATACCTTTTATTTCAGATTTTAGCAGTTGTCTGGGATGGGACCTTTTTCAATGTTTTACAGGACCCTGGTGCATGGGGTATAGATTAGTCCCTTCCACAGCCCTTCAGCTGTAGATAGGGCCAAGGCACCTTTTGGAGTGGCCTCTTCTAATTTGGGAAGAGGCAGCCTGCCTGTGCCTGGGCTTGAGGGCAGCTGTTCTGTGCATTGTCAGCCCCTGAGGTCAGCCCCTGAGCTGTGCCACGAGTCCTTGCACAGGGAGCAGCTGCTCTGGAGAATGCGTGGTGTGGGGAGCAGCTCGTGGACCCCACCCTGAGCTGCCTGTGCGTTGTGTCCCAGGATGACGCCCCCTCGGAGCCCTCGGAGCGGTCACAGCGCAGCACGCTCAGCAGCACCTGCGCAGCCTGCCAGCAGCACGTCCACCTGGTGCAGCGCTACCTGGCCGAGGGCAAGCTCTACCACCGCCAGTGCTTCAGGTATGTCATGGCCAGGCCTGGTGGGGCAGCCTCTCTCCTCGGCACAGGGGGGTCTGTGTCCTGCTGCACCTCATCTTTGAGTGTCTGCGTCCCTGGGCAACATGGAACATGAACAGCAGTGCTTGAAATGAGAGTGAAGATGTTCCATTTGCCTGCCAGCCCCCTGCCCCAGAGGTCTGACTAGCCCCTTGGGTCCCTGTGCTCCATTCCTATCCTGCTCCCTGCCTTCCTTTCTGACTTGTGCTTTCCCACTTCACTTCCTTGGAATCCCAGCCTCTTGAGCTTCTTCTACCTCCATAAAAAAGGATGCTCTGCTTCTTTACCACCTGCCTACCCAGGACCACCCCCCTTCACCTTCCACTGAGGTCTGAGCCATGACATCATCCTACAGACCTCCTTCCACCTACACTCCACATCCTCAACTGGATATACAGGCTTCCATGCTGTCTGGGTGGTGTTGAGCTCCCAGGGAGCATGTGTAGAGCTACAGACTTAACAAACTGAGGAATGAGGGTTTACACGTCAGCAGCTCTGTGGTTACTCCCTGAATGCAGGTCCTTACCTGCAGCACCTGAAAAATCATTTCACTTTGCTCTCCCTGCTGTGATGATGAAGAAATGAGATCTGTCCCATGGGCCACAGGACAAGGGTTGGTATCTGAGGACAGAAACATTAAGCTGGGAAGATGTGGGAGGCCTCATTCGCCTGCCTAAGCCAGTTGGGGATGTGCTGTAGAAAAAGTGTCACAGGAGAGGAGCTGAGCTGGGGCCCATCAGGCTTCCCATCTGCAGCTGGGACAAAAGCAGGAGTTTGTGGAGTGCAGGTGCAACATTCCCTCTGTCCTCATGGGACAGGAATAGGAGAGGTGCCGTGTCTGCTGTGGCAGAGCTTGTGGCCCCTTAGACTGAGCAGGGAGATCACTGTAATTTTGTCCCATATATTTTGCCTCCTGATTATTTTCTTGTCTATTTTGTGTTTTGTTTTGTTTTTCTCTATGCTGATTCACGGACAGTATTTGGTCAGAAATGTCCTGTGGCAGTGGTTCCCATGGGCTGATGGAAATAAACCCAAAGCAAACCACTTTCTCCCCTTGTCTGAGTTTTCCACCTCATTTCATCATACCCCTTCTCTAGAGTCCCTGTGTCCTCACACTTCTGCTCTCCATTTCAAAGGAAATCCTGGTCAACTGGATGCCCAGAGCAGAATTCCTTGCCAAAATTATCTGCTGGCACACAGGGCAGCCAGCTGCTGCAAGCACCAGGTATTCAGACAAGAAGGAACAAGCTTGGTTTTCATGGGATCAGCCCCTTGCCTTTGGCTGTCTTTCATGTATGCTATCCACCTCCCTTCCCAGGTGGAGAAGGACTGACTTGGTTGCCAGTGCTTTGTATCACGCTTGCGCCTGGAGGGCTTCATTAGGAAGCATTCAGAGGCTCAGTGGGGGAAGAGTGGATGATCCAAGGAGATGTGGCAGACAGTAAAGGACAGGGAAACTATTAGCCCAATTTCAGCAGGCAAGGCAGAGTGTAAGAATGGCCCGGCTGCAAATGCTTTGGCCCAGCTGGATGCCATGGTCAGCATTACTGAGGCTGAGCGTGAGACCAGGCCAGGCTTGTGTGTTCCTTCTCCTGAATACTCTGGAAGCCTCCAATGCAGTAATTTCCCGAGTTGAAATTGATGTAATTTTATTTAATAATCAGCATTAGGGAGCAGTTGTTTTGCAAACAAATGTATCAGACACTTCTTTAACATGCCAGGACCCTTGGCCCCCACAAGGCCGCCAGTAGCCTCCCTGTGCCAGTTCTGAACCAGTTGCTCCCTAATTCCAGTTGATATTCACTGATTCATGTCTGTGAATGGTTGATCCCTCTCCCCGTTCCAAGTGTGGAAACCATATCCCAATACCAATTGTTGCCCTTCCACATCTATTAAATGCTTTCTGAGATGAAGGAAGAACCCAAATGCATGCAATATTTGAGTTGTGAGCTTGCCATGGGTTCCTACAGTGACCCAGTTACATTTCTCTACTTCTTTTCTTTTCCAAATGACTTCCCCAAGGGTACTCTAGGATTTAATAGCAGGGGTAAGAACAACTCTGTGTCCCTACAAGGTTCTTCCAGGTGTGTTGCCTTCTGTGAAAGGCAGGATGGCATCCCCCATCTCATGGTGCTCTCTCTTCTCATTGGCAGGTGTAAAGAATGCTCCAGCACACTGCTCCCAGGATCGTACAAGCCTGGGTCAGAGGCAGGGACTTTTGTCTGCATGCAGCACCGTGGTAAATTGGCCGTGAGCGGGAAGGCAGAGAGGAGGCCCAGCCCAGACCGACAGTCACCAGAGCTAAGAACTGAGTCTGAGGCTGACAGCATGGGAGAGAACGCCCTCCAGGCAGCAGCAGAGGTGGGGAAGGGTGATGGTGACTCCCAGGAGAGTGCGGCAGAGACCCCTACGCCTGCAGAGGGCCCTGCTGGCCCAGCAGAGAAGGACAGCACAGCCAGCAAAGCAGAGACACCCACACCCCCTGCTCAAGCTGGCAGTGGGGCACCTGTCTCCCAAACTCCCCCTAGGCCTCCAGTCCCCAGCAAGCCTGCAGGGCTCACCCAGGACAAAGCCAGCACGTTGGATGGACGGCTCAGAGACTCACGTCCCACCCCAGCTCCAAGGAAGGCCACCGATGTGTCTGCCCTCTCCCCTCCATCCTCCCACCCTGTCCCCCGGCCCAGGTCCACTCTGCAGGGCGAGGGCAGCGAGTGTGGGCCTGGCATGGTGAACGGTAAGAGGGCACTGTGGTGGCAGGGGCTACCCTCTACATCCTCAGTGGCTGAGGTGGTTGGCTGAGTTCCCTTCATTCTCTGCAGCCTGACACTCTTCTGCCTCCAAATAAATCTTGGGCTCAGATACCAGGTCTTTGATTGCCAGCAATTTCCAGTCATCCCCATAGCAAGGAGAGCAGCACTAGTTTTCCTGCCTGTCTGCTCACTTGTACTTCTCCAAAGCTCTCCAAAGGCAGCAAGCCAGTGTGGAGGGAAGATGGTACAGCTGGAGGAGTTTGCAGGTGTGGTAACAGAGGGGTGTGTTAGTTCTCCAGGTGCAGCTCCCAGGGTGAAGTGGGGAGAAAAAGGGAAAGGGATGTTTGGGGTTAGCTAGCTGCATCGACTATAGGAGAAATGCCATGAGGTCTTCAGTGATTGGGAATGGCCACTTTCCTATGGGAAGGTATCTAAGAGGTGCCTCACGTTGATTTAACCTCTTTCTTCATGTCTTTCTGGTGTTGTGACAGCTTGACTCTGTCTTTCTAGGTCGGGTACCTGAACCCAGCCCCCCAGTCCCAAAACCTCGAGGGAGACCCTGCTCCTCTGATCGGTATGTCCCTCTGCTTGCAGATCACCTGAAAACTCCATAGCAAGGTGGGGCTGTGGGGATAGCACAGCTGTGGTCTTCTCCCACCTCCATCAGCTCCTGCTCTTAGGAGGATGTAGGCTTTGACCAGGTTTCTTTTCTAGTAGGTGCTAGCCCAGCATGATCAGTCTGACAGTGTTTATCCATGCCTCCCAGGGCATTTATTTCTTATTGTAAAGAGTTTGAGAGCTTCAGGAATGTGTTTCTGTGACATAGGCAGATTGCCAAATGCCTTCTGAAATTACCCTGCTTGTGGGTGCTGAGAAGGGGACATTTGTCTGCCTTGTGGAGGGTTTGTCCTGGGAAAGGTGGAAAGACTAGTTATGCCCATAAAGCTCAGCCTTTATGCTTAGCAGATGTAGGCTGTAATATTCAGACACCAAAACACTGGGCCCAGCAGGCAAGTTGGGCAGGCTGTGTTTCCCTAAGGCCGTAGGTTTGCCCACAGAGAGTGAGACACTGTGTCTGGGGAAGCCTGGGGCCATCTGTGGATGAGAAAGCTGCTTCTGCATGGGAGATATCCTGCTCTATCCTTCCTTTCCAAGAGCTAAGTTTCTCTCCAGTGCCTCGCCACCCCGCCTTGTCTTTGCCATCTCAATTTCTCTTTCTCTTCTACCAGTGGTGGAGCTGCTGCAAGAGCCAAGGACCCACCATGGATGGCCTTAGTGCAAGCAGAGCCCAAGAAGAAGCCAGCTCCCCCTCCTCCTCCAGGCAACAACCATGAGACTCCAAGTAGGACTTCAGAGGAGGAGGATGGGGAGGAGTTGGGGAAAGCCAGGAGTGAGGAGAGCAGGCCTGATACAACAGCACCCAAACCATACAACCCCTTTGAGGAAGAGGATGAGGAGGAAGTGGAAAGTGCTGACACCCAAAAGAGCACACCTGAGCAGGAGCAGAGTGAGACTGCTGCCAAACCTCTCCACCCGTGGTATGGCATCACTCCTACCAGCAGTCCAAAGGCAAAGAAGCGGCCAGCTCCACGAGCCCCCAATGCTTCCCCGCTAGGTGAGCTTTCTCCCATTCCTTTATCCCTCCTCTGCAGTTCCTGTGCATCCCCTAGGAGGTTCCCCCTTCCCAGGTGCCTCTGCATCACCCTGGCAGGCCAGGCCTTTATGCAGTGAAGGTTGCATTAGCTTGCATTATCCATGTCCTCTCTACCCACTGGAGCCCAGCATTTGCACGCAAGATTTTATGCTGACCCTCCAGTGTATGCCACCCTCCCTTTCTGTCCTGGCTGTCCCTTCATTCCTCTCTGAGCTCTCCCTTTGCTTTGCAGCCCACCACCCCATCTCCAGGCTGTCACACTCTGAGCCATCATCCTCCACCCCATCTCCAGCCCGCAGCCTCGAGAGCATCGACTCTGAGAGTTCAGCCAAGGTGCTGGGAGACACCGATGAGGCCTCAGTGCCCAAAAGCTCTTCCGAGCCCACTGTGCACATGCCAACAGCCGCCAAGACTTCCAGCGCTGATACACCACTGGCCAGTGTCTCCTCCAGTGAAAGCCCTGCTGTCCCAGCCAGCCTCTCCACCAACTCCTCCTTCTCCTCCTCCAGCGAGCTGGCCAGCCTTAGTGGGGAGACGCAGCCCAGCACCCTGCACACCAGCAGGAACATCTCCACTGGCAGCCTGAAGACCAGCCCCAGCCGGCTGCCTCCCAAGCCTCCAGCTGGGGCTAGCCCTACACCCATCCTCTTGGCTTCAGATGGGGGTGCTGGGAGCCCCAAGACATCTTCCTCACCCAAACCACAGCTGAAGGTGAGATAATGACCTTCTCCCCATCCAGATCACACAGCTTTTCTTCCCCATCCATCACTCGGTCACAGGGGATCTGTGAGTCCAGGCTTGCCCCTTTGGTAGTCTTGGTGTGTGACCCCCTGGAAGCAAGCTTCAGGCCTGTGTTAAATGGTGGCTCTGCTTGTACTCTGCCTAGCCCATGTGCTAGAGAAGAGGCTGGATATCATGTAGTCTGAGCAAATAGGAAGGGAACCATGAAGGAAAATCTTCCAGCATGCTTGAGAGAGAGAGAGAGAGGCTGGGAAACTGATGTCAAACAGGAGCAGTTTTTTTTTTTTTTACTAGGTGCTAGTGTAGATGAGTGCTGTGTTCCTCCTGTGGAGGAAGGAGGCTGTGGAGCAGGACAAACCCTAGCGCTGCACTGTCTGCTCATTCCTACTTGTTGGAATCCCTTTCCTTCCTTGGATGCTCATGCTTTTGTCCACCCTTTCCAGTCTTCCTGCAAAGAGAACCCCTTCAATCGAAAGCCATCACCTGCTGCCTCCCCCTCGGCAAAGAAACCTCCCAAAGGCTCCAAGCCTGTGCGTCCTCCTGCACCAGGCCATGGCTTCCCACTGATCAAACGCAAGGTAAAAGGGCCGTTGGGAGCAAGCAGGGAAAAGCCGGCTCTGTGCTATCCCCCAGGGCTGTAGCAGTCTGCAGGCACCCTGCTGATGCATGTGTGGGCAGGGATTGCAGCAAGTGGCTGTGGCTGGGGAAGAGGATGTGTAGGCTACACCTTCTTCATGAAAGCACCACAGTCTTCCTTTGCTCCAGAGTGGGGTGGGGAGTTCAGATCCACACTTTGGTGGAATATTCTGTTGTCCCGCTGCCCTTGTTATTGTTGACCAACCTCTGAATTATCCCTGGAAACTGGAGTCTAGTGTTAATGAAAGTGTCTGTTTTATGGTTTGGCAGGTGCAGACAGATCAGTACATCCCTGAGGAAGACATCTATGGGGAGATGGATGCCATTGAGCATCAGCTGGATGAGCTGGAGCACCGTGGGGTGGCCTTGGAGGAAAAACTGCGCAGTGCTGAGAATGGTGTGTGGGTTGGGCTGTCTGTGGGTGTGGGCAGGACAGACCCTAGGGCTGCCCTCTCTCCAGTCAAGGAAGTGACTTCCTCCCTGCTGATGCCGGGGTTGGAAGAGCACAAAAGGCTGTGCTGGCTTCTAAGATTGGTCACAACCTTACCCTGGAGATGTCCCTAGAATGGAAACAGGTGGGAGAAGAGATAGGGTTTCTGTGGGCCTCAGAAATAGGCTGAGGTTGGGTTGGCCATAGCCCAGTGCCCCTCCCTTGGCTTGGCAGAGCCCAGCCTGTTGCAGGGGGACGGGATCCACCAGGGCTGGGAATGGCTCTGAATTGTCCCTTTGCTTGACAGACAGCCCTGAGGACAGCCTGCTTGTGGACTGGTTCAAACTCATCCATGAGAAGCACATGCTGGTGCGCCACGAGTCAGAGCTCATCTACATGTAAGTGTGTGCAGATGTGTGGAGAAGCACTGGCACTCTTTTGGGGAACCTTTTCTCAGCCCTTCTGAAATGCTGCTTTCAGGGGAGAACCTGATAGGGCCTCCTTGCCTAGAAAAGGGAAGGAGTAAGGGCAAGCAAATCTGTCCAGATGCACTGAGAACTGACCCACAGAATCACAGACCAGAACCTCTGCAGCATCTATTCCAGGAAGGCCTTGAGCAGCCAGGGCTGGTCTTTACTGGTCCTTGGCTTCCTGGCTATACAGGACAAGATCAGCATCTTGACGGTTTTTTCCAAGCTCACCGCATACTTTGGGATGATGTTCTCCCTCTCTGGAGCCTTGCAGTGCTTACCAACATTTCCCCCTTCCTTTGCAGCTTCAAGCAGCAGAACCTGGAGCAGCGACAGTCAGACGTGGAGTATGAGCTGCGGTGCCTCCTCAACAAGCCAGGTAAAGCATCACTCTGGTGTGCTTACCCCTTTTTTCATAGAATCATAGAATATACTTAGTTGGAAGGGACCCACAAGGATTGTATTTCCCCTGGGCATCATCTCCCCTTCTCTCTAGGTGGATCTCAGGTGAAGAGAGGCAGATCTGTAGGCATGCCAATGAAATCAGCTGGCTCTAGAGGCTCTGTCCCATGTCAATGTATGTCCCAGCCTTGTGCAGGGACTTGCTCCTTTTGTCCCCAGGGAATGTCACATGCAGGGCTCTGTCCCCACAGCACTACTAGCCCAACTGGCCCTGCAACATTGCAGGGTAGAAGGGATTGTGCTGGAGATCTCTGCCCCAAAGGTCTGAATTTCAGTGCTCCTTCAGCCATATAATTGCCTGTCCTTCTCTGGGGTTTGGCTGGGTAGAGAAGGACTGGACTGATGAGGACCGAGGGAGAGAGAAGGTGCTGATGCAGGAGCTGGTGACCATCATTGAGCAGAGGAATGCCATTGTGAACTGCCTGGATGAGGACCGGCAGAGGTGAGTGAGGAATGGGGTGGGCTGGGGGAGAAGGGGAAAGCACACTCTGTCTGACTCAGCACCACACGAGTTTCTTGTGGGAGTGTCCCAAGATGTCCATGCTGCTGAAGTCTTTCCCAGGCTTCACGATCCTTGTCTCTTTGAATGATTTGTGTGGGAAAGACAGGACAGCATGTGGGATTTTTCCTGCTGGTTGCAAATGCTCACAAGACAGTGATGGATCTGCCCCTCTATGGCTTCTAAGTAGGAGGCTCTCTAGCCTTAAACAATACAGCATCTGTTTTCAGGGCTGAATTCCTGACCTCTTTCCCATTCTTTCTTTCAGAGAAGAGGAGGAGGATAAAATGTTGGAAGCCATGATTAAAAGGAAAGGTAAGAAACAAATAGGAAACTTTTTGGAGTGATGTTTTCACTGCTGACCCCAGTAAGGGGCAGCACGAGCCATTTGTGAAATTGTGTGCAGGAGAGATTGAATCTATTCTGGGAGACTTTCCTGTAGGACCAGTAAAGTTAGAGGCACAGTTGTGCTGCACACCCCTGTTATCAGAGGAAGTGGGCATGCAGTGGAGGGCTTTGATTCATGACTCTCACCCTTGCCCATTGTCTGTACAACTATACACATCCCACAGTAACAACCTCCCTTTGCAACCCCAGAATTTCACAAGGAGACGGAGACCGAGAGCAAGAAGAAAGGCAAATTCAAGCCAATGAAGGTGCTTAAGCTGCTGGGGAACAAGCATGAGTCCAAGAGCAAGTCACCCAAGGAGAAAAGCTAGAGCAGGGGAATACCAGCAGTGCGAGTGAACCTGACTCACCTCTCCCTGGTCCTGGCTTGCCTCTCCCCCTGCTCCCTCCCCAGGCACCAGAGCTGCCACCCCAGGGAGATGCCAGCTCTCAGCCCAGAGTGGGTGAGAATGACCAAAGCCCTCCCCTTCCTGAGGCTGTGGGGGAGCATGACTATAACCTCCGTGAAGCCTTGTTAACAAGGTGGGGAGAAGATGGATTTGCTTTTCAGATATGTTACCCAATTGTAACATACCTGAATATGTTACATATCTCTTGTCATTAACTGAGAACAAACAAAGAGTTTCGTGTTTGTGGGAAAACTTGCACTAACTGCACCCCGTCCCTTCTCCTGCTCTAACTGTGACAGTTCCACGTGCCTCTGACTTCTGCCAGGAAGGGACTGGGCCTTCCTGTCCCTCCCTGCCTGCCCACTCTTGTCCCTTTTCTGTCCCATTTTTAACTTCAGGAGAAAACTGACATTAGAATCAGGATCCTTTGGGTTTTACTTGCCTAAACTAAAAGGTTAAGAAAATACTCCTGCATCACAAGGCTCTAGAGCCATAGCCAAAAAACAACTGGTGCCCTATTTATTTTGAGCTGTCCCCTCCCTCGAGCGCCAGGGGTGGGTGGGCTCCGTCCCAAGGCTGAGAGGACCCAAGGGGATGGCGTACAGCTGCTAGGATGTAGCTCACGTGCCCTACTCAGGAATCCCACTGCTGCTAAACACTGCTGACTCTGCTGCCTTGCTGGGGAGGGACGACCTGTTCCTTTTCCAGGCAAAGGCAGAAAAGCTCAAGATTGACTGAATGTGGGCGAGGGGCACTAAGCTTGTGTCCCTGCTCACCAGTGCCACCCTTGAGCGGCAGGGGAGAGAGGCGCGGTCACAACTGACCTTCAGCCAGCTTCATCTGTGTATACTTTAAAAGTATGCAGATGTGGCTGGTTATTTTTTACACCTTCTTTACTAGATGAATTCAAACCTATCCTAAAACTTTAAACCTCTTATTTTATTTGTCATGTGTGTGCGTGTGTATACATCAGAGGAGGGAAGGGGGGGCAGTGTTCTTCCAACCATCCCTTCTTCCTTCCATTTTTGTTTCCTGCCTTCACTTCCAAGATGATGAGTTATTTATTGAATTATTGGATCAGTCTGAATTAGAGTTTCATGGGTGTTTGGTTGGTCAGCTGTTCATGCCTTCTCATTAGCAAATTACACATAACCAGCCCTGAGCCATCTGCTGCAGTCCCTTCTAAAAACCCAACAGGCTTTAGCCAAAATGCTCTCAGAGCAGTGCCTTGCAAGGTGGCTGGTGTAGCATTCTGGAGAGGGATCCTCATTTCCCAAAACCAGAGGGACCCAAGCCCCTCCTCAATCCCAGCATGGCCCCCATGGCTGGGAGCTGGCCAGCTGAGCCCTGCACTGGTAATGCCATCTCACCCTTGCCATACCCAGCAGGCTGATGAGGAGCAGTGATAGGGGAGGGGAGATCCCAAAGCACAACTCTTCTCCAAGCAGAAACAATTCTGCTTTAGAGCCTGCTCTCACATCACTGTTGCCAAAGGCCATTGGGATTGCTGCAGCCTGACACCCCTTGGTCATGTGCCCGGTCAGAAGTTTGATTTGTAAATTATACTGTACTAACTCCATGACTTCCATTCACCTGAACAGAAATAAAAGAAACATTGGATTTAAAAAATGATTGTGGATTAGGTTTCTGATTCCTTTGTGCACTCGTGCTGTCCCAGGGCCAGGGCATGCTGCCTGGCTTTGGAAAGTGGCTGAGTATTGCTAAGAAGCTGAGGATGAGATCTTCAGGAAACTGGAAACTGCACATTATGCTGGGATTTGCACAGGAAAAGCAGGGCATCATGCTTCAGTCTGTTGGAGGTCAGAGGTGCAGGTATTTATGAGGTGAGCAAACAGCCATTTCCAGTCTGTGGCAGTAGAGTGGTTAGTCTGCATACCATGCTTTCAGGAACCAAAAAATCACCGTGAGCCCACAGCAAAGAGCAGCAGGCACTGGGGTGAAATCCCCTGTCCCTGTTTGCACAGCTGTGTTCCTGAGCCCCTGCCCAGTGGGCTGCCACCAGAGGTTTGCTGATGCTGCAGGTCACAGCCACAGTGACCTGCTGCAATGCCAAGGGCTTGTGATTGAACAAGGCTGTGCAGCTGCATCTTCCTCCAGAGACATTCCCGGAGTCACAGGGCGAGGAGCGAGAAGGTTACAGGTGTGGTGGCAGCGTGTTCTCATGCTATCACCAGAAACATCCATCTCTGGGTAGATGGGAAGGAATGATATTTCCATGGATGGATTGCTGTACTCTGAGGCACTGCACAGGCAAAAGAAGGCTCTGCTTTGTCATGTTTTGGTAGCCGTTGCTATGTGTTTTCAGGTCTTTAATATTATTGAGCAAGAAGGGATCCAGTGTGTGGGAAGGATTTTACAACTTCTGCCGCTGTTTATGTACAAATTGGTCCTGCCTTCTAGTTTCAGGCAACAGATGGTGCTGCCCCCTCTTTGGAAACAGACACAGACCAGCCTCCAATTCCAAGAGTCTGGGAAGAATAGGTGGGAACAAACTGCACTTGTGTTTTGCCCTTGGCCTAGTCTTGGAGATTGGATTTGTTCCCAACAGGGAAGGCTTTTGTCATGATGTTTCTCATTTCCTCACTTCTCTTCTTGTCAATGGTCTCCATCTCATGCAATTTCTGCGAAGTAAAAAAGGAGAAGAGCTGAGCAGGGAGAAAGCTAGCAGGTTTATTTTTCCTTCTTTTGCCAATCTCAAGAACAAAAACTCTATTTCCCTGATTAAGTTACATGCAGAGATGGAAATAAAGCTGAAGAACTGCTATCCACCATTCCCCAAATTCATGCCTGAGCTGTGCCACGAAGGGAAGCATTTTCCCCCTTCCCTGCTCAGGTATCAGAGAAGACTGCTTTATGATCTCTGACACATGGGATTTCCTCCATGCGCTGTTCAGCCAAGGCCCTTGCATACCTGTGAGATTTCAGTGAGGATGATCCCTTGATACTTCTTGCCCTGTCCTAGAGCTTCCATCTCTGCCAAGAATTCCCTCCTCTCTTGAATTTCATTCACCACTGGTGGATAAGAGAAAGAACTGTGAAAACAGCGTGGAGCCAAAAGGCAAGAAAACACATTTCTGTTTAGATCTGAACCCAAATTTCCTGTTCTGTTTGAACAGCAGTCCCATCAAGGCAGAGTGATATCTGCTGTAACACTCACCTTGCTCAACATGTCATCACAATACCTCAGTAGACCCTTACATAATGGGAAATGTCCCCTCTGCCCAACTTCTTCCCACTCCTTGACTCCCTGGAACAGTAATTTTCTAGTTTTCTTTACGCAGACAATTCTCTTTTGCTTTGGGAAATTTAACCAGTCTGTGGATGGAGACAGAACCTGCTGTTGAGGTTCATTAGTTGACATGCATCAGCCAGTGACTGCAATGATCCAAAGCCAGGCATGGATCATCAGCTGCTGCTTTGCAGCACAGACTTGCACCCAGCTGATCCAAATCCTGTCACAGATGTGTCAAGGACAACATTCAGCTTGTGACAAGTGTTGAAGGCTACCAAGCACGTGTGAAACCAGCTGCTCTGGCTCCCTGCAGCAGGGACCAAAGTACCCCTTCTGTACACATTATTCTAGCATTGCCCATCTTTGTGCTGTCCTGGCTGGCAAAGGGCTTGCAGGGCAGAACACACACATTGAAGATTCAAACACAGAGAGGTATTAGGCAGGGTTTTGGTATCCCAGTCTACTCTGCAGGCCAAGGTCTTTCACTGCTTCAAATTCTGCTTGATATTAAAGCTTTGCTAGTGTAACTGCTGTGATCCTGGAGTGGAATGGCCCAAACTGTGGCTAGGCTAAGCGACCTGGTCTGTGTTGAGTCATGCTTGCTGGGAAAAGGACCAACAGAACTTGCTTCCCAGGTATCCCTGCACATCATTAGGCTATTCCCCTGCCAGCATGGTGCATTTTGTGTGGGCAGCCCAGAGAGCTGTCTGCCAGCAAACCTCGGCAGTACAAGCTCTGTGAGGATGGCTGGATCAGAGTGTCACAGCAGTGAGTCCTTTTTCTTGGAAACTGGGCTTTTTGGCTCCTCCTGTAATGGGCTTCAGGTTACTGGCAACACAGCCTGCCACCCTAGTCCTAGGAGGGAGCTGGCTTCCCAGCTGCCTGCCTCCCTCCTGGGGACACGAAGACGTACATTCTTCAAACCGGTCAGGCTCAGCTATCTCCTCTTCCTTTTTCCGAACAAACACCTGCACTACCTCATCCTCCACCTCATCCTTCCCTGTTGCTAAGATGTTTTGAAGTCTTCTCTTCTCCTTTTCCAAATCTCCTGTGAATGCCAAAGGAAAAAAACATTATTATCAGCATGTCTCCTCATGGAGGAGCCTGGTCATACTGCTTGCCTGCTAACTGTGCCAGAGGAAGCGTTTCATTAACATCCCTGGACTGTGTGCAAGCACCACACAGGTGTACGGAGCCCACCAAACCAACATCAGAGGTGTGATTCACACTTTATGTGCTAGAAAATCACATAGTGCTCTGTTCTTACTCAAGGACTGTGCAGGTCCCTATCACCTGTCACCCCACAGCTGGCAGGCAGAAGTCAGCAAGCACTTACATCACAGGTGATAGGGTACATCTGAGGTGTTCCCTCAGAGATCCATTTCTGAAGCATCTTTGAAGACAGAGTCTGAAGACGTGGAGCAGTTCAGATATGCTGCCACTGCTGAGACTGAGGCAGGAGATGGACAGAAGGGGAAGAGAGGCTCTGGGCATCACCGTGTATTTATTAGCAATGTTTGCTGACTTACGTGTGGGCTGGGGCTTGAATTTCTCTCGGGTGTAGGCATCTCCTGCCCGGCAGACCTTGGCAGGCCGGAGAAGTGGTCTAGCTGGAAGCCTGCGTGGCTGACAGGCTGCTGGGCAGGAAACAGGCACTGACTCTTTGCTGGAGGGGGGGAATCTCTGAAGGGGCAGGGCATCTCCTCCTGGGAGACGAACCAAAAATAACAGCAAATCAGGCAGAGGGGACTCTGGATGGATGTCTGGGCCATTGCCAGCAGATCTGTTGGTCCGTAGTAGCATCACAAACAAAGACCTTAGAGCCCTATATGTCTCACCCTGGGGATTGGGCACGACAGACTGTGGCTCAGGTCACAGTGTGACGCCTTGTGTCCTGGCTGACCCATGGGGACAGCTCGCCCCGTTTGTCCCCCTGTGTCAGCAGCTGCTGTGCTGCTGTTTTAAAGCACTTGCCCATCCGAGCAGGCTGTGGGCAAATTCCCCTGTCTCAAGCCGAGATGCAAAAGCTCCTCACCACAGCACAGCAGCGGGCAGGAGAGCCAGAGGGTCTCACTCACGTTTCACATAGTCCATCAGGTATCGTTTGTGGGAATGCGTCAGCTGCATCTCCTCCATCATCGCTGAAAAACACAACGTGTCCATGCAGAAGCATCAGAGCCGGGCTGGGGAACCTGCCCTGGGGTCACCCCGCTCACAACTCCAACCCGAAGGGGAAGATATTGGTTTGGGAGACTCCAGCCGGGCGGCGACACCAGCGACGGGCCCGCCCGGTTGCCGGACCGCGGTGGGACGCTCTACTTCGGGGCGAGGCACGATGAGCGGGACCCCGGCTCCCCGAGCCGCCGGACCCGGCCCCGTCCCGCTCCGCCATTACCTTTCACTAGCTCTCGCGTGCCCGTGCTGTACCGGGCCGGCCTGCCCGCCGCCGAGCCCCCACCGCGGCCCGGGATCCCCGTTGTCTCCATCGCGAAGGGCGCCGACCGGGCGAGACAGGGGGGGCGGGGCGGGGAGGCGGCGGCGGTCGCCATGGCAACGGCGCAGCGTGACTTCCGGTAGCGTCACGGCAATACGCGGAAGTGGCTCCCGGAAGTGCGGGTCAGGAGGCACCGGGTGGGCAACATGTCCGACAACGAGGACAAGTGAGAGCGGGGCGGCCGAGGGCAGCGAGGGGAGGCGGCGGAGCGGAGCGGGTCGGGTGGGGGCGGCCCGGCCACAAGTGCGATGCGTGTGTCTCTCCCGCAGCTTTGACGGGGATGACTTCGACGATGTGGAGGAGGATGAGGGTCTGGAGGACCTCGAGAACGCGGAGGAGGTGAGTGCCCCCTGGACCGCTGGGCTGGCCGGCCTGGGCAGGCTCTGCCTGTCTGGGGGGCTTCTCTGGTTAGGGAGGCCTCAGTGGCTCCCCCCACACCTCAGGGCCTCGGTGGCGGGTGCGGCTGAGCAGCGGCGCGGTTCTGTTTCCACCAGGAGGGACAGGAGAACGTGGAGATTCTGCCCTCGGGAGAGCGGCAGCAGGCAAACCAGAAACGGATCACGACCCCCTACATGACCAAGTACGAACGAGCCAGAGTCCTGGGCACTCGTGCTCTCCAGATAGCGTGAGTACTGCCCACTGTGTTCCCAGCATTGCTGTAGCTGTGCTTCCCTTTGCACTGATAAGTGCTTTCCTCTTCCCTTAAAAATTCCCAGATCTTCTAAATCCTTTTCATGACTGCTGAGCTTGCATGTCACCTCTGGTCAACAGTGATGCACAGGACTATGGGGCTCTTAGTTGCACCTGAAGTCTCTGTGTCTCTGCTTCCCTGAAACTGTGCTACTTGTGCACAAAGAGAGAGCAGTTAGTAGCCACAATGAGTTTTCCTAGGTCACAAGCAAAATTACTCGGGAATGAGACAAGACAGTTCTGGTTTCTGTCTTTCCTAAAAGAGCCCATATGGACTTAAAAGTTCATAACTGTCTTGTAAGAGTTAATGATGGAGGGAGAGAAGCTTCAAAACAGTTTGTTGATACCACAGGGGTGTAGGAATTGGGAGTGAAGAAACCAATCTGAAATCTATTTTAAATGTAGTTACATTGTCGGAAGCTGCAAGTTTTTTACAGTATTTGCTATAATAAGGTCTTACTTAAAACAGACAGTAACATTTAGAACTTAAAGTGATGTCAAGGCTGTCTGCTCTTAATCCATTTGCCTTTTTAAACTTGTTTTATTAATAGATATTAAATAGTGTTGTGCTTTTTGAATAACTACCTTTTGAGCAAGATGATTAGACAAGTGGCAAGGGTTTCATCTTGGTTATAGCCACCTTGAAAATGAGGCTTCTCTTGTGCATGATTTAGAGGCAGCCAAGCTGTTCTTTGCACAGCCTGTGAAGCTGTTTGGTGCACCTTCTTTCAGTTGGTGAAAGGCAGGAAGAATGGGGGGAGGTGAGATGGGCCCATGCCAGGCCTTTAATCCAAAACACTCATTTGGTTTGCTTCACCTGCATCTTCTGCCTTCAGTGCTGAACCCAGACCAGCAGTACCCCCCATGGCCTTATCCATACATCACATGAACTTTGTGTGCCATCACTGTCCCATGGATGGGTGTAGTCACAGTCCTTTGTAAAACTATTGGATTTTTCTTCCCAGAGGTAAAATGTGCTGTAAATCCAGCTCTTCTCTTCCCCTGATCAAGAGCTGGAAGCTGTGAACAAGTCAGAATGGAAGAGCTGTGTTGGAGTTGTCAGAGGCTTGCTCATTTTGCCACCTTTTTAATTGGATTAATTTTAAAACCACTCTTTTCTTCATGTTTAAGTACAGCAGAGGGCGGCTAGGAGAGTGTGGATTTGACCAGTCCTTGAGCATGAGCTGGTTAGCAGAGCCCTAGGGGTGGGACAAGAAGAACATTGACGGAGAAGTTTGGTCTGTAACCATCTGTGGAATTTTCTTCTTGAAGTGCACAACAGAGCAAATCACTTTTGCCAGGATGGTGTCCTACCCTCCTACTTTATTGGCTGTTGTAGAGGTGACAGAGGTAGGCAGGTGTTTAGCTGTCCCTCTTCCTTCTCTGTGTTTTTGCTCAAGTGGTTGTTGATGTTCTTCCCAGGATGTGTGCCCCTGTGATGGTGGAGCTGGAAGGAGAGACAGATCCCTTGCTTATTGCCATGAAAGAACTCAAGTAAGTCACAGATTTTCTATTCCTTTCTGTAAAGTCAGCAGTGTTCTCCTCACTCCAGCATTTAGCAGTTTGTTCTAAGACAACCTTGTCTTCCCTCAAAAACTATAGTTGCCTTTTCCTTTTTCACCTTGGAGTTTCTCCACAGCTGCTTTCTTCCATCCTAGTTGCTCCTACAAATATTGATGATTAGGAGTGCTCTGGATCTCTTCTACTTCACAGTCCCAGTGTTCCTTATTTCTATGATGGGATCCCAATGTCCTCATCTTTCAGGAATCAATTTATTTCCCCTAATGGAATTGCTTTGAAGCAGCCATGTGAACAGACCTGTGTTCAAATGAAGTGCTGGCAAAAATTAAAATAAGGGTCAGGCTGGTGAGAATTCTTGTTTCCTGCACCCTTGCATGCTTGGCTTCTTGTGCTTTCCCCTGCTTACAGAAAGGTAAGTAAATCCTTTCTGACTGCAGCAGAGGCAGTTTTTGGATGACTGCTTGCAGGCCCACCTTTCCACAGCAGAGCTCCCTGCTGTGTCACAATTTTCCTGCAGATCTAGATCACATGAAGATATCCTTCAAGCAGCTGGACTCTGTTACTGTCCTTGAACAAAATTGCCCCCCTGCTTCCCCAGTTTCTCAGTGTGCTGAAGCTGCTCTTGCAGATTTTTTTATCTATTACAGCTCCCTTTGTCATTGCTAGAAGCTCCTTAGGTCATATTCCTGTCAGATCTCCAGGCTCAGAGTTGCTTCTGGTCACTGCCTGTGTGTGAGCTCTGGAAAGTTAGTCAGGGTGGTGCATCCTGTACTGTGCTAAAATTCAGTTGTAATTCATAGCATCAGGGAGTTACTTTACTACTGGAAAAACAACCTCCCTAAATGTAAAGAAGTTGTGTTACTCTTCAGGTCTGATACAGTTGAAACCTCATGCCCTGGCTAGATTCCAGACTGTCTGATTATGCTTTGCTGGTTAAATCTACTTTCATGAAGTTAAATTGTATTCAGCATTTTCTTGCTTTCTAATCGGAAGCACTTAGCTCCACCCCAGCTGTAACAGGTTTTGGTACCTGTTTCACGTATCCTTAAAATGTAACTAATGCTCTCAGGATGCAAATTTCTCTGTAAATATAAGTTTTTACTGGAAGTTCTCAGAATTCTGTCACCTCGTGTTAGGAAAAACCTTCTGTCAAACAAAAAGTGGATTTGTTTTTCAAGTCCCTTGATTTATATTTGCCCCCTATATCAGGGTGTTGTCTCTTAGTGGGTTCAGAATGCAAGGCTCAATTCCTGCAGTAGCAGCAGAGGTCTGAGAGGTCTTTGGTGTTCATAGTCTGAGAGTGCTGAGTGCTTTGTATCTACAGATGACAGAAGGTTGTTGGGACTTCACGGGTGCTGCACAGCTCTCTGTTAGATCTGATGAGCTTATTGAAGCCACCAAGCGCCTCACTTCTGTTGCCTACTGAAGTGATACAGTGGAGATTCTGACATTTCTGTTCATCTCTCTCTTCCCTTCAGAGCACGCAAGATCCCCATAATCATCCGTCGTTACCTTCCAGATGGGAGCTATGAAGACTGGGGTGTGGATGAGTTAATTATCACAGACTGATCAGATTCCAGACATTGTTTTTGGTTTTGCATTTCCAGGGATGTTTCTAATTTTGGTTAGTGTTTGTGTAAATAAATTCTAAATCTCCCTATTTTAAATTAAATGTATTTGGGAATTTTTGCTGTCTGACTTTCTCTTTCATCTCAGTCCTAAGATGACTTTCTCAGCTGTCTCTGCCAGTTTGGGTATTATTTTTTTCTCTGTGTGTCATGTATGTATTAGTAAGATTAGATTAGGGAGCCAAGTGCAATGCTGTGTTTTTGGCTTTCTTTCATTGGTGAAGTCTACAGTAACTCCCTCCTCTAGCGCTGCTCCTCCCTAGTTACAGGACTGCTACCCAGTTAAACTCCTGCTGTACAGAAATACTCTGGCAGCTACTTTGGCTTCAGAAAGACTCCAGCCTTCCACTACTGTCCCTTCTTAAAATGGGAGTGTTGAGACACCTCCATTGCTTCCCCCTAGACAGTTGGGCCTTTGTGCCCTGAACAGGTTGCTGTGGAAACCCCCAATTTCCTCTTTGGCCAGTGCTGACTGTGGGGCTTCTCAGGAGTATCGTAGAGCAGCTCTCATCAAGCCACCTATTGTTTGCCTGCTCCCTTGCTGCTTATCAGAAGTGGGGATCCCCTTTCAGTGGCACTGCCCCAGCCGGAAGCGCGGCCGCCACTCGCTGTCCCACCAGCTCGGCAGGTGTGGGTTGTTGTTGCACTTGCTCCTGGTGCAGCTGTTCTCTGACACATGGTGGAACTGAGGTCCTGGGGATGGACCAACCATCTCAGTTGAACATACCCTGGTGGTTCTTATGGTGGCACAACTGCAGCTAAATCCTAGAGTTCCTTTGATTTATACTGTGCTGAAAGATCAGTCATCTGTCACCTTCAGGTACCTGCACTCTCACCTTCGATGTGCTGGGAGGTTATGTGCTTGAGTCAAGAGTGGATGCTTTACATTCTGCAAGAGCTTCCAGCCAGCTGCAGATTTTCATTAGCTCACCTAGTTTTTCTTTCTTGATCTGTGTATTTCAGCGTTCTTTCTCTGCATGTGGAAGATTTGAGCTTGGGAAGAACACAACAAATCTTTCTCAATTACCTTAGTAAAAAGAGTTCTCAGTGATTTTGTTTTCTGTTTTTAAAGAGAAGAAGGACTAAGGTGCAACTCACCTATAGTTTCTGCCTTATATTATATTTTTCCTTGCTCTGATCCAGAATGAATATTTTTTACTAGTTTGTGTTAAAGCTTGGGCTTATATATAAAGTGGTCATTTTCCATGCCGTATGTGTGGTCGGTGCCTGCACGTGAGTTTATACCCACCTCCCTGGGAACTTGGCTCATATAACCGGCTATGAGTGTCATTCTCATAGTACTCCCTGTAAAAGCACCAGTCTATGCTTCCTCTCTTGGTGTGTGCAGGAAGGGCTGGTTTTGGAGGCAAGAGCTGAATGGTTCCATGGGTGAAATGATGGGTCAAAGGGGATGTGGAGATGTTTGCAGGTGCATGGAAGGGTTTGACTTTGAAGAATGCAAATGCTTCCTGGTCCGGGCCATCCTTACCAAGAAAAGGTTAATTTGCAGCACTGTGGCCTTCAGTCTTCTCCCCCCACCCTCCATGGAATCCTTTAATCATGTTGGTGCGGTGAAATTTCAGCCCTGAAATGGTGCCTTTGTGCAATCGTTTTGGCGTCTGCCATGGAGCGCGGGGTCGTTTTCTTGTCCTTTTTTTTATTTTTTTTTAAATGGCTTCTTTGTTCGCTACCGGACTCCCCTCCCCAGCCTTGCATCTGTATCAGATACAATTAAAGGGATAGGGAAGGATGCCGGGCCAGCTCCTGCTAGGCTGTAGGAGGAGTGATTAACCCCTCTGTTACCAGTGGTGTTCTCAGTACTGTCTTACTTGCAACAACCCTGCGGTATGAGAGGAAGCATCCCCTTCCACTGGAGAATGGTTGAGGCAGACCCCCTTCACTTTCCTAATTTGCTTCTTCAGGAGCTGGAGAAGCATACTTATGTGTGATTAAGAACTTTCTTTTCCCATTCATCCATGCTGTGTCACTTCTCTCTCCCACCCCGTGATCAACTTGCATACCTTTAATTCCACCATGGCTTCCCTTCCTCCCTACCTGTGCTCCCAACTTGCTCAGCAATGCTCTTCTGGGCTCTTCCCACAGCCTGTGATTTGGGGTAGTGGTTTCTCCTCCTGTCCATGAATGGTCCTATTTTGTGTGGAACTCTTTAGCTGGCATCACTATTATTAAGTCATCCTGCTGTGGATGCTCTTGGCCAGAGCATCCAAACTTCATTCAAACAGTGCTATGTTTTTTAAAAAGCTTTGAACATGTTCCACAGTTCCTAGATGTTCTGCTTATTTTACTCACCTATAAAGTGTTTAGTGAATGGGAACTCACTGCATCTGCTCACATGCACCACCATTGAAACCCTTTGGAATCAACATGTAATTGCTGGGAGTGTCTGGTAATTGAGCTCCTACCCTTCTGCCACTGGCCTTGAGAGATGTTCTTAAGCAGAGTGATACCTGCTACACATTTTTCTTTCCAGACAAGTTCAGATACCCTCCCAGCACCTGACTATATACAGAATGTCTTCTTCAACAAGTAAGGAAGTAAGTGTATACATGTGTTCTGGAATATACTTTGTGTGTATGAGTGTTTATGTTTAGATTCTTGCTTGTGGAAGGCAAGAGCATGGGAGGGGGTGGGGAGCGAGTTGAGTTTTTACAGAGAAATTAATGGCTGCTTCCAAAATACAAGTTTTTGTGTATGTGGGAAGTTGGGTTTTTTGAAAGTATGCTACCTGGTCATGAGGAACCAAGATGAGAAACCCCACCCTTCTATCCTAGAGAGCATTAGCAATCACCCTAAGAAATTTTTGGATGAAGCATGTGCAAAATAGTACTCTTGATTGCATGTGCTGTGTCTCAGATGAAGAACAGAAATAAGTGTTAGTTCTTTTCTCATGGAAGAAATTACTGGAGGTGAGGTGTAAACAGAAGATGAGCTTCATCTCCATGAAGAGTCTGGACAGCCAGTCAGAATTGTGCCTATGTCCCCTTCCTGAGAGGCAGAGGAAGGCTGTGCACTGGATCTGTGTGGTGATGTGTGTGACCTATCATACATGTACTGGGGGAAAAACAGAGACTTGCAGGGAAGAGGTTCAAAAAACCCAGACATGTGAAAATGAAACTTTTAAGTTTATTATTCCATATGTTTAATGCAGAGTTAATGGTGCTAGGATGACACAGAGACTGAGGAAAGGGAGGTGGGAAGGAAGGTGCTACTTGCATAAATAAGGGGACAGGGCTGGCAGAGGTTACATGCGTACAGGGAGCAAACATTCTACATGATCTTTTCAGACACCACAAGGATAAGTCATTTGTAGCTAAGGGAGGCAGGAAGGGCATCTGACAGTCATATCAGCAGAGGGATACAGCAGCACCCATCACAGTCCACATTTGGTTAAAGTATCTTCCTAGACTGGACATTGGAAAGTCCCACAGCATGTCTCTGCAATCAGCTGCCAGGAATCATCTTTTCCTGCGGCAATTTTTGTGCCAGTTCACTCCCTGGCATGACAAACCACCCCAGTCCTGGAGGTGACAAAGGAGAAGCAAGTGGACTGTCCTCAGATGTTGGGCTGAAAAAAGAGGTTGACCTCTAAGAGCTGGTTGCTTCCAGTTTGAAACCCAAAGGCAAAGAACATTACTTTGCACCTAAATAGGCTTCTTTTCTTTCATCATCCAAGAGGGGGTATGTATGTACCTTGCTTAAAGCCACAGGATTATCTTTCCATTCTCAGCATGGGTGGGAAGGAGGTATTGGCTGACTGGGAGACATGATGAACGAATGAGTTCAGCCTGGGTTTGGAGTGGGAGCTCAAAGAGTACTGGAATCAACTCTGGGTGTTGGCAAGTGCATTGTAGCTTTCTTGGTACCTCTTCATTTCATGCAGGCTCTGTCAGACATGGAAGAGCAAGGACCAAGTTTGCTCAGAGGTCGTTTGGGGTACTGAAGAGATTAGAAGAGACTGAGAGGCCAGAAATGCCAGACATAAATGAATTATACAAAGTAATTTTTTAAAAGGAGGATTCACCCATAGCACCGTAATGATTCATTGGTCCTTCCCCACCTCTCCTCCACCTTCATACATGAACATGTGTGTGCACACAGGATGTGATACGAGTAATGCCAAAACTGACCATGCTGTTCCCAAATCCCATGTACTGTTCAGGCAAGCCTTCAAATCTCCATGCTGGGAAGAGAGTGGGATTAAACAGATAGGATGGAGGGAGGAGGTGGGGAGAAAAGCTAGGGTGCAGCTGTGGAAATCGGCAAGGAAGCAAGCATAGGTTGGTCTTCCAAGGGGTTCAAGACTCATGCATGTGTGAATCTTAGGCAGGACTGGTGCACGATGCTGATTGCATGGAAGCTGGCCATGCCATCCTCCCTACTGCTCCTCCCCTGACACATCTGCCAAGGCTGAGGGGCCACCCTGCACCCGCAGCAGGTGACAAAGTGTTGGCCATTGTGGCCTGTTGGAAACACTTGCAAACTCCCTGGAATGGTGTGCGAGGGGAAGGAAAGGACAGTCTCTCTCATTGTACAGTCCAGGGTGCGCACAACAAAACCCACCACAGACCAGTCACTCCATGTCTAGAATCCTCCTCATCTAGAAGGCCAATAAGGCATTGCAAGCCAGTAACGTGGCCTGTGTGAAATGGTAAAGGGTGAAAGGACGATAAACCTTCCTCTAGGTGGGTGTGCCAGCAAGAGCTGGGATCAAGAAAGGCACTTCTGTATGCTTGGTGGGTTCTGGTGGCTGGATGGCACTGAGTGACCTTGGAGTTCGGAGGCTCTTCTGCCTGTGCTGATTCTTCGGAGCCTTTCCGTCGCTGCTTCGGTCACTGTTCCCCATTCCCTATGGCCTGGAGAGAGTTGTGTACACGGGCTGTTCCCAATGTGTGGGGCTATGGGACTGTGGCACGGAGGGTGCAGGGTCAGAGATGGCAGTGTAAAGGGGACGTTGGGAAGGTCCCATATAGGAGAAGGCAGAGTAGAGGCCAGAGGCTTGGGTGGAATGGCTGTAGTAGGGTCCCGAAGGCTGGTGGTCCGGGTAATCAAACTGTGGCCTGGAGATGGAGGGGAAGGCCGAGCCGTAGTGGGGCAGACTCAGGGATGTGTAAGCAATCTGGGAGGTGGAGGGCTGGTCAGTGTAATGGCCTCCAGGGGCCGACCCCTCCGTTTTCACCTGGGCCTTTGAGTCCACCACCGATGAGGTGGCAGTGGACAAGGAGACTCCATGCTGCTTGGAGATCCAGGCAGAGTGTCCGCTGGCCGCAGCCAGGGCGCTCCCGAGGCCATAGCCAGCAGCGGCCGCTGCCGCATAGCCCCCGACGTGGCCTGGGTGGCCGGCGTGTCCGTTGGGTGGCAGGTATTGGTCGAATTCATTGACATCAAAGGTCTCCATGTTGGACATCACCTCATGGCTGATCTCCCCGATGTCCACATTGCCAAAGTCAATGTGTGGCTTTCCCCCTTCCCCCAGGGAACGCCCTTCTCGTTTGGAATCGATTTTGCCTGCCTGCATCTCGGTCTTAGGAGTGGTAGGAGGTGTGGGGGGCCCATGGCTCTGACCTGCAATGTGGAGAATATTTTGAGGAGGAAAGAGAGGTGAGTTACAGCTTTATGATTGGCTCTATACATAACCCAGCTCTGTTCTTCCCAGTATGCCAGCAGCTGTCTATCTGGAGGCTTTGGTGGAGGGAGAAAGAAATAGCCAGAACCAAATCTCTTTATATCATCTTGTGGAAAAAAGGGGGGATGCAACAATACCTTGCCTGACTAGAGGAACACAAGTGCCTCTGAAACTCAGGTATGTCCCTGTGCTGCTGACACCAGCAATCTTCTGGGTCATGAGTAAGGTATGAGACCCATCACTAAGGATTTCACCACGATGACTTATCTTTTTTGAGCCTCTGACTTGCCTGTTGTCTGTCAAGAGATTCACTGAGACCCAAGACTCACCTGAAGAGTGCTCTGGATGACCGTCGGACATGGGCGACCCTTCGCCGGGATGCCTGTGATCCAGGTGGGCATTCTTGTAGTGGGCCTGGATGGCAGCAGCCCCACCAGCCTCCCCCTCTACCTGGCCTTCACCCTCGCCCTGTGTGGCCTTGCCATTTTTCCGCCGGCGGGGCTGGTACTTGTAATCAGGATGGTCCTTCTTGTGCTGCATCCTCAGCCGCTCCGCCTCTTCGATAAAGGGCCGCTTGTCGCTTTCGTTCAACAACCTGCAGAGACCAAGGTGGTAAAGAAGAGAAGAGGGAAAGGAGTGGGGCAGGTCCATCAGAAAAAAACACCCGTGCTCAGTACTGTGGGACAGGGTGCGTAAATCCAAATGCCAGGCTGTTGCCCCATGGAGGGTACTTCCCAGGACAACAGGAAGAACTTAGAGTGTTTCCATGGAGACAGCAATGCTTTCCTTCTTCTCCTTAGTCATTAAGCCCTGCCACCGGTTGGTGCCAGTGCTGGGTCCCCCTTCCCCACCTGTGTGAAGTTCTCTCCTCAGTAAGTAAGTATCTACCCTCTCTTCCTTTGCCAAAGGGTGAAGTGCAGCCTTTTTTTAGCTGTGTTTAATAAGGATGGATGAGCTGCTTTTAAAAACTTTGGGCAAAATTAAGGGCAGTTGGAATTGTCCTTTGGGCAAACGTAGTGTACTACCTGTAGTGCTGCCTGCCCCATGTCTCTTGTTCTTCCCCAGACTGTATTTGTTCCAGGTTAGCCTCTCCCCTTCTATAGGCTCTGCTCCTAGTCTGAGGCTGTATTGAGCACCAATAGAAACAATTGATGTTGGCATCACAATAACCATGTAAAGCAACCTTTAGTCATCTGACAATATTCTAAAAGGGAATTAAAGGAAATTTGGAAGGAGCAGAAACAGTGTATTGTACTATTCCTGGAGCTCCTGCTCGCCTCAAACATAGACAATGCAAAAGGCTGAAGCACAAAAGACCACCCTCTCTTGAACTTGGCCAAGCAGTTGTGAAAAATTTAGCTGCTATTTTTCTGGGTTTGTAGAAGTAGATGAGCCTTGGTCTCTGGATGAAAGGCACTGCAGAAATGTAAGCTCCTTGACTGTATTCCTGCCAGATCATGGGCTGCTGTAGTTAAGGCTCTCTGAGGACATAGTGAAATGCACAGGCAGGATGCCTCATAGCACTTGAAGATAAGATCAAACTCATTGCTCAAGCCTTCTGTGGCATTTCAACCGGAAGCACTTCAGTTTCATGTTATGATTTTCCTCCTCATATTCTTGTGACTCAAGGTCATCCTGCCTCCAACCAAAAACCAGTGCCCTCAGAAGGGACCAGTCTTCTCATTATCGGGAGCTCAAAACAGCCATTACAAATGGCAGAGAGTATCACAAACAGCAAAAAAAAAAAAAATCCATTTATGTTATGTCCTTTTTCTCCCCAGCAAAAGAGCTATATGGGAATGGAACCGTGCCAGCACCTTGGCACCCCCAATGCCCTTAGCACTAAAATGTGACCAATTCTGTTTAGCTGTAGGCTCTGGGGAAGATATAAAGGCCTGAACTGACATGAAAAACTGAAGATGAAGAGGAGGCATGGCTCAAGGAATACACAGGTAAATCTGGTGGGCCATCAGATGGGTCACCAGCAAGTAATGGGTTGGTCCCTGAGCACCCTAAACTTCTCCCATACTCCTTGTTCATCACCTCGGCTGGTGGACAGAAGGTGTGTGGCATGGTGCTGACCTGGGTTCACTCCAGTCAGCCTGGGCGGGTTGTGGCCACACACCACATTCCTCCACTGCCTTAATCCTGGAGATTAAAGCAACTGAGCCACCATGAATCCAACACCGGCTTTCCTGTCTCCCTCCCACCACTGTATACCACACTCACAAGTCCCAGAGGGCTGTAATCCCTCAGCCTGCTCCAGACGGCCCTCCAAGGTTGTAGACCTTGTGGACTGGGAGCAACCTTGCCTTGGCAAAACCTTCATCCTTGCAGAACGTGGGATATGGAGAATAGAAGTAAAGCCTGCAAAGCTCAGCCTCCGAGATCTGTCTTGTGGATGGTGTGAAACCATCCATTGGAGGCTACGTAGCTGTCAGATCCCTGCTCTCTGAGCTATGCTCAAGTGCTTCACTCCTCTCCCTCTGCCAGCAGCCCATGGGTAGTGCCACCAGCAGGGCAGAGGCAAGTCCACTCCCCACATCTTTGCCTTTTCTCCAAGGCTGCCTGCTCCCTCCTCCCTCCCACTGGGATCAGAATTCAAATCGGCTTTAGCAAAGTGAAACTGGTGCGAGCAGGCAAAGGCCAGGAGATTTGGGGAGATTTGGATTTCACTTGCTTCCTGCCCTCCCCCTCCTGCCCCCCACACTCTTCAGACCATAACGCAAAGGAATCTCGCACGGGCAGAGAAGTTACGGATCACAGAGCAAAGCCCTTCATGGGACTTATCCAAGCCCGACACCAAACGCTCACCCCCGAGCCGAGGGGAGAGGGGCAAGCATCCAGCGCCGTACTCTGGGAGGAAAAAGAAGGGCTCCAACCTTCCTGCTCACCTCTCACAGCCTCCCCTTCTGCCGCCTGGAACTGCACCACTCCGCATGCCAGGCGTCTGGCTCAGCAGCCAGAGGCTGACCCTGGCTGGGGCTCAGCTGCCAATGAGTCAGAGTGGTGATGGGCTTGGGCACTGGGGCTGATGGCAAGGCAAGGAATGGCTGGGAGTAGAAAGCGGCTCTCCTATATGTCCATGGCCCTAGATTTTGTGGGCACAAACCAATTCCCTGGGTGTTGCCACCCTCAGGCAAAGATCCCTCCATTGGGGCCCCTTGCTCCTCCCTACCAAGCCTTCCTCCCCTTCTTCCCATGCCTCCCTTGTTTTCAGCCCTGGAGGTGGTGCTGGCTGGCATTTTGGCTGGGAGTCGTGCCGACATTTTCAGCAGCCAGCCTCCATTTGAGAGCTGCTCCCTGTCCCACCCTAGGAAAGGAAAGTATTCAAGGACAGATTTTGTGACCGTCAAGCATAAAAACTCTCCCTTCTTTTTTAGTATGTCCCATTTGTTGTCTGCATCCATCACACACCCTAAGTGGGTACAGATTGGAAGGTGGATAAGGGGACCATAAGTCCCCTGGCACCATGTTTGGGGTCAGGCAGGTAACATGGCCGTCAGGGCATATCCTGCAGCCCCTTCCAGTGAGGGCTGGTGCCTGTGGAGAACATGACGCTGCGAATTCTGGGCTTTAAAAAATATCCTGGGCCATTGCATCCTATTTTGCAGGTGCCTCTCAAGGTTTCCTAGCCTCTTCCATCCCCACCCAGTGCCGATTGCTGGGGATGTGCTTGGTTTAATGGTGGTCTGCAGGGAGTCCCTGTGGTCACCACACTTTACTTCTAACCTGCCCTTTATCTGTATAAGCTCAGAACAGCCAACATTTTCCAAAGCAACAAGCCATGGCAGTAGGGTTTTGGTGGCCACCTTTGCAAGGACACTCATCAAAAGTTTGAGACTAAGAAAAAATTGTGTCTGCTTGCATCTGTACCCAGGTGTAGGAGCTATACCTGGGGGACAGTGTAGATAAGGCAAGTGGGAACCTCAGCAGAGGAAGCCCAGACATACCATGGCTGGAAGACAAGGCTTTGGGTTACTATCCTGGTAACCTTTAGGCCACCTCCCCTGGAGTTTTGTGGTTGGTATTTCCCCCCAGCCTCACAGAAAGACACACACATGTGTCCAGACACTGACTGTACCCATAACCTGGCTTGCTATATTGTGTGATCTCCATAGGGGCTGGCACGGCTCGGAGAGCCTCAGCATGCACTACCAGAGGAGACGTTCAAGAGAAGCACCCAGGTGGCAAACTCAGCAGCTCACAACAACCCCAAGCCTGACCCCACAAGCTTCTCATCTGAGCCACGCTTCCTGGCTGTATTGTGCCCTTAGAAACACACAGGGACCTCGACCATTGTCTGGCAGCAGTGTCCCGCTGCTCTGAGTCCCATGTGGCCAGCAGCGGGAGCCATGTCCTGGGAGCAGGGAGGCATTTGGGTGTGCAACTGTGGCCACAGGCTGGGGGCTGTGTCTCCCTGTGCTCAGAATGCAATAGTTTCATTGCTCTGCTATATTTTCAAGGAAAATGCAGCGCTTGGAGTGAGACACCATTGCTCTAAAACCTGGTAAAATTTTGCAGTAAAGGAATGATATCTTGAAATCAACATTTTGGGAACAAAAAGGGTGGGTCCCCCCTCCCACACCCCCTCTTTTCAACACAGCTTCACAGTCCATAGGCTGGCAGCAGATTCCTAGGTAAAAGCAAGCACTGTGGTAAAGGGAAGGCAGAGGGGATCCAAGCAGGAAAGAAGATTGGATGAGACATTTACAATCAATGCTCTGCCTTTGACTTCCCAAAGAAATCCCTTTGCTGGAGTTACACTCAGGAGTCAGAGTAAACAGGCTGACAGAGCAGAGGGAGAATCTAATGCCCAAAGGGTTGGTTCCTTGCAAGCTAGGTGGTTTGAAGCCAGGAATGAATAGCTGCTACAGAGAGTGTGTTTTGGAGCTTCTGCTTCAAAAAATATGTCATGGCTCACCCAAAACAGAGGGCTTCCTCTATGAAATGCTGTCAGGGTGAGATAGGCTCATGTTTGCATGAGCCTTGGTTTGTGTTCGTTGGCATGAGGCAGGGGACTGTGCTGGGGACTGAAAGTAACAGGGGTTATCAGCAGAGAGTGTCTGATGGGATGGATGCAGCACAACCAGACTGACACCTTTGGCTTTGGCACAACAGCTCTCTGCACACTCCTGGGCTGGCTGCACTCGATGAGGGCAGCCTATGGATCTGCTGGAGGAAGGAGGGGAGGCTACGTAAAGGACCCAGGATCTGAACAAAGTGAAAATAGGTTCACAAACTGGTGGTGCCAAATCTGCTACAAATCACTACATTTGCTAGTGAGAAGGGCGGGCATCACTCTGGTGCAAAGAAATAGAGGGTTCGTTTGAGCCAGCGGATTCCAAGAGAGCCTGCTAAGGCTGAGCCTGTTACAAGTCTCTTCCTCTCTGCTAAGCCTCAGTCCCCATTTCTACCTGTTCATTCTCTTTCCTTGTCCATCTCACTGCACCTGCATGGCCTGCCAAAACAGGGACCTTTCTGGGAAGGATGAGTGTCAGGATCTGACTGCTGGTCTCCTTTGCCCTGACTTTCCTCCTCAGCTGTAAATTGGTTTCCCTCTTGCTTTGTGGCACTGCCCGGAAGAGAAACGCTGTTAGTGCCGGGATCTGAGTTCAGACAGGCTGGAGACAGCCACCTGTGACTTAGCTCTTAAGTCTTGAGCTCAGCCAGTTTACTGCTAGTGCACAACTGAGCCCAACAGGGAGGGTGAGCCAAGAAAACAAGATCTCCCAAGGCAGTCAGGCAGGGAGGACCAGAATGAAAATGTCCTCATGAGGAACAACAGGGAAACTTAGCAGGAAACACATGAAAAGGGCTGCTGCCCAGGATGGAGGTGAGATTTGCTGAGCAAGCCTTCACTACCTCCAACCACCACTCTGGCTCCAGTCAACAACTGTTCCTCCTGTGAGGGGGCTCACTGTACAGAAATCCCCTCAAGGGACAACCCTTCTATCCCACTGAGTTTCCATCCTCCCACATGACCACACAGTCCTGTAGAGGATACCTCCAGACCCCAGCCCTCACACCCCACATTCCACCGTTCCCTCTTACCTCCAGAGCTTCCCCAAGGTTTTACTGAGCTCGGCATTGTGCAGGTGTGGGTACTGGTCAGCCAATTTCCTCCGGGCAGCCTGTGCCCAGACCATGAAGGCGTTCATGGGCCGCTTGACATGGGGTTTGCTCTTGTTACTTCCATTGACCCGGACGGGCATGGGAACCAGGGTCCAGTCATAGCCACTCAGCACCTGGCTGACTGCCTCGCGGATGCACACCGGGAACTTGTCATCATCCGCCTCCGAATCTTGCTGTTCCTTCTTCACCTTCCCCATCTCCCCGTTCCCAGAGCCAGTCAGGTGTGGGGAGTTGTCTGATGCCATGGAGGGTCCTGGGGAGAGGCAGTGGTGGTCTTCAGAGCCCACTGGGCTCATCTCCACCTCCGAAAGGTCTTGGTCGTCAGCCATCGTTGCTCTCAAGCCTTCCCTCTTCCTTCTCACTGTCCTTCTTCTCACTGGGGAGGGAAGGGAGGAAGACAAAAACAAAGGAAAGAAAAGAAAAAAGGGGGGAAAGAGAGAAAAGGAGAAGCAACCACCAAATCTGAAAGGGACTAGAAGGTCTCTGAAGAACTGACCACGAGACAGGGGCTGCTCAATTAAAGTGCAAGCAACGCAATTGCTGTGCACACCGCAGAACCCGTGATCAATGGGGGTGGGGATGGGTCGGGGCCCCTGATTAATTGTTCCCTATGTCTGCAATTGTGTGGGGCTGACGTGTGGAAGGGCCTGTAGCAAGAGGGATAAGGAAGGCTGGGGACCTGAAAGGAGAGAGACAAGTACCATTCTGCCTGGGCACAGCACCCCAGAGATGAGTGGAATGTGGAGGAGAGCCACCAAAATTGTGTGGGGAAGTGGCCCTTTATTTCAAAGACATGCAGTGAAATGTCTGGGGGGAGGCATGGGAGGGGAAGCACCAGCACCATATCTATAAGCCAGAAGAGACTGATACCCCAGGTGCCAGGGAACCTGAGCGGGTGGCACCACCATGCAGGGAACCAGCCCAGGCCCAGGATCCACACCCAGAGACCCTGATCCCAGCTGTGAGAAAGTGCTTCTCATCCCTCACTCTCCTCTCACATCTGATAAACCAAAGGCTTAAAATACATCTACACTTCATCCACACACACTTCATTATATGTATGTATACATATGCATACTCACATTCATGCATCTATCTCTATATCCGTATCTTTATCTATATATATCCAGACAAAAACACAACCAAGTTTAACTTTGAGACAAGCATAGCTTTGGGTTGCCTGTCCCACACACTCCGCCTTTCTCCTGTCTGCAGTCACCTCTAAAAGTCCCTGCTGCTGTGCAGCAGTTCCCCCTAAGAGAAAGAAACACTCTAAAAATAAAGGCCTCTCTATCCTCCCCATCTAGAAATTAAAAAAAAAAAAAAGTAGCAGAAGAAAGAATTTTTTTTTTAGAAAAAAGAAAAAAAAAAAGTGATGGAAAAGCATGCCTCTGACTTAACTGGAAAAAAAAAAAAAGCCAGTGCATAGCAAGAGCTGCTGTCCCTCTAGTTTCAGAGGGCAACACAGACTCTTGTTAGGGAAAATGAAAAAAGTAAGGGAAAGTAGAGGGAAAAAGCGAACAAAAGTGCGCGTGGGCAAGTGAGCTCAGGTAGGAAAACTTACATTGCTGGCCGGTGTGCCGGGCAAATCCTGCGAGGGCTGTGATTTGTATCCCAATAGCCCCCCTGTTCTCTCTCCAGCCCCAGCGGTGTCGGGGCACGCAGCACGGGAGGCTCTCAAGCGAGTGCCATTCCTGGAGGGAGGCTTGGTTTTTACTAATACCCCGGCTGGATGTCTCTAGCTGGCTTTGCTGCTTAGCACCGGGGGAGGGAAGGGCGGAAGGTGGAGCCAAGCACTCCTCACAGCCAGAATACGGTCGGCCAGGGACGGCGGGGAGGGGACACAGGCAGCCCCCCACCCCACCTCAGCCACCAGCATGTTTCCCTGTTTTCCATGGTGCCAGCTTGTTCATGAGAATTGCTGGCATTGCTGCTCTCAGTGGCATGACCACCCCAGAGATGGTGCTGGAGGATTCAGCCCTGCCAGCCTGGGGTGGTGGGATGCTGGAAGGGGTGTGGGTGGTTTGGGGAGAAGGGTGTGCATCCTCAGGATGGGGCTGTCCCTTCTTCCCCCTGACAGTGTGGTTACTCCTGAAGGGTCTAGTGCTCCCCATGTGCTAAATGAGTCCCTAGTCCTCATCACAGAGTTGCATGAGGATTCCTCTATGTGAAACAAGTTGACCTGGGACCCTGTCTTCAAGGCACTGTGTAAAAGAGCATCATTCAGACCTGCATCTGCAAGATAGGGAAGGGGATGCAGGGGATCAGAGGTGTTCTGACAGTGGAGGACATCGGGTCCGGGGAAAATGCCATGCTGCTGGACAGTGGATACCAGTTTGAGCCTTCTTAAGACTCTTGCACTCTAGGGATGGGCTCTGTGGGATCTTGCAAAGACAAGCAGGCTCTGCTTCCTCCTGCATGCTGAGCTGCTCCTAAAGGCAAACGTGGTCTCACAAGGAAAGTGGGGTTTCCTGATGAGAAGGACTCTCACACTCACTCACCCTCATTCTTGCTGCTGATGCACTGGGACTCGTAATAGATCTCAGCTCTCAATGCTTTAGAATGTTCTCCCTCACATTTTCCATTTTCCAGCTCACTTTCCTTCCCACATGACTCTGGTAGTTGGTTTCTTCAATTTCCTTTGTTACCCAGGCTGGTATAGACCAACACCAACTCTGTAACCATGAGAAGTCACCCACAAAAATTCTGATGATCTCCTATGGTAGCAATGCGATAAACTGAGCTCTTGCCCCAGCTTTCTGCTGGAGACCCAACCTGAAGGCGCCTCAGTGCTAAGTCAGAAAATACAAAATGATTAATGCATATGACTGAAACAGTTTGCATACGAGGCAAACAGTTTGGAGGGATTTCAAGAACATTTTCAACTCCTATAGCAGATATTCACTCTCCAGAAGCTTTGTATTAGAAAGACCCAGAAAACCACTGGCTGGCACCACATGGGCTGTGATGGAACCAGTCCCAAGGATGGTGCTGAGCACCTGATCTAAAGCCCTCAGAGCAAACCTGTGGGGCTGGTTGCTGCCCCTGCAAACTGGCTGACAGCTTAGGGCAATTTCCCTGCATGCCTGGTGTTGTCTGGAGTAAATAAAGCTCTGAAACTATAGGGTGGCTGCGGGGAAGACTTACTGAAGGCCAGTGAGAAGCCTTTACTGAACAGAGCTGGAAGGGGGAAATGGCTACATGCCATTGGGATCAAGCAGTCAGCTCTGCTTAAACAGGCTTCTTGCACTCCACAGAAAAAAGAAATAACTGTCAAGGGAACATCTATCTTTCTTCTCTTCAGTATTACCTACTCTGGAAAAAAAGATGGGTTCAAATACTTTTCTTCACATGATGCCTTTTTCTGTTTGGAAGAGAGGAATGGAAGTGTCTTTTTGATGACACGAAAACCTAATGGAAACCTTGCAAAGCAGCATCAAGGCCCTGCTTCCTTGGCCAAAGCAGAAACTGGTCAAGCTCAAGTCTTGCCATTTGGGATGAATTATCTCACCAGCAGACACCCCAGTTTTAGCTGGCACAAGAAGAGGACTCACAGCACAAATGGGAGCAATTTGGCAGCTGGCATGCAGATTACCAGCAAAAACAAGTGAGGCAAGGTCAGTTCACACACAGTTATCTGTGGATGCAGTCAGTGATACTGCAGAGTTCGTGGCAACTTCCCCCAGTCAGTAAGGGTCATCCTCAATCTACAGAGGCCCTGTACAGGAGTGTGGGAGAACTGGGACTGGAAGTTTGGTCTCCTACCCCTCAAGCAGGCAGCCTCTGCTGAGAAACACTGCTTTGCTTGTGCCCCTGGCTGCAGCCAACCTCCAACCTGGGGCAGGGAGGGAGAATGACACAGAAAATGGCCAGAAAATGGTGCTTATTTGCTCTCTCTTCAGGTGGCTAGTTCCTGTGATTTTCACAGGAAGGAGGCAGTGTGGCAGAGATTTCTTGTTTTCCTCTGGAGTAGGGATACAGGGTGCAGGGTTTCAGGTGATAGGGAATGAGCAGCCAGGGGTCCTCTAGTGCTTTGCTGGAGTGGATCCCCAGTCATGAGACAAAAAAAAAAAAAAAAAAAAAAAAGAGCCACCCAAAGCACTGAGTGGAGTTTACATCCTGCTCAGCTAGTACCCCAAGTGCAACAGGTAAACTCTGCAGGGAGAACAACTCCCAGCTGGGCAAGAAAGGAATCAGACCAGAAGAGATTTCAGTAACCTCCAGGGCACTGGACCAGTGTTTTTCCCACTGCTCACCAACCCTGTCGGAGCTTGCTGCCACCAGCCAGCCAGGAGCCAAGTCCAATTTGTGCCTCGTGCAGAGCCATGGGTGACTCTGCTGCCGAGAGGGATGTCGTCAAAGAAGTTTGTACCAGCCACACAGTCTCTGCAATCTCAGTGTCTCCTCGTATTTAAACATTGAGGAAGGGGCTTTCCCCCTTCATTCTGCCATTCTCCAGTTCTTGTATTTTGTCTCCTGCCTCCACTTTTTGAATTCTCTTTTATTTTTCAGTCCATTTACCCCCTTTTTCAGCCCACTCTCAGAGCACTGAGTGTTTGTATATCCTTGTCCAAATTTCTTCTGTCCACGTTTCCTGTGTCCATACCACTCCCAAGGATGATAGGAAACTCTGCTCCAGGCTGGCTGCTTGGTGAACAAGGAGCATCATCACAGCGGCACCTGCTTGGTAGGGTTTCAGCACGGGGACCACATTGGCGGACACCTCCTCCACCAAGGAGGGACCATGGAGGTTTCAGGGGAGGGGTTTTGCTGGATGACACCTATCCCCTGCACCTGTGGCAAGGGAGGAGTCAGAGGGGAAAGCCTGTCCACAGCAGCAGGAGCAGCAGGATCCCCAGCACGAGAGCCAGCTTTTGTCCCCTGCCCAACTCGGGGGCACAGCACTGGTATTGTCCCAGGACTGCCTGGGAAAATGGGAGGGGTTCCCTGTGAAATCTTCCCATACACTAAAACAGCGTCAGAGCTGGGGAGCAAGGAGGGGACTATACAGACATTTGAAAAAATACACATACACACCCCCCAGCCAAACAATACCCACAGTGTGCTGAGGGAAAGGGAGACCCATGAATTGGGAGTTTGATAAGGATTTTCTCCCGCGCGCGCCTGCTCTCTCAACGGCCCCTTCAGTTTTCCCAACAACCCCCCCTCCTTCCCTTTCTGGCTTTCTTGTTTGGGCCTTAAACAGTGCACAGTCTTTGTTCAGGATACAGGTGAATGACAATCATGTGATTAACACACACTCGAACACACACACGCACGCACATAAAAAGCTTTTTAAGAGCGTCCAGCTTGCTCCAGACCCAAAGACAGGAGAGGAAGCCCGGGCTAGGAGGAGCTGAGGCGGCGGCAGTGGCCAGATGGGGACAGCCATTGGGATGGACGAGCAGGCACCACCTCCTCTTTGCAAAATCCCCTTCATGTTGAGGTGGGCACGTGAGACAATGAGGGGCAGGTGGTTGGGGTGGGAGAGGGGGGGCAGGGTCTGGGATTTGGGTGTGGGAGGGGGTCTTGCCCCTGCTGCCTTCTTGCCCATGCCAGGCAGGTTGGTGTGGATTTGCTGTGGCTGTATTCCCCCCGTGATGCTGTGGCAAGGACAGGGAATGGCCATATACCAGCATCATGTTAGGGAGAGAAACTAGATTTTTCACACCAAAGTGAAACCCTTGACCTGCCCTATCTCCAAAGCTGGATTTGCATCTTTGTCAATATGAAGCTTGCTGCTGCTGCCTGACATGACTGGAGGGCATGGCTTGGTGAGGAAGAGGAGGGGAAAAGGGGGTCTGTCTCCTTGCCCATGAGGGAGAAGGAGGGAGGCAGAGGACCAGGCAGTCTGGACAGTCATGAGAGCACTGGAAGTCCCGCTGTCCCAGTCAGAAATAGTATACCTAACATCCTCAGTGAGGACTGCATTTCCCCTTCGGTGTGAAGATCCCACTGGGCCCTATCACACCTCATTATCATGGCCATGGGATAGCTGAGAAGCTCTTTACTCAGTCCTGGGGGCAAGTGGAAGCTAGTGGCCAGGTGACCATTTGACCCCCCACAGAGGAAGTCATGAGAAAATTGGAAAAACTAGAAAGGTTTCAAAGCATTGCCCTTTTTATTTGATGATTGCGTGAGTGTGATGCTCTGAGATAAAGCAGGGAGGAGCAAAGGGAAAGACCACTATAATGTCTGGAAAATCTGTGAGTCTGCAGATGGTCTGTCTTGTGAGACATCATGGGACATGACTGATAACAGCCTGAGAGAGATTCGGACCGGGTCGTACCCTTTGCTGGAGCACCCAAGCCCAGCCCCGTCTCCACCACTTCCTGGTGCCCTTCTCTCCACATTCCTCTCCCATCCAATGTCATGACCGCTCTCCCAGGCTCCTAGAGTGTGGGTCATTTTCAAGGCTTGCCCATGAACAAGAGAAGCAGAGGGTCCCTGCAGGCCATGTTTATATCACCCTCCTCAATTCTGTATCTGCCACAATCTCCAAAGAACCCTTTGATTTGTCTTGTGCCACAGGCAGCCTCCAAATGGAGAGCTGGGCACAGAAATCACTTCTGGGCTCTGATCTTCACCACCCCTCACTGTTCTTGGCTGAAGCTTCAGCTGTGTGTCCTAGACCCTTCCAGGTGCTCTGAGCTTCCAGTTGTGGGCATTGATGAACTGGTTGTTTGCAATGCAGCCTGAGGAGAAAGGAAGTGGTGTGGGTCGGTCAGGAAATGCAAAGAGCTGCCTGCAACCCTACCTGGCTTTGGCAGCACCACACAGCATCCATGTGGCTGGTTACAGGACATCTGTAGGGACTGTACAGGAAGTTTTGCTATGGGATATCAGGAGAAACACAAGGCAGGCAGTGCCTGGAGTTGTTTACTGGTGGACTGGGCTGTTTGACAACCCAGTGTCCTGTGCAGGCAGCTAAAGAAATGTCACAGTGGCTGTCCTCCTCCAGGATTATTATTCTGCATGGGCAACAAAGCCTGGGTGGTGCTGGTTGGTGCATAACCCTGCACTGCCATCACCTCAGGAGGGGGTGGGAATCCTCAGGAACTGGGTCTGGGATGTGGTTGCAGAGTCCTGCCTGGCTCCAGAGCAGGAGTAAAACCTGTTCTCTCTCCAAGGGATGGTGTGGGATGCCACAGGTGCAGGATACCCACAATGTTGCTGCCACTGTATGGCCTTGAGGTGGCCGAGCAGACTTTGCCCAGCTGCATTTTTTTGTTCTAAAGCAGTGGATTATAGTGCCAGCTGCTCCAGAGAGGAGGTATAGGGAAAACCTTGTGGAAAGTAGGGAGGAAAATCTTCTCTGAACATTGCAAAGACCCCAGGCAGCTCCTGGCCTGTCATCTTGGCCAGTCTAACGTTTCATGGGCATGGCAAAGACCTGTGATGGCTAAACAGGACAATTTTCCTGCATTACTCAGGTCTGGGAAGATCAAAGAGGAATGGGGCAAGCATGTCTGTCTGCTACCTGCTTTGATAGATGGCACAGAGCCTGCCTGGCTGTTAACCCCTGCATCTCCCGCTGGAGAGGACAGGTGTACTTCCAACAGGCTAACCCCAAAAAGCACGCACTGAAGGGGTACAGCTGGGGGAGAAAGACCAGGCTGCCTGTTCTTAGATGGAGTCTGGCATATCCAGTGTTATGTAATGGAGGGAGCTGGATGCTCTCAGTCTGCACACCAGATGAGAGATGCCTAGAGGGGAAAGGAAGGGAATTGTACAAGATTGGGCAGAACAACCAGAAAAGGGGATCCTCCCAATGGGATCTGTGTCTGTAGCAGTGCTGAGTGACCCCAGTGGGCTTATTCTGTGGTGGTCAAGGTGGCTCCAGGGTGATCTTCACCTCTGTTAGTGCCCTGGATGCAGGGAGGCTCCTGGGGAGCCGGGGGAAGGGTTAAGTCAGGAAGGCTTCAGCCTGCTGCCTTGGCCCCTGTAATTCCTCCAGAGAGTAGGACTGGGAGAACAAGGAGCCCTTTCTGTTCACAGGAATTAATAGCAAAGAGTCATCTGGGGTGTCATTCAAGCCCTGATCAGCTCCCAGAGGAATGTGAGGGAGAGTGAGTGAGGGAGCACGGCCTCAAGGCACCAGAGCTAGGGCAGGAGCAGTTTGGCTGGTAACCAGAGTTACCAGCCAGCATTTGGGCAGTGGGACCGTCTTCCTCTTCACCCCAGCCTCCATGTCCCCTCTGCCCTGTGCAGGGGCTCACCCTGACACCCATATTCATATTTGAAGGGCTCCCAAGCTTGTCCCTTGTTACCCATCCCTTCATTCTGGGGAGGGGTGGGCTATTCTAGCCCACCAACACAGCCTCCCCTCTGCTGAGCCTGGAGGGATGGGCTAGGCAACCAGGGGCCAGCACAGCCCCACTGCTCTCACAGTGGATGTGAACTCCAGCAGGCATCTCCTTTCCAGGTCTGTCTCACCACCCCCATCCTGTGATAGCAACGTTGTTGTGCTCCCAAGCAAGCTTGCTCATGAAGAGGGTCTCCAGGGAACCCTCAAGCACAGCTGGGGATATGGGGCTGTACCTCAGGGTTCAAAGTTCAGTGCTGAAGCCTTTGCCGCTGCAATGGCTCACTCAAACTCACCTGGTCACTGCAATTTCAGCAGAAAAAGATCAGTCTAAGGATTTGTTATGCTGCTGTTTCATGGTGTTGCTTCATGGCTACAAAGGAAGGCTTAAAAATATTACATGGTGACACTGCAGCTTTGCCTGTAATGACAACCAGTTCTGGTGAGCTAAGGAGAGATTTTGGGCACATCTCTGTTTTCCTGAGAAGGAGACCTTGGAGTGATACATCCTCTTCCATGACCCCCTTCCTCCTCTCTGCCCAGCTGCATCATGGGCAGTCCATGTGACAGTAGCACAGGGTGACTTAAGGCTCTGGTGATGCAAAGTGGTCAGCTCTACCATATGAAGCATAGACCCTTCAGGTGAGCTCTCAGTGTGTGCATGGCCAGAGCATGGCCAGCAGCCTGAGCTCACCAGCCTGGCAGCAAGAGTAGGTCAGGCAGACAGTGACCTGAGTGCCGTGCAAACAGAGCTGTGCTGGAGTCATGAGTTGCTTTTGCTGGCCAAAACATATCTCATCAAAGCCTCCCCTCCTCCCCCCAGCACCAGGTCAGTGTAAAATCAGGCCTGAGCACCAGCCTGTGTCTCAGCATTCTCTGGGAGATGCATGGTGCCACTGGGATGGACTCTGTCCATGCCCCGCTCCCTGTGCCACCACCACTGCCACAATGAGTGCGCCTTGTCATAGACGGGTTAATAAATGATGCAAGAAAGGAGCCCTTTAATGCACAGTGACCTTTGGCCTTTCATAAATCACAGTGTTGGGCTGCAAGTATACGGGGGGCACGAGGCATTGGGGGAGAGGATGGGAGGGGGTCCATGCAGCTGCGCCACGGAGTTGACATTGTTCCCACCATCACTAAAGTGCAACAAATCCCTCTATTGTGTTCCTGGTTTATCTGGTTCCTCTTGTTTATTAGCAGAGGTTGTTTGGCACTGGCTCCAGCCCTGGGCGGGTGGAAAGAGTGTTGGCACGCACCAGAGAAGGGGAGGGAGGGAGTGGGGGGGATTGGGACTGGAGGACGAGAGCAGTTCATCAATGGCTGTATTGTCCCATCTTTTTTGTTGCTCCTGTAATGATATGTTCGAAAAAAGGGGATTAAAAAAAAAAAAAAAAGGCGGGGGTGGTGGGGGGGAGATGAGAGAGGGAGAGAAAGACAAACTGCACAGAAAGACTCGATAAGAATGGCCGGTCTGGGCCCACAGCGGATGCTGTTGCAGCTGGGGAGGATGGGTCGGGACAGAGCCGCGACGGGGCTGCTCTGTGCCTTTATGCTGCTTATTCAGGTCGGGAGTCGTGAGCCCCAGTGGCTCAGGCTGGACCCACCCGTGCCAACTCTATTCATGGCCAGCTGGGACCACGTGTGCACGGCAGGGAGGACGGGGCAGCAGGAGTGAGGAGTTGGGGAGGAAGGCTAATCCTCACGTCCCTCAAGACTGAACCTGTCTTTGTACAGAAGAGATAGTTGGGGGGGGGGTACACCATCTTCTCAAAACACTGTCAGTGTCCTTCATCCTGCTTGGTTATTGTCCCCTAACATACCTATCATAAGAAGTAGTAGGCCCACTTCACAAATTAGCAGGGGTTTTCTTGCACCCAGACTTTGCTTGTGCTTGCATTTTTTCCCTGGAGCTGCCTATAAGCATATGCCCATGAAGAGTTCCACTGGTTTTCATGGAGATCAGTGGGACAGTGCTCCCAGGGATTGATGGAAAATGATAACTTTTCGGGTTTACTTTGCTTAAAGGTAATTTCCAGCAGAGTAAAACTGCCATAGGCACAGGGGCTTTGCTTATCATTGCTCTGCCTGTTGCTACCAATGGAGCTGAAGGGATGCAAACATCCCTAAGAAGAGCACATCCCTCCATAAAGAGCCCCACTGAGATCAAAGTCAAATTTATTGATAGAAGAGTGAAATTCTATCTGGAATGCATAAGGGCATTTTTAAAGTTCATTTCAAGCCACTACTGGCTGGTTTTATCCCAACCACACGTCTATTTCTGTGCCAGAGACTCCACCACTTCAGAGGTGTCAGGTAGGGCCATGTTGATCTGAACATGCATAGGAGTTCTAGGGTGATTTTAAATTTTCGTTTCAAATGGCATAACTCAGAGATTGAAACATTTTTCTGAACTTTAAATATCAAGTTTAATTTCATTGTTTTGAGGTCTTGTGACAGATCTCTTTCAGCCTGGGTCAAGTTTTAAATGCAAAATGCTGGCTTGAAACAAAATGTCAGAAATTCACTTTGAAAATGTCCATTCACAGCATTTTGGCATTTAGAAAAGAATAATTCAGGAAGATTGCCTTGAAAAGAAATGTTTTGATATTTTAAAAATCCGTCTCCCACACTTGCTTTCCACTTGCTTGTTGATTTATGTCTGAATTTGCAAGTTCATTCTCTTGAAGTCCCATTTCTTAGCAAATTATTTACCAATAAAAGCTTCCCTGGTACCAGTCATTCCCATTCAATGATGCCACATCCTTGCCATAATGAGAGGTCTCAGGGTCTCCACAAAGTGGTGGAGGGTGCTTGGATTCCTGGTTTCCTGGAGTCCCACCTTGGCACAGGGATCGCAGAACTCATGGCAGGCCTGCCTTCGGTCTGTGTCACCCACTCCCTGAAGGTCAGGCATGAAGCCCAGCACTGGCACTGCTGTAGCTTTGTGGTCTTAAAAATTAAGGTTAAGTTCATGGAACATGGTCACAGAAGCTGGTGTGGTGGCAGCTCAGGATGTTTCTAGAGGGACATATGAGGAGTGGCAGGGATGTGAAGGGAACAGGACAGATCCCCCTCATCACAGGGATATATGTCAGTGCACGCAGAAGAAACTCTTTCACCTGAGTGGAAAATGAAGCGTCAAAGCCAAGAAGGATTGCTGACTTGGTTAAAGTTAACATTTTTCATCTTCCCTTCTCCCATGCGAACATAAAATGAGAGAGTGAATTGGCCATAAAGAAATGTGTAAGGTAGTGATGACAGGATTATACTACCTGCCAGCAGCTTCCCAACATTTCATTTAAGGAGTTGTTCAGTTCCCCACCTCCTCCTCTGCTCATCACACCTCTTCAAGTCTGGTGAGCTATAGAAAATTCTCAAACTGGATTTTGGCTTCCCTCAGTCAGATCCTGCTCTGTATCCAGCAGTTACTTCCATACCCGGTGTTAACTAAAGCATCTTCATTAAACCTCTGAAAACAAAAAGTGAATAGGCAAGATTCAAAGCATGAATAGGCAATTGTCCAAGCTGCTGAACGAGAGGGAATAGGCAGAAACTGATGCACAGGAAGCTCCACCTGAATATGAGGAAGCATTTCTTTACTATGCAGATGAACTGGCTGCTAAGGGAGCTTGTGGAGTTTCCCTCACATTCCACAATTGTCTGGACACAATCCTGTGCCATGGGCTCTGGGATGACCCTGCTTGAGCAGGGAGGTTGGTCCACCATAACCCACTTGGTCCCTTCCAACCTGACCCATTCTGTGATTCTGTGAATAATTCTCAGCAGCAGTCAACCTCACTTCTTGGTCAGATGAATCATCCAGGTCCACTTGTTCTTCCTGTCCTCCAGTCCAGTGAGAGGGAACTTTATAGGATTTCTGGATTACAAACTCAAAGAGTTACAGGTTTTTCCTTAAAAACATTTGGTCACATGATGAGTATAACAGCAACCTGCACACAGAGTATAGATTTCCTGGACCAACTTGAACTGATGGCAACATCAATCCTGCTCCTGAGCTGGACAGTCATGGAACTGTATGGAAAACAAATCCCATGGGACATTCCCATATCTCTCTGTTTTCTCACAGGCAGTCTAAGCTTGGCTTTACCTAAGGCTACCATCCAGTCTCACCAGCCCTCTCAGCAGGTGGCACTGGTGACTTTGAAGAAGTTAGTATCTGCCCAAAATAGGCCATGACACGTGGCAGAAAGGACAGAGCACTGGGACCTGGATTTATGCAGGCAAGTGCACCTCTGAGTGTCCTCAAAGCCTAGCCTGAGCTGCCTCCTCTGCAGGCAGCGTCTTGATCACTGCAGATGTCCCCAGGAGCATTCAGTCATTGGGGGTGAGGACAAGTCAGGTTAGCTCAAGGCTGCTTGCAGCAGGGACCACTTCGCTTTCCATGTCAGCAGGTAATGGAAAATAAAATAACTACATGCAAGTGAAGAGGATGTCTCATCCCAGACCATGTGGGAGACACTCTCTCGGTTCTGAGGTCTCAGCTGTGCTCAGGGTAGGCCTGACTGCTTTCAGTGGCATCCCTTGGGGCAGGGACAAGACTGTGGCACTCACCATAAACTTCACAGTCCAAGCTGTTGTCAAGAATCTTATCACTAGGTTTTGCTTCCCAGAGTCCAGGGAAGTTCAAGGAATCACTTTTCTGCCAGGAATGGTCTGGGAGTTTTTAAATGGGTGTCAGCATCAAGCTGGAAATTCTTAACAAGCCCAGATCAATTTCCTAATCAAGAGGCACATTTGGGATGTTTTAAACCTAAGTGCCACCTCTTGGGGAGAGCACAGGCCCTGCTCCTCAAAGACAGTGGAACCCTGTGCCATTTGCTCAGGAGCAGGAGAGGAGTCACAGCCCCCAGCACGGGTGACACGGTGACTAGAGGAGCATGGCACTGATGGCACAGATGGCACAGCTGAACCTGCGGGGTGGCAGGACTCCCCGGCACCGCCGGCTGCACCAATGCCTGCTCCCACACTGTCCCCAGCCCAGCTGGCTGTGTCCCCTCTTCTCCCTGCCCCCAGGAGACACTGTGGTCCCCTGACCACCAACGTGGCCCCTCTGTCAGGAGTCGCCTGGCTCACTGGTCAGCTCTGTTTGAATGGTGGCATGAGAATTTCTCCCTCAATCGCCTTGCCCCCCACCCCCCCAGCCATCAATATCCTCCTTCCCTGCCTCCCTCCTCCTTCCCCGCCGCCTCCCCCTTCTCTCCCTGGAACTTCCCTGCAGCTGCAGAGCTGGCCAGACAATCGGGTGTTTTAGAGAAATACATTTTTGGGCTAATTTGCCATGCATAAGTGTTTCTCTTACCCTTTAAAGGCAGGGAACAAAGAGCACATTCTCTGGGAGCTCTGCCCTGTTGTGAGCAGCCCTGCAGCTGTACAGCACTGTGCTACCCTCCTCTCTCCTGCTCCACTCCCTGCTAGCTGTGTAAGGAGATGCGACTCTGCTTCTCTCCGGGACCACAACATCTCCTACACATTTCTTTCTGCTTTGTTGGTTTTTTTAAAGCAGAGACAGAACAAGTGCAGAGGGAAAGGGTTTGGCAGCACTGTGACCCAGACTGACTTGCCAGATCCTCCAGGTAAAATCCTTAGTGTTGAGACATCACTTATTTGGAAACAGTCTTAATGTTCCTTTATTTGGGGTTTAATCCTGTGTCAAGTATTTTATTCTCTTGATACATAACACTGTGGCAATGTCTTACATACACTATATTAGACTGGATGAAATTTAGTTCTATTAAGGAAATTTAGTCAAAATATAAATCCAGGAAGAGGTTTTCAGATCCTGTTTTCTCACTTCAAACACTGGCAGCCATCCCTGCCCATCCCTGGAACTGTTTATGGTCAGGTTAAGTGGGCTTTGAGCAGTGTGGTCTAGCGGGTGGCATCCCAGCCCATGGCAGGGGGCTGGAACTAGATGATCTTTAATGTCTCTTCCAGACCACATCATTCTATGAGTCCATGATTCTATGAGTCCTGGCTAGGGAATCTCTCAGACAGGATGATTTTCCTTTCTAGGGCTATGAGTGAAGAACACATTTGGCCTGATGGATCAAGCTGGGAAGAAGGTACAAATGTTCTGCTATGAATCACTCATGGGTTGTGGAGAAGGAGATAGCCTAGAGCAACCGGACACTGAGGAACTAAAGATTTTTGTCAGCTTTTTGGGAATCCCATTTCAGCATTTGCTGAATAATCTTTTTCCTATCTCTGGAAAGTAGGTCCAGCAAACAGCTTGCCACATAGGATGACAGGTTCTGGTATAAGAGAAACAGAACTTTTAAACCAGGCATAGTGAAATGACACCAGTTCAGCAACATGGTATGGAGGCAAACTCTTTCCATCAAGCCCACTCCCATCTACTGTAAATATTAACTCAGTCCAAACCAGTCCCATTTTCAGATCCAAATTCAACACAGACTAAGGCAGCTAACAGGGAGAGAGAGAGGAGAGAGGAGAGAGGAGAGGAGAGGAGAGGAGAGGAGAGGAGAGGAGAGGAGAGGAGAGGAGAGGAGAGGAGAGGAGAGGAGAGGAGAGGAGAGGAGAGGAGAGGAGAGGAGAGGAGAGGAGAGGAGAGGAGAGGAGAGGAGAGGAGAGGAGAGGAGAGGAGAGGAGAGGAGAGGAGAGGAGAGGAGAGGAGAGGAGAGAAGAGAAGAGAAGAGAAGAGAAGAGAAGAGAAGAGAAGAGAAGAGAAGAGAAGAGAAGAGAAGAGAAGAGAAGAGAAGAGAAGAGAAGAGAAGAGAAGAGAAGAGAAGAGAAGAGAAGAGAAGAGAAGAGAAGAGAAGAGAAGAGAAGAGAAGAGAAGAGAAGAGAAGAGAAGAGAAGAGAAGAGGCTGAGAGTGCAGCCAGCAGAGGTGCACTGGGAGGAATGCATAATGCAAGAAAAGATAAAGGTCTTATGAACTGTGAACTCAGATCCTGAGCTTCTAAGCTAGGAGAAGCCAGCTTAGAGGAAATGATAACTAGAGAAATGTATGGTAGAAGAAGGTGTAATCATCAACAGCACCCAAGTACTAGGACAATGGGATATGTTGAGCCTCACCTGGCACAACCCAATAAATCCCTCAGTTCCTTCCTGACTGAGTTCTTTGCACACAGCGAGGTTGGTTGGCATATGCACCTAAGACCTCAGTTACAATAGAAGGCTGTAAGTAGAGCCAAGGCTCAAAGACCTGCAGTAATTGACAATGTAGTAACATTTTTTGTTCACAGAACATCACCTGCTCTTAGCTTACCTGATGTCTCAATGTTCTGAAACTCCTGCTTTGCTGTGCTACTGTGAATGAGTTGCATGAGACAGCAGTGGAGAACTTCAAGCTTTTTTTAGTTTACAAACTCTCTTTTATGACACTACAAGTGACTCCAGTAAGTGCCCATCAGGTATTAAAATGGTACTGCCAAGAAAAAGACAATTTCTGCCAGACTCTCCTGCAATATGAAAATCCCATTGAGCAATGGATTTAATCATATTTAACATCCCCTCTGGGAAAATGTCCTTCAATCCCTTTAGGAGACTGAATTTGCAAATTTCCCTGGCAGGCTTGTAGGGGACATCACACAGCACAGGTGGTCTGAGTAGCACAGGTAGGTTGAAAGCCAACACTGTGTGCCAACACAAATACCCCAAAGCCCTGGATGAGGTTGGTGGGAGCAGAATCCAACTCCAGCTTTTGAGGTTACCCTCTTAGTAAGACAGAGAAAGAGAGAGAGAAAGGAAGAGAAGGTTAGGGAGTGGGGGAGGGCTGGGAGCCTGCAGACTTCTGTTGCCACATGATTTTCTTGGTTTTCAAACTGCTTCTCTAACAGACATGCACGAGTCCCATGTGATGGCTTACTTACGAAAGCAGTTGTAAGGCTGTTTGCATCTCACATTCGCTCAGCAGCCCACCTGACCACTCCAGGGGCACCCACTGCATCCTCCCCATCTGCACTGTCAGGCCAGGGGGATGAGTGACCCATGGCGGCAGGATGCTGCTCCTGAGTTGGTGAAGCAGAGAGGAGAAACATCTTTCCACTGCTCTTTGCACCCCTTTGCCTGGCATGGTGTTAGGAGGCTCCAGGGGCAGGGTGCTGGCCCTCCTGCACTCCTCTGAGGAGAAGCTTTCTTTGAGATCTGTCTGTCTCACTCCTTTAGAGCACCCAGAAGCAAGCTCACAGTCAAACTGACACAGCATATGCCGATATCCCACATTTTTATCTTAAAAGAGGTGCAGATTCTCTTTCCTTGAGTGGACCTTTTTCTGGTACCATCAGCCCAGAGTCTTTCACCCAAAGATCCACTCAATTAAAGAGGAAAATTCCTTATAAATAATGCGGAGGAGGCTAATGAAGACGGTTCACAATTAATTAAAGATTGTTGTTTCTTTAGAAATGGATGATTTGGCATACTTTCAATCTGCTTATAAAGAGAACCCCTAACTCCAGTAAAATTGTTCTTCTCAGTCAAAAAAAGGATCAAGACATGAGCAAGAGAGGTGCAATGTGTGAGGAGACAGTTTTTGAAGACCAGCAATTGAACCTGAATTCACAGAGGCTGTGATGAGACAAGATTATGCTGCAGTAAGCCGTACATTTTAGGGGTGGCGTTTTCCTTACTCCATAGCATCCCCAGGAAAAACATCAATAGAAAAGTCATGACCTCATATGCTGCAAAAACCCCTCTGGTGATCTCTTCCAAAACAAAAGCTCCAATGAAGAAAGGATATCTGACATTTTAAAACTTCAGTATGGCCAAACCACCAACATTATCCCTAGCTCCTCTTCCTGGACAACCAATCGTTGTTTTAAATTGCCCAAGAGCCAAGACCACTATCTCGCTACACAGATTACATCTCCTGTGGCCATGCCTCTTTTCCTTCACGCTCAGGAAATCGCCTCCATGAAGGGTTAATTCAACCAGGGCCTTTTACTCCAAGTTGTTTTCCAAGTAGCTGAGAGAATAGGTCTCTTGTTACAAACATGGCTTCTGGGCATTTGGTGATGCTTTCCCTTTTCTCTCTCTCAGTACCACAAAAGAATCTTTTGTTCTCGTCTCTCTGTCTCATTACTCTCCCCCACCCTGCTCTCGCCTCTTCCCTCCATTGGCTGCCAAGTGACTAAGGAATGGCAAAAAATGACCATAGCTTGGTCATGGCAAATATTTCTTCACCTATTATCTGATAGAGACCTTAAGCATCTATGTGAAGGCCCCTCTGCTTCCACTAGGCTTCTCTTAGAGATGGGGAAGAATGAGTCAGACACAACAGGGCAGGATATAAGTTGAATCAGCCCAACATGCTAATGGAAATATCTTGTGAATTGAGTCGCATTGCCTGTTTCAGGAAAATCAAATTATAGGGACCCAGAACTGGCCGGAGTCAAGTAGAAGCTATGATAGGTCTAAACTTTTATGGGGACTCAGCATTTATTAAAAAACACTCCCATGTGGAGGCACAGAAAAAGTCTCTTCCCCCACATTTACTGATTCAGTTAGTTGCAAGCTGGAGCTGACACTTTCTGTTGGATAGGTTGTAGCATTGCATAGTTTCCCTGCACTGTTGCTGCAAATCTTCTTGTGCATGATCTCTCACCACAAAAAAGCTGTGGCAAATCCCCATGAACATCACATCTTCCCACACCCCATTGAAATTATACTTCAGGCATTCCCACAGGCATCCTTCCAGCTATAGTCTCCTTGCACACACTGCTTCACTGAGTCACCTTACACATACACAGATATGTAAAAGATCACATGATGCCAAAGTCATTGCAACTTCTACAGTGACCCTTCTGCAACAGAAACATTTCCTTAGCCAAATTCCCACTTCTCTTCCTTTCATAGCATTTGGGTATATACTTCACTGATACTGTGTTCTGTAACAAAATAAAATTCTTCAGTCTCACCTGATGCAAATCCTTCTGCCTTTCTGCTCACCTTCTTCTCTACTGACCCTCTTCACTCCTCTGACCACCCTTTGTCCTGAGTTGATCTCAGTCCATTTCATGCTTTAGATGAACATGGCATATACTGCCTGCATCCATCTGCCAAGCTCTCTACACTCTTCTCCCATTTACTGCCTTAACTATTTTGGAAGGTCCTTGAAACAATCCTAAATTTCAGCCTTAATCACGTCATGCACACACACATACAAAGCTGTGGATATAAGGCGTTATGCAGAGCATTTTTACTCCTGTGGAGAAGGGGAATGGACTACAGATAAAAGGGCCATTATATTCCCATATTAGAAGGACTTCTTGTCTGGTGGATTTTAACCAAGCTGGTTAAAACATCATGAAAACGCTGCATTGACCAACTCTTTATATTCGTATGGCTCTGCCCACAACAAGGATTTTTGCTTAGTCAACCATAATGTTTCGAAGCAGCATGCAGGGCAGCTTTCACTGGAAAGCCTCAAACTCATCCAATATGCAACAACAAAGGAATATATAATAGTCCTTTTTCCTGCCTCCTGGCTTGATAGCATCTAAATGAATCCCAACAAAGACACAGAGATTCTTCCTGCAACCTCAGCTGTGCTCCACCACTCCCTCAGTACCTCTATCGTAGAAGGTCCCCGCCTGGACACTGATCATCTCCATCACAAAAGACAACCAAAGCACCCTGAGATGAAGAATTTTGCCCTTGTCAAGAAAACAAGTCCCTGGAAGATCCAGAAACTCATTAATTCAAATGTTGTTCATCTAACATTGCAACTTTAAACCTTCCCACCAAACAGTGCCCCTGATGAAGCAATGCATTGCTGGATACTCTTGGAATTCTCCACTAAACAATGGTGAAACTTTAATGAAAAGTCTGTGCTTCTCCCTGCTTCAATTCTCCTTCACATGGTGGGATACCACACTCCTGATGTGAAGACTACTGTAATTGAAGGCATTAAACTGTCTAGAGAGCCCCTTCAGGGTCATCTCTGCACCCTGTGGAGACCAAGAGGTCAGCTGTTGGAGTCCCTTTGGAAAGAAGACGCTACCACCATCTCTTTCACAAATGGGAAGCCCAAGGATGGATTATGGATTCTTACTTAGATAATTTTGGATTAATCAAGAAAAGAGAGAAGGGATAGCTGGATGTCTAAATAAAGCCAATGAGATCACATGTTCCGCCTTTTTATCTGCTTTTCTCTTTCTGCTTTTGGACAACAAAGCTTCCTTTGATACAGAAGAAGAGGGGGGTAGGGACAGTGGGGAGAGGGGGTGCCAGAGTCACCCCAATGGCCCCCGGTCATTTATCCACGCTCCTTAATGTGATGTTCCCACTGACAGGGACAGAAAAAAACAGTGATCTCATGATTCCAGAAATGATTCACGCAAACAACCCTGGGAGATCAGGGGTGAAGGGGACAGGAAAGAGGGATAAAGGCTGAGTGAGGAAAAGCAAGAATGGGACAGGAAAGGGTAGGAGTGATAGGGAAAGTGAACATGGGAAGCAGGACCTTGGGGGACAACTGTGAATGGAAGTAGAAACTGAAGGTCAGACTCCAAAAGAGGATGTGTAATAGGGATTGTAGAGAAAAGGAGAAGAAAGAGGAGTCTTGAGACCAAGGGTAACAGAACTGGTGGAAGAAGACTGTGTGTGAGGTGTGACACTGTGTGGTAGGACTTGAGAGCAGGATCAGGGATATGAGTTGACTGAGTTGTCTGTATGTGGGAGAAGGGAGACTGGGCTCAGAGACAGAATGGTGGGATGAGGAACAAGGGCTTGACATGAGGGTGAGAAGGAAAGGAGGCAGAATTACCTATGGGATTAAGAGCAGAAGAGTTAAGACTTGCTGAAACTTGCTTTGTCTGCATATTGCTATACAAGACCAGGTCACCAAATCTGCCAAGAGAATAAAACTGGTCTCTCTGAGTCCCAGGTCCAAAAGATGCCAGACAGATTTATTACTTGAGGCATCCAGCCATATCCAAATGAGACAGTGGTTAAACAGTGGGGCTGAAAACGGGCAGCCTGGTTTGCACTTTCATTGGGCTGATCTTGCTGAAGGAGAACTTCACTCCTGCACAGAGGAGCAATATCTTTGTATTACACCTCACCTGCCAGCAGACATTTCATCCTGCCTTCTTCCTTTCCTTCCTTCATGTACTTTCATTAGTCCTTCCTTTCTCCCCTCCCTCCATCCTACCTTGCCACCTTGCAACACGAAGACAAGAGACTGTCATAGTCTGCAGGAGACATCCCCTCTCCCGCAGGGGACCTGCCACCCCAGCAGCAACTTGTCCCTAATCAGAGAAGCAGCCACAGCACAGCAGGAGACTTTTTAGCCCACAGGACTCCTGATGGAGCTGGGACAAATAGTGGGATAAAAGACTGGGGAAACAACTAAAAGAAAAAGTGTCTCTCACAACAAGCTGCCATCTCCATGTCTCACAGCTCTCCCCAACACTGGCCTGTCCCAGGGGCTCATCACATTTCTCCCCTCCTCTGTCTGCTCCATGGCAGCTAATCAGTGACCCACTGACAGTCTCTGTCTATCACTCGTCTCTGCACGCAATGGGGTAATTAAACCCTGACCCTGGGCTCCTTTTATCCATTTCCTCTGCACAGTCACTCCCCAAAATGACAGAGGGGAGGGTGGCTGTGAAGGCTACTGCCCCAGTCTCCAGCTCTAATGAAGATGTGAAGCACAGGAAGGACTTGTGAAAAGAAAAATGCTGAGGGGGCAGCTAAAGAGGTATTGAGTCTTACAAGGCTTCCTGCATGATTGTGCTGAGCTCTGCTGACCTACCTCCACCAGGCAAGGCTTTGTAAACCTTCAATTCTTAATAACCATGCCCACAGGTTGTCCAGCATCCTTCACCTGCTCAAGCATACCTACTCCTCTGCATGTCTTCAGGGCAGTGCCAGGTGTGGTGTCCAGCACCGATGTAGCAAAAAAAAAAAAAAAAAAAGCTTTCCAGAAGTCTCCATATATCCAGCCCTGGGTTTGCATACTCATGAGATCAATGCAAAGTTCCTGCCCTCCTTGGTGTGAACCCATTGCCTCCACTTGAACTAAGCCCGATGCCTCAGGCCTGACACAGGACTTTCTTCATTAAACACCTGTAGAAGGGCAGAGGGAGGTCTCAGTGATGGGGTGAATCCCATGGAGCACAGTGGATGGACACAGGAGCTGGCTGGGACAAGATGATGTTGCTCTGCACAGAAGGACAATGGAGGATACACCCAGTGACAGACAGGAGTCACAAAATGCCAGAAAGTCCTTTTTTTTTTTACTTTCTTTCTCTTTCTGCTTTCTGGACTGTGTCATAAATTTTTCTGCAAATTTATGACACAGATTGATAAACAGCCAGAAATGCTCCTGAGCAATCCAGACTCTGCTTCCTCCTCCTTACCCTGAGTGGGGAAGCTGCCTCCCTCCCACGCATGAGCAAGAAGGGCTGGGGCCACCCGGGGAAGGGCATGACGGGTAAAGCAGTGCCCCCAAACAATTAAGCACTGTCCCAGGCACTGCTCACCCTTGTCCTGGGAACAAAAGAGTCACACACAAGAGACCTGACTGTGAAGCCTCCATCCGCTTTCATCACTGACCCCCAGGGCAGTCAGGGCACAAGGTCAGCCCACTTAAACTCCAAACTGGCCAGAAATAGAGCTGGGAAGTGGGCAAGGGTGGCCAACTGCAGGGGTCCCCAACCATTTGAGGGGTTTTTTGACTGAGCCATTTCATTTCATCAAAGACACATTTTTTTTCTGGAAGCAAAATGGAGAGCAGTGGGTGTGAAAGGAGAAAGGGGGAGGCAGGGTGTTCACCATGAATTATGACCACTCTCAACAACAGTCTTTTACATTGCAGAGGTGAGGAGAGGATGGGGTAATTGGGCATGTTAGACCCATGCATAATGAGGGCAAGTATCTGCTATTTCCCACCCCTCACTCTGCTACTGCTCATGAGATGTGGTCCCCCACATACCCTGTCACTATTCCACTCTGGAGTTCAGCATCCCAAGGGCCCATCCCAATGTCTACAAGCTTTGATAGCACCTTGCCAGACCAGTAGTGCCCCTGGAGTGGAAAGGCTGAAAGTTGCCTTACAAATAAAAAAAGTATCAGCCAAGCCAGAGCTCATGCTTTCCACCTGCAGGGTCTTAGAAAATCCATTAGGCTTTAAGTTGCCTTTAAGGTTTTTCAGGTTGCAAGTATTGATTTTGCAAGTAGTGCTTTCATAGAGGTAACAGTTCCACCAGATGTCCCTGAGACCTAGCTCCTTGTCTGAGATCAGAAATCTGTGGGGACAAAGTCCAGGGGCACTGAAACATGTTTGGTGCACATGAAAATACAATGCCATCTGCCACGGAGCATTGTTCATTTCCCCTAACTTCCCTCTGGATAAACTTCAGAGTATCCTAAATGCAAGAAATCTTGGAGGAAGGACAATGAAAACACCCAGGGAAAGCAGTCCCCTATTCCACCCCAACTGGGCCATGTCCTATCTGTCCCATATAGAGGCTGCTGCAAGTTTAGCAGAAGTGGAGTAGGGAGAGGGCAGGCTGAGCAGTGATGGGCAGAGAATACAATCCCTACACTTACTAAAAGTTCCCCCAAAAACAGACAACATGGCTCAAGGGACAGCAATCAAGGAAGATGTTAGTCCAGAGTTAGTAGTGTTGACACTGAAAACAGTAGCAGAAGACCAGCCAGAAACATGAGATTCAGCACAGCCCCAGTACACAGAAATACATCTGCGTGCCAAGAAGCTAACCAGTCATGCAATGTGTGATCTGCTAGCAGACTCCTTATTACACGTGATGAAAGACAAGCAGAAGGGAGTTTTGATTCTCAGAGTAAAACTTTTCACGGATTGTGTACTTGGAGATAGAAAAATCTCTGTATGTGCAAACTAAGCCCTCTTGATTGAAGCCATATTAGTAGACTGTAAGCAGTGAGCCAAATTTTCAAGAGAAAGCTGCATTTTAAAATTTTGATACAATTAATCAGACCTATTCTTGAAAATTAATAGCTTCCTGGGATTCTTTTAAATGCTGGCTAACCTTACTTTTTTGATTTTAGGCAACCATTTTCATCAGCAATTCATTACTTTTCCCCTTGGGAGGAGGCAATCAGCTGGATTTCTACTATTGAGACAGACATGGCTTTAGGGCACATGAAGATTCATTCTCCATCTCACATAGAGAGAATCCAATCGATCTCAGACACTTTGGGGCAGCTGTGCAGGGTCAGTCAGCACACGTGTACAAAGACTGATGCTTCAGGGATATACTGAAGGACATGCATAATGCACACACTTCACTGGAGCAGCACAAAACAAGGCTCATCAGACCTACAGGTTTTGGCCTTGTCAGTGTCAGCAGGTCTTGATTTTCACCTCGGGCGAGTTCTGCTTATTGCTTTCGTTTTGAATGGCAGGAGCTACCAGCAAAGGAAACATTCACTGCTTGTTCATCTCCCTTGCAGTTCTAGTAGCATAAGTGGGCACCAGGAGAAATGAGGTCCTGCAACTTCTTTTAACCAGTCTGATACCTAGCACAAGGCTCTGAGCAATCCCCTTGGGGGCAAGCAAATGACTCGCGTTATGTAGGTGTTCTCCTATGTATGTGAAAAACCTCTTTTTTCCCTTTTGCAGTAAAATAGAAGAAATAGCTCACTTTAGCAAACCCTGAATCCAGGCCCCTCCTGCAGCAGCAGTTCCGGGCAGTGACCACACGATGGCGCTCCACCCTTAGAAATGGAGCCCAGCCGGTGGCTGGGGGCGACCCTGCAGAGCCCCCGGGTGACAGAGCGGGGACAGCGCGGGACACACAGCCCGACCCTGCAGAACCCCAGGGGACAGTGCGGGACATGCGGCCCCCGCCGCACGGAGCAGTCCTGCCAGTGTGGGACGGACAGCGAGCTCGAGTTCTGCCCGTGTGACATTTGCTTAGCCAACTCTCTGCATTAGCTGTCAGCTTTGGGGAGGGTTCGGCGGGCTGACTTCCTTGCTTGTGTTGCAGGGTCTCTCTCAGGACCGCAGCATCGCAGAATCTGCCCAGATAAATTGTCACTGTCTCTAGAGATAGGTACACCACCACCTATCTGGGCCGATATCCAGCCTCATCGTGATTTTTATTCCTTTTTTTTGCACTATAATTCCATCCTGCAACCCCTTCCTCTTGTCTTTAGCTGTGCAAAAACCCTCAGCAGAGTCTGGGTTCTTTCCTCTCTTCTCTTTTCTCCTCTTCTCTTCTCTTCTCTTCTCTTCTCTTCTCTTCTCTTCTCTTCTCTTCTCTTCTCTTCTCTTCTCTTCTCTTCTCTTCTCTTCTCTTCTCTTCTCTTCTCTTTTCTCTTCTTCTCTTCTCGTCTCCTCTCTTCTCTCTCCTCTCCTCTCCTCTCCTCTCCTCTCCTCTCCTCTCCTCTCCTCTCCTCTCCTCTCCTCTCCTCTCCTCTCCTCTCCTCTCCTCTCCTCTCCTCTCCTCTCCTCTCCTCTCCTCTCCTCTCCTCTCCTCTCCTCTCCTCTCCTCTCCTCTCCTCTCCTCTCCTCTCTCTTCTCTCTTTTCTCTCTTCTCCTCTCTCTTCTTTCTTCTCAGTCACAGTCAAGTGCTGTTGCACTGCCGAGCCCCAGCAAGCTGTGTGCAGAGATCAGGGTCTGGCTCATCAGTTCTGGAGCTTCACTGATGTAAAACTCCTGTCAGTGGCCAGGGTCGGGATGTCAGTCTCTTTTCTTCAGAGAGCTCCCACCTGAAGGACTGCATTTCTCATTCAGCTTCCCCTCATAAATTAATCACATCTTAGACCCAGGACTTCAAAATGATTATTAACACACTCTTGCCCTTGTAGTCCAGCATTGTGGGTGGCTTCAGTCAGTGTTTTGATGTATGCAGACAAGAGGCTCACGGGGCTGCATACACTAACCACCCTCTCAGCCAGCAAGAGAGGTCATCGCCATGGGCCAGCCCTTGTTCCTAGTCACAGAGTTTTCAGTTGAAAGAGTACAATGTTGGGTTGGGATATTTTTTGTTTGGTTTTTTTGGTTTTTTTTGTTTTTTTGATGTGCGCCAGTAAGTTGGGCTCAGAAGCCAGGAGCAGCTGGAAAAGATGATACATAATGCAACAAGGCGACCACATTTCTCTGGGAGATCAAAGCACTCTCGCAGTGGTGGTGCTGTCATGATGGAGGCAGGAAAACCATTTGAACACCCGACCACTGCCCCCACGCACATGGCAGAGGAGAAGAACGTGAGGGAGCCTGGCGATGCTGCTGCACACATGGCGCTGCAGTGGTTTTGCACACAGCTGTGCTGACTGGCTTCCGCATCCACTGGCATCTGATACTTCCTCGGGCCTGCCAGCAGTAGGGGTGATTGTGCCAACCAATTTCACAGAATCACAGAATCAAAGAATCAATTAGACTGGAGAAGATCTCTGAGATCATGGAGTCCAACCATATCAACCACACCATGGCACTGTCACGTCCTCTTTCCTTAAACACCTCCAGGGATGGTGACTCCACCACCTCCCTGGGCAGCCCATCCCGATGCCCAATCACCATTTCCGTGAAGAAATTCCTCCTAATGTCCAACCTAAACCTCCCCCGGTGCAGCTTGTGACTATGTCCTCCTGTCCTGCCACTGGTTGCCTGGCAGAAGAGGTCGATCTCCACCTGGCTACAGCCTCCTTTCAGGGGGTTGCAGAGACTGATCGAGTCACCCCTGAGCCTCCTTTTCTCCGGCCTAACCAAGGCCCGCTCCCTCAGTCCCCATGGCAACGCGGCGGGCGCGCGGGGGGCGGGGTCGCGCGGCCGCTTCCGGGCGACGCCGGCGGTGACGTCACCAGCGGGGGCTGACGGCGGCGCGCGGCCGCTTCCGGTGAGCCTGGGGGCCCCTCAGGGACGCCCCCCCGCGGCTGCCCCCGGGACGGCCCCGCCGGGCGCCTTGGGGCAGGGGCTGCGCTCGCCCCCTCAGCGGCCGGGCCTGCCCGCAGTCCCTTCCCGGGACCGCCTCGGGGGCTGCGCTCGCCCCTCCCCGGCCGGGCCCTGCCCGCAGTCCCTGCCCGGGACCGCCTCGGGGGCTGCGCTCGCCCCCTCCCCGGCCGGGCCCTGCCCGCAGTCCCTGCCCGGCCCTGCCTCGGGGGCTGCGCTCGCCCCCTCCCCGGCCGGGCCCTGCCCGCAGTCCCTGCCCGCCCCTGCCTCGGGGCTGTGGCACGGTGAGCTGCCGGTGAAGCCCTGGCCCTTCAGGGTCCGGTGTGGTGGAGGTGACCACCTTCGTAACGTCACCGTGCTTTGGGTGCTGGCGAAGGGTGGGCGGAACCCAAACGTGCCAGCTAATTACTGCCCGAAATTAAATGGAAACGGGGTTTGTGCATGGGGAAGTAACGAGGCTTTCGGTGGAAAGCTTGCACATGGCCTGCCGAGACAGGAGGTGAACGTCAAAAAGTGACGTGACTTGCTGTGAAGTCAAGAACATGGAGAGGTGTGATGGATAAAACCGAGTATCTTTAGCAGCCGTGGTGCAGGTCGAGCGTGGGAAGAAGCAGCTTCGGGAAGGGGCCGCGTTTTGTTCTGTGCTTCGGAAATGCTGCACGTCTGTCAGTCTTGGGTTTGGAACATGCAGCATTCGAACTCGAGGGCTTTTTCCTGTCGCATGCAGAGCAGAGAACCGGGGATACTTGACTCCTTTTTCATCTTTCCATATAAGAGCAGAGACCACCACGTGGCATTCCAAAAAAGAAAAATGAGATTGCTAAGGGTGACAGGTTGATTCTCCGTTTTTTTTCTATTGAAATCATTATTTTATTTGGTTTATTCTGTTCTTTCTTCCCAGGGAGTTTGGAATAAGCAGCTTCAGACAGACTTCGTTGAACTAAAACAATGTTTGCAGATTTGGACTATGATGTTGAGGAAGATAAGCTGTGAGTATTTAATTTGTCTTTCCTGGTATTTCTTACAATAGAAGTAGGCTTTGCAGCCGGGACCTAATGAGAGTTGATAAATTTACTGTGTGACACTGTGTGCTGAGCATCAGTTCAGTGCTGATTTCTTGCTCCCTTTGGAGGCTGGGGATGAGGCATTGCTGTGCTGGTGAGAGCATTTGTGTTGCTCTGCAGTGACTGCCCTGCATTTAGCATAGAGCACTTGATTTGCCTCACATTTATGCTGTGCAAGTTGTCCTCTCACTCCAGCACTAAGTGCAGGTGAAACACTAAAGCATGATAGTGTTTCTTCAGTGCCTAGTGATGGATGAGGGTGTGTGTCTCTTCCACTTCTAATCTTTGAATGCAATACCAAGAAAAAGATAGCACAGGTCTCCCTGCTGACCTGTGTGGCAGAGGTGAAGGAATGGATTCAGATGTGCCCATGATGTTTGCCATTTGTACTGACTCAGACTCTGGAGTTGTTTCACATACAGGCAGTTCTGCGTAAGTTCAGTTATTCCTTTCTCTTTGTAGGGGCATCCCCACTGTACCTGGGACAGTGACCCTGAAGAAGGACTCTCAGAACCTGATTGGGATCAGCATTGGAGGAGGAGCACAGTACTGCCCCTGTCTCTACATTGTCCAGGTGGGCACCTAGGGAGGAACAATAAGCCAGCTTTTTAAAGCAGTGTTGACCTGAGAGATGGGAAGTATGGAGAGAGAGCCCTATGCTGTTCATTCTTCTCAAAGTGGGAGATGACATCTCATTTTTCAGTGAGAAGATTTCCTTCCTCGAGTACCTAGTAGGTGTGGAAGAATTAAGACTTGTGGAATGATCCTTCTCCTTGGAGAGCTTGTTAGAATTCACAGGGGAACAATGTGAAACTCCCAACATCAGGAAATCCTATGCTCAAAAAGGTGTATCCTAGAGTGGCAAGAACTTCCTGAGGGAACAAGATGATCAACCCGTCTCTTGGTTTGGAAAAGGGGAAAACTGCAGCTTCACCATGGACAAAGTGGATTGAATAGGAGGAATGCAGCTGCTTGGTTTGTGCTCTTTAGCTCTGCATTGACCTTCCTCCTGATTGCTGGCTGCCTGTGCTCTGTCTTAGGTGTTTGACAACACTCCAGCAGCCTTAGACGGCACCGTAGCAGCTGGGGATGAAATCACAGGAGTCAACGGGAAATCTGTCAAGGGGAAGACCAAAGTGGAGGTGGCCAAGATGATACAGATGGTAAAGGTGAGAGGTAGGAGGGGGCCACTGGAGCTTCTGGGTCATAGTGGGCAGCTTGTTGTCCTTGGGTAAAGGGAGCCACTGCTGCCTGCTTCCAGTACAGCAGTTTGGGGTTTGCTCTTTCTGCAGGGAGAAGTGACAATACACTACAACAAGCTTCAGGCTGACCCAAAGCAGGGCAAGTCTTTGGATATTGGTAAGACTGGTTTCTTTCTCCCTAGAGTATTAAAATTATGCAGAAGGGTGAAAGATTGGACACAGCTGAAACCAACTTAAAATTCCATTTCCTTTCTTGCACTTAACTGAGCCATTTTAAAATGGATACTGTCAAAGATAGTTACAGGTTTAAAAAAATCTCTCCCTGACTTTTTGAAATAGGCTTTAAAGTTAAATCAAGACTTAACTGTTGTTGTGGGAGGCTTGTTTTTCTGTGCTGTGTTTAGCATGGATGATGAATCTCAACTGTATAATAATTTGGGTTTTTTTAAATACATGTAAGTTATGCTGACCTGGTTTTCGATGCACACAAAAATGTGTCAGTTGAAAGGCATTGGTGATGATTTCTGAGCTTGGAGAACAGTGATAAAATACTTATCTACACTGAGTTTTGTACAAACATAAATTTTATGGTAGACCAGAGGGCCTTTATTGCTAAAACAAAGTGTCTGGATTTGAAATAAACCTACACAGGTGTCTGCTTTATATGGTCTACCTTTTTCACTTTCAGCAAACTGTTCTCATTTCTTTTCCTGGTGATTATGGTGCTAATAAATTGACAGGAGTTCTGGAAAATTGTAAATAGTGAGATGGATTTCTGGAAAAACAGAAGTGTGATGAGAATATGGTATTTTCTAAAACACTGTGACTTCAGCTGAGTTCTTGGGATCTGCAGGCAAGTCTGCCTGTAAATAAAGGTGACTGAGTCATCTGGTCCCAAGGAGGGCATAGATGTCTCTAGTAATTTGCAGGGTATGACCACCAAAACCAGGAATTCCATCAAGAGGTGATGAAAGGGTTTGACTAGGATTCAGAAGGTAAAAGTAAGGAAAGAGATAACATTTGAGCATTAAGACCTGATTGGCTTTCACCCTCATCTTCCAACTTCAGCTGAAGTAGTGCAGCAGATAGCATAGGCAAAGTTTAGTTCCAAATATCAAGATAAGTGCTTTGCATATAGCAAAGTGATTGACTGGGACAGCCTTCCAAAAGAATTGCTGGAGCTCTATTGATTGAAGTGTTTAGGATGTGAGAGCAGAACAGATAAGCAAGTTAGATGTGCTATGCATGGCTGGACCAGAGTGCCCTGTTTCTATGGTATTCTCTTTCTGCTTGCTGCCTCAATACTGAGTTAAGTACAGTTTATCCAGTGCCTGGAAAACCAGTGGAATGTGCTGGTGAGCTTTTCATGGCCATGGAAGTGACCTTGATGCTGGTTTGTAACTTTGTTTTGGCCTTTAGTGTTGAAAAAGGTAAAGCACCGACTGGTAGAGAACATGAGCTCGGGGACAGCGGATGCCCTGGGGTTAAGCCGAGCCATACTTTGCAATGGTAAGTATTGTCCAGGAGGACATTTTCCCAGTGGGAATCCTACTCTCCTGTGTTTGCCTACTTTTTTATTGTTGCTTGTTCTTTTGTTCTGCTCTGCCTTGCTGTTGTGATTGTCTCTGCCCTTCCTGAGTGATATAGCCTGTCCTTGTGGGCACTTAAATATTTTATCAGGTCAGATTAATTTAAAGCAGGGAGCAACTTAGTGAATGCCAATAGATAAAATAAAATAAGTTTGCAGTAATTTTAAAAACTTGCCATGTTGTTGTGTCACAGGACAGGCATTAAGGGGTGAGGGAAATTTGAACCAAATAAATGAAACTGGTATTTTTCCACCTATTTAGGTCTTAGCCATATCCTGAATGTGACTACTGTAATTCTGTATTCTGATTCTTGCTTCTATTTAGATGGACTAGTGAAGAGATTAGAGGAACTGGAGAGGACTGCAGAGTTATACAAAGGTAAACGGGACATTTCATCAGACATTGGATGGGGGAAAATGATGCCTTCATTGTGTTCCAGTGAAGTGACTTACATGTGTTTTCTGGCTTCCATCACAGGCTTGACAGAGCACACCAAGAGTCTTCTCAGGGCTTTCTTTGAGCTATCTCAGACACACAGAGGTAAAGAATCTTGAGCAAAGGGAGCACAAATCTTTGACCTTCGGTTTCAGGAAATTTTTTTCAGTCCTTAGATGTGTGATTCTCTCACTCAAAAAACTAAGGCCTGCAGAAATGAGCTGGGAAGGGCTGTTCTCCAGCATTACCGGTCATGGTGCTAACACAGGCCCTGTCCTTCATATGGGACATTGGGGAAATGTCCTGCCAAACTGTGGTCTTTAGGGAATATGTAGCATCATCCCTCAGCTAATTGTAAGGTTATGGGAGGGACTTCTAATACTGGAGACAAGATTTTTCTCAGGGTTCACCTCTTTTTTTCATCTGTCTGTGTTTATTTTGCTCATGCAGCATTTGGAGATGTTTTCTCTGTCATTGGTGTACGGGAGCCACAACCAGCTGCCAGTGAAGCCTTTGTGAAATTTGCTGATGCCCATCGCAACATTGAGAAGTTTGGGATTCACCTTCTGAAAACAATTAAACCGGTAAAGAATTTAACCATAGGAGTAAAGGGTTTGGAGAAGAGGGGAATCTAGAAAGGCAGAAGCCTTTCTTTAAAGGTGTGGTCTTAAAAGTTCATTCATTGTGGGAAGAAGGACCCTTGACTGCTTGCCTTCAGGGAATTCTCTTCATAATGAAAAGAATCTGAGAAGTAGTATAATGAATATATCAACCTTGACCCTATGACTTCTGCACATGAGCATATTCCTGTCCTTTTCTTTTGGGGATGAGAGAGTAGTCTGACCAATGTAGTATCTATAACTGCATTGTGTCACTAAAAGAGTTCAGGGGAGCAATGCAAAAGTTTCAATCAATGTATTTGAATCATATAATGTATTTATCTGTGCACTTATTTTAGCAAAGAGAGAGTTTAAGTGTTGATTCAGGCACCACTTGCAGTGCTGTGTTGGATTTATGATGCTGGGTTGTGAAAGTTTGAATCAGGGAGAGCTGTTTCCAGGACCAGCTGAAAATTAAAGGAGTCAAAAGCACATGAGGCTAGAAGTGAGGCAAGCATTTCTAGCACTGGAACCACTTGCCAGTGACCGTAATGGAGGCTCTAACCATTCTGAGCCACAATCAAACATTTTCTTTCAAATATGCTGTAGTTCAAAGAAGAGTTAACTTGAGGCAGCCTCCTGACCTGTGCTGGGTAGAAGGTTGCACTTTAATTTTTAGTCTTATTTCAGCAACAGGGTGTTTCCTTTGCAGATGCTCACTGACTTGAATACCTATCTGAATAAAGCCATTCCTGACACAAGGCTGACTATCAAAAAGTACCTGGATGTCAAGTTTGAATATTTGGTGAGCTGCTTGTTTTCTGTTGGTTTTTTTTGGTTTTTTTTTCTTCTAAGTACTGGTTGAAATTAAGTTTCATAGAATCATCCTGAAAGTCACATCTAGCCTATATGATCACATATCCATCCTTCCATGATCCACGAGAGAATGCCCTGTTCTTTCCAGTTCTTTATTTACTGCCAGATTACTCAGATTCAGACACCTGCTTTTGACCTAACAGTTCTCACTGGTAAGAAAGATCTTAGAGTACCCCCATGACTTATTTTCTGCATGATCAAAATAATTTCCTGATTTATTTCTAAGGAGTTCCTCTGCAACTTAGGCTCTTGAACTCCTCTAAAGAGCTCCCCAGTCCATATTTTTCAGGTAATTTTGTACACTTTCTTTAGCCAAAGTAAACAACTGTCAAGTCATATTTGCTTTAATTTAGACTTTGCCTTTTTTTACCTCCTTCATTCCACTCAGTCCTTGTTTTCTACCCAAAAAGGGTAAGGTTGCTCAGTGCACCTGTTCTGCAGTTGTAGGAATCTATTTCCTTTTACCTGTTGAGAGAAGTACTTGGAGCTGCAGCCCTAAGGCAAGAGAATATGGCAGAATCTTTCCTACATCAATCCTTCCTGCAGTTAATCTTTTTCTTTCCCTCTTTATTTATTCCCATCTCATACTTTTCTTCTACTGTCTTTTCCCAAAGAGTAGATGAGCACAGGATTTTTCCCACTGTGCTTTCTTCAGAGTCTGTCCACTGAAGGAAGGCTTGGAATGGTACAACCTGATGGGTCTGGGCAATGATCAAGTTGTTTCTAATTTTTAATATCTCCTTCTTGGTTTGCTTTTCTTCTTTTTCATCTTTAATTCTACAAAGTCTTACTGCCTGAAAGTCAAAGAGATGGATGATGAAGAATACAGCTGCATTGTGAGTATCAATTGCAAAAGTACTCTTGTGTCTGTCAGCACCCAAACTAGTGAATGCATCCTAAGGAATTGCATACATTTGTTCTTAATGTATTAGAAATAGGGGATCCTTAAATGCTACCTGGGAAGCACTGCAGCTTGTTTGCTCAGTGGTTGCCTTTCTCAGTGTTTAAGTACTATTAGGTTATGTAAGGAGGATTAAGGTGTTATCTTCACAGATTCCATTTGTATGTAGTGTACAGCTTATCATTAATTCTGGACTTGTTTCTGAGAAATAGAGATTTAGCTTCTCTGCAGCAAAATGCATGTGAAACTGCATTTATAAGTGAAGAAAATTGATTAAAGGATCTCTCTTAACAATAGGGGTTTATAGTTCAGAGTTTTAGGACTTTAATCTTTAACAGCTTTGTTTAAATTAGCTAAAGATATCGCATAAATTCCAGTTTCCCTGCATAAAAGTAACTTTTTTTTATCCTAGGTGTCAGTCTCAGAGCAGGCGTTTGATTTTTTGGAATGTCTAGTTCCCAAGTGCCAGGAAGGAATCAAACTCCTAACACCATGTTTCATTATATGTTTCCTTCTAAATGGGAAGGAAAGAATCCCCGTCTTGCCCAGCAGTGACATCTCTGCATTTTGGCACGTGCAGTGTGTGTTAGGGAGCTGTAGTCTGTGGCACGGATTTTTCTGTGTGTGTGGTGTTTACAGGTGCAAGGGAAGGATACTTCATTGCTGACTCCTTTCCAGACTCTTGCAGGACCATATATAGGTCCCTCCCTGTTGGTTTCCAGCATTGTGTCTGGATGGTTGTAGATACCAGAGGGTTCCCAGTATAGATACGTAATTCTTTATGCAATCCACACAGAGCAAACCTTACAGAGGAGGGCAGAATTTTTGTGTGCTTGATATAAACTTGTTTGTTCTTAATGCCTGTCTTTACTAGTCCAAGTTAGAAGCCATGCCATCTCTCCATGCTGGGCTGAAAGGTGCCTGTCCTTTTGTATTTGCTTAGCAGTGATGCTTTTCTTTACCATGGTTGGTGTGTGTTTGGCCTTCAAAGTGGCCCCACTAACTGCCAGGTTTTGACACAGCTCAGTGCTCCTCATGGTTCCTGCTTTCCTGACAGCAGTTCCCATGTGCCTGAGAGGTCTGTAATAACCCAAGGCCGTTGTGAGTCCACATTGGTAGGCAGACTGTGTGGACAAGCAGTGTTGTGGGAGTCTCTAAAGTGGCACTGTGTTTTTGGCAGGCTCTGGGTGAGCCTCTCTACCGGGTCAGCACTGGGAACTACGAGTACCGTCTCATCCTGCGCTGCCGTCAGGAGGCTCGCACGCGCTTTGCCAAGATGAGGAAGGACGTGCTAGAGAAAATAGAGCTCCTGGACCAGAAACATGGTGAGTGCTACTGCTGAGTTCAGCAGACATGACTTTGGCTTTTGTGTTCCTCCTTAGTCTCAGCTCAGAAAATGGCTCAGTTCTCCTTTGTGGCTGTGTCCAAGACATCGGCCCTGAGGGGCCAGAAGGGGTTAATGTGTAGGAGATGGTATCTAACACTGGAAAAGGAGGCTTGATCACGTTGGGGGAGGGAAATTTCACACTTTTCTCCCCATCGTGTCTCCACTACAGTGCAGGACATCGTGTTCCAGCTGCAGCGTTTTGTCTCCACGATGTCCAAGTACTACGATGACTGCTACGCTGTGCTCCGGGACGCGGATGTCTTTCCCATCGAGGTGGACCTTGCCCGCACCACTCTCAGCTATGGGCAGAAGGACACGTACACAGATGGGGCGGAAGAAGAAGGAGAAAGTGAGAGAGAGGGTAGTGGGAGGGAGGATGCAAATGGAGAGAAGCTCATTGATGATGCCTGAGTGTGTCAGCATGGCCAGAGGGAGGACTTTGCAGACTTAGGAGAACATGTATTTCATGTGGCCATTCATCTTCCATGATTTCTTTCTATGTCCAGCCTGGGATTCCTCCTCTGCTTTGGGTGGGGTAGCTGGTTGGATTGGGACCAACCTCTACTTTCCTCTCTTTTCCTTTGCTTGTTTGCCTGGATATTCTTTTTGCCCCTGGAGTCTTCTGCTACCCAACCTGGGTACTGCGCTGTGGGGAGGAAAGGACACTCCCACACTGCCACGTGCCTCTGTGCAGGGAGCGCCTGGGCAGCACCACTCCTCTCTGGCACATGGAGGTGGTTAAGGGTTTGGAGGTGATTACAAATGGTGAGAACTGCCCCTTTGCATCCTCCCCTTGTGCTATGGGGATGTGTTAGCATCACTGCTTGCTGTTTTCTAGCTCCTTCTGAGGATCCACCTTAGGACGGTGATGGAAATACCCATCTCTAAACTGGAAAAAAGACATAAAGCTTTGTGTAGAGAGGACAACATGCTCTTTAGGCAGAGGCTTTGAGATTTTTTTAGTGTAAAGAATGACCAGCGTGCTCTCCTCTTTCCAACACAACAGCTATTTTGTGCTGCCTCTGGGCCAGCCAGCAGCAGTAGTAAGTATCTTCCCATTCCCTAGCACAAGGGTAGAGGGAAAAGGAAAGCTGAGGTGAGACTGCATCTTTCCTCCTTTCTTTTCTCTTCCCCTCCCTCCATCCCTGTGGGCCAATCCCAGATGCAGGTGGCACTTTCTCTGTAGTGAGCAGCACAACTGTCAGGAGTGGTGTGCTTCCTGGGGCAGGGGTTTTAACTTCTCTGTCATTACATTCTAGTGGTTGTGGGAGAAGTTATTTAAGGGCATTAATTTATGGTCAAGACGATTTTTTTTTTTGATTTGTGTTTCTCTGATTGTTTTTGGAGCTTCTTCATCTTTGTGGGTGCGTGGAAAAATGCCATCCATGGTCAAGTTGCTCTGGAGAATTAAAACAGACTGATGTAGTGACCATTGTCTGTAATAAAGAAATATGTGACATTTCATTTCATTTCATGTCCTTCATACCTTTCCTATAAGAGATTTGTTTCCTTATTATCCATTAGTTTTAATCTTAAATTATAATCTTGGGAAGATGGGTGTCATGTGCTGGCCATCTTTTTTCTTCTCATACTGGTGCATAATCTCAATACCAAGCTGCGGTGGTCAGTGCAGCACAGATTTCCAGAGGAAGAGAGTTATAAATGCTGTAGCAAGGCCAGTTCTCCAGTAATACCAACTTCTCTGCATTTTAGCTTCCCAGGGGAACAGCAGCCTTTTAAAGGCCGCCAGGTGCCTCAGTCGTGCCAAGGTGGCATCTCTGTGCCCTCCAGTGCCAGCTTCTCCACACAGCTCAGCTGTTGCATCACAGCAACAGCTTCAGCTGATGCATGAGCCCCTGATTCTCTTTCAGAGTTGAGTTGTTTGTTGTGCCAAGACATGGAGCCGTTGAGAGGAACTGAAAACACTTCAGTGGAGTCTGCCTGAAAGCCATTGAGGCAAAGTGTAAGCAGCATAGCTGGATTTTTCAGGAAGAGGTCTGGGAATCTTGCAGCACTGTCTGTAGTGAGATCTCGTACCCTAAGGGCTTTTATTTGCTTTTGTGAAAAAAATTTGAGAGTGGGAGGCTTAGTGGGAAATGTTGACTTGTGACAAGGAAACAGAGGGGACCTTGTTCTAGTGACCGGCCTGGCTGACAAGGGCAGTTGTTTTCATGCTGTGGACCTTGGACCTCTGGGAAGTTGTGAGCTCCTTGGAGGGCATATTAGTGAATAAGGGAAACCCAGCCTGGGGTTACTGGGGAAAGAACTGCAGAGTAACTTGGTCAAGCAGAAACAGCAATGTTACCTTGCGGGGAGGGAAAGCAAGCTTTGAGAGCACTGGATGAAGGCCTGCAGGGCCCCAGCACCCTTGCTGCTATTGTCATTCTCCCAAAGCTTTGCATCTGGGGTTTGTTACGGGGTTTAGTCTCGCTTGAGATGTTTTTAAGCGAGTTTGAATAGGAAAAAGCCTGAAGTCATCACTATGACTGGCTTGAAATCAGATCTAACAGTGGTGTTAGCTATGGTGGGACTGAGTACAGCCTCGTGGTTTACCTTCTCCCCTCCAATTTCCAGTTTTTCTGTCTCTTCTTAAACGGATGTTCTTCAACAACTTTATTTTGCTCATAATTTACTGCTGTTTTTGTTTGGGAGCACCTAGAATGCCCTCAATGAATTAATTCCTTCATGTCCCCTCTCCCCTGCTGTGTTTAAATGGCTTTATGGATCCTGCAGACTTTGCCAACTACCCATAAATTTGTAGTCAGTCTGGCCTGGAATGAAGCACAACTTTTGGTGGCCCCACAAACTGCCTTCCCTGTAGCCCTCTGCTTATTTTTTGATCCCTTGTTATAGTCACAGGTTCCCCCAGGGTCTCTGAGGTGAAGCAGTTCAGGAAACCGGAAGAAAGAGCTTTGGCCAGGGGTGTTTATAAAAGATCCAGTCTTAAAGCAGATTAGAAGTGGTTTAAGCATGCCAGGGAAGGTTGTCCTCTCTGAATCTAGAAATCCACCACTGCAGCGGGGGGTGACAGGGTCAGGCCTGCCTTACCACGTGCTCCAACACCCTCGTTAGCGGCACTCAGCGACTGGGGCTTGTCTTTCTGCCTTACCTTTGATTCCTTTATGTAAGGAGGTTTTCTCTATTTAAGAGGAAAACACAGGCATGTCTGGTGCCATTCCTGCTCAATGGATAATCGCCTGGGACAGGGTAATTTACCTGTCTTGGAACCCCCACCCCCACAGGGGCCAAGTTGTTCCCTTCACACGTCAGCGGGACTCACTTGAGCCTAGATAAAGCTGGCTTGGTGCTATTCCTGTCAGCGAGGCTCTGTACTGTAGCTGCACACCTAATGGCATTAGCCTTTCTTAGGTGTCTTCTTCAGGTACCTCAGCAGCAGCCTCTAACACAGCACTTCCCTACTTGGAGAAGCAGCATCAGGTGTCACTGCTCCAGCTTTACTGTCCACAAAAGACGTGCCAGGCAGAGGAGGTTGGAGCTGGTGGCCTCCTGGTTTGGCAGTGCCCGAGGGAGGTACTGCAGAGAGCCGTGCTGGTGGCCCCTGGAGGTGGCCAGGTAGTAGATGTCAGTTACACCACCTCCTAAAAGTGCTGCCAGTGAGACTGACACTGTCCAGACCATGGAAGTGGGGTGAAGGAAACACTGACACCAGAACAGAGCGTACCAGATCTGATTACAAAGAGTCTCTAATTGTTTGTGTTCTGTATTGTGACAATGCAGAAGGAAAAGGAGAGTCCTTGGCAGTCTTTTCAGAAGACTTTCTCCAGGGCTGGTTTGAAAGTGAGGAAAGAAGATTATTTTTTTTTTCTTTTTGGTGTTTGGGCTGCTGTGAGCCTGTTTGTACCAGCATGGGTGCAGGATGCAAGTAGACATATCACTGGGTAGGTTGTGGACATATGTACATAAGGACCAGCTATTCTTATACCTCTCCCTCTTATTTCTTACATCTGCCTTTGTCCCAGCTTTCTGCTCCCCACATCCCATCTACCCTCCCATGCTGAGGTGCTTGCAAACAAGGCCAGTTTTTTACATCCCTGTTCTCTGCCCTGCCTAAAAACTGTCCCTCTCCACCATCTGGTCAGCGTTGCAGCCGTCTCGTGCCAACACCTCCCCATCCCCTGCAGGACAGCCACCTCCCTCCCCTCTCTGCTCCTCTGCCACGTGGTTGGCCTCCTCGTTGGCCACCACCATGGCATTGTCAGTGCTGTGGGCTGGCTGGTGGTTGTCGCTGCTGTGCTCCTCAGCTTCCTGCACATCGGATTCAGCTTCCTCGGTGTCGCTCCCACCTCCTGCAGAGGGATTGTTCTCCGGGGGAGGCTCCTTCTTCCCTCGGTTCAGGCAGCAGTAGCTGGCGACACCCAGGAAGAGAGCAGAGAGCACGACCTCTGAGCCCGCCAGGTAGAAGATCACCTCATAGTTCTTGAGAGCATCAACCAGACGGCCTGATGGTTGGAGAAGACATGAGATGGTTGGAAAAGAAATGAGATGGTTAAATTTGGCCTGCACACTCCTGCATGGACAGCCCAGTGCAGGTGGGCAACACCTGCATTTGGCTGAGGACCCATTCCTCAAGGGAAGAGCAAGAAGTCTGAATATCTAAAAATCATCCTGGGAAAGAGCTGTACTTCCATGGAAAGTATAGTAACAGCACATGATTGTTTTTCCTTGTTTGGACAAACTTAAATAATTATGACACCCTCGTGTTAGGGTCCCACTCCATTGTGGGCCATCTTCTACTTGCCAAGGCAGGAAATGTCTCTCATGATTTGGAGTGACCAGTCTCAGAAAAGAAAATTTGAGAGGCATTGCTATTTCTTAAGCTATTATGTCAGGAAAACATTCTGAAGGGAAGAACTATTTTCTCCTGGGCAGAGAAATCCCTTTGATTGGCCCACACCTGATGGTTTCTGTGCCAGAGATATTCTCAATATATTTTCTGAATCCACTGGGGCTGGCAATGGAGGAAGAGTTCCCAGTCTTTGGTGCTGGGGAGCATGAACAGCTGCCTTGCTGCAGTCAGGATGCAGCCATGGAACTGCCCTCTTCATCCCAGTCTCACACGCTCCCAAATGCACATTGTGACCCCCAGTCCTTGCTGTGCTGAAACCAGCCCCAGGACACGCTGAGGTGCCTCCCAGAGCAGTCATGGGAGGCACGTGGCGAATTCCTCTGCAGGTGAATGTGGCCCTGTTCAGCCAAGCCGGATGGCGAGTGAGGAGCCTGCGTGTTCAGCGCGCGTGCGTGTGCGTGTGTGTGCAGCTTATCCTGTGCCAAAACCCCTCGGCCCCACGGAGTGGGAAGCAGCTCAGGAGGATTACACCAAACAAAGCCACTTTGTTCAGCCCCCTTCTCCCAGCCGAGCACTGTTCTCCCCGAGTCTGAGCTATAGGACTGTCAGAGCACTCGAGCTTCTTGCCCCAGGGGCGTCCTGCAGCCCCAGCATACCTTGTTTTCCCCCCAACACTGTTCTTTGGTGACCCTGCACTGTCTGTGTGCTATTGTATGTGCACACAGCACCAAGTCACAGCTGAACTGAGGCAGGAGGGCTGAGGGATGTCCCTTGTTAGCACCCCACTGATGTGCCTTACTCCTTGGGCAAGGTGCTGTTAAATCCCCCTCTCCCCAGTGACCTCTCTGCAGCTGCCTCCAAGACATATTTCTTGACTCTCCCTGGCCAGGGACTGCCAACTGCCCCACATCTTATAAAGTAAGACATCAATTATTGTTAGCATTTAAGAGGGTCTTTTCTTGGCTGCCAAATTTCACTTGAGAACTGGTTGAAGTTGCTGAGGGCAGGTTTTATTCGTTACAGGTGGTTTGTGCTGAGGAAAAGACCATTCACACACGGTCTTCAATTATGGGCTTTAGCCCATGTGTTACAGCTGAAGGAAGGGACTGCAAGAAACAACAGAGTGGTTCCTGTCTGGGGATTTTCCATACTCTTGTCCCTGACTCTTCTTGCAAATCAGGAAACTGCACTTTGTTTGGAAATAAGCCTTGGGCACGATTTGGCTTTTTCACATGATCAGACACTTAACATTAATCTACACCAACCTCCGTTCAACAGCCCGTTTTTATGGGCTGTTTGTGGGGCATGGACCTTACCAGGGATTGTGACCTAGACTAGACTGGCTGAAAAGCTGTGAGTGTCTTAATCCTCTTAGAAAAATTACCAGCAAATGCCTCAGGGGACTGTACAAACTGTTTTGACTTGACTGACAGCAAAACACCTGTGCCTTGGAATTGGAATCAGAACAAACTGAGATCACTATTCACAGTGCCAATCAAAAGGCCATGGACATCAAGGTGAAATTGAAAGACACTTGCTTTGTCCTAATAAAGACTCTCAAAGGTTTGCCTGCAGCAGGTACCTGACCCTATCCTTAACATGATTCTATGCAACATTCGTAGTGAAGGCAGAGATCAACTCTCAGCTTCTAGAGCACATGTAAAGTTGAGAAATAGGGTCTCACTTCAAGTGCTGTCTCCATGCCCAATTCCTGCAATACTGTGGAACCATGACAGCCAGACAAATCACCTGTAGCAAGACACCTACCTGCAGAGGGTGGGCCGATGAGCACGGCGAAAGCCTCGATAAGTAGGACCAGCCCGATGGCGCTGGAGAACTTCTGGGAGCCAACGATGGCCATCAGCACCTCAAACTGCAGCGCTCCCACCATGCCGTAGGAGATGCCAAAGAAGACGCAGAAGATGACCAGCCCCGTGTAGTTGCTCGCCCTGGCACTGCAGATGTCTGTCAAGCCATTGAAGAGCATGGAGAAGCTGAACAGATATGCCACGTGAGGGCGGACCCACTTCAGCCCTGCCACCATGCCACAGGCTGGGCGGGCAAAGATGTCTATGAAACCAATGATGGAGAGCAAGAACGCGGCCTCTGTGTCCGGCACGCCCGTGTCCTTGGCATAGTTGACCAGCAATATGGGGGGCACGAAGAGACCTAAGACCAGGATGAACTTTGAAATGGTGTAAATGATAAACCCTCGGTTGGAGAAGATACTGAAATCCAGAAGCTTCTTTCCTTTCTTGGGCTTCTTCTTGGCTTTCTTGCCTTTCTTGGTTCCATCAGTGGTGCTGATTCCCTCCTCTGACTTCCCTCCTATGGGCAGCATCTCCTTGGCTTCATATTTGTCCTGAGCTTTCCCCATCTTTCTTTTCATGCCCATATCCAGGGGTCTCATGACTGCCCCACAAGTGCAGCAGTTAAGCAGAAGGCCCCCCATGATAAGGAACCCTCCTCGCCACCCAAACTTCTCCAGCAGCACTTGCCCCAGTGGGGAGAGCGAGGAAAGGAAGACAGGGCTCCCAGCAGCAGCCAGTCCATTGGCGAGAGGCCGACGCTTGTCAAAGTAGGTGCCCAGCATGATCAGTGAGGGCTGGAAGTTCAATGCCATACCCAGACCTACATGGAAGAGAGAGCCAGGAAGGAGACACGGAGTGCAAGAACATGAGATGTGTTTTGCAACCAGCTGAAAACTCCCCTCAGACTATCCTAGTCCCAAAGTCCCATGATGGGATGAATGTATTCCTCACAAGCCTCTGTGCCTTCATGCTGGTGGATTGCCCCTGCAGAGGATGGGCTAAACCAGCCTGTCCACCTGAAGTGGGTTTGGATCAGGTGCTCACACTTAGGCAGGACATGAGCCTTACACAGGAATTCTGCCTCCTTCCCTTGCCACAGTGTACTGATTCCACCTATCACAATCACCATGATCATTGAGCACCACTTAGGTTTCTTCTGTTTCTGAACCACAGGCCCTGGCTGTTTAGATCCAGCAGATGCATCCCTCGTATGTGCAACACTCAGGACTAGATGCTTCCCATAGCGTGCGCAAATAGGCAAGGGAGAGCTGATTCTAGACAAAGCATTACTAAAGGGAAATACAACATGGTCTTAGCTCTTCCCCAGGTAAGCCTGTGTTGCCCCCCAAATTCTGGGGCTCTCACCTGTCAGCACACCAGCTGTCAGATAAAGCTCAATGATATTGGTGGTAAAAGATGCCAGGATCATCCCAGCAGAAGCTAGCAGCCCGCCAATGAGCATCACAGGCCGACAGCCAAACTGGTTCACCATGATGCTGCATACTGGTCCTAGGAGGAAGCAGAGGAGACAGAGTAGGTGACCAGAAGGAGACAAGACAACTGGGAAGGGGAAGGCAGCCCAAGCAGGGCCATCAGGGAAGATGAAGCTAATTTGGAGCTCACTACTTGTCTGCTTAGATACAGATCTGTTGGGCCTGGCCAAGGGAGAGAAGCTGGTGGTGTGGAGACTTCTGCCCTGCCTTTGGCCCCTATTCCCTGGCACTTGATGTGATAGGAACAGCACTTCAGCAGTGGGAATAAACTCTTTATCAATTGTCTGGGATGTAGGTGGGGTGACCCCTGAGGTCTCCTGTGGCAGAGGAAACAGGGATACAAGATGCAGCACACTTCCAGAAGAGAAGTGGTAGGACAATTGTATTCTGCATCGTGGTTCATGACCGGGCCAGTGAGCATGAGAAGAGTCCATGGGGACCTGGTCTGTGCCCATGGCAGAGTGGGAAAGGTGTGAGTTGAGGAGGGGGAAGTGTGTCCAAGCATCACCTGTCCCATAGAGCATGGCCAGCATGATGGAAGAGATCCAGGCTGTGTCACTGTAGCCCACGTGGAAGTCTTTCATGAGCTCCTTGAAGTAGACACTGACGGCTTTTGGGAAGGCATAGGAGAAGCCGGTGATCACAAAGCAGCCAAGGAGCACAATCCAGCCCCAGCCACCATCCGGAGGCTTCACAGGAGCTGGGAGTTGCCCTTCTTCTGGGTCAGGTCTCCCCATCTTCTAACCTAGGAATGGAAAGGCAAGCTGGGAGGAAGTAGGGCAACAGAGAGGGAGAAAGTCCGCTGGTGCTGCAGAAAGAGAAGAGAAAAGCAGAGCAGCAAACATTTACTACAAGGTTTCTCTCCATGCCCACCATCTCCAAGCTCTGAGAGGCTCATTGGGGAACCACACCTGCTCTTTGTACCCTGATCCTGCCAGGCGAGGTGGGATTGCTTTGGGGTGTAAAGTCATGCGTCAGATGGGCAGAGGTGGGAAGCTCCCTGAGACTGGGACAACCCTGAGCTCCATAACCCCTGGCCAAACACAGCTGAGCAGTGTCACGGCTCCCAGCTGAGCCTGGAGTGCTGCATCTGATGCAGCATCAGGACCTGCAGCACCTCCCTTGCTTCATATCCAGCCTTGCCTATGGTGTGAAGGTGAAGAAGATGGTGTGAAGACCAGCAATGTGAACCCTTTTTGCTTCCTAAAATCTGCCTCTGAGTCTCTTCCATGGTGGTCTGCTCCAGTGGGGAGCCCTCCAGGACCTGCCCTGCCACAGAAATCTCCAGCAGTGGGGAAAGGAGATCTATTAAGCCCTCTGTGCTTTCCTCTGGGAGGCCCCAGTGCATGGCACCCTCCTCCCTCCCCTCCCCACCATCAGGGGCCAGATTTCTGAAATAGGTGAAGGGGGAGAGCACAAAAAACCGGTGGTTATTTGCATGCCAGAGAGATTAGGGCTCTGTACATACACGGAGGGGCCGGAACAAAGCCTAAGTGGGGAGAAGGAGGGAATTAGAGGGGATGTCTTGTGAGTGGCTCTCAGGCCTCTTAAGCTGCCCAGGAATTTTGCTCCAGCTAGCTGCTATGGGTATGTTTTTCATTTCTCCCTTAGGTACCAGGTCTCTGCCCTTTCCAGCACCATTGACCATGGTTTCTTGGTCAGCCAGGATTATTTTCACGCCTCTATGCAAAGCCATCACAAAGCCATCTAGACTACAGATGCTCCCAAATAGATTAGACAGACATTCTCAATGCCTGAGCTGGGCTTTTGTGGTCTGGTTTGTCTCCTATCACTGTCTTGCTGGCAGCACACTCCTAACAAGGGTCCTCTCCTCTGCCCAGCTCTCTTGGCTGAAGGACTGCAGGATGGCAGCAGCATCCTCATCTCTTGGCACCAGCAGTTGTGGGAAATGCCAGGAGTCACATCCAGACTAGAAAGTGCCGAGGGGACAGGGGTTGTCTCATGGATGTGACACAAAATGCTAGGACCTGGGAGTTTTCGATCCGGGTGCATTTCTCAAGGAAGCCCCTGTTCTCAGTGTCCTCCGAGTAAAGGGGGTGAGTTGAGCTGATTCCCATAGTTGCTGCTGCTCTGAACGTCAGAGAAGTGCAAACCCCTTAGACAGAAGTGTGGCTGGCACAAGCTGGGGCAGACCCCAGGCAGAGGGCCCTTCCTTGGCAAGAATGGTCCTACCCCACAGCCACTCTCAGCCTTACCCCTCCTTCCCTGCTCCAGGGGGCCTTTACTCCTGAAAACACAGAGTGCAGCACTCAGATGCCTGCCATCACCATGGGTCCCTGCAGCAGAGTTCCCCAAACTTTCAAGATACTGTGAGCCACAAAAAAAAGGGAGCTGAATCTGGCTCTGAGCATGGACTGGGACAACTCTTCTGGATGGCTGTTTCCTAGCAGCTCTTGAGCTGAACCACTGGGGCTGGTACAGGATACTCTAATCTAATCTCGCTCAATTTCTGACATTTTGCCCACTGTTCCAGTCCCAGCTCCAGCAGACTGACGAGCTAGGTCTAATTGTACAAAAGGTGACCTGCTGCCAAAGCCCACTGATTTCTCAGTCACTGCACTATCTGCTGCACTTAGCTACTTCAAGTAAGAGCTGCCACCAAACATAGCCTGAGACTTTTTATCCAAGTCCCAGCCCTGCTTTTCTTGAGCTCATCCTGCACCACAAATTAAATTAATCAATCCACTGCAATCCGTCTTTCCTTCAACCCTGCCACTCACTGCCAGCAGGCTACCAAGAAAATATTTGTCTGTCTGTGACATGCTCTTCAGAGATTTTGTAGTATTGCCTGTCAGTGATGAGCCCATGGCATCTGATTTTGAAGAGCACATTAGACAAATATCTATGAGTACTTGTTTGAATTTGGAGCTGAAGGGCACTCTGCAGGAGCCGCTTTCTCAGTGATACAGAATTGTGTAGCAAAGCATGAAAGCAGTTTTACCTGCCTGCAGCTAGATGTTGGCTGAAAACGCCAACTGATGATGGGGTGCACCAGAGGAGCTCACCTGTAGAGACACCTCCAAAGCCAAAATGCCATAGCACAGCTCTGCTGGAGATTTATCCCAGCTGTGAGCCAGTTATCCCAGTTCAGAGCTGCCTTGTTCCTAACACCATGACACACACACTTGTTTGCTCACAGCTGCACGCAGCAGTCACACCACATACCCTGCACCTGCCTTTGCATACTCTAGAGCTCACTATCATTTTGTCCCCACTTAAGGAGCTTTATTCACAGGTAAAACAAAGTGTGAAAGTTCACATGCACACAAAAGCTCATTAGCATGGGCACCTGCCCTTCCCTGTGCATCACAGGAAGGAGGGCCAGAGCAGGCACTGCCACAGAACCTGCTGCAGGTGGCTGCAAGAAGATTTGCACCAACACCAGGAGGCACAAGCCCGGGTTGGAAGGGTGAAGACCACAGCAGTTCAGCTGTGGCTACCAATCCCTGGACACACACAGAGCACAGTGCAGCCAGTTCTGGACAATGCCCAGAAAATCCCCACTGTGCTGCACCAGGAGGGTCCACATAAATGCTCTTAGTGCCTCCATGCAGTACAGATGGGGTGAGGAGTCTATTTATTGAGTGCAAGGACACGATTCATGCCACCAGCCTCTCTGCTGGGAAAGCATTTGCTAGGGAATTAAATGAGTGCAGGCCCAGGATGAGTTGTCCTACCAGCTGCTGGAGCAAGGGTTCAAGCATCCCTCCACACCACTGACCTGTGCAATGAAGTGATGACCTCCCGAACACAAGCTGAGCCTCCAAGGGTTGAGCAGATCCACCAACAGCGCTTCCTTCTCCCACTGGCTGGCACTTCCAGGCTCTGGATGAGGGTGCCTGGTTAGATGGTCGTGCTGGATCTTTTCTCCATGGTGGGCACAGGACAATGCCTGCAGGGATCTAGCACCTGTTGAGCAGTCTCTTGTGCTCTGCTCCTTCCTTCAGAGCAGATACGTCCTCACAAGACAGCTATACCCCCTCTCAGCTTGCTTCCCTCCAGTTCCAGTGATGCCCAGCAAAGCTGTCTATGGCAGATCTGGAGGGGACACCCTGTGTGGGGCACCCCCTTGCCTCCTATGGGTGCAAATAGTATCCCAGGGCGCTCCCAGTGTGGATGTGGGTCAGGAGCTGCTTATGGTTTCAGGTCGGCAGAGACCAGCGGGTGCTGAGCGGGCAGAAAGCACTTCTCCACTTTTAAGAGGCTTTTCCAGCCAATGGGGACGAGGTGGCTGCCTGCCACAGCCCGAATCCCCTGGTAATCCTGCTGCCCAGGGGCTCCTTGCGTTTTCCCCAGCAGAGCAGGGCAGGCTGGCAGGGATAGGTTCAGTCAGAGGGAGCAAGACAGGAAGAAGTGGGGTGAGGATCAAGGGGGTTGGGTGCAGGGGATAGTAAGGGTGCTGGGGAGGGAGGCAGTGCAGGAGGGGACCATGTGCTTGTGCTTCAGTAAGGGACAAAATAGGTGAAGTGGATGCTTTTGGAGCTTCCTGAACTGCCAGCTATGATGGAGAACAGTGGCACGGTTTCGCAGGGCATGTGCCCAGCAGAGAAGTGAGACGAGGTGGAGCAGCCAAGGAATCACTGCCAGCCATGGCTCAAACTGCCAGATCCTGCCCAACCCAGGCAGCTCAATAACGCCCCTCAAAAACAACCTCCCCAGTGGCTGACTCACAGAAGGAGGTCTGGCAGGTGCAGGGGACGAGCCAGTCTGTGGCCCTTTTACTTCCAGGGAGGGGGCTAGGGCTCAGCCCAGGTGGTGTTTTGGGGAGGAAAAGGCCTGGGCTGTAAACCCCTGACACCCCTCAGCAGCAGGGGGGCTGCGGGGGCTTGGCCACACTCACAGCCAGGGTTTAATGTCTATTAATAAGGCTAATCAGCTAAACCCTGGCCATCGTTAGTGCTCCATCCCTCACTCACGCTGCCTCTCCCGTGAGGGCTCCCCCAGCACACACAGGGTATTCCCAGATTGGTGAGGCCCCTCACGGAATGTTTTTCCCCTGCACTGAGCAGTCCAGGGCACACATTCCAGCAGTGGGTGAGGAGAAGGGGGCCACAGGTTCTTGCTGCCGCTGGCAACAGGACAGACAGGGCCTCGGGGGGGCAGCAAACGATGGGCAATGCAGCCCTCCTGGTGCCCTCCACATCCACCCCAGACCCCTGGGCTGGTGGCTGCCCCATCTGGACCCACAGCACTGCAGTGTCCATGGGCAGCCATCATGGCCCCAGGGCTGGTGGGGGAGTGCCTGTCCTCCTCCCCCTGCATCCTGTGGCTGAGGTCACGTCCCAGCCACTGAAATGGACACAGACAGTGCACTCTCCATTTTATTAAAAAAAAAACCCCATGTATTTTCCACAGGACAGTACATGAAGGGACAGGGCAGTGGTGCTGGACACTGTCACTGCCCCTGCCTTGCCCCAGCACTGCCCAGCAAGCTGAGGGGCTGCTCCTGGGGTGAGAAGGTGCAGGTACTGCTACAAAGAGGTCAAGACCAGACCCTGCCAGCTGGACCACATTACCAGGAGCCTTCTTGTAGCCTTCTCTTTTGGGGTTCACTCTTCTGGTGGCAAAGGAACTGTTTGGTGAGAGTTCTCTCCCCACAGCATCCCAACAGCACTGTCCTGGCTGCAGACAATCTTAGCCAGCCCTACCTCCACCTCCAGCCCCATCCCTTCTCCCAGGCCACCAGCACCAGTAACACCAGACTGGTCCCTCCCACTCAAGTACAGTAACACCACAAGGGGCGGGAAGCAGGGATCAGTCCAGAGAGGGCAGAAGAGATCTGCTTCTGGCTAAAGCACACCAGACACCCAGGTGAGATGGGTCCCATTGTCCCAGAGGTATGGGAGGGGAAAAGAGAGTTCAGTCCATGAGTGGTAGAACTAGGTTGGTGCCCAGCTGGAAGTCACAGCAGTATCACTCCTCCTCCTTCTCTGCTGAAATTCTTCAGTGCCCACAGCCCTGTCTCATCGGATGATGGGTGCTGAGCGGTCGTTGGTGACTGTGGGGCGCAGCTTGACTGTGGCAAAGGGGTTGGTCCCTCTGGAATGGGAAAAGAAACAGGCAATCGTCAGAAAGCCTGCAAATGCCAGCAGGGATCTCTGTGACCAAGCAAAGGCTGCTTAGTCCTGTTACTGTCACCTCCATGCCAAGGAGGAGACCGTGGTAAAGCTCATTCCTGAATGTGTTTTCTCCATCCTTAACACACCCTGCTGCCCATTCCCGTGTGGTTCCCCTTGGGCTCTCCTGAGGGCTTCTCAAATTCCATCTTCCAAAGGATGCAGAAGGGACACCAGCACCTGGCTGTCCCACATGATAGCACTCTACACTTGTAGAATGTACACTGACCCTCCAAGCAAGGAGTCAGGGAGCAGAAAAAGGCCGCAGTACCACACCAGAAACACAGAGATATCAACCCAACTGCGGGGGGAAGAAAACCAGGGATTTATGGCACGTCTCATCTCCACAGACCTGACTCATCAGAACCCAAAGCCACATCCTTTTATGCCTCAGCCCTTTCCAAGCAGGCAGAGATGCACAGTCGTGTAGCTCCACACTCAGGCTGAGAGCTGCTATTGTGACCCTTCCAGGATGGATGGGAAAGAACACGAGGGTCTGGACATGTGTTCAGGGTGCTCAGGTCCTACCTCATTTTACCTGAGCCAGGACCCTCCCAGTCAGCAGAGGCCAGAATAGACCACCTCTGCCTCCTGTCCTGGAAGGTAGGCTGTGCATTGCTTTTCCCCAGACACCTCCTTGTTCCTCCCACATTTGGTAATCCAAAAGGTTAAATAATAATAACATTGTAATAATACTCCCCTCTGTCAGATGATTCCAGAGTTCCACATTTTACTCACCGTGGGAAGAGTTCAGGGGGCTGATCTGCTCCTGATTTCTACAGCAAAAAGAAAAGCGGCAGTGAGAAATCTGGATTGGAGAGTGGAGAGAGAAGAGTGGGGCAGGAGACACTGCACACACGGAGGAAGATTTCACAAAACACTGAGGTGAGTTAGGAGCCCAAGTCCTCTTAGCAGGGCTCTGACTCCTTATTCATTCAAGCTTTGCAAAAGTCCACAAATTCCCCACTGTAGATAATACCCTGAATTTTGTTGTGGTGGGTTGTCCCTACACCGCTGGTTCCTTATTCCCCTAGGACATGTTCCTTTGTTTTTGGGAAGAAAGGAGATGACTCAGATCCCCGAAATGTCATACCTGAAGAGCACAGCAAACAGTGACATTCTGAGCTACGTTTCACCCTCCAGCACAGCCAGAGATGCCCCCTTGTGCTGCCCACACACCCTGGCAAAAAGTCTGTCATCCAGATCCTCACGCACTTCCAGCATCCATGGGGAACTCGAGAGCTGTACCCAGCTACCCTACACCACATACTACTTAGAAGTGGACAAATCTGGTAGATAAAGTTGGACTTAGGCCCGTGGCCCTTATTCTTGGCCAGTAGATAGTGAAGGATCAGTGGCAGCTGACCTGCTAAAGTGCTCTGGTGGCAGAAAAGAAAGTCACACGTGACTATCTGGGATCCACTTGAGAAGTCACACCCATTTGTTTGTGGCTCAGCTAGGGCATGTTTTGGGCATACATTCAAAGCAAGGCTGAGTTTTTCCAAATTAGTCTTTCCCTCCTTTCTAGTGAGGCTCCACACTCTGCCATGCTGCTCCAAATGCTGCGCACAATTCATGACTCAATCCCAGATCTATCCCAACACCCCAGCTCTGGGACAGGATGAAAACTCAGTGACCCAGAGAGTCAGAAAGGCTGCAGAGGCTGTTCCCCTGTATTGTGCAGCCTGATGCTACCTGAAACCACAGAGCAGGACATAAAGGGGAAAAAAAAGAGTAATTAAATGTTGTAATTTTCAATTCTTTGAGACATTCAATTGCTTGTAACTTTGCACTGCCCTGGAACCAGTGACCTTGGAAAAGGTTTTCCAGCTCTCTGTGAGTCTGAGCAAGTAATGCCCCATGGGCAGCACTGTTCCTTCCTCCCCTCACCTTTAACTTCCCCAGTGAATAGAAGCAATGATGAGTGGACTTCCATCCATAAGCCACGGGTTGGCACAACTTGTTCTAAGGCTCTCAAAAATAGCTGTGCCCTCAGCTTTTACCTCCAGATTTCCCCTACCCTGTGACTTTAAGCCAACCCTTGTTTGAATTTAAAAGAGGAACCCTGTGAAACTCCTCTCCATTCTCTGAAGGGAGAAGAAGGATGGCATCTCTGTTAGCTGGTCACCCACTCCCAGACCAGCCTGGTCACTCCATGGTCCTACTATTAGCAGAAAGAAGTGCTGCCCTGGAGCCACCAGAAATCAGGCTGGGAGGTCATGGAGAAAAGGACTGAACTGAAGGGTCCCTGGTGATCAAAAAAAGAGAGATGAGAAGGGCAGGGGCAGAAAAGCAGCTCCCTGGGGGAGCAAAGCCAGGCACCGAGGAGCTGCACACAACAGGAAAACTGGCAGAGGTCATCAGACAAGGTGGCATGTGAACATGGATGAGAAAGACTGGTGCTAACAAGACTCAGGAAAGCAGCAGGTCCCTTCACCAACAGCAGAAAGGTGATTTTCTGTCTCTACTGGCCAAAGCAGAAAACGTGTGCATTGGAGGATGAAAGTCAGATGGGCCCAGTTCACACACACCCACCAGTCACTCACCTTGGAGCCAGAACTGACTGGGGCTGCTACCCCACTCTGGTGGCTGCTGGCACCCACTGGGAGGGGAGGTGGGTTGGGCAAGCTGGGCTGGGCAGCAGCTGGCCAGTAATTGCTGGAGGACGGAGTGCTGGGACGGTCCAGGATGTCATCCATACTGTGACTGCTTCGCAGCGGGAAGGGCCTGGCGAGAGGAGAAGACAGAGAGACGGGGTCAAAGAGCAAGGATCAGGGGGCAGCACAGGTGCTAGCACAAAATGGGATGTCTCTGGAGGAAATACACGTGTCTTGGACCGGCCCAGTTGCAAGAACTTTTGAGATGACATTGCACATGCTAAGGGAGCTGCCTAGGGAAGCCTGTGAGATCCCAGGGCACGATGAGGCTCCTGGGAGGTTCTCCAGTATGGGAGCCCTGCAGCTCTCCATGGGGCACACTCTAAACAATTATTCCACTGGCATTTGTGGTGTACCAAGAGCTCCTGCCTGGCCAGTTGCCATCCTGTTACCTGGTGTCTGGCTCCTCCATCTCCCTCGTATTCTCCAAAGGCTTGACATAAGCTTCAGGGAACCAGCCACACCTAGGGCACAGGAACAGAGACAAATGAGGTCCAGGCAACCATGGTTTGTGGTTCTTCAGATCCAGTTGCCAAACACTTGTGATCTGCACCCATCCCACACATCAATCAAGCCACATTTGCTACTACCATGTGTGACAGGGTTCCTGCACTTCTTTCACCCATAGGTGGGGCACAGGGGTTATTGTGGGACAGACCTTGAGCTTGGAGCAGGATTTGCTTATCTTGGGAGCTGTGAAGAACCTGTGTTCCCGGGAGTAATGCTGGTGCACTCCAGCAAGAGACACTCCAACTAACCACAATCACAAGGAAGCTGTGGAAAACTCATCCAGGGATTTTACAGCAGCTCCACTCCAAAACTGCTGCCCAAAGAAAGGCACTGCTTTTGTTCATCTCACATCTGTGAGCATTCCTGAGATCCCATGTAGAATGGGGCAGGTTTTACACACAGATGTTGGCTGGTAGTGCCACAGGGAGTAATTCAGTAAGTGCTGGGTGCAGCAGTTTCCATGCCCTGCCTGTGCTAGAGGCTGTGGCAGCAGTTGCAGCGAGAGCTAAGAAACGCCAGACCTCTCAGGTAACTCCAGCAGTTCATGGCCCTGAGCTGGATCCCATGACAGGAGTCACTCAGTCATGCAAGCCAGGAGGGGCTCGCTGCATCCCTGGCTCTTCCCCCAAAGCCCCTGGAGGTTTCTCAGCCCATCCACGCCAGCCCAGCCACTGGCATGGAGAGCCCCATCCCTGCAGACTCAGCGTTGTCCCACTGAGATGGTGGGTGGGACACCAGGAAGCAAGGGGGGGGGTGATAATTTTGGGCTTAACCCTTCCAGGTCCAGACTCAACAAGCCTGCATCTGGCCAATTTACAGGAGCAGAGTCACATACGTGGATGAGCCCTCCAGTTTTCCGTAGAGCCAGCCGTTCTGCGCCTCCGGCATCAGCACCGCGATGACGTCCCCGGGCTCAAACCGCAGCAGGGTCCGGTTGGCGCCCGTTGTGTGGGGCACAATGGCCTGGACTCTCGTTGTGCCACTCCTCTTTCTGCCCTCGCTGCCACTGCTGGCCTCACCAAAGGAACCCGAGCGGGACGTACGGCCCGTGGGGAGCAGACCTGTGGGGAGGCATCCCAAGGGTCTGCCTGGAGTCTGGCATCCTCCTGCAAGACCCACACTGCCCAAAGGGACCAGCGCTTTCCCAGTCAAGTAATTACTCTAGTGGAGGAGCAGATGGCCTTGCAGGGAGAGAGCGAAGCATAGCATGGGAAAAGCAGGGTAAGCATCCTGCAGGAAACAATCAGCTCAAGCCAAACCCATTTGTTTTGCACTGTACCTTCTTTGGCCAAGTGCTTAGAGCATAAGCACTGCATGTCCTGGCTGATGCCCTCCCTGCCTGAAGTCCTCTTCCTGACCTGCTGGAGCTACTGTTTATTTGGCTAATTTCTCTCTCTCCTTGTCCTTTTTTTACTTCTTTTAGAAACGTTAAGCTGACATTTCTCAGGAAGGAAAAGCAGGTGTGTCATGGGTTAAGTGGCTGGGTTTCATAGGGCAAGCTAATATTTAATCTGGTAGTATGAGAGAAGGTGCTTTATTAAAATGGCAATCCTAGGAAGAACCAGTTATTGTAGTTCAAGCAGCCTTGAAAATTGCACATTTGTAGGTTCCCCAGCTCACACAGCCTGGCCTTGCCCTGGATGGACCCTGCCCTGAAGGCTGAGCTCACCTTCTACTTCAGCCTTGCTCTCTACAGCTCTGCTAGGCACTGTCCTCTCACCATGCCCAGGAATGCAGCTGAGGTCTGGTGGTCTGATAGAGTGGTGGTCCCTTCCCAGACCCAACCCACTTCCCAGAGAGGTCCAGCCCCTGCATCTCCCCAGAGCACTGCTCCCAGGTATGGGTCATACTGGCTGCTGATGGTGTCCTTCGCAGTGGCCGCCTGGGAGACTCTGGCTGAGGAGACATTCTCATTTCTGGAGGGTCCGGAGTGAAGATGCTGGATCTACTCCCAGTCATAGAAGAAGCAAAGTCCCCAAGGGGTCTCTGGGGCTGTTGGAAAGAAAGGGGGCTGAACACACATCCACGAAGGCTGTGTTAGGCAGGAGATGCTCTGAGAGATACGCAGTCCCTCTTAGAAAGCCAAACTCAGCACATTCCTCCACTGCAGCACACACAGAGACTACTCCTCCTCTTGGCCAGGAAAAGCCACTGGAGCTGGACAAGGCAGCAAGTCCCATGGTTGGCCAAGGACTAACCTTGCCCTGCAGCCTCACCACCAAAGAACCCTTGAATATTTAGGGTTGGAAGGGACATTTAAAGGCCATCTAGTCAACTGCCTGCAATGAGCAGGGATGTCTTCAATCAAATCAGGTTGCTCAGCTCAGTCCAACCTGACCTTGAATGTTTCCAGGGACAGGGCATTCACCACCTCTCTGGGCAACCTGTTCCAATATTTCACCAAACAAGGTTAAGCTGTCTGTGGGCTCCTCACCATCTCGAGGTGGGTGGGTGTGAGCCGTCCTGACGGATACCCCTGGCTGTGGGAGGCTGAGAGCAGCCCCTGTGAGTGGCTGTTTGAGGGATTACGGCTGGCTTCCAGCTGCTCCTTCCACCGCGGTGCCTTGGTCTGGATCATGCCCCGAGCCTGGCGAGAAAGAGAGAACAGGGGGTGATGGACAGGGCAGACCAGCTGCAGAGGAAGCCTAGGGCTTACACATGCAATAGAGAACAGGTCCTCCCACAATTAGGCTTGTGGGAACGGCCAAACAGCTCCCTGTAGGCAGGAATTTCCAGGATGGCACCCTCCAGCAGAGATCCCCTGGTCCCAAAGACCCTGCTATAAACACCTACAGCACCTTTCCCTCCTCCATTACTCACACACCAAACTAACCCCCTGCCAGCACCATCCTCAGCCCCAGGCATGTTCTTCCAGCCTAGTACAGCCAGCCTGAACTTCACAGCAAGAAACAAAATAGCTTCCTGCCCAGTCCATGCACAGATGCATCCTTCACCTAAGCTTCACCTGGCTCCCTCCTGCCTGCATTCTCTCCCTCCAGCCCTGCTGTCCGCTTCCCCAGCCCTCTCCCCAGCATGTCAGGGCGGTACCCTGCTGTAAAACTGGAGGAGAGTGTTGTAGAGCATCTGGTGCTTTTCAGCCAGGAAGCGGTAGCGGCGCTTCTCCTCCAGCTCAGCCTCCCTCTGGCTCTCAGACACGAACGCCTGCATCTCCGAGCGCAGTCGGATCACATTCTCCTGTGCCACAGGGAAAAAAGGGAGGAAGGGATCAGTGAAAATCCAACAGAGCGGATTCAGGGGATGGGTAGGAAAGGGTCATCATGTGTATCAGCTTCCCAGTCCACTTGCAGTGCTGGAGCAGCAGAGAGGAGATAGAGCAGAGTGCCAGGGATTAAGTCCTTGCTTCCTGAGGCTTCCTAAATGAGGAAAGGGCTTGGCAGGAGTGAGTACCACAGGTCAGTAGCACCCTGTAGAGCAGGAGTTTCCTACTTTCCAGATAAGCCTGCTGCCTTTTGAACATTGTGGCAACCCCTTGGCTAAGAGTGCTGAGAAATCATTCCTGGCTTCCAAGAAATCATTCAGTTCTCATTACCAACTCCCCTTCCTGCAATCACTGCTTACCTTCATCTCCCGGGCATTTTTGTCACGAACCCTCTCCATTCTCCACAGCTCTGCCATGCACTTATCCAGGTTGGTGGCTCTTCGCTGGTACTCCAGCTCATACTGCTTCTGGCTCTCCTGCCAGGGAGAAAACAGGCTCAGTGAGGAACCAGAGACCCAGACACACCGTGAGGCAGCAAGGGTGCTGCCCTGATGGGTGGTTGGTCATCTGAGCCCACCTGCAATCAGGCTTCACCTGGACTTTCTTGTAAAATGTGTTTCTTTGCCTTTGAATTTTAAATGGCCCAAGAGTGCTGATGATCCTCCAGATCTCAGGAGTAAGCACTGGCACCCAGCTGGCCTCTGTCCTTCTCTGTGACACTCCCCACCAGCATGGCCAGCTGGGCTGTGGCAGCACAGGATCCACAGACAAGCAGAGCCTGTGGTTTGGGGAAGCTGGGAACTCTGATATTGGAATGCTGAGTCTCTCAGCCCCGCTGAAGCATTTGGCAAGGCCCACTGCACAAAGACCAGCCACCTGCCCTCTTTAGCTCTCCATCATCAACTGAACAAGGGGAGTTTGTTCCATGATGGGAGAAGGTAAGAACCCCCTATCTCCTGCTGAGAAGAATTATAGAAACACCTCAAGTGTTGAAGCAAAAACCCTTGGGTGAAGGGGAGAGGGAAACACGGAGAGCTGAGGAGGAGAAGGGAGTTCATCACTTACACTGATAAACTGCACATCCATTTTGCTGTTCTTCTCCATGTGCTGCAGCAAGTCCACGTGGAAGGTCTGAGCCTGAAAGCAGTGAAGGAGCCATCACCCTTATCCCTTCACCATATGGAATGTTGCACACACTGTAATAAGGTGTGGCTCATAAAATGTGCTGAGCAAGTGACTTGGAGCCAGGCTGTGGCCATGCCAGCCCTGTAACCCTTCTCTGCCACGTGCAGCAGGGAGGCAGGCACCTGCCTGCAGGCATGTGTGAGGGCAGCTGATGGGGTGGATATGGTAAACGCCGATAAGCTGTATTTAAGGAAATCACTTTATTATCCACCTCCACCAGCCCTTGGGAAAACCACTCACCACAATTTCCAGATCTGAGCTCAGTAGTCTCTGCGTGTCAGACATCTGCATTAGAATTTCACCTTCGGGGGAAAAAGACAGGAGATGAAAAAGTCCTTTGGCATTTTCTCGTGTGCCCAAGCTGCATAGCAGCATGCAGCTCAGGTTGATGATACAGAGCTGTGAAAGTCCAAGAGATATCACAAAGCACTGCTCTCTGCTCCCTGGCAGCCTTCCTTCCCAGGCACTGCCAATGCAGGGTTACTCCAGCCCATGTGGTGGCTGAACCAGTGCTCTGTTACAGCCCCAGATGTCAGCAGGCAGCCTCACCTCTGCCATGGGCTCTGGGTGCTGGCTTTCTGCTCTGCCACAGCCCCACAGCCCCCGTTTCTGACCCCAGTGGCTCCCCAGGTGTGATGCACATTTCTGGCTGTCCTATGGGAAGGCAGCTCCAGCACCTGCTCCAGTGCTGTGCATGGTCCTACTCCACTGGTGCTGGCATTTGAAACCAGGAAAGGAAGAGACAGATGACAGGGAGCAGGGGAGCTAGCTGGGAGGTGCAGATGACAAAAAGAGTTTGCAGAAGGGGTACATTGCTGGAAGCCTTTTGTTAAATGTTTAGCAGTGGAGTAGTTCCCAGACCACATTTTCAGCAGTTGCCACCAGGCTGCAGAGTTATTTACACTGCTGAGTGTGAGTCCCTCAGCCCCAAGCTGCCATTCCAGCAGCTTGCAGGCTCAGGAGGACAAAACCCCATCAGCTGTTACCAGTGCATGCTCCCTGACTTTTCCCTCACACCTGCAAGGAAGAGAAAAATACTTCCTCCTTGATGAAAATTTAATCTCTGGGGGCAAGATGCCTCAGCAGGGACTGGTTTATGTGAGAGGTCCATCACTGGAGCTGAGCTCACTTGCTAATCTCAGAGCAGGAGTGCTGGGATTGTGAGATATACTCAAGGACACACAATAAATTTGACTGTCACCACCTGGACAGGGCCTGGTACGGACAGACACCATTTAGAGGAGCTGTATTTCTTGCACCACTACCTGGGAGTGGACTAAGGGAGAAGGTCAAAAAGAGGTAACTGTGGCTCACCACAGGGGAGAAGATGATGTGCAGGAGAACCTTACCCAGCATGTGTGAGGTGGAACTCTGCAGTGCTTGTTCCCCAATCTTCTCAATTGCCTTAAAATACACTTCAGCTGCTTTGGATAATGCTGTGGGGAAAAGAGGGGGGTGGTAAGGGTCCAGCCTGCCTCCCCACCATCACCAGCCCCAGCAAGCAGCACTCAGAACAGCCACCTCCTGGTACTTCACCTGTAGGCACCCCATCTCCCCATCAGCAGCGGGTCCTGGAGCTGAAGAGTGCTTAAGAGCAGCTCAGGACATGACAGAGGTGGCAGACCAGCAACCTTGTCCTGGGTGAGGGGATAGGGGATGCCCAGGCTGGATGCAGCACTGTGTCCTGGAGCCCTGGCTGTGTGGAAGGCACACTCACTCACCATGGAAGGCTCTCAGGTAGTTGTTCCCCAGGTACACCAGGTTCTCCAGCGCAGGGTTGAACTGCTCCAGGATACTCTGCGGCCAGGCAGAAACATGTTAATGCCATTCTTCCTCATGCCCAGAGACCACAGCAGGTCAAGGCACCTGTGCTGTGGTTTGGCTGGGTGAGAACCCCCTCTGGAGCACAGGAACTGAGGCAATGTGCAGCCAAGCACAGCCAGCTCCCTGCATTGGGGCTGGCTAGCAACTCCAGCTGCCCTTAGCCTTCCCAAGCCAGCCATGAGAGGAGCTGTGCCAGAGGGCGAGGCAGCCCACTGCATAGCCCAGCCTAAAGGAAGATGACTTTTTAAGGGCCCACACCCACTGCAGGGAGGAGAGTAAATGCAAGGGGATCTGAGCAGCTTTTTTCCCTCATCCCAGAGCCAGCCAGAGGACCACTGCTTATGACCCAGGCATGAACACAACCCTTTCCTGGCCAGGATGTGGTGCACTGCCAGACTCAGCAGCTTAGTAAGAGAAGGGATGGACAAGCAGCTTCTCTGCTTTTATTTGCATTTATCAAAGGTGTCTATTGACTACAGAGAAGACCAGAGACTGGAATAAGCAATTCCTTATTTCTGTCAGCTCTCCCCACCTTGGTTCAGCAGTGATATATGTAGGGAAGCATTTATGAGATCAGAGTCTCTTTCAAGGGAGGCACAAAACGGCTGATCAAACTTCTTCCTGCCAGCAACCAAGGTGTGTCACCCCTCATGCTCCATATTCAAAGCACCTTGGCTTCCCAGTTTCTTCCCAAATCTCCCCTTAGGACCCACACCACCCTCTCCTCCTACTTCCAAACAGAGCCCAGAGCCCACAGGAGCTGCAGCAGCTCATCCTGGGAATGGATTCAGCCCTCAGCTGTCCACCCAAGGGAGCCTTTAGCAGAAAACACTCATCTCCCAACCACACATCTCCCATATGCAGTCAGGAGCAGCCTCTGATGCCAACACTCACCTTATAGATGGAGATGGTGGATCTGTAGGACAGATCCATCTCTGGAGCCTATTTGCTCTCCCACAGAGAAGCAAGGAGCAAAGGAGAGTACAAAGTGCTATTCCAGCTTGAAGGACTCTGCTTCTGCACAGCTAGCTGGATGGAAAGAGCCTGTCACCAGCAAGGAAGGACAGCAGGAAGACACAGACGTGGTACAAAGGGAGCACTGATGGAGTTTAATAATTCACCAGCCGAGAGGCTGGAACTTGATCTCTGGAAGTAACCAGACTCTGGAGGGGAGAGAGGAATCCTGCGACAGCCAGCAAGGACATGTGACCGCCTCTTTGCATTATTGATTGCCAGCCTGGTACCCAGCTCTGCCTGTCCTGACACCTGCAGCGCCAGCCACCTGCCCGAGCCACTGAGCCACCTCCTCACGGCTCGCTGCCTCCGGCGCTGCCACCGCTCCGACCTGGCTCTGCTGAGCAACTGAGGACCTTCGGGTCTCTCTCACTCAGGAGATCTCTATCAGCTTGTGATCGCAGGCAGCAAAGAGCAGCAGGCAGGGGGGAACACAAGGAAAGCTCTACACAAATTTCAGCTCTCCCCTGCCCATACTCCCTGACCCCAGGCTTCAGCCCTCTGGCTCTTAGCCTCCCTCCCACTCCCAATGAAACTCTCTTAACAGCAGGAACAGGCTTCCGTCTCAACCCTTTCCCAGGTTTCACCTCTGGTGAGCTGGAACCAGTGCTGTCATTGATTTCTTCTGGGCCCATGCCTGGGAAGAGATGGATCAAGCAAAACCCAGTGTTATATTTTTAGGCCTGGACAGTTCAAAGAGGATCTTCATACTGCAGCTGGTCCAAAGCCTCTCTACTCTGGTTGCAACTGCTGTGGGGTAACCAGCCACTCACACCACCCAGGTGCTCCCAGAGCTGGGTGCAGGGACAGTTCATTCACCTCTTCAGCCCATACAAAGGGTATAAATCCTGTGTCTCAAGGAGCCCTTTTTCTGATTTTCTACCTGTAAGAAATTCAGAGTCTGCAAGCCTAGAACCCTTCTGGGAACTTGTAGGATGGAGAGAAAAACAAGACCACCATGGACTGCATGACATTAGAACCAAATGCAAAATACTCTTTATTTTAGGACATGTTAGTTTCTCACAGAAACAGGTAGCAGCCAGTCCATTTGTTCAAAATAAATCCATTAAAATTCAGTTTTTCAGGTTACTCCTCAAAACACCTCCAAACAGATACATAAATTATTTATAAATATGCAAAAATTACTGCAGAAACAAGTGGTGTAGCAATCACAGCAGAATTTCGAGTAGTAATAAAAAAGTAAATCCAAATTGTCACAGGATTGGCTTCTTTGGTGGGAACTATCTCAGAGCATTTCAGTTTCATGTTAACAATAAAGAAAAACAATCTCTCTACAAAGCCAAGGCTCTTCCCCCTTCCCCTGAGCTTGCTGTGAGTAAAGACAGGCTTTCACATCTCATCCCTGCCCCAGCACAGCAAATCAGTGCACAACAGAGTCCTGGTGGGGGGAAGCTGCTCCCTCTCCAGGCACAGTGTTGCCACCCCATCTCAGATGGGAAAGGAGAAGCTGTTGTAAAAGACAACTGTCTCAGGAAAGGCTTGCCTTTCTCCCAAGGCCAGCTGCAACTTGCTGCATTGTATCTACTGCAAAAAGTTTCGGCATTTCTGCTCGACTCCAAACTGCATGTGTGGAGGGGAAAATAATCCCTTTTCCCCATAATACACACTCTGAAATACCTTGGGCCCAGTGGGCCAAGCAATCCCTGAAGCTTTATCAGGCCTAGGCCCATTCTGTGACACAGGAAGGTGCACGGTGCTTTGTCAGTGGAGGTACTGCACAGACAAGAGACATTCCAGCTGCTACAGCTCAAAACAAGTAGGTAAGGACTCTGGATTCTGGGTCAGAGAGCAGGGCAGCAAAACCAAGCACAGCAGCAGAGATGGGGTTACAGCACAAAGGTAACTGTCAGCATGTCACAGCTATCACACACGTCATACATTCTGCGTCTGGGAATACATGTGTATGTGCACTGTTGTCTATTCAATATTAATTCCTCTTGACTATTACAAGTCTCTCCCCCACCTCAACACCTTGGCTCAAGGGCAAATCTGAGCCATTTCAGTGTCTGCTGCTCCTTGCCTTCAGAATGCAGAATGGGAACCTGCAGGTCAGTCACCGGCAGAGGTGTTGCACCAGCTGCTCGAGCTGCTCCCGCTGCTGGTAGATGTAGAGCTGGGTGTCCCAGAGAGCGTTCACCAGCACGGTGTCATTCACCTCATCCAGCATCACCTCTGTGTGCAGCTGAGGGCTGAGCCTGCGGACAGACAGACAGCATCACCAGCTGGGCACAGACAGGGAGGTGTCCAGGTACCAGCCTGCCAAGCAGGGCACTTCCACCAAGTGGCTCCCACTGTCACGATGCTCGTTGGCCCTTGATCTGCCAGGCTTGCAGAGCAGAGGCTTCCTCCTCCTTCAAGGCTATAACAGGCTGTGCAGGGTGGGACAGGGCATGAGACAGGGCAGGATGCACATCCCAAAGGCCCATGCAAGACAACACCCCCCAAACTCCCCTGACCTAGCCCAGACCAGGCGTGCTGGGTGCCTCAGCGCATGTGGAGAGGCAGGGCACGCTCCTTGCTGTCACTGAGGCGTGTGCAGGGGCAGGTCTGGGCAGGATCTGCAGGGGATGCCACTGGGCATGACACATGCCCCAGCCAGGTCTGAAGCGAGAGGGATAAAAATAGTCTGTGCAAGAGAGCGGAAAGGAAGCTCCTACCGGAAATATGGGACATCCGTCATCTCACACCAGGCCCTGGCACGATCCACGGCTGGGCCATCTGCGTCAGTGCACTGCAGGAGAAACAGGCCCGCAGTTACAGCCTGGCTGCTCTTCCCTGGCCTACAACAGGCTTCCCTGGCACCAAGTCCAACTGCACAACTGCCACAATGAAAATAAAAACCAGGAGCAAGGCATCCTGGATAGTACTCCTTGCCGCCAAGAGTTGGGTGGCTTTTCTTTTTCTTTATTTTTAACATAAGGACAATGCTCCTGATCCTTAGGACACAAGGGCTGCACCCTAAAGACCCTTCATACATCACAGCACAGAGTGGATTGCCTCAAGAAAACTCCCAGGATGATGTGAATGACAGCCTCCTTGGGATTTCACCTGTATCCATTCTGTCCAAGCCCTGTACTGCAGAGCCTGTGATTACTTCAGGCTTACTGGGCTACCCTGGGACAGCCCCCCAGGGAGCCTTGAGATAAGAGACAAGAGAAGCAAAAGGACTGTGGGCATTTTCTCACTTCAGGAAGTTAAAAAGGACATATAGCAACATCACTAGAATCATAGTCAGAACTCCATTTAGAGTGTTTTCATGAACAAAACGTAACGATCTTCTTCCTGAAGCACACAAGTGTATATGCCAGCTACACATTCCTAACTCTTAACTATTGCTTTTAATGTCTCATTTCTCTAGTATTTACTAGCTTCCCCACTGGGAAAAACTAAGCTTTTCTAAAGAAAAATGAATTGCTGTTTTCTGAGGCATGAATAATTTTTTTTCCCCAGGTTGCTCAGATGATAAACAATGCTTCCTGGAAAGATACTGAGTTTCACAAACTCACACCTGCAAATGCTCCTAAGGGTCACTGACCACCATGCTGTCCTTAGCTCCTTTCAGCTGCAAAAATATCCCTTGGGGATGAGTGTCCCTTTGGGGAACTCAAAACCCCAAAGAATCAGACAGGTGCTCAGGCCTGCAGTACTCCTGCAATTCAGAAGTCACTCACTACATTCATGATCAGAGCAGTTCCAAGGAAACAGAATTTGCATCCAGAAGGAGGAAGCCAGAAACTGGAAACCTTTTCTGCCTCCCTGCAAGCAACCCCCTTTCACCATCCCCTCCTCCCAGTACTCACACAATCCACCACCATCTTGCCAAGCTCCCTGGCCCCGAAGACGGTCTTTGCCAATTCCCAAGGGTTTGAGGGGCGGAAAACATCCACAGAGCTCACTGGGACCTGCGGAGGCTTCCCTGTTCCCAGGGACACCACCAACCCCAATTTTCTCACTTCCTGCTTCCGACCCTGAGGACAAACAAAAGATCTGTTTGCAATGACCAACAAGGAAAGCGAAGCATGAGGCAAAACGCAAAAGGCTCAGTGGCCTATTCCTCCCCATCATCCACCTAAGTATGGCCTGGTGAGACAGCTGTAACCCACAGGACTTGCAAGAGTTGCACTGCTCTGTCCCTTCTCCTCTGACCACACCCAAACCCATGGGACCACCCTGGAGATGAATCCTAGGACCAGACGACCACAGAACAGTCCAACATTACAGTCATTCTGGCAACACACCTCCCCTTCCAGCTACAGGGAGCAACAGCTGCCTCTGGTTATTCAACTTTTTTGAAGAACTAGCCATACCACAGAAGGCATCCACTCTTCAGCCTTGCAGAGTATCTTACCCCTGTCTTCTTCATTTATTTTTGGGCAGAAAAAGGCCCTGTAGAGCCATGTCAAGGGCCACATACAACCATCAACTGAATCATCCTTTTTCAAAGGAGCAAGGAGAGGCTGATGAGATTGTCTATCCCTCTCACAACTTGTCAGAAGAGGTATCTTGCCTCCCAGCCACTATTCCCACATATCCCCCTCCATACACTCCCTTTTAGGGTACTGCAATGCTAACCTTTTTATCCACTAAGATACATCCACTCTCCCACCTGCTTCTTCTTCAAGAGAGGCTCAGGGGCCATAATCCTCCAGTTACCAGTCAAGGCTATGACTTCCCTCACCTTTTTGATCAGTGTCTTGTTGTACTCGTGGATCTCTGCCATGGCATCGAGGGTGGGGTTGTTGGCCAGCAGCCCTCCATCCAGGAAACGGCCAATGGGCCGGAAATAAGTGGGAGCTGCACCACTGCAGCGGGCAGCACGCCACACGAGCTGCTCTGCAAGGGACAGAGAGCAAAAGGCCTCTTGCAGCAACTCTGCTGTGCACAAAAAGCACCCCAGCTCTACCAACACAGATCACAATGGTTTGCAATCCCAGGAAATCCTGCCCTACATGGTTGTGCCTCTTTCTCCCAACAGCAGGGCTTCTGTTTGGATGCACAGGATGATTATGTAGGGCTTTAAATGATGTTCTCACCACTTCCTACATATCCTGGGTCAAATTCACTCTCTATCCATTTCCTTGCTGTTATTTTGATAGTGAACCAGTTATGTGTGCCAGACAAGGCAGCAAGCTGGAGGAGGTTACATGGCTTTTCCATGTTTTTCTGTGGGATCCCAGGGAAAGATGCTGACTGTACACAGGACTCCTCTAGCAGACTCCTTTCCTCATGAACCTCACCAGCCAGACCCTGTGCCTGGCACAAGAAAAGCTAAGGGAGGAGGAGAGAGGAGAAATGGGAACCCATCACTAGGACCTAGTTGCAAGTCAAGACCAGGGATGAGCCATTGCTGATTTTCAGAGCAATGGCAGGAAGAACATGAAATCTGTCTCTGAGAGATGAAACCTCCCCAACCAACCAGCTGGACTTCCGTGTACCACTATTTACCTTCTGGCTGAGTGAGTGGTTGGAAAGATGCACTTGTCTTGTATTCAGTGGAGCGTTTTGTCTCTGGTACAGGGTAATTCCGGAAAAGGTGGAGCTCAGCTGGCTGCCGGTCACACAATGTCCCTGTCACCATAACCCTGAAGAAGCAGACATGAGAGAGTAAGAGTAAAGTGGGGAAAAAAAAAAACAGCTTGTGGTTTCAAAAGTCAGCACATCACACTCCTCCAGATCTGCTCTAAGGAGAGGCTGAGCATCTCTGCTGAGACAGGTCAAGAGCACACGTGGGACAACATGAACCAGCACAGCCTGAGGCAGGACTTACTTGGGTTTTCGGACATCTGTCATTTTGGTGTTTTCCCCAAATTCCTTCTTCAAGAACTCATCCAGGGGCTCCGACTCGTAGGGCCGAGAGCCCCGGAACACCATGTCCTTCATGCGGAAGTACAGGCAGCGCATGTAGTCCATGGACTTCCCTGAGATGGGCAATAGTGTTGGCAGGAGCAGGCAGTGAGAGGAAAGGCAGGCAGAACAAACAGCACATCAGAGCAAGGATTTCCCAGGAAAAGTGGGAGATGGGAAGCATCATTCCCAATCCAATCCCCTTCCCAAGCTGCTTGGTTCATCTGCTTGGTTCTCATCAGCATGACTGGGAAGGATTACAGAAGAAGAGCAAGCTCAGAGCAGCCTCCCATTACCAGAACATATCAATCCCTTTGCTCTAAGGCCTCTGTGGAGAGCACAGGAAGTACAGAACATTGAACTCTGCCACCATGCACTCCCAAAAACCCAGAAAGCTGCTCAAAGCCAGCTGACATGAGAAGCAAGCGTGAAGTCAGGTAGAGACTTTCCTTCATTAAGGAACATCCCTTCCCTCCTTTGTCAGGCAGAAAAGATCTGTCAGGACTCAGAGAGGCAGCTCCCACCACACATCTGCTCCCCTGAGAGGAACACTCAGGCTCACCAGAGTGAGAAGGGACCCATTATGTCCTTACCATGTACAATAGCCAAGGCCAAGATCCCTCCAGTGCTGGTTCCTGCAATCCAGTCAAAAATCTCACGAATGGGACGGCCTGCGGCCTTTTCAATAGCCAGGAGAAGCTGGATGAGCACAAGGCCACGGATGCCCCCTCCATCCAAGCACAGGAGGCGGTCCTGACTGGAGAGAGACAGACACAGATGACTCTGTGGGAACGGGCCATGTTCCTGGGGACAGAAAGCTATGCCAGTAAGTAGATTGCTACACACAGTGTAATTGGTGAATAAATAAATCCAGCAGTGCCTTCTCAGGTGCAAATAAGACATACTCATAAGCCTTGTCAGAGCTGGTGGAACATTCTGTGCTCTTGCCTAGCCATCTCTAACCTTTACACCACAGAGAAAGTCACCAGCCAAAAACACATCCAAGTCCCTTACTACACAGTAATGGGTATTGTGTCATAAATAAAAAAAGCAGACAGACCTAAATGCTGCCAGCAGCACTTCAGTGCCAACTCCTCCTCCACTCCACACAAGGCAAGGTGCAGGCACTGCCAAGACAGTGCAGAGGGGCTGAGTGAACATCAGGGCAGTGTGCAGAGATAGGGAAATCACAATGCCAAAACAGTCTTGGGTGCCCAGTAGCACAGGGCAGGGACAGAGCAGGGTTTCAGCTCTGAGCTCAGGCTCCACTACAGCTCCAGGCAGAGGTCATTTACAGAAACATAGATTTCTCAAAAGATGCTGGAAAAACTGCAATGTTGAAGGACACAAAATAATGTCAGGTCTGAGGATGCCACCCCCAGGGGTGTGGAAGGAGAGAATTCACACACAGATTCCACCTTCAAGTTACATAGGAGCAGAAGCTGTTCCTCACTTACTTTCTTCTAGCCTCACTAGGCATGTCCACAACATCTGGCGCCTTCAACAACTGTCCCAGCGTTGTGGAAACATACAGAAGGTCCTGGTACCCTAGAGGGCCGCGAACATGCAAAAGGAAAAAAATCGAGATCACCGGTGTGGTAACTGATTTCCACCATAAACAAAGAGAATATCCAGCTCCCTTCCCCACGGAATAAAGGTCTCTGCAGGAAACACAAGCCATCTTGCCAACAGGTAACCCCCAAATTTAACTTCACACCAAAGGACAGTAACACCACCCTTTAGAATAGGCAGCTGTAGATGCACTGGAAAAGACAAGATTTGGAGCAGCAGATGATGTGCACAGTGGGTGAGAGAAGGCAGAGCCCAGCAGCGTGCTCACTACGCAGTTTATGGCAAGCTGTTAAGATTAAAGCTAAATCTACTCCTCAAAGTAACCTAGGCAGGAGAGCTGTGGGGTCAGGGTGACTTGTCATTACCACTCAGCTGACGTTCACCCAGGCCACCCTGGGTGCAGGCACCAGCCCAGGTTAGGTGAGAAGCCAGCCTGTGAAACCAAAAGAAGAAAGAACAGGGGGAGAGAAGTTACATACTCCTGCCAGCACCCAGGTCAGAACGTGGCTGTGGACAACAGGGAATTGTGGTGAGGAGCTTCTTCAAGGACCAGAGTCCACAACAAAAAGGGGTTTTTCCCTGCCAGTGCATCAGAGCTGAAACTGGGCATGGGTTGCCTTCACCAGGCTGTGGTGAGAAGAAAGTGCTGGTGTCAGCAGCCACTGAGACTTGTGGTGACACAAACACATTTCAGGATTGTCCTCCAGCCCCAGAGGAGAGCCTTTGCAAAGAAAAAACCTCCAACCTGAGATGGGAAGTGGTCCATAAGCAGATGTTAGCTGCTTGCATGCTCATGACCCTCCAAGTCCACTCCCCCACTGCCTAGACCATAACCCCTCTTGCTTCCTCTTCCTGAACTCTGGAGCTCCCTGAAGGCAGAAAGCCTGCCACTTAGAATAGAGTCACATACTTATTCACACTGGGCAGCATAAACCACAAGATTCAACACAATCATATGTCCCAAGGTAGACTTTTCCTGTAACAAACCCCATGATCAAGGTTGCTTATCCTTAGGCATCACCCTTTCCCTCTTGCAGCCACTGGCCTCCAGGATCTGAGTAAGTGACACTTCTAAATCTCCTTGTGCCCAGCACAACACTGGGAGGTGCTCAAGGCAGACCAGCAAGCACCTTCCCTTCTACACATGACCCAGTGGATAAAGTACCTGCAGGCTAAGTGACCCCTCTTCTAGAGACGTGAGGGAATCAGTCTTTCTTTTCACAGAACTACATTGTGTCAGGTCTATAAAACAAATGTTTTGAGCACAAGAGTTTAGAATACACACAGAGGAAAAGCAGAGAAAAGAGATGGGATCCTGCAACAGGTGAATGAGGACAGAGTCACCACAGAGTCACCAGATAGTGAGAGTTTTGGCAGTTCCCAGAGCACGGCCCATCTGAAGAAGAGGTCTGACACAGCACTGTGAAGCAAGAAGGGAGAAGAGCAAGGGAGGGCCAGGGAAGGCTTTACCTAAGCTGTTGAGGTTGCTCCGTGAGGAAGGTTGGCCTTCCAGGAAGGAGGCAGCAGATGGTGCCAGGCTTGGGGAGTCAGGGTTGGGTGGTGGGTGGCAGCGTTCGGTCCCTACAGTTTGCAGCAGGTCTAAGAGCACTTTCCGGTTCGCACCTTAGGTGACGAAGGGGGAGTCACAGATCAGAAAGAGAATCAGTGCACATGCACACCATGGGGGAACGTGCTCTGCCGAATTCACAGCAGGCCTGACCCTCACAAAGCCTCTGGGATGACCTGGGGAAGAGCAAAATACGTCCCAGGTATGTCTTCCCATACACCAGGCAGCAGGACTTGTGCACAGCAGGAGCATCCACTGCTGTGCAGCTTCAAGGGCGTGTGCCACACACTTCTTGCCCCTGCAGAGCTGCCCATGTCTGCCTGTGCCTGGGTGGTTCAGCAGTGCTACGTCATCTTGTTGTGAGCCTGCAGTGCCTGACATGGGGACTCGAAAGAAAGGGAGTGCGTGTCAGCTTTTCCTCTTGCATCTCTGTGTCACAGAAGAGAAACTCATCAAGGGCTATTAATACAAAGCCTGTGCTGCTAGCAAAGTAGGTGCCTACTATGTGAGCAACTAGAAGCTGGGAAAGCATGTTGGAGAAGCATTGCCCATGCACTTCATGTTTTCACCTCTCCCCGAGACACTGTTTTGGCCACCAAGGGGAGACAGGATGCTGGGCTCACCCTGTAAGGCTGCTGACAGGCTCCCTCACCTTTGCTGCTCCTGGCTGCCAACAATCCTGGTGTCTCCCCAAAATCATTGGGGATCTCAACATCTCCTCCAAAGACGATGATTGCTTTGATCATATCCAAGTGGTCATGCTAGGGGAGGAGAGAAAGCTCAGTCGAGAGCCGCTACATGATTTCTCATTCCTTCCCTCCCCTTTTCATTAGCCAAAGTACCCACAAGGGAACACCACACGAAACAGCCAGAACTTTAAAGGACTCTGCCGCTGTCTCAACCCCTCAAGAAAACCATCTCTCCCTCCCAGCAGCCTCTCAGAGAGCTCACCTTCATGGCCAGGTGCAGCGGCGTGTTGCCGTCGCGGCCCCGGGCGTTGGTGTGGGCGCCGTGAGTCAGCAGCACCATGGCGCAGTCCAGGCGGCCCCTCTGCACCGCAATGTGCAGAGCCATGTCGGCCGTGCGGCTGCTCACATTCACTTCGGAGCCGTACTCCAGCAGCAGCCGTGTCATCTGTGCCCAGCCCAGATGTGCAGGGGCCACGTCAAGAAGAGATAAAGCAGTTGTGAGGACAACCAGTTGGGCATTCAAGCCATCCAGGTCTCATGGCAAGCAAAGCAGGGGAAGAGGAGGGAGCCTGGATACAGTTGGCTGGCAGATGCCAGCTGAATTGTTTCAAGCAGTGGGGTTTCCCTGTCTTTTACCACAGAACTAGTTGGTGGCTGCAGCCTCTGGATCCTTTGGGCCTGATACACAACTATAATGAATGGCTGAGATCAATGGAGAAAAAAACAGTTCCTACTCAGGCCAGGCTCCTTGCAGACAGAAAGGAAAAATTTTGCCTTCTGAGCTTCTCTTTATAAGCCAAGCAAATTCAAGTCTGCTCTGAAACTCCACAGGAGATTTCCAAGAGGAACTGGATACTGCAGGAGGGAAAAGTGCCCTGCAATAGCAATGCCCTCTGCCTGAAACAAGTGTAATTCAGGTGCTTCAGCATGGCATATCACCATCCTGCCCAGCTCTGGCAGGACATGGACTTTCCCCCACATGCCACCACTCTGTGCCTACCTCACACTTCCCCTGCAGTTTCTAAGGACTCGATCTGTTTGCTCCCAGGAAACCGGCAGGTGATGAGAAGAGAGCTCCCTCCAGGGGCAATTGTATTTAAGGGACAGTGCTGCAGTTTCTCCAACAAAAGGGAACAAGCTGGCAGCTTTACAGCCATGGATGAAATACTAGGGATGAGCCCACTAGTCCATTTCACTGCAAGGCTCTGCTGCTCTATTCCCTGTGGCAAACAGCACTGAACTGCACAATGCAAAGAATATCAAATACTGCGCTGCTGGCTGGGTTCTGACACTCCCAGAGCTCCGCACATGCACTGGGAAAGGGACAAGTTAGCCACAGAAGGAATTAACTGGGTGCTGGGTAGCAGCACAGGCCCTCCCCATCTATTTACCTCTGCCTTCTTTGCCCAGTGCAGTGGAATGGCATCATAGCGTGGGTCCTTGGAGCAAACCTGGCTGGCATCTGCCTCGAGAATGGCCTGAGCACACCTAGGAAAGACAGTGAAATGATAGGATGGGTGGCTGCTGTCTTGACTCAAGACCTCCACTTAATCACCTGCCTTCTGCCCAGAGGAATTCCAGAAAACCCTGCAGCAGTACCAGCATCTTTGCAAGACCTGCAAGTTCCTCAGCTGCACTTTTGCTTTCACAGAAAGTGTGGGCACAACAAGAAGTATACAAGCCAAATGGTGTTGGGACCAGGAGAATCTCTCCAATTACAAGTAGTGGAGCAACATCTAGGTGCTTCTCTAATACAGAAATATGGCATTTCTGGAAGTTCTCCAAACCTGAGAAGCAAAATTCTTCTCTCTTTCCATGGAAACATAGGGATAGAACTATAATAGTTAAATACTTGCTGAAATGAAGAATCTGTGTACTTTCCTGTGACTGAAAAACCACACCTGTTGAGAACAGACCAGTATCTGGCGCCTAGAAAACAGGGTAGGTAGACTTAGGAAATTTGGTTATCTTCTCCACTACCACCAGAAAAACCCTGTACAAAGACAGGGCCCCAGTGCAACCTCAGTGAACTATGCTCATTCTGGGCTTGTGAATCTAATATTGGAAGTACTTTTCAAAATGCTTAAAAAATCAGCCATCAGAAGCTAGTGTTGCCTCGAAAGCCCTGTTTGTGGAGCTTGGACACTCTCTGAACATTAAGTATTATAAAGCATATACAAAGGGAATTGAATTTCTCCGAAGAAAACAGGGAGTAAATACTGTGCTTCTTTTGATTCAGTTCCAGAGTTTGTTACTAAGAGTCAATAGTATCTCTGGCCTACAGGAGATAGGAAAAGCTTTGAAATGAAAGCTTATTAGGATCAGAGCACTCAAAGACAGATGTACAGCAATTAATACTATGTGAGCATCACTCAATCATCTTCCTACAGCTCACTCTGCGAAAAAGCATTTCACAAACAGACCTTTTTAAATCTGTCTTTCTCCTGATGTCTAATACTGAAAAAGGTATTAATTCAAAGACAAAAAGGTTTTATTCTGAAAGCACTTTTTTCTTTCAGCACTTCCCTGTTCTTTTTTACCCAATGACTACACATGAGACCTGTCCTACCGAGCACAACCCTGGGCAATGCTGAGCAAGTACACAAGTCCCCAGACTGGAGGGGACACTACCTACCCCTTTTGGGAGAACTTCAGTGCTGTGTGGATGGGGTAGCCCAGCGTGCCCACAACGCTGCAGCTGGCACGGCACTTCAGCAGGGACCGGACCATGTCCTCCTTGCCCAGCTGGCACGCGAGGTGCAGAGCTGTCAGCCCTTCATGGTTCAGGTGGTCCAAGCCACTGGTTGGGGTTCTGCCCAGGAGCTGGAAGGAGGAGAAAATAAATAAATAGATAGATAGACAGACAAACATGGAAGAGCACTGTCTCTTCTTGAGCTCTGAGGAGAAACCTTGGACCACTGGACCCCTCACAATGCTACAGCCTGTCCTCTCCATCCCTACTCACTGTAAATTGTAGATCTGTTAATGTGCTAACTGGTTTGTTGCAGAAAAGTATCCCACTCCCACACTAGAGAAACCCTGCAAGCCCTAGTGCACGCCTGAGAAGCGGGAATATAGTTTTTCTTCGGTTTAGCAAGGAATCTATACAGAAAACAAACAAATATCAGACATGAGACAGACCAGACAAGAAGCCAAGTTGATGCCAGAGAAATAAAGAAGAGGATATATTTTTAATACAAAGTTTCTAATTGCCTACTCCACAGCATGGCAAGCCCTAATCCTCATCCTACCTCGTCAAGCATTAGGAAACTCCAACACAGACTGGTAGGCAGAGGGAGAGCTGTAACAACAGGTATTGGGCAAACATGGGATTTGTAGCCATGGGAAGAGTCAGTCTCAGGCTCGCACCGAGTCTTGGGGAGCTGACAGACCTCAGGAACTATGTGCAAGGCACCCATCCCTTACAAACCCTGTCACTCTGCCCAACAGTGCTCAGCAATCAAGAACACCTATGACTTCAGACTGTCTCTGCCTCGAGGCTCTGGACACTGTCCCCCATGCAAGGGCACTCAGTTGAAAGAGCAGGTCCTGCAGCTCAGGAGAGCCCAGGGTAGCTCCAAACTGTCCTTCAGCCTGTGGCCAACACACGGTCCCCCATGGCAGCCTCAAAACACACTTCCCTAAAGCAGCACTCTATCCAAAACCAAACACCTTGCTTGAAGGAGAGAGGAAATGGACAGCCATGGGCCTGAGGAAGAGCAGGATGAAGGCCTGATGCAAACAGCACCGAAGGATTACTTTCTAAGGAAACTTGCTTAACCTCCTTGTTTGAGTGCTGGGTGGAATCTCCACTCTGAATATGGGAAACAGTTCCAGTAAAGAGGGAATAGAAAATGCTGAAATCAGGCTCAAGCAATAACTCAACAGAGGGAACTGACTTTCTCTTCCTCTGCCTGCAGCTGTTTTCCCACCTCTGTCACAGCATTGAGAAGACCCATTCTAGTCCCACTTTCTCCCAGACTGGAAGGTGCTCCCACCTCAATGATCTGGGGGTTGTTCCCTCGCACAGCGTAGTGGAAAACAGTCTCGCCGTTCCTGTCGGTGATGTCCACGCGTGCCTGGCACTCCAGCAGCTCCAGCAGGCACTCCATGTCCCCCTTGCGGCATGCCAGGTGCAGCGGGGTGCAGCCATCCTCGCTGTCCGTGCTGTTCACACAGCTGCAAGAGAGGACAGCCTGAGGCCCAGGAACAGCCACGGGGAGGAGGAGGGCATGCAGCTGCTCCAGGAGCTGACACACAGGTACCCTCCACATCTGTCCCACCTGGTGTGAACCATGAGGTTCAGGAAAGCCCAGCCTCTTGCCAGGGAAGAAGCACAGGGAAGGGCCATCAAGTAGTCCTGCCTCAGACTCTCTCCCTAACATGCTGCTCCTTTTCCCACCCTCCACATGGGACCAGCTCCCTCTGCCAAAAGGAAGGCAGAGACAGGTTACAGTCAGCAACCTGGTGATGGTGCTGCTATTTGCCTCCAGTCCCCTAACTCATCACCAGTCTGCCCTATCCTTAGTAAACTTGTGTTGGTTTTGGCTCAGGTAGAGTTAACTTTCTTCGCATTTTCTGGTGTGGGACTGTGTTTTGGATTTGTACTGAACACAGAGTTGACAATATAGAGATGTTTTGTTATTGTAAGCAGGGTTTACATAAAGCCAAAGAGTTTTTTTGCTTTTCATACTGACCCACTGGTGAGGAAACTGGATGTATAGGGGAGGGTGGGAGGAAACACAGCTGGGAACAGGTGACCCCAGGTGACCAAAGGAATTTTCCAGCCTGCATGACATCCTGGTTAGTACGTAAAGTGCAGAGAGAAGGAGGAAATGGGGGGACATTTGGAGTGATGGTATCTGTCTTCCCAAGATGGGGTCCTGGAGGTGGCTGAACACCTGAACATCTGCCCATGGGAAGCAGTGAGTCAACTGATTGTTTTACTCTGCTTGTGTACATGGCTTTCGCTTTCCCTATCTTTATCTCAGTCCAGGTTTTCTACCTTTCACTCTTTCGATTCTCTCCCCACTCCCTCTGGTGGAAGAGTGAGGAGTGGCTGCATGGGGCTTGACTGCTGGCTGGGGTTAAATCACACCAGAACATCCCCGAGAAAAACACAAGGCTTTGTGGCCAAAAACTGTTTCCAGACAGTCCTACTGTACCTCCACTCTCAAGGTTTACCAAGTGAGCAAAAACCTCCTCCAAAAATCTGCTCCACAAGGGTTGCAACAACCTAACCAGTGTCTCTAGCAGGACACTTCAATCCTTTACTTCAAACACCAGAGCTCCAGACTCTGCAGCAGCAGGTTGAAGCCCACCAACCAGCTTCCGCAGCAAAGAAAGGATACTCAAATACAGCCCAGCCTGCCCTCCCAAGCTCCTTGTGAGCACCGACCCCCTGGAGACACCCTGCTCCTTGCCTCACGATGCGGTTGTGCCGGAACATCTCCCGGCGGCCAAACTCCACGGCAATGTGTGCAGGGGACCAGCTGGGGTAGCTGCGGATGCAGTCGCTGAGCTGCTGGAGCTCCTCCAGGGACAAGGGCTGGCATGAGCTCTCGTAGAAAGGGCGCAGCTGCCGGGCATATTGCTCAAAGTACACCAGGGCGTCTGCTTCGTTGTCCAGCTGGAAGAGTCTGGAGAAAAGGCAAGCACAGGGTTCATCCTGCTCAAAGGAATAACCCCAATTCCATGTATCTTTTCCAAACGGCAGTGCTAGGAGCTTTCCTTTATTTCTACAACTAGTGTCATCCTTGTTCAAGGGAAGCAGGGAGACTTCAATGGAAGAGAGCATCCCTCTTCCTGAACAATGTTAGGTTTTGCTTAGAAGTATCCTCTGCATGCTGAGCCACCAACAGGAACGAGCAGAAATGCATGTGAACCTATGGATGCCCTGAACTATATCACAGCTGCCTGTTGTTGCAAAGTTTGGACCTTATCCTGTTTCCACGAGCTGTTTTGCGGCAACTCCTCCACCAGCACATGCACGGGCCTTCCACCCCTCCCAGCCCACCTGTTACCTCAACACAACATCCCACACCCGTGAAGCAGCCCCGACATTAACAATTTGGGGTCTTCGCTTCCCCATGTCAGCGGGGACGGCTAAAGGTCTGCCACCCACCGGAACGCGACCTGCGGGCTCTGGGGATTCACCAGCAAGCAGTCCCAGGAGCGAGAGAGGCTGTTCTTGTAGAGGGCCACCCTGCCCTCCTCCCGCAGGCAGGCATGACCGGCGTACTCGGCGGCCGGCACCTCCCTCACGCGGTACGGGTTGGAGAATATCTGCGTGACGCTGTTGAAGGTGTCCAGCAGCCGCCCAAAAAACTGCATCTTCCCAGAGCCTCAGGCAGCTCGTCCCACTGGCTCCGCGCGGTGCCCGCCCTTCCGCGCACGGTGTGACCCGCAGCGCCGCGGGTGACAGCCCGGAGCCAGCAACGGATGAAGCTCGATCGGGAACGGCGCCGGGCAAAGCACGACGGGCCCCCAGCGCCCCCCGCGCGCCGTCCCCCGCGCGCGCCGCTCGCCGCCCTCCAATCGCCGGCACCGCCCCCCGGGACGGGCCAATCAGCTGCGCCGCACTCGGGGCTGGGCCATGGGGGCGGGACTAACGCCGCGCCCGCCGCCTGCCGGGGGAGGAGGGCGGAAGGGCGGGAGGCGCCATCTTTGTGAGGGGAGGAGCGACAAGGGTGGGGCCGCCCCTCTTAAAGCGGTAGCGGCCCATTTCTGTGGGGCGTTCTGCTCCCGGCAGGGTCGGTCATCGATCTTGCGTCAGCCTTAAATCCGAGTGCAAATCAGCCCTGTTGGAGCGCGGCCGCATTTCACCCCGCGGTGTGCGGTGTGCGCTGGCGCGTACGAGGAGAGCTAGCACCGCAGGGCACTTTAAGGGCAGCTGGCGCTTTAAGAGCAGCGGCCGCCCCGCGCGGCAGGGGCGGTGAGGGGGCGTGGTGAGGGTGACGTCACCGCATGACTGTGTTTTTATGAATGAAAAGAATCCGCGGGTGAGTAATCGCGGGGAGCGAGGTTGGAGGCGCCGCCCGACGCCCCGACCCGGCAGCGGCCCCGCGGGACCAGCGCAGCCGCCAGGTGAGCGCCGGCCGGAGCGGCCCCTCCGCTCCCGCTCGGCTTCGCCCCCCGCGGGGCGGCCGGGAGAAGGGGGCGGCGGGGGCCGGCACCGGCTGGAGGCCTCTCTGCCGCCGCCAAAGGCGGGGATCGGGACCGGGACTAGGGCTCGGGAAAACGGGACGGGCGGGCCGGCCGGGCGCGCTCGGGGCCGTCCGCTCTTCCTTTCCAATTCACGGCCACCGCCCTGGAGGGAGCCGCCGCCGCTCCTCCGGCTCCGGCGGCGGATCCCCGGCCCGGATTGCATCAGCTTCCAGCCGTCGGGCTCCACCTTTCCCACCGCCCCCCTCCAGCCCCTCATTCCTCTCGGGGCACTCTCGGCCCCGTCCCGGCCCCCGCCCCGTCCCTCCGAGGACTCTCCTAACGAGGCCGGGGCTCCCCAACGTGGAGAGAGGCTGCTGGGCTGCAGCCCGGGGTCTCGGACCCCTCCTCACTCTCCGAACCCAGGGACGGGGAGGGACCGGCCATCGGCGAGGGGCAGGCACCGCTTCCGTGACTTTCACCCCTGGGCTGCTGAATCACGGGGCGGCCGCTTCTCACCCGCTTGCGCTTCGGGGCCGCGACCCTTCGCCCCCGGAGCCTGGCGGCGCCCGACCCTTGCGCCGAGACCCGCGGCGCTCCGCCGGGCGGCGGGGCGGCACCTCCGCACGCGTCCCGGCCGGGTGACTTCGCCACGGTGTCACTCGGTGGGGCTGCTGCTTTTACTTTCCCTTCAGCCTCGGGCGGATCTGGCCTGTGTTTCCTCCCCGCAGGGAAGGCTTGGCTTCCAGCAGGCGGCTGGGGCATTTTGGGTCCCCTGGGCAGAGCAGCGTCCCAGCCGTCTCTTGATGGGATGAAGGAGGGCGGGAAGTCCATCCTTGCCCCATTATTATTATTGCTTGCAGTCATCATTGCTATTAATATTATTACTACGTACTTTTTTTAAAAGGAGGGGGATGAGTCATGCAGCCCGGGGTGGGGGGGATGTGGGCAGCGGGCAGGGAACCAGCAGGGCCGGTGTCCTCTGTTCTGAGGTAAGGAACACGGGGCTGGCAGTAACCAGCTTTTCTCCTGGCCGCTCAGCAGGGCTGGAGTGAGGAAAGGATGGCTGCAGACGGGCTCTCCAGCAAGGCTTTGAAGGTGAGCACCAGTGGGAACAGGAGCTTGGGAGTCAGGGGACTGGTTTTGGGGTCTCAGGCAACCACCCCTCTCTCTGGCAGGTGAAGCGGGAGCTGGGGGAGAACACTCCGCTGCTGTCGGATGAGGAACTGATGGGGCTGTCAGTGCGGGAACTCAACCACCACCTGCGGGGCCTCTCCAAGGAGGAGGTGGCGAGGCTGAAGCAGCGTCGTCGGACGCTGAAGAACCGGGGCTATGCTGCCAGCTGCCGGGTGAAGCGCGTGTGCCAGAAGGAAGAGCTGCAGAAGCAGAAGATGGAGCTGGAGTGGGAGGTGGACAAGCTGGCCCGGGAGAACGCTGCCATGCGCCTGGAGCTCGACACCCTCCGTGGCAAGTACGAGGCCCTGCAGGGCTTCGCCCGCACCGTGGCCACTCATGGGCCCTCTGCCAAGGTGGCTACTGCCAGTGTCATCACCATCGTCAAGTCCGGCACCAACCAGGCCGCCTACTCCTAGTGCTGGCCTCCATCCCCCGGCTGGACCCAGTCCTCCCCGGGGTGCCTTCCCCATGAATTGCCTCCCAGCCCTTCCCCAACCTCCTCCCTGTCAGGACCTGTGCCCAAAATCCTTTCTCCTATCCCTTGATCTCCAGCTCTTCCAGGTAGGGAGGGCTGCTGCTATGTGGATGCTGGGATGGAGGACAGAACCTCACTGGTGGCCCTCATAGCCCCCTCCCCTCTTGGGTGTGCAGACAGGAGAGAGCAAACCCACACTGGGAACAGTGGGGAAGCATCCCACAGCTCCAAGCTGGTAGGAAAATGCCAGGTGCCTCTTTATTGTGAGAGGGCATGGGAGAGCTAAATGTGGGCCAGGCAGTCCCAGGAGCATGTGCCAGAGAGGGAAAAGAGGAGAGAGAGGTTTTGCAGTGTAGGGGAAGAAGGCATGATAAAAGGGTATCAGGATTGGGCAGACAACCTGGACCACAGCTGGAGCAGGGAGGAAGGTGGCAGCATGTCTGAAACCTCTGGGGATGCAGATGGCGAGGGAAGGTTAGCAGGTCAGCGGGGGAGATGAAGTGGCTGCATGTTAATGCCTGGTAAGGGTGAATGGAATGGGAAAGCGCTGTGGCAGCTTGTGGTGCTGGGGGACCCCAAAGGTGACAGTGATTGGGCAGGGGGGAGCTGGGAGACTCTTGTCCACAAAGGGGAGAAGCAGTGGTGCTGTTTTATCTTTATCATGCACAACCTTCACGCCTCTTCCTGCTGACGGGACACTCAGCCTGGCTGCGTGTCTGAAATGCAGCAGGACTGGCAGGAAGGAAGCAGAGGCAGCTGGAGCAGAGATAAACACTGTTTTGCTCAGTGCAGGCCAGCTTGTATGGCCCCACCAAGTCCTCCCTGGTGCCCCACCGCCTACAAAGCCCATGGAAATGTGCTCCCAGTCCTCAGAGTCAGAGATATGGAGGCAGAGAAAGGGGTGGAGGTGCAGGAGGTAGGAAGTAGGGGCGGAGAGCATCCCTGCTCCTGGGAGCTCCCTGGCAGGCAGGTAGACTCCTCCCTTTGGTTTTCCTCCAGCTTGGACCCTGGTGTAGGACAACCAGCTCTTGAGCAGGCTGAAAGGCTGGAGAAGAGCTGGGTTCGCTAAATACAGGCAGCACAGGGGAGGGAGCAGGAGGCAGGTTCATCTCAGGATGTGCTGCTGCAGATGATTCCCCTGCCCCTCCGTTCTGCCCCTGCCTGGGTATTGCCACGCCAGCCGCCCTCGGCTGCAGCCTCCATTCTTCCCTGTAGAGAGGTGCCTGCCACTCCTGGTTGGCATTCCCCACCCCAACTCCTCTTGGGTTTATTTATTGCACGAACATAAGTTATTTTCACGTCCTCTTTGCCATTCCGCCTCTCGGCACAGCCAGGATGTTGGTACAGAGCCGTACTTTATATTTTATATATGCAAATCACATTTTATCTTATACTTATATAGAGCAAAAAAAAAACTTATTTATTTTCTGACTTACAGTGTGTCCTACCCGACTCCTCTGTATTTTGTAGACTTTACAAATAAAGCAAGTTCTTTTTTTTTTTTTTTCCACAGCGAGAGTGTGTTTGGTCATTCTTGAACTTGGGACAAAGCTGTGTTTGAGACCAGATTTTCTGTCTCCCTCTAGCTTTGCTGCAGGACATGCTCAAGAATGTGCCCAAAAAAGATGGGATGGGGGACAGCTCATTGCTTTTTAGGACAAAACCAAATTTATAGTCTTTGAGAAAAAAGAGCTAAAAAGGCATGCTTAATGCCGAATACCACCCCCCAAAACTTGCTTTCAGGAGCAGTGCAGCTGTGTTGAATCAGCTTTTCTGGGATTTTCCTGGGAAAGATGCTTTTCACTACAACTGCCTCCAGGCTGTCCTCGGACTAGGTGCAGAGCATCTGTGCCCACAAACTTCCCTGTTGAGTGAATCACCTTATCACCTTACCTGGGAACAGCAAGGACAAAAGCAGTGAGCTTCTGCCCATGGATGGCAGAAAAGGAAGAAGCGTGTAAGGCTCCTTAGCAGATGAAGCCAGACCTCCTCCCTGTGTGGAAAAACCACCCTTCCTCAGTGATGAGCACATTCCAAACACCCAGGTGGGCCAGCCTGCCCCAGCAGGCTCCTGCACCCAGGATGGTTTGGGGGTTTGACATACCCATTCCCTCTGCCACTGCAACTATCCCCAGTCCCAAACACTGCTCATGAAAGAAAATCCCAAAGCCATTGTTTGCTGGGGCCCCCTCTCTCCCACTGGTGTTTCACAGTGAGCACCTAAGGAAAGATTCATCTCTACTCCAGGTTTTTGACACATGGGTTTCACTCCTGCCTTGTGCCAGCAATGGTGTTTTCAGCCCAGGGTGCTGCAGTGATGCTTCTCCATCAGCTCCTACATAGACAGGTGAAGCTTTCCTTCCAAGAGGACAAGAGATCCTGAGCCACCATGCCTCAGTCCCTGCAAGGAGGAAAAACTCAGAGAAGTCACCCAGACAGCACCACACAGAGGCAGCTTAAGTACAATCTATATTATCTCTATATTTTTTATTTGTCATCATATTTGCTCATTTCTGCGGAGTATAACGTCACAAAGACCAAAATAGAGAGCGGCTTGTCGCTGAGCTCACATCAGTTAAACACAATAGGTACAAAACTAGGTGACTCTGTCTTATTTATCATACTTTTTTTTTCAGTCATTTATATACAAAGAACTACTCTATATGGAAAAATAATAAACAAATCCCATGGGTATGTTACACGGTAAACAAAGAAGGAAGGAAGAAAAACGGAAGCAGGTAAGGGAGAGCAGCTCCAAGGGTCTACTCCTGGAACTGGCACATTTCTTGGGTCCTGGGCTACCATGAGCAGACTTGCAAGACCATGGATGCCTTGGCCTTCTTGGTCTCAAGCTCTGGACCTCATATTTTTTCCTCCAATACAAAGTGGCTTGAGAGCTAGTGCTTGCTCTGGCCCTTGCTGGTCATGAGGGAGAGTAGGAAGCTTAGTGATGGATGATTTTGTGTAGTGTTAAAAAACATATATATATATATATGTATATAAAATTATAAAGTAGGGCAGCTGGCTTGTTGGGTACTAGCTCACCAGGCTCCTCTGAAGGCAGCTGGTGCAAAAGAGTTATACTTAAAACCATTACACACAGTATACTCAGAGAATACCCAGATCCTCTGCACAGCACATACATATATATATATGTGTGTGTATATATACATATATATGTATGCAGGAGACACGTCAAAATAAGTTCTAAGAAATGCTTCTCTAAGGCTGGACTACCTTCATGCTCAATGGGGCAACCACACAGATTCCAGCTGCCCAAATGCAACAAATATTGGGGGCAGTCACCAAGTGATACTGGGACATCATCAAGGCCTGCAAATCCAAAGGAAGGGGAGGATGGGATCATGTCCCATGCCCCACTTTCCTAAGAGAGAGAGAGAGGGTAACATCATATCTCACATTAAAGGACTATTAATCACAGCCATAGAAAACAGAAGCAAAGTCTGTTCAACCTTCAGCCCTGCTTTCCAGGTGGCTTATGCATGAGGAAATTTTACACCAAGCCCACACAAAGCCTGGCAAAGTGTGTTTGCATGTCTAATTAAGCAGTCACAAACTTAGGAAAATTAGTTACCAACAGCATGGCACTGCAGTATGTGTGTGAATGATAAAATCAAGCAGCAGAGAACTGACCATGCCTCCAGGTCCTTCAGCAGTACTATTGCTCTCACCTGCTTCACCATCCTCCAGAAACATCAGTACAGGAGGAAGCACTATTCTTAAGCTTTTCCCTATCTCATCCTTACAGCATGGAGCAAACCTGCTTCTCTTCAAGCCCTTTTGCCCAGCTTGAACAGAGGTGCTGAATAAATGAGGTGCTCTTCACTCACTGTTGCTTCTGAGACACTCAATGAACACGCAGATGGATTAGGAAACAAATGGAAAGGTAAACTCCAGGCAGCAAACCAGACTCCAGTTCTAGCAGAACAGCAAGGAACAATCCAGAATCCCACAGGTCTGCTCTTGGCAGGAGAGGTGTGAAGCAGGAGAGGAACAGAGAAACTACAGCTGAACACAGTAGCTTGCTCTGCTCTCAATTTTGTTTCCTGCTTGCAGGTAGGAGCATCTGAGCCATAGCACTTGAGTGTGCTGCCCACTTTTCTCCTAGATAATTTTAAGCAAGCAAGAGGCATTTCCTAGTCTCTGGAGAGCTCTACAGAGGAATCATCTTCATTTTGGCTCCACTAAGTATGCATGGGTTCATCCAAAACCCAAGAGAAGCAAGGGGAAGCTTCTCCCACTTCCATGGATGCTGGTTCCACCCTTGGTAGCACTGCAGGTGCAGCAGAGCTTGTGAAATGTGCAGCAGCAGCAGCAGCAGTTGAAAATAAAAGAGACAAATTTGACCAGCCAGGTCATGTCAGGTTTCAAATCTGCTCCAGCCTGCCCCAGAACAGCTACAGAGATAAAAAAACAAAGGAGTGTGCAACATTCCTTCCTGAATACTCCAGCCTAAGGGTGAAACTTGTGTGGCTTGGGGAAAGTCAGTGATGATGAGCATGGGGAGAGCTACCTGTGAGAGACAAGGACCTGCTCTGGCAGCTACCTCTAACAGGGGCAGATGTGATGCTGGGGGACAGGAAACAAGAAGAAAATCTGGTTTTGTGTTTACATATTTCCCCTTCCCAAAGAGGGCTGAAGGGGCCAGAGCTCTACAAACTTCTACCATCTATCATAGCCAGTCCTCAGTCTTGTTAGCAGGAGACACATGCTTCAGGGAAGCTTCCTGCCACAGGAATGCCAGGGAGATGGGAAGCTTGGACACCTGGTGATTAAAAAACTCCACCCTTGTGAAAAAGCAATTCCATCCCCAGTGAGCTTCAACAAGCTGTTACAGCAATTTGGGATGCATGGAGTCAAGGAACATGAAGAAAGCCCTGTCCTTTTCCCCTTCGCTCCCTCAAGTGACTCAAGGACTCATAACCAGGTGCTTGGGAAGGTGGGGACAGATGTTCCTTACTTAGCACTCAAGGCAATGGCTACATAGAAAGACCAGTCTCAGGTCTGGTCTTCAGGAACACTTATGGCTGTGTCCCCATCCTATTTCCCAAGGATCACAGAGATTTTAGTACCAGGGAGCTGGGGAGAAAACTGTGCCTACATCAACCCTTCAGGAAAAGAAATAGAAAGCAGTCAGGTTGTCCTGTTAGACAAAAACCAAAAACATTTTTGGTTACAACTCTAGACTCCGGCCAGTCACATCCCACACCAAGCTGGGCAGGTGTGGGAAGCCAGAGCCCCAAACCCTGGAGCTTTGCTTGAATCAATTCAATTTGATTGCTGCTGTAAGGAATGGGCTTGAGCATGGAGTCCTGGCCATTCTGCCACCTCTGCATTGCTCATCATGTCCATACCCACAAAAACTAATGGGAAGTGCCCACTTCTGCAATCTTTACTCTCTAGGAAGTGATATGACTTGTGTGTTTCTGCATTAATAAATTATTAAAAAAAAAGAAAGAAAATGTCAGCCTGTGCTGGCAGTTTCCCCTCCTAGAATTCATCATCAGAGCTCAGCAAGAGGGTCTTCTCGTTGTCACGGGCACCGGAGCAGCTGTGGGAGCGCGAGATCACGTGGCTGCCATTGCGCCAGGGGGGACCGTGCTCCAGTGTTGACTGTTGGGTGTACTGCTGGTAGGCTGGAGAGAAGTTGTGGATAGCATCTTGGACAATGTCATGGGGATTCATGGTCTCCTTGAGGCTGCTGGAGATGCTCTTCATGGGAGCACAGCGACCTGTTTGGGTAAGACAGGAAGGGACAAGTAAAGAACACTGCTGCCTTCCCCACACCCCTTAATACAAAGGTAAAGGAGAACAAGGAACATGCAATCCTAGATCTTGCAAAAGGTGCCTAACAGACTTCCTTAAGCAGCTGCTGAGGAAATGCCACACAGATAGTGTTGAGTTTTATCAGTGGTGCTCCTAAACCCAGACACTGTGAGCCAAGTGAATCCACCACAGCACCAAATGGGGGCACACCATAAAAACAGGACATACCCACAACGACAACCTCCACTATACACTATTGGTGCTGGCAACGAACAGTCAGGTAGGGAGGTGCTCTTCTGAACACTTTCAGAAGACAAAAAACTAAGTAAATCCTACAAATATAGGAGAAAAGGCATTTGCCATTCCACTCACTGGAAATTAAGACTGCTAGGCGGTATCAAAGTGCCCATGGGAAAGAGATCATACGAGTAAAAAGCAGCACAAAGTAAGGAAAGGAGGGAAACAGTACTAGAGGCTGAACTACCCCATGTGTCTTGACACCATGAAGAAAGCAGCAGATGAAGAATGTACCACTCAAGTGCTAAGCACAGAGGGAAGCTGTGTCTCCTTCTAGGAGCTGCCATGTCTCTTGGCTTCTAGGTTCCATTTCCAATGTGGGCTTCTACCTCTGCTCTGTTCTGGGTATGAGCTCCCCAGAGAACCAAAGTATGCTAATCATCTGTGGCAATTATAAAAGTGGAGGGAGGCTGGGGTGAGAGCAGCTCCTTTGAGAGCCTGCACGACTCTTTGGAGAGAGATTCCCACAGCTCTGACACAAATGCTCTGAAGCTACGCGTTAATGCCCATGCAGCCATTTTACTGCTTATAATCCAGACAACCCTAAAGCAGCTGTGTGAGGCAGTGGAGTTACAGACTTGCAAGGAAAGGGAAACAAGGGACAGGGCAGGTTGTAGGCAGGCTGGGAATCAGGAGAGAACAGCATCCCAGCTAAAAACCAACTGAGACAAACACACAAAGCATGCTGCACCTACCGTATGGCCCATATGATGGAACTGCTGCATCAGGGACCAGTGGCCAAAGCAGGGGAGAGATAAAAGGAAGAGGAGAGAAAGACAGAGACAGAGAAAGAGGAAATAACAAGAACTGAACAAGGCCCACTGCTGAAACATTCCCCACTGTATGGACCTGTAATTTACCCTTTCATCACCCACAGATCTCAACTCCCCCCACTGCAACCACTGTTCTTCCAAAACCTCTGAGGCTGGCTGGGATGAAGGGGTCACTGACACTGCCTGAGGGCTGCTGTCTTCTAGCACCTCAGCATAGATCTCCCCCAGCAGAAGGGATCCCTTTATTTGAAAAACACTGCACAGACTAGGCAAAAAAAAAAACCTTTTCTCAGAGATAACATCCATCTTCCTCTTCCCCAAAATAAGAATCCTCCTTATAGCAGCCCAGCCCTCACAAAGTCATTACAGGAAGATCCTCCCCCTCCTCTATGACAAACATGTTGCCAAAGCACAGCCTCATCTTCCCAAGCCAGATTCAAAACAGAGCATGTTTTAGGCCCTGTCCCTCCTGCCTTCAGTCTGTTGCACAATCTGGAGCAATGGAGTTCCCCTTTGGGGAGACAGGAAGAAGGACAAACCCATTCCACTGAAACAATGCAATATCTTACAGCCCTGAGGTCTGCAACAAGTTGTTGTGGGTGGCATGCTGGGGAACTGAAAAGGGAACAGTGCAATTCAGTGCAAGGTTTCTGCCTTAGAGAGCTGTTGCGCAATAAATCTGTTCAGACACCACGCAGGAGGGGATGTGGCATTTTCCAGGCTATTGGGCTGGAAGTCCTATCAGTGTGCTGGCTGCCTCAGGGACCAGTCACCGCCCAGTCTCACTACCAAAGAGACAAGCCATATGCACTGGCATACTTCCTACCTTGGGCATCAATTCTCTTGTCCACATACACCTTGTATGTGAAGGCATGGCGCAGGGCAATGGCTGCAAAGAACATCTCCACACAAATGATGAAGTCTTGATAGCCAGCAGCTACTGTGCCTTCACCCACAGACACCTCAGCAGAGTGGATTTTGGGGATGGCACCACACTTTTCCAAAATGGCCAACAGCATGCCTAAACAAAACAATAAGTTTATGTAAATGTGCAGAAAACACAGTCTCATTGTAACTGCAAAGAATGGAAACAGTTTTTTGTGTTGTATATCCTAGACATAACTCACCACAGGAGCTACAAACACACACCTATGGTCACTTGTGCAACAGAGAAAGGAAGAATAAAGTGAGGCAATACTTTTAGGCAAATGATGTTCAAACACTCATCCTCTTCTATTCTCTGTGGAACTAACTGCTGCAGGACTTAATCAAGTCCAAAAGGGTAAGAGAAGTCAGATATTTCTGTAAGCAACCCTGTGATCTCAGTGTTGTCTCAAAATAGGTTCTTTCACACAGTGTGCAAGAGGTCAATCCACACAAAGAGTTGAGGTATTTGGCTTATTTACAGTTCTGCATAGAAAAGGGTGCTGGCTGGCAAATCCACAAAGCCAGCATGATGAATACCAAAGCTTTTTGCTATTTATACATTTTAGCAAACAAAGCCACTAATGTTCCTTGGCTAAAAATTACCTAATTCTCTTTTTAATTAGTATTCTGTCTTCTATTGGTTAATGATCCTCTCATTGCTCATGCTAATTAGTCTGCATGCTCAGTCTTTCTCTTCCTTTGAGTCGGTGGTTTCTTGGGTCAGTGGCCATGATCTCCCCCTGCCAGAATTACCTTTTACTCCATTGCAGCTGATTCAGCACAGTTGCTGTCTTTATTAGTTTCTTCCTTATCTTAGGGGTTCTGCCAAATGTCTCTGTGGCCTGTAAATTTGCATTCTTTGCCCCCACTACCTGTGGTACATCCTTCCCGAGCTTTGTTTAGCTCCCCCGAGGTAAACATTGATTTATAAACCTTAACAAGGCAATTCTACTGTCAAGCAATTTGTCTTTCTAACACCTGGACATCACTTGGAGCTTGTTTTTTAGCTGCTGTTTCACAGATTAAACCTCTTTTCTTGTTGATTAGACTTGAAAGCATACAAAGATCAAACACCAAAGAACATCCTCTCAAGAATATTTTGACATATTCCATATTTTGCAACATCAGCACTTGCACTAGCTAGAACAAAAACTGAAGTAGGATAACTTTTCATTTAAGCATATTAGTATTCTTCAACACACCACGGTAAGAAACAGGTTTCTCCCTGTTCACAGCTTAGTGGCTGAAGAATTTCAGAGAAGATAAAGTGTGTGACCAGATGCCTCAAGACGATAAACTAGACAGCCTATTAGTTTGTCTGTAAACAGGGAGGATGGGCTATACTCCAACAGCTTAAATTCCACCTAAGTTCCTACTCAATTAGTCTTTGAAGTGCAACTCAGTAAATCTAAGTAGGGCATTGAACAGGGAAATGCTTAGAGCCAATTAGTCAGAAGCACTAAGCTTAGGTGGAATTTCAACTTTCTGACTGTGCCTCTGCTTCATGTGTATGAATTCTGAATGTCCTTCTCCCATCAGTGGTTCTGTGGCAGCACACACTGCTTCCAGCCAGCTTGCTGCTTCATATACATCACAGACACACCATTAAAATTTTATTTACAGAGCATTAAAAAAGCACTAAATTTTTTTAATATGTGCCACTTTAATCAATAAAATGGCAGCATGCAGATAAAATGGCAGCTTGTGCTTTATGACTGTTTCAGGAGCACAGAGGACTCTTCACCCTATCAGCTGATTTTGCCAGGTATATATTCTTGTGCACACACACACAGGGATAATAAGGATTCAGCAGCATATAAACAAAAATTAAGTTGAGCAAAACAGGTTTCCCAGAGAAAAGCAATGAATGACTATAAAACAAATGGAATACAGAAAGACATTCTGTCTATTAATCAACATCTGCTCTATCAACTCTTGTGTTTGAGCCCCTGCAGAGAGCTCTTTGTGCCTACCAAGGGGAGGGAAAAGCAGCTCACCTTGCCAGAAGGACAGGAAGATGACAGACTTCACCATGAAGAACTTGAGGACTGGGCTATAGGGACTGAGCAGCTCACGTGTGGCAAAGTAGAAAAGGAAAAGGGCATACAGTGCCAGGCTGACAGAGATGTTGTAGATGATCGTCACATAGAGGTAGCCACTGGTTACACTGAAAAGAGAAGACATATATGAATGCCTGAAACTTTAGCATGCCAATGGAGAGTTCCAAGAGTCCATTTCCTTCCTGCCTCCCTGTCCCATTCCCACCCCCAAACCAAAGTAGAAGAAACATGAAACTAAGAGGGCTACCTCTGCCTTCTCTTCTCATGCACATCAACCCACGTACTCCCATCTTTTCTCAGCACACACACGGACAATAAGAAAAGCCAGGTAGAGCAGGGGCAGACAAATTATGCATGCTAAATAAATAAACTTACTCAAAGTCACCATCCCGGTACTTGCCAAAGGCCTGAAGGATGACTGTGCTGATGGCCATAAGGGGCTTCACCACACAGAACTGCAGGGTAGCCTACAGGAACGAGAGGGGAGGAATGAGAAGGCAGGTGGTGCAAGAGCACAAGCTGCCAAACCAGCATCACAATGGAGTGTCCACTGGGACCACACAGCAAGGTAACACAATCCAGCCCCAACAAGAAGTCTGACCCTGTCACTTGCTAATTGATTGTGCTTGAGGACTGCAGCACCTAAAAGGAGATGAAGGAGTTTCAAACGATGTACATGTGACATCTACTTGTCCGGAATGGGAAGAAAAATCTCTCGGTAGGGTTGTTCTAGAAGCTGCTCAGCCCCGCTGTTCCAGAGCTGCTTTTCACAGACTGTGCTGCAGCCATTTATGCACTGTAACAGTATGAAAAACAAAAAATCCCAGTGCTATGGCACAGACAGAGAGAGTTTAACAGAGACATACTGGGGAAGGAAAGCAAACTCCCGTCCGCAGTTGTCACGAAGTTAGGCAAGAAGGTCCCCTGAATTAGAGGGGAATCCCGCTGTCAGAGGAGGAACTTCTGACAACTGTCACAATATTCAGGCATTTTATAAACACAGCAATGTGTCTTGCCACACACAAGTTAAGAGCTATTCTGTTGTCATCCACATGACCTTTACTGAATCTCCCCAAAGATTCCACGACACTTGGGATCAGCTCTATCCATTCTGCCTGTATAAACTACTGCTCCTACTGGGAGTGCTCTCTCAAAACCACTGCATTCTTCAACTTTCTGCAGATGTTGAACTTCAAAGTTCTAAAAACGGGAATCCTAAAAAAGGATGACCTGTGTCTCCCTGAAGGAGGCTGGAAGAGCCTGGGCAGGTGCTGACCTGTGTGTGTGTGGGGAGGGCTATGTAAGGAAAGAAGGTAAAACCAAACAGTAATAATTGCTTTGGATACGATGCAATTTGTTAGTGGTCATAAGACTTCAAGGAGATTAAAAACCCCAGCACATGCCAGTTAGTGAGTCACTTTAAATATGTGAACTGGAAAAGGTCAAGCTAATTGGTAAACAACTCCATCCTCTGAGCTTCCCCTCCTTCCAATCTGGGGACATTTTAACCATTTCCCTTCAATCCAAACCACCACCTACTATTTTTAGCTCTTCCCTAGAAGATGCTATAGCATATGGGAAGCACATGGATGGTGTGTGACCCATGTGTGAGGGTCACCAGACAGAGGCCCAGCAAAGAATCTTGATCAAGACATCTTAAGGAAACAAGCTGTTGAGATTTCACACCACAGACACCAGCACACTACCACACTGCTGGAGGTCCACAGGCAACACAGGCAGACAGACTGACCCACAAAAGGCACCTGCCTGAGAAAAGCTGGGGGGAAGGATGGCATGAAGGTGGTAAGAAAAAATGTTTACAACACAGGGATCCCTTCAGGATGAAAGGAACTGGAAAGAGCAGAAAATGGGCAGGGGGCAATGGGAGGCAACAGAAATGCCAGAGACACTGACAGCAGGGCTAAAAAGGGCAAGGTGTTCCTTTCAGCACATTCCTCCTCCTGATCATCATGATGGTGGATACTGCACAGATCAGCACTGACATTTTGTTCTGTTGCCCTTTCGCACTAGCCTTCCCAGGAATTTGCCTTGAAAGGTCTTCCCCAAAAATCCTGGAAGTCTAGAAGTACTAGAAAGTGAACCTTGGCATCAACAATTTCTCACCAAGGCAGTATTTCAGTTCAAGCCAAGAAAGATGGAAGTATTTAAGCATCTCTTTGCAACACACCTCCCTCACAGCCTCCACAGCAGACTTAGCAGTTAGCAAAGGGCAGGCATGAGTAGAAAAATTGCTGCCAAATACCAGCAAAAGAAAAGCAAAATATCTACCAAAGACAAGGTTACCAAACGAGCTGGGATTTGTGGAGGCCAGCAGAAAAAACACACCTTCCCCATTCCCCAAGGTGTGCTTCTAGCCTTCACTGTTGTGAGCAAACTTTTCAAACACAGACACGTGCAACCCAGGTGGTGATAACTGCAAGAGGCTGTGGGGCATGAGAAGCAAGAAGTCTAAGGGAAATTATTTCTCCAGCATTCATTCATTTTCATGGGTGTAACATCTGTTTATGTTATATTTAAAAGGTAAAAGTTAACATTAGGAGCAATACGAATAGGTAATGCAGTGAATCAACCAAAGGGTGTCCAGATGAAACCAATGAGAAACAGTTGAAGCAACATACTGGGTTCAGACTAGAAAAGAAAAATATCAGGCAAGAAAACAGAAAAGCTGTAAGGACAAAATATGGGGCAGGGACAAATAGAACAGATATGCAAAAGAAGTGGTCCTTTGAAAATGGCCACTTGTGCAGCACTACCTAACACCAGATATTACCATGAGGCTGCACTGTACTTTTGATGTTCCTGCATATTGCTAAAACACAGAAGATGGGCCACGATCTTCAGGAGAAGCCAGGCAGATACCTAAACCTGCTGACTGAAATTACAATGACCTGAGCCCTTTCAAAGAACTAGACATGCTTTACTGCCTCCACAGAAACCTTCTGTGTTCATTTGAGCAAGTGAGCAAAACCTTGAAATCCACCTGCTGTTTCATGACAGCCAGAGGTGACTGACCTGCAGCGAGCAGACAAGGGCTGTGCAGAGGTTCAGGTCTCCCCTACTCCACCGCCCTCGACATACCCAGCTCAGCACAGACAGACACACATGGTGAGCAATACTTGGTTCCGCCTACAAACCAATGTGTCATGCTTAACCTCCACCCCCTCCTCAGCTCCAAACCACAACAGCAGCACTGGGAATTCAGGAGGCTGTTACACAATTGTGAGGTGTCTGCGACATAACACAGACATCCATTTCTTAGAGCTGGGACCTCTGTAATCCAGAAAGGAAAAGAGTTTCTTCCTAGGATTAATATCAGTTCCAGGAAATAACTTGTGTCTTAAACTAAGGCCTTCATGACGTGGGGTTGAGTAGAAAGATCTCAGAAATTCAGCAGCAAAAGGCATCACTGCCACCCCCACACCCCTATCTTCTGTAGAGTGTCCCAGTGCCTCTAGCCCATACCTGTTTGCAGAATCTCAGGAATCCAATTGAATATGTCTTCCCCCACAGGCAGCAAGTCCCGTACACACAGCTGGACCTGAAACAGTCAACACAAGATGACAGAGTTCACAAGCGAGATTTGGGCAAGAGTGCAAGATTCCTACCCTCTTTATCTACCTCTCTGTAGCAAAGTTGCAGGACTGGTGCCTTCTCCAAAAATGACTGCAGTTACGGTCATACCCTCTTTTGGAGACATATCTGAAACAACATCCTGACTATACACTGCAATTTTTTTTTTACTATCACTGACTAGCATGGGGAGAAACACAGACCCTACAGGAGACAAACACAATCAACTGAAGACAGAAAAGAATTAAAGGAGGAGAATGGAGTAAGAAAATAAGCAAAGGAATAGGCAGGTATCCAGAAAAACTGTGAATCAGCCCAGCTTGCCTAAGAGGATGTGATCAGCCTGATCTGTCTCACAGCAAGGTACTGGTAAATCATCATCATCCATGCTGACCAGTTCCAACAGACATTTGCCACCTGACACAGTTTTTCAGGACAGGAATAGAGAAATAGTAGATGGGGACAGAAGGAGGACAGCGTCATGCTGTAAGCACAATAAATACTCACTCAATTGGCTTCCCTCTGATCTCAGACATGATGGAGCTCTCCCCTCCCAAGTACTCATAGCAGAGGCTGAGAAAGTTGTATATTACAAAGGCTGCAAAGACATCAATCACAGTAAAATGACAACCAACTTCAAAACAGGTGCAAGGACCAACAGTACAGACCAAACATTAGCAGGGACTGCTTATGCAGCACCTTTCCCTCCCCAGCACTCCAGATTTTCACTGCATTTATCATCCTACCTCAGCACTCACAAGACTATCTGAATGGGACTTTGGCCAAGGTCCCAGGCCAGTTCCGTGATTCATGCCCAAAGAATCACAGAACCATTTAAAACTGTGGTCAGTCTCTCTTTTATTTGGCATCTGTAAGATGTCATTCTTCACACGGTTCCTGTGCATTTTTCCAGTATATTACGCTGGTACTAAATAATCTGGAAAAGGTATCTCTGATCCATCAGCCATATGTAATCTCCTGTATTTAACCTTTTAGCTGAACATGGTTTGTCTCTGACAGGTAACCAGACTGTAGACATAAGAGTTGGAGAAACAGTTTATAACCATCAGTGAAATTCTGCTTCCATGTCTTGTGGGGACTTTTGCAAAACAGACTCTGTGCTTAATTTTCTTAAAAAAATGAAATTTCTTGTGTGCTGAATAAACTTGTCCTTAGGCCACTCTTCTCCACCTTCCCCAGCAACCTGGTACAGATGACAACAGACTGACCACTAACACTCTGCCCCATTTCAGTTCCCCATAACTACAGGTGTATTTCCTTTTCATGGGGTCCAAACTCACTTAAATGTGCATGAACTGAGCATGCATACACCCAGTCTGCCACTCTCTTGACTTGTTACAATTGCTGTTGGACCTCAAAGTCGTGAATATTTTTTAGGGCAAGGACTGTACTTCTGTATTTGTCACAGATAGCCCTGGGGCAAAATGACAGACCAGATGAGCCTTGTTGCAACATTATATTCTATGGTCACCTGTGTCTGGACAGTCCCTGGAATGACAACTCCCAAATCCTGCTTTTTGCCCCAAATAACTGGGATAGAAACAGCAGTCTCAAGAAACTTTAAGATAAGAACAGAAACCTAATAATGTACAACACTGAGAAGTTGATCTCCCCAAGCAGCCAGTTATTAGACCGGAGCTCAGTTTTTCCACATGAATAATCTTCCAAATTCAGACAAATTCTTCTATAAGCATCCAAACTATGCCCTGGCAAAGAGATACTGCACGCTCCCCGAAACACTTACAGTCTCAAAACATTGTACTTATGGCTTGTAGACGTGTCTAAGCTGGCAAGATTGCTATGGCACATAAAAACCAGTGGTATACATGCTTCTGTGTATGTAATTGGGATATTGTTATTCCATCTGTAATCCTTATTATTGAAGGATGTTCACACAGTAACGATTTTGCTAAAGCTTTAATTAGGACAGAAAACACCAACCACTGAAACCTTATTTAAATAACTGTGGTAACCCCTTTTGCCTTCAATTTTCCTGCAACTTAGCTGACAGGTTCCAGCACCCAGAGAAAGAAAGGCTGAGCTTTTCCTATTGTCCTCCAGTGACCCCTGCCCTCTGATGTGGTCATTACAATACCAGCTGCCCATTCCCCAAGCACTAGGGAAGAGATGACATCAGAGGAAGAAAACAAAACAAAAGGGAGAAATATCTGCCCATTCATCCCCAAATGAAGTGCTAACTAGCAAAGCTCATCATACCAGCAAAGAACTCTTCTCCCATTCCCTATCCACATCCATCAGATGGCATTCATGACATCAACATAACAAAAAAACCCCAAACAAACCTTACTTGTGTCAGTGTTTCTCACACTTTGTCTTATACAGAAGCAGACACATGAAAGAGTAACACCACAACAGGTTCCTCCTAACGTACACTACAAAATGCAGTCCATAAATGGCTCAAGACAGCTTTCAAAATTTGTTAGTAGGGTCACCATTCCCTGACAGCCCACTTTGTAATGTAAAATCTTTACAAAAAGTAAAGAAGATGGATGGCAAGAGAGGGAAGAGGACTAAAAGGCTGCTTTGAAGCAATCCCCAGAAAAAGTGGGGGAGAAAACCTGCTTTCCAAAGGTGTTTTCACCTCCACATGTAGTTTTCTCACACGGGTCAACATGCTGAAGTGAACTCTGGAGCACAGGCAGCCTCCTGAGTAGATGCTCAAATGTTTGCCAACTCCCAGAGCAAGAGAGGCAGAGGGATAGTGGTTGTTGCTAGGAGAATAGCAGGCTTCCTGCTAGACCTATCCGCATGCAGAGGGTGGGGAAAGAAAAATAACCCAGGCCCAAAGAAAGATGCTTTCTTGCACCACGTGTGTGCTGTTTGCCATCTGCTGCTGCATTGTTGTGAAGGTGAAGGAAGGCCTGCTGGTCCCTTCAGCTGATTAATTTGTTCACATGGCCAGGGGCAACTCTCTGTAATGCAGATCTCACCAAAACAACTGCATCAATGACTTAGGATTTGATGAGAGTATGGTGATAAATTGTCCACAAAAAGACACGGCTAGAGTGCAGTATCTCCTGCTGAGTGGGTAGAGGCTTCTTTCAGGATGAGACCAGGAGGGAAGTTACAATAGCATTTACAGGAAAGTAACCATTTCCCTCACATACAGTGCTAGTGGTATTACATCACTGCAGCAGATAAACAAAACCAAGCAGGTGCTCATCCTGAACATGGCATCCTCTCTTCTACAGGATTTCAAAGCACTTTACACTTCACCAACCCCAGCATGTGACCACTGTGCTACCCTCTGCAAGCACACAAGTGGCCACAGGATGAAGAATAAATACATTGCTAACAAGCCGCACCAGCAGCACAGGACAAAGCAAGTGTCTGGCTGCTAAATGCTGTTAAAAGAGACAGGAGCTAAGCAATACCTCACTTTTTAATACCCAGATACCATCAGAATTTTTGACTTTACCGAAAGCTTTCACCTTCTTAAAGCAAAGGACCCCAGAAAACCATAAACTTAGTCTCTACAGAATCCTGGAGGGAAGGCTCATGCTCAGAAGCCAGTGAGGGAGAGGGTGAAGTTGGATAGGACTTTGAGCAACCTGATCTAGTGAAAGCCCCAGCTCATGGCAGGGGTGGTGCACTAGATGATCTTCAAAGGTCCATCCTGAGACAAACCATCCTATAATTCTATGATTTTCAGTCACTAAGCAAGCCATAGTCATCCAGTTAGGCACACCATTCAGTAGGTGACGGCCATGCTCTCTCCAATTCTCAAACAGAAATGAAGTTCTCTCAGGGCAGAGACTTCCCATCCCCCCCATTTTCTGTCTGATCCCTCCTTACCTTCATAGCAGTCCCGCACTGTGCCAAAGTAAACATAGTACTGGTCATTGGTGAAGAACAGGAGACTGAGCCAGGAGTCAAAGGCATAAATGGGCACAATGAAGAGGATCCGAACGATGTAGCGCTGTTCGTTTGGGCAGCTGTAGCAGCGGAGATGCATGTAGATCTGGGAGATGGAGAGGGGAGACCAGGATCAGCGGTGTATGGAGCAGAGAGGAGAAAGTAGAACTGGAGAGTCAATTGGGCCAGGAAAAACAAACTCAGTAAATCACCTCTTGCCTCCAGTAGCCTCAAGGTGATGAACATAAAAGAAAAGATAAATCACTGTTATCATATGGCATCAATATAGCAACCATTAGTTTGCAGAGACAGGGAAGGAGAGGGAAGAGAAAATGGAGGCATTTCTAATCTGGTTTCTTATAGGGAATTGATTTATTTTTACATCACTTTGCTCACATTCTTTTGGTTCATACCTTTTTCCCAGTCATCAGTCCTATATTTCTGCCAGCCTCTTTTATGTACCTAAGATTTACAACACTGCAGGCTGCTTTCCTCTGAAAAGGGAAGGTGCACACACTTAAGTGCACACTCCTTGTGAACACTCACTCTTTTGGCTGTTTTGGATGCTTTTGAGACTTTCACCTGAAACAACCTAAGAGAGCCCTTTACAGCACATCCCAAAGCTGATAAGCCATAGCCCATCTGCTCAAAAGGTGTCACTCTGCACATGGGTGACAGCACAGCCACAAAGGGTCAGCCATCAAGGGAGCACTGAACTCATGTACTGTGCTCAAAGGAACCACACAGTTTGTTCTGTCTGACTGCACACATGCCAATCCTTCTAAGTCACTGGCTGGGGGGGAACACAGCATCCCCACCCTACCCGCTCCCACCACTCACAGTTCCTCAGCCATCATTAAATCCCACACCTAAGATGCTTTTTTACAGAATACCCACCTCCCAGAAAAGGTATTGACCACAAGCATACCCTGAAAATGAGCACAACCCCTGTAATGCCCTAATAACACAGGCAGAGCTTCAGCACGATTTGTGGGTACACTCTCTTGACCACGGAGTCAGGAGAGGCAAGGCCTCTGCACAGCAATTCTCACTTAGCTGCTGTCCCAGCTGCTGGAATTAGTAACAGCCAGCTGATGACATATGTGCCTCACCACTGACTGATTCTGCTGCCTGAAGAGGGACAAACACTGGTTTGAAGCTTCACCCTGCATTTTGGGGTGCTGTGAGGATTCTCCAGAGACTAAAATAAAAAACCATACACTGACAATCTCCTCTTTCCACTGTAAGGGAGAGGGGCTTGTGTCTCCCCAGCTCTCTGTTGCTTGTCCCTCCCTGGTCAAAACTGACTGAAGGGCTCAAAAATACTTCCATTTCCTTTCCCTATGATGGGCTCAAAAATACTTCTGATTCCTCTTCTTAAGAAGAAACCAATGAGGAGCTCACAAAAAACTCATTTCCTGAGAACAGGTTGAAAAGAAGCTAACAAACCTCAGAGATATTTTTGCCTTGCGACAATCCCAGTGACACATCTCATCCAGCACAGAGACAGCTGACACCAGAGTTCAGATGACTCCAAGCTTTGCCCTTGGGATGTCAAAAGAGCCCTGTGATCTGTGTGCCTAGGACAGCACAGGAACTGCTGCTGTGTAAGAGAACAACAGCGCGTTTCAATCAACAGTGTCTCTCTGGCACTGACCTCCATCGGTTTCTTCACAGAAGGACATTAATGCCTAACTGTGCAATGTTATACTGCAGAGGAAAATTTCTTCCTACTCTCAGCAGGTGATCAATTTGACAGGAGGATCCATGGCATTTGTAATTGTTACCCAAGTTGGTGAAACTGCAGGTGTTACTCTTATTCATCTGTGACTAATCCATTTTTTACCTCCACTGGCCCCTGTATTCCATCAATAGGCTGTACTTTTCTAGATTCTAGTCATCACTCTGGAATCTACAATCCAACAGGTACAAAACATGGGTTGATAAATAATAGGGCTTGTGTTTCCCCACTGTATTTTTCAGTTCACATGACAACTGCATGAAAGAGAGGTACAGAACAGGATGCAGGGTTTGACTTATTCTGGCTTCCAGGACACCTGCCCCAGAGAGAGGGGAGGGGAAAAAAATTAAAATGAAACATTTCCTGATACTCCTTTCTGCAGCAGAGTTCAGCCTGTGGAATCCACTGGCACAGGAGATTAAAGCAAGAATGTCAAACAACAGGTGACTTGGGTCTTTTAGCTAACAGGTGACACAATAAAAAAATTGTAAGATTCAGCTAAAGACTTGTGAAAGGATGGGCTGAGATAACACACCTTTGTACAAACCTTCAAAAGATGGCCAAATGTTTTACACCTGCTGGTTTTAAAGAGTGTGCTTCCTCTCCATTCACACTACAGAAATGGTCTGCTCCTTCATGTGGGGAAAAGGAAAGAATGAGAAGTACAAGTGACAGGGTTTTACCTGATGGCAGGTGATGAGCAAAGCTGTCCACACAAAGAAACCTGAGATAGCCTGAGCAGCAGTGGTCATGAGGAATATTGGCTGCTCCACAGCTGTGGGGCTGCCATCCTCTGGCATCCAAGAGAAGTTAGGAGCCACAGCTGGAGTGGTGGCAGCTGACCCCAATCTGGGGGCTGCAGTGACATCAGTCATCATAATCATGTTGCCTTTTGGTGTGAGGTTCCAGTTGGAATTACTAAAGAGCTGCCCACGAGCCAAGACCTGTCAGGGAAGAGAACCACAAAACAATTGAACCCAGTAGAAAGGAGTCAGGAATGTAATAGAACTTCGCATCTCTCACATGCTTTTCACTAGGTTGCTCACATGTTTTGTGAGCAGGACCTGGGTAAGTCTGCCACTGCCACCCCTCATGATGTAACAGATCATGTGGTACTCAGGAAACGCTAAAAGTCTCCCAGAGATCATGGAATCTGGCCACTGCCATTATCACCACCCTTCTGCAATAAAAATATAGAAGATGAATGCAGCATTCACCAGAGATCACAGAATCAGGACAGTTTGGGTTGGAAAGGACCTTAAAGACCATCTATTTCCAACCCTGTGTGGTGGGCAGGGACACCTTCCACTAGACCAGGTTGCTCAGAGCTCCAGCAGACCTGTCCCTGAACACTTCCTGGAGCATCCCCAACTCCTCTGGGCAACCTGTGCTCACCTGTCCTACAGCCATGTTGAAAACCACACTCAGCCCAAAGCACCCTCTTTGAAGGATATGCACTGAAAGCTGTGACAATGTGAATAGTATGAGAGTCATGCTTTTACCAAAATTTGTACAGCATAGTACATTTAGACAGACTGTCACTAATTTTACTAATTTTGTATTTTCTATGTGATGGGAATTTAACCTGATTGGCTTTTAAAAGCCAGCTGACACATAAAAACACACGCTGAACACAAGAATATGCAACATTTCAAAGCAGCATGACCCCTGGCCATTTCCTGGATAAAAAGCTATTTTCTTTCAATGGAACAAATTCTTCAAGGTCTAAGATCTAAAGTAGCTATTATTTTCAATTTGGTCATAAGAAGGCTCTAGGGTGACCTCTGGATTGTAGGAGGATAATCCACTTAAACCAAGATCACAAACAGGCATCCATTAGAAGAGCTGCTTCTGATGCAGCTATCAAAGGGAGCAGCACAATATTGCCTCCTTCTGATAACCTCCTAGTATTTTTCAGAATAGGACTTATAAAAGCTCAAGACATTGCTCTTGCCTTTATGATCAGTGTATGGAAAGGACTTTAAAAAGGCCAATGATCCATTGCCACAGTTTACAGCTGCACCAAGGAAAGACACATCTGTCATCTACTGACAAATTGTTACAGAACACAAAAGAGAACATATATTCACAGATGAACTGCCCCAGCCCTGTTTCTCCTGAAGCCACAGCACAAACTAGGGAACAGGAACCCAGTAAAAGCAGAGTGCCAGTAGCAAGTCCTTTCCACATGCACACTAAGGCATGAAAATGGCCCCTTTAGCAGAGGGTTTTCCAAAACACACACTTGTATCACTGGTGTGCTGCAGTCTGACGTTATCTTATGTCACACTCCACCTCCTTTCTGCTTTTTTCCATGGGGGAAAAAAGGAAAGTCCTGGGAAATACCCAGATTTGTTTAAGCATGTATTATCTTACTATAGGTGGAGCTGCATAAGCACTGTGCCTTAATTCACAAACCCATCATCAAACTTTGCTTTTCTTTGCTCTTTCCAGTGGCTTTTCCAAAATACCCCTAGTCTGAGTCACAGCTTTCCATAACTGCATGTACAGTAGGGTGATTCCTTTCCAGTTCTGATCAGTACAGGAAATGTAACAAGTTTTGAGCTTCTAAGCACACACATACACATTTCATCATCTGTACTATACCTAAAAATTTGGAGATATGGAAGTTGGGTGGATTTGTTACAAGTTAGTAAGGTTTTTATTGCTTTGAGAAGGGATTTCCACCCAAATAACTTCTGAAGCAACTGAATATGCAGAGTGCTGAGAGGGCTTCCACAAAATTCAAAAAGGGCACATCTAAAATGAAATCAGAGCAGATGCACCTGTGGTTAACCTAGCTCTAAATAAAGTCGAGCCAGCTGCAGTCCTGCACATCCCAGTGCACTTTGAGAGCTATGCAAGACAGGAAGCTGCTAAGCCCTTCCAAAAGTTCATGGGGGAGAGGATCTATACAGCAGACCACAGTGCCAGGAGGAACAGGACCTGGACCGCCACACCCCAGCTAATCAAACCACATCAGCAGCACAGACCCCAATCCAGCAGCAGTAATATCAACAGAACTGAGGATCTGAAAGGGAATTCTTCTGTGTCTCTGCACTAATTTTAAAATAAGTGGAAACAGCAAAAAGTGACCAACAAGACTTTTGTCATGATGGGTTATGTATTCATAAGCAAGGTCAGTCATAAACGTAAGTCGTGTATGTAATCTTAACACTGCCCCCTTGTGATTATACATCAACAGCCATTAATTACAGGATTGTGCATCATTCTTCACCTAATCCCTTTCAATTCACACCATCATTGAAATTAATAACTTTTTCCACCTCTGTGTTTTGAAAGATAATATACAAACTCTCTTACAAAACACGGCTTACATCTCCTACCCAAACCACCTCATCCATGAGCACTCAGGGCTGCCCCTGAGGACAGCTTTTTATTTTCTTGACACCTTTTATTGGTTCTGTGCATCAGCTTGCAGTCCATTCTCCTTGCTAGTGAAACATGAAGGAATGCTGTACTCCAAAATCCACAAAATTAACATAAACCTTCCAAAATATCCTTTCTAATCTCCTCAAGTCCCACACATCACAGCTACAGTGACAGGTACAAGCAGTGTGCAAATCTGTTATGAAATTCTACTGTATGCAAGAAGGTGAAGCTGTAAGAGTAATTCCAGTCTACACTTAAGAAACAGGTAATAGCACAGATGACTGCAGTCTTAACCAAGAAAGCGGATTTTAGCTCATTCACTACCATCAGCTCAGTCTGCTAGCTCCTCTTCTGCCTTGTTAAAGAGAGCAATGTGAGGGTGGGTTGTGGCAACTCTCTAAACCGGCCTTGCTTTTGAGATGTCTCTTCCCACTGTGCAGGACATGAACCCATTAAAGGTGGTGCCTTGGAACATGTCACAACAAAAATACTGCCTTGAAAAGCTACAGATTCAGCACCTTGGTATCAGCAACTTCCCTCTTACCTGACACTGTAAATGTCTTTTGACATTCTTGGACACCCACCTCGACCACAGCCCAAGTCAGTGTCACAACACACCTCTCTGCTTACTCTCATGCCTGGGTAAAAAGGTACTTTCCAACAGCCATAAAGCTATTCCCCATTCACCTCCATCAGTTCCTGGCTGTGATCTCTTTCCTGGTGCTCCTCCCAGCTGGCTGTATTTCTCTGTTGTTTCTTGTGCATTTTAAGCTCCCTGGGACAACCATCTTTTTGTTCTCTGTCCATACAGTTCCCAGCACTGCAAGGTACCAGACCACGAGGAAAGTGCTTGACATTATCATATGTCAAATTAGGGGCATTTGGAAACTCGAATTACAAACCAATCTAATGCATAATAAATTTTGAATAATTTCTTACTCTTCTGCCATATCCTGTTTTCCCTGCCCACCTGCTTCATCTCCACCTCATTGTTTTCAGTTCAAGGGAGAGTAAACTTCCTTGTACACTTATTCCCCCTGTCTGGAGAGCTCTCTTAAATATACCAAAGGAAAATATTTTAACATTTCTAAATTTCACTCTTGGAGCTTTCCTCATCTCCAAGTGACTACCTTGCTCCCTCCGGAGGTAACCTGCAACATAACAGGACCAGAACAGAGAGCCAGGAAAAGCACCAAACCTTGGAAACTAGAAACAAGCACACATAAAAGTACATATATGTAAACATACAGGGTTTTTCTATCAAGATAACTATCCTGATAAAAGCCCAGAGAGGCAGAACACTGTTACTAATATTCTTGATAGAAAAGAAGCTCCAAATGGCATGAGGAGTAGCTCTCTTAATGACGTCACACAGATGTAAAGTAGCAGGGATGTGCCCACATAGCCTGCATCCACAGAAAAAGCAGTACACTAATTCTCCATCAGGAGCAGATTGCCAGTCCTGTATCTTTTGGAAACAGAGACCTCCTGTCTCCAACATTAACATGGCAGCTTCTTCTGCTGAAAATAAACTCAAAACAGAAAACAGACAGGATGTGGCAAGAGTGAAAACAAAAAAACTTCATTTTTGGCTTGCATAAAGGCATGGAAAATGTTACCACTGAGGAGCAGCTATTTCTACATAAAGATAAACAAATAGGAAAACCTCATTTCTGGTGCAACAAAAGTGGTGTAAGAGGAGGGAAGAAAGGTTCAGGCATGGTCCTTCAGTTCCATGGGGTACATTCAACCACAAACTAGTAAAGGAGGAGGTGCTTGTCTGCTCTGAGCAAGACCTACCCCAGTGCCAATAGGAAAAGAGCCCCAAATGACAGGACTCTGAAGCTGTTCTCTCCCATCTGAAAACACAATCTGTTTTTAAAATACATCACCTCACCCAAGGCTGAAAGTATTTAATTTCTAAACTGCTGAGTGAGCAAAGAATGATTCACAAAGCTATCTCCTTAGAGTCTTAACAGCTAAGCCTGCTTCTGCTGTACAAGACACAAACCAAAAAAACACACACAACCTGGCTGCAAGGTTCTCCTGGAGAGCTACAAGACAAGACAATGTTCTTCCTTAAAACCTACTCCACACTTACATTGCTTTAAATACCCACCATACTGAACTTTGTTAAAATACCACAAGAACACTTTCCATTCCCCTCAAATTCTTACTCTTTCAAGAGTTTCTCCATTAAATTATCTTTATTCTGGATCCAAAAAGGCCAACACAGAACTGCCACGCAGCAGATAAATAAGAGCCTGAACTTTCTGCATGTATTAGGACACAAGCAAGAGCTTTATATTAGTGAATGCAGCAGCTTAATGCTTTTTGACAATGTGCCCTAAACTTACAAGGAATAAAAAAACACAGGACAAAATGGTTCAAGGTTTATTTTAGACTATTTTAATTATAACAATACCTAGAATTGCCAACTGGGACCAGCTCTTTGTATTATGCTAGGCATATATGATAAATAATTAATCTAAGGTCTTTTCAACACCCAAAGGGATGGCATCAGCAGCTGAAATGGCAAACCAGAGGAAAAGGAGCAGGTAGATAGGACAAAATAGCACTACACAGCAAGAGAGTCACTGGCACAGCTGAAATCAGTGACAGCAATCCAAGAAAAATCAAATGCTTTTACATTTATTACTTCTTAAATTGCTTTTGCTCTCTGGGGTAGCATCTAGTTTATTTAGCTATAAGACATGAAAAGGTCCCAACAGTGCATTTCTAAGCTCTCCAGCAGCACTCCCAAAACAATCAGAGTTAAGTATGTGACCCGGCATGCAATTTTAACTAATACAACTCATTTACATTTTACTGCTCATGCTGGGCCAAGCTTTCTTAACTTCAAGCCAGTGGAAGCCACCCCACAACACACACCAGCCACACATGCACACAGGGGTAACTGAACACACATGAGCAAAGCTGTGCTCAGTCACAAGACGGGCACTCACCAGACGTAAAAACACACGCAGCGCTTGCATCTGCAGTTGCTGCACTCCATGTCAACTTAATATGCTTGTCTGTCTGCACAACAAATGCAGATCCAAATGCAGATCTCCTCAGTGTTATTTTTTTAGAGGAGATGCCCCAGTCACAATTTCACAGCTGTTGGTACCGTCAGTGAAACAAGGGGAAAGTGTCACTGGGACAGATCAGTAGAGTCAGCAAGAGGGGAGCAGGGAGCCATTAGCCCAGAAGCAGAAGGAAGAGGAGTCAGGCACCCAAGGAAGACAAAACCACAGGGCAAGGTACACACCCACTAAGCCATACTCAAGAGATGATCCAATGCCTGCATACACATGAAACCACACTGTATACACAAAGAGTTTAACCTTCAACAAGGTCACACCCCTGTTTCTCATTTTAGGGAAATTAAAATCTGAGAATACCACAAAAACCTTCTCCACTTGCAGTTCACACAGTCCCCACCCATTTTGCAAGCCCATATTCATCCTAAGAGAAGCTTTCCCTCCCCATGCGCCCATTAAAATACTCAGAATCAACAACAAAACCCTTTTACCCTGAGCCATGCACTCTTCTTTCCAGAGTTTTTTTCTGCTCTATTAATTTCTGTTGTCTCACTGTATTTGCACAGCCCTCCTCCCCCCATCCTCCTCCTCCTCTTTTTTTTTTCCCTGTGGAGTGACCCACATTGTGATAGGTCAACATCCTAGGAAAAAAAAAAACACACTAAACATCATCCTGGAAGGGTGCATGCTTAAAAAAAAGACAGAACTTCAACTCAACTAAATTACCCAGTCCATGAAGTTACCTGAAAGGGAATTTGTATGAATTACTTTTGGCTTAAGACTCTTGTAACATCAGTGCCATCACAAAGTCATTGGGAGGGGGGAAAGGAAGTCTCTAAGTCAGGAGAGTTTGGAGTAGGAGAGAAGTTACTCCCAGCTGATGGGACAAATATTTGTAAATAGCTTCACCCATCACCAACCAGTCTTTCATAGCAAAACCAGCAAGGAAGAGACAAGATATGGTGAGCCACGAAGATAAATTCATTCACTTCTTCTAACCTGCCTCTTGAGGCGACTGACTTGCCCATGTTCATTCCAAGTAACCTGGACAGAGGCACAGCTACCTTACTGCTGCTGAGGCTGTACCTGCATTGGAGATGACCAGGCAGCTGCAGGCTCCAAGCAATCAGCTCAGCAGCCTCCAATAGCATCCATGTCATGTTCTACTGCCTGAGGAGGGAACACTGGGTCGGCAAGGTCAGCTTTTAAGGTATTATTTCATCTCATCTCCTTCTTGAAGCCTCACTGCTGCACTACATAACATGTTGCAGTCGTTTTCTTTGCTGAATCAGAGGGACGTTTTTTTTTACTAGTGAGTTCATTGGGGGCCACATGTACAAAATACCCAGGCAGAGATGGATGCTTTGGGGCTAGACACAAAAAATGTGAGGCCGTGACACCAACTCTCAATGCTCTTGGTCACTCTTCATTATACAACATCCTCAAATAGCTGATCCTTTCAGTATCATCAGAATCCCAGGCACTGTGGTTGTAAGATAATAATAGCAACATTCCCATCCTGTCAATACAGAGACAGACTTGAGAGTGGGGAGACAAATATCCAGGTACTGTATGGGTTAATACAGTAGGTTAATACTGCAGGTAGAATGTCATTTATTTCCCTTTTCAGGTTTCCTGTGAATTACATCCCTCGGGGGCTATAAAGACCTGGTCAAACCCAGACACAGCACAATTCCTGAGCAGCTTGCCTATACACTGCATTTTCCCAGGACACAGCTTGCTCTGTTGCCTTCCCAGACATGTTACTTACACCATCAGAAACAAAAACCCCATGGAGGTTGACCTGATTTTTAAAGAGAGAGAACCTGGCTGTGAGCAAATACTCCAGCTCCCACTTCTTAGAAAAGAGAGACTCTGAGGTGAAACTCCTGGAGGAGTGCAACTCACTGCTTTACCTGGCAGAATTTCAATTCCAAAACCTTCCTGGGGAGTTGCTGGTCTGAAAACAAGTCCAGGTGCTCTTCCCAAAAGCAGTCTATAAAGCAGAGGAGGGAAAAAAAGAGAAAAGAATACCCCTAGACCTTTTACTGTAAGGGTGTTTTCAGTTCAAGTACTATAATATTTTGCAGTTGTTTTAGCTAAGCATTTCAATCCATCTTATCACAGTGGCAAACTGCTTTCAGAGTCCCAAGAGTTCTGGTAGGGTGAGATGTCTTGACAGGAAACCGCTCTTCCACCACAAGAAAGCAAACCCCAATGAATCTGGGAAGAAGGAAGAACACAACAGACACAGTGCTCCAAGCGAACACCACGCAAAACTCCAACCCAGTGCTATGCTCAGCAACACCTCAAATTTCCAGGGCCTCAGCAAGCACAATCAATCACAAACTCTAAAGCAGAGAAGAGCTTCTGCCCCCAGCCAGGGCCGTTCAATAACACCCAGCTGCTTTGTTACACGGGCAGCCAGCGGCAGGCGTGTACTGGAAAACTCGACTGTACAAAGGTTAAATGCAATTTCTCTCTGAGGTTGTGCTATCCTTTTCATATTGCAGACAGACTAACCTGTACATTCACTGCTGCTTTCACTGGTTTCCTCAGTTTTAGTCTGGAAACACCGAGAAAATGAGTCATAGCAGTGGCACTTCAGAATCAGCAAGTCTGATTTGAAACTTTGTCTCTTACTTCTAACGTCATTCAATACAACACTGAGCTCTTGAAGCAGCTAGGACCAAACAAGAAACATCTCCTGAGAAATTCACTGTTTCCACCAGACATTGCTGCAAGAGCTCCTTAAACATATCCTTAGCTGCTGGAAAATTAAATAGGTGCTTCTGCTAGAAGGAGCAGGCAACAGTTTATCTCCCTTAATGCAAACATAAGCCAATTAAAAACAAAACCAAAACAGGAAGGGATAAGGAATGAAGGGTAAGTTCCTCCTGTGGAAATTAAAAGGTTGTCATCTCACACCAAAACATGATTATTAGACGTTTTAGTTAATTCAGCAGTAGAACTGGGTAGAAAAAGGGACAACCTTTTTTTGAGGGGGAAGGAGGTGTTTTAGAAGTTATTTTGTGCTAGGAAAAAAACCCACCCACCCTTCCTTTATCCATGAGAAGAACAGAACCCTAACCCCACAATTGCAAAAGCTCACCTCCCAGCCTCTTACAAACAGGCAAAGAAGCTGACAGAGAACAAGGCAGATTTCTAGCTGGATTCTGTCAAATGGTTACACACCAGACAGCTCAGAATGCTTTTGTTATGCCAAACCAGCCAGTCACACTGAACTTCATTTTCTGACCAGTTTATCTAATTACCTTCCCCTTTTGACTGCCACGTGTCCTAAGGAGACAGACAAACTGAAGTCCAAAAGGTGCCCAGTGGCTGGGAGGTGCTCATCCCCTTGCCCCACATCTCCAAAACACAACCTATTCAACAATCTGAACTGATTGTAGAGACCTGAGTGGAACACAAGGAAAAACATCTGCCCACACCACCGAGCTGGTCAGAAGCGCTGACTTCAGTAAAAAACCTTCCCAAGCACTTTGCAGCAAGACCAAATCACTCCTGCTCCAGATGCAGAGGCACCCACCTGCTGCTTCCATGCCACCGAGGGGTTTTACAGCACAACCGTAATGATGAGTGAATTAAGGACCTAAAAACCTGTTCCCCTAGACCAGATCAGTTTTGAAGCCCATTTTCTTGGGGACAATGGTGAAAGGAAAGCCTTTCTGGGATACCTTCACCACAAGAAAAGCTCTCCCCAAACCCCTATTGTTTAGTACTTAGCCAACATCCTAAAAGCATCAGAGTTAATTTTTTTTTTTGCCATCAGTATCACACAAATAAAAACCTTTAGTATCAAAAACCTGAATAACATGAACATTTCTAAAGAAATCCATGATCCCTTTTAGGGAGGCTGCTAAGCTCTTAGGCCAAAGGGTGACAGCCAGCAACGCAAGTTCAAAGCCACAGTTAACTGCTGTACTAACACAGCCAAGTCTTTGTTAGTGAGATGTACACTCTATTACATTTTCATCGACTGTTTTTGGTTTTTTGCAGGATAGGAAAGTAATTTCTATTCACCCTATTAGCCTTTGCTCTATTATTGATCAATGTCTTCTATTTTTATCTTTAACAGAGGTAAACGGTCTTCTCTCTGGGGAAATCTGTCTTTATGTCTTCAATAATTACTCCTGTTCAAGCTCCTTACACGGCAAGAACAATTTCAAACTTTCTGTAAGCAGGAGCCATCTTCACTATTTCCTTTAGATTTCCCACTCCTCCTCCACCCACTCTTGACAGCTTCAGAGTGTTCCAGGCAGCTTTCATAGAGCTGTCCCTGAAATCACTCTAGTCCTATTCCACAATTTATGAGAACTCAGTCACGCACACTTTCTTCCAAAGCCCTCCTTCCAACTACACGCTGCAGCTGCCAAGGCTGAATTTAGCCCTCACAGAGCAATTGAGATTTCAAGACACCACGAGCATCCACACAAGACCCACAACTCACCTACAGTGCACGAGAACACAGGCACAGTAACAGCCTCCTCACACACCTACCACACCGGCACATGCACGAGGTGTCTGTCAGTCCATCCAGACTGAACCAAAGGAAACCCAGCAAACACAAACCTGGTGCCCACCACGTTACTGCAGTCTACTGAGCTGCCAGCCCACCTAGGACCGGCCACACCCGCGCAGTGACACCCACCCAGTGCCACCAAAGAGCGCGGCAGCACCGGGGAACGAGGGGGCTGTGCGGGTGCTGTGCGTGCACGGGGAGAGTGGAACAGCTGCAGCAAGGACAGGTTGCGGGGAGGGAGGCAGAGGAAGGAGCTGGGTGGGCTGCACCGAGGGTGGGGGCGAGGTTGTGGGGGCTGCACTGGGAGGCTGCGGGTAGACGCGGGGGTGGGCGGTGTGTGTGTTGGTATGGAGGCGATGCCGGAGGAATGTGCGCGGAGAGGGAATGGCGGGGGCAGTCCGGAGAAGGGGACGCACACCGGAGGGGGATCGGAGCGGAGGGCTGGGAGGGAACGGGAGGAGGAACTGGGGGGGAGCGGGAAGCGCGACCACACCGGGCGGCCGCGGGGAGCAAGGTGAGTTCAACGAGCCATCCCCCGCGCCAGCGCGGCCCCTCCAGCCCGGCCCGCCCCGCGCGCCCGCAGCCGCCCCCGCCACGTCTTACCATGCAGCGGACGGGCGGGCGCGGCCCAGCCCGGTGGGGCGAGGAGGGGTCGGGTCGGGCCCTGCCCGCTGCCCCGCGGGCGGCGCCGGCACCGGCGCGGGGGCGCGGAGGCCTCAGGAGCCCATGGCGACGCCGGGCCCGGGCTGGCCCTCCCTCCGCGCCTGCGCACGGCACCGCGCGCGCCGCCCACTGCCTGCGAGGGAGGGGGAGCGGGTGACGTCACCGCCCCGCTCTTAAAGGGACAGCGCCGCCAGCACGGGTGACGGGCGGTCCTTCCGCAGCGCTGGGCGGAGCCGTGCGCTTCCCGGCGCCGGGCACCCAGGCAGGCCGGCGGTCCTCCAGTTCTTCTCGCCCGCCAGGCCGGCTAAAGGCAAGGAAGGCCTCAGGAAGAGCCTCTCCCCGGCAGATTTCCACCCGACGTCAGCGCCGATTATTTCCGCTACCCCCCGAGTGAAACAAACATACGCAGAGGTGTTGAAAACCAAAGCCGTGTCTCTACTCAAGTCTGAACAAGGCACTTTGAGTCTTAAAAAAAAAAAAAAAAAAGCCAAACAAAGCAAGCAAACGCACTACGCCCTAGAACGTTTAATACGACTGTGTTAGCAGAAGGAGGTGACATCCTACCCGAGATAGGGTTGATGGTTTTCTCCTCTTCTCCCGCTGCACCAGAAGCCCACTTGCCCATCTTGAAACAGATATGAAGCTTTCTCCTTTCTCACAGAAAACAGGATTTATAATGGGAAGAGTACAGGTTTAAGCACACTTAAAATGGAGGCAGGGCAAATGCAGGATAGATGTACCCCACACTCCTGTAACCGCCTTCCTCTTCCCATCCCTCCCTACTCTCATCCCTGGAGCTGGAAGACCCATGCAGCAGGGAAACAAAGGAACAGCTCTTCTTGGCCAGCTGGCAGGGAACAGGCTTGGAAAGAATTTGCAAAGTCACTAAGATCCATCATTTATTCCCAGCAGGTGTTTCTGAAAAGTTTCAAGGGTTTGACAGAGCCTGGGAAAAACAGGCCTCTCATCAGGATAATGCTGGGATGCGTAACTATAGGAGCAGCAATTTAGAAATAAATCAGTATTAAAATGTAGTATTTTACTGCCAGACAGGTCAGACAACCAAAGGAGGAGAAACCCAAACAAACCACACCACAGCAGACACCAAAGCAGCAGGTGCCACTGCACAGGGAGCTCAGACTGTTTGCATCAGGCACTGAGCTGTTGTCAAGTGCTCTGCGCCCCTCTCCTTCAGGACTTAGTTTTGCAGAAAGCAAAATCCACAAAATCCAGGGTCCACTTCTGTTGCAGTCAGCACACACCCAAAGCCAACGGCATGGAAAAGCCCATCCCTCTCTCCTCCTCAAGGCCAGACACAGGGGACACCAGAGGCTCAGATCCAGGAACCAAGAGATCCTGAATCAGATTTCACATAACTCTTGCCTGTTCCAAGGCTGCAACTGCAGAGATCAGCTCAGGTTTATTTTTAGGCTCTCCAGTCCTGTGCCCTTTTTTTCCAGTAATTCTGATCAAACTTATTCCTGGAATTCAGAAACAGGTTCAGCTGCAAGACCATGCTTCCTGTGTATAAGATGTGACTCCCAGCAAAGATGCCAGGACCATTAAAGGAAGAAATGACAGATGCTGGCGTCACTTTATCATTTTCTACTTTATTACTTCAAATTAACAACCACGATAAAGCTCAAAAAAGTCCAATATTTACACAGGAAAAAAGTACAAAATCCCCCCCAAAGTTCTTCAGGTTTTTTTTTGTTTTTTTAAATTACAAAGTAATAAAAAGTTTTGCTCTTTAATTAAAAAAAAGAGAGAGACAGTAAGAGGGGTAAATAAATTAGGAAAAAAACAGGGAGGAAAAATAAAAGTGTTAAATAGAAAGGGTAAAAACAAACAAAACAAAGACTAACCCCACCCTCCCCGCCCTTGCCAACAACCCATCGGCTCCACACTACAGTGACAGTGTGTCTGCTACAGGCCATAGGTCGCAGTGGTGATCATTGTGTTTCAAAGCCCAAGTGCCACAAAGCAGCTTGAGTATTCCTAAATTATATTTAAAAACAACTAAAGTGGGGGGGGAAAGGGGGGGGGGAGACGGGTGGGAGAGGGCAGGAGGGGATTGTGCATGTATTGGTGGATCTTACTTGGGGTTGCATGAGGAAAGAAGAGAGCAAGAACCATTGCTCTGAAAGAACTCCAAACTCCAGTTTCTGTGCGCCCCTCTCTTATCCTCAAGTCCCACACTCTCTCCGCAGGAATTAAAACAAGTTTTAATTAAAAAATAAAAATAGAAAAACACGCACAGCCAGACGAAAAAAAAGACCCCGCTGCAGGGATGAGAAGTGTATTTCTCCCTGTATGTCAGCCCCAGAATCCCATCCTCCATGGGACCAGGTGCCTCTCCAAAGAGATCCCTCGGCGTGTGAGGACCGCTTGGATCAGGGAAGGCTGGCACTTCTTCCAGCAGCCAAAAAAGAAACCGCAGAGAAGCCACCCAAGGAAAGGAAGCCCGAGTCAATTATTAGGCTGTTGCCACAATTCCCCTCACAGCTTAAGATGTGTTTAATGCTTGAGAAAATAAATTCTGTTATAATAATAAAAATCAGACTTCTACCATCAAGTGTGGCTAGAATCTGATTCCCTCCTGGCCCACAAGGCTCCTGAAAAGAACAAAACAAAAACAAAGACCAAAAAAATAAACTCACCCACCCACCACCAACCCCTGCCCTCAGAAAAAAAGGAGAGCAAAGTTTAAATTTATATGGCTAGAAACCATATGATTTGAAAACAATATTTAAAAAAATTAAAGCAGAAGATATCCAAGAAGAAGGGAAAAAAAAAAAAAAGGAGAGAAATCAAAACCAGGAGCAGAGAGTCAGGAGAGGGAACTGAGGGTAGCCAGTGAGGGCAGTGGTAGGGGCTGGGGGGCAGCACAAGTGTTCCCACACGGCTCCCACGTCGGCAGCTCCTCGGAGGTGCTCACACCGGGGACAGGTGGCCCTCTGGAAACGGCTCACACCAGCGCGGGGACACAGCTCGACTCCTCATCGTTGGCAAAAAGAAATTCTGTTGGGTTTTTTTGTTGGTTTTTTCTTTTTCTTCTTGTATTTTTTTAGGTTTTTGTTTGTTTTTGGGTTTTTTTGTTTTTTAAAAGAAAAATACAGTGAAGACACTAAAAAGAGAATTCAAAAGAGAGAAAAAGGCAAGAGATGTTAGGAGTAAAGGCTCTTCCCAGCACTTCCATTGCCAGCTGGAGTGTAACAAATGAAATCAGCCCTTTCTTCTACACTCCTGCCTCCCCTGAGAGTTACCTTGCCCAGCTACTGTCGTTTCCTTTACAAGAGGCACTCAGTAGCTGTACAAAGTCTTGCACACTTGATTACCTGCTCAGCATCCTCCACCCCAACACTGTCACATTGCCAGAAAAGCATTCTTGAGGAACTAATGAAATGGCTCCCCAGCCCACCACCTTCTCCACCCCTCCTATCCTCCAGGAGAAATGGAAGCTACCATCACACACCTAGGACAATCTGTCCCCTCAAGGTTTTGGCAGCCAACCTTACTCTTCCCTCTGAAGCCAAAAAACATCTCAGTCAGGTGAAAGGAAAGGAAATATACCAATCCCCCAGAGCGACAAAGAGTCTTAAGGCTTTTTATTCCCAATAATTCCCTCCTCAGGGGTTCCCAAGCATGAGTACAAGCTCACCTAAGCAAACACTGGTCCAGTGGCAATTGCTCCTCACTTCCCAAGGTGATCAAATGGCACACTTGTCTACAAAAAAAAAAAAAATAAAAAGGAAGAGTTGCTAAGGGCTGGAGAGGAAGAAAAAAGCCAAAAAGGCACCAAAACAGAGGCTGCACGTTTCTCTCAGGACACCCTCCCTCTCAAGAGTTTACTGCTTTGCTTCTCCAAACTACTGTGGTCTGGAAGAAAAGGTAAATCCTTACTCCAAGCAAAGCAGAGAGCTAAAATGGCAGTACTGAGCACGGCCTCCAGAAAATGCCAAACAGAAGAGCAAGGGTGTAACTTGGTACCACTCCCCTCACCACACCAGATGCTTCCAGCTCACGTCAGCTCCAGCAAATCAGGCAAAAACTGCTCTGTGGCCTGTAGACCTTCTGGGACATCGAGGCCAAAGCCAGGAACACTGCAGCAGGAGCTTACCTGTGATGCTGAAATCCGTGACACTTCTTGCCGCCCTGTGAGGTCAGATGAGGAGACGTTGGCAGGAGCTCCTCGGTGTAACCTCATGCTGACCTTCCGCTCCCTGTCCACTCTTGAGATTGCTCTGGGGGACGTGTTGCCTGTTGGGGCAGAGAGATGTCAAGACAAGAGTATCAGTCAATAGTTTTGGTTTCCAGCCAACGACAGGGGTGGCACCCTTCCCCAGCCCTCCCACCCTCCTCACCGGACTGCTGGATTCGGGAGGTGGGGGTGGAGGCCATGGGCTCGGTGACATTGCGAAGACGGTTGGCAGTGGCTCCAGCAGGCGGGCCAGGGGGCAGTGCTCGTGTGGCTGACCCTCGGAGCTGCCCCATCCTCTCCTCTCGCTCATGCTCTCGCCGCTCCCGATCCATATCCTCAGGGTTCCGGGCTGCTCCCTGAGGAGAGAAAACCCCACGCCACACATGGCTGTCAGGCAGGAGAGATAGCATCAGCCCCGGACAGAAAACACACAGTGTTCTATCACACCAAGGAAGTGGAGCTCCATCCCCAAAACTGCCCCCACCATCTTCCACTTCACCTACAAAGGACCTCATTCTATTCCAAAAAGAAACAATAAGAAAGCATATAAACTACAGCTGTTATTGCAATCCACACCTGTGTCCCAGCTCCAAATATAGTTCTTCCTGAAAAATTATCTCTAGCTACCTCTAGCTATAGATCTACTGACACATGCTCCATCAGATACACTCACTAATACAACAGTAGCTATATCCCCAGTTAGTTACACACCAAACAACTCTGCCTCTTTTTCACTCTACCTGGTCCCTTTTGCTCAAGCTGTTCACCAGGACTAGGCAGAGACAGCAGGCAGCTTCCAACCTTCCTCCCCCATCTCCATGATACAAACCAACCCTGGTCCAGCCCTTTTGCCAAACACACTCACAAATTTAAGCATGTTCCAGTCAAAGACGTAGTCGTAGGAGAAGCCTTGGCGGTGGAAGAGGTTGCGGAAGAGTTGCCGCAAGTACGAGTAGTCAGGTTTATCGTCAAACCTCAGTGAACGGCAGAAGTTGAGGTATGTCGAGAACTCAGCTGGAGAGAGCAGAGAACAGCTGATAGCTGCTGTTTGGGCCATCCAACCTCCCTGGTCCCACCATGAAGCCACTGCAGCCTTTCAACAGCAGCTTGCTGGATCAGGACAGCACAAACATAGAGCTCTGTAACACAAACTGAGCCTGCTGGTGGCAGCACTTTGGCCACCAAAAGAACCCCATCTCTCTTTTTACCAGAGAAAATGTTATGCATCTCTTTCTGTCAGCTTCTCCAAGTAAGACCTAGCAAGTCACAGTACCTGCTGAAGGACAGGAGGAATGCAGGCCTAAAGAAGAGCTGGAGATGAGCTTTGGGAAGTTCAACTCAGAACAGAAATGCTCCTAGCTCAGTAGCCTGTCGTAAGCAGTGGCCAGAAGTAGACAAGAGGAGAAAGAGTGGGGCAGGTGTGCCTGACACTTCCACCGACATTAGCCCAGCACCTACTTTCAGCTCCAGGAACTTCCTGATCTGGATGTAGTTCCTAACTATTTAGTAATTCTCACAGGATCTCTCTTCCACGTACTTGTCCCGTCTCTCCTCGAACTCCTGTAAAGATTTAAGTATCCACAACATCTTCTGGGAAGGAGTTCCACAGGTCTACTACTGGCTGTATTGTTTTGAAGCTGGCAGAAACCAGCATTGTCTCTCTTCCAATATAAAAACTGGGGCAACCAAATAATCAGCTCCCATCGAAAATTCTGTAGGCATAGCCAGAGAACGGACTTCTATCATCTCTCTACCCACCTCTTTTTCCAGAAAACTCGTTACTTGGGCAGAAATCAAGTCACCTCTGGTCACCCTTTTGACCCATTCCTGGGCCTTTTCTCAGTAATACCATATCCTTTGTGAAACAGTGGGATGGACTAGACCTACACAGTACACAAGGTACAAGTGGGCCATGGGTTTATGCACCCTGTTTGAGCTTCTTTCCTAGTAATTCCTAACACTCCCTTTCCTCAGCAGGCACTGAGCACAGAGTTGATGTTTACACAGAACCATTGATTGCAATTGCAACAGCTCATTGGTGAGTGGCACTGGTCAGCCAGAGCAGAGCCTACTATTGTGCACATGACATGAGGACCAAGACTTCTCTCTGTTCTCGCATACATTACTCCACGTTTACCTACAAAGAACTGCATTTGCCACTTTATCACCTGGTTACACCTGGGACTCTTCATTAACCAGTAAAAATTCTGCATCATCAGCATACCTTCTCAGCTCAATGCCCACCCCCCTTTAAAATGCTCACAAGGTCCTAAAAATCCCTCCTCTCAGCACTCTCATGCCCTTACTAACAGAAGGCTTGACTGTCCACAAAAACACATTTCCCACTTCTGAACCTGAACTGCTCTGTTATCCTTCTCATCACCATTGTCAGCAGCACATCCTGGTCTGGGGTATTGGGCACTGCGCTTTAGGATTCAGGATTCCAGGGGGTTTCAGCAGCTGAACAAGCGAAGCAGCAGACAAGACAGCCATCAAGATGAGAGCACTTACAAGGGTACCCTTTGCAGAGCACTTCGATGGGCGTTGACATCTTTTTCTCACTGATCCTCTCGTACTTTTGGCGCTTGGTGGCAGCCTTGAGGCCCTGCCAGGGCAGCGAGCCCAGGTTGAAATACATGAGAACATAACCCAGGCTCTCCAGGTCATCACGGCGACTTTGTTCTGTGAGAAGTAACAAAGGGGCAAGGAGTGAGCAGCAACCAAAACTGCCTTGGCAATCACATAGCTTTGGAGGTGAACACTGAACAGAACAACCAACCCTCTCTCTTTTCTGGTAGACTTATATAGATAGTCAAAATTGTAGAGGACATTCCAGAGCAAATTCCTGTGATGATGGTCATACTACAAGAGTTAAGGTGCTCCTCTCCCCATACAGCCCAACCCACTTCATTACTTATGACTCTGACTACCTCCTCACTTGGACAAGCCTTAATTCACACCAGAATTTCACATCTCAAGAACTGCTGCAGCAACCCTGCCTACTTTGCTCTTCCCAGTCCCAGAGGAAGGGCACTTACACTTCCCCACCCAGAATGATTCTTCAATCCTGGGATTAGTCATGAGAGAGGTAGTCATAGATAGACAAAGGTAACAGAGGTAAGTCCAACACAGCCCTTTCAAACACATCTTCTAATTAAACTGCTGATAGTCTTTAAGCAGGGCAGAAACAAGGAACTAGGGACCCTTTCTTGTAGTAAACAACTTTGTTGATAGTTTGTTGATAGTAGAAGCCTAACATGTAATGTGCAAAGATGCCTTTCCAGCTTGGTGACATTTTTCAAGCTGTGGAGGAAAGAGACATACTTTGAAGAAAAAATTCCCCTCCAAATGGGGAGTGACTGAAACTGGCATCACTACCAATTCTACTCAGACCAAGGGTCACCCTTAAGATGCCATTGGAAGGACCCATCTTTAGATGCTTGTTTATGAAACAAAAGAAAGGGGCTCACAAACCACCCCCCTAACTAACATTTCACATCGACCTTGTTCTCTGGAATAGCCAAGCCATTTAAAATTTCAAGCTAGCTCAGGAAGGATTTTATGCAGAATCTCAACAACTGCAAATATTGCCTGGTTAACTCCTCCAAACTCCTCCAACATTGCTTGCAAATTCTTCTATAAATCTTGCCAAGATTGTCTTGTTCTTGTTTCCCTCCCAAATAAAATAAACGCTTTGGAGAAAGTACTTTACATCTCCGGAAGAACAACAACTGATGCAGATAACAGGCAGGCAAAATATGGCTTAAGGGAGAGCACAGGGATAGAGGAAAGACTGAAGAGCTTCATCTATTAGATTAATTTACTACAGCACATTTTGCTGGATTCAGTGCCACATCCTGGAAGATGCTGCAGGTTATGTACTAGTCTGTGGGCTGTTAGTATCAGATACATGCTACCACTTGCCCCATTCAAAGGCCAGTAGGTCACTACAGATATCCCTTTTTCTGTTAGCTGAGCTGAAACATGACCAAAGAGTAGCTGCAGCAGGTCACAGATACACATATCCACATGCAACAACACAAGCTGTGGGTCACAAGGCTCTTTCTTCCTTGTGAATCTCTCATAACCTCCTAGTTGTTTTGAGAACTGAGGGCTTGGCAAGTTAAAACTGTTGCGGGGGGGAAAAAAGTACTGTGGTTGCAGAAGATAATGAGAGTCTCATCACTCCATAACTGATAGGAGAGATCATTTGGGTCAAAAGCACATGAAACACCATAAAAATGCCACATTCCAAGACAGCAGGAAAAAGCAGCCCTGCAAATTCTCAAAGTGTCTTACTTTGAGCACGCAGAAATTACAGCATTTTTTGACCTCACTAACTTATTGTCTCAAGTTGCCCACTTTAAAGGGGCTAATACTTCCTAATCTTATCAGGCTACTGCCAAAGATAATTACATGACTGTCTGGGAGATACTTAGATGCTATGACAGAAGCAGAGAAAAGAAACCCAGTTTTGCATTTAGCCTAAGGTTGGGATACGTGTGCTCTCGAAAGGCTGCAATTACTCACCATGCATATCAAATAAACAAAACTAAACAATATTGGCTAATGACCTACATCCTTAGACAGGAGGCATGTGGAAATGGAGTCAGAACACACACCCAGGGCTTGAAAGCACAGGAGACAAAGATAACCTCAGTCCTGCAGTCTTGCCAGTCCTTGACTTATCCATGCTGTAACTTTAACAGCTCTAGTGGTGGCTTCTTGACTAGAGCATGGCGGTTCCCCTCAGCGGAGTAGGGAAAGGCAGGGCAGGAACCAGAGAAACCTACTGAACAAGCAACTCAGCCTTTCAGGAATAAATCAGGATGTTGCCTCCAAAATCCAGCTTGAACTCCAAACTGCTTAGGGCAGGCTGAATAACACACCTCCACTTGTGTGAAGCACAGCACTTTTGAGCACAGCCACCAATCCCATCCAGAATGGGATATATTCTGCAAACATATGCATGGTCCTAGCACTTTAGGGAAGGCCAGAATTAGAGACTTGAGATCAGGGAGCCTGAAGTCAGACGGGGATGCTACAAGCCCTCACTGAAGGCAATAAGAGGGGTTAAAAACCAAATTGGAAAGCTAGCTACTATCCATTACGTGCATGCAAACACACCTTAACTGTGTCTTAACACAGCAATACGATCAAGGAAAAACAACTGCAAGCACAACACCTAATTATTAAAATGCTGATTGGTGTTTGACTGCACTGCACTCCCAATGTTTAGCACCTCACGTACATGTGGTCACTGTAGCCCACTTCAACAACTTCAGTGGGGTTCAAACCTGAGATGAGCTTGAAGCACCCACACAGGGGTCACAGTTGTGCAGCTACCTCATTGTAGCAGTCTGTTACCTGTAACCCTATGTACAAGATCCTGAATTAAACCTTGGGGAGGGTAAAGGACAACATCCTGTTTCTTTGTTTCATCTTCAGTTACTATTACACACCTGCCAACATTTAATTACTTGTCTTTCAGGGTCTCATATACCAACATCCTCAGGATACTAGATAACATTAAACAGCAAAGTTAGAAATAAAAGTTTACCTCTACACACCAAAGAGACATTATTTAGTTTTACTACTTTCCACTTTTAGAAACCTGACAATCAGTGACTAACTCTCACAGTGTCCCTGGGCCGCAGGGGAAAAAAAAAATAAATCTCACTTTGGAGTTTGAAAAGAGAAAGAAAAACACAAGTGATGTGAATGCATCTGCTGAGGAAGTCAGTCCAGAAGTAGGATTGTAGTCATGACCTGTGATAGTACACCACACTTCCTCTCTCCATTTTATCTCCGCTCTCCTACATTGGCGGGGGGGGGGGGTGGTTTTGAAAGCAAATTTTATTAAAAACGTCTTTTTCATAAGACACTCATCCTTTACTCCCTCCTTTCCAAAAGCCCTTTCAATAGAAAACACAAGATCACCTTCCCACATAACCCAGCTGACCTCTCAAACCCAACCCACTCTGCAAGCAATCTCCTGCCAGTTCCCTCCCACCCCCCCCAGTGAGGTTCCCAGCCAGCCCACACCTTCACTCCCTCCCCAAAGCAGGGTCCTCATAAGCCAAGTCAGGGTTGAGCAGCAGGACAGGACAAGACATGCTTGGGCAAAGACTGAAGACTGGTTGCCTTGAACACAAAGTTCATGACAAAACGTGTTTCTTTGCAGCCTAAACTGTCTCCTGGTTCCCCCGTCCAAAGAGTGTTTTCCTCCACCCTGATCCTACCAAAGTGATGCTGCTCCCATGCAGAACTCTGCAGAAATCAGCTGTCTTCCCTGGAGCCAGCCCAGCTGCAGGCAGGCTTAACAGAGCAATGTTTCCTGATTACATACTCAGATCTGATCTTGCACATGCTGGAGTAGAGTTCCCCTTTCTCTCCCCACTGCATGGCGACAGCCTTTAAAAACACACAAGAATCTGGAATGGGTGACAGAGGGCAGGATGAGCAGGAGGACTGATGATCTGCACAGCCTACACTGATACCGTCTAGGACATTCATTTGGGAAGGCACTGCTCCCCCACTCCCTCTGTCACCCAGACAGACAGAGACCATCAGGCTGCTTTCAAGACTGTCTCCTGGGCACACCAGGCGTCTATTTCAGACATTACAGGCTACAGTGGGTGCAAGAGACTCTCATCCCTAGAGCATGTGAAAATTGACTGGAATGCGTGAACCAAAGCCTGCACAGTCCAATGACTCCCCCAACGGCAAGTCTCCAGCTGTGGAACCCTCCCCAGTTTTGCCTCCTACTTTTTTCCCCAGTCACTGGGAAAAGAATGTGTTTCCTCCAGACATCAGAATGCCCAATCCTTAGCTTGCAAATTCAAATAAAGGTATTTATTCATTTGCTATTCCTGTCACACAAATACCCTGGCACCTGGTTCCTTCCCTCTCCCTAGACCACATTAACCCAACATTAGGACAGAGAATTTAGTAAAAAAATTCAGAGTGATGGTTCCCATAGCAATGCTGCTAACTCACAAATATCTCTGTTATATACCCTCTGGCAAGGTCTTGAGAAACAGGAACTCCAGCTGAAACCCAAACACCCCCACCCCCTTTCCTCCAGGCAAGTCATGTAACCCTTATGCCATTCAGGGCAACTATCTGCAATGTGGAGATAATACACCCGAGACCTGTTGCGCAGAGTAACTCACACCCAGACTTTCCCGAATCAAAGGGCATGGAGAGAGTGGCGGCTGCACTCAGACTGATGGCATATGCAATTTGCCCTTGGATTACTGTTTAGACATTGTTTGTTCATCCTGACACACAAGCCAAGCACCAGTAGTAAAGGGCTAAGTTGGGGTGGAATGAATAATGAAGTCGTTCAAAAGCCACAGCCAGACATTTAGCCTCTCGTGATCAGTTCAAGCAGAGCAGGCACACACAAAAGAATCAACAGACATAGTAGTGAGAATTATTTTGTGCATGTCTCCTTGTGGCAGTTACCATGGCTGTGGAAATCTTGACTGAGAATTCAATGGAAAGTCAGTTATATATATGCAGGTCAAGCCAAAATACAGAAGGCCAACTCAGAAACTCTATGAGAACTATTTTTATAACATGGAAGAGGTCAGGAGGTTACAGCCCACTCTCAACAAACAACACTCCTCATTTTGATACAAATAAAGCATTCTTCACCTAAATTTATATAGTATAAAGCAATGAAGACAGTGGGAAAAACTGCTTTATTTTCTGCAGGCCAAGTATTGACTTCAGATTTCTGAGAAATATCTGCAAGAGGGGAGAATGCAGGAAGAATGGGGATGTGAAATCCTGTGAAAGCTACTAGTTTAAAAGGTTTCAGCTCCTTGCTCTGATTTTCAAATTCCCAGGTTAGGTTATACGCTTTAGAAGAAGGGCCTCCCAGAGATATAAACAGCCTGCAAGCACAGCAGATACTTCCCTGGGTCCAACAGGCAAGACAGCTTCAGTGTTTCTGCTCCTTAGAGTTGCCAGTCAATAGTAGAACCAAGTCAGCCTGCTCCAAATGGATTCTACAGTAACTAAGGAAGCCTCACACTGTGAACAAAGTTTAGCTAAAATTTAGCAGAGAAAGGAGGTCAAATGCTGGAAAGAAGTTTTTGAGCAGGGAACAGAAGAGAAAACTGCATATGCTCCTCACAGCCACCAGGGGCTGACTCTCAGGACAACAGTTTGGGTGACTTCAGGAGGCTCAAGCCCAGTGGGTATGAACCTGCACAAGGATTTTACAAAACCTGGGATGATGGTCATCACCAGTGTAAGACTTAACTGAATACTCTTTTCCAGTCTAGTTTCATCCCTTCAGTACTAACCATACACATTAAGGGCAGAACCCTATTTCCCTGAAGTTGCCTCACTGGGTTTGTGCAGTTCACAGACTCATCTATATTCTGAAGGTCTGTGACAGCCAATCCTCAGTCACAAAACAGGGGTGTTCAGGCAGCTGCAAGCTTTCCCTCATTCCAGCTTCTAGTACATTTCCAGCATATCCCCATCCTCCGTGGTGGGTAACACCATACTGCAGTGGGCCTCTATCTTCCACCTCTGACAGCTACAGAACAATCACTAACAAGGGCACTCAGGAGTCAAAAAGACAAGTTTCAACTGGATGTATTCCTAAGTGCTCAGTGCCTGTGAATGTCTCCTTTACACATCTAATCAGCCTGCAAAAATTGTGCAAAGGCAGATTTAGCAGAAGCAGAGTCAGGGAGGTCTTGATGCCCAGCAGGGCTCCCTGCACTAAGCAGTGCACAAACATAGATCAGGAGACGATTTCTGTCTTCAGGAGCTCAGAGTGCCACCACAGCAGCAGAAGTAACACAGGCATAGCATTTATTTGCCCACCATCTCAAGGCAGGTCAGCAGCAGAGTCAGGCAAAGAACCCAACCCCCTCCTTCTGGGGACATACAACCTCCCCTGAAAAGCCCCACCACGAGGTAACATCAAGCAGGCTCACCAATTCCCAGGTGGGTGTTGATAGAGGCATAACGAGCTGTGCCAGTCAGATTCTTGTTTTCCCGATAAGGGATGTGCTGGTGGGTCCGGGCATCTCGGTACTTCTTGGCCAAACCAAAATCAATGATGTATACTAGGTTGCCCTTTTTGCCAAGGCCCATAAGGAAGTTGTCTGGCTTCACATCCCGATGAATGAAGTTCTTGGAATGAATGTACTCAATACGGCTGATCTGGAGGAGGGATAGATAAATAAATAAAAATAATTAAATAGCGAGACAAGCAAGAAATAAACTTATTTTAACTGCATCTGTTAAAAATAGTGCCCTGTCCAAGACACTGGGCTGTCAGAGCACGAAAAGGACACTTTGCATTGAATATCAGCAATGACAGCTAAGGAAAGGACACCCTCTGGATGCTGCTGGATCTGGAACCCTGTACACCAGCCCAGCCCTCACTCTGGGAAGGTCACCTTAACATCACAAGGAAGGATGGGAGGCAAATCTATAGGGACTAAAACTTTGAGCTTCAGCATTGACAGCTGTCAACTTTTGAACTTAGCTGGGCCAGGAAAGGAGCTGAAGAGCTAAGGGTCTTAAACCCAGGACATGAGCAGTGGAATTAAGATAGGTGCCAGTAACTCACCATGCAGGCAAAAGTATCTATGTGTGCAACACTAACACAAGGCGAGCAGCAGGCAAAGGGAGGAGAGATGGAGATAAGGAAATGCCACCAGTGTCTAGGTTCCAGGCCCCCAACTTCCTCAAGAAATAGAAATCTGGCAGCCACTTGTGCTAAATGAAGAAAGGCTGGGATACAGCAGTTCTCAGGCAGAGGGGATGGGAGGGGAGTGTGTGGGGGAAAAAAGGCATGGAAAAGGAGAGTAGGCACAAATGCTTCAGAGGAAACTTACCATCTGGTCTGCCAGCAGCAGAACTGTCTTGAGACTAAATTTGCGGGAACAGAAGTTGAAGAGATCTTCCAGGCTGGGCCCCAAGAGTTCCATCACCATCACATTGTAGTCCCCCTCTGCTCCACACCATTTAATGGAGGGGATACCCACTGGAGAAAGAAAAAGATTAAGCCCAGGGAACAGAGAGAATAGATGTTGAATCTCCTACTGAGAAAATCATGTGTAACACCAAATAATTTCTTTTCTAAAGCCCTCCAGAATAATTTCCTTTTCCAACCACTCCCCCGGCCCCATCCTTTCCTCCTCATCTCACCTCCTCCCTGCATCATCTTGTAGAACTTGCTTTCAATGTGGAGCTGGGGATGCTTGGTTTTGACACATTCCAGTTTGATGGCCACCTCTTCACCAGTTGCAATATTGGCTCCTGCATAAAAATGAGAGTGAAATGAAGATTGCACAAGCTTCTACTGAAGTTAAACACTTTTAACAAGGCCTGTAAAAATGTCAAAACCTAAAGATTTGTCCTGAAACTTATTCTCTACGACAGACATGAGATTCAGCCATGTCAACTTCATACGGTTTCCAGCACTGCCACTTACAAACGCAAGCCCAGAGAGAGGCACATGAGGAAACCAGATCTGATCCTGAAGTCAGTCTAGAACAACAATCCTACATGTGAACTGCCTTGTTATCTCAGAAAGTGCCAGACTTTGGAAGGTCAATCTGCACATATCAACAGCACCTAAACCCTGTGGAAGTTGTAGCTTCCTCGGATCATGAACCTAGCCCCTGAACCCAAGGAGCCCTTCAGGCAGTGATACGGAGTATCTCTTCCCCAGCAAAATTACTGGTTACTCAGCTACATCAATTCAACACAGCCAATTAGTTCAGGAGGAGACATTACTAACATGCCAGCTCTTTCTGTTTTCTCTGCAGCACTGACCTGCTCAATACAGACAATTTCTAAATCCCCAGCTTCTCCCTCTCCTGAGGGTTTTAATAATACCTTTATCTTCTGCCAACACAGAAACATTTGCTTTATCACAAATTAGAAGCACGAAGAAATGAGCAGAACCCTGTCCTGAATTAGGCTGCCTGGACACTTTTGTTGAAGGTATTGGTAGATACTTTGCAAGGACACTAAACTATCACCCCACACACTTCTCTCTGAAAACAACTGAGCTGCCAGCTGCAAAAGCCAGCACTCTGGTCCCAAAGTGCACTGTCAAAGAAAGAACACGCTGCTCTTTTTCTTGTACTAGCTGAAAGGATTCCAGATGTTTCACATCATCCTAAAATGGAAAGAAGGAATATCTGTACACGGGTCACGGGAATGACACTCAAGGCTTGCTTCTCTCCTCCCCAGCCATGCCTGTTTCACACACTCTAACAAGCCCTTCCTCATATCTGGAACTATTAGAAATTGTGCTTAAACACAAATCAGAGAGCAGCCCTGATCACGAGCAACTTACGAACACTGTCATAAAATAAATTACTCCAAAACATACATGTCAAACATGAGTTGGAGTCAAAGGTGATGTTTTGCAGATATCCCATAGCTAGTTTTGGTAGGTCTGGCTAATTTGTGCCTCCTGAACTCCATGATAAGACTTTAAGAGTCCACAAGGACAAGCTGAAGATAAATCTCTTCATTTATCGTCTTTCACACGCCTCCAGAGCCCGAGACCAAAGAAAGGAAGGAAATGTTCACACAACTGGATTGCTTCTCCCCATGGATCCTAAAGAGATCCATCTCCAGTTGAAGAGTTCTGGCTTGTACACAAAGTTAGCTAAGAGCTGCCTGCTAGCAAAAACACATGATCTAGATGTTGCAGTGCCGGGTTGAGACAGACAAGCTGCTAGGAATTTGTAAGAGAGCAACAAAAATGATCGGGGCCTAGAGGGATTGATTTACTAAGGAAGATTAAAAGAGCTAAATATGTAACATAGACAAGAGATACAACTAAGAAGGGTGGGGAGGAAGAATGGGACATGACAACAGTCTACAAATATTTGAAGGCTGTAAACACTAAGGAGGGAGAGGAATTATTTAGGGTGCTCTGAGAGAGGGGAAGGAGGAGCAATGGGATCAATTTAATACAGATTTTAATGCAAGATACAGAAGAAGGGAAAGGGAAAAAGCCATCCTAAGGGGTAGAAACATTTGTCCAATGCTTGCTTTTGAAAAGATGCTGGCATTTTCCACTTAAAAACTGGTGGCCAGAAAAACAAGTCTGTACATTCCCTTCACTCCACCACAGGATCCTTCTTAAAAGCACCAGACGGTGCAAGGAGGAAAAGAGCAAGAAAAGAGACTAGTATCTGTCCACCTTTTAAATCACTGTTCAATCACTGGCCCTCATTCAGCATGGAAACACCCAGGGCACCCAAAAAACATATAAGCACTTCTTTCCCTTGTCTCTTTCCCCTGCCTTTGTGAAGACTTCCCTCCAAATCCTCTGAAGCAGCTCCTTTGTCTGTTCCCTAAGGAGAATTTTTCCCTCTCCCAATACATTTTCTGACACACAAGCAATGATGAATCTCTCTGACTTCTTGCAGCATTTGCATTTTGAATGAACCCAATTCCCAGAACATGAACGGTGGAAACATACATGAGTTCTCATCTCCACATTACCCTGGGTGTTCAGAAACACGAAGATGCAGAAGATGCATCCACCTACTAGGCTGTCTGCAGGTAGGGAGTGTTATCTGTGGGCACACAAAGCTGGGAAAGGGAAAGTAGGGGTAGACAACAAGAAGACTCAGATTCTTCAAAATGTGATTATGCAATTCAAATGCTCAGATACTAACACTCTCCATAGTCCAAACACAGGTGTTACTTAGAGAAAGAAGAAATAATCCTGTGGCCTAGAAGAGCACAAGTGGACTCAGAGAATGGTTTGGGTTGCAAGGGAGACCTTGAAGATCACCCAGTTCCAACACCCCGGACATGAGGGACACCTTTTACTAGACCAGGTTGCTCAGAGCCCCATCCAACCTGGCCTTGAACACTTCTAGGGATAGGGTACCCACTTCTCTGAGGTACCTTTTCCAGTCTCTCACCACCTTCACAGCAAAGAATTTCTTCTTAATATCTAATCTAAACCCTTTTCAGTTTAATCTCATTTCCCTTGTCCTACCACTATATGCCCTTGCAAAAAGTCTCTCTCAGTCTTTCTTGTAGGCTTCCTTCAGGGAGGGAAGGCTGGAACTAGGTCATCCCAAAGCCTTCTCTTCTGTAAGGTTGAACAATCTCAATTGTCTCAACTTTTCCTCATAACAAAGGTGCTTCATCCCTCTAATTATTGTGGTCCTTCTCTGGACCAATCTGACCTATTTTTTGCTGAGGGGGTCACTATCTGAACTATTTAGGCTTGTTCCCTCTCCAAACCTCACCATGCCTACAAGTTGCTTCCTGTACTATTTCTTGGCTAGAGATCCACCCAGATTGAGACCACCACTGGCGAGGAGGGAATTTAAGGGCATGAGTCTTTCTGATCCTTTGTTCCATGCTTTGACCACCATCTTTTTTAAAGCTACAAAAGCAACAGTTCTGTGCTCTCTTTACAGACTAGAAAGCACCGTGTTTCAGACAAATACAGCAGAGTCTGCTAGCTTCAGCCACTCGAGAGACTGAATGTAGGATGGGGGATAATTCCTAACATCCTCCCCCAGTCTCGCTCCGCTGTGGGGGCTGCACAAATTCAATTCATTCATCACAAGCTCTTTGAAACGGGGCCCCGGGGACAGAGGATGTCACCGGCTGAACAGGATCTTTTCAGAGCGGAATCCTGACTGCATGTCTGATACAATAAACACCGCCCTCCTTGAGATCGGGGGCAACAGGCAGAGGCCCCGCACTCCCTGCCGCATGTGCCCCTCTCCACAGCCTGCTGAGGGAAGAATGGAGGGCTGGGAACAGATGGATGAAGGCAGATAGGGCGAGAGAGAGTTAACAAGCCAGGAAACAAAGGGAAGGCACTCCCCTCCCAGCAAGGGAGGAGCCTGCCACCAGGAACTGTCCCCAGCCAGCTCAGGTCCCAGCATGCTTTGTCTACCCAGCTCCTCTCCACCACCAGTGTTCGTCCCGGCCAAACGATTCCTACACGTCCAGCAACCCTGCCCTGCCTCTTGGCCAGCACCTCTAACAAAGCACCTCCTCCTCCAGCGGCCCAAAGTCTAGGCAATTCCTCTGCAAACTGGGTTTTGCTCCTCTGAACGAGCAGTTTTAGAAGTAAACGGGCTAGCCAAGGTCCATCAGCAGCCTGATCTCATTTCTCACCCTCTCAAACTGATGGGGACAGAATACTCCACCTAGCACACCTATCCCTAAAAGTAGGGCGTGAAAGGAATGTGCTTCAATACCCAGCTAAGGATTAACACAGTCCATCCTTTGTGTCTATCCATGTAGAAATCCAAGTTTCCTTCTGACAGACAAAAAACCTAAAACAAACCTCAAAGAGGATAGCACGCAGCACCCGCTGGTTACAGAGCAGGTGAAGGTAGTAACACCCTGAAAGAGAGAAGCTGCGGACAAACCATACAGCTAATCCTCAGAGACAGACAAGCCCTGCTCTGTGTCCACACCATTATCAAAGAAGAGAACTGTGAGGTGAACCTGGTGCAGGACAGAAGTCCCTGTGAATGAGTCCTTCTGTCTGCAGAGCAGGCCATGAGAGCACAGCATGAGCACAAGCGTCCTCCAGACGCACCACCACAGACTACATGCCCAATCCCTCCAGGCTGGGGAGTCACCCAGGCTCCATGAAGTCTCACTATCACTGCTTCAAAACATGCTGGCTTGCACCTCAAGGAACATCACAAGGGCTTTGATACTGCATTCAAGTAACTTGGTTGAATCCTGCTGTGCTCACCACACTGGGGCACTGGGCTTCCTCTGTTTGGTGACAGGCAAGGCAAGCACAACCCCCTCACCACGAGCTATTTTCCATACCTGATTTGCACAGGTGGATGACCTGTTACATGATATAGAGCAATACAGGATCAGGCCTTTCCATTCAGTACCTCCTTTGTCTCCCTCCATGTACCCCAGATGTTTCGCAAGATCCTGACAATTTATACTGTTCTAAAGAGGGTCTGAACACTTCAAGCCCTAGCATAGGTGGAAAATGCTGTGTCCGAACCACCACCTCTGAATCCTAGCATCTGGGAATTAAAAGCACTGTCACCCAAGACACTGGTTTGACAACTGGTTGGAGGGTCTCAGGGGAGCAGCATACAGGAACTGGCTGCAGTAAAGGCAACACACAGTGGAACTGGGATCCCAAATCCATTATTTATCATGTTTGTTCATGTTCTGGATAAAGGTGGCAACAATGCCTGTTACTGATGATTCCCAGAGGACACTTAATCAAGAAGGGCTGCCAACACCAATCAAGAGAGAATAATAAAGCAAGAGGGAATCAGAGATAAAAAACAGAGGTTGAAAACAGACAGTGATTTACAATCACGAGAAAAAGTAATCTGAACTAGACATATTCAATGAAAGGTATTTGGGGAGGGACGGGAAGATGTTCGAGATCCTAGAAGAGCTCTCCTGCAATACAGCTGACAGTGCACTAAGGCAAATTCTGCAACCTGATAGTGTTGGTGATGGGGAAAGCCAAGGAGACCCAAAGCAGCCTGGGCAGATCACAAAGATCACATTACAGATCACTCGAGGGTAGTCCTCTGCTGCCAGGCACTAGAAATGCCACACCTCAAATGCAAGCGTTGGCTCCAAGCTGCTCAGCACATGAAGAAACTAGGAAAAATTGAAAGACCATCAAAAGTGAGGAGTGGTGGACGTACTGGGAAGCAAAATACAACTCAACTGAACAAACTTAACAGTCAAGGAGCACATGATGACCACCTGCAAGTATCCAAAGGGTGCAGTCACCAAAGCAGAGGGCAGCTCTCCGGCTGGCCTGCAGGACCACAGTGGAACAGGTAGTGATGAAAACAAGAGACAGGTAATGCCAGCCCTCACGGTGGGATCGAGCAGGCTGCTGGGTATTCTCGCCACTCTGGCCCCACATGGTTTGAGCCAATAAAAACATGAGCAGGCAAAGCATCAGGGAACATATCTATACATCAGCACACTGGTTTGGAAGAACTTCTACCCAGGTGACCTGCTGTGGTAACAGGGAACCCAGCACCTCATGGGCTCTGTCCACTGAGCTTCCAGCTCAGGTCATTCCAGACATTAACTCTAAATCCCATTACATATCTAACAGATCTGAGCCTCAGGACTTCAACCAGGGCAGGCTCTCTGACCTGTTTTATACCTCCTAGTCTCAGACCTTTCTCTTACAGGATCTGGACCACCTCTTTCACTACCAGTCTTCCCAAAACTGTATTCCTTCTATCCTTGAAGGAATAGCTATGTCCTCCCTTTCCAGCATGCACTCTGTGAACAGAGTTTATACCCACACACACCCAAGCTCAAGAAAAGGAAGTGAGAACGTTGGAATAGGGTGTATGACAAATATGCCCCAAACATCCAAATCCAAAACAGTCTGATCAACCACCACTGTGTCTTCAGTATGTGGTAAAGCAGCGCTGAGCTCATCCCCCTTTCTTTGCCATGAGAAGGCCAGAAGTCACTAGCAGTATTCCAGTAGCTTTTTCTCTTCTCCACCCCGTCCAACCTTACATGGTGCCCACAAATACCAGCAGGCAAGAAAAACAACCCCAAAACAATGATGCAATTGAGAAAACCACCTTGAGACAGACTCTCACACTCACCTAGGTAAATGTCTCCAAACGAACCACTGCCAATCTTTCTGCCCAGCCGGTATTTGTTTCCCACTCGAAGCTCCATGGTTCAGTCGTGCTGAGAAAAGAAGTACAGAAACAGCAGTGTCAGAGCAGAAACAGGAAGTGAATCATGTAAGACTACAGAAGAGACCTCCCCACTTCACCCAGAGGCTGAGTAGTTTTAAATCTTAAAATACTTCACTTTCTACACGACTTCTATCACCTCTCCTGATCTCCTGAACTTCCAGGGACAGCATGAGCAAGAAACATTGCAGGAACAGAACACTCTCAAGCATGTTTTACCCATGTTCACATTATCAGAATGAAGCATGATAGAACATGACTTCCCCACCATTTTGCTCAGAGACTGAGGAGGGGTTCAGGCAACCCCTTCTAAGAAGGTGTCAGCATGTGATCATGCCACACTACTGTAAAGAGGTACTGACTGCTTCTTGCACCTTACAGTACCTGGCACAGGGACAGAAGTAGCCTTGTGAGACACCAGAAGGTGTCATAATAAACCCCATGAGGAATTTCTCTCTGACCCAGCCCTACTCCAAGTAGGAGCAGCACCCTGCACCGAGGGGTGGTGATGAAGCACAGGACCCAAGGGCTGCAAGAGACAGACAGACTGCCAGGAGCAAGCGACTGCATTGCTTCTAGGCAGGGGCCAGCACAGGGGACAGGGAGGAGATATCTCGCTGAACTGAACCCTACCAGGCACACACTGACTAGGACCACCACTTGCTCATTTCCACAAGCTTCTGTTGATGGGATCACCACCTCCTTTGGTCTACCGGAGCCTCTCCATCTCTCTTGCCTACCTAGGTGTGCCAGCTGTTTGTTTTTAGTAGCTCAGGCCTTTCCTCATCCCTTTACCTGAGATGATCAGCTAACCCTTTGACCTGATATACCCCATCAACATGCCCAGGCTCAGCCTACTCACCTTCCACAGAAAACCAACTAGGTGGAAGGACCACAGCCACAGTTAGCTCTCTCTGCCAACCTCAACTTCTGTGCAAACACCTTGGCCAAACACAGCTCCAGCAGTTCCCCTCTTAACAGCTCCCTTTCCCTTGCCTCTTCTATGGCTACCAGCTTATTCTAGGAACCATATCTCTTCCTGAGACAGTCAATGTGTCTCCTTTTAGAAGGATTTGCCACAGTCCTAATTTATGCAATGCCACATTATTAGCGTACAAAATGCAGACACAGAGCCTGTTGGGGACAGGAAGGGTGAGGAATGATTCATGTTTTCACAAGTGGGTGCAAGGAACTTTCCCTTGCTGGAGCTTGGTGGGAAGGAAGCATCACTGAAGGGAAGAAGAAAGAAATGGCCTTGTGAGACAGAAGTACAAAAAAATAATCCCAGCTACAGGATTCTGGGCATACTATAAACCCAGAGCTGCTTCTCCTGCCCCAGGAGATGGGATTACAGAAAGAAGAATGGACGGGCTGCGGAGATGTACAGGGAAATAATCCTATCAAGGCATTCAGGGGACATTGTGAACCCTGAAAGCAGAGCTCCAGTCACCAGAAACCACACACAAAACACTCAGAGGTGGAGTCCCCTTACCTAGTATTTGCTTATGCATGTGGATTTCTGTGCATATATTGTCTAGAAAACCCTGTGGCTATTTCTGACTTTCTTACTACAAGGAATGTAGGCAGAACCTTGGGAACCAGAAGGCAGGCGTACCTGGGTGAGGGTGCAGCAAACAGACATGATTTTTATCCGCTGCCTGCTGTTCTCTAGAGCCACATTAACATACATCTGACTTGCTTACACTCCTACTCCAATGAACGATCAAAGGTCTGTGTCCCCGGGAACCTGTCACACCACTGTCAAGAAGACAGCTCTCAATCCTCCTTCCTTCATGGAGTGTTTACCCAGGCCTGTGAACCCCAAACAATTCCACTCCAGTCAAATTCCCAGGTGGGGCGAGCACAGCTGAGCAGAGACTGGGCAAGAGGTCCTGGTGGGGTCTGCTCTGCACTGGGACTCAGCAGGTACTGCTCTGCAACACCACAGTCCCAAACCTAAATTCAGACCCACCCTACCAGGACTGGCAGGAGCCAGGTTAAGAAGGGTTTTTCACACAGCAAGGCAGCAGCCCTTGTAGCTGATTAAGCAACAGGCTCCAAAGGGGAATCTAAAAAATGCTCTGGGGCGCGGGGGTGGAAGCGGGAAGCAGGATAATGGAGTAAAAAAAAATCATGGTCTCGCACAGCTGTCATTTTGCCTTATCTCCCCCCCAACACACATACATACACAAGTGTGAGTAGAAAACCTGGGTGAAGGATAGCCAGAGAGCAAGAGCCTTGATTCCTGGTAAAAGAGCAGGACACACACATCCCACCTCCTCAACAACTGCTCCAGGAGTTCAAACATCTATCCCATTTGCTTCTACTTCACACTCATACCCCCACACCACCATTGACAGCTTCTGCCCTTTATCTTCTGATCTTCAGGTCTACCTTTACAAGAAGAAAGAAAATTGTACCCATAAAATATATATTCTTACACGGGAAATTTGTATCACCCCTCAATATATCATTTATACATGTAATATTTAAAAAGCCATCCCTCCTTCCCACCCACCCCCCCAACAGGCTTAACCTCCCCAGCCCTGCCACCCTTCCTGCACTCTACAGCCAAGGCAGCATTCCCAGGGGCTGCAGGGCAATCATTTAGTTAAACCATTTAGTTTTCCATAAGGGATTAACACACATACAACCTCAGAGCGAGAGTGTGCTCTGCATGAGCGTTTGCATACGTGAATATCCAATACTACACAGCCACAAAAAATAATAATACTATCCAGCCGCCAGCGCTGCTTCCCCACACACACCATTTTGCACCAGCCCCTTTTATATAATATAAAATACCCACGTACAGGCACAAAGGCCATTATATAAACACACGATAAGAGTTGATACCACATTGCTGTGCCAGCAACGATGGCGACCAAAGATGCAGGGATCATCTGGGGGGGGTGGGAGGGGAGGGGGGCTAAGAGGGGCTGGGGGACAGCAGGGACACTTCTATCCCACCCGAGGGGGTCGGGAATGAGAAGATGCCCTGTCTAGCAAAAGCCATACAAAACCAAACCCACGGCTCCATAATGGAGGCTGCCGATCCCAGCACCGCTCCAGCTTTCAGTGGAAGTGTGGGGAATGGGGGCTGCTTTACCCACAGACCATTAAAGCTTTACACGGTCTTTTTTCTTTTTTTTTTTTTCCTTTTGGGGGGGCATTTGAAGGGAAAAAAGGATGAGTTTGGGAAAACAGTAATTTGAACTGGCTTAAAAATGTGAAGGAAAAAAGAAAAAAAACACATTTTGTTTGAAATGCAAAATACCAATCCCCTCCAGACCCTCAGACACTTACAGAAAGAAGACCAGCAAATAAGATGGGGGGAGAAAAGAAACCCCAAGCACAGAGCTTTTGAACTACGTTTGAGGAAGAAATAGCCCCAACAGAAAAACAGGGAAGGGGGGGACACACAAAAAAATATAATAATAATAAATATGTCCCTTACACCCCCCACCCCCTGCAGGCAAACACTACGCGAAGACAGCCGTACCCGGGCTGTTATTTTTCCGGGTAGGTAACAAAAAGCTGCCACCCCCGGGAACGGCGCTGAACTTCTCCTCGTCCCCCCACTCGCACCCGGCCGCGGCCATCGACCCCCGCCCCTACCGCCCCCCACGAGAGGAAACACCGGCCCCACAACCCCCCCAAACGCAGACACCCCTTCTCCTCCGAAAGAGGCGATGAGGGGGCCGGGGAGGGAGACCAGGAGCATCAGAGAACGGAAGGGTTGGGGGGCTAAATCCCCCGGGGGGCGGCCCCCCGCCGGGACCCCCGCAGACCCCCGCCGAGAACACACGGCACCCCCCTCCCCGCCCGGCCCCGCCGCCAGCCAGGCAGGGCCCCGGCAGCCGGAGAAAGGAGAGAAGGGGGACCCCCCTCCCCAAAATTCTGCCGGTGGCGGAGGGGGTGACCCCCTCCCCGCGCCCCACAAAGGGGCTTTTGTCCCCCGCGCCCCCCCGGCCCGGTGCATCGCGCCCTGCCCTCCCCTCCCCCGCCCCCTCCCCCTCCCTCCGCGCACACAAAGAGCCGGAGGGGCCGCCTTTCCCCCGGGGTTTGCGCCCCAAGATGCGGACGGGCGCCCCCCATACCCACCCTGACGGGAAGGGGGCCGTGTGGGGATGCTGCTCCGCCGGCTGTCAGGGGGCCAGGCGGCCGCGGCGGGGAGGATGACGGAGGATTGGGGAGGGCTGGTGGCGGCCGTGCCCGGCGCGTCCCTCCTTCGCTCGGCTCGGCGCGGCGCGGCGCTGCCTGCCGCCTCCCGCCCGCTCGCCGTCCCCTCCAGCCGGCGTGTGCTCGGCACAGCCCGGCGCTCACCCAGTTTCCATTGAGCCCCGGAGCCAAACCCACTGATGTCACCCAGCGCAGCCCCGACCCTCCTCCTCCTCCGCCTCCTCCTCCGCCCGCCGTTAAAGGCGCAACCGCCGCCGGTCCCGACGCCTTCCCAGCCGCCGTCCCTCAGCTCCGGCGAGCCGGGCGGCACACGGGCTCGGTTTTGGGGCCCGCGACCCTGCTGAAGGTTTTCTCCTCGGCGTGGAGCGATAGCCCACCCATGGCAGCCCCCCAGAGCAGGGTGGCCCTGCATGGGGATGATCAAACGAGGGTCCCATCGCGCTGTCAGCGGGTGTTGAGCGGGGCTGCGTCAGGAAGGCCCAGAAGGCCCCACAGTGTTCAGGGCTCCTCAGCCCACGGCCCTCAGGAGTGGGGATGCCCCCTGGGTGAAACACCTGCAAATCCACACGAATACCGCAGCACACACATAAACCAACAGACTGGTGCAAAGCTTGGGCTACCCCCCAGACCCTGGGGTGTTTGGGGGCCAGGTGGACACAGCAAGCCCCAGAGCACCTCCAAAAGTCAGCTAAGTCAGGGGGAGCAGCCAGGATGTGTCAGACCTATATGGGGGTGTAGGAGCAGACCCAGGCTGGGGAACTCTTCGGGGGCTTCTGGGAGATTGGAGCTGGATGTGCAAAGGAGGATGGAAGCGCTGTTGGAAACTCTGAGAGCAGGACTGCAGGAAAGGCTGGAGGCCAGCGTAGTGTGAGGTGGAAGGGACACAGGGTCCTGTGGAGCAGGACCCAGATGCTGCCCAGCTTTAGAGGCACCAGGATGTTTTGCCAGGGTCCAGGAGCTGCTCCGGCACAGCCATCCCGAAGTCAAAAACCGCAGCTCCTGCAGTTGGAGATAAGTGTGATGGGGAAGCACTGAGGAGCCCCCATACCAGAAGAGCCCTTAAGTGCTTCTAAGCCAGGCCCCTGATGCCAGCTTCCACCTACATGATGTAAGCATGGGCTGTTGGTGCCAAGAGGCCCAAGCTGCAGCCGTGCTGGCACTGTGTGCTGCAGAGAGCAGTCGTGGCTCCAAGTTGTACCAAGATGGGGGACTGCAACCTTCTGAATGCCACTGTCAGACAGTGCCCACACTGACTTGACAGTCCATTGAGACCTGGGAATTGTTCCTCGTTTATGCAAGCCTTTGGGAACCAGTACTGCTTCCCTCTCACTGCTGGGCCTGCTTTGTTACAGAACTTTGCCTGCACTTGGAGAATTTAAAATTTAATTGAGTTTTTCATGGTAATGACATTTCCTTACACATGCTCCATTGAGCCTCTGTTTTTTCACAGCTTATGTAACAGTGAGCAGATGGGAAGGCAGGTAATAGTATGCAGCCACTGCTGGATCCAGCAGGGGTTTGCTCTCTTCCCTGGGTGGCTGCACATCAGCAGAGAAGGGATTTCCCAAAGCCCAGCACCACTCGTGACTTTGCTGCAAGTGGCAGGCTCATACAGAGCCTGAGAGAGGTGGGCTCTGATACAGAGCTGGGAAGGATGGATCTGAATCAGCATCCAGGAAAAGCAGCTCTCAGCATGCCTCGTGGGAGCAGAGTTTAGGGTGACACTGTTTGGCAGGCAGATGCAAGGTCTGGGAGGACAGTGGCCATACCAGCTCTCCTCCTGTTGCTGACTGAGGCAGCGAGAGGGAATTTGAAGAAATCCCCAATGTAGATGCAGCCCTTGGGGATGAAATTGGAGTGTGTACGGACACTTCAGCTACCTTTATTTTAATCATTGACAGCTTAAAATAAGAACTCTTTAATTAGAAACATTCCCTTAATTGAATTGTAATCAAGCTTTTAGCGCTGGCTAGCCATGTGATCTATTAACACCCACCTCTCTCCAAGCATTGCCTAGTTACACCTCTTCTTATGGAGTAATTTTTATTAGGGAGCCTGGGCCAGGGGCTGCTGATTTTGGGTATGCATGTCACGGTCAGTACTGCAGGGAGCCTGTTTCCATCAGGGATGTCAGTGCTCCAGCAGTGCAGCAGGTAACTTCTGCCCCAGTGTCTGAAAAAGAAAGCTGTTACATGACACAAGCAGCAGGATCCCAACTAGAGAGCGGCCAGCTCTTGGGGTTGGGTTGGAGAGGGAATAATTTTGAGGGACAAGCAGAATCCATGCTCACAAACTTTGCTGGGCCATCTCCATTCCTCCCAGTGATCAAAGAAGTGGGTAGCTGCAGCATATTTTTTCCTCCAAAGAGGAACACCCCATCAGATTAGCACTGTATTAGGTACAAACCAAGGTACACTAAGACTCTGTTCAGACTACAGCAGCTGGAAGGATGTCTAACCCCCCAAACCTAGCAGTGAGGTGCAGCTCACACATTCAAAACAACATTTCCAGATGAGGCCCCAGGAGGCCTCACCTTGTCCTGTCTCACTGGTTTACCTGGAAGGGGTCTTTGGGTGCAAGAGCATGGAAGGGAGTCCAAGCCCCTCAGCTCAGCAACTGGGGGCCCTGCACCTGGGACACCTCATGTCTACCTTTCCCAGATTCAGACATGGTCAAAGCACCCCTAGATGATACAGGGAGTGCTGCTGCTGAAGACAGGCAAGCAGAAGATGGGGTACATTTGGCTACTAGCCTGTTCACACACAAAGTCCTTGGGCTGTCCCCAGTGCTCTCATTGCAGCGCTGTAGAGGGAACCCACAACGTGTCTTGAGCTGAATCTTGTGGGCTGGTGTACCCAAGGGGGCTATACCTCACTGGGCACCCAGCCAACCTCTCCACTGCCCACCAGGCCATTCCTCAGGTAGGAAAAGAAAAGAAGGGCTAGAGTTGTGCTGTTTATTCACAGTGTTACGGCTGGGTGGGTGGCCTTCCAGAGTCACGGTACATGATATTCATAGCACCTAGTAAAACTCATGGGAAAGCTGAGCTCCAGTGACCTAGCAGACCTCAGAGAGCTGCCAGGTCACATTTGGCTGCTCTGCCTGATCAACAAAGAGCAGAATCCCATTTCACCCACTCTCTGGAGAAGGACAAACTGCTTTGAAGACCAAGGTCAGTTTGCCACAGAGATACTAGGGAAGTGTGAGCAATCAGGGGAAGAGCAGACAAAACATTGACACCGTGCTGAAGTTTTACTTCTCCAAGGCCAGTCAAAGTAAGAAGAGATGAGAGATGAGAACAAACACATTGCCACCTGCAATTCTGCAGCAAAGGTACCTGAGGAGGAAGGTGCCTTGACACATCCAACAGAGCTGACAGAGTTCTTCAAAGCATTGACTCACAGCTCATTCAGAACGTGCAACCCCCACTCCAAAAACTGTGATCGATATTCATAGGGTCTCTTTTGCACAACATGCACCTAGTTTCTCAGTACTTTACAAATAATAATAGATTTGCCTTTTCAATACTCATACTGAGCAATACAGCAGCATTTTAGAGAAGATCCAGCATTCCTGGAGAGAAGGTCAAATGCAGCCAGCAAGGTGGGGATGCTGATCTGAGCACTTTACCAGAGAGCTCTGCAGTTTAAAGCATTTTCTAGAGCCAGGTGCAAGTCCCCCTTCACATGCAGCAGGGAGCAATAAATACTCCTGCAAATGAGACATCAGGATCCCAGGATAGCACAAGGCTAAAAACAAAGCAAAATGCCAAAATAAATAAAACATAGCTAATAGCTACCTCTGAAAAGATTGCTGTGAGTGACTCGCTCAGCATCAGGTAGGAAATCCGCAGCAGGGGCAAGGATCCAGGCCAGCACACAACTTCTTCAGCAATGAGTCACTTCTTTGTCTTCACACTTTTGGGAAAAAAAAAAACAAAAACAAACCAACACAGCAACAGAAAGAAGAGATGATGTTGAGTCCCTGCTTCATGACACAGCCCAGACTCATCCAGAACACCATCTAACCTATGTGCTGCAGGTGTCCTGTGGAAAAATAAATCTGTGGCCACATAATTAAAGACTTGACAGTAATTCATATGCATGAGGACATTGAAGGGCAGTTGTACAGCCAGCCTTGGTGCTGACATTTCTCAGTGATGAGAAATGTGTGTTTGATATAACAGCAAGCAGCAATTGCCTGTTGTCCTCAGCAAGGAGCAGGACTAGCAAGAGGTGATGTGCTGTTGGGTGGCATTTGGAATAACAGCATAGGAACAGTAAGAGTTGGGAGAAGACCCTTGTTCAGGCACTAGAGAAGTCTCCAGTCCCAGAAACACAATCTCATGTGGTTGTCCTCCCTCATTCCCTTGTCCCCTCCATGCTTTCCCACTTTTGGTTTCTCTTCTTGTCTGGAAGCCCTGGGCTCTGGGCTCAGCCACTGCCCCCTTTCAGGTCCGCTTCACTAGCCCCTCCCTATTTCTTTTCCCACTGTATTCCCAGATCCAGTATCCTGCCCAGACAGTACTAGGCTGGCTCAGCTGCAAGTCCTTGGCCAGTCAACCCCAGCCTTCCCACCACATGCTGTCCTGCTCCACACATGCTACCCCCTATTGCCAGTACAAGCCTTCCTTTGCAGTTGGATGGATGATGGGAGCTCCCCTCCATCATGTCACTAGAAACTCCCACCACCCAGGCAGATGGGCTGATCCCTTCTCCCCATCCCACTGTCAATCACCCCTCCTCTTCTCTTCCCATTTTCCATCTGTAATCACTATGCCTTTGCTCTTCCTATTCCTCATCTCACTGCCCCAGCCAGCCCTGCTTTCTGCTTCCAGTCTTGTGCTCAGCTATCCCAAGTCACTTCAGCAGCTGTCAGGCAATAGCCCCTTTCCCAAACAGACCCAGCATTTCCCTGCAGCCCATGCTCTCATCTGCTTCCCAGTCTCATTTGCTCGTTGTTCCCCAGATTTTTGGTCCCCTCCCTTGAGTTTTATTCCATCTGTAGTGAAATCAGGGACTTTTCTCCACCAGGCTTCCCAGAAGGCAAAAGAGAGGTGGCCAGGAGCACAGGGCAGAGGAAAGCATTGAGAGATGCAAACAGTGAATGACGCATAACAGCAGCTCTAGAAGGGAGAGCCCTCCCAGTTTCCACCTGCACTGCTCCACCCTGGGAAAGCCCATACGCTGTCATGACAGCCTCAGAAACCAAAAGGGTTGGGCAGGTTAGCAAAGGTTGAAAAGTTTGTAGTTGTGAAGCTGTGACAAGTCTTCTTTCCATGTTTAGCAAAACCACGTAATTTGTCCATGCTGGTGGGGGAGTATAGTAGTGTTTCATGGAGCTAACAAAACACAGCTTCCATGAAACAAAAACTGATGTCCTGCCCAAGGCCAAGTCCAGAAGTTCCACAGTTTTTGTCCCCTGGGCTATATATATACATAGACTAGCCCAGGAAAGCTAGTGGTGGGTCCACATTTTCAAAAAGAACTAAATAAATGTGCCCAATTACAGCTGAGACAATCACTTTCTATGGAAAATGTCTGCTCCAGTGGTGAAACTTTGACAAAGTTGTAAGCAAGTGAAAACAGGGTCTTGAAAGGGGAAGTGTTGGCAACCTTAATAATAGGAGCTATTCCTGGCCACACCTGTAATTAAGCGCATTTATTGCTTTTTTCAATATAGCCTTGCCTTTTTTTATCCTCGTGGTATTGCCAGCCTCTGCCAGTTTGCAACTGGCTCTCTTTATTACACCCCTGCTGGCTTCCTTTGGTGAAAAAAAAAAAAAAAAAGAAGGCAGATCTAATGAGGAAAAGAAACAAACAAACAGGAATATTTAGGTGCGCTCTCAGAGCTGTGTCAGGCCAGTGCAGATGTATCAGAGAACCACAAGACAGGGCCAAGGTTCCTTGGGAGGAGCTGGACTCAGGGCTGAATCAGCAGGATCTTACTCGAAGATGTGTAACCTCATCCTGCTCTCCTGCATGTTGACTGCTCTCTGGACACCAAGGCAGCTGAGTGCCTACAGGCTGGTGGAAGAACCTGGCCCAGCAGTCTGGACGAGATGAAGAATCACAGATGAAGGCACCATGTCTGCCTGAAGAACCTGATCACCTTATTTGATAAAATTTGATAAAAAGACCAATTCAGCCAGGCTTTCAATTCCATCTCCCTATGTTCTGATAGCCAAGTAAAGGTGGTGTTGTCTCAATAGGTGGACAAGCAGATGGACACAAAAAATATTTGTCTGGTCAGGCACAGGGAGTATTTAATTGTTAATGGGTTGTACTCTACCTAGAGGTTGTTACCAAGTGGGATGCCTCAGGGGGCTGTTAACATGGTTGTTGATGACCTGGAGAAGGTAATGGGGTGCACTTCCACCAAGCTTTCAGGTGACACTTAGTTGGAGGGGAAACAAGTCAACATGCCTACAGGGACGTCAGAGGACATAAGCAGGTTGGAGGGATGGGCCTGCAGGAACACTGGGAGTTCAGCAAGGGCAAATGCACAGCCTTGAAGCTGACAAGGAAGAGCCTCTAGCAACGATGTGGGCTGGGGATAGATGCAGAACAACTGTGTGGGAAAGGACCTGTGAGTCTTGGTAAAATACACAGCCAAGCTCTTCACAATGGTGCTTGGTGGGAAGATGAGAGACAAGGAACATAAGTTTAAAGAAGAGAGGTCCAGCTTGAATAAGAAGACAAAGAAGACCTTTCCATCCTCAAAGGCAGTCAAGTGTGGGAAAAAGTTGCCCAGAGAGGCTGTACAGCCTCCATCCTAGTAGTTTATAAGATCAAATAAAGCTCCAAGCAACCTCATTTGACCTCTTTGCTGACTCTGCTCTGAACAGGAAGTCAGACTAGAGCTGTCCTGGGGTCTCTTTCAAACTGAATTATCCTTCAATGCTGTGATGCCCAGATCCCCATTTGTGTGTAGAACGTGCCTGGCAAGTGCCAGGTGTGTACGTGCTCCACACATGTCTGTGGCAGGGGTGAGCTGCAAGCCTGAATGAATCCCATGGCAAAGGTGAGGCTCAAGGTAGACAAGGTATCCCACAGATATGATGGACAATGGATGAGGAGCACAGCATGGTGGGGGAGCAGTAGCTCCAAATGCCTGTGACAGCTCTGCCAGTTTTGTGCACCCCGAGGAGCTCACTGAGCATCACAGGAACAAAGTGAGCTGGCAAGGAGCCTGTGGTGTCCCTGAGGTGGGGCTGTGTGTGTGTGTGTGCACCAGGGGAGTGGACATGTGGCCATAATAGTGAAACGTGTGAGCAGCACAGGCAGCAGGCACTGCGGGCAGCAGGGAGCGGTGTCCGTGTGCGCTTGCTGCTCACAGCAGCACAAACCGGCTGTGGTTAAAAAACCTCCCATGTATGAGCATCTCCCGGGCGGGCTCTGGGCTGAGGGGACGGGACAGAGCGCAGGCGGTTATGAAAGCAGCTGGCCCAGCCAGAATAATTCGCATACTGCTGTGGAAGGAACGGGAGAGATAAACAATGCGCTGGAAGGCGGGAGGGCAGGGAGAATGGCTTAAAATGCGTCTTCCCGACATGCCCTGGTGGATTAGTTCAGCATCTCAGCCCAGCTCGTCTTTAATTCTTATGCAAGGGGTTTCTCTGGAAGGGACAGTCTGTCCTCGCCAGCTGAACGCCAGGCACAGGGCGCCGATTAACAAAAGGCCATCTCACCACCCGTCCCACACAGCGAAGGACGAGAGGCAGCTGGGACTCATTCCCTAGGGGTCTGAGGTTGTGTACTTTTATTTCTGCCTCACATCATGCTGTTGCTCATCAGGGACTGTAAAACTTGCTCATCTGAACCTCCCATGGCCTCCTATTCACATCTAGAATGTAAGGATTAGTACCTGCAAGGCCCCATGGAGGCTATTTTTGGGGAAGTTCTGATGCCCAACAATCCCCAGTTCCTACATCTGTTCAGAGGCCAGGGGTGTCTGAGTTGGAAATATGCACAGCACCTGGTCTGTCAGAACTGCTGCTTGGGATTGCAGGCAGTGGTACAAAGGTGATAGGTGTTGTGTGTGTACCTAGGGAAGTGCAGTGTCCTGGCAACAGCTTTGCTGCAGCTGGAGACACAGGACAGGCAGGGACAGTCTCGGAACTGCTCCTGGTTCATTTGTCCCTTGCAATGTCCTTCTTTAACTGCACAGGGAGGTAACTGGTTAAACCCACAGTGGAAGGTTAAATCTGTCCTTTGGCCACTGACTGTTCCATGTTCTTTTAATGGGAAAGTTACTTTGCCTTGCTGTCAGCTGCTTCTGTCTCCCTGTGCTTGCTTTCTCTCTGAGAACAGAAGCTGTCTCTTCTCCTGTGACTGCAGCAACAAGCAAAATGGAGCCATGGAGGACATGAGGGCTCTGGAGGCTTTTCCATGGGACAAATCTCAAATATTTACAAGGAGTCAGAAAATCCCACAATTTTCACAAATGGCTCTTGCATTTTAACAGTTGACAATGCATTTTGAGCTCATGAGACCATCTGACTGCAGCAGGAGAGCTGTCTCAGAGCAACAGGGAACATGCAGTTTCATCTGGCCAGTATAGTTCTACCAACACACTTTGTACCTCCTCTGCAGCAACCCCAGCCAGCTGCTCTCACCCTGACTTTCCTCCTCCGCTGACCTCATGCTGCTGTGTCCCATCGGCACCCACTGGCTTGCTGATCACTGCTGCCTCCTTGGATACTCCAGGTCCAATAATAACACTCCAGGTGTTATTTATCCCTGCCATCCTGCAGCTAATCACCCCATGTCTGCAGCTCTCTGCAGAGCTGGTTTACATTGCAGCTCTTCCCTGCTTTTCCTACAGCCTCACACAACCCTGGAGGGGTCACACAAGTTTCTCTATTCAAGGCAGCCCCATTGCTAGTGAGCACAACACTGTATCCCAGAAAACAAAAGGCACTTAGTGTAACCAAGCAGCCTTGGAGCTAAATGATGGCTCCACTCTGCTTACATTTAATCAGATCGTTTTTTGTGGTACCAAGTGTTCTGCTATAGGTCTAGCGTTGGCTGTCATGTGCTTGCACCCACTCTCCTACTGATTCATTATCTTATCCCTGAGAGAAGCATGTGGGGACTGCAGGTCATGTCATAAACACATTCAAAGTCTTCTCTGGAGTTCCTGCATCAGCTTGTCCTTCTCTCTTCAGTATCCCAGAAGTGGTGTGCAGGCCTATGCCAGGCCCCTGGTAGACACACAGAGGCTGTTGCTGGGTGAGCACCTAATCACCTGTCAGGAGCAATTGCAAGCTCCTTATTCTCTTGCTCCTACAGCTTCTGTAACGGGGCTTTGTCCTCTACAGCACTTTCAGTGTCTGTACTGCCAGGACATTCAAACAACTCTATCAATGCACTACAGCCAGGACCCAAATATTGCCAGGTCCCAGTTTTCAAGATTTGCTGTTTCAAATCTGGGGTCAGCACCAAAATAATCCTGCTAATTTCAGAGACCAAAAAAACCCACACTTTTAAAGCTCAAATATCTTGTGTCACACAGACTATTTCAGGATAGTGCTTGTGTCCATCCTGAATTTCTTCACAGGCATCAGGGCAGTGGAATCACATTGCTGCACTTTACCTCTTTCCAGGCTGACCTGATATGGACAGCGAGTCACTTGGGGTCCACATGCCCAGGCTGCCTAAAGAGCAGAGGCATTACTCACATCAAATGCTCCCTTCTGGAAGGGATGTGGTCAAAGGTAAGCATTATACTGACAGCCCACTGACTGCTTTGCTGGTGCTGCTTTCCTTGGGACCTGGAAGAAGCCCAGGACCAGAGTCTTCTTACAGTTGGAAAGCCAGGCTGTTGTTATCTGTTGTCCCAAGCGGATACAAAATGGTTGGTTGCCTGAAGAGCTCTCAGGGCATTGCAAGCCTTCTACCTGACAAGGACATCAGTTCCACAGAACTTCACTGCCCCTCTCCCACCATCGGGGCATGCTGGCCTCGCACCTGGGCCACGGGAGAGGCAGCAGCACCATGCTACAGCCGTAGGTTGGATGTGTCCCATCAAGGGACTGAAAAATAGGAAAAAAAGAGAGTAAATTTTATACATTGAGCACATACAACCAGGCAGAGCTAAGAAACAGCTGAAGGACAAGCAGACTGCAAGGCAGCACCAGAAGGACCTGACTCTGAATGAATATCATCTCTGGCACGGCTTTGCAGATTTGTCCCCAACAAGAAATCAAAGTGGTACACATATATGAGTGTTTTCACTGTTTTCAGAGTCAGTGTCCACTCTGTGAAAGTCATGGCCTGGCTGTCAGGAGGGCTGACCTTTATTGCAGCATTGGTGGTGTGGGTGCTGGTCCTCTCAGAGGCCTCTTTCATTCCAGATCAAACATTTCCTCCCACAGACCCCACCTCTGCCCCATGGCACTGCCTGGAGAGTTGGCCTCAACTGCAGCCCAGCCCCACAGTGCTCACCAGCACTGGGGCCAAAAGCAGCACTGGGTGAGCCTGGGGAGTCAGGAGGTGGAAGGATGCTGGGATCTGTGGGGATGAACACAAGTCTTATGGGGAGTGTCTGAGGGAGTCAGGGTTGTTTATCCTGGAGAAAAGGAGGCTCTGGGGTGACCTTATCACTCTCTACAGCTACCTGAAAGGAGGTTGTAGCAAGGGGGGGTTGGCCTTTTCTCCCGAATAACAATCAAAAGGACAAGAGGAAATGGCCTCAAGTTGCACCAGGGAAGGTTTAGTTTGGATATTAGGAAAATTTTCTTCACTGAAAGTGCCGTCAAGCACTGGAGGAGGCTTTTCAGGGAAGTGGAGAGGTCACCATCTCCAGAAGTGTTTAAAAGATACGTAGATATGGTGCTTGGGGACGCGGTTTAGTAGTGGACGCGACAGTGCCGGGCTGAGGGCTGCCCTCGCTGACCCCAGAGGTCTTTTCCAGGCTCAGAGATGCTATGACTCTGTGACGCTGGGACCCGCGGGGATGCCAACCTTGCTTCCATCTCTAGGTGGTGCTCTGAGGCCGGCAATAGCGGGGCTTGCCCAGTCCCGCCGCGCCGCTCAGCCTCCCTGCGCCGCGTCCTGCCGGCGGGAGCGCGGCGGGGCTGGGACGGGCAGGACCCCCACCCTGCGGAGCTCGGCAGGAGGAGAACCCCTTCTGAGAGCTGGCTGCCATCTCGGCTCCTGCTGCTGTGACATCCCCCGGATCCCGTGCCGCAGCAGCTGCGGACAGGCAGTGCCTCCCCTGCCTCCCCATCCCTCTGCTGGCCCCTCTGTCTGCACCAGCGAGGCTGCCCCAGCTGCCCTACCCCACCCACGTTTGCAGCATCCCGGCACGCTGCATTCCCTCCTCTGTCCCTCCTGCGCATGCAGCAACAGCCCATCCCAGCTTTGCGGATTTAGCACACGGCCGGGCCCCGCGGGGTTTTCCAATAGTGATGCTCCATTAGGGCCCAGCTCTGCTCTTACCACGGGCAATGCCAAAGTCCCATTGACTTCGCGGGGGCAAGCCCTTAATGGCTTGCGAAGGTAAGACCTGGGTTTTTTTCTTTTTTTTTTTTTTCCTTTTATTTTGACATTTAAAACCCTAGCCACCCTAGCCACTTAGTATTGCCTGTCCTAAAGCTGCCAGAGACCTCAGGCCCTCCTGCAGAGGTAAAGAAGAGCTGCTAAAGCTCAAAGAACACAGAGGAGGAATTCCTGCAGAGGTCATGAGCCCATGCACAGCTGCTGTGGCAGTGTCATGTGCCCTATCCACTCCTGGGCAAAACTTGGACAAAACCAAGCTGTTTGAAATCTAACATATTTGTTCAGAAGCACAGACATTTTCAACACCATTTCCCAATAATGGAAATCCAAACCTATTTTCTTCTCAATTGAGATTATTGTTGTGTTTCTTAAAAATATTTTTAGTTGCAGCATGTATCAAAATGTTTTGCTGAGCAAGTTTTGTGTGAGTTGAAAGGTGCCAAGGATGATTTCTTTTCAAAAGGGTTGTCCAAAAGTGTCACCAAAAATAAAACATGAAACAAGTTTCTCAAGTGTCATTTCAAACAACAACATTCATTTGAGAGTTGGCAAGAGTGGCAGCAGCGTGGTTAGTTGTCATGGGGTAGAGGATCTGAACCCGTGCCTGGATCTTATTCATAGGGAAAAAGTCCTTCCTCTCCCCATTATCTTCCTGGTATTTGAACAGCTTTCAATAATGAGCCAAGTAAGATGTTTAGAAGTCAGACAGGAAAGAAATATAGATTGTGGTTGAATAAACAAAGGAGCAGTGTCTTCCTCCTGAAAAGCAAGCTGCCAGTCCTTCGGGATTAGAAGCAGGTCTTACAGAAGCAATCCCTCAATCAGATCCTAGAGGAGAGAAGGACACCAGGGACATCATGCCCTCATTAAGGGTATCTTCTCTGGAGACACAAGACAAGGAGGCATCCCCTACTTGATGCTCAACACACTGTGTGAAAAAGGTAAAATACCTGGTGTATTTACAGTTATGAATGGCCTGGACAACTGATTTGCAGAATCCTTAAAAATGTCAAGCCTTCTCTGTAGCAAACAGTTTTCCAGGATGGATTCTCCTGGTGACTTTTCACAGGCTGCATAAAGGAGTCTCCAGTATACAGGCAGAGGGGCGCTTGTCGAGATGCAGCTGTGTGGCATTTGTGTGGCTGGATGTTTACAGGATGAAGTTGTGGTGCAGAATGGATTATGCCTCCATGTGGAGCATACACGTGTAGGCACCTGCAGTGTGTACAAGTGCTCTGGGATTCCAGTGTGCAGGTGCAGAAGCACCTGTGCAGAAGGATGTCCTGCTGCTGTGTATCAGCAAAGCCTGTGAGGACATGTGCAGCTTGCAGGAACAGACACTGGAGTGGCTGCACCATGTTGTTGGAGGGGCTGTGTGTGGCATCAGCAGCACAGCTGCACGAGGAGTGTCTGATAGGCAGAAAATTACTCATCACCTCTGTTTTCCTGTACTGCCTGCTCCTCTCCTTCCCTCTGCCCCCTCCCCTCAACCCCCTTCTCTCTCCCCTTTCTAATGATCTGACAGCACTGAAAGATTTCTTGCAATTTTATTATGAACAGCAGGATTTAGCTGGATATTCTTCAGTGCTTCACTGTCTTCTCCACCTTGATACCAGACATGACATGAAAACATCCAGCAGGTTCAGGCACACGGAGGGGGCTGGAACCAGGATGGCTGAATGATACTTGTTCCCTCGGATTTATTGCAATCTTGTCCCATTTTTCCCACCAGAGCCCTGCCATGTGAAGGGAGGGGTGGCAGTGCTTACCTGTGTGTTGCCCCGACCACTCCAGCTGTGCATGGCCATGGCTCTGGTGCACCATCCTCACCTGGCATCTCTGCATGCTCACTCCTTGGTGATCAATGAGTGTCCCAAGAGCTAAGGAGACACTTCATCCCCACCAAGCACTGCCACCTGCCTCCAAAGGATGCTGTACGTCAGTGAGGGGGTACCCAGCCATGAGGGTTGCCCCTCTCCTGGAGGCCACCGCCCCAGCCTGTGTCCTGAATGCCCGTGTCCTCGCACGCAAAGTCCTTCTCTCTCGGTCCATTAGTTTGTTTCCATGGCCAGTGGCAGGCACACGACTCTGAAAGCTGTATTAAAAGCCAGGTCAATACCAGCCCCTGCTTATTCCCTCAGGGGAAAATAAGTAAATAATGAAAGGAGGGGGTGACTTCATTTCCTAAGCCTGCAAATTCTTGAATTTAGTGGTGCCCCAGTTCCCAAGTGGGGAGCATTGGAGTTCTGAGGAGAGGCAGGTCTACCTCAGAACCAGCAGAACTAGGAGGGATGGGGGTCCCTCAAAATCCAGTGAATCCATCATTTCAGTGAAGGCTTTGAGGCAAACTGCTCTGGCAGATAGGCTCTGGAGCCAAGGATCACTACAGGAGTGAGGTAGAGGCTAAGGTACATAAACCCTCTTTGCCTCAGTCTTTAATAGTGAGACAAGTTGTCTTCAGGGTACTCAGTCCTCTAAGCTGGAAGACAGGGACAGGGAACACAACAAAGCCCCATAATGCAGGAGGGAATGCTCAGTGGCCTCCTATATCACTTAGACACTCCCAGGTCTGTGGGCTGAATGTGATCCACCCAAGGGCACTGAGAAAACTTAGCAGAAGAGCTCGCCAAGCCACTCTTCATCATTTTTCAGCAGTCCTGGCTGGGCAGGCAGGTCCCAGGTGACTGGAGGTTAGCCAGTGTGACACCCATCTACAAAAAGGGCTGGAAGGAGGATCTGTGGAACTACAGCCCTGCCAGCCTGACCTCAGTGCCAGGAAAGGTCATGGAGCAATTCACCTTGCCATCATGTAGAAACAACAAGAATCAGGCCCAGCCAGTGTGGGTTTGAGAAAGGCTGGTCCTGCTTGAGCAACCTGATCTTCTATGACAAAGTGACCTGCTTAGTGGATGAGGGCAGGGCTGTGGATGGTGTCTACCTGCACTTGTGGACACTTATGGTGTCCACAAACCTTTGACACTGTCTCCCAAAGCATTTGTCCTGGAGAAATTGAGTGGGTGGACTGTTCATTGAGTAGAAAACTGGCTCCATGGCTGGGCCCAGATAGTGCTGGGGAATGGAATTATTCTGGTGAATGGAATTATTCCAGTGAGTGGAACAAACCCAGGTAGGACAGCTGTTCCCCCACAAAACCTACATCCTAGGACGAGAAATGACCATGTCTGGGCCTGGACACATCTTATGAGTCTATTTGTGCTCTTTCTCAAATGCGCTTCCATGTAACCTCACTTTCTATTCCTCTTTTCCCCTTCCTTCTCCACCATCTGTCTGCTGTGTCTGCTTCTTCCTCTCAGTGCTGCTGTTTCCTTCCTTGCCCTTCTTTTTCCCCTCTTCCTTTTGCTTCTTGAATCAATTCCAAATTGATATTGAGATGCTTTTTTTTCTGCTTTGTAAATTGGGATTAAGTGGGACATAACTTCTCCAGCCATTCCCCACCACAGCACAGCTGTTGGGTGCCCAGAGCAGCTTCCTGAGGTCCCTGTTTGTTTTTCTGCCCTCATCTCATCTGCAGTTTTGAAGAGGTGATTCTGCTGCTCCTGAAGGAAATTGCTCATCAGGTTTTCACCTCTTTTGTGAAATAACAACAAAGTGATGTTTGAAGTCTAGCTTTGGTTGATGTTGTCCCTCATTCTCCCTCCATTTGCCTCTAACAAAAAAAAAGGTTTTGGGTTTTTTCGTGGGGTTTTTGTATCCAAAGCAATGTCTTGGACATTTCTGCTCCTTCACCAAGCATATCTATAACCCTTCCCTGGGCAAATCTCTCGCTATCTTCAAAGCAAACAATATTGCTTGGCCCATCCTACTGGTAATTTTAATGCAGATTATTCCCTCCATACACACATTTGTATGACCTTCTCCTTGAGCAAATTATCTGAGCCTCTTGTTATAGGTCTTTACCAGAGAGGCCCAGAACAAGAGAGCCCTTGTGGTGGACCTTTCAGGGTCATACAAATCTGCCATACAAATAGCAAACACCAGCCCTAATAACCCTCATCAGTCTCTACACAAGGCTGCAGCCTTGGAGTCTGTCCTTTGCTTCCAAACCTCCCCTTGGGATATTAGACTTTATTAAAAATAAATAGTTACAAATTCTGTTTTACAGCTGATGGCATCAGGGAGAAGAATGGAGGAGGCAAAAGGAGCAAGTGGAGGGTCTGCTGTCCAGTCAGGTCACCTGTCTGGCATCCTGGCTGTGCTGTGCCAGGGAGCAGTCTGAGTGTGGTAAGCACAGGGCCCTGCCTCCTCCGCCAGGTATCTCAGGAGAGGAGCAGGACATGTTTTTCAAAAGGACTGGGAGAACTGGATCTCAGTCTGTGGAGCCGAGCTGCTTCTGGAGGTGACAGACACCAAAAGCCAAGGAGAGTGCAGAGCAGCTTATGTAGAACGTCCTTGTCTCCTAGCTTGGTGTTTGCATGGAAGAATATCGATTTCAGTTCGCCTTCTCTTTTATATACAGAATCATGTGCAACAAACAACAAACATGCAAGTAAACTCCTCCCTTGAGATCGTTCCCCACTCCAAGAGTCCCAAACTCTCCCTTCTATCCTCATCTGGTCAGTGTTTAGGTGTCACTCCTCTCCCAGTGATGGTGATGACCCTTGGCAGCCATAGGGCCTACCCATAGTGACAGGGGACAGAAAGTCTGCTGTTGCCTCAGCAGCAGAAACACTTGCTGCGGGTCCCAATGTGTCCACTGAAGGCAGGGACTCCTGTCACCTCTCCAGAGACAAGAAACCAGGCCTGCTGTTCTCCTGTCTCTGGGCAGGAAAAGGGTTCTAGCCCAAGCTGCATGCCTGGAAAGAGTAGTGTATCCTCACTCCTCTTCCAGGCAGTATGATCTCATGAGAAAGGGAGTATATCAGAGCAGCTCCAGGCCTTGGTGTGTTTGGGGGCTGAGAGGCAATCATGGGAGGCATTATTTGGTGGTGAAGGGACTTATCCAGTGTACGGGTACGGAACAGAGGAGACTGTGGGCAATGGGTATGGAATGGGGAGGCTGGAGGAGTCAGATGGCTGACTCCCTGCGGTATGAGATTGTATCTAGAGGCAGAGTTGCCTGGAGCCGCTCCAGGTCCAGGTGACTTCCAAAATCCATCATCTGGATGATACCTCCCTCCTCCTTGGTGTTGCCCCCTAACACCACACCCACTTCATCATCATCTTCATCTTCATCTTGACTGACGAGTGCCAGCTCATTCTCGTAGCAGAAGGCACTGGGAGGTGGTGGAGAAGGTAGGATGGTCATCTTGCTTTCTTGCAGCTCCCGGGCTGAGCAGCAAGGTGTGCCAGCCACCTCGTACGTCTTGTGAAAGCGCGAGTAATCCACTTTGTAGTGATTCTTCTCCTCAAACACAACTGGTTCAAAGCGATGACCCCAAAGGATTTCACTGGCAAGGTAAGAGCTTCGTGCCTGTGTGGTCATGGCTGTGGCTTCCACCATCCCCTCCAAAATAACCACAATCTCAAAATTCTCTGTCTCCAGCTCTTCCTTGCCAATCCCATAGAGGGGGCTCTCCTCATCGATCTCATGAACGATAATAATGGGTGAGACCAAAAATATACGATCAAGACCCACATCGTAGCCCACATTTAGGTCCCGCTGGTCCAGGGGGAGGTATTCCCCTTCCTCTGTCATGTAGGGCTTGATGAGCTGGGCTCGGACATGGGCCTCCACGATGTGACTCCTCCTCAGGTTGCCCACCCTCCACATGAGACACAGCTTGCCATCCCGCACGGAGATGACGGCATGATGGCTGAAGAGGAGGGTCTGGGCCCGTTTCTTGGGCCTTGCCATCTTGGCCATGATAGTGCCAATCATGAAGGAGTCAATCACGCAGCCCACGATGGACTGCACCACAACTGCCATGATAGCCAGCGGGCACTCCTCGGTCACGCAGCGGAAACCGTACCCGATGGTTGTCTGTGTCTCCACTGAGAAAAGAAAAGCCCCCAGGAAGCTGTTCACGTGCATGATGCAGGGCTTGAAGAGAGAGGGACTACCTGCCACCGCCGGTGCGTTGAGGTCGCCGTGGAAGAAAGCGATGCACCAGAAGAGGAAGCCAAAGAAGAGCCAGGAGACCAGGAAGGCAGCGGAGAAGATCATCAGCATGTACCGCCAGCGCGTGTCCACGCAGGTGGTGAAGATGTCAGCCATGTAGCGCTGAGATTTGTTGCTCAGGTTGGCAAAGTAAACGTTGCACTGGCCGTTCTTCTTCACGAAACGGTTGCGGTGCTTCCGGCGGGGAGCGTGGCCCTTCCCGTTCCGGCTGTGCCCGTTCATGCTGCCCAGCGCAGAGACCTTGTGTCCATCCTCTTCGGTTGAGACAATGCTGTACCTGGGAAGAGAAGAAACAGGCACTTTGTCAGGAATACATGAAGGGTAACACTGAGACAGCAAGGGCAGGAGATGTGGGTAGTTTACAGGGCTACAGTGCCTCCCTGTTGGATCTCACAACAGCACATTTCAGTGATTATTGCACCTTGGTGCCAACCTGACCAAGATGGAGGAGATCAGCTGCAATGTTCACTGAGTGCTGCTGCCAGCAGGTTGCATCTAGCAAAGTCCTGACAGGGCACCAAAGCAGCAACTGCTTGTAGCTCTGTGGTCCCTTCAGCCTTTATGGTGAGGAGGGATACAAGGCTTTGAAACCTGACAGCAGCTGGGACAGCCAGGAAGCCTGGGAGCAAGCACCCACAGCCTGACCACATTTTGGGCCTCATATAATACAAGGCTGGGAGCTTCTATTTTCTCTTCTGCTCTGCTCATTGATTTCATGGTGTGTGGTGACAATGTTTATACACTTCCTGCACTCAGGACAATTCTGTTGCCACAGCAACATGTGTGTCTTCCAGCATCCCTTATCCAAAGCCAAAGGTGTAATTTGGAAATCAACAGCCAAAGCGCTGGCAGTTTCCTGGGCAGAAGCTACACACACACACTTTCTGGGAGACCTCTGCCCCTCTGGCTCCCCTCCCTCACAGCTGGCTCTGATACTGCCCCTCATATGATCCTGTGACACTTGCAGATACTCCTTAAAATGTGATGGCAGAAGGTGCTCTGACCACTGAGGAAGTCAAGAGAGCGCATTGAAGCACAAAGAGTGCTCTGCCCTCATGCCTGACAAGCTGCAGCCTCACAGGACCCTGGGAGTGTCTCCCTCCCACCCTACAGTGTTGAGATGGCAGCTGGAGTCCTCCAGCTGGAGGCAAGGACACTACTGATGGCGGGAGCTGTGATTCCTGGGAACATGTGGCTTCTGCAGTGGTGCTGGAATCTGTAATTTCTGGTCCAGCACCATCCAGTGCTTGGCTTGTCCTCATAGTCCTCCAAGCAATACCCCTACATATGGCATGTTTTGGATTGGAGAAGGAGAGAGGAGTCATTCCTTGGAACAGGAAAGATGCTGACAGGTAATTTGAGAAGAACATATCAAAAGGCAGCCTGGAAACAGGGTTTGAGGGGCCAGATGAGGAGGATCAGGTCGCTCAGGGCAGCAGCAGGTCTCGAGGGGAGGGTTACTCACCGATTGACTCGGACACTGCCCATGGCTCGCTCTGCCATCAGATGTCAGGGGGCCGTGGGAGCTGGCAGGGCGTGGGAACTCATGCAGCAGCACTCACACAGGACTGGGCAGCTCCAGGTTTCACCTCTGGCGAGCTGGGACCAGCGCTGCCATCACAATTACTCCTGGGCATGCGCCTGGCAGAGAAGAACAAAGCAAAACCCAGTTAGATCCCCCTGACAGCATCCATCCCTGTCCAGAGCAGTGGCATGGGGCTCCCAGCCTTTTGCTCAGGGTGTGTAGGGAGGTCTCCTTGGGGCAGCTGCTGCAGCCTGGCTCGGGCAGGTGAGCAGCTGTTGGATGCAGATGGGTGCACGGCCCACAGACCCTCCGCTCCCCAGCACCTCCCTCCAGGAGTGGAGCAGGGCTGGCGGTCACTGCTCTCCTGATCAAGGGCACAGCAGCTGAGCAGCTCACAGGGCCCTCGCCCTGAGCCATTATATTAATATCAGAGCTTACACCAGGAGGAGAGCTCAGCCAGACTAAATACGTCTCTCACAAGGACTGACAAAGCACAGGAATGCACAGCAGCCCTCAGGGATCCCAGTCAGCCCAGCCTAACCCCGAGCAGATTTTTTCCCCGGTGTGCAGAACTTCCCCCCCTGTTTCAAATCGAAGAAGGAAAGCAATGGGTAGAGCCCAAAAGGACTGATGGAAAGGAAGGGCTCAGGGGTAGCCAAGGGAGAAGCCAGTTAAAGGAAACAAACCTTGCAACATGCCCTGTGTACAGCATCCAAGGAGCAGCTCAGAAGTGGAGTCCTGGGAGGATGTCCGGCAGATGTCCCAACCCAGTCCTCCCAAACGGAAGAAAGGGAAACCAAAGACTCAAGAGCCAACCTATTCCACCTGCCCAGAGCTGCTGGGAAGTGAAATGCACCGAGGGGGTAATGACTCACAGATTAGGAAGGGCTTTGTACACCCGTGCTAATCCCTGCACTGTAGCCTTTGGATTACAGCAGCCAGTGTGGAGTGCAGATGCAGACAGAGCCAGCTAGTTTGCTTCCTCCCAGTCTCACCAATGAACTGCCACTGGTTGTCAGATATGGGGAAAAACACAAGGATTTTGTGATCAAATGTAAGGCTTAGAGCTGCTTGCAAGAGTTTGTGCACAGACGGGAGAGAGGAACAGCAAATGATGTTGCCTAGGATAGAAAAGCTGGTGAGAACCATCCTTGTCTCATCATCAGTGCTGCAGAATGGGGCTGCATGTGGCCAGGGGTGCCCACCAGCTTTCCCCACAGACTGGAAACAGCAAGAAGGGAGCTCCAGACATCACCTCTGATGGGATGGAGATTACTCAGTTACTGAGGCAGTTAAAGCTCTGCAGCAATACAAACAGGGTTGTTCAGATCAAGGGTATTATGAGACCAGGAGAAGAAAACAGCCTTGTAATCCACAACTCACCATATAGAGACCAAAGGGAATAGCTGCCCAAAAATCCCCATCAGGAAAAAGCACTTTGACGCTGAACTCTGCCAGCTCCCACCAGCTCACTGCCCTACAACATCCAAGTCTTTCTGAAGTCAGTTTGGCCAGAAATTTTTGCTATGCAGCTGGGTAAACCCATATCAGACCCTGGGGCTAATAACCTAAGTTAATCAGAAATGCTGATGTGATGAGAAGAGGTCACTTCATACAGATGGTCCTGTTGGGATGGAGCTAACTAGGGAGATTACATGGTGAGTTCAGACAGCAGGGTCTGATTTTGGGAGTAGGTACACCCCTCCATGCCAGCCCCAGCCAGGAGAGGAAGGGCATCCTCTTCAACTGGCATCATTCTCAGCCAAGCAGATCCTTGGATATGCCAAGCTCATCCTCAGCCAGTACTGACCCCGATAACAGGGAAGGTGCTGTTACAGCTCACACATATGAGTAATTCACAATTTCCTGAAAGTTTCTACAACCAACAACTCTCTTGCTCCAGCTGCAGAAAAAGGTACATCATTTCTAGAGATTTTGGATTTCTGGTCCAGGCAGCAGCCAGCTCCAAAAGAAAGGAAGGAGGACCTAAGGAGCTTTATGAAACCATGTGCAGCAACACCTGTATCTCTGCTGCTCACCTTTCTCCCCTTCCCAAGAAAGGGCAAAGGAAGCAGATGAAATTCAAGGGCTTTGTTCAGCTACAGCTCAGGCTGGTACCACTGTGAGATGGGATGAGCACGCTGTGTAAGAGTGCTGCATCCTGTGGTGCTGTGCTTCCTCCTGGCTCCCACATGGGAGCTCATGTCAGCCAGAGCTGTGGCAGAGCCTCTTGCACAGAGTCCTGGGCAGCTCAGAGCCTGGGGCAGCCTTTGCTGCTGGCTCCACAGTGCCCAAACAGAACAGCTAACGCTACATCACTACCTGCAACTGGTACTTAATCACAAGGAAAATATCTCCACAAATGATAAAGGGTACCAGTCTGAGCACACGCATTTGAGAATGGGAAAGAAAATGCTTTTATTTGCAGTAAATGGTTATGCAAGCAAGTGGAAGACCAATGGCCTCAGACCGTGCACGGATCCGTGGAACTCACACAGAATTGCACTCATAGATCTTTCTCTGCTTAAAATTTGAGAATTTTTCTGGTAGATTCAAGGACCTCAGCAACAACAGGTAGCACTCCTGAGGCAGGAACTGCCTGACGGAGCCATCTTTGCTCATTGTGAGCTTGTGGGGGTCTTGCCTGGTGAAAACTAACTTGTGTTCTACTGCTTCCAGGCCAGTCTGTTCTGAGGTGTTCATTCTCCAGCTTGCATCTCTCTAGTTGACCTTGGAGAATATAGATCTTCTGCTTCAGCCTCTCCACGTTAGTTTCAGCATCCAGAGCCCTCTGGTTAATTAGCTGAAGACGAGTCTCAGTCTGCTGGACTAAGCACTGGGCCTCTTGGGCTTCCCTCTCTCGTTCAGCCTGGCTGATCTCCAGCTGGTCCTGCAGGCTCGCCACCATGCACGCCTGTTTGTTCAAGTTGTTCTGGAAGGTGTTAAACATTCTCCTGGTCTCGGCATTGTCCTTCCTGAGTGCAGCATTCTCACCCTGGAGCCTGTCATACTGCTCCCTGAGCATGTTGTATTCCTGCCTGAGTGTGACGTCCCTCTCCCTGAGCGCAGGGCCGCCCTTCTTGAGCTCTCCGAACGCCTGCTTGAGCGCAAAGTTCTCTGACATGAGCACGAGGTTCACATTCCTGAGCATTTCGTTCTCGGACCTGAGGCTGCTGTTGTCCTGCCAGAGCGAGTTGTAGGTCGGCTGCAGGGACGGGGACTCCCTGTCCTCGCTGTCCTCCTCGTGCAGCACATGGGGCTCTGCACCCCCGGTGCTCTCTGGGTGTCCCACGTAATGGTCACTGGCACAGGCCTGTGTGGCAGCAGCCTCTGTCCCCAAGTGCTGGCCTGAGCTGTGCTGGAAAGGGTTGTGGAAGCCACTTGGTGCTGTACCAGCCTTTTGGGGAGCAGGCAACCTCTGATGCCCAGGAAGGCGATGGGTCGTGCTGGGCTCCTCATCTCCAGCTGAGTTGTCAGACATTCCCGTGTCTTTGTAAAGTGGTTCCTGAAATTCCTGATCTTCCACCTCAAGCTTCAGTGCACGCTTGTCCAACCCCATTTTTTTATTTTTTACCATGTAAGAGTGCCCAGAAATTACAGAAAATGGAGTGGGTTCTCCCAGATCCTCTGTCTGATTGTCATCTGTGCTGTCACTCCTCTTAAACAAGGGTGAAGGAAGCTCAGAGTGGCAGGAATTCCCTGATTCTTCACTGTCAGTCTCATCACCATCATTGTCATCTTTACCTTGCAAGCCTTGAGATTCTGGGTAGACCATCATCATTAGCCCAAAGATACTAAATGGCTGTGACATTTTTCAGGATACTCTGGGTTGCAGCAGTCAGGAGAATCCAAATTGTCCTCCTGGAATGCAGGCAATGCAGGCTGTTGACAATGACAAGCAGTGTGCCACCTTCTGCAGCCTCAGCAATGCTTGTTGTGGCCACCAAAATCCCCCTGTTTAGAACATTAGAATGTTCAGGAGGGAGAGGAGAACTATATACCTCTGCACCTTGGCTCTGGGGACAACCGGAACCCCCAACACTCCAAGGTCTGTGATGTCATCGAGTTCCATGTGTGCTGAGTTGACAAGAGCAGGGGAGGGGGAGGAAGCAATCAACTGCTGTCCTGATTCTCTCTAGGACTGTGTTAATTTTCTTCATAGCAGCCAGCACAGTGTTGGATTTAGTATGAGAATAACACTGATAACTGACATGTTGGAGTTGTTAAGTAGTGGCTTACTCCAAGCCAAGGACTTTTCTGTTGCCCATGTTCTGCCACTGAGGAGCAGTGAATCCAGGAGGGGGCATGGCCACAACAGCTGGTCCAAACTAGCCAAAGGGATATTCCATGCCACAGAACATCATTCCCTGTATGTAACTGGAGGAGTCAACTGGAAGGGGATGACGACTGTTTGGGGTTGTGCTGGGCATCAGCCACTGGGTGGTGAGTAATTGGGTTGTGCACCTCTTGTTTCTCTTGAGTCCTGTTATTCTCTCTCTCTGTGCTTATTATTACTATTACTACCATTATTATTACTGTTGATAATATTAATATCATTAACATTTATTATTGCTATATTTTGTTTTGATTATTAAATTTTTCTTATCTCAACCCACAAAGTTTACCTTTTCTTTTCAATTCCCCTCCCCACTGGGGCTGGGGGCAGTGAGAGGGAGAGAAGGGCTGAGTGAGACTTCAGTTGCCTGCTGGGGTTAAATCACAACAACTGCAAAAGGTGTTTCTGGCAGCACAAGGATAAGAGTCAGCAGAGTCAGCATCCAGCTTGGGGGTGCTGCCAGTGAGCAGAGAGCAGCTCATGAAGCCACCTGAGACCTCCCAGTCCAGAGGAGGGACAGGGATGATCCAGCCCAGGCAGGCAGCATGGGTCAGAGGAGACAACCCTGTCCCACAGGGCACTGAGACACCTCCACCAGCAAGGTCAAGTCACTGGCACTGGGTGGGGACTCATCCTGGACAGGGGCAGGAGACATCACCAGCGCTTTGGCCACAGGCTTCACTCTAAGCTGAACGGCCAGTGAAGGGTCCACGCTGTGGTGCTGCCAATCTGATTCATCCCCTGCTGCCAGCTGGCACAGGGAAGTGTTAGTAATACCGAGTGCCACAAACTCAGAGCGGCACGAGCCAGGAGACGAACAAAAATAAACACATTTCCCACTTCCACCCCAACACACCCCCACAGCGCGTGGTGCCACCATGGGAAGGACAGACAAGGCAGGCAAGAAACGCCTGGGCTGGGGACTGCTACCACACTGGGTCACTGTCCTTCCTCAGCAGCTGGTGGACCAGGGCCACCAATGACATCCCTGCTGGCAAAATCAATGCCACCAGCTTGGCAAAGCCAGGGGGCGTACCGGGAGCCCAAATCCCATGCCAACATAGTTCAAATGGCTGTGAAAAGGTCCCATTGCAATTTGGAAACCTGAAGCACAAACGGAATGAAAGAGGAAGGCTAAGAGATGTCTCCAGCAGAAGGGGATTATATTCATATCCTGAACAGGCAGCTGCCTGTCACATGGACAAGGGGGAGGAAAGCCTGGCTGAGGACAGAGACACGAATCCAGAGCATGCCTGAGGACATTTCTTGGAGATTGCTCTGCCTCCTGAGACCCACATATGAAGGAGGAAGCAGCAGAGTCAGTGGCAGCTCCTATGGAGTGGTATGAAACCAAGCTGGTGGGTGCAGCAAAGAAGAGATGTTAGGCAGAAGGCTGCAGCCTGGACAGATGCCTCCCCATCCCTCTGCTGCCTGTCCTGGGTGTGCATGAACACCCATGTGTTTCATGGCCTGCAGAAGCCCCCCAGCACTTTCGAAAGCTGCTGCAGCACGGATGTCACAGCCACTGCCTTGCAGCATTGGAACAGTCAGCCAGCTGGGTCTTCAAGGGCCAGCAGCTGCCTCCAGCCCCAAAGCATGTGCTACCCTTCCCTCTTTCCCAACCACTTTCCCCCTCCTGTCTCTTAGACTGAGCAATGCCAGGGACACCACCACGGTGCTGCAGTCATCTCCTCCTTCCCGTGTGACACCGTGCTCCAGCAGCACAAGCCATCACATCAGCCCACGCTGCCACCCCAGTTCTGCTCTGGCCCTGAGCAGGCACGTGGGGCTGCGCTGCTGCTGTCCCTTTCCAAGGGATCTGCAGGATAATAAGGTCAAGGTGCTTGGTACCACAGCACTACCTCCATTGCTCCATCCCCTGTACACAGTGCAGCGCCTCACACATCCCTGTCTTTCTCCAGCCCCTGCCAGAGTAGATCATATATTGTCAATCCTTCCTTAAATTTGCAATGGAAGAGTCTCATGAAACAGAACAGAAAAGTCCACGCTGAAGCACTCCCCCACTTCTCTTTTTATAACAACCGTATCTGGTGCTCTGGGACATACACTGTGAACGACAACGATGGAAAAATCCCAGGGTATTTTTACACTCTTAGTCTTTGCTTTATCTGGAGTTGTCTGGCAAATGCTTCTCTCCTGTCTGTGGTCAATACCGCAGCCGCTGGTTGCGCTCCGCTTTGTGCCTTTGTCCCTCTCACCGGCTGCGTAGCTCCGGCTGGCTTGGGATCAGCATCCACAGAGCCATCCTGCCAGCTCGGGCACGGTGACAACACGGCAGACGAACTTCTCTCCTCTCGGGGAGCCAGGGCGGAAACACCCGCGGCTGAGAAGGCACCTCTGCCTTTTTGCAGAGCCTTGCAGACCCGCAGCATTTGGCGTGTCCTCTCCATCCTCTTTGTAACTCCATCTCTTCTCCTATTCCTTGCAAGTATTCCCAGGGTTCAAGTAGGGGCTCCTAGGGCAGCTCGGTGCCGTGGGGGCTGTCCTGCCACCAGAGCCAGGGCCGAGCTCTCGCTGCTCCGTGCCGGCAGGGCAGGCTGCCAGGCGCTGTACGGGCACACGCGAAGGCACAGTCACTGTGCAGGAGAGTTTTACCATATTAAAAAGGCAACTGACATATGGAAGGTGAGGGGAGGAAGCTGTAATCAACTCTATACCATTTTTATATACACACTTCTGCCTTTTCGTTCAATAATTATAAATAGATTAAGTGCCAACAATCCCCATCTGCCCCTCAAGGCATGATCCTCTGACCAGTTTCCCTCTCCAAAAGAGGATTTTATTCATATGCCTCTGCCCGGTTTATATTTTGGAGTGGAGTGAGAAGGGGGGATATTTTTTCCCCCATGAAGCTCTGAAGCCTGAGGATGGGTAATATGAAAACAAAACAAAATGATTTGAAGTTAAACCATCTCAGTGTGTGACTCAGAGCTATTCATAGCTCCCTGAAGCCAGCTGCAGCAACGGAGCCAGAAGGATTCTGCCCGTATTATTATTCCAATTACCATCTGAATTAAAAGTTTGAGCAGTGATCAGCCCACATGCTGATGGGAGGGGGAGAGAAGAAAGCAAAGAGAGAAGGAGAGAAAGAGTGAGAGGGAGAAAAAAACAGATAAAAATGGGAACCACACAAAGGTGCCCAGGATGACAAAGTCAGGAAGAGGCACAGAAAGGTGACAGCATCACCTCCTGCCTGCTCCCACACCACCCCAGCGATCCCTGCTGCAGCTGCACCGTCCAGACAATGGCGCTGCAAGAACAGCTGCCTGCTCCCCAGGATCCCAGACTGGATGGGGGATACCCCGTGGTGGGGTTGGTGAGACTGGCACCGGCATTCACCCCCTCCTTTCTGACCAAAATGGTGCTGGGGGTAGAAGACACAGGAGCTGGGGGGCCGACTGAACAGGGTTGTAAGGAGATGATGCTGCTGGAGTGGCAGCCGGGGAGAAGTCCCTGCTTTTTCTTGCTGAGAGAGGCAGGTGGGTGTTATTCTTTGTAGCTGGCATCACAGGAAAATTTAAATGTTCTGAAGGTCCCTGGCCTTCCCTGGGTGGTGTTCTTGGTCAAAAAGGAACCGAACTCCTGTAGCAGCCAGGGTGCAGACTGCATCCCACCTGCTCTCAATGAAACACAGGGCCTGATGTACTCCCAGCACCCTGACTGCCAAAACCACGGACTAGACCCCAAAGGGTTGGTGCAAAACCTGCAAGAGCTGAAAAACTGAAGGCTCTGGGGTGTCTCTGAGGTCCTCACACGCCAAGCAAAGGCAGTGCGCTCAGGTCACTTTCTCCAGCATCCCAGCACAACCGCACAGTGCTAAGGGTGTCTTCACTAATCTCTGCATCCCTGGAACTCCCTTCGCTGGGCATCCTGCCCTGTAAGAGCCCTGATGTGAGGCCATTCCCAGCAGCATCCCTGCGCTTCAGCATCTCTTCGGCACAAAGTGCCTGGCCATCTGGGACGTCTTGATGGCTTTTTGCTAGTCAGGGGACAAGGATGATTATCGGTGTGCAGGAAAAGGGGGGCAAGTGTGGCTCACATCATCTGCCTGCCTGCTGCAGTTGCACTCTTGACAGGGCAGGGATGGACTGCCGGTGATTCTGCCAAGCACGCAGCAAGGCAGGTGCCTGCAAATAATTTCTAAATTATGATAACAACAGGGACAGCAGCAAGGGTGAGCAGTAACCAGGGCAAAGCCCCCACTCAAGAGAGGTTGCAGCCGCTTCTCCGCACCCAGCTGCTGCACAGCAGCTGAGTTCCCAGTCTGGCCTGCCTGCTTAGCACTAACCCATCAGTGACAGAGAAAAAAAATCACCCTTCATCCCCATGGTCGCTATGCTAACAGGGACCCGAGCAGAGCCACGAGCCTCCTGAAAGGGCCCCAGCTTCTCGCCTTTCAGCCGTGCCTGCTAGGCACCAGAAACAGAGCAGAGGGAGCATCCCAGGTAAGCTGCAGAACCGCATTCCCGCAGAGAGCGGATCAAGTATTTCGCTACAGTTTTGCTAACTTGTATTGCTGCGGCTTGATCCGTCAAGTTTTGCAAATACACCTGGAAGGTGTCAAGCCGAAGTGCTGCCCAACTCACGCAGTACGGAGGAGCATTGCCCCCTCCTTCCCCTACCCCAGCTCTCCGACAGGGAGGGGCTGCCATCGCGGGCAGGATCGGGCTGGAGGAGAGCAGTGCAGAGCGGGACACGGCGGCTGCACCTGCACACTGCCCGGACTGCCCTATCCCCCCGCCATCACCACGGGCTGCTGCCATACCCCTGCTCCTCCGGGCTGCGACAGCCGCTCCCGCTGGCATCCTGCCTGCTCACCTCCTGCTGGCGCCCGGTGCTGCCCGCAACTTCTGCCTGCTCACCTCCACCCAGACACGAGGCTGTTTCTTGGTGCTGGCAACAGAGGGAACGCGAGAGGAGAGGACTTCTGGGGCCGCTGTGTCTGGTCCCGTGGCAGGCACCGCCTCTTCGTAATGCCATCGAGCTTTTCAGAGGGATGAAGCGCCTGTCTGCCCAGCCTCTGGGATCCCCAGTGCCCTTCAGCCCCCGCACTCACCGCGCTGCTGCCGGGGCCGATCTATACAGCTCTCCCGGGGCTTTCTACAGCAGAGGCACTTTCGACATCCACTTGCTCTAAGACTCCTTTCAGCTGGTCAGTCTGCGCGGGTGCCTTAGCAGGCTGTCAGCAGAAAGGGAGCGGGCGAGAGGAGAGGGGAGAGCAAAGCTGAAGGCAGTGGAAAGAACAGGCAGCAGAGAGGCAGCTGGGACAAGGCCAGCAGCTCTTTGTACCAGTGCTGGTACCGCTTGCCAGGGAGGGAAGGAGGTGGGGAGAGGTGTCAGGGTCGTTTCTCCGAGCCTTTTGTAAGGGGACAGAATGGGGGACGCTGCTTCCCTCATTATCCAACAGCACCAGGCTCCCTCTGAAGTGTTTCAGGAGAAATGTTGCCATAGAAATAAAACAGGCGTCCAGATTGTGAGGGGCAGACCCACTGCCATGGTGGCAGGAGCGTGGGCAGAGTGGCGGCAGGAGCCCCAGGCTGGCGGCTGGGGAGGTGCCGGGCTGGAGACTATCTCGTTCTCCACCTAATTTCCAGTGAGAGCAGCAATGGTACTGCTGTGCCAGCATGGCTGGTGCCAGGAGATGGTGGGCATCTCCTCCCCAGATAAACCAGTGGGTGAATGCCAAAACTGTCCCTGAAGCAAGCTGCCTGCTGCCTGGCTCCAGGGAGGACAGGCGTGGGTCTCTGGGGCCACAGGGAAAGGGTCACATCGCAGCCAACTCCCATCCCTCAGCAGCCTGTGCCACAGCACCACCTTCACTGCTGGAGAGCCAGCCTCAGAGGGCAAGAGCCAGCTCTAAAGCAGGCCTTGCCTGTCCCAAGCTCCCCACGGCCAGAGAATCAGCATCTCTCCCAAGAAGGGGCTCCGATCCCAACCATCTCCATTAAAACCACCTTGTCTGGCGAGGAAAACCGGTGCCTCTGGGGGTTCCCTGTGAGGCCTCTCCGCCCTGGTAAGGGGCACAGGAGCAGTGACGTCAAGAGCAGGAATTCAGCCTGACTCAGTTTCGCAGCTCTGCGAAGCAAGCGCAGACGGCTTCACTCAGCCCGTGCCATTCACAGAAAAAGCGAGCGCCAGCGGGAGGCTGGGAGCCGCGTGGATGAGTAAGGGATCGATTGCTAAGACGCCAGCATCCATCTATCGATTCCTGGCCGCACTGCCGGGTTAAGCCAACCCAGCGCAATAACGAGGCGGGATAGTGGGATGGCTGAGGGCAGAGGGCCATTAACTGCTCCGCTCTGCGTCCGCGCTGATGTCAGTGCGCGGCGGGCGCAGGTATCCATCACCGCGCCCTCCTGCCCCTCGCTGGCACCCTCCTGTCACTGACACCACCCCAGGGATGCAGCTGCTTCCCGGGCGTGGCCGATGGTTGCGCTTGGGGTGGCCGAGAGGCGGGAGGGGCCGGTGGGGACTGGTCCTGCCAAGCAGCTCCATCCCTCCCCGGCCACCTCCTCGCTTTCTGGTTTTCCTTGCAAGCCGTAGCTGCAAGGGGCAAGGACCACTGCCCGCCCCCTGCCAGCACACAGTCGGGGCACTTGATCTTAGCACCCAGACGGGGGGAAGGATGGAAGAATAAAAAAAGGTGGAGGAGAGGGAACCCACTTCCCTCCGGGTCAGCCCTATCCAGCTTATCCTGTCTGTGGCCATCCTCACCATTCCCCACCACTCCTCGTCCCCACCAGATTCATGCTTCCCCCGAAGACACATATTTTCCCTGTATTAATTATTATTTTCAGTGGCTGCAAACAGAAGTGGCCACACACTGCCGAGGTGTCTCAGGCTTCTGTGGGTGCCACTTCTGGTGGTGAATGGAGAAGAGGCACATTCCCATGTCTGTGTCGAGATGTATTCCCCATGCCTGATCGCTCACAGGCTCCAGGTAACCCCGAGCCCCGGGCTCATCTCCACACCTCCCACCTCCTGTGGATGACTCCTCCCGAGAAGCCAAGGAGGGCACAGAGCAGGGGTTGAGGGTAGTCTTGGAGCAACGTCACCTCTGCCACACGTTCCCGTGTCACTGTCACTGTCTGCCCTACACAGCACACCCCCAAGGAGAGGAAGGGGAGAAGGGAGAGGCCCCAGAGCTGCTGTTTGCTTTGCCATCGATGGAATCAGGGCTGGGTAGCAGCGACAGGAAACTCCAGGTTCTTGACAGAAGGGTTTGAATGACTCCAGGCGATTTGCCCAGGAGGGAGGGCCCTGGGGGCTGAAGGGACGGGGATGTCCGAGGTGATCTGGCAGCACCATGCAAACCTGCCTGCCCACTCCTGCCCCGGTGGGGAAGCCGACCTTGTCACCAGGGAGCAAAGGCAGAGTTTCTCTGGTAGTTTGCTCATGGCTTCCTCCTGAGCTCCTCCAAACAAACCCACGATCCACAAGACCCTTTGCACTGTGCCTATCTGGGGGTGTCGGGCCACCGTCGGCAGGATCAGCCATGCTGGGACTAGGAGAGGTGGAAGGCAAGGGAGAGGGGGACAGGTCTGGAGCCCAAAAAGCTCCACAGGCAGCAGGAGAATGAGCACATCCACTTCAGCCCCGTTTGCACCCGAGAGCTCGGAGAGCAGGTCTCCAGCTGCCTTTTTCTCTGCGAACTGGCCGGGACCGCACAGAGAATAATCTACAGAACAGGAGAAGCAAAAGGTGAGCAAGACCCAGCCCAGGGGGAGAAGATTCTAAGAAAACATGGGGAAGTGGAAAAACGAAGAAGTTACCTACAAAGCGACAGAAGTCAGGGTGGCAAGGGGGCGGGGAGGGAAGTTGGGGAGGTTTAGAGGCAGGAGCCCATCCCTGCCCCTCGGCCCGCGGTAGCTGTACGTGCATACGCCATGCACACAAGGCAACTTTATTATTCACTGGCACGCTCACACGAAGCCACGCATCTCTCCCTAAGTTATATTTATAGCTGTTCCTCAGAGCGAGCGCAAATGAAACAATACATTATTTTCTTAAGGGAGAAAAGCCGTTCCCGCTCTCATGCCGGTGAGGAGAGCAGCGCGCCCCGGCACCGCCTCTTACCCGGGTCCTGCCGAGGGCTGCCGCCTGCTCCAGCCGTGCCGAGCCAACATCAGAGGAAGGGAAAAGCGGCCGGGCTCTCCATCTCACCATGAAATGCCTCAGCCGGACCGGAGGAATCAGGGAAGTCTCTCTGCAGTCCTCGCTCGCCTCCAGCCTAGGTCTATTTTTTTCCCTTCCGAAGAGCTACTTCTCCGCTGCGACCTGCTCCTCTCCTAACTCTGCCCTGCCCACGCCAGCGCTCTCCTTCTGCCTCTGCCTCTCAGAATTTTTTGCTCCCAGGAGCGTCCATCCCACGGAGTGCTGATGTGCCTTCGTGGCTCAGCGACGGGTTTAGGTCTCCCCCTCCTGCCTGGTTCCCTCCTTCTCTGGCATTATTTGCCCGTGCCCCTTGCTGTCCCCCTGCTCTAGTCCCCAGATCCCCCCTCTCCCTGACACTCTTCCTCCCTTTGCGCTCCGCTCCCTTTCCCTGGCTGCCTCTCCCCCTCGCTGATTGCTATGCAGTCTGTAGCTGAGAAGTCAGTAACTCTGTGGTAGGATCCAACAGCTTTCCGCTACTTTAGCCCATCCTCGCATGTGAGCTCAGAGCTGCGGAGCCGCCATGGGGGAGACGGAGCAACCATCGGCAGCGGGAAAGGGATGGTGGGGCCGCCAGGTGCCCCCAAGGAGGTGAATCCTCCTCCTGGGCTGCTGCACAGAGATTAAATAACTAACCTCTCGTCAGAGGGTTTTTTCCCACCTGGATTTGGGGCGCTGGGCTGACACCTCGCCCTGAGGACGGACCAGGCTCTCCCAGCTGATGCAGAGTGTTTGCTGTGGGGCATTGCCTCCCGACTCCACAGAGCTGGTGATTTCCTGCCGGGACGAGTGATGCTGGGACAGGAGCGTGGACACGGAGGGACCGGCCCTCAGGGCTCCAGGGTAGTGCACAGCCATCCTGCCGGGAAACCTGCCCAAGAAACCTCTTTTAGGTCTCCATGGCCAGCTGCATCTCAGAGGCTTTAAAAAGGTCACTTCTTGGTGACAAGGCGAGAAGGCAGGGGACTCTGCTGCAGCAAAGCCAGAGGCTGAAGAGACCCCTGACCACACAGGCAGTGGTTGTAGGCACAGGGTCCTGGGGGCAGCCCTGCTCCAGGACGGTGTTTTTCAGGGCATGGTTTCTGTCTTAGTGTCTCATCTGCTGTCCCATAGTTAAGGTGTGTACTGGAAAGTCAAAAAAGATTTAAAAACCCCCATGTTTTGAGTTTCCTCTGGGCCCCAATCCTGCAAAGATCATGACCCTCCTTCCCAAAATCCACCCAAGATGTGGCAATGGATGACCTCTGCACATTATGCTGTGGAGCTGGCTGTGCCGGTGAACACCATCGTGGTGAGCACAGCCTGCTCCCACCTAGCAAGGTCACTGCCAGGGCAGCACAGGGTGGGTTTAGCAGCTCCATGCAGACAGCAAACCAGCTCCACAGCAGCTGCAAACCAGGAGCACATCCGCCTCCTGAATGGGTCAGTTCACCCCAGTGCACCCTGACTGCTCCCTGCTGCTCCTGGGGAGCTGCTGTGCCTGGATGGAGCAGGGCAGCTGTCCATGCCCTCTGCAGCCATCCCTGTGAGGACCTCATTCAGGTTCAGAGGGGTACTTGCTTTCCCAAAAGCTCTGTCTCTAGGGCCTGCAGAACTACTTCCCAAGAGCTACTGACCAGTATCTGCCCAGCTGCTCTTTTGCCAAGTGTGCCATCCCTCTGGCACCATGACAGGCCTTTCCTCTTCGTGTGGTGAAGGGATGAAGATGGGGCTGAGATATCCTGCTCCTTCCCAGAGCGGGCAAAGCCACCAAGTGCAGCCCTGCTTCAGGTCGGGTTTCACCCTCTCTGCCTTTTGCTCCTCATTGCTGGCTGCCCTGAGACCTCACCACATTTCCCTCTGCCTTTGCAGCAGGAGGATGGATAGCTGCACCTTGAGCATGGTGTGGCAGCCAAGAGACAGTGGCACTTCCAGAGCCATTGAGAGTGACACAGGCATGCCACGCTGAAGATGTCACCGGCCCCTTGCTGTCCTAGGGCCCCCCAAGTGCCACGCCCTGACCGCCCCATGGCCGCCGGCCCCAGCAGCGGGGTGGCTCACACTCGCCACCCCCGCCCGTCTCCACCAGCACCGTCTTTAATAAGAAGTGTGGAATATTTTAGCACCTATGTAAAAGCCACCACAGACGGTGGTGGCAGCCGTTGCCAGGGAGACGCTCCCAAAAATAGCCCCACTCCGCCAACCTTTCCCAGTGCCGCTGTGGGGACTGAGGGAGGCAGAGGGATGGAGGGATGGAGGGATGGAGGGATGGAAGGGTGGGACGAGGGGTGGATAAAGGCATGGATGAAAGGAGGGAGAGTCATAGAGATGGGCAGAGGAATCTTTGGAGGGATCAATGGAGAGGTGAATGGAGAGAGGAGGCATGAGTGGTGGTTGAAAAGGTGGAGGGAAGAATGGCTAGAGAGAGAGGCATGACTGGAGATGGATGGAGAGATGGGTGCAGCAGAAAGCAAGAGCTCCTGGGAAGGGGAGCAAACGCTGCCTGCCCCTTCTCCTGCCTGGGCATGAAGAAAAGAGCTACCTCGATGCCAGCAGCCCCTGCCTGGACACTCGTGGTCCTGCATTCCTGTGATACCAGCTAAACCAGCACAAGCCCTCAAGCCCTCCTTGCACTGAGCAGATCTGGCTTTGGGTGTTTAAACCAAAGTTTTGGACTTCTTAGCAGCTGCCATGCTCCCTCTGCAATCTTCCTCCAACCATGCCATCTCTGTTCTCTTCCAGAACTGCCCAGCCAACCATACCCGGTCATGGGGGCAGAGATGGTGAGGCACAGAGGTGCTCCATGGTGCTCAACCCCACCATGTTCCCCAGCCCCTCTGGGAGTGCAGAATCGTTTCTCTCTCTCAGACAAATCGCTGAGGCTGCCCACTCTCCCAGGAGGTCTGGATCCAACCTGAGCTACAGCCTCCAGCAGAAATGGAGGGAGACACCCGGAGCACCACTAGGGGCAAAAGAACAGAAACCTTTCTGATAGAAGGAAACAAATGTTTTAGTGATAAGGAAATGCTCTTTTGTCCCTCTTCTCATCCCATAGCCTCACAGGACAGGCAGAAGTGGAGAAGGACCTTGGATGAAGCTGCTGCTGCTTGGCCCAGGGACTCTGCAGGAGGAGCCTTCCAGACCAGCAGAGGCAGAGAGGGAAACCCCAAAAATAGAACTAAAGGAGGAGGGGTTGGGGGGGGGGATGAGAAAAAAATAAACTCAACAACCCCAAAATCTCATTTTTAATATCAAATCCCAGCTCACTTGCCTCCTTGTCACCCTGGCGACATTCTTTGTGGTCACCATGGAAACGGGAGGCATGGAGAGAGCATCACCGTGCAGGGTGGTGGCAGCACCCGGCATTATTTTGGGAGGCAGGGAGACACCCGGCGCAAGGCACTTTGCATTGTGGCAGGGCTGGAGGAGGGAAGGTTTATTTTTACTTGGTCCCACTCCATGTGCCAATTTTTCTTTCTCTAAGAGCCTGAGTGTTCCATGCCCTGCAGCAGCTTTCTGTGGCCTTCATGTGCCACACAGGGATGTCCCATGGGGACACCCCAACCCTACCACCCTGTTCCAGCTGGGTGAGCTTGATTGGGCTGCTCCCATGAAGTCCCTCTAATGGTCACCTCGGCTGGTGGCTCCTGGTATCACAGTGGGAGACAATACTGGGACTTGGAGCCCATCAGTTCTTCTTGGGAAGGTGCAAGATGAAGAGAATAAACCTTTGCCACCCCTCTGCAGGGGACTTCTTTCCTTGGGTGGGACAAGAAGCTGCAAAGAGGAGTGCAGGGACAAGAGAAAGACAAGGGTTCTCAGACATTGCACACCAGAGGATTGGAAAGCGATCTCTTGGAAGAGAGGACTCCAAATCTGTTCCTCCCCACCTCCCACGCCCCAGCTTTATATCCCTGCTCCATGGGTCAAAATTCCTTGCACACCTACGAAAGGACCTGGGATACCAGGGACCTCAGGGCCACCAGTGTGGGGCTTGGCTTCCACCAGCACCCATATGGCCTTGGGAAGCCCTGCTGAAATCCCAGGCAGCTCCACTGTGATGTCTGGAAACCCAATTCAAGCAGCTCCTACCCTTTGACAATCGTCTCCTTTGCTCCAAGCCACCCTTGTCCCACCACACCAACCTCTGCCTCAGTGCCTTGGCTGGGAACAGGCAGGGATGTTTCCAGTTTCGTGGGGCCGAGCAGGTGTTTCCCAACCCAGCCTGTGAATCCATCTGGAAAAGCCCTATGATGCAGGTGCTGGAGCGTCAGAGAGGGAAAACACAACCGCCAACCTAATGGGCAGGGAGGAAATGTATGCAAATATATTCAGAAAGGGATCTGGTGATGCTAATAGGCTGTTAATCCTCTCAGAAAGCACCAGGAATAATATTTTTACACTTTGGTTGTTAAGGATTTTACTCCAAGCAAGCCTATAAGGACAGAGAGAGATGTGTAGGGAATGGCCACAGGCTGTGGCTGGGGACAGGGAGGGCAGTAGCCAGAGCCAGCTTTGGGACAGGAGCAGGCAGGATCACAAAATCCAGGTGTAACCAAATTAGACCCACGGGCAGATGTGATTTGCTCAGGGACAAGGAGACAAATTAAAACTTCCATTTGGTTGTACTAAAGCAACTTTAAATTAGTGATTAGATATTGACTATCTAATTTATGGGTCTTGATGCAGAGGTCACCCTGTTGCTGCTATGAGATCTCCCTGCGTAACTGCTGCTCCAAGGACAGGGTTCATCCAAAGCAAGCTGGTCCCCCAGCTTAATGTACTTTCAAATATATCAAGACTTTCTAACAGTCACTACTGAGCTCCTTTCCATGAAATCTATAAAACCAGTAGCAACCACAGGCTTCGTTCACTCCACACATTCCCTACGCTATTCCTCTTGAAGGAATCTAGGATTAATATTTTCTGTGAAGTTTGTTTCAAAGCAGCCCTTGGGAGGATCTTTTGTTCTCTCCAGGGCAGTGCTCAGGGATCCACACTGCTCCAGACTGGGCACCTGAAGGAAGGAGTGCCTGGTGGGGCAGACACCAGGGAATGGCTGTGCATGAACAGCTGTGGAACAGCCACAGTTCAAATATCTGGTAATTCAAATATCTCTCCACTTCTTCTTTGGCTCCAGGAGCCAAGTCGGAGCACTGGTGAGAAAGGGCTGGAAGTGGGATGGGGCCGGGAAGGGCAGAGAGCAGAAGGCTGCGACTGGAAGCAGGACAAAGGCTACTGCACCCATGGTGAATATCCCTGGAAAGCCTGGCCCTCGCCGGAGGGTGTGTCCTCAAGGCCAGAGGATGAGAGTCCTGCTCCCTCTGCCTTTTCCCCTTTGACCACACTTCCGTGTGTAACTTGAGACAAGCAGGGGAAGAAAAAAGAGGAAGGAAAAAAAAAAGGAAAAGGGAAAAACAGCGCGGTTATTCCCGCCTCTGCCTCCTCCTTTCTCTCCACCCCGGCCAGCCAGGAGCCACGTCACCGTCACCCAGCGCTGGCTTCGGGGCTGCTCTGCCTGGAGAGCTCTCCGGGACACAAACTCCAAACTTTCAGCCCGAAGCAGAGAGGAAGGCCCTGGGCCGGGAGAGGGAGAATCCACCACGGTGGAAAAGTAAACAAGGGAGACATCCAGCCTGGCAGGGGAAAGGCATCTGCAGCCCCGGGAGAGGGGAGACTGAACTTTGCGCTAAAGAAGGAAGGGCTCCGTGCTCAGGGAAAAAGGAAAGTTGGACCGAAGGAGACCGTTCATTCAGACGAGGCTCGGTGGAGAAAAACTCCCCGCCCTCGCCCTCCCTGCCTGCAGAAAGAGTCCCACTCCCTTCACCCTAGAGGAGTTTCCCCGGCACCATGAACATCTTCCGCATCCTGGGGGATGTCTCCCACTTGCTGGCCATCATTATTCTCCTGCTGAAGATCGTGAAGTCCAAGTCCTGTGCTGGTGAGTGCTCCCACGTCCCAGGGAAGGAGGGTGTCCCTTCTCCGGGGACAGTGCGGTGAAGGGTACAGCCAAACGGGAGCTGGAAAGGCCAGTGATAGCCCATAGGAACTGGCAGCCCTCCCCTGCGGGCTCTTTGAGGGAAGTCATCCTCTTCCTCTGGGAGGTCTCCCTGCCAGGAGAGGGCTGTGTTGGAAGGATGTGATGTGGCAAGGCGCACAGCCTCAGGCAGGTGTTGGGTCTCAGGGTGGTGAATTGAAGGAGAGGATGGCAAGGCTGGAGGGAAGTGAAAAATGAAGGCAAGAGGTTATGGTGGCACCGACACCAACAACCTGGAGGGGAAGCTGCTTTAGGTTGGAGGTTCTGCCAGTGGTGGACGGGTGCCAGAGGCTGCCCCATCCGAGGGTGAGGAAATCAGGACAGTAGCTTCTTGCAGGACAGTTCTGCTCACAGTTCCCTCCTCATCAGATTTTGGGGCTGGGCTGGTGGGGCTGTGGCCATTATCACAGGTACAGAAGTGGGTGGGCGTGACTGCATCTCTCTGCCAGCAGTGGCCAAGTTCCATCAGTGCCCCGGGGCTGGTCCTGCAGCTCTTCCCTCCTGTGGCAGATGTCACATCACACAGTCCCCGGTGGGGTGGGCAGGCAAAGGGGGGCAGGGAAAGGCCTTTCGATGACAGCAAGGACTGAACTGGCCAAAGTGGTGAACATACCCACTGAAGACCGGTTCCTTGAGGCAGCAAGCAGGGGCATCAGAAGGAACCTGCCTGGTCACTTGGGAGACCATGGCCACTCTGGGGTAGAGCTACCTCAGCACCCAGACACCAGCCCTGGCTCACAAAACAATACACAAATGCTTCCAAAGGAGGTGTAAGGGGAAACCACCATCCCACAGACCCTTCCCTTCATCTGCTTTCTTTTCCTTTCATCTCCCTGCCATGCAGGAATCTCTGGGAAGAGTCAGATACTTTTTGCCCTCGTCTTCACAACCCGCTACCTGGACCTGTTCACAAATTTCATCTCTGTCTATAACACTGTGATGAAGGTAAGGAGAGAGAGAGCAGCAGGAGAGGTTCCCCTCAGCTCGCTGTGGATTCTCAGGCGAGGGTACACAGTCACTGAGTTTTTCAGCCAGGAAGGGTGAATAAAGATACTTCCTTTGGTGCCACTGTCCCTCCATTGACCAGGAAAACTCCTTGCCATAGTCAGTAAGTGAGCTGAGCCATATTTAGTGCCACTAAAACCAGAACAAGATGCCCTGAACCAAGCCTGGGTGTCCTTGCACAGCAGGATCATTAGCATAAAGCTGTCACCAAGCCATGCTGTTCACAAAGTGCCCCAGAGGGACTCAAGCGTGAGATTCTCATGGTGCAGCAAGCTTTTCCTGACCACTGCAATATCTGCAGCAGAAGTCAATCTGTGAGGCAACACAGGCAAAGCATTCACCACTCCTGATTTTTGTGAAAGCCAGCCTCTCTTTAATTGCAGGTAAGGTCTTGCCATCTCCCTTCTGTCCCACAGGTTATTTTTTTGATTTGTGCCTATGTCACCGTGTATATGATCTACGTGAAATTCCGGAAAACGTTTGACAGCGAGAATGACTCCTTTCGCCTCGAGTTCCTGCTGGTCCCTGTCACAGGCTTGTCATTTCTGGAGAACCACAGCTTCACCCCCTTGGAGGTAAGGAAAAACTGAGGCAGGAAAAGGGAAGTGAAGCAGCAGCAGCCTGACACCAGGCAGCAGAGTGAGCAGCATGTTGAATAGCTGCGATTTTTAACAGCAAAAGGAGTCAGGAAAGGCAAAGTTGGCAGGCCTTGAAGACAGTACCATCTATAGAGCAGCTCAGTGCTGTCTCCTCTCACTCCCAGCACAGCGAGCTCATTTTCCCCAACTTCAGCAGCACTGCTCATCCCCCTCACACATCAGTGATTTGCCAAACACAAAGCTTTGGGTCTTAACACATACTAACTAGCACTGACTCCCCACTGCCTTCATTTCGCACCTCACAGATCCTCTGGACCTTCTCCATCTATCTGGAGTCCGTGGCTATCCTTCCTCAGCTCTTCATGATCAGCAAGACAGGGGAAGCAGAGACCATCACGACACACTACCTTTTCTTCCTGGGCCTCTACCGTGCTCTCTACATTGCCAACTGGGTCTGGCGCTACCACACAGAGAATTTCTATGACCAGATCGCTGTCGTTTCTGGGGTGGTACAAACCATCTTCTACTGTGACTTCTTCTATCTCTACGTCACCAAAGGTAGGTAAACAGGTTGCTGTAATACTGGAAAGTTCATTCAACATTCTTGCAGTATTGGGGTGGAGCTGCAACTTGCCATATGTTAATCCTTACGTTACTTTATTTGTGATGCATATAGTGCACCTAAAGTCCAGTTTAAAAAACATATCTATTGATTGAGAGTGGGCATCACTGCTTACAAGGCTCTGAATGTGTGTGTGAAACACAGCAAGAATTAAACCAGAGTTAAGCCTTGTTTAACCTCACCTTGGGAAGTTAACAACTGAGGTACAATTCAATTCTAGGTATATTTTGGAAGATTATGAATCACGCAAAAAAAATAAAACCAAAAAACTTTGAGGGGGAAAAAATAGCTGCAGGCAGACAATGTACCTGAGAAAGCAACTGCAGACATACGGAGATATTATTAAACCTTCTTTTCCTTTGATAGAGAAGATCAAGTTCTTGATTGTCAAGAACTGATTCTGTAGGAAGATGGGCATCTGCACAGGCAAGACACGCCTGTTTTCAAAAACCAGATGACTCTTCCATTTCAGTGCCACACTTTGGTAAATGACTACTAGAGCTTAAAAGCACACCAGGGACATAAATCCTGATAGAACACACTGTGGTTTGTTGAGGCTGAAGCACACTTAAAAACACCTTTCTGTTGAGGAGGATGGAATTAGATGAAATTAGCCAAGTGGACAACTATTTTCCTCCTTCTTCACTTTCCCCAACAAGTCTGCCAAAAGCAGTAATGATGGCCCACGTTTGAAGTTTCAAGGGATGGATTTTTGGTAGCTTCATGCAATACACCTGCTGATAGAGAGGTGATAGGAGCACTGAGCAGGTGGCTGGCCTTGGCAGATTAGGACTTCCTTCTGTCATTAAATATTTTTGTAGCCAGAAAAATACTTTCTAAAACTGCCATCAAGGTGCTTCACGTCAATTCAATTTTTTTTCCTTTTCTAAACTAATTCCCATTTTAGCTCCGTTCAATTCATGCGTCCTGCGTCCTTCTGTATTTTGTGAGAAATCCATACCCTTTGTAGTTGTGATGGTGGAACAAAAGGGGGAAAAAAACACAACTGCTGGCTTCCAATCTCACACTGCTAGTGACAGAGGTGCAAAATTTAGATGATACAGGAGGCAGAAGAAAAAAACACATTTGTAGATGGAACATCACAGCAGGAAGAGAATTGCTTTTTTTTCTCTTTTCCTTTTCACAAATGTTCTGGATCATGGGAGAGAAGTGTCTGAAGACATGCAAATACTTTGCAATCATTTATGAGAGCCAGCAATATTATAGCAGGTTGCATCTCTTATATTCTTTCAAAAAACCAAACTTTTCAAAACGTTTCTAACACTGAAGAGCTCAGAAAAAAGGGCAGCGATGCTGAAAAAAGAAAGCAAAAATGTGTTATATAAAGAAATTGATTTAATAAGACTTCTGAGCCTATACCAAAGCACTGCAAAGGGATTTTTATAGAATGCTACTTCTTTTTATCTTGTTTTCAAAACTAGATGAGCTCCCTTCTGTTTAACACAAGGACATGAAAGATATCCTGAGGAAGCTTTCAGTTCCCCAAAGCTTGTGTTTCACAGAATGGCCAGAGGTGTGGGCAGTCAAGGTGGAGAGGGGAAAATCATCTAATCCATGCCCCTGCTCATATTTTTCAAGGTCCTGTCCAGTAAGGTTTTGACTATCTGCAGGGTGAAGCTCTTTGGGCTATCTGTGCCACTGTCTGACCACCCTCACCATAAAATATTATTTTAAGATGTTTAAGTAGAATTTCCCATTGTCTCTTGCTCTGTCACTGGGCACCACTCAGCAGAGTGGCTCTGTCTCTATTCCTCCCATCCAGCACCTGTGCTCATGGGTAAGGTGCCCCTCATCTTTCTCAACACTGAACAGGCTCAGCTTGCAGCCTGTGCTCCTACATCAAGATGCTCTCGCATCCTTCTTGATTCCCCATCTCTTGTTCTGAGAGCCCAGAGGTGAGCCCACCACTCCAGCTGTACGCTGAGTGGAGAGGAAGAGCTCCCTGCTCACCCTGCTGGCAATGCAGCTCCAGATTGTGTTCAACTTGGTGTCCACCAGCACACCCAAGGCCTTTTCTGCCAAGCTGTTTTCCAGCTGAGCAGCCTCCAGCACAGACTGGTGCCTGGGGCTGTTCCACCCCAGGGCAGATGTGCGTTTGGCTTTGCTGACCTTCACAAGGCCTCCATTTCTCCAGCCTGGCATGGTCCGCCAGGCCCTCCCACGTGGTGCACCCTCAGCACATCACAGCCCTTCCCTTTGGCACCCAACAGACATGGACCTCAGTGCCCACCATGGTACCATCCCACCCCAGGCACAGCCACTCTGCACCTCTGACCACTGCACATCCAGCAGAGCCCTGCTCCAGCCACCCCATCTAAGCCTATGGAGCTCTGGCATTGTCCAGAGCCATCCCTGCCATCCCAAGGTTCAGCTCAGATGGGCTGGGAGGGGCTCAGTGGGGGTCTGGCCACAGACATCGATTCAGGCCATGTTCTGTATCAAAAGGAGGGGAAAGCACTAGGAATAGCACATCATCAAGAAAAATAATTAAGATAGTCCATCCATGAGAACAAGTAAACCATGGAAGACAAGAACCTTTTCCTTTAGCCTAAAGGAGGATAAATAGGTCGTGCTCCCCTCTTAGCACCATTTCATAGTGGTTGTCTCCCACTTGCAGTTTGCAAACCTGGCACCCCCCTATCTGGCACTTGAAATCACACGTTAGAAAACATAAAATTATTGAAACAATAAAACAGTTGAATTCCACGAAATTTATTCATTACCTTCTCTTTCTCTTTGCAGTCCTAAAAGGAAAGAAGCTAAGTCTTCCCATGCCTGTTTGAAGACATCCCACAGGCAGCACAAGAAATTCCAAAGATGAAGCTGTTTAAGATCACAGCTTTCCTTCCCTGGCCCTTTTTGACTAACGGATGGCTCAGCTGAGTTTCAACCCAGTGCCAGGAAGACAAGGCTTGGAAAACTGAAATGCTTTCGATCCATCAGACTCTTCCCCTCCATTTTTTTATTTCTTCTCACTTGAATTTGGTGCTAGTGCTGGCCAACACTGAAGTAGTGCAATTTCTTCTCTCCCAGCTCTTCCCAGCATCTACATCCAAAACACATCTCCCCCCTGTCCCTGAGGCAGCACAAGGGAAAATGTCACTCCCTTTAGTCCTTCAGCAAGTGCCCATGGTAAAGGGAACATGTGCTAATAAAGTCTGTTAACTGACCCATTTCACAGGTGACCATGTCTGACACAGCAGCTGCTACAAACTGTTACTTTAACTGTATGAACTAACCTCCTCTTGAAAATTAATTCTGCCTGACCCTCTCTCCATTCCAGCCCTGTAACATCGAAGAAAAACACATTGCCCTTTAAATAACATGAATCTTCTAATTCCACAAGTATTCAAACATCTTCCCCGCTCACTTATTTTCAGTTTCCCTGTATTCTACAACAGGGACGATTTCAAACAAAATTCAGTGGGTTGCCAAGAAGTATTTCCATCTCCTTGAATTTGACTTTTGAGAACTGGGAAGAACAGGGGCAAAGACAGCTTTATACTCCAAAAATAAAGACAAAGTTCACAATTTATTGACAACAGTGTTTTTATTTATACCTACAAAAGAAAACAAGATGGTATCAAAAGGACAATTTACAAACTAAGAATAGTAACATAGCTCTTAGTATCCTGTGCCTGAACACCACAGATCTATGAATCTCTCAATTCAAGTCTTCATTAATACAACAGGAATGTGTTCAGAGATCAGCAGGTGTGTGAAACAAGATGCTGATCCCACACAAAGCTAGTAACCCTTCCATTGTTCAGAGAAATCCAAACAGTAAATTGCTTCAGGAAGTGGGAGGGGAGGAGACACCCAGCTCAGATATCTGACACTCCCACAAACTTTTTACAGATTGAAAACAATGCAAACAACACTAGAGGTTAATGCTTTATCAACAAGAGCCCTCTGGCTGGTACATGGAGCAGAGCAGAGAGCACCAGGTGGGACAGGGGCAGCACATGCCACGGTGCATTCAGCGGTCTGGTTGACACTCTGAACCGAGACCCTGGACTTCAGCTGACCTCAATGGCAATAAAGCACTACAAGACTTGGCATCGATGTTTAAAATGCACAAGTCACCCCCCAAAAAAGCTGAAACAGACTATAAGGTAGCTTTGGCAGTCCAGAGACCCTTTTTAAAGTTGGCCAGTGAGATGCTCTACTCCTACACCCCTCAAATGCATTCTACTCTCAAATCTAAAACAAAAAAAACCCCCAACTCTGCATTTGCTTGCAAGGGAGGCCAAAGACCTATCAGTCATGCCTAGATAAACAAAATGTTTCTGGCTTTCACTTAACACAAGCAAAGGAACTTCCTGCCCATACACTGGAAATATAAAATGGAACCAGGGAACTAAGGTTCTGGAAGGAATCTCCCTTCTCCCTGTCAGCAACCTACCTGTGTACTGCACAAAGGAGAAAAAAAAAAAAAGAAAGAAAAAAAAAAAAGAAAAAAAGCACATCCATCCCCCAAAATGTTACTCTGGGAAGAAAGCAAATTTTTAAAGAAATAATTTCTGTATAAGCAAGCTCTTTTCCAGGGCTAGAAGTTCCACTCTGCTACAGAAGGAGTGGGCTGCCTTGTTCATCCATATGCAAGAACGCCAACAGAAAAACCCCACAACCCCCCTGCACTCTCCTAATGCAAAGAGCGTGCCTCAACCAGGAGATGTATCCATCCTTTTGTCATCTTATCAGACCAAGAGCAGCCAACTCCTGTTCATCATCTACTGTCTCTGAACCATTTGCTATTAGAAATAACAAGTCAACAACATGCTTTACTAAAGGGGGAAGCCCCCCTCACACCCACCTTAGCCTGTAAAATAAACAAGTTTTATTTATGTATGTACTAAAATTTCACTCTTCTCTAACATTGTCTAAAATACTACCTACCTGAAAGAGTTCAGCTCAAAGGGACCAATGGAGCAGGGAAATGCACTCAAAAGCCAGAGAAAGCAATAGTCAGTGCAAGGTACAAAAGAAACAAAGCTTCAGAATCAAGATGCACTAACCAGCTCACCGCTTACCTCATGAAAAGGAGATCCCAGGCAATCTCCCTCCTCCTGCCTTCCTCCCTCCCACCCTCCCCCCAGCCCACCGTATCAAACCTCTTAAATTTAAGTGCGGAAAACTCTGTCACATTTTATTGAGCGTAGCAGCATTCAGAACATTCCCCATGGCAAAAGGGAGCTTGCTTGTGAAGGACAAACAAGATAACGCTGTTCATCATTTCAGTTCTGCATAGTTTTCAGGCTCTCAAGGAAGACTTCTTTCAATAAACCAAACAGAAATTTGAGAGCAGTAACCAATTTAATGATAGGTTCCATGCATTTGCGATGCTGAAAGGTAACAATCATAGGAAAAGAACTTACTTAGCTGAACACTTCAGCAGTGGTACCCACAGCAACTATCTGGTTTTCAGGTAATGCATGCAAGATAGGTTTGGTCTCTGACACAGTTTTTTAAACCCAAGTTCCCTACTGCAGGCTGCTACAGGTAGCAGAAAATGGGGCTTCCAGAACTTGAGTAACTGCAAATATACCCAAGGCTTTACTCTGAACACTACTCAGCTCAGACAAATGAACAGAGTTTTCCTACAGAAAGTCACCTACAGTAAGATTACAAGCAGTAATAGTGAGCTATTAAAAAGAAAAAAAAAAAAAAAAGATTAGGAGAAGTGAACATTGCTCCCTTGCATTTACATTTTAAATGAAGTGCTTTTAGGCTCCCCCAGAGTTTCCCATCTCTCTTTATACTTCCTGAAATTAAGTTAACGTGTCACAGAATAGAAACTTCTTTCCCTCAAAAGCAAATTTTCACACAAACCTTAGACACCAAGATGATCCAGCTGGGACCTATCTGCCTTATACCCTTCTCTTTTAGAAAAAATAAAATTTCCAAATTCCTCAACATGCAAGACAAAAATAATAAGTTTTCCAGTCAACTATACATATATCTTAAAAAAAAAAAAAAGGAAAAAAAAAGTGGACAGGGTCATTAATGTGGACTGGGGGCCATTTCAAGGGATTTGGATAGTGAATTCTAAGTCTAACCTGCATGAGACATCACAATGGGAAAGAAGAGAAAGAAAAGGTTCCTTTAAATGCAAGAGATCTGCACTGGTCACCAGCAAGTGGTCTCATTTGCGGGAGGGGGGCGGGGGCGGGGGAGGGGGCGGGTACTGGTAGGTGGCAGTCTGTCCCATATAGCCCATCACGTTAGTGGCAGGGGGCTGCGGAAACTGTTGTGACATGAGCGGCTGTGGCTGCTGGCCCGAGCGCCCCACCATCCCTGCATACTGCTGTTGGGTAGTGCTCTGTGAGGTTCTCCCAGCCGTGGCAGCTGTGGTGCTGGCACCATAGCCACTAGCATTGTACTCTGCAGTGCCATAGCCACTCGTGCCATAGGCAGCTGCTCCATAGCTCCCTTGAGTGTAACCATACTGGCTCTGTGCTGCCCCAAAAGCAGAATTTGGGCTCCCGTAGGCACTGCCATAGGTCTTGTTGGCTCCGTTGGCATAACTTTCACCACGCTCACGGTCTCTGAAGCCACCTGAGTCTCTCCGGCCCTCTTTCACTCCCCGGAGCCTCCTGTCACACTCTTCCTGGTACATCAGGTTAGGGTTGTTTACTGAACTGCTCGTTCGGTAACGAGAACGACCTCCTGGCGATGGATATATCAAGATTTAGTACCATGAACAAGTCTTAAATAATGATCTCTGGTACACTTATGCCACCCTTTCTCCCCCTTCTACATCCCCAATTTTGCTCCCAAGGAGCACCTTCTTATGACTGACTGTAACTTCACTGCATGGCTGTGCATACACCTCTTCATTTTGTTCAAGGTGTAAAGATGAAGTTCAACAAGGGTTCTTTATGTATGTGCTTAAAGAAACAGAAGGAACTCAGGACGAATTTGGAAGTATAAGGAAACTTCTTATTCCTTCAGGGAATTGGAAAAAAAAAAAGTCTGTCAGTTCCTGAAATTCAGTGTATCCCTTTACTGATTTCAATTTTGCACGTCTACCTTGTCACCTGTCCTTAGTAGGAGCTGTGACGAAGCAATTACTTCAAGCAAAATCAGCTCCCTGAGGACCTTATGAGAGAAAAGAATTCTACACCTAAGGTGAAACGGGACTGCCTCTCTCTAGGGACAGAAGTACTACATCTACATCAAGTGTCAGGACCTCAAGTATAGAACAGCTTTACCACTAATGTGTTAGACCTGTACTTACTACTTCCCTACCCTCTCAACATTCCCTCCCTCAAAATGGGGAATGCATCCCCTGCCTTGTGCCTTTACCTCCACCGCCACCTCCTCCTCCTCTGTGGTCCACAAGCTGCATCAGCTTTGGATTGATGGCTTGATTGGCTTCTTCCAAGACTTTGATAAGCTCCCTGGCTTGTTTCAGATTTCCCGGTGTGAAGAAGGTGTAGGCAGTACCTTTGTTGGTACTACGTGCGGTACGGCCAATACGGTGCACGTAATCTTCGGAGCTGTTCGGATAGTCGTAGTTTATCACAAATTTAACATCTTCCACGTCTTGTGAAGTGCCCAGGAGCGAAGCACAGTGAAAGGGTGGGGTTGAGGAAAGGGGAGAAGAAGAGAGGACGTGCCAACGAAAGGTGGGGAGCACGAATGCAGGTGACAGTAATAAGAAAGAAAAATACAAAGTTAGTAATTGTATGGAATAAATACAAGACAGACTCATCCCAAAAGAGTAGAAGACTGAAATTTAAGATCATCAGGAACAAAGGTCAGTGTCCTGAAAAAGAATGGCAATTTTAAAGCAGCTTTGCCCTGCACTCAAAAGTCATCCTCCCCGGAATGCATTTCTCTGCCTTCCTGTGTCAAAGACACTGAAGTTTGCAAGTTAATTGAATTTCAATTTTTTTTTTTTCTAACAAAATCTGTAAAGTGAAAATGTCACCATCAGTCAGAGCAAACTGGGGCGGAGGAAGGGCAGAACTGCCATGGTAAAGCTTTTACTCTGTTGGGAGAAGTCTAACAAAAAATAACAGTAATGAGATCACTTACCTTCCACTCGGTAACATGAAATAAAAGGCAATCTTAAATTTACTTTTACAGTACTAATAAAATACAATGAACTAATTCCCCTAGCCTAAAGCTTTAGGCATTCAAGTTACATTAGTTTTATTCAGCCAACTCATTAAAAATTACTCAGACCTAAAGTATCTCAACTCAGCTTTGTAGTTATCACTAGAATGCATTGCACTAACATTTCTGTGCTGTTCTGTCCAGTTCTGGCAAGCTTGCATAATTTGGGCAATCCTGAATTCCGTAAGCAATTCCCTACTTCCAGTGTCAGATGGAAGCAGGAAATAAAATCATTAAAATGGTTTTGTATTCAAGTTTTAAAATTTAGGAGACCAGAATTGTGTGTTTTAAGACAGACTCTGTAAACTTATGGGACAGAAACCAAGTAAATGTTAGTGCAATGCTTCAGTGAAAGCACCTTAAGTACCAAAAGCACCTATTTGCTATATTATACAATATTTTCAAATGCACCATTCTCCAGTAAATGCCCTAACAGCTCATAAAAAAAAAAATTTAAAATCTGCATTTTAACAAGAATATTTTGAAAATATCCAAGATAAAACACAGATTTTTGTGATTTCCTTTCCTTTTTTTTGTTTTTTTGTTTTTTTTAAAGAGAGAAACATTCTCTGTTTGTTACCAGACCGATGCACACTCCCTCCTCCTGTGGGAAACCGCTGCAGCCGATCCCGTCTCTTTGCCTTTTATTTTTGGCGGCCTCCTTTCGAAAACTCCGCCCTCTGACACGGGACCACTGGAGCGCGGGGAGCATGCATCAAGGGTCCGTGGCAGCGAGAAGTCCCCACACACGCTCGCTCTGTGAACTGGCTTAGACGCTTCTCTGTAGCCCCATTTGGTTGTGAAGCGCCGGAGAACCTGGGCTCAGGTAAAAGTTTCAGGTCCTCCAACGCTTTTTGTCCCCTATTTGGGGCTCTTAGGGGCAATTGTAAAAAAAATGAAGATACAAAAACTACATCCAAAGGGTCAGACTGCATCTATTGCCCAGACTGCATCAATTTCAAAGGGGTTGTAGGAAAAATAAAAACATTGAGGGTTGTTGTGACAAGAGGGGGACTTTATGTCTGTTTCTTATTACAGCAAAGGGGGGGCTCCTCAGTCTTTGCTGACTCCAAAGTCCTGAATCACACCAAAAAAAGGGAGTGAGAAGGCAGGTTTCACAGGGGGCTGCGCGAGTCTCCAGCTAGGGTCCTTGATGCAACAGTTTTTTTAAAAAGGGAAAGTGAAGTATTGAGAGGAATACACGTGAGAGATTGCATCTTCACAGCCAGGGTGTAGCTAGACTGACAAGCTCCAGGCTACATGGTCCTCAGCCAGTCCCGTTTTGCACATCCAGTAGCAAGTGACTTGAATTACCAGAGAGGATACAAGGATGTGCTTTCCTGTCAGAAAGCACAAGGAATTGTAGCTACCAATGCAGACAGAACTGACTTGACTGGGGAGGAGTAGAAAGAATAGAAAGGCAGGAAGAGGAAGATGCAAGGGTATTTTCCAGACTAGAAAGCAGTCCTGGTAGAGCACGCAGCTTGCTGAAGACCAGAGCATGTACAAGACTCAGCTTCTCCAGTCTAGCGTGCTTCAAAGTGTTTGTGCACACTCACAATCCTCCTGCACTTTTAGAAGATAATGTAGCAGGATCAAGAATTGAGACTGTAAATCATTTTTGACAGCTACTTGGGAAACATTTCCTTTGTCAGACCATCAGAACACTCTATGGCACAGACAGTCTCCAATTATTAAACGGGACAGATATAAACTAGCAAACATGCTAGTCTACAGAGCTGTTTAGTCCATCATTGTAGATGTACCCCCCCACCCCTGCACTGAGAATTATCTGCAGCTGATATGAAAGCTTCTGTTAAATAAAACAAAACAAATTCAATGTTTTTAGTTTAATAGACTGAACAAAAAAAAAAAAAAAAAATAAAAAAAAGGAAAAAGGAAAAAAAAAAAATCAGTGCAGAGAGAGGACCTCACTCCAGGGAATCATCACAAAGAAGTCATTACGGGACTCAGAACTTACCTGAAAGAAGCTTTTTTGAAACCAATGTTCCATTAGGAAGAGGGAAAGCCCTGGTGACTCAGACAAAAGGCGCGCGCCCCTGTTTTATGTTATTTAGGTAGAAGCCTTCACTTTCCAGGATCTTGGAGGAAGTCGTCCAGAAGTTTGCCAGTTAAGTGACTTACTTTAAACAGCAAACTCAGGGCCCCAAAACAAGCAGAGATGTTGTTCAGTAACAAGAAACAGACTCTGATACCTTTCCCCCTTAGCTTGGGTGAAGTGGACGATGGGAAGTGGGAAGACTGTTTTCTGAAGTGTTATCCAATTGAGTCTTTTTGGGGAAGAGTGTTGGTTTTTGTTGGTTTGGTTTTTTTTTTGTTTTGAGGGGGTTGAGGCTGTTTTAAATGTCTAGGCAAGATGCACAAAGAAGCTACCAGCACACAGCAAGCCTGTTTAAAAAACGCTGCTAGAGAAAGCAGCTCTCTTTCATACAAACTGGTTTCAGGCCTCAGTCCCTTCTCCCAACAGGCCCAAGTTCTAACTGCACAGGTCCAGACATGACCCTAGAGGGCAGAGACTGAAGTCCATATAATCACTTCTTGAGGAAGTGCTGGACATTTTTTGAGGGGGGGAGGGGAAGGAGGGGTGAAGGTTGTGTGAACAAAGGCTGCCAAGTCTGTTAATGGTCTGCCTGTGTTAAAGTGACCATACGATGCACAGCACAGCCACCCTTTCAGCATACAAAGAGCTCAGGTAACTGAGGCTTTTAACAAGCTAGATTCTCTGAGTTACATCTCCAGCGATTTGCAGTAATTTTGTCTAGAATTTACTACAATGAGACATTGACTCCCAAGTAGTTTATCATCTACCAAACTCAGGGTGGGTAGAGTATTCAATGTCTGTTATTAAACTCAGAGCACTTCAGCAGCCATCCTCCTCTTCTAGGGTGGGCAGATGCGTAAGGACGGCACTCAGCACATGGCGTTTCACAACATAAATATGCTTATTATAAAAAGGGGCACAGCTGATGCATCCAGACAGATCATTTTCATACCACCAGAACAGAGCTGTGCGATTTTGATTCAATTACACATCTGGGTAATGAGATGTTAAAGGCCATATATCATCTCAGTGGTCCTGCCTAGAAGGAACACAGAGGAGGAGGGAAGGTTACACGTCAAGAGAAAAGATCTGGAGCAGTGCTTTCTCAGATGTGAATACATCTGCAGGGTAAACATGCGTGTACACTGGGGTTGTTCAAATCTGTGGTGTGTCATACAGGGAGAATATTCGCTATTTGCTGTCAAAATGCTCTCCCACAACTTCCTATTTGAACTTTATCTGACACGCTCTGAACTGAGAGCAATCCATCCCTACCATCCAGCAACAAAAGCTGGATTTGGGGAAGAAGTGAGTGTGGTGGAAGGGTTGGGTTGCATAATTGGACGTCTCTTCTCCCTCTTGGCGATCGATTGGTCATGCCTAGGCCTTGCTGCAGACCAAAGCCTGTTCATTAGGAGCAGGAAGAGACTTTGAATATGAAAGAAAAAAAAAAGATTAATGTTAAAAAACGTATTTCACATGTGGGGGAAAATCACGCTTTGAATTTTTTTTTTTTTAAAGAAATATTTTTCAGTCCAAAGAAGAAAAATATGCAGCAGTAGGCAAGAGTGGTCTATGTGTACAAACCTAGCCCACGAGATGCAACGTCGGTAGCAATGAGGATAGGAGCCTTTCCAGAACGAAACTCTGTAAAACAAAGTATGCTATGAAGTAAGATTTTTCAAAAAGATAAAGTTACCTGAATTTGATTTACATTAAATGCTCATTTTCCAGAAGCTAGATAAGGCGGGTTAATTCCAGAAACCCCAAGTTAGGATATAAAGCCTCAACGATTTTCCAAAATCCAGCTGCATTAAGCAATTTTCCCACTTTGTTTTATCAAAACAAACAAAAAAAGGTGCAAGTACTGAAATTTAGAGTACAAAGGCAAGAGAAGTCCTTTTACATGTGTCTATTTGGGCTAGAGATTAAAAAAACAATAATCAAAAAAAAACGGACCAGAGAAAAACATGTCTAGGTAAATTAGGCACAGCAGCCCAAGTTATTCTCCTGTCAGTGATAGACTCACCATTAAGCACCCAATCTCTTTCTGGCTGACTCTTGTCTCCATGGATACACATGGCTGGCCAACTGCCAAACAGAGATGGACATTAGTATAGATAGAAAGTACATACATTAAAAGAAATAGGACCCTTTATTGGCATGTTGTTTAAAAGTGAAAACTGGTAAGATTTGAGAAGTATTTTATTCTCTGGCCTCTAGTTACCCAGCATGTGTGCCGCAAACCCACTATCTACATAAACAACCATTTAAGTCAAATCACTTTTCTGCTATATTGATACAGTCCCCATCAGCATATCAGGATTTTGATACACTAAAAAAGCTGCACCGTTTACAAACACTCTCTTGTAATAATACTTAGATGGAGTGGAATCTTCTGGCAAACAATGACTGAATTCAGCAAAGAAAATAATGGATAAGTTGTTCCCCTCAATAGCATCGTGAACATTTAAACCTTACTGCTTTTGGTTACAATTTTTGTCTCCCACTAGGAAAAAAGGGGGGGAAGAGGAGAAGCTAATCACCCATCTCGGCGCATCCTGCGAGTGAGATCATCACATCGCCTCTTTGTCTCCACAAAGATGATAGTCTTGTTTTCCTTCTCTGCCATGATTTCTTCCATTAGTTGTATCAGTCTAAAACAGACATGAGAGCCAAGATGTAGAGCCACACGTAGCAGAATACAAGATGTCTCTCCCAAGAGACATTGAGAACATATATACATCCATATAAGTTAGTCAGTATCACACAGAATTTCTGCTAGATGTACAAAGGTAAGATCAAAATACACACAAGAGAAAAATTAATTACAGGACTGACTTACTTTGTAACACTCACAGATTAAACGGCAGTACAAGTAACTTCACTATTTAGAATTCCTAGCAGGCTTACAGAGCATTTCAGACTTTGAAGTACAACCAAAGAACATGAAATGGTGGGAACACCAGCTTACTTATGGTCTTTCTCGCTTTCCATGCATACATCCACTATCTGCAGGATATTGTGGTTGGCACTTAGCTCCAAGTTTCCCACATTGATCTGAACATAGTCCTGCAGGAAGTCCTCAGCAAGCTGGCGCACTTCTTTTGGCCAGGTGGCACTCCACATCAGAGTCTGGCGGTCAGGCTAAGGAAAAGGGAAAACAGATTTGCTCATGGTACTAGATTTCAAACAGGAAAACAAGGGAGGCTGTCCTTCTAAAAGGATCACGCACCCTTATCTGGTCAACGATTTTACGAATTTGTGGTTCAAATCCCATGTCCAACATTCTGTCAGCTTCATCCAGCACCAGGTATGTACACCGACGAAGGTTGGTCTTTCCAGCCTCAAGGAAATCAATCAAGCGACCTGGTGTAGCAATGCAGATCTCCACACCTTCAGAACAGAATAAGGAATAAGAGTAAGGCTCTTCATTTGAATGTCAACTGGTATTTTTAGTCAGAATGAATCACCTTCTAGAGAAAAATTGTTTTAAAAAAAAAGCACCACCCTCATTCGTACCCAAGACTGAATCACTTCAGTAGAAGCCTTAGTTCTGTTTAATATTTTTTCCATTCTGAAATTACAGTTACAGTGCCATTAGAATAATAAAAGGTTACTGCCAGAGAACACCTGTGAAGAGTTATCTAAAAATCAGAAATGAAGTAAGCTTCTACTCCAGCCTGAACCACCTTCATCCAGAACTACGCAGTCTAGAGAGGTGTCTTTTTCAAACATGAGGCACTCCTCTTGCTATATGCATTAAATTACTTTCACTTCTTTTTAATATATAAAGCCAAAGCATAGGCTTTAAGAGTGAGAAATTATGTACCAACAGTGAGAGACAACCATCCTATCAATGTTTGTGGAGATAAGAAGAGAGTTCAAATATTCCTAACTAACACCAAGTTGGGCAATTTACACATTCCTTAAAAGGAGGATCTGGTTTCCACCAGTTCCCAAATTTTACAGTGTCACTGAAATATCCACAGAAGGTAAGTTTCAGGAAGAAGAGGCATGAAAAAGATTTTCTTCTTAAGCAGAATATCTAATTTACAGCACTCTAGAAAGGTGTGCAAAACCCCCGCAAGCTGATTGTCCGAAGGACTCTTCAGGAAACCTTGGACTCTTCCACTGAAGATGTCGGTTTCGAATTGGAAAGTACTGTTTTCTTGAACAGAGATCTCCCACACACTTCTACCATGCATGCCTTTATCCTTGCTGAAGTTTGCAATACGGACCCTGCAAACTGCAGTGGTAAGCTAAATTTTCTGATTTCTTGAATAGATCTGAATGCATGTCTGCCTTGGTAATAATTCTTGAATCTTTCCACATAATTCCATTACATTTTTTTATCTAGTGAAAATGAAAGCCATCAGCACATTCCTGCATTTGAAATTACAGATCACTTAAGTACTACCATGTTACAGTGGTGGCTTACAGAGTACATAGTGTTTAGTGCTTAAGAACAATTTTTTAAAAACCCCAAAAACTACAAAAAAAACTTCTACCAAAGCAAAACCACACATTGCTCCTGCTGTCCAAAGAAATTTCTATATATTCAGGAACAAAGTTTGATTATTTGAATGAACATAGGCAGAAAACGTGAAATCTGCCTTAATAAAATTTCTTCATTAAACATGCTGGTATTGCATTTCCTTAAAATAACTTTTTTTGTGAAGTCTTCTTTTCTCCTTTCTACATCCAAATGATCTTCACAAGTGGAATGTTCAAAGAGCAAAAAGAAAGAAAATCTAATATCCAAGTCACTATACAGCAAATATGAACTATCACTGCAACTGGAAAATAAGACATTAATTCACTCTCATCCCCTTCCAGATAGATTTTGGTAAGTTTTATTTCTACAGAGAATTTTTCCTCCAGAAACTGGAAGCACCCATTTTTAAATTACCTCTTTCTAAATCTCTGATCTGGGGACCTTTGGGTGCTCCTCCATATATGCAGGTACTCTTCAGTCTTGAACATTTGCCATAATCATCAGCCACCTGCTGCACTTGCTGGGCCAACTCTCTAGTAGGTGCCAGAACCAGACACTGCAAAAGGAAATGATTCAGGAAGAGTCAAGCTGCATACACACCCCTAACATAAAACCATAAGCAAAGTTGGACCATCTGCTCTTTATTAGCAAAAACATTTAAGTATCTTGAGACTACACCAGCAATTGCACAGAATTTAAACTGAGTGGGGATACTCACACTGAGATAGTAAAAATTCCTATTCTGATAAGATAGGAAAAACTACTATTCTGCTATACTCATTAAATAAAATACATACAAAAAGGAAGAGAATCAACAAGCACTTACAATTGGGCCATCCCCTCTCTCCAAATATGGCTGGTGGTTGATGTGAACAATCGCAGGCAACAAGTACTAAAACAGAAGAAAACGGTATCCTATAATATATTTAAATTGTGATCCTGCAAAACCAGATACCTGCATTTATCGAGCAGAAGATTTTAAGAGCTGCTGACCAACTGCATTCACTTGGGCATGAGCACAGAAACTGGTTGCTCAGCACCTCGGAAAGGAAGGGTCACTTACATTTGGAGTGTAAGTTAGCAGAACTGGGTAATCATTACCTTAGCCAACATTTTTAATAAAGAATAAAAATACTTTTTAACACTGCAGTTAAAATTAATGTCTATGCTGAAATTCAACCATTTTTTATTTTAACATGTGTAGTTTATAAAACAGGTGTGCTAAAGAGAACATCCAGTTTTTTAACCACAATGTAAGCATAGACCAAAGAGAACTGACTAAGCATCCAAACAGGAAGATGCACAAAATGCACACCTGTGAATACAACAGGCTTGTAGTTGAGCTGAAACTCAAGTGTCCCCCATGATGCAATACAAGAAGCTTTAAAAACGTAATCATGCCACTGCTAGTACTGGCAAAGCCCAAAAATTAACTGATAGGTAATTTCTGCCAGGTGACCAAGGAAGCCAGCTGAACAAATAAAAGGAAAGAATACGCACTGCTAGTGTCTTGCCAGAGCCGGTCTGTGCAATGCCCACCATGTCACGACCGCTGAGGGCTAGTGGAAAGCCTTGGCACTGAATTGGAGTGGGCTCTGTGAAGTTCTGGTCCATCAAGGCATCCATCACATACTCTTCAGAATTTAAGAAAAGAATAAATTTCTTAAAGGATAACTGAGATTTTAGGGAATCTTTTAGAGAACAGAACCAGTAACTGTTCAGGTATCTTCTGAGCAATCTTCATGATCTTAAAGAATGGCAAAAATACTTACGCGGAAAGCTACACTGGTGGAAGGCAAACACCGGCTTGGGGCAGCCCTCCATTCCCCGAATTGTTATCTCCTTCTTCCTTCGCAACTCTTCAACTTCATACTATTTATGTAGAAAGAAAAAAAAAAGTGTCAAATACCAGCAGGGACCTAAAGTGCATGTTTCTAACTACTAACTCTCTTCTCACTTGTCGATAACACAACTTTGTTAGAGAAATAAATTAAAACAGATCTAGAAAAGACTTCTTTCCTAAAGACTTTATTTTAAAACTGAGTTATTGTACAGCTTCTCTGATATTCAGAGGTATGAAGTCTCTATATAGCCTAAAAGGACAAATGTCAATCTCTTCTTACAACCAGCTCTTCTAAATAAAAAGTATGTTAATGGAGTATTTTTAGGAATTACACTTTTTCCAGAAGTCAGCTTGAAAAGCGATTAGAGACAGAGAATAACAAACACACTTTATGTGACAGTGCTTAGAATTAAACAAACTAAATAGGTCCTAATATACCATGAACAGAAGGCAGGGCAGTGCTTCTCCTTCAATTAACACATTCCAGAGGTAAATACAGAGCTCTTGCTGGGTAACTTGCAACTCTAATGCTGCTTGGAATTGTTTCAGAGAATGAAAGAAGCTCTGACAACATCATAATGATATCCCAGGACCTCACAATTTTTTAAAGGAACTTCTTGTAACATTTCTGAAATATGTAGCCACATAAGCACAATTTCAGGATTAGAGAAAGTTTTTTATTTTTGTCTAGATTATCTTGCAAGTTGAACTGTCCTTTGCAACATGCTTTGACAATTCAAAATCAATGCTTATTCAAAATCAATAGAGGCACATCAATACCAAATATGCACTTTATCCAAAGCAATAGAGTCAGTATTTCTGAGAATCCCCTGAGCTTGAATTAAAAGGTAAAAAAAGAAAGTTACTTCTAGGGAAGATGTGAAAATCCTTTTAGCTGACTAAGCCAAAGGCAGCTACAGCAGCTCATGCAAAACCATGGCTCAGTAGCTCAAGATGTGGTATCTTTAAGAAGTCAATATCCTCTTCAATTCTTTATGCCATATGCATATTTCACATAAGGATGCTTAAGCCTATGCAATCAGATAATGACATTTTGTTTGTTTGCTGCCTCATGTTAAGAACAAAAAACTCCTAATTTCTAATTATAAAAACACATTGCAAGAGAAAATGAAGACTAGACTCAAGTTCAGTAAGAAAGGAAGATTACTGTATGTACAGAATAATCACAGAGTACAGCACCTGGTTTTGAGCCCCCTATGTGAGAAGGACATGGTTTTAACAGGGCATGTCCAATTATGGAGGAAAGCTGGAGGCTGCAGTGCAGGCCATATGAAGACATACTGGGAGTACTGGATTGTTTAGCTTGGGAAAGACTGGGCTAACAGCGACCTTTAACAGCTACTTTCAACTATTTGATGGGTCACTACTGGAAAGATGTTCAAAATCCTATGAGAAACATTGAGCCCTGAGATAGCCACCCAGAGAGGATATAAATTCTCCTCATCTCTGGGGATATTCAAACTCAAAAGGACAAGACACTAAGCAACCTGCTCTAGTTCTACCATTAGTGCTGCTCCAAGCAGAGGATTAGACTAGAGATGTCCCCCAAGGCCTCTTTCAGCCCAAATTACTTTTAAGACAAAACATTACTTTTAAACCTTTCTCATGGATTTCTGTCACTTTTAGTTCATTACCTTAGGTTTTTCCAAGGTTTCTCCAGTACTGTAACTCTCTAATTTTCATCTCCACTGACAAATCGCTAGACCAGACAAGCATTATAAAAATGCATTACAAATGACAAAATATAAAATACCTCATATAAAAACAACCGAGAAACACATCCTTTGCTAATGCTAAACAGTAAAGGCCACTAGAATCAGTATCCAGCAAAGTACACACGCCAAACAAGTTAATTGTCAGCTCTATTTTACATGTTGTCCCAGCCTTCCAAGGACAAGTTTTTCAACTTGTGACACTTTCTGTTGTAGACAACACAGCACTTACTGGAGTAAGCCTGGCCACTTCCGGATGTTCCACATAAAAATTCTTCTCAAACTTGGGTAGCTCATTTAAATCCCATTTTTTCTTACGCAAACGTTCCCCTGGATTACCAAATTTCTTTGGAGGAAGAGGACCTCCGCGACTTGCTCCAAACCTGTGAATGTGAATGTTAGGTATTTAAAAAAATTCTACCAGTACTTAAAAACTATTCTAGAATTACTCTGGATTTTTCTTAAGAATTTTCTTGTGTTTTCCCCAAGCTGACATATGATGACAACATATTAGGAAGTCAACTCCCTCCAATGACTATGATTGTATAAAACTTGAAATAACAAAAACCTGCTTTGGGTTGGTTCTGAACATAAAATTATGTTATTACAAATCATCCCTTTAAAGCTCCTGTCTCTAGGACATAGCTGCAAGTACACTACAGCATTTGTCTTGAAACTGGCAGTGCGCTTACAACATGGTTACATAAAAGGGTAAGAAAAATCTCTCCTTGCAAGTTCCTTCTCTGTCTCTCAAGGTTAGTTTTACACTAAAACAGCTATTTCACTATCTCCCCCTATCTTCTCTCCCTTCTTATCAAGAAGTACGCCTCAAATGAAAAACAGCAGACTGAAGAACAGAAAGTAAACAAGGCCAGCCAGGCCTGGAAGTCCATCTGTAACTATGTAATCAACAAAATTTTAAAAAAGACTAATTTTTAATAAAACACAGCCTAATAGGTAAAAAAAAGCCAAAAAACCACATGGGAAAAATCCTATCCTCTCTCAAATGCATTATGATGAAGACTGAAGAGAGCAAGAAGCTCATGTCCACAAAAAAAATTCTAACTAGCACAACAATTCAAAAGTTATTGCTCTTTCTAAGTTTTCTCTATCCAGTTAATTATATACACTTCAGAAGGTAAGAACTGTAATGACTGGCTCATGCAACAGCCAAAACATGAGCTTCTGGTAGTAAACTGCCAGATTAACTAAAAACTCAGTGGCATTAAATGATTATTTACTGCAAATATCATGAACTGTATTTTTAAATAACACACAAAAAAGAAGTTACTGGACTTTCATCAGTATTGAACAAATTCAACAGAAAGAACTTTTCAAAATATTATCAAGTCCACTTTTGTCCTAAAGGTACAGCTTTATGCAAAACATGAATTCATGAGACATGCCCATTTCAAACAACTTTTAGAAAGCAGAAACAAAGTCTCTGCACCTTACCCAGGTAGTCCACTACTAAATAAAAACTGGCAATGAAATAAACTGAAAGAAACAAAAATCTCTAAGCAGCATTCTTACAGGAGTAACTTGTGGACAAAAGTGGGGGTAAAAAAAACCCAAGAGCTGGAAAAAAAAAAAAGTTCTGAATTATCTTAAGTATAGGACTACCTGCTCAAACACTGAGTACCTTTGTTCTTTAAATCACTTCCCAACAGAAACTATAAATTATAGTGACTAAGAGACCAAAGAAACAGAACTCAAATCAACATTCTAAGAGGAAGAAGCAGTTAAATTGTTTGAAAGGCCAAGTCCAGCAGATATAATTTAACTCAAAACCTGCTAAGTTAAAAATGTCTGCTGTGTTGCAACTGTGCATTAGACTTCTTCCCTTTCCTATAAATATCCCTTATTTTCTTATCTGTGTGTCTATCAGATGCCCCAGACAGCCTGCACAGTCATCAAGTTTTTTTCTTATGAACAAAAGACTATGAAACACAACTTTAAAAACACCTTTAAGCATTATGCTTCGTTTTAGGACAAAGGAAAAAAAAGGCACAGACTTTCCTTTAGAGGGACATTCACCTTTGGTAATGTTTGTTACCAATCATGTTAAACTGAAGTGAAAATGTCAACAATCTCAGTACCCAAGCAGTTCCCACAAAACCCAAAACCTCACTCAAATCCACAGCAGGTTCAAAGGGTCGATGAGTTCCCTTAGAAAAGGAAACACATGACAGGGCTGCTTGCAAGCTTGTCCACAGTTATCCAGAGGGGAAAAATGCTATATTCTACACAGAAGGCACATAGTTTCAGTTCTCCACTCTTACACACAATATGCCTGGATACTGACCTGAAAGGAAGGAGCCCTACAGCAGCCCTTAAATGCTGCCTCTGTGGGGTTTCATTTGCTAAACTGGCAGTAATTGACACTTCGCATTCTGACTTCAAGTAAAATGAGATTCCAACTCCAATTAAACTGATTTAAATCTAGTATTCCTCTGGTTTGCCAACAGTTCTCTTTTCAAAGTAAATCCAGGCTGGCTCAAAACACACTGCTCCCTAATATTACTGGTGCCATCACTTCTGGGACAGAAATGAGGAAATCTGATACATTCCAGAGCAAAATGTAACAATTTTCCATCTTAAGAAGTCACCTACAACTCATTCTTGACAAGAGAAAACTAGAAACCTTGTATGTGATTAGACTACAAAAGAAGTGGAGATAAACTTTCCAATGGTGCTGAACTAGCACACTGGGTGGCCCACCATTTTATACACGTCATTTATGAAGGTAGTTGTTAGTGGTTACAAGTATCTTCACACCTTAAAAGGATGTATTAAAGCATTAAAGCTTCATGGATAATATGAAAAAAAATGCAAATGACCACAAACTTTACAAAGAAGCACGTAGGCACTTCTTTTACTCATGCAAAAACTCTGATCTAAAAGAGAAGCATCCACTTTAATTAAAGATTTTACAGAAAATGAAATCGCACTACTTTTAAGGCACATCAAGTGTTGTGGCAATGCTTTGGCCAGTGTTCTTTTAAGTAAGTGTATATAAATCTGCATACTCAAACTCACTCACTAAACTCCAAAAACAGCTGTGGTCTGATCTATCTCAGACTTGCCAAAATGCTTACTCCAATGTCCTTGTGTTAAACTGAGCTGGAAACCTCTTAGCAGAATAACACCAGAACCCTCCTCTCTGTGAAAAAAAAATGAAAGTATCTTTTAATTTCAGAATGTTAAATGTGGGTGTAAGATAAAGCAATAATATAACTATCTCCCTTCACAGACGAGAAACTGAATGTCAAAGTGCATTGCAATGTATAGCAAAATAGTCTTTAATCTCCCAATGGCAAGGGAAAACAAGAGGAAAAGGAAGTGAGGGAGAAAAAAAAAGGGGAAAAAAAAGGAGAGAAGACTCATTAATTGTGATCTAGCTTACCATATTGAAGAACCCACATTGTATGTTTTTTGCTAATCCTTGAGAACTACTCATGATCTGAAAATGCCACTCTCAGAAGTCAGCTCTTTCTCTTTAAAAAGGCCTGATACAAATGCCTTATTACCTTCAGCCCTTAAAAACCTCGAGACTCAATCTAGTTATGTAGTACAACACCACTGTATTTATTGCTGTCGTTGTAGAAAGAAAACACATCAAATCAAACCTACAAAAGCCTTTTGCAAGCCAAACCTCCTTGAAATAACAGATTCAAGAGTACCAAGCACTAGGCCTTTACAGAATCACACAAATAATATCTGCAGCTCTATGTAAGCTTGGCAAGTGCGGTGCAGCACCACACCGAAATCACCCTCCCGAGTACCCGAGTCCTCCCGCATGGCAGCGTTTCCAATCCCATTTCCTATCACGGTAAGCCTGGGAACGCAGCTGACAGAGATCTCCCCCCCACCGCCATCGTTCCAGTAAGTCCAGAAGGAGCAATGACAACCAGAAGGGCAGACAGAAGGACAACCAGCCCTGCCAGGGCCACCGACACCTTCCTGGCTGCGGGAGGGAGGGTGCCACGGGCCTCGCGGGGCAAACAAGGGGGCTCGCAGAAAATAATTAAGAGGGCAGGGTAGACGCAGGCCTTAAAATTGCAAGCAAGGCTAAGAATTAGTTACACATGAACGGTGAGAAAGTTAAATTTAAAAATTAATAATTTTAAAAAACACAAAACGCTCAAAACCCACCACCCCGCTTTGGGGACACATAAGTCTCCAACTATCCCCGCCCCCACACGAGAATCTATGGGGGGAAAATCTCCACAAACGGGATTTTGTCTCCCCCAATACCGCCACTCCAACACACACCCCCCAACCCCGCGGCCTCCCCCCGCCCCCCACCGCCCCCCCGCCATGCCGATCCCCCCCTTACCCGCCGCGGTCTCGGTCGCGGCCCCGGTCCCCGAAGCCTCTCATCGCCCCCGGAGGGGTGGGTGAGAGGCAGCGGAACGCCGGCCGTGGGGACGGCGAGGGGCTGGGGGTACGGGGCGAGGGTCCAGCCAGGGGCGGCTGCGCCTCGGAGGCCTCGCTTTGCGCCACCTCGCCTCTTTGGTTGGACACAAAGGGAGAAGAGGTGGTCGGTGGGTCCGAGACCCGCTGGGCGTCAGCGGCCGGAACGGCGGGGCTCTCGGTCGGCTCCAGGGCCTGGGTAGTGTGGAGACACCAGCGTCTTCTTCCTCCGCGCTCCCGGCACAAAATGGCCGCCGCCGCCCCGGCCCGCTCCGCTTACGTTACGGGCGGCCCGGCGCTGCGCAAGCTGCGGCCCTCCGAAACACCTACGCCTATTCACGGAACCCAACTACGCACTAAGCGCGCTCGGCGAAACACCGCCCCGTGCAGTAGCAGGCGGGCTACGAAAGGTGCGTAACGTTCTTTACTTAGAGCCGAGGGCCCGCGTGAAGAAGGCGGAGGGGAGGCGTAAAGCTATTCCCCAAAGTCAGCTGCGCAAGAAGCACGCTCCGTAACCCGTTCTGCAGGGCAGGGAACACCTGGGCCAAGGCGCACGTTACGTAAGTGCACGGCGTACGCAAGGTGCGTAATTCAGGCTGGCGAAAGGCGGGAAGAGCCCGGTGCGTTTGGCGTAACATTCTTACGCGGACCGTGCAGGCCGGGCCGGAGGGTTACGTCGGTTTCGCAGAGAGTTTGAAGAATAGGGTCCGTCGCCCACGGGCTCCGCTGAGGTGGCGGCGGAGTTGAGGACACCATGATGGGACAATGGCGGAACAATAAGGGGACACTGGGGACAGGGTGGGAGCGGCCCTTTGGACCTCTGTGGCGGCTCCGGCGGGCCGACGTTATTCCCTGTCAGATTACGGGGGAAATTTGGCGCGGCGCTGGGGCAGGAGCAGAGTGACAGCGGCCATGATGTTTGCTGTTGCCTGAGCGCCCGCAGGCCGGGAGAGAATTCCCCAGATGAGCCAGAGACTCCTCGCTGAAAGACACAATAATCCACGAGGCGATTACGTGGCACAGACCATAAATCCTTTTGTGCTGTGCGTGCTATCGCTGAGTCAGCGTGTCCTGGCACAAGGAGCCGTGTCCCGTGGATGGTGGGGTCGCACCAGCCACAGCAGCCGCGGCCCACAGCGCCTTATCGCTATCAGCCGTGCTTTCTGGGCTGTCGGGTTATCAAAAACTGGGTACACCGGCAGAAGGCAAAGCGAGTCCCCTTTACTTTCAGACCCTTGGATAAAAATAACAGCCTAGAACGACACACAAATTACCATTTTAGTTTCACGTGCTATATATATATGTATGCATGTATCACATGTGTGAGGAAGCAGAAAGCAATCTGAGTGCTTAAAATAAAATACTGAAAGAAACCTGGGTCTTTTTAAGTGGGCAGCAGGGAGTCAGGTGGCACTGCACACTCTCACTGACACGGGATATTTGGCCCCTGGATACAAATGCCTAGTGTGGGAAAGCCTGGCACATGCAAAGGACTGGACATTGCATTAAATGATAATGGCTGGTCCATTCCTGGCTCTCTCAGATCAGCCAGCCTCCCAGTCATCAGCTCTGGAGACTTTTCTCCTCTGTGAAAAATAGTACTTTACCTCAGTAAAAAAATGAACTATCTGTTAAGAAACCAGTTAAGGAAAGCAAGCCCTCTAGGTCTGTCACAAGGAAAAGTCTGGTTGAAATGTCAGGCTCCTCTTCCATGAATTTCTCGTCATTGGCTGCCTTTTTATTTGATGTTATCTTACATGCATTTGGTAACCTACACCAAAAAATTCTTTTGCCAGTGAGGACAAGTTCTTTTACCAGATAGCAAAATTAGACTCATTGTAATTACCCCATTATATCCATGTGTGTGTGTGTGTGTATTGTTTAATTTATTTTAAAACAAGCAAGTCCATTAGCATTGGAGATATCGCAAAAGGAATTGTTATTTTGGCCCCCAATGCCCTGTTTCCCTCTTTATTCCCAGCTTCTTCTTTTGCCCCCTGTGACCTACATCTCTGGCTAGTTCAGAGGTGTGCCTGTGCTGGCTGGCTCCCTCAGAAGCTGAATCTTAAGTGCCTTTTCCTTGGTGTAAGTGCTGGTGCTAGCCTCTCTCTCCTATCTTGCCACTGGATTTGTTTTATTCTTTTTAATACTAACAATATTTAATATTACTTCATAGTAATCTTTAATATTCTTACTTATACTAGAAGAATGACAAATCAATTCCATCAAGTTTGTTTCTTTAGAGAACTAGAAAAAAGGTTTTAAGGTGTTGGGTTGTGCCTAGATTATTTTCCTCATGAAAGATCAATGAGATTTTTGAGAGGAGAGTTTAATTCAAAGCACCCAAACATAGTCAGACTTCTGTTCTAATTCATAGTCTTTATTTTTAACTTTAATGAGAACAGGTTTAAAACATTCTGTCCAAAAAGTACAAAATGCTAAATAAAAACATAAACATTATCTAGTCAAGATAAAAATGTTTAAAAACGTTTTCTTAAAGCTACTTCCTCCTCTACAGTACATGAAAATCCACCACATTCTTCAGCTGTTGTTCCTCCCACTGCCTTTTCCATCTATATATGTCAATTTTATAACTGAGTTTATTCCAGTTCTGTTGCATTTCACACTGTTAAATTACCACTTTGACACTGTCTTTGAAATAAATTAAGAAAGCGTATATTCACTCCCATGTGAGAGGATAGGTTTGATTTTCAAAACACAGGAAAAGGATTCTAAGAACAATTCAAAATCTAATTGCTTAAATCTTTGTGTGCTAGAAATTCAATTTTCAATTGAAAAGCAAAAATCCTAAATGAACCAAATTCTGCTTCAGTAAAACTGAACTGTACAAGGTTCATCCCAGTGTTCTCCCAAAATATCTTAAATAGTTCCCAAAAGCTACAAATGCAGCCAGGTAGTTGTCAACCTTTCACAAATCTTCATCCCAACTTCCCAGCTGTTTTTTAGCTGTACCTTTACATCACTTTTTTACCTATTCTTTGGCATCCCCAATCCCTCCAGCGGTTATTGCAAATGTGGCTTCGTTTTCAGGCATCTCAGGGCTGGGAGAAAAAGAAACAAGAAACCTGTGGGTTTCTCCATGTAAAATGCAGTTGTCTCCAAAATGTTGTGGGTGTGAGCAACATGGAATATATCAGTGCCTTTATACCTATGTGCAAACTGTAGAACATGACCAATCTCATCAGGATCAGAAAATGTGAAATTACCATGTCAGGAATTTAACATGTCCACAATTTTCGTGCCAAGGGACCACCAGTCCTACCAAAGTATTTGATGGCCTTCATCAAGAGCTGAGCATTCTAGTAGAATTTATCATGAAAGTTTATGGTATTTAATGTATGCAATGTGCAAAACAACTTTAATTGTTGTTTAGTCTGTTAATTAGTTTGTCCTTCCATATCTTCTCCCAAGTTTCAATACCTTGAACTTTGTCACCTTTCCTCCAGCAGGGAAAGGTGGTTTACCTGTCATAGATCTTTGCAATACGCAGCTCCCCTCTCCCTTTCCTCAAACTGATCCTGGTAGTAGAAGCATGAGCAAGGATGTGGCCCCCGATGGGCTTTTTTGGGTCTGCTTGAAAGCTGAATTAGCAAGAAAATTGTGGTGATTCACTGTGCAAATTCCAGAGGTTAATACTGTGATTATCTGTCAGACTGAGCCCTATTCAACTCAGTAATGAATAATCAGTAGGGAAAAACATTGGAAACCTGACTTTAGCACACTTGTCTCAATATGTTCAAGTGTTCAATGCTGACATCATTTTCCTGTCATTAAGTTCAAGAGGCTGAAGAAATACACACCTTAAATATCACATTTAAGCTTCTCCAAGGGAAAATGTGGTGCTTTTCCAATACTTTTTATAGTTAATTTTCTTTGTTTAAGTCAGTGAAATCACACCATCATACCAGGCAGCAGTTAAATGCAAAAAAGCTCATTCCAAAAACTGAGAGAAACTTCCAGGTGTCAGTTACTTATGATTCCTAATACACAGGGGAAAATGACCAATCTGATCTTTCATTTCAGTGCCTCTTGGTCCTTACAATGTCAGTTCTCATTTCTGTTAAATACTTAATACAAAATACAGGAATTTTTTTTAAAAGAGAGAGAAGAAATATCTTACGTCATAGTTGCTCCTGGGTCAGCAGTCATCTGGTTGGTCACAAATACAGCCACATTATATTCTGCAAGAGAAAACATTGCAATGTTTGTTTTAAATCCAATTAGAATTCCAAAATATTCTCTCATCCATGGTAAAAGCAAGGTTTCTGCTGAAGCACTTCAAATTTCAAATGAAAAGAAAATATTCTTTATGACTGATGGCTGCAGTTAATCAGGACACAGCCTAGATTTGTTCCTGCATGGCTTCAGCCATAATATACCAAAAATGAGCACTTTTCAGAATTCCAGTGAACAAGTCTTTCTCAGTTCCCATCTATTCTCTATTGGCTCCCTGCCCTCAGCTCCCTCTCCTTCCCGTTCTCTGTTTGCCTTTTTTTTTTACCTCATGAAAAAAGCATTTATTCATTCTTCATCAACATTTCTGAGACGTTCCAAAGAGAAGGAACTCTATTCATCATTCCTCAAAGCATTGCAAAGTACTGAGAAAGTGGCAAGAGGCATGGCTTCTTTATTTCTCTAAGTGTTCATCCTCTTTTCTCTGTCTTTCTTTTGGATTTAGACTGTTGAAATTTGGGAAAGACAATTACTCTTACTGAAAATTTGTCCAGTTCTACAACCTATTATCTCATTTAGGGATTGACAGTGTTTCTAGAAAAACTCTAAATGTTGAAAAGTCCAGAAATTTTCTCTATCTGTCATCTTGAAATAATACATTATCAGTTTGATCTTTCTGGTAACTGACAGAGGTGCAAAGTGAGGAAAGATTCCTGGGCTGGTGCTTGATCCATAATACACATGGACTACTAGGTGGTTGTGCTGCCAACAGCTACTGGTAGTGACTCCAGCCCATGGCCCATGCTTCCCAAATCTTGCAATGTTTTATGTACCTTCTGATATTTTCTGGAGCCTTGACAACATCTGAGCTAGCTTCTGTTGTCGTTCAGCCAACTCTCCGCGACCACTGAAATCCACACGGAAAAGTGCCATTATGGAGTCAATGATCTGCATTGTAATCATGCTAGATAAGTAAATATAGTGAAAGAAAACAGGAACACTTATTTTGACAACAGTAAGCATACAGGGAAAAAAAAGTCTTGTACCAATAACTTGAAGATACCAGCTTCCTCATGGAACTTGGCTGCTACATAGTCAAGCAATTCCATCTGATGTTCACCTAGTGGGAAGCAGAGTTGCCAAGAGAAATTAGGACCAGAGAGAACAAAAAGGAACCAAGCCTGAACTTTAAAATTCCACTTTAAATGTCTGCACTGGTTATATTTTCATTGCCAGCAGTTTTAAATCCTGTGCTCAGTAACAATCTACTTTGCAGGTTCCAGTTTCCTCTCACCCATCTCACAAACCTTCTTTGTAAAAATCTTCTGTGCATGAAGACAACTTTTTGTTGTGTTAAGAACTGAAAAGCAATACATACATTTTAATTTAATGTTTAATTAAATGACACACAGAAAATGTTTTAAACATATTATTTATGTTTATATTGCAATCTAAAAGAAGTCCTATTTCAAAATGTCTTGAAGTTTTAAAGCAGTGTCTTGTGACACAGAGTGTGTTGAGCTGTTAATAAACTGAGAAGTGTTAATAAACTGAGAACTATTAAAATGGGTACCTGAGAGGAAAAAACCTAAATATCATGCCAGTTGCAATATTGGTCTTACTGGTATATGCACGTGCATACAGCACATTGTCAAGTACTGCCTCGTGGTCAACGTTGAAGCGATCAGCAATGTCACGCAGGCGGTCTGGTCGGCTGGCATTAGTCAGAGTTAAGGATTTCTCCTTGTGCAAACCATGCTCTGAAAATAATAAAACTCCATTCCAAAATAGTATTATGGAGGGGGGGGAAAGAAGAATATTTATTTTAGTCCTAGAGAAGACTGACTTTTTGTCTTCAGGCTGTCCCACGTACTCTAAAGATAGTTTAGGGCTCACGATGATAATTGTTTTGTGTTTAGGGTTTGAGGCGGGGGGGTTGACATATGGATATCTGTGCTCTAGGAATTTAGCTGTGAACAAAACCTGTTTATACACAGTCTACTGCAAATGTGAAGTGTAAAAAATAGTGTTTAGTACTTAGATAAATTTATCTTGAATAGAAAAGCTGCTATAACCTGTAGGAGGCCTACTAGATCTAAAAAAAACCCAAACCCAAACCCCCCAAAACAAACAAATGAACAAACAAACAAACAAACAAACAAACAAAATCAAAACAGTTACAATAAAATCCAATTCCTAAGTAATTTTCCCAGGTTACATTATATCAAATGACAGAAGAAAAACTCACTTCCTTGTGGGCCACTATACACTGTGCTCTCCAGGATTTCTGTGCCAGTCATAATGTTTTACATGTATGAAGTTATCAGGAGCCTTCTACTTCCTTACAACAAAATAAACTGACTTTTCAGTTCATCACATCTGAAGGTTTTAACAGTCAAAAAGATACAAAGTGTTTTCAGTATCAATGAAGATAATCTTTCCACCTGTGTAGCCATTTGGTCCTGGGAGCTGAGCTGTCACTACAGAGAATCATAGATTAAAATGAAAAAGCAGGAAAAATGTTTTTTTTTACTCCAGCTATTATTATTATTATTATTTAAAAAATATAACTGTTTATCCATATCCCAAAGAACTGTCAGTTTTAATCAATGTGAAAATGAGGAGCATCTTATCTTACTGCCATCTTGAGAATAAGCTCAAGCCGCTTTTCTTGATTGCACATCAGATGAGATTTAATTAATGGTGTCAAACCTGTTTTATTCAGTACTGTCACTAAATCTGTATATTTTAGGGATACTATTAGTAAGTTCTTACACACAAAGCCTCCTCTTAATCCTCTGCCCAAATTAATTCTATTGGCTTAGTAGGCACTCTTTCCAGTTGTTACTCATATGATCAAAAATTCTTTGGATATGAATTTTTCCTGATATGCAAATAGTTGCTGATTGTGGGTTTAGTCTCTTTGGAGGGAATAAGCTAAAATACTCAATCCAGTTGTAACCATTCATGCAAAAGAGTATGACTCTGCTGACCATTACACTGTACTAGCCAGAAGAGGCCTTATTTTTCCAAAACATGCTACATTTCATTTTACAATATAAGGGGTTCATTTAAGAGAATTTGCCTACCCAGTGTCTGGTAATTCCAGCAGCATTAATAGCTATATAAGTTATTGTTTACTACTCTTTACACATTGAGAGGTAGCTCTGAGAAATCAAAGTCCTGCTGTTTTTGGCACTGCCCAAATATGGTGACTGCCAAAGTCTGTTTATCCAGTCACTGACAGCCAGTAGTACCCTTTCAGTGCCCTTTCAGAATGTCAGATTCAGCAAAACCTCTTGAAACCAGGACAGTCAAAGAGCTGCTGAGAAAAAAAATTTGCCTCTGCCCTTTTCTGAGCAATGCCCCATCTACATGTGACCCCTGCTTTTCCAGATGGTGTGTTTCACTGGTTTATCTCAGACAGCCTATTATCTTCACCCTCTTTATGGCAAAACCTTCATGGATGTGAGCAGTATTAAAGTGCCATTACTTTAAAGTAATGAGTTCTCTACTCAAAAACAGTTTATGGAGTTAAGGGTCACCAGGTCTGTTTCACTGTATTTGTAGAAATAAAAGATTCTGACTTGTCTCTGTGTGTTTAGTTCTGATACAGTTGTAAACAGTGGATTCACTGAGAAGAAATATCACTCTCTTTTATGGTATTATGCCTACCACAAAGAGTGTGAGATAGCTGGGTTTTGCCTGTCCGGAACTCTGTTAAATAAAGAAAAGGGGAAAAAAAAAAGAGTCAGGGTTTCTTTTTCCAAGTTTGACAGATTCAGGAATTAATTCAGTTAGAAGCTCTTACTTTAAAAATTCACCTCAATCTCTACCTTTTAAAATCATTAACCTCAATTTCTAAATCATATTCTCTGCAGGAGAAATGTATTACATGAAAAGCAAAATCTGAAATACTTTAATTTGATCATGCTTGACTGCTGAAGTAATTTATTCTCTTGTGTATAGAAGTTAAAACCACATGGCCCCTGTGGAAAAGTGATAATGGCAGGGCAGGGTGATGAAGAAATGGTTGAGTCCATTAACCTAGCCCAGTTTAATTTCCAGTAAAATGATCAAGGAGAAGCTAACTAGATTATTAATCTCATTCTACCAAATCACATTAGTCTACAGTTTATCTTTTCTAAAGGGAAGAGTACTGTGTTTTATGAACTCTTGTTGCTGAAGTGTCAAGCACCAACTAATAAGGTGTACTGCAATAGTAGCTTAATTGTAATTCCAAAATCTTACATAAAATGCAATGTACCTTAACTTGCATAACTAAAATACCTTTTTGGCAATTTTGTTACTGGAAAGGAACACACTGCATCAGGGAAAACTTTGTCATGTTAGTAATAGTCTTAATAATGGTATGTTGTACTGAACCAGCATGCCCAGTAACAATTACTCAGCTCAAACTTAGTCTGCAAGCAAATGAAGAGGAAAAATGGAAAGCATTAAGAGAAGTGAACTATTTCTTATTGCACTAATGCAGGTACTATTGCATTATGGTAAATTTGATAGAAGGAATCCAAGTTGAATTAAAATCTAAATTAAGTTGCAATTTTTGGTAATACCCATTTAATGTGGTTCTCTCACCTCCAAAGGCCTCAGTGATTGCCATGCTTTCAATCCCACCACCCAGAAGTTTGCTGCAGAAAGGGAGAGGATTATGATATAGTTAAACCCAAAAAATCACAAGAGGAAAGTAAAAATCTTTTTTACTACTTTAAGAAAAGTAATTTCTGTCTTCAAACCCCTCACTTGATGTATTAAGTGCAGGGCACTAAATGATCATTGATTCATACGGAATTAACTCTGTCTTTACCTCCCTTTTTGTGGGCAAGGGAAAGATCTATAGAAATTATTACTGGAAAGAAAGGAGAGAAAATAACATTGAAAATAATATTTGAAAATAGGGTACCATAAAAATATCTCAAGGGAGGACTTGAAGATTTGTAATTTTGACCTGAAACCTGCAGATTATTTTGACAGGTTAAAAAATTATGCTTTCAAGATTTCTGGATGCAAATTATTATTTACAGTTACTGTACAAAGTCCAGTTTCCCCTCAGAAAAGGAGTTGGTTTGGTGCTTTAAGCCAGCACTAACTCCAGATGCAAGGGGATCTATGTGTCCTAGCCAAGTATTTATTCTCTTATATTTCTGTGTCTCATTAAAGACAATTAAGATGATTATTGGGAACATTTGGATGAAGGAAGGATATAAGAGATAAGCTTACTCAAATTCCTGGCTGCCAGTGGAAATATGAAATACCATCTTCCGTTTTTCACTGTACTCAAAGGCAGTGAGGAAGCCTGGTTCCTAGGGAAGAACAAAGAGAACACAAGAGGTTTATTTTAACTTTAACCTGAAGTTAAAAGTGCAATATCCCACATAAATAGGTTCTTTTCCCCCTAGCCTCATTCCCATGGCTTGGCTATAAAAAGCATCACAGCATTCGTCTGGTTGTTGTGGAGTATAAAGTATTATGCCTTAGAGTAACAGGTAGAATAAGTTTCAAAATTATTTTGATGATGCAGTGGGAAATCTGCTAAGAGAAATGTTGCACAGCATTTTGGAGAGGCATAAGTTCAAACTCTCAGGAAAGTGACTGGCTTACAACAAGCTTGTTTGCAGCTTCTTTAATCTTGTCCACTTTGGCCTCTGAGAGCCCCTTCACATTGCACAGTGCCCGTTTTGTGGTCATCTGGATTCCTTTGATTGTACAAATCCCAACTGCCTTCAGCTTTTTTATGTCTGCTACGTTCTGCAAAGAAATTTCCCTTCTGTGAGTACTCAGGACAGTTAACAACTTGAAGGTGAAGTAAACCTTTGCAAAATATTTTAAGCTTACATTCATACGCGTGTGTTTTCACCAAGAAAGACACAGATTTATAGTAAACTCTTCATTGTGTGGTTTGTGACACCAACAAAACAAAATTTTGAGTAATATTGGTGTGAGGGATCACGGTGCAGAGAGCAGCTCCTGGTGGGTTTGAGAGAAAGGTGTCTGGGTATTTACTTCTCCTCTTTCAGTGTCAGTTTTCTAGATCAAAGGTGATAGCAAAGAATTATTTCAGATAATGTGGATGTGGACCTAGGACACCCTGTAACACTCAAGTCTGTCCTTGGTCCCTTAGCAGAGACAATCTGTAAACCAGATAATCTGGTGGCAGATAGCTGGGAGCTCATTCACAAGGATCACTGGAAGCTGAGTCTAACTGCTGGGCTGTTTCTGCATGTCCAGTTTAAAACACATGTATCCTGCAGATCTGACTGACACTTTGGGCTGGAGCAAGCTACTAGTTTTTCATAAACTGGGAACAGCACAACATCAGACAGCACCCTACTGACATATTTTGCCTTCCCTCACCTCATTTCATGATTCTTACATCACTGGAAATGTAAAAGCAAGAACAGATTACTCATGAGAAAACATTCTATGTGGAAGGTGTGGGATAATACATCAATTTACCATTTCTGGCCAAGTTTTTTCTTTGAAAAAGAGTATGAACTGGACATATCATCTATTTATCTAGAGTGTGTGGGTACATAGAGCATAAGAAGGGAGGGGGGGTTGTGTGAGAAATTAGTCATGTTTATTTGGAATCTTATTTCTCATCCTGTGATATGTGTGTGACACTCAGCAGAGGCTGAGGGGTAACAGCACCTTAAATCCTACCAAACACTTTTGATCACCGAACCACAGTCTCAGTTGTTCTAATCTGATTCTATTTCTGGGCACACTGGCAGATCCGGTAAATATTTTTCTCTCTATTCCTTGGCAAAAAATTCTAAACCCACAAAAATTATTTCTTCAGGTAAATTCATTTAACAGATACGGGTGATCATATGTTTGCACAAAGCTTTTAGCTGGCACAGCTAAGAACAAAAACTTCCTCTGAGGTGTGGAAATAACCATTGAAAGAAAGAAAAAAATAATGGAAAAGAACAGAAAACCTTTACAACCCCAGAAGAGCAGCCTAAGTCATTATTCTTGGTTTTCAAGCTCTTTCACACATTTGTATTATTCTGTGAATGCCATGTCTTGTTTCATACTGACAGGGCAGTACAGCTCCCTTCCAGCTCAGGTCACCCTCTTTGATCAACTTGCTAAATTTTTAAAGCAATTATTTGTTTATTTTCCATGTTACTCCATAGTTTGAACTCCCAAACCATGTGATTCCTCTTCAGAACTATCTTTAAAACTGCCAATGAACTGCCAATAAAAAAATTGCCAACAATTGCACTGTTGACATGGTCAGCCCAGTAACTACAGCACTGACTAATAATGAGTCATTGTGACATGTCCTCCCCATCTTTATCTGTCTGTAGTCACTTCTATTAAATCTCACATTACTTCAGGCAAACCCAACTTTTTATTTGCTTCTATAACTCTGAATATAAGAGGATTCCAATCCATGAGCCAGCCTCCGAGATAGACGTATAATAATTGTAATTCAAATAAATGGGTGATGTTTATGTGATTATGGTAACAATGACAGGAGAAGAAAACTAACCACTTATTTCTCTAGCTACTAATATTTTCCTCACTCCTACTCTACCCCCTGCACCAGCATGCTGAAAATAGTATAGTAACAATTGTCACAGTGTAATTTCACAGGCACTAAAAATGCAGGAGTAATTACAAAGATTGGCAGGAACAGGAAATAATTTATCACACAGTTTTCAAATAAATTAGCAAGCAGTTGGTTTTTCAAGAGTGCTAGGTGCTAAACACTTTGAGTATCTTGACACTTTATTTAGGAATCTGATGTGAATGAGATTTTCTAAAAATCTGTCTTATCACCAAAGGCAAAATTTGTCTCCACTGACTGAGTTAGAACTTATTGCAAGGAGGAACTTCAGTATTTGCATCAATGTGCTTATAATTTTGGAAACAACCTTACAGGAACTTTTGAGGGACAATTTTGTGCAATTGCTAATACTTACAATTCCGTGCTTCTGCAGCAGGTCAATATCCTGAAAAAAGGATTCCTAAACAAAATAGCAGAAAAAAAATAGACATTTCTTTTTCTTGTTATTACATGTATCTCACCAAGTGACTGTTTCAGATTTGTAAACATTTACTGATTTTTCATAAATAATACATAACTTGTTGGACAACTGAAATAAGCAAAGCCATAGTGAGCTAAGTGTACTGAGGCCTACACATTTCCTATCATGTTCTCCATAAAGTATCTTCACAGGCAATTAATCCTCTGCTGTGCTAGTAAAACTTGTGCTATCATCATCACCATAATCTGCAGCTTTTCTGCCATAGTTTCTCACTCTTTTCTTGCTGATGATCATTCCTCGGAAACAGAAAATTAACTGAGAGTCCCATTGCATTTAATATAGAAGTGCAAAATACGCTGAAATAATGATAATCCCATTAAAAACTGTACACAGCTTTTGAAAGGTTAATGAAGATTACTTGTAGAGCCAGGTTGTAAAGGGATTAGGGGAATGAGATTTTCTTGGTAGGAGACTGGAACAAGATTTTAAATGCACTGAACTCCTTGATGTTTTTTTGGGACCTCCTGTTCCTCCATGGGTTTCATAACACTACCAAAATACCTTCAAACATTTGCTGCACACAGTTTTCAATCAATCACAAATTTACCTCATCGTCCTGGTATCCTGGTTCTTCTTGGACTACTTGATCCTCCATGGCCTTCATCATAAAAGAGCACGCAATGAAGTATTGATCACTAGTGGGAAATGCAAACAAAGTCATGGGGAGGCAATAAATGAGTAAATGTCTGTAAAAGGACTTTTAAGAGCCCAAGGACTACAGAAATATGTCAGTATGACATCACATATGGATTTCAATTTGGATTCGGCTTCCAACTCTTCATTATCTGACCTATCAGGCCAAAAGGAGAAAATCTATGGCTTTACACTCACATGAACTGGTTTGGCTAGAAAGGGCTTCAAAGGTATTAGGAAAAGAGATCTCATTCCCTTGTGAGAATCTTGGGTCAGAGATGAATTTTGGAGGTGGGAACATTTAAAATGAATTACCACTAGTGGAATTTATTCTGGTAAGAATGCTAAAGGCAGTCTGTGTTTTTATAACAGAAGTCAGCATAGCTGCAGACAGAATGGGTAATGACAAGGCAATGCAACAGCTCAGCCTCTCCATCTTTATGTGACAGAAAACCCACAAAACTGCTGAGAAGGCTACAGCTCTTAAGTGGTGTATCTTGAGAGCAGATTATTAAAGCTGTATTTGTTTTGAAGTTCTTGCTGGGGTTCAAAATGACCAATAAATGCTGATGATGTGCAGGTAATGGCTATAAGGAATACGCTTGCATGGAGAGAACAAAATAAGGGTAATAAAATCTGGAACTTTTATTATGCAAACCCATATACAGAGAGCTCATTTCATGTTTTTTCATGGTTAACTTGCCCTGTCTGTACTTCACCACAGCTTCACTGCCCTCTCTACATGACTTAGAACTGAAAAACAAAGCGTAACCTAAAATTTTATGAATGCAAGAATAGTGAATACAAAGTAGTTCCTTAGAAATATGATCTTACAACTAAACTCTATCATTTTTGTGGTTTTGTAAATGGGTTAAGCTGCTTCTGTTTAAATTGTTTTGGTGTTCTAGCTATGGATGATCAAAAGTTTTGTAGACTACCACATGAAAATGTGTGCATATATTTACTTGCTCATTTGTGAACAAAATCCACAGACTGTTAGATGGGCTATGTCTAACAGAGGTTGGGAGAGTTTAGGCTAAATATCTGCAAAAAGCCTTTTTTTCAGCTTCTAAATGGATACTAATTTGCTTGCAAGAATCTTGTGTATATAGAGGCTGGGAAAGACATGAACAGAATATCAGAATTTCAAAATTATCTAATTCTGTTAGTGTTTATTGGAAATATTCTTATAAAATCAGTTGTTCCTGATAGTGTCATGATATATTTAATTTCTGTTTCAGAACCCTGACAATTATGGAGTGACAAATCATGCCTTCACATAATTACAGCAAAACATTAATTAAAAAATACTTCGGGAGATTTGAAAAATCTCCTAGCTTCAAATACCAAAGGAAGAAAAACAAGTAATGCAAGAGGCACTAAAACTATAAAACAATCTCTTTCTTCATTAAAAACATCCTCACAAAATGCACATAATTCTGCACTCCTGCACCACTGAGCAGGTTATAGGATTGTTCTCCTACTCCCCATCTTCAAGCAATTGGCATCTCACAGCAGAAAAACGAGGCAGACCCAGACCTGTGCCTTCCTACGGGCTGTAAGGGAAAATGGAGAAATTATACCTCACCCTATTAAAAGTTTTAGATACGAAAAAAATCCTCCTGCTCAGTGAACGTTGTCCTGCTGCTGGTGTGTTGGCACACCTGAAGGATTCCGGTCACCACTGCCTGCAGCGAAGCAGATAAAAGGGTGAAATTCTGAGACAACAGAGCAAATCCATGAAAAACCATCAACAACTTTTGCCACCTCAAGTACCCAAGGGTAGGTGAGCAAGACCTGGATACCGCGGTGTCCTTCCAGCCTGCGGGTGCGACAAGGACCCGCTCCCCGCAATTCCCCCGGGCTTGGGCCGGCAGAAAATGGCAGCAGAGCTCGGCTGCCGGGGTCGGGGCAGGCCGCGATCCGACCTGCCCCAAGGGGCCCCACGGCGGCACCTCACATCTGTCAACTCACAGGAAAATAACTGATTAATCGTCATCAACACGCGGATTTATCTGGCTTGTCTTTGCCAGCTGCCTCCTCATGAGATCTACATTGCTGTCCCCAAAGGGCGAGGAACCGCTGAACCTCCCTCCCGCCGCGGAGCACCGTAATTCCCCATTAGAATTAGCATAGTAATTAACCCCCCAGCACATGCCCGGGCAGCTCCGGGGAGAGGGTGGATGCAGTACCCGGGGCGGAGGCTCGGAGCTCGCCAGGGCCGCCCGCTCTCCTCCTCTGAGGGCTCGGTCCCGCCGCCTTCCCGCCGGGGCGGGGCGGGGCGCGGCTGTGGGGGCGCCATGAGGGCTCCCCCGGAGCGGGCCCCGCGCGCTCCCTCAGCCGGGCCCTGCGCCGAAGGGCGCCTCAATCCCCGTCCTCAACCACTCCATCGCCCCTGGTTTATCAACTGCTGTACTCGCCGTCTGCCGGGAATATCGTATTGCCCTTACTCTACAGCTGGAAAAGGCAGCCTTAGTTAAAGCCGCGTTGGTTTGGAAGGCATTCAGTTCAACGCGGCTCTGCCTTTTGTTTTTCCAGGGTTCCACTCACGCATCTTCCTCAACAAGGCACACACGGCGTTTTTGGATTGGATGGCCAAAACCTGTCAGAGAGCTGGAAGACAAGTGACTTGCCTGGAGTCACAGGACAAGAAAATGAGGCTGAGTCATACCCATGACTTAATCTGCCATTTTAAAAGGATGGGAAAGGTGCTTTTTAGGATATGAGCACTTCAAGGAGACATCTGCAGTCTTCTTGGAGACAGTATTTGGAAAGCACTCGCTCGTTTTAGCTCGCCTCTGGTAGCACAGTTGGTTCGGGACTGCATGTCAAGGAGACATCACATCTCCTGCGAGCAGGAGGAGTTCCTGGCTGCCCCTTGTGTGGGCTTGGAATGGCAGAAGGGATTGGAGCAGCATCCCAGCCTGTTTCGAGGGGCTTGTGAAAGCTTCCCCACCCTTTGCCCGTGGGAGGTTAAGGGCACCTTTTCCAAGCCATTTCTTAGCCAAATCAGGAAACCAGGCAACAAACCCACGGCACACCACAGGAGTGCTTGCAGGGTCCCCATCTGAAACATCAGGCAATTTCTGTAAGGACCGAAAGTCCAACCCTGGGAGCCCAAGGTTTTGTCTATACAGAGGAAGAGGCTGGCATAGCTTTTGAAAACTGCATTATTCCACAAGAGCTATTCCAGAAGAGCACTTAGGCAGACAGCCCTTCAAAGGTGAATTCCTTCACAAAGTATGCTTTTATTCCAGAACAGAATGCACATGCAGGCAGTGACCCTTCTGGTGCTGCTGAGCAGCTCTGCAGCAGATAATACCTCACTCGGTAAACAACCGTCCCTTCATTATCCTTTTAGTTTGTAAAATGGTTCTCAGAAAGGTCAATGAATGCACACAATCTTAAGACCATTTCCCACTCCAAAGAGCTACTTTGGCAATAAATTGCATACATACAATAAATTACATTCTACAACTTCAAAACGTTGTGTGACCATTAATTGCTCATTTGGCTTCCAGCTGGTGTTGTACAATAACCCCACAGGGTTAGCAACGTCCTGTTAGACATTGGCCCAAGTGAGCAGAGGCACCCCTCAGTCTTCTCCTTCCATTTTACAGATTCTGTGCTGACCAGTGCATCTCCATCCCTTAGAGATGCCCTGGAATGAGATACACCACTGTGATACACATTTCTTCTCACTTGAGATATTGTAGCTGTTTTTGGACAAGGACCAAGTCAAACCATTGTCATAAAATAGTAAGTATCCAGGCGATTTTTTTTCATCCTCACAAACTTCATCCATGGTTGCAAGAGGGAAATCATGAGGGGTTTTGTTGTGGGGTTTTGTTTTCCGTCTCTGGTCAGAACTAAGATGAACTGCAAAAGCTTTGTGCATACTATGGATCTTAGAGTAGGACTGGCAAAATACCAGATCAGCCAAGCTTCATAATTCAAACTGAATTGACAGGAGAGCTCTATTGTTAAAACAGAATTAATGGAAAGAATAGATATGGTACTGGGAGACTGAGATGTGTCTCCATCACAGTCTTGAGATGCTTAGGCTAAGCCTTGACAAAAGTACTCAATACTACAATATTGGGAGAAATCCTGCATTAAAAAGACATAGATGTCCTGTCCAGACCATGGTTCAGCATTGCAGCTATGGAGGAAGTGATGAATTAGAGGGCTATGCCCATTGATATTAAAGAGATGTCAGGTCAAGTCAGGAACACAACAGATTGTATGTGACTGGAAAAGAAGATAACATCAATATCAAAACACCAACTAGAAAATTCAGAAATGGGTATTTTTCTAAATGAGAAATAAATATTCTGTGTGTCAAGTATACAAACACAGTAAGTGACAGCAGTCCAAGCAGCACAAGATTCACTATTTCTATAGGTGATTCACTATTCACTACAGGTGATTGTGAAATTTAAGATTATTTATATATATAATTAAGAATTACATGATGAAATAATAAAAAAACTAAACTGGAAAAAACAAGGCCACTTTTCAAACTTTCAAAACCTAAACCAAGTTAGAGGATTTATGGAGACACGCAACGGTATATCACATGTGATCTATCAAAAAGACAAAGGAGATAAGAAAAACTGTCCATTTTGAGAATGCACAAGGAATTTCTTATTTAATATAAAAAACCAAACTAGTAATAGAGAGCAATAGGACTGAAAAAGACATTGAGAGATTATCTCAAAGCAGAGTCAGATGTTCATTTGGCTGGGGAGGCTGTAGATTTTGTTTTATCTTTTGAGAAAGATCTAGACAATTTCAGTGCTTGTCTGTCCTTGACATTACCCTTGTTGTCTACCCTTCACTGTGCAATTTTATCTGTTAAAAAATGTTCAATATTTGAGCTAACTTCTACTGTTAAAAGTTCAGGTAACTGAGACTCTAATTCTTTCATGCTTTTTTCTACCTCAAAAGAGAAAAAAATGCCAGCAGTTCTAAAAAAATGCCCAAACATGATGGGTTATGTGATAGTGTGTGCAGTTTGCTTTTACCTGCTCATGACCTTTGGGGCAGCCCTGCAATACAGTATTGCCACTCTCAGTAATTTGCCATAAACTTTGTACTCAATGTGTAAGGCCTCAGGACTGAGATTTGTCAAGTTTGCTTTGTTTGAACTTCTCTCGATCCTTCTGTATCTTTTATTTGATCAGCTGTGACAGCAGTTTCTATAATTAACCAGGTCTGTGGCTAATTTGTTTTACTTCTGTTTATCTGTGTGTGGTATAACCATCATTTTATATAAATAAAGTATCAAGCAGTTATTCTGTGTAGAAAAAGAGACTTACGACTAGCACTGTGATGCAGGGCAGGGAAATGCAGGCATGGAGCAATAGCAGAAGCCTTGAGAAGTGGGGGTAAGAGATTTGCTGAAGAGTACAGGGTTATAAAGGTAATAGACAAGGCATGGGCTTGGCACAGCTGGCCTGTCTGCTGTGAGCAACTCACCAGTGATTTGTCAAAGAAAAACTGACCTGGAACTGGATTTAGGGGTAACAAAGGGGAAATAAAAAGAGTAACATTCATAATAGGCAATACATGCCGTATAATCAGATGTGGTGTGGTGCTGCTGGGTGTAGGTGCAGCAATGTTGGGGCCCTGCCATTATCACCTTGCCATGCCTTTTCCAGCCCCAGTGTTCCTGGAGCTGTACACTCTTTGACTCTCAACCCTAAACCTAACCCCAGCCACTCCCCCAACCCTTTGAGCACATTGCTAACCTATGTTAATAGATATTATTTAAAATATATATTTTTAAATCAGCTTTTTTATTTTTAACATTTCTTTTTGCTTGAGCAACTGGTGCTGCAACCTTTTACAGTTTATCGGTCTCTACACAAGAAAATGAATCTCTATTTTAATCACTATTGAAAAAAACTGAAATGCAGTTGGTAAAATATATTACTCTGAATCATGAAATGTATACTTTGGGAAGTGCATGTCTTTTTTTAAACTGTGAGAGCTTTCTAAACAGCTGTTGCAAATTCCAAAATAACTGCTCTTGACTAACTCCACATACATAGATTTTTGTTGTGGAATAAGTGCACCTTGTTCTACTTCAGCTTAATATTAACTTTATGATAAACAGAAGTAACAGACTAATTATGAAATAAGACTGCCTACATATGCAGCTAAGTGGGAGTAGTAATTGCAATTACATATATCTTTGCTCATTTGAATTACCTTCAAGATCAGATAAAAGTAGGTTGAAGAAAGCAATAATAAAATTTATTTGATATGAAACTGTTATCAGTCTTCAGATATGGTGACAGTGCTCTGACAAGCTTGCATTTGAATCAAAGCTCAGTCACAGCCCTGGTTAAAGTCCATGGGTGAATATCTTCATTTCACTAAGTAAACCAGAAGAATTGACTAAACAATCCTCTGCTCACAGATTAAATGGGAAGCCATTCCCCAAGGGAATGAAATGCAAAATCCCTTTTTCTCTGGGGCCTGATCAGAGTACAGAGCATGGCCAGGCTCCCACACTGCCCTAACTGATGCTCCATGTGCCAGCTCTCAGAGTGGGACTGAGCTTAGATTTAACCCAGCAAGGCATTATGGTTTGCTTTTCTCATATTTGTATTCCCTCTGGTGCTTATCTGAACAGTAAAAAAGGAAAGGATGGAATCAGGCAGCTGGGAGATGAGGGAGAAAGATGGGGAAAGACTGCCTCAGCATGGTGTTGGATCAGTTTTGCCGTTTGATGGACTGTCACTGTTTCTGTAGACAGACGGACTTCTCTGGGACTGAATGCAAATACAGGGGGTAGAATTGGTCTGGCAGCAGCCAAACACATTGGTTCATAATAAAAAAAATGGGAGAGAAGCAGCAAGGATTTGTTGCAGGAAGCTGAGTCAGAAAACTTGATTTAATTGCAATAATTCATGAGAAAGGAAGTTAAAACAAGAAAATGTTTCAGTGCTGCAGAACATACACACACAATGTCGTGTGTGTATTCTTCACAAAGACATTCTGACTCCTAATGCAAACAAAGTTGGAAGTACTGCAAATACTGTCTTAACTGTTATGGCCAAAAGAGTCAATGCTTCTTCAACTTATTCATGCACTAGCGCTGAAAATTAGTCTGAAAAAGACATGAAGCAAAGCAGCTTTATGAACCAAACATAGGGCAGCAGAGTTTTCAGTGTAACAGCTGAAAAAAGCATGATTCATTGAATGTCTTTTTCGCCCCTTTAATGCATTCCAGCTCAAAGAAGCTGAGTGCTTCTGTTGTCAAGTAGGGTGAATAATGACTTTGAGTACATCGCTCTGTTTTTCACTCAGGACAACATTTTCATTAGCATGATTCAGAAAGAAGAATGTGTTTAAAGTGCAGCTGATAGAAAATTTTAAATTTCTAGGTCATGACAGATTTCACTGGTCACATAAAAAAAGAATGATGTATTACAAGAACAATGTTTTTAGATTTTCATTTGGAAGAAATTCAGCACTAATATGTGAGACATTTCTTCATTTTAAAAAAACCACCAAATTTTGAACAGCCTCTGCTGAAAAACTAATAAATGTAACAGTCCTCCCAGATTCTTTATCAGTTTGGAAAAGCCCAGGTTTTCTAGCTTAGAACTGAACATGCTCTTCCTTTGGCCAGTTTTCTCCTCTTGGCTTCGCCTGCTGCTTCCAATTGAGTTTCTATGTAAACCACAGATAAAAACCCAAGTCTTGCTCCATTTGTATTCCATATGTTCATCAGGTTATTGGCCACAAAAGATTATAAGCAGTTTGTTTTTCAAACCTCAGAACTTGGATAGGCATTCAGTGCATCATCATACAGTTGTTTTTATATTAGAATAACATTTAAAGGCCTCAGGAATTGTAATTGGCTTTAAAATGCTATTTCCTTGATTTTGCTACAATAGAGCCTTACTTTTCAGTGATGGTCCAGCTAATAATCTTCTTCAATCTCAAACCTTAAGAGATTCATTAGCCTGATTATTATTTTTTAATCCATTGTTCTCCTTTCCTTGGATTACCATCGTTTCTTTACCAGCCTTACTGGAAGTGAGTTCTTTATTAAACACTTCTCTGCCTATATCTGAAAAAAAAAGCTGTTAATCTCTCCTTCTCATGTTTTTTCTGAATTGGTGATTATAAATGACATATCTGTGTTTCTGAAACTCCTACTCAATAACAACTCCCACTGGGGTTCAATATACTCCAGTACTTTCTACTGCAGTCTTTCTTCCTATTTTGTCTGTCCTCCGCTATTGTTCTTCCACTGGACTATTAAGGCAGCACTTCCTGTATTAACAGTCAGGCAATCCAACCCAGAGGAATAGGTCAGAGTTTCTGAGACCAGAGTTCACATATGGAACAGTTCATACTGAATGGCATCACACAGCACTTAGAGGAAGGCCAGAGTATCAGACGCAGCCGGCATGGGTTTAGGAGGGGAAGGTCTGTTTGACCAACCTGGTCTCCTTTTACAACCAAGTGACCCACCTGGTGGATGCAGGAAAGGCTATGGATGTTGCATACCTGGATTTCAGCAAAGCCTTTGACACTGTCTCCCACAGCACACTCCTGGAAAAGCTGGCAGCCCATGGCTTGGACGGGAGCACTCTTTGCTGGGTTAAGAACTGGCTGGATGGGCGGGCCCAGAGAGTGGTGGTGAACGGTGCTGCATCCAGCTGGGGATCAGTCACCAGTGGTGTCCCCCAGGGGTCTGTGCTGGGGCCTGTTATGTTCAATATTTTTGTTGATGACATGGATGAGGGTATTGAGTCCTTCATTAATAAATTTGCAGATGACACTAAGCTGGGAGCATGTGTTAATCTGTTGGAAGGCAGGAGTGCTCTGCAGAGACCTGGAAGTGTTGGATGGATGGGCGGAATCCAATAGGATGAAGTTTAACAAATCCAGGTGTCGAGTCCTGCATTTTGGCCACAATAACCCCCTGCAGTGTTATAGGCTGGGGACAGTGTGGCTGGACAGTGCCCAGGCAGAAAAGGACCTGGGGATGCTGGTCAACAGCTGACTGAACATGAGCCAGCAGTGTGCCCAGGTGGCCAAGAAGGCCAATGGCATCCTGGTCTGTGTCAGGAACAGTGTGGCCAGCAGGAGCAGGGAGATCATTCTTCCCCTGTACTCAGCATTGCTGAGGCCACACCTTGAGTGCTGTGTCCAGTTCTGGCCCCTCAGTTCAGGGAGGACATTGAGACACTTGAGTGTGTCCAAAGAAGGGCAACAAGGCTGATGAGGGGCTGGGAACACAAACCCTGTGAGGAACAGCTGAGGGAGCTGGGGTTGTTCAGCCTGGAGAAAAGGAGACTCAGGGGTGACCTTATCACTCTCTACAACTCCCTGAAAGGTGTTTGTAGTCAGGTGGGGGTTGTTCTCTTTCACCAGGCAGCAACAGACAGAACGAGAGTACACAGTCTCAAGCTGCACCAGGGGAGATACAGGTTGGATATTAGGAAAAAGTTTTTCACTGAAAGAGTGATAAAGTACTGGAATGGTCTGTCCAGGGAGGTGGTGGAGTCACCATCCCTCAATGTGTTTAAGAAGAGACTGGATGTGGCACTTGGTGCCATGGTCTAGTGGAGATGTTAGGGGATGGGTTGGACTTGATGATCTTGAAGACCTCTTCCAATCTAGTCATTCTGTGATTCTGTGATATGACCTCTGTTCTTAGGGCAATGAGCATCAAACAAGAAGGAAGTCATAAGACACTCAAATATTTGGTTTCAAAATTGTATTCGGTATTGAACTGCAGCCATGAGATGTTGCATACTGACCAGGCACAGTTCCCCAGCCTCAGCTATCACATGCTGCTGATGCAGCAAAAGCAAACTGGAGATACGAAGCTGAAGAGAGTAACAGCCATCTTTCATCCCAGGCATTTGCTAGAAATGACTGAGTGGTCTTGAAGAAAGCAAGTAAAAGCATCTGCAGATCAGCTCAGGATTCTGAATTGTCAGGGTGAAGGACATTCCTGGATATCATTTCAGGAGGAATTCAAGTATATTTGAAAGAATAGAGGACCTGCTTCCAAAGCAAGGAGTGATGTCTTCTCACCCATTCTTTTCAGGAAAACAAAAGGGTGTAAGTGGTGATGGATAGGGACCTTACTGGGTTACAAGCAGAATCTGTGAGAAAAACTGACAAAAAAGCAACACTAAAATGTGCAAAGCAATCCCACTCAATCCCACTTCCACACTGCCTTTACATGAGCAACTGCCCTTAAGAATTTTTTTTTTTTTTTTTTGGTATTACAGGGTGTATATGGGTGCCAACAAATCAGCTATGTCAGCAGGAGAGAGAAAAATTAATCTATGACATCATGTCCTATCCTTCTCCAAACACTGCATCACCTCCCTAGGATAAGATGCTATTTTTAGTCCTCTAGTTTCAAACATATGTTGAGACTACTTCCAAATACCTTCCTTCTTGTCCTTTTCAAACTCTGCACCTTGGGTGTGGAGGTCTGAAATACTAAATATTAGCAGTCTGGATTCCCTGTGCTTAGCACATGTCAGTGAATCCAAAACCTAAGGAAGATATTTTGCACTACTTAGGCATGCAAAGGAACACACACACACAAAAGCAGCTTTGATGGGTTCCAGCTGTCTGGGATTGACAAACATATACATATCTGTGTATACACACTCTCCTGATTCACATATGGAGAAACACGTATTGTAGCATAGTAAAGGACTTCATAACAACAAATCTGAAAATTCTTAGTAAAACAAATAGTGTTGAACTTTTTCTTCCCTGCTATATACCTGGAAAAGTCACTGGCTTATATTTTACTTGTTTGGACTTCGAAGATTTGCTAGTTTGATGAGGATGGTACTTGCCAGAAGCTTGTCCATGTCTCAGTTCCTTCAAGAGAAATGAAGGGCAGAAAAAAGTCAGTAATTTACCATGTTGTTAGGATTAATGCCTTCATTCTCATGCATTCCCTTAAAAAAGTCTGGCCCGTCCCCGAGTGAAACATAGCTATCTCTAGGGCAAAATACAGCAGCACTAGTGCTAGCACTATCATGCTGCAGTCATGGGAAAAGGAATAAAGGCATCCTCTTCTGTTGAAATGGCAGGAGAAATTTCAGGGTCATAGAAGGCAACTGTAGTTTGCAAAATACCTATGACACCAGAGAATGTCCTTATCTAGTAAAAAGCAACTGATGGAGTTATTCCATAAAGCTCACAGCCAAGTCAGCTGTCTCCAGCAGAAACGAGTTTGGGAGGTTTCTTCCTTCAAGATTTATTGACTCCATAAACTGCTTTTGTAAAATTAACAAATCACAACACAATTGTGTGTTTCAGTCTGTCAGCCTGGATAGAAAATTACACCAGCATCACATGGTTATTTTATTTTTCTAAGACAGTTTTATAAACAAGCTAATTTCTCCCAAATTCCACTCCCTGCATAATTCCTTAGTGAAATGTTTCCCTCCTTGCCACTCCATGGTGACAAAGCAGCACCAGCTAAAGCCTCTTTCTACCATGCTGGCAATGTGATGGCAATGCCCTGCCTGTGGCAGGAGGAATGTGGCTGGCAGCATGGCAGTATCACTGGGATGATATTTAAACATAAGCAAAGACAGGGATTCCAAAAAATAAAAAGTGACCTGGATTACATCAGCATTACTCTAATAGTAACTGTTAAAAGAAAAAATAAACCAAACTGAATTCAGCTTGGTCAAGAGAAGCCAAAGGTTTTGCTTCCACTTGTTGACAGACATGTGGCAGCACACACTTTCATTACAAAAATATGTAGAAATCAGCAAGTTGAAAACTGAGTAAATTGCATGTTATGCTGATAGAAACATTGGCAGCATGAGTAAATATGAAAGAAAATGTTTACTATACCTAATTTCAGATTTTAAGGAGAACAGCTTGCTCTCCTGCCAGCTATCCAAGGGCTCTGGATTTTAACAGAGCAGACAGACTTGTGACTGATCATCTATTCCTTCTCACCCCACCTCCCCTCCCTGCTTCAGTGTACAATACAGGAAAATTCACAAAGTGTATAACAATATAAGCATTGTTCTTTACTTCAATTTAGGAGCAATATGATTCAGTTTAGTTCTGAAGCATTTGTAGTGAAATAAATGTTTGACTCTTATCAACACCAGCTTTGAATATCCTCACAGGCTTCTGTATCCGGTTCAGTGTTCCCAGCCTCTGATTCAATGCAGCCTGTGTGCATTTACCACTACCATTCCTTCTACTGTTCATACTTTCTTCCCTGCTGCTTTGCCCAAATATCATTCCCTTGCTTTTTTTCCTTCTCCCTTACTCTCTCTGCTCCCTGTGCTTAGAACTTTTCCCTTTTTTGTGTGATAAATAAGCATTTTTCCTTTTTCCTAAAACACTAACAAAGCATACGTTCAAAATTCCCATGGTTTTCTGTTAGACATTTCAAAGTAATTTGCTACTCTCTACCCAGCTACAGTGGTCATGCTGTTGCATTATACTCCATCATCAAGATTATTCAGGTCTCAAGATCTCAAACCAAATTAAATCAGGGGCTCATAATTAAACAGTAAAATTTTAGTGGTGGGCACCTGCAGTTCCCACTGACTGCAAAATAAATGCTTATTATGGCACATTTTGGAAAGTGTCACTACTTGCCTAAGTGACTAAATATCAAATTAGAACATTTGTTTTGGATACTGCAATTCCCATTTTTTTACTGGCAGATTATCCTTTTTTGCAGCCCACTGCACACTGGCTCACCTGTCCCAATTTTGATTACAAGCTTTCCCGTGTTCTACACCAGGCTTGACATCCTGACATGATCCCTGGCAACAAGTTATCACTACCAGTTGTTTAATCTTGGAACTGAAGTAGCACATTACTTCAACTGCAAATGAATGAGTGAATTGTGAGAACAGCCTGTCTGCTGACCCATGAAAACAATTTCCCTTTCTTTCAGAGTGACAAGATTTAAATCTTCAGAGACTCAGATTTTCATTTGCTTTTATTTCCAAAATGAATCAAATTACACAGATGTGTGAGCTGGGAACCAGTTTCTAAATATGACATGCTGCCTTCCCTCCCATTAAAAAGATGAGATTCTTTACAATATTTAAGCACTTGGTGCATAAATCAAAGTTAAGTATCATTTTCCCTGTACCACATTCTTCCCTTACCTCTTTTCTCAAGGCAATGTCTGCTGTGTCTCGGATCTTGGCACAATATAGGCAGTGAGTGTTGCCTGGGGAATGATGACCTGCAATAAATGAGAACTCCTGAACACCAGAGGAAGTGTAAAAGGCACTTGTGGGCATTTGTTTGAAATTAGGGTAAAAGAACATCTGCCAAGGACTTCAAGAAAGTCTTTCTGAATGGTTACAGAACAACTCCTGTTTCATGCCATCTGACAAAATTGATCAAAAAAAACCCCCAAAATCCAACAAACCCAAACCAACAAACTTCTTAGTTAGCATAACAAGGTGGAGAGTGCTGAGAAGCACATTCAGTGCAGGTAGCTCGGAGTGCAGCTACAGTGTCAGCCACAGGCTGGGCTCTGGGTGGTGAGAGCCCCAGGCAAGAGGCCAGGAACTGGCACTGACCCTTTGCACAACAGAGGGCACAGGACCTGTGGCACAGCCAGAGCCAGGTGACTGGATGCTGAGACACAGCAAGAGCCAAGGACTCAGTTGCAAGAGCCAGGACTTTGTCACTGACAGATTGGGAGGATATAAAAACTCAGGGCTTTCTTTGGGGTCCCTTCTCAGAGGCACCCAGCTCGAGCTGCTATTTTTTTTGTTGCACCATGGTTAGGTTATTTTAAGGATCCAGGTGTATGAGACTCTGCTAAGGGAAATCCCGGCTTGAATCAGTAGGGAAACCTGGTCTGACTGTGGGAGTGTGGGGGATACAGGGAGTGAAGTGAGGCACCTGCTGGGTCACAGGAGCTGCCCGATGAGAAAGGACTTCAGTCCCAGAGTGACTGACAGAGTGGCTTCTGGATGGTCAGACAAGAAAAGTTTCCTTAAGAGCAATGAATACTTCTAATGAAAGCCTGAGCTTCTGTGACACATCCACTTGCTGGCCGCACATATTTGCGACTATATTTTTATCCTGCATTCCTACCAGTCTTACCAGTCTTCTCTGAATTGCTTGTCATCTTGAAGGAATCTGGGGAAGGAAATCAGAATGAAAAACACAGTTCCTAAGTTAGGAATCCAAGACTTCGTTTATGTTTTATTTTCAGTTCATGCAGAGAGAAAGCACCCTCCATTATGACTTATTTTGCTTGGGCATTTAATGCAATTCAGAATTTATACTTTCAGGGTTTGCTTTCCCTCGTGAACCAATGAGCTTTAGTGCTCCTGAACATACTTGACACTGCAACTGCTTGTATGACAGTTGTTGACCTACAAGATCAGATATTAGGACCTGCCTGGTCTTAATGTCTCATATTTGCATCCCTTGCTACCCCAGGAAACAACACAGAATTGGGACAGGAAACCAAAACCAACCAGATCTCCCACCTCTTGCTGTAAATACTATTGGCCTTTACAGGTCTCATAGGAATGGGTTCTAAATTGGCATCCTGGAGTAGTGCAGACCATTGGTGAGCTGTCATCTGCATTCCTCAAAAGCCTGAAAAGCAGTGTCATCTGCATATGAGCTGGCAGCAGATACCCAAAGGGACTTTCTGGGTCATACAGTCCATTGTCATGTTGTTGCAGAATCCACATCATCTAAAGACCACGTTACTTCCAATTTTTGCATTTGATAAGAGGCCATCCACAGGCATACCTTCCTAACACAAAAAATTAGTGTAGAGTAAAACCTATAGATCAAGGTATCCTGGGGGGAAAAAAGACCATGCAGGTTGGATATAAAATTCTTATTTTGATTAGCAGAGTCTAGGGAGAATACTTACCTCAGTGTTCTTATGACTCTCCCTTTGGTGACAGCAGTTTGTTCATCTTGAATTTCTCTGATTCCAACTGGGAATAGTCCCAGTTAGTGTGGCTTCTTGGAGACGACAGTGTACCTAAGTGAAGGTATAGAAGGATTGGTGAAAGAACATGAAGAGGAAAGGCTACTTAGCACTTCTCTCCCACCTTCATAGCATGCTATACACACTGAGCTTCACAGAAGCTCACGATACAGTTCATGATACACAAGTGTGCTTGTTTGCACAGGCAAAGCACAGCTGATGCTCTTCTGAGGCCTGAGATGAAGTCACCTTGGAAAGGAATTTAGAATGCAGGCCCTGTTTGCTCTCCCTTATAAAAAACTCAGCAGCACAGTCCAAAGCCCCAACATTTTGTCTCCTGCAGCTGCCCGTGGTGAAGGGTTACAACAGCACCAAACACCAACCCATATAGAGAGATGCTTGAGACCCTTTCCCTGACATTCCCTTTCTCTGAATATCCTCATCGGGAACGTACAGACTGGAGGCTTAAATGTCATCATTTCCTGGAAAGGACATCTTAAGTGACCCATGGAAATAGATGACTATGAAAATAAGTCTCAAGGAAAAGAATGAAACACAGATGTGAAAGCAAGCAAAGAGTAGCCAGGTAATAGGAACAGAATGAAATAAACTTAACACAAGCTTTCATTGCTGTGTGGGCTGCACATATTCTGTGAATCTTTGGTCTCCCAATCTCCAAGGACAGCCTTGTGGCAAACTCTGTCAGGAAGCAATGGATTCTCTCCACAGCACGTGAGTGGCTCAACTGCCTGCATATTTATGTAAAGACTTTCAAGTGAACAGTGTGGCCAGAATGGTGAGCAATAATTGGAAAACCTCCTCAGAGGCCTGGGAATTTTGCATATTTCATGCATGGCTTCATTTACACTTTTTCTGCTTCTTAGAGCAGAGGATATGTGTTTTCCACATATCTCTAATATGTTAGTACATATTAGAGAGGCCAAAGTACTCAAATGTTAACATGCTGTATGTACGTATGAATTCAGGGAAGGAGGGCAGGAACTGAGTTTGAAAGCCAAGGGATAACTCAGTTTGCAACTGAGGATAACTTACAGCTTGCAGGAGCTGCATTTCCTGACAGTTCTCATCTCTCATCCATTCTGAAATTGCATTGCAAAGCTGGAGTCATCAGTGCTGAAACATAACCGTGGGAAATAAGTACAGAAGCGGATACACAAGGCTTGACTCAGCAGTAAAGAGAAAAATAAATAAGGTTTAAGGAAAAAAGAATGACAACTCTACATACTTTTTAGTCAAGAGATCAAGTACACAGTGTTCTTTTGAATAACAAAGTCTACATTTCAGCCAAAGTAATGACTGCAGCTTTGAAAAGCCAGTAGGGAAGAAGTATGTGATTTGGTAAAAAAATAAGGATAAAAACATTTCTCCTTCCTCCTTTCTTTAAAGGTCTGGTTAGAAAAATAAAACAATCAGAAAGAGTATTAGTGCAGATATTTAGAACTTTCAGGACACTATAAAAGTCACCTGTGAAAAGTGAAAGAGAATTAAGGACCACTGAATGAGTAAGTAACTAAAAGGGAGAAGCAGAGGCAAAGTAGGTGAAGGTGTATTTGTTGGGTGATAGAGGGCACACATGAGGGATGAGAAATATAAACTGTGCTTTACTGCATTTTAGTATTTTTTTAGGTTACTAAGATCCATCCAGAAGACAGAGGCATGAACTTTCCTGGCTATGCCTCGGCTATTCAATGAAGGGTACCACTTGTGACAGATACTCCATGATCTCCAGAAGTCATGGCATCCATGATAGTTGGATATTAGGGTACTTGCAGTAATTAATTAATAGACACCTGCACAGTACTCTGAAAATCTCAATTTATAGGATAAGTATTAATTTCAGATTAGTCTTGTGTGGATGGGATTCTACACTTCTCTTCACTCCTCTTGTGTTTTCTTTGCCTAGCTATAAGCACTGGAACGAGGGCCTCCTGGTGGTGGAATCTGTGATAGCCAAGCAGGAGGAAAGCGCATTTCTTTAGAAAGCTGTGAAACGGCTGTTCCTTTATCTCGTGAGTTAGCTATAGTGAAATAAAGAAACAGAAAAAGAAGTGTCGGCTTTGTCAACAAAATATATGTTTGGTAATTAATATCTACGATTCTAAAAGAAGGGACATCATTAACTGCACAGCACTGAAGCAACAAGAATGACCTCACTGCAGAAATTTTTAATTGGGCAGGGAATTAATTTCAATATGCCAAAAATGTTTTAGTTTATAGGTTTTAAACTCAGCCTCATTTAGCCCACCAGGTGTTACCAACAGGCTTTGTAAAGCCTTACCTATTGGTAACAACCAGGCAATGTTGCAACTTTCAGCACAATGACTAAAATAAATATTCTCTTGGACATCAGACTAAGCCTAGAGTAAGTCTACCAAATTCACCAGTCGATGGGGTTTCCCTGTAATTACTGATATAACAGAGAATAATAATAATGCTGCAGCATGTATGAAAAAAAGCAAGAGAAACACTATGGAGTTAAAAGCAGCTCTGAGAACATCTAAGCTATAGATTCTCTATCACTTTTGAGCCAAAAAAGCTGAAGAAGATGCTCCAAATTAGGCTACCAAGAACAGCTTGGGTCTATTCCAAAATTTCCACACTGCCATGTGCTACAGCCCTATCTTCATCCTGTCAATCTCTCAGCCTTCCATCAGTGTTCTCAAAGATGCCTTCCTTGGAACATAGGCAGCTTCCTTACACAATGACTGTAACATACAGGTTCCTCACCATTTAATGGGCTTTTGCAGTTCCTAAGTGATCTCTGTAGTTATTGTCCTGGGAGAAAGAGTATGTGCTAGGTGTTCTTTTCCCCACAGAGTGACAGGAACAGAAGGATGCATACTACTACACCATAATGCTTTTAACATAGCTGAAAATCATGTGTCAACCTATATATAAATACATATATGTATGTATTTGCAATGTACTGAGAGACAATGCTAGAAACAGCAACAGTCAGTTCTTGTCTCGGTATCTACCTGATGTAGGTGGAGAAACAATGATGAAAAGCTGCTGCCAAAATACCCGGGGAGGTTGGTGCAGCAAGGAAATTCCACAGCATTTTTCAAGGAAATGGAGTCTGGCGAGAAATGAAATTTCATCAAACCATGCAGAAGAAGACAGATTCCTGAAGCAAATCCCAGCAGAAATCAAAACACTGAACCTCCTTCCGTTAGTCTCCAGGGGAAGCTTTCTGACCTCTTGTTGATAAGCCCTACCATGAGGGCATTCACACAGGTATTATCCACCATGGGCACAGCAACCAGGCACAGAAGGAAGCATTCACCTCACATGCCAAGGCAGTGGGGATGGGCTGCCTGGCTTTTTCCAAGTCTCTGCTCCACAGAAAGAGGCAGTAAGAGAATCACTCTGAGACCCCAGATGCATGAGGTAGTTTAGTTTTAGAATAATTACAGTGTATTTCTAGAATACTCATCCTATTCAGTGCAAGGAGAACTCAGACACCAACTCTCCTGAAACGTATGGGTTTCTTCTAGGAAGGTGAACATTACTGAAAAAACACCCCAACCAAAGTGAGCTCAGTCCCTCACTATCCTCTGTGGTCTTTGACTCTTATAAGCTCCCAGGCAAGCTACCTTTATTTTCTCATTTCACAATTTTAATTCTACATGCTCTCAGCTTTTCTTCCAAAGTTCTTGCCCTCATTTATCTGGACCTTCCTTTCATCTTTCCTACCCAATAAAATCACACACATATGGGTATTAAATGGTGATAGAAACCACAACTACTTCACAAAGACCTTGCTCTGAACAGCAAGGTTTTATTTTATTCTACTTTAAGGGTGTTGGCTCCCCCCCACCCCCCATTATAATCACTTCTCTTATTGCAAAAATCACTGCTTTTCAGGGCACAGACTCTGGTGTACTGGGTCAGAAGGCAACTGTTTCTACAGCATGTGTCCTGCAAGAACCAGATATTGGTTAACTGGACTACCAAAATATACTGAAGCACTAGAGATTTTTCTTGTCTCAAGTCACTGGGTTTAACTGTGCTATTTTTCCAATTCTCATTCCAAGCGAGCAATTTTCTGGTTCACTTAAGGCAGGGTGCCAATTAAGCACTCTGGGAATGAAAGACTGTTAGATAACTTTTTTTTTTTTTTCTGGAATACTAATATATGTACAAACCAAATCAAAATGCTAGTAATTCTCTTCTCCTCCTTTTATCTGCCTGCCCCCTGCTTTTTTTTCCCTTGTCTTTATTGTTCCCTTTTAAGTAAAGTCAGGATCTTAGCATCTCATTAATCCAAAAATTTTCAGGAAAGCCCCAGTAAGTCCTCAACTAAGCTTTTTTAACAATGAAGCAAGTAACTTCAGATCGCTATTCTAACATATTGGAGAATTATTTTATAGTTTAGGAGTGGCATTTTGCCTCTGTAACATAAAAAGTGTTGGTGATATGTGTTACATACCCATGTCATTCATCCAAAATATCCAAACCAACTGCCACCACCACCTCCCATGGAATACAAGCCAGCAAGTAACACAATGAATCTAAATTTATTCCATCGTGCTGAAAGGGAGGACTTTACAATGTGCACAGGAAATCAGGATGCTGGGACTGCTTCAAAGGAGCTGCTGCTGTGGAGTCACCGTCCCGGTGTTTGAGAAAAGACTGGGCATGGCACTTAATGTCAGGGTTACATTCACATGTTCGGACAAAGACAGGACTTGATGACCTCAGAGATCTTTTCCAGCCTAGCTGATTCTGTACGATTCTTCTCTCTCCAGCTCCTCAGCCATCATCCCCAGTGCAGTCCCGGACGCTAGACCTCCTCCACCTCTTCTCCCATGCTCCCAACCAAGAAGGGGTTCTCTGCCTCATAGCGTTTAGTTATTTATCTAGAAAAATAAGCAAACAATCCCCACCAAAACCAATTTTAACAACTCTCCCAGGCGATTCGAGCATTTTAGAGAAGGTGATAAGGAAAGCGCGGTGAGCACGGCACTAGTTTGATGCAGCCCGCCCGGGGGCAGAGCCCGACCCCCGAATCTCGCAGCCCGGCACTCCGCCCCCGTCTCCCTCCAGCACAGGAGGCGGAGCCGAGCCGCGGATCCATCGCCACGGCAACGCGGCGGCCGCAAACCGCTCCCGGGACACGCGGCGGATCCCACCGGCGGCGGACGGCGAGCGCCGGGAGCGGGCGTGGCCCGACGGAGAGGTGCGGCCCCCCCCGGAATTAAGGCGAAGCTCGATGGCACAGCCCGGCCCAACCGCCCCCGCACCGCGGGGCTGACCCTACCACTGCGGCGCGGGGGGGATGGGGGTATTCTTCATCGGCTCCGCTCTTGCCCAGCCCGCTGCTTTTCCCAGTGAGATGCCGGGAGGGCAAACAGAACAAAGGAGCATCCCGGCGGTGGCCCGTGCGGCAAATAGCGCCGGGCGGGGCTGCCCTTCCAGCTCCTCGGCGTGCCCGTAGGGTGGTACGGCCCGTGCGCCCCCGAGGTGCCGGGCCGCGCGGCGCTGGGGTACGGGCCGGAGGGAGGGGGTGACACCCGGCACCGTCCGTCCCGTGTCACCCGCCCGCCTCGGTCACGTGGCGGCGGAGGTGCGAGGGACGTGCCCGTTGAGAGCCGGTGCTGCCTGGTGACAGTGGCAGGGAGGCGGCCAGGACCCCCTCCCCTCCAATCGCCACCTTGGCCCGAGAGCTGGGGCTCTGCCTGGGAGAACGGCTGCCTTGTCACACCACTGCTCTTGGCCCACAGCTTCACACCCGCTGTGTCTGTCCTGCTCCTTCAGGAGCCCACCGTAGGCCTGCCCAGCAGGGAGCGATGCCTCTCTTTGGGAACTCCTTCAGCCCGAAGAAGACGCCCCCCAGGAAATGGTCCTCGCTGTCCAACCTGCACCTGGTGAGTGCCAGCACCTGCGGTTTGCTGCAGCAGCGCTGCCTTGGTGGCAGAGGGGGTGGCTCCTGCTGTGAGTGCCATAATCCTTACAAGAGCTCCCAGCCGCTTCTGGGACAGGAAAAAGCTCTTCACCCAGAGGGTGATTGGGCACTGGAACAGACTTCCCAGGGTAGTGGTCACAGCCCAGCCTGACAGTTCAGGAAGTGTTTGGACAATACTCTCAGGCACATGGTGCAGCTCTTGGGGATGGTCCTGTGTAGGGCCAGGAGTTGGACTTGGTGATCCTTGTGGGTTTTTTCCAACTCAGTATATTCTATTATTTCAACTGTGCTGCTTTCGTCCTGCAGTGCAGCACCATTTCTGATCATTGGTGACTATACATGAAGCTAGAAGTGCAATAGCTCAGGGAAGAATCAGCATCACCCCACCTGCAGTCCAGAACTGTGTCACTGAAAACTTCTCACCAGTGGTCTCCAAGTGCAGGGAGATGAGTGTGTGGGACTGGGTGGGAGAAGGTGCAGGGATGGCAGTGAGAAGAGCCAGTCCTCTACTGCAGCAGTAATGACCAAAGTAGGGTTCCAGGCTCCAGGGCCATTTGGACCAGCATCTTCCACTGGGATGCCAGTCACTAAGAAACGGGAGAGCAGGGGGGTGACTCTGAAATTCTCTGAAACTCTGAGTGTGACCTTCTCCCTGCAGCTGGATAGATCCACCCGTGAGGTTGAGCTGGGCCTGGAATACGGCTCCCCCACAATGAACCTTGCTGGCCAGAGCCTGAAGTTTGAAAATGGCCACTGGGTTTCAGGTAAAGTATAATCAGCTTGCTCTGATCTAAAGTAGCCACGGTTGGCTGACAGTCTGTATTTTGACCTCCTTCTTTCCTCCAAGAATCAGGAAGCTTCCTGGGGGATCGCAGGGAACTGCAGCGCTTGCGCAAACGAAACCAGCAGCTAGAGGAAGAAAACAACCTACTTCGGCTGAAAGTGGATATTTTGCTGGACATGGTGAGCCTTTGCCCAACTCCTTCCTGCCTGCCCATAGCAGTGAGGATGCCTGAGCAAAGGGTGCTGGGTCCCCTGAAGAAGGCTGCTCTCACTGCACCCCGCTTTCTGCTTTAATGCAACACAGGTGTAATGGCAAAGTGACTGAGGGAGTAAAGCCTGATCCTCTCTGTGAAAAGAGGGGAAGGCTCCCCCACATCAGAGTTTGTTGTGAACACTGTGACTGAGGAAAGGGAAGCCCCTGCAAGTGCCGTATCTCCTGTTTCCCTTTCTGCACAGAATAGGGCATTTTTCTTCCCACTCTGTCCTCTCCCCTAACTTTGAAACTGAGTTACCCCCAGTGTTTCTGGTCACAGAAGATTAAAGCTTCCATCTGCTGTCATGAGGGGTGGGACATACGTCCTATGTGTAAAACTGTGGATGAAAGAATTTCAAGTAAATAAACCAAAATTCAACCTTAGCCAGAGATCACAGCTCTCCTGCTTAAAATCTGAAGAGACATTCAGTGAAATAGAACACATATCTATTCTCAGTTAATAAATGATTTAGCCTTTATGTCACTCTAAACAAATATTTTCTTTCCTCACTCTTCATGTGTTTTAAAACTGGAGAATGGCTTTTATGACTGGAACACTTAGCAGAAGTGGTAGCTGCTCTCCAGCTTTTCCAGGCGATCTCAGTGAAGCGTGACATGGCAGCTTCCCCCTTGCTCAACAGGAACAAATTCCCCCCTGCAAGACCCAGCTTGTGGCCGCAAATCTCGGTTGTGCTGTGAATTTGGAAAGGCCTCACGAGCCTTTAACTCACTCCTGTTTTTTGCTGTGCGTTCCAGCTCTCTGAGACCACTGCCGAGTCCCACCTCATGGAGAAGGAGCTGGAGGAGCTGAAGCAGCATAACCGGAGGAAGAAGTGAACAAGACGTGGCCAGGCTGGTCTTGGCCCACGGGATGCTGGGGCTGGCTTGGGCCTCCCAGCCGTGTTGGTACTGTGTGGAGGTACTTTGTTTCACGGGACCACGGGTGCCGAGATCCTCCAGCGTTGTGTGGTGCCGTGGGTACTGCTCATGGCTGGTTTGGCACCACAGCGCTGTTCATTAACACGATTTTCCTCAGAGCACTTTACTTTGCTACGTTTCCTCACCGCAGCCCAGCATAGGTACCCTCCTCTCTAAGGCAGCCGGACAGCAGGCGGTGGAGAAGATCCGTCTCCATGAGGGCTGCTCTCGCCCTCTCTGCTTACCGAAGCCGGGAGACCTCTGCCCATCCCGCTGGGGAGCCCGCGGGTGCTTGTACAAACCTCACCGTCTGCCTTGGGCGAGCAGGATGCTGGAGTTGCTCGTTCTGAGAGTTTTGCATATTTTACATAAAACCTTGCAATTAAAACCCGGTTCTGAGGGTGTTTGTATCGCGTCGCGCTGCGCTGCGGGGGCCGGGGCGGGGGAGGCCGGTGCTCCTCCGGGCCGCCAGGGGCCGCTGCCTCGCCGGGCTGGGTGGCGGGAGGGCCGGCTCGCTTCCGGCGGCGCTCTGGCCGCCGCTCCTTCCGTCCTGTCTGCTGGCGATGGCGGCCGCGGCGTCCCTGTCCCCGGAGGAGCTGCTGCCCAAGGGCGGCGCGGGCAAGGCCGAGGAGCTGGAGGACGAGCTCGACGAGGAGGAGGAGGACGACGAGGAGGTATCGGGGCAGGCGGTGGGGAAGGCCGGGCGGGCGCGGTGACCCCGCGGGGTGCGCAGGGCCGTGCGGCGGGGCCTGACACGGTGATGCCGCCCGCAGCTGGACGAGACGCTGGCGGAGCGGCTGTGGGGCCTCACGGAGATGTTCCCCGAGAGCGTCCGATCGGCAGCGGGGGCTACGTTCGACCTGTCCCTGACGGTAGCGCAGAAGATGTACAGGTGAGGGGGAGGCGGGCCGAGCCGGAGCCCCTCGGAGCGGGCCCGGAGGGCAGAGCGGGGGCGCGGGGCGGCTGCGCCGGCTTTCGCGGTGGCTTTGACCGCTGGTAGCGCAGTGCGGGGCCTCCGGGCAGCGGCGGAGCCTCGGTTTTTGTTTATGGGCGGCTTGGTAGGGCGGGAATAAGGAGACGCCCCGGAGCTCGGGGTTGGATTTGGAGGCAGGTTTGTGGTTGAGGCATGGAAGGGAAATACGGGATTGTGCCAATAAGAGCTAATTCCTAGGATTCTTTCTTCTTGGTAGATTCTCTAGGGCAGCTCTGTGGATTGGGACCACCTCCTTCATGATACTGGTTCTTCCTGTCGTCTTTGAAACCGAAAAATTGCAGATGGAGCAACAGCAGCAGCTGCAGCAGCGACAGGTGAGGCGGGAAGTCCGGCCTTCCCTCCCGGCCCTGCAGAGTTAGCTGGCCTGCACCTTCCGCTACTTCGGGAGCCTGAGCAGAAGGGTGCAGCCTGTTGTAGGTTGTGGCCTCATTCATCCCCCCAGATTCTCTGGCTGGATGTTTTAATTGAACAGTGTCAGGCTGGCAGCAATCCCTGGCAAGCACAACCTGGCTTTCACCAGCTGAAATACGCTGTGAGGCGCTGAAATAGGGGCTGTGGTGGGGCACTGACCTCGACTATTGCAGCAGGCAAAGAGACTGGCACTGCAAAATGCCACCAGTACCTGGGGGAGGGGGGCCAGCATTGCAAGGCTGTCTTGTGTCCTTGAAACCCCTCAACCAATTGTTTTCTTTCCAGATCCTCCTTGGACCCAACACGGGGCTCTCAGGGGGAATGCCAGGGGCCCTGCCTCCGCTGTCTGGAAAAATCTAATTTGCGGAAGCTGAGTTGGATTCATATCAAGTGGGAAGACCTTGCGATTATGATATATTGAACTGTTGATTTGTTGGGCCAGGGCATTTTTTCTTTTTATTTTTGGTTCTCCTTTGGGACATTGACCTGTTCATAATGAGGGAGGGAATTCCCCCTCTGGACCTGATGATGGCTCCTGTCTGCATCCCCCTCTCCTTTAGAAATCATGAGTATTTCCTTTTATTCAATCACTATGCCATAACCAGTTACAGACTTGGACCGGGGGAGCTCCTCTGCCAGCTTCTTGTCCCCACAAAACATTCTGGGGCACAGGTCAGGCTTTGAAAAGCAGCAGTCAGACACAACAAATGCTTTCCTGCCTGAGTTGGAGCTGAAGGACAGTGGTGGCAGGAAGTGTGACTTCCCCAGCAGAGGAAGGAGGGGTGCCAGTGGCAATCAATACCCTGTGGAAAATACTCTTTGGGAAGATGCATCTGCAGAAACACTTTCACTGCAGCTGTGTGTATGTGAGAACCGAGGGAGCAGCAGGCCAGGTTTGAGACGATCACATCCACGCAGATTCTCTGCCTCATAAAGTAGAACAGACATCAGCTGCGTATTTTTTTGTATGGAATATTAAATAAATCCAACCTGAGCAGTGTGGTTTTAATAGATGTCCTTGAGGGAGGCTCAGTCCTTTCAGAGCTGCCAGGGGATTTCTGGGTAGGGATCTCTCAGTTCCATGTGCAGCCTGCAGTGCAGAAGGGACCAGTGTGGCTTTGTCACCTTCAGAGGGGTGGGGAAGCCTTGCATGGCTTAAGGGAATTCTCTGGGAGGTGATCCTACCTCAGCACCAGTGTCCACCATTCAAGGTCCTTAACTCACAGAAACATGGTGGTTTTATAACCAAAGAAAAAAAATTTATTTATCCTTTACATACTTTGTTACAGAACAATTCAATTGAACATACAGAAGTGATAGGACATTTATATGGAAACTTTTTTTTTCCATTTTTAATATTTGGTTAAACAAAATACATCTCTGTAAACAAACCCAAGACAAGGCTCTAACAAAACCAAACAAGCAAGGAAACAAAGAGGGGCTTCCCCACTCCCAAGCAGTGGGACTGGACCAGCTCACCCACTCTCGGGCACAGCAGCCTCACCTCCCACAGGGATGTGATCATACACTTTCCCTTTACCTGAGCAGCTGGATCACACTGTTTCTCTCCTGGAAAAGCAGCTGACATACAAGGAGAGGAAAGCAGCCCCTAAGTATTTTAAAACATCTTTGCATATTGTGCACTGATCCATTGGCTTGCAGTTTCCATGCAAACAGGGTTTTTCTCCAAAGTGCAACTTCAATCAGCATAGAAAATGTTGCTGTTGAGATTTATATTTTCCCCTCTTGAAGAAATGGCTTCAAGTCAGGAGCAGAATGCCTGCAGGCTGAACATCCTGCCTGGAAAGTGTTTAAAAACTCTGCCAGCTGGTATTGGACATTGGAATGTGTTACGAAATAGGACTTTTTAAAACATAAGAGCCATTTGCCCTTGACTGTGGGAGGCTGTGCTCAAAGGACTGCAAAAGTGCTTGCCAGATGTCTGGGGGTTAGCAAACACCATTGTCCTGTCATGTGGCGTCTGTTGTCTGTTGGGATGGTGTCACTTTGGTGGTCTCTCAGGTTCGAGCACCTGCTCATGCATTTGCAGAGCTCTGAAGAGAAAAATAACTGAGAAAAGGTCATTACAGTCCCTCCTTTCACCAGATCAAACATCAGTAATGAGAGTTTCCTGCATGATGGAACAGGATCCTTCACATTCCATCAGGTCTCAGAGGTTGCTTTCCAACCAAGATGTGTAAAGATGGAAGCAAACAGCAGCTCAGCCATGAAGTGCTAAACACAATGAAGTCAGTTCCAAATTCAGCATTTCCTCCTCCTGCCATGGAAGGCATGGATGGCTGAGCTACAGCTCTCCTGGGTGACTGGGAAACAGCACGTGGAGATTCCTCTTAGTGTCTCCGTGTCTAGTCTCTCTTCCCCAAGGAAGGCAGGAAAAAGCAATTCACCCATTAATGGAATGTTTGTTGGCCAATGCTAAAGGAGAGGTTGGATCAACTACCAAGCCAGGTTGTCTCCAATGCTAAAAGTTATGGTAGACCCTCTGCAGCTTCCACACCAGTGGATGGTAGCAATAAAAGGGCAAAACTGACTGCTATAAAGGTTCCCTTCCTCAGCCCATTTTTGCTTTATAACTTGACCTCTTTTATTTCACATAACATCCATGATTGTGGGCTAGACTTCTGGAGAGAGGAAAATAAAAGGGAATTAATTTCTTTGAAAACCTCTTCAGCATTATTCCTCTCTCCAAGGAGCCCCTAAACTACTGGGTGACCATGCAGAAACCCAAAATAACTGTCAAAAATAGTAAAAAACCCCCTCACCATAGTGCAGAGAAACCCAAGCAGACTGTGGCCTCTCTCTAGCCCAGAAACTTGATACTCCTCAGTCAGCCTGTGCTTGCTGTTTCCATGTCACCTTACCCAGACACACTGCCAAACAACCACATACATATATCCTTGGAGACCCTCTATCTACCCAAAGAATTTCTTGGAACATGACACTGGTTTTATTATTGTTTCCTAATTCCTGGCACAAACCAGCCCTTAGAACCAGAGGGTTGTGCTGAGCACCGTACCATTGCTAGTGTTTTGAGTGTCCTGAGAGACGCTTAGGAATTGCAAATGTCTTCACGACTTGCTTTGGAGGGAGAGAGCTGTAAAGAGGTGGCAGCATGCTCAGCCCCTGCTCCTTCCTGACAAGCCCTGGAGGGAGCAGTGTCCCACCACACGGGGAAACAGAGGCCCAGGGTTTTCAGGCACTCTTTCCCCCAGCCCAGTTTTTCAAGAGCATGATGCCTTCCAGCAGGCCAAAGGGCTGCAGCTCATCCACTTTGCAATTAAAGTGACTGGCTTCCAGTTTCCTCTGCTCTGCCCTCAGCTCTTCCCCACCCACCACTCCCAATGTCTTGTGCCATTGCCCTATTGCACCAAGGAGGGAAGAGAAGAGCCTAAGAAAGGAAATTCCAGACAAGAAGAGTCGGGACACCCATTATCCAGGTTTTAGGACATCAGGAGTTCAGTAAAGGGGAAGAACTGTAGTGGGAGGACAAGAGTCGGCCCAGGTCACACGTCAGCTCTCCAGGTCTGATGTGCTTCCACCTCCTCTGGCACAACCAACAGGAGTTCACAGTTCTTTCCTCTCAGCTGGTGTTTCAAAAATTTCCTACCATAAAGAGAAACAGAAACAAGTAAAACTTTGTCATCTCCAACAACTAAATGCAACTAACTGTTCAGATGTGGTAAGAAATGGGGGCAGTGGTGTCTCTGAGCTCAGAAGAGCTTGACTTGGCCTCTACCTTTGCCACTGACAGAGCCAGACAGCTCTTCTGAGCTCAGAGACACCACTGCCAAAAATAATTTCCCTAGCTTTGCACAAATGGGGCATAAATCCAAGTGGAGGCAGAAGAACCTTATTACTCTCAAATTTTTACTATTGAAGGTCAGCCATACATGTTTCAATCACCAACTGTTTAAGGACAGACTTCTTACCACCAACAGGGAAGGATTAGAGGAAATCCTACCTGAGCTCACTTTCACCTCCAATCCACTCGGGCACCTTGAGCTTGGAGTCGAGGTTGTAGTAGGTGCCTCCCACCTCCCGGACACAGATCCAGTGCTGTCGCTTGAGGGGGAGCTTCAGGGGGCCCCAGCAAAGGCTGGAGGGCAGATTCATGATGAAGCCCATCACGTTAGACAGGGCAATGGCATTAACATCCCTGAAAGAGTGCAGAACACGAGACATCAATCAGATTATGTTCTGGAGCTTTCACTTCAATCTCCCTCTCATTTTTACTAACAGTAGCCACCTCTAGAATGACACAACTTCTCAGTACCTGCGCTTATCCCACCAAACCGCCTCGTAGCCTTTGGTCTGAAGTGCTGCCATAATCACATTCACATCATAGTTCCCATTCCCCAGCATGCTCTTCTTGTGGGGGGTCACCATGGTGTTGGGAGACAGCCTGCAAACAGAAGAGGAGACTGCTCTAGCAGGTGTTCGCTGAACTTGTATTCCACAACTAGAAAGGGGCTACTTGCTGTGTAACTTTTTCAGGGGTTTTGTGTTTAAACACAAACTATTCCCCACCCACTTACCCTTCATCAAATGGGCTGAGGGAACTAAGAAATGCATTAAGAATAACTTTTATGTACAAAGCCTCCAAAAATCCTGCCTTTGACGCAAAAGAAATCACAAAGCTCTTCCTCCCAGACCCCTTGAACTGGTACTTCTGAAGGGTGATTCAGTTATTTTTCCTCAATTTACAGTTGGAGTAAATGCCAGTCTGCTATTCAGGACAAGGGCTATTACAATTTCAAGAGTTCAACAGTCAACAACAGTCTTGAAGACTGGACAAAAAGAAGAGGCAGGGGAGGTTGGCTGCAGGAAAGGTTGCTGTTCTTCCTCCTCCACTGGTAAATGAAACAAGTATTCAGACACAAAGCTGTGAAGATACTCGGGGTTGGGAGCTTTCCAGTGTTGCTGTTGCTAGATGATAAAAAAAATCTGTTGCTGTAGGTAACTAAACAGATAATCCTGATGCAAACAAATCTCTTCAGCTTTGACTTGTGAGTTTGCTTAGACATTACTTGCATTACTACAGCATCTAAAAATGCAGAACCACAGTCCATCACGTTCATATAATTGCAGAATATCCTGAGTTGAAAGGGATCCACACGAGTCCAGCTCCTGATCCCAGACAGGACAGCCCCAAGGATCACACCACGTGCTTGACAACACTGTCCAAACACCTCTTGAACTCTGTCAGGCCTGCTGCTGTTACCACTTTCCTGGGGAGCTTGTTCCAGTGCCCAACTACCCTCTGGGTGAAGAACTTTTCCCAGAATCCAGCCTAAACCTCCTCTGACAGTAGTGCTCCATGCCATTCCTTCAGGTCCTGTTGCTATTCACCAGAGAGGAGAATGCCTGCCCCTCCACTTCTTCTTGTGAGGAAGCTGTGGGCTGCTATGAGGTTACATGCCAAAATACACAACGGCCTTTGCACAAGTTCAGATAACGGATGTGAGACATAATATGGAGATGTGTGGCAAAAAGAGCCCATTAGCCACTTCTCTGGTTTTATGTTTCCAAACACCGCCCCCCGGCCAGAAATTTTGTAAGGAGGGAAAACAACAAGATGTACTATTATGAAGATGACAGCAGGAAAAGCAAACACAGGGGAAATTGGGAGCAGAGAACAACACAGTCACGTACTGCCAATCCAAAGAAAGTCAAGCCCCAGATAAGGTCTGTTGTGATAAGTTGCTCTTTCCATTCTTAAGGACTCAATTAATTCTGCTAGTGCAAAGTTCAGATTTCATATCATCCAAACATCTGTATTTTATCTGCCTCCTCCTCCTATCAAATCCATCCCCAAAACTCCTAATGTTCCTGCACGTTCTTCCCTCAGCCTTTAGCACACTGCACATTCTGCAAGCATATTTCATCCACTGAAAAGCCCTTCTGCATTCCTGCCCTTGTTATCCAACAAATTATATTTCTTTAAAAAGGCGTCCATGCAGCAGTGGCAGAAGATGTTGGAAAATTCTTTTTAACTTCAGCACAATAGCGTTTGATCCCTAGATCTGTGATTAATGGTTGATTTTGTACCATACAGTACTTTTACAAATGCCAGAGATTAACATGGCTTTGTATTAACTCCCTACATCTGTGACTAATAGTCTTGTACCAGCTAGCGCTTCCTTATTTACCTATATCAGTGATTAAGATGTATTAGCAGATGTCTTAGTTTTGAGAACTAGTTTTGAGAACAAAGATAAGAGTACCAGGGCAAAGAATGATAAGAAGTGCATCATGACCTGACAACATACTTGAGATATTCTCAAGGTGAAAAGATTCATTAGAGGATCCAGAACCATAAATGGGAAATGTGGGGAATGGGATGTTCCCAAATGACTACCGAAGGCCCTCAAAAGATCCCTACTGATATCCAAATAAATCCATGGAAATAATTATCATATATGCATGTATTCAGGAAATATAATGCATTTGTAATAGAAATGTAGTGAATATATACCGGTTTCATGCATATAACCTGGTCTGGGTGCACATTAGTGGAGTGATCCCCATGCGCCCAGCATGCTGAATAAAGCAGTCTCAGCTTTCTTGCCTAACCAGCTGTGGAGAGCTTATTTCCCAGTTTTCAGCGACACCCTGACAGCATAAGGCATTGGACAAATAGAAAGCAGTGGACTGAGTAGGGAGTTTCAGAACAACCAAGGCTGGAGAGGCTATAGACAGGTAGCCTTTGTCTTCAGCTGTGCGTTTTTCGGCAGGGGAGCAGTCTGCAGCAGAACAGTGTGAGAAATGTGTTCACTACAGAAGGGAGATGAGTCCACAATACCATGATAAGAGGAAAAGTTGTTAATACCCACCATGGGGGTGTATTTTACTAATCACAGAGATAGAACCTGCAGCTTGTCACAGCTCTTGGAGCATCTCCATAAAGCAAGATCATCTGGTTACAGCTAATTCCTCAAGATCATTGCTTCAATCTACCACCTCTCCTGAGCGCCAGTGAGCAAGGAAAACCTTGCAATTCAGGGAGTCCTTTGGGCTGCATAAGCACCCTCTCATGGCACCATTTTCCAGAGACAAGTTCATTCAAGAGCTGAAAGAACACATTTATCTTTGTTCCTTCACATAACTTCTAGAGAACCAGAAATGTGATGAGGTGACCAGCATGGGCAACAAAAAACTGGCACCTGTGAGCAAACTTGCCCCAAGAACCACATCTTGACCCACACACACCCAAGCAGGGTCCACAACCATCTGCTGAAGGACTCTGACTAGGCAAGGAATTAAACTGTTGTTTCATTTTTTTTATCAAGCCACTGAGCTGAAGAAGACTGACCAAAATTGGACAGAAATCCAGGTAATAATCCTCCTGATCTTTCTACATCAGAAACTTTCATCAACATGTTGTCTTAACACAAGGGGCTCCAAGATTCCTGCACGCAGCTGTCTTTCCTAATCAGGTCTCAATATGCAGACTCCAATGAAGCAAAGAGATTATGTTAGTATTTCCATGCAACACTTGGAACGCGCAATCATACTTCCTGTAACAAAAGCCAGAGGAACATCAAAAAGGTATTTCTTGTTTTAGAGGAAAGAAGAGGGAAAGACCACAAAATCAGAGGGGTGCCCAGACCAAGTTTTGGCACGTGCTTGAGATGATAATCACCAGACTACCCTGGCCTTACACAATAGGATGCAGCAAAAGGGAAGCTAATGATTAAGCAATGTGGTTCAATCATTCTCCAAGGAATGTGGTAAAAGTTAGAGAGCTTAAGTTTATTTGTGATTTTGTTACCTTGTCAACACCAGGTTTAAAAGTCAGACCTCAACATTTTTGCAGGTTATTAAAAATATTAATCAGTCCTTTATCAATACACAGAATGTGAGTAGACACAGGAAAAGACAAGTGACATAAAAAGGGCAACTAAATTCATGCTTCTTAAAGCCAAGTCAAAGAGCTACACACAGGTAGTCACCCAACAGAAAGGCAGTGGCAATTCTTATGCATAGCTTATAGCTCATCCATTTCTAAGAGGAATATCTGTGTATTTCCACACTACCATGGGGCTGAACCAATCTGTGTATCTTGATCTGAATATTAGGACAGAACAACTCCAGGATGGAACAAAAGACAAACTCTCCCTTCTAGGTAAAGAGGTCCAACAATATTAATATCCAGTCTTTTTCTGAGAGGTTTCACGTTGCACACTAATTCTATCTCACCAAACACAATGAAAGCCAACTAATTAGATCATCACACTCCTTCTACCACATGAACTGCCTTTGTTTGCTTCAGGCCAAGAGCAATCCAGCTGTGATTAAGATTCTGACAATTGCTGCTCTGGAACAAAACCACAGTGTGTTTACACTACTGGTCAAAGAGTGCCTTGAGCCTGCCATGGACCAGCTCCACTCCAACAGCAGGAGTTTTATCTACAACACTATAATAAACAGCATTTCAGTCTGATACCTGCTATTGTCCTTCACCACATTCTTTTGCCACAGACAGGCATGAGTTTGATGAGTCAAACACCAGTTTCATAAATTTTCAGTTTTCAGGAAAGCAGCAACAGGCTCACAGCTCCCTGCTCATCAGCACAGGGTAGCACGACTGCCTCATCCCACAGCGTGTGCTGCCGTGATGTGGGATCTCCTACCTGTCACCAACACAAGGCAACTGCTGGTAACAGGTATGCAACCATAACTTACTCAACCTGCAGATGTTGTAAGCACCATGTATCAGAGGAGAGCCCTTTTCCTATATCATCACTTAGCTTCATCAGTGGTGGGCCACCAGAACTTATAAAGGCTCACACCATTATGGACAATTTCCATAAAGCATCAAAACACCATGAAATAAACACTGAGTAAAATATGAGCTATTGCACAGAACACATACATAATTTATATTCATTTCTGTAAAACTCAAACCCACTTTATTAATTATCTGAAGCTCCTGGGAAACATTTAGCAATGCCACAGGAAACAGGCATCCAGCTACTGAAATTAAATCCAGTTTGAAAGAGTACAGAGTCTTGCTTCATGGAAATAAAAGCCCAAAATATTTGAACTTTACTGAACCTCTTGAATAAGGAGTCACTCATTTGACAAAACTCCTAACGTCTAAAAAACTTGTAAGTCTTGCAGTACTAAGTCAGTAAGTTTTTATGACAACCTGTCAGTCATTCCTGCCACCCTCCATTCTCCCAAGAAAATCCCCAAATCCATTACTAATCTAGGCAATTCATCTACACAAGGCAGGGACAAAAATATGGAAGACAGGTGGAAGAGTCATTAAGGTGAGTAGAGAAGACAGCACTCCAACCACATCAGAGCATCTGCAATAAAGCCTTTGGACCGAAAACTGGCAACCAGAACAGGTTAAGAAACAAGTAAAGTGAGAAAGAATTTCTGCAAGGAGGGAAAAAGGCTGGGGTTAAAAAAACAAGATACATTCAGTTAAAAGAAGTGGCACAGTCTGAATCCCTCCTTTTCTGTCTACTTCCCCCCAGATAACACTCAAAAATTCCTCCAATCAGCAGAAGACAAGGGGAAGCTAATGCCAGTACAGAGAGCATCCTACCTCTGGAAAATCTCCTGCAGAGTTTCCCTAGTGAAGGCATTGCTGTCCTGGAAGACATTGTTGAGGGCATGGAGGGCACACAGCTCCCTGCGTTGCTTCTCATGGTAAATATGCTGTGGCGGTAGCTGGGATGGCTCTGGCGATTCCGATTTGGTCTTGTCACCTTTCCATGGCACACAACTCATTTTCTCGATGGGTGGACGGGGAGTAGGTGGTGAAAAATGAAGGAGGCTGAAATTTCTGCCTCCACAGTCACAACAGCAGCCCGCTGCCCCTTTCTTTCGTGGGCTAGCACTGCTTCCAGCTTACAAATCTTCCTCCTGTGCTTCAGTTTATTCAGTAATTGCCTCTGACAGCTGGTTTTAAAAACCACATGAAGATCTGCAACCTTCCTCCTCCCATACCCCATAAAATGTAGTATTTCCCTCCCCTCCACAGAAAAAAAAAAGTCAAAATATACGATTCTCCTTAGTGTCAAGGTACCAGCTGGAATTTATCACATCGCTCCTTTTCTTCCATCTCCTTTGATCTACAGTGCCGCTAAAAAAAAGGTACCCAGACCAGGTAACAAGGAGCGGCCCACCCCCAAAGTGCCAAAGGGAAGAAGATGAAGCCAGCGCCTGGTACTGCCTATAGGAGCACAGGGTGGTTAAACACTTATCAGCTGCATTCCTCCATTCCTTTGGGAACGACTGAATCCTGGCAGGAAGATGCCAACAGCTCGGGAAAGGAAACCACTTCTTGCTAGGCCACGAGAAACCCAAGTCCAGGCTGCGGGGAAGGCGATTCCTCACAGGTCACCCTGCGCTCCGACAAAGGGAAGTCTCCGTTAGCAACCAGAGGCGGCACAAAGCCCGGGGAGCGAGGGTAGGGCAGGCGGGACCAGCCCCACGGCCTGCCTCGCACCTTTCCACCCCGCCCCTCCCCACCCTACGCCCTCACAACCACCACCAAAACAACAACAACAACAGCGACCCAGGCGGGAGCCGCTTCCCACGACCGAGGCCCAGCGACCCCCGCAGCCCACCGCGCTGAGGAGAGGTCCCCCGTCTAACCCCCACCCAGCCCTTCGGGGCTCGCTGCGGGCCGAGGCGCCCGCCCTTCCCCTGGGGAGGGCTGGAGGGGCCCCTCCGGGCCGGGCCGGGCCGGGCCGGGCCAGGCCAGGCCAGTCGGGTCCCGCCGCCGCCTCCTCACCGCCCGCTCGGCCCCTCGGGCCGCCCCGCGCCGGCGCACGCGCGCCGAGCCCCGCTCGCGCCACTCTCGCGCACGCATGCACACACGCGCGCGCGCGCCCCCCCGCCCTCCGCACGCGCCGTCGTCGGCCCCGCCCCCGCTGACGTCAGCGGTAAAACGAGCCGGGACACGAGCGAAAGCGGTCTCACCGCCCGCTGAATAAACAAACGTAAATCCTTCCCCGGCTTCGTTCTGTGCCACCGGTTGGCGCTTGTGGCGGTGGTGCCACAAGTGTGTGTGGCCAGGCGGAGGAGCGGGACGGGCAGATTCCCCCGCCGGTCTGCAGGGGTCACCTGCCAGTCCGCAGAGCCCCTCAGCCGGAAGGGTTTCCTCCTTGGTGCTGGCGTTCCGCCTGGCGGCCTCGCGTGGCGAGGAGGTGTAGGGGCTTTCTGTTGGGGGCCCGGGGCGGGAGGGTCAGTGGGGTCCTTTGCGAGCCCCGGGAGCTGGCGGCACGACGGGCCGGGATAGCAGGTCCCGCGAACTGCAGGGACGCCAGGCGGCCACCCAGCCAGTCCCATTGGCTGATACAACTATCAGTAAAAAGTCTCCTCTCTTTCATTGGCCCGCCCGAGAGAGTGCCCACCCATAAGGGGGGAGTTTCTTGCGGCACTTAGTCCCACCCAGGCCTTTGAGATCCCTTATTCGATTGGCTGTCAAGGTTGTTTGTCAGGAAGGCAGCTCTCCTATTGGACAGCTGGTCCCAGACACGTCGAGCGGGCTCTGTTGTGTGTGTGTATGTGTAGAAAACAAGCCGAGCTGGCAGTGCTTCTCCCATTGGCTTCGCGCTTTTCAAGGGGGCGTGGCCTCTCATGAATAACCATGACTCCACCCGCTGTCGCCATGGCAACATGCAAATGTAGCCTCTGCGCCGCCGGTGATTGGCGGGCGCCGCCTTGGCGGGCCCGGGGGCGGTGCCGGGGCGGAGAGCCGGGCAGGGAAGGGAAGATGGCGGCGGCGGAGCGGAGCAGATCCCCGGTTCCTGGGGGGTCCCCAGTGCCGGCCTGTATGTTTGCCCCGGAGCCCGGCTCCCCGGGCGGACGACCTCGAGTGGCGGCGGCCGCCTGTCCCCTCCGCTCAGCTTTCGACGGCGAGGACGGCGAGGCGCTCAACGGCGAGCCCGAGATCGACCTCACCAGTAAGGTAGGCCCGGCGGGGGGGCGGGTGGCGGCGAGCGCCATCACCTCGCCGGGCCCCCGCTGCTCTCCTCTCTGCCGGTCGGCCGTGCGCGGGGGGCTGCCCCCCGAAGCTGACCGCGCGCTCCCCGCACCCCAGGAGAGTGAGAGGCTGGAGCCCGCCTGCCTCCGCCGGGACGGGAGGCTCCCCCGGCCCCAGCATCACCTGGGCGGACGGCAGAGCCAGCGGTGCTGTGTGGAGGCGGCCGGGAGAGGCGCAGTAAAGTTGTCCCGTACCCCGGCCGGGACGGGAGGGTGCTGGCAGGCCGCTCCGCCTTGCCCCTTCCCCGCCTTGCCCCTTCCTCGGCTGCGCGGGGAGAACGCCAGCCCGCTGCCGGTGTAGCATCCTCAGGAAACGCAGGGTTTGGAGCTGTCAGGTGCTGCAACGTCCCGCTGACGTTTGCCTTCCGCGCTGGGTCTCTGTAGTTATCTCTGCTGCCACTTGTACGAGTTCCTGGGACTTTCTCCACAATCTTAAAAGGAGGTCAGAGCTTGTCACTTTTGAGCACAGGAACCCAGTGACAAGGGTGCCTTGCTCTTGCAAACAGGGTTAAGTCAACGCAGAAAAGGCTTGTTCACCTTGTGCAGCTCCTTTCTAGGATCCCAGTGACAAAACTGTGGCGGTCTTATTTCTGTCAAAACCAGTTCTCACTTCCATCCTGCAGGAAGGTACATTGTAGTAATATGTGTGTGCCAGAGCCTGCCACAGACTATATTAGCTGCCTTCTGTCACTGTCTTCTATTTTTTTTCCTAACTGGCGATCTCTTTAAGTGTATACCTTTTGCTGCCACGGGTTTGGTGTACTTTGGTGCTGCCTCCCACTTCCTGAAAACTTCATTTGGTAATTATGTGATCCAGAAGTCAGCATAGCTAGTGTTTCCTCCTAGTTTTCTGTCATCCCTCCTCTTCATACTTCTAGGTTAAGTTGTTCCAGAGTCCTAGACTTTCTTGCCCTCTATGCACAAACAAAAGAGGAATTGTGTCTGTGGACGTGGAAACTTTTTTTTTTTAATGGGTATTTTACAATGTGCTACTGTATTAAAAGAAATGTTATGAAGATGTCTTGTAAGATAGTAAAGAACAGAAGTCAAACCTGTAGTATCTATTGATCGTGCCTTAATGAGCTGGACAAGATTTTTGTACAGGATGCCAATATTGATCTGTGCTTTGTCTTGGACGCGACTGCTGTGGAAGAGGGCCAAGGAGGATGCCAAGGACTGCATCACTGATTCTTGACAGCCAGGAACCTGACCAAAACTCTGGCAAAGAGAGAAGAGTGCTTTTCTCTCACAAACTCCCATTTGGAGTCTTCCATTCCTAGAAATCTGCGGGTGCTGTGGAGGTGGTAGGTAAGCATTTTTTCCGCCTTTGTTACAATATATTTTTCCATACAGCATTGGGCACCTACAGGCTTTTCCTTGGACTTTTCATTCATCCCCATCTTGGATGAGAGCTAAAACTGCTCCATCTTTCCAAGTTGACCTCCTATTGTGTCCTTGAAACAGCAGTCCCATATGGTGAGAATGCAGTAGGTAACCTGTGCCTCCCTGACCGTGCCCCACCCCCAATCTTTTCTGTCCTCCCACTTGAACTGTTACGCTCCAATCCCTACTTAAAATTGGGACTTCCACTACAACCAGTTTGTTTGATAGTTGTTAGTTCTGTCCTGGTCCTTCTGACCCACCACCCTGGCTGTGTTAATACTTTTCTCCGGGTCCTTTCCCTGTGCATAAGGTGAGCTCTTTTTAGAGAGGAACACTTTGGGATTCTGTTATCAAGTGCACCTCGTCAGCTGATCAGGGAAACAGTTCCATTCATCAGCACAAATTCATTATCATGTTGATCTTAATGGGTGTTTGTTTTCCCTTCAGTGCCAGCACACTGCAGCAGTAATCAACTTTCAGGTCAAAAACCATAGCACACAAGGCTATTAGTGAAGCTGATACTTATATTAGATCTACATTCACAACAGAACATAATAGCATCTGAACAATGTATATCTACAGGGCATAAAAAACAAAATATGACATTACAGAAGGTACCTTCCACCCAGCTTCTCAATGGCTGGTGGTGGCTTTCCAGCCATGCAAAATGTCATCTCTACAACAGCACTACATACTACATAGTATTTGGTTTGCCCTAATACCTATAGTTGGTCTGCCTCATGGAGGCAGGTAAAGGCACCTCTCCCCAGAGACTGGGAAGGGACTTGAGTGATGGCATTTCAAACTTGTGAGATATGTTTCCCTCTGCTGTCTTAAGAATAAAACAATAACTGGTTGTTACTTTTTTGTCCTATAGGAAACCTGAGGTTGCTAGACCTGCATGGCTCCTCCTGATAACTGCTCAGTGCCTGACAAAGTGAAAAGAACCAAAGTGAACATTTTTGACTTTGTGAAAACCTCTTAAAAAGATGCATTCATCGTGCAGGCATGGAGGGGTTGCTCAAAGGTGAAAAGCAAAAAAAGCAGAGGAGCCAAAATAGAGGGCTTCCCTTCAACCAAGGAGATGGCAGAGAACAGGTTCTCTCCATTCAGGAAGCTAAAGAGATCTTCAAAACAGCACGTCAAGTCTTGCAGTGATCCAGGAAACTGCACAACTGGCTGGGACTGCGATATCAGAAATAGTTGTCAGAAACGCTGAGTGGCATTGGAAAGTGTGATCCGTGAAATCTGCTATTTTATCTACAGATACTTCTCTTGATGTCCTACTGTGTCATATGATCTGTAAGCTACATCAGTCCTGGAGTAAACTTTGGAGGCAGTCTGCCACTGGAACACCCTTCAGGAGCACCTTTGCATGGCAGTGAAAGTAGCGGTGTGGGGGAGCAGTGTTGTGAACTGATGTGAGTGAGCCTGTGCTGTTTGAGGCCCCCAGACCTCCTGCCTGGCAACATGAGGAAAGCTTTCAACAAGCTCCTGAGTGCCTTGGTGCTTGTTACAACACCCTGCCTGCTCACGCTTCTGAAGTACTTGTACTCAGAAAAACAAAGCTGGTGAGGAGGCTTGAAGAAGTTGGGTGAAGGTGGTGTGCCTGGCACTGGTGGACCCTGCTATTTTATTGATTTTTGTGTGTGTTACAGCCTGTTTAATGGATCTTCCCAAGTCCCTGGCTCGTGCTAGTGCACTGGCATAGAGATTGAGCTTGTCTGCTTTGCATCCAGGAATTCCTGAAAGTACTTGCAGGGCAAAATGAGCCCTACACATCAAAACATAGCCTTCCATTCCTGCCTGGATTGAGCCTTGCAACAGTTGCTGATTTTGCTCTCAATGCATTTACACCCGGTGGTTTCCCTCAAGAAGAAAGCGAAACTGAAAGGAAAACAACTGAAAATAAAACTAATAAAAGCAACACTCATTATTTTATAGCATGAAATAGAAAGACTGTGACCTTGCAGAGTGCCTTGGTACCCTTTGCAGACTATGCCAAGTAGTTAAAAGGCTTAGGTAGGGCGTGTGTCCAAAAGGGGCACGTGAAGGTGATTGTATCTCTTGTAGCTGTCTGCCTCTTGCAGACACATCCCTGCTCTCTGGGACTCTTAACATCTGTGGAAAAAGTTGCTTTGGCAGCCTTAAACCTTCTAACCAGCACCTGCTGTCTGTGCTTCAGTGTCCCAGCGTGCATCACTATGGTTTTGAAAGCTGCTTAAACGTTATTTGTGGGGGGGTTGGGTTCCTTTACATTCTAGATTTCTAAAATAGGGCTTCATCAAGTGTGTAATAGTGGTAGTAATAGTAGTGGTAAAGGTAATTTCTCCTTGAAAACACATTGTGTTAAGTGTGCTATGCAAGTAAGGCTGTGTTAGAGAATGTTTTAGGCAAACATCTAATTTAGCACAGCTTTCAGTCTCAGTGCATAGTGAAGTGCTTCTTTCTGGGTGTGATTTTGGGGTGTGTACGTAGGGACAGCTGTGGATGTCACTGAGTGTTGGCACAGATGTGCCTACCCGTAGGGCTCTTGGTGGGTGTCAGCCTTTAATAACTGTTACTAGAAGTGCCTTTTTCACAGAAATATGTATCTCAATTGCTACAGCTATCAGGCTACTGTACTGGGATGCTCAGCCACCAACAGATTGATAGCCATGGAGGCAGCCAGAGAGCAGGTACAGTGGCTGATGGAGGTTTCCTTGGTCTGTCACTGCCATGCCACCATTGTGGCTGCTCTGTGCAAGTGTCCTCAGCTGTACTGTGTGAGCAGTGCAGGTTTCTGCCAGAAATGGTGCTAGACCATTCTAGGAAAAATCATTCCTGAAGCACTCTCTTGTCCTCATTTTCTGCTTTGTTTCTGTTTTATTTTTTCATGCTCTTGCTGTTTGTTCAGGGAAGGACAAAGGAAATTTGATTTTTGCAATAGCTGCAGTCAAAGTTTCTTAGTAGCACAGCTGCTGGCTTACAAAACTGCAACTCTCCACTGCTGAAACCTCCAAATCTGCTTACACAAATTGCTTTGCATGTCTGCCCCTCAGCACTGTAAAGTACCTACAATTTGAAAATAATGCTTATTTGTGTTCTCATCTTTCCTTCTGCCCCCTCAGAAAACAGAAGGGGACATCAGCTATGTGAAAGACTTAGGTGATGCTCTGGAGTTTGGTGCCCAGGTGTTCTCTGCAGTGAGGTCTGGTTGGCTTTTTCTGACTGTCCAGTGGTGTTTCAGGGGAGCAGCAGAACTCTTTGCAGCAGAGACTGTGGAGTACCCAGCTAAGGAATTTCTGTGGGGAAAATATCTGCTCCCCTTTCTGTTTTCTTTGAATGAAAACATATTGAAGTGTTCACTTAAATGTGTCTTTTAAACATTGGTTACATCAAAATGAGATGCTTGGTATTCTTACTTGCTTTGAAGTGTATTTTCCTGCATAAATGAACCCTGAGTTCAAACAACCTTGTGTGGTGTCATAAGGAAATAGCTGTCAGCAAAACTGGTTTAAAAAACAAAACAAAACCACCACAAAGCGGTCCTGGGAAAAGAGTCCTTCTCTTTCAATGAAGCACATGGATTGATTGTGCTTGTAACTGAGATTGGTTTTGAAATTGTTTGCCTGACATCTGCAAATGGATATTCAATCTTTTTTTTCCAGCTGGTGATGGTGAGTCCAACGTCAGAGCAATATGACAGTTTGCTCCAGCAGATGTCAGAGAGGATTGATGAGGGATGTGGGGAGACCATCTATGTTATTGGACAAGGATCAGGTGAGTATAGCTTCCCCAGCAAAACTACAAAAAATTACTAAAATTATAATAAAAATGTGGTTCATCCAACTAGACTGCTGCTGAAGGTTTCCAGAAAAACTTAAAAATGTTTGTAAAATATAGCAGAATATTCTTTTACTTTATTCCTACCAACAGCTGTCTCATGTAGTGGAGCTAAACAATTTTATTTTTTTTAATCAAATAATGCAAATTCTTTTTTGGAAATAAGGCATATCTTGTCTGGGCACACCAGGAAAAGACAAAGAATCTAAAATTATAGTAACAGCTTTAGTACAGATGTCCTTGATGTCTATGAAAGGTCTTGTTCTGTCTGATTTTGTTCACTGCTCTGTTGGAAATAACATATTTTTACCCCACAGGAATGTATTATAGATACTTCAGATAGCCAAAATATATGCTGCTGACTTTCTGTATTAGTATGTATCTGCTATGGGGGGAAAGGTTTTCCTTTGCTCAGCATGAGACCTTTATTGTCACATTAATTTGTGTGTGACTGCAGTCATTTGCCTTTGCAGATTTTAGCAGTTAGCATGGATTACATTTTTGTTCTTTTTGACAATTTGAGTATTTGCATCTGATTCTGGTAAAATAATACTGAGCATGCCCTTGCTTTGAATATAAAATAATTGTCTATGGTTATCATAAGGCGAAAGGTGTTTGAAGCATACTGGATATCTACTAAATATGAAATTGTCATGATCAGACATTTGCTGTGTTTGAGAAAGAAGATAAAACCCTGCCAGGGCTGGCTGAAATAATGAAGGGAGGGAGCTGTGTAACCTCAGAACTGTGTGCTCTTTGGGTTTTCTTGGAGGTTTGTGAAGCAGCCAACATAGAGGAGAAGCCAGAAGTAGATGACAAGTGTTCATGCAGCCAGTATCACAGGGATTACACTCTTGCCTCCAAACAAGCTTCCCACATGTAGTCTGTATCCTTGGTGTTCGGGGTGAGCACATCTGCAGTGGAGATCTAGCTAGTCAGGCTAGTACCTGCTTTCTCTTCTAGGATACCTTGTGAAAATGTTAACTGGTGGTTGTTGCAATGATTTACTTAGAAGTAGGCATTTGTTTCTTAAAATATGAGGTTAAACTTCTAACTTCGTTTTGGCTTGCAGCATAGTTGAGGAAGATGGGGATATTTTCAACAGAGAAAGGATCTCAATATCCCTGCAACTGTCGCTCCTTCTCATTCCCTTTCAGCATCTGTGATTTTGATCATCCCTAATACCCAGCACAGCTGACTGAGAAGCAATTGAAGACTGCCACAGGAAGATTATTAGTTCACCAGTAGTGACCTTTCCCTTTCTCCCTTGGGTCTTGCCCTCTCCTGTCCCCTGCTTCTCGTTCCCCTCCTATAACCCAAGGCTTGTTTTAGTTTTCCTCAGTCTCAGCCAGCTGATGAGGAAGGTTGGAAATTGCCCAGTAACTCTGCTAGTTTTAGAGCTGGGCAGTAATTAAAATGCTGATAAGTTCATGCAAACTGCAGTTCCTACTTACCAGCTGATGAGTCAGCCATGCATATGAACATGTACACATGGCAATAACTTTGGTCATCTGGGTGCAGTGTGGCTCTCCACCTTTGTTTGTTGTTCTTTGAGCATTTTTTACCCACAGCAGAGATTCTGGGGTCAAATCTGTGTACCTTCACAGCACCTGGATTGGGAAAGAGACAGTGGTGGCCTTGACCCTGTCTAGATAGTTACCACTGGCATGCTCTGGCTCAGCTGCTTAGAAGAAGTAGTGCCTCCTTGTTTTTTTCTGGTCTCATGTGCTGTCAGCATTTCTTTCAAGTGCTAGGATGAAGGCAGTGAAACATGCCAAAAACATTCTTTTAACTGGAGGACATGGGGTCTAAGGAAATTGCTATGCAGGTCAGACTTGCAGAAAATGTGTATTTGGGGTGTGGTTTTGTAAAATAAGCTGATTGTTTACAATGGTCCCACCTTTACTGGCTAATTGTGGTGATGCTTCACTCAGAGCTTTTCTAGTATCTTTCAAGACTTCAGAGTGAAGACCATCCCTTTTTATTTTGGGCCAAGGGTGTTTATTCTGTGTACATGGCTGGCATCTGAAGTGCACATATAAATCCTGATGAGTGTGAAGATCCCAGGCAGGATGACATTGCTGCTGCCTGTTGCAAGGTGGTGCTCACTGACTGCCCTTTGTCTCCTCAACACCACACCAGATGGGACTGAGTACGGGCTGAGTGAGGCAGACATGGAGGCGTCCTATGCCACGTTGAAGAGCATGGCAGAGCAGATCGAGGCAGACGTGATCCTCCTGAGGGAGCACCAGGAGGCCGGGGGCAAGGTGCGCGACTACCTCGTTCGGAAACGTGTGGGTGACAACGACTTCCTGGAGGTCAGGTGAGGAGCCGGGTGGAGACAGGGTTAGTCAGCAGCTCAGCTGCATTTTTACCGTGTGAGCAGTGCGTGCTGCTGAGCCAGCAACGCCGCTTCGAGTCTGGGTGTTGGAGCTACCCAACAAAGGGACTCGAGCTTCATCACTCCTTGCTGATGAAATTGCCTTTTGGTTGTTGTTGCTGTCTTTTTGGTGAGCAAACTGTTGGTGGAAATTTGCCTGTGTTCAGCAGAGGGCTGTTGCTCTCGGTGACAGCCTCACAGTTGGGGGCATCTTTTGTATGCTGGGTTGCCAGAGGGGAGTCACATGTGCACGTGTGGCTGCATGTATGTGTATATATGCACGCTGCTGGAACACAATACTTTTGACAAAGGATCCAGTTCTGTTCCAAGACTGTGATGATCCAAATCACCTTTTAATGGACATGTATTAGCTTATATAACATGACTTGAGAGTCTGCCCAGACCTGGATCGAGAGGATTTCCAACATTTGCCAACAGCCATAACAGCCACATTGATCAGAGTCATAGAAGGAGCTTGCTGTAGGACATGGCTTTCTCGTAAAATATTTCAGGTTTTTTTTAGTTTATCCTTTTCTGGGTACAATGATTTTAATTTTTGTGCGCTACTTAGTGCTTGGTGCTGTTGCAAAATGAGAAATGTGAGAAAGGCAGAGGTGTTCTAGACCAAGTTGGGATTTAGTCTTCCTTTTGAGTTGCCACAGTGTTTATGTTGGATTGCAAAGACAAGGAGTTGGAATAGAGATGCTCTGTGTGGCATTAAACAACATCACGTTCAGTTGACTGTGTCCTGGACACCAGTGACATGTTTCCACAGTCTTCCACATCCCAGTCCCCAGAGTCTGGGATCTTCACTTTTAGTTAATAACAGTAAAAGAATCTCTGCTCTGCTTGTGAAGCTCTAACATTTTTTAATCTCTGTTTGAAGGATAGAGAGCAAAATCCAGTTATTTGCAGGAGCAGTGATGTTTGGAGTTTTTTGATCACTTGTTAATTTCTTCAGGTACCATGTTTTACAGGGCTCGTTTTTCCTTTCCCCTGCAGGGTAGCAGTGGTTGGCAATGTGGATGCAGGGAAGAGCACCTTGCTGGGTGTCTTGACTCACGGCGAGTTAGACAATGGCCGGGGCTTTGCTCGGCAAAAGCTCTTCCGCCACAAGCACGAGATTGAGTCAGGCCGCACCAGCAGCGTGGGCAATGACATTCTGGGCTTTGACAGCGAGGGCAACGTGGTGAACAAACCCGACAGCCATGGTGGCAGCTTGGAATGGACAAAGATCTGTGAGAAATCCACCAAGGTCATTACTTTCATTGACCTGGCTGGTCACGAAAAATACCTGAAAACCACCGTCTTTGGCATGACCGGACACTTGCCTGACTTCTGCATGCTAATGGTAGGTAGCAAGAAAGATGGACCATAGCAGCTGGAGTGGGGCTGTTCACAGCTTTGACAGCCTCAACTTCTTTCCTGTTGCAAAGTGCCTGTTGGAGGGAAGCAGCATCTCACAGTGCAGGAGAGCAGAAGCCTCTGTGGCTATCTCTCCTATACTGTGAGGCCCAGGACTGTCAGTCCCAGACAGGCCCAACGTTTATGATTCTTGAAAATGGAAAGATTTCTAATTTTAGAAAACCTTGTTAAAACCGGGGAGGAATGTTTCAGTCCTCTGCCAGTGTCCACAAACATCTGAGATGAGCTAGATCTGGTCATATGGCCCCAGTGGCACATCCTAACAACCTCATCACAGTCTACTGCATGTCTGACACAAGGCCTTCTCTGTAATCCAGTTTACTGCAGAAGGAACATTGACATTCCTGTATTTTATATCCCTGGTATAGGTTGGGAGTAATGCTGGGATTGTTGGAATGACCAAGGAGCACTTAGGCCTGGCGCTTGCACTTAACGTTCCTGTCTTTGTTGTGGTGACCAAGATTGACATGTGCCCTGCCAACATCCTGCAAGGTGAGTCTTACAGACTCTCTCCAGGGCTGTTTCTTACCTCTGTGTGTGTTGCTGTCCTTTGCTTGCATTCAGGAATTACTGCTGGAAGAAAACTGCTTAATCTGGTTCTGACTGCACCCTAAACACCTTCCAGAAATCCATCCTTTTCATTTGCTCATTTTGCAGGTGGTTGACTTATACTCACCATGTCAAAATTACCCGTGCTGGGGACCCAACTGAGCAGCCCAAAAGTGTTTGCTACAAGGTTTTGCTTAACTGAGCTCTAAGAAGAGCAGCATATAGTTGGGGTTTGGGCTTTTCTTTCTCTTTGGGTATTTAAACCTGGAGGAAAAGTCTGGAAGTTCTCTTGAAAGCTGCTTTCCTCCCTGCTCACAGTTTGAGTGTGATCTTAAGCTGTGATTGGACTTGATCTTCTGCTGCTGTTAGTGAAGGGGCAGCTGCTTGTTACCTCCTGCTCACCTGGGCACCTCTCAAGTATGCTGGCATAACTACAGCAGCTCCTTCCTCTTCTCTGAACTACCAACCAACACTTAATAAATCACAGTTTAAAGTAGCTACATTATATAGGCTATGGTAGCAGGGCGGGAGGGCAGGACTAGACACAAGCAGGGACGGCAGTAAAGTAACATGGGCTAGTGATTTTTTTCTCAGAAGAGTTAAAGCAGCACTTCTAATCCTCACTGTGTCCCATTAACCCATGCATGATGTTTCTTCAGGCTGTGACCTATTCTCACTTTTAAAATTCTTTCTAAGCATTTCTCATGCCTGCAGAAATATGCTGTGGTTCATTGGAGCAATGGGTTTTCTTGATAATCAGTTCTAAGAATGAGGGAAGTGAATGCTTCCAGTACTGTCTGTAGTTCAGTTCATTACTATAAAAATCCTAACTATGTTTCAGGCAAATAGATGCATCAGAAAGATAATCTATATATCTCTATACTAGATCTTTGGCAAATAAATGTAAGGCCTGACCATAAGATAATAACTAGGAGAACCTTTGGCTCAGCGTGAGGAGAGAAGAGCTGCTCCTGGGGGAAGCTAATCCTGTGACATGCTCTGTTTAAAGTAAATAGACGCAAGATTTGACTCAAGTATATCTCTGAAGAGCAGATGGCCTGATTAGATGTTTGTGTTTCTGTATCCAAAACATTACTTTCCCATAGGCAATCGTTTGTTTACAAAAACCTGTCTAATTAGATGACTACTGTAGAACATAAATTATTTGCTCTTTTAAGCCCTTAGTACCCTTTTCTGGTTTTTTCTTTATTTGTTGTCAGGCACTTTGTAGGAGGTTGATGTTAGTGCATCAGGTAATGCTCCTGGTGGCTGCTGGATCTGAGGCTTAGAAAATAAGTTAAAAAGAGGCAAAAGCTGAAAATTGGAAGCCATAAAATTTGTCCCAAAACACTGATTTCTGAATATAGTCCGCCCACATTGTCCTAGTGTATGATGATAGTCTTTACCTCTTTCACACTTCTCCAGCTTCCTATGGCAAGTTGACTGCCAGGGGCAATGTATTGATGTTTGCTTGGCCAAAAGTGATTTTCAATTCGCATATTCTCAAATATTTCTGTCATTGAGTCCTGATTTTCAATTCACTATGAAAAATCCATTCTAGAAAGAGGAAATACCTTGTAACTTGCTTAAAGCTACTAATAGCTGTAAAATGTCTACTTCACAGCATTGCAAACTTGTCTGTCTGTTCATGTATGGCATCGCTTGGCAGCAGGCTAGCTGGCATGAAATGGAAGGTGGAATGGTTCCTAAGTCCTACCTGGGCTGCAGCAAGCTCACTGTCTCACCTTTAGCTATCTTCTCCTGTCTTATCTGTGGCCACAGCACCCGTCTCCCTTCAGGAAGAGACCCCACAAAAGTGATTTGTAAAGGTGGGAGATGCTGCCCTAACAATATTCATTTCACCCTTTAAGAAACCCTGAAGCTGTTACAGCGACTGCTGAAGTCCCCAGGGTGCAGGAAGATTCCCGTGCTGGTTCAGAGCAAGGATGATGTCATTGTAACAGCCTCCAACTTCAGCTCAGAGAGGTAACGGGAGTAGAGGAGAATAATTTTTCTTTCATGTGGAGACTGGGTGAGGAGATTCAGAGTCCCATTGTCTAGATGTGTGAAGGTTGCATCTGCCATGTGGTGTGTTAGTTCCATAAGAGTGTGTTGATTTTGGTCTGCCTGTGTTCCTCTCTCTGAGGCAGAAATGAGAGGCTGCTTCTGGGCAGTCTGCAGAAGACAACAGGGCGTTCAGCTTCCATTCAGTCTTTCCTTCAGTACCTTACACCTTTTCCCAAATGTCATTGGAAGGCAGAGGCAGTGTTGCAGGTTTACAAACATGGGGTGTTGTGCATCTGACTGCGTGCCAGGCTCTCCCTTCCTAACACTGGATATTGAATTAGTCCCAAGATTTTGGATGTCTCTCTACATATGGAAAGCCAAGTAGGAAGATGAACTAACTGCATTTTCATCAATTTTCCTTTACAGGATGTGCCCAATTTTCCAGATTTCAAATGTTACTGGGGAGAATCTAGATTTGCTGAAGATGTTTCTTAATCTCTTGTCTCCACGGACCAGTTACAGGGAAGAAGAGCCAGCAGAATTCCAGATAGATGATACTTACTCTGTCCCGGTAAGAGGCCTGGTATTTGGAAGCATATTCTGTTCCCTCTTTTAGGCTGAAGGAGGTATCTTCTCTAGAGAGGAGAGTTCTAGAGCTCTTCTGCTGGCCTAGTAGAGTAACCACAATTACTGTTTTTTCTTTTTTGACATAGGGTGTAGGAACAGTTGTCTCTGGGACAACACTGAGAGGCCTAATCAAGCTAAATGACACCCTGCTTCTGGGGCCAGATCCCCTTGGCAACTTCCTCCCTATTGCTGTCAAGTCCATCCACCGCAAGAGGATGCCTGTCAAGGAGGTGCGGGGAGGCCAGACTGCCTCCTTTGCCTTGAAGAAGGTGAGATGATATCCTCTAGACCCCCAGAACAGGAACTGCCCTCTTAATTTTTGAGCGTTCTAGGAGTTCAGTAAAGCTGCTCCTACAAACATCAGCTGCCTCATATTGCAGTTCAGTGGAATCCCATACAACCTCTGTGGTTACACATTCTGGTTTTTCTTCCTAGAAGCTGCCAGGGATAGCAAAGCCACTAGATAATGATGCTGGAGATATCTAAGAAAGTGGAGGCATTGCAAGGAAAGTCTGTTTTTGTGCTGGAACTGCATTACTAGCCTGGACAGCGTATTTACACTACTCCTCTTGGCTTGTAGGAGCAGCTGCATGATTTAGGATTTAAAAATCAGCAAAATTTGATATGACTCCTCTTGCAAAAGGTTTCTGTCAATAGAAACTGCACTGATTTTAAGGGGGTATAGTTTAAGCCACACCATACTTCATGTGTTCAGGCTTATCATGTTATATTATAAGACTTGATGATTTTGGAGAGATCATTTTCTTGGATAATGTGCCACCAGGATGTATGTTTTGCTTTTAAAGGATCAGTGAGGTAAAGATGTCAAGTGTCCAGCATTTCCAGTACTCTAAAGCTTCCTTATAAACTTCAGCTGAATTTGATTTTTGCAACCTTTCTAACATACAGCTATGCAGCTCTTTCTTTGCCTTTTGCTGGGCGTGAGATAGTATCTGTGAAATCCCTTAGGATTCTGCTGGATGCAGTCAGCCAGAGCAGCAGATTTCTTCCCTGGAGAATCATGCTAAGGTGTTTTGTGTCTCTGCTTTTCAGATCAAGCGTTCTTCCATCCGGAAAGGCATGGTAATGGTGTCACCCCGCCTGAATCCACAAGCGTCCTGGGAGTTTGAAGCAGAGATTCTGGTGCTCCATCACCCCACCACCATCAGCCCACGATACCAGGCCATGGGTACGTGTTTCGGTGTTGGTTTGTCTTTGTTTCCTAGTGGTAGCAGTTTGTATCAGATCTAGCCTAAGATAATTTTGCTCCTGAGGTCTCTGCCAACTTGAATATATGCCATAGTTCCTGGTTATGCCTTTCCCAGCATTGTGGAAGAGAGAGGGAAGGGAAGTTTACAGAGTAGAGTGGGTGAGGCTATAAGGTAAAAAGGAGATGTGTGCCCTCAGGTGTACTTGGAGCCTGGCTGTGCTATATCTCTGTGGTGCAAAGATTCTCCACTTTCAAATGGTGATGGAAAGACTCATTTTGAGTCCTGCCCTCTAGCCCAGCTGCTTGGTGTAGGAATTCTGTTGAGGGTGCTTCAGGACAGGCATGATTTGAAGGCAGCTGTTCTAGCCTATGTGCGTGTTCTTTTTGGGGATGGAACAAAGGCAGCTGCGTGACCTGTGCAGTCTTTGCTGTCGGGTGAGGAGCTGCCTCAGATGTGTCTGAAGCTCGTTCCACTAATGGGCCTGGCTGCTGAAAGCCTTTGTGCTTTACATTCACAGTGCACTGTGGCAGCATCCGTCAGACGGCCACGATTCTCAGCATGGACAAGGACTGCCTGCGGACAGGGGACAAGGCCACGGTGCACTTCCGCTTCATCAAAACCCCGGAATATTTACACATAGACCAGCGGCTGGTCTTCCGGGAAGGCCGCACCAAAGCTGTGGGTACCATCACTAAGGTAAAGGCTGCTGAGTCCCACTTGCTTCTGCCGCTAGCTGCGTCCTACACTGAGAAGCCAGCGGGAGAAGCTGGATAGCTCTGGAAAATTGAGGGAAGAGGCTGTGCTTCAAACACAAGCATCAGCCCTGATGTGGGTCGAGGATGACCGATGTGCTTTGTCATGTGGTGGGGTCTTTAGCTGGTGTGCGTGAGGGAGTGTAAAGGGAGGGGCTGAGCCATAGGCTGGTGGTTCTTGAGGCACAGTCTCTTTCTGACATCTTGTAGCTGCTCTGTTTGAGTCACATTGTGGAGGTTAGGGTGTCACCTCTGCCAACTGGCCCTTTCCAAGGGTGGAAGATCAGAAGTCTAGGTTTCTTTGAGCAGCTGCTGCTGTTGCATTCTTCTCCTTATGGTTATTTTTGCAAATCCTCCTGAGGCTTTTTGTTAAAAAGCAGTGTTGAACCTCACCAGATCAGCCTGGCTATTTTAATGCTGAGTTTGGCTTCTCCCTTTGCAATTTGCAGCTACTCCAGACCACCAATAACTCACCAATGAACTCCAAGCCACAGCAGATCAAGATGCAGTCAACAAAGAAGGGAGCTGTTACGAAACGAGAGGATGGTGTTCCTGCCGCTGGGACGGCAGCTGGAGGCCCAGCAGCTGGGGATGAGGCCCCCTCAACAGCTGCAGCACCACTGACACCTACTGCCCTGCAACCATTGGTAAGTGAGGCAAATACCGTGTCTGTCCTAGCTGTTTGTGTCCTGGTTTCACCTGTTGGAGAAAAGGCACTCTAAAGCACAAGTATTACCCCCTCATACCTTGAACTCACCTTGCCACAGAAACAAATAGAAATATAAGTAATCTCGCAGCAGGAATCATAATTCTCTGATGACTGGATGACTCCATGGCTGACCTTCCAGCAGACAGCAGCTCAGGGTACTGGGGCAGTTCAGGTTGGACCTCAGGAAGTGTCTAGTCTAACCTCCTGCTCTGAATAGGATTAGCTGTGAGGTCAGACCAGGTTGCTCAGGGTTTTATCCAGTCATGTCTTAAAAACCTCCCAAGGAGGAAGACTGCACAATCTCCCTTGGCAACCTGTTTCACTACCTTGACCATGTGCACAGTGAAGAAGTGTCTTTGTATACCCAGTAACTGAACCAGTGAAACATCTAACAACCAGTCACAGAATGAGAGGTAGAATATCCCTACACTTGAGAAACTACAACCTAAGTATTAGGCACAGGTCATCTGCTCTGTCAAAAATATATGGATGGCAACATCCAAGAAGAAGGAAAGGCTTTGAATTTCTCCTTAGAGAAATTTATCCAGGTTGTTTTGTTGGTTAGGATTTCTCAGTTCAGCTTGTCTGTGGAGGATACCTAGTTTTTCTGGCCTGAAAAGAATGGAAACTCAATTCTCACTGCAGGCTTTGGGAGGCTACTAATCAGCTTGATTACTGATAGAAGAAAGGCCTTCTCCTTGTAGGGAGGAAGTGAAAGGAAGTGAAAGGTTCAGGAATCGACTCTGTCAAGTGACAGGGTATTCCCCTTCCTAATTCTAGTTGCCATGTTCAAATCTCAACCTCTTCAGCCATCAAAGGGGTTCCTCTGGCAGGGGTTCTTTCCTTCTACGTATGCCTGGGGCATCTCACCACTTGTCCATCTCGTCCTTGTCTTTTTGTAGCATCACTGTGGTTTTAAGTAGTGGTCCCAGCTTGCTCTTTGTTTCATCCCTCCCCCTGAGACTCTGGTTGCTTTTGTTCTTGCTTACATCTTCCTCTCTCTCCTTGCTGCGTCCCCTCAGCCTGCACTGGATGAAGAGCCCCACATCCGTGAGGGCAATAAGGTATTTGGCTACTCTAAAAGAGAAACAGTGGGTTTACTAGGTTGGGAAAAGAGTCAGGTGAGCCTGAGAGCCATGGTAGGGGGTGGGGGGGTTCTCCTTCAATTCTGTACAAAGTCAAGGGAGCCTGAGGCCTTGATTTCCTGTATGCTGAACCCCATGGCACCTGCTGGCTCTCATGGGAGCAAAGCATGTAGAAACTTGGGAAATCAAAGTCTTGGCAGCTTGAAGGGCAAAACTTTGTGGTGCATCTGTCTCTGCTCCTTCTGTTATGGTCTGTGTGTCTCCCTCCTGCCTTATCTCCTTCCTGCAGTGGTAGAAAGCTGATAGTCACAACTGCCCTGCTGCTCTCTGAATGTGTGTGTGATCCATCTGAATTCCTGCTGTGTTGATATCCCAACTGAGAGGTTGCTTTGTACTAAAGTCTGTCTTGTTTTTCAGTCAAAAGTCGGAGGAGGAGGACGTCGACGTGGGGGTCAGCGCCATAAAGTGAAATCTCAGGGAGCCTGTGTGACTCCTGCCAGTGGCTGCTGAATTTCTTATTCCTCCTCTCCCTGAGGAATTCCTCCCCTTCCCTTCATTTCTTATCCAAAAGATCCAGAGCAGCGTAAACCAAAACCCATCCCAGCTGATTGGCTGCAAGAAGAATCGTCCCTCCTCCCTGCAGGAAGCAATGGAGAGGAGCATAATTTATAAGCTAATGAAGGTGATAAGACAGAGAACTGAGTAACTGACACCTTCCTCCTCCCCCTGTCGACACATTTTTGTACATCATGGGCTTAGTTTTTATTCTTATTAGTTTTTATTATATTTTGTGTGCATGAAGATGAGAGGGGAGTTTGGATAGAGCTGCAAAGAGCCAGTTAGTTGCCTCCCTCCTCCCTCACCCCTTTCTGTCCACAGGACTTGCTGCTCTCCCCTATTTGCTGTCTCAGATCCAGGGGTTATCAGATGCCTGAAATTTCAGACTTGCAAAGGTTAAAACAGGTTGTTTAGGATGGCTCCATGGAGCATTGTTTCATCACCACTGTGGCCTTGTGCCAAATATGTTTTGGATTCCCTCCCTCTTAAACTATTTCTAAGTGGATTTAATCTAATGTTGTAATGACTGAAGTTTGAAGGAGATGGTGAGAAAATTCCTTAGTTTGAGATCTAAAAGGGAAACAAATTGGAAAGCAGTTGTTAAGTTCAGGGATCCTCAAATAATGTTGAAAGCACTTAAAATATTAACTAGTGACAGAGTTAAATGGGCAGACATTTACCCACCCCATTCCCCTTCCCATTGTGCTGCTTTTCCTAGTGTTTGTTCAGTGCACATTGGAGCAAATCTAACCTGCCTCTCAAGGCTGCAGCAGCTCCACTGACAGTATTAAGAACAGTGCAGAGCACTCAGTCCGTCCCTTGAGCCAGAGAAAACCTTCTCACCTCGACGGACAGAGGTCACAGGTGGCAAGATACCTTTGGAACAGAGACACCAGGCTAACATGACCTCCCCTTGATTTTGTTTACTCCAAGATTTCCAAAACCTTTTTGGAACTCACTGGCCAAACTGTGCCACGGCAGAGGTAGGATTTATCTTCTCCCCTCTTGGCCAAAGAGGGCAGTGACAAATTTGGTACCAAATTTGTAGAAATGCTTTCATGGTTGGAAGTATGCTGAAATTTTTCTGACTTTCATTGAACTTTTTTTAAGATTTTATTGTTCTTAATGAGAAATTCTGGCTTCTCCAAGAAGGCCCTTGCAAGGACAGTTTACAAATGACTGTTGGAATGGTTTTTTTAACCATATAATGAGTTTTTCAAGTGATTGATCCCTGCTTATTTTGATCTCTTTTCTTCTAACCCTGCCTTCTTGCTTGGCTCTGGTGAGGACAGAAATTATCCTCTGCCAGCTTGTGGTGAGCTCTGGGAGTGTGGTAGCATTTTGAGGAGGAGGTGGCATCCTCAGTAAATCATGGCTCTCCCCAGCAGGCGCGGTCAGGCTCGGTTTCTCTGAGGGCTTCCTCCTCCAATGAAGGACTTTTATTTTAATTAGAGAGAGACTGCAAAGTTTCTGTCCCTCCTTAGCGGGTTGTTCCTGTTCCTCGCTCTGTGTCACCTGTGTGGAGTTCATTCCAGTTCACCTTGTGACTCGGGGTAGGCTTCCAGGCCGGCTGAGTGGCAGAGCGCATCTCCCGCTGCCAACACCAGCACTCCAAGAGCATTAAGCGGCACGGGAGAGGTGAGAAAGGTGGTTTGGAGACGTTTGGAGATGAGGGTCCTTTGCCTTAGAGACTGCAGTGGGTGACAGGGGAGGTCAGACAGTCCTTTTCCAAGCTATGTGCCTAAATACCAGCACTCTCCTGGCGAGGGAGGAACTATAGGCGGCTACAACACTAATAGCACCCGCATTGTGAGGGGGTGTGAGGTGTGGCTAAAACAGGGCACAAGGGCCTGGCTTGTTTGTCTTCTGGCCCTGTAGCAGCAGCAAACTGCATCTGATTTTACTGCCCTCTGCTTCTGAGGGGAGCAGGGAGCTCCAGGCGGTTTTCTCTTTCTCCATTCCTTGTGCTCCAAATGAAGGAGACTGCCGAGAATGAAAGAAAGTTCACGTGTTTGTGCAAAGGAGGTGGTGTGATCTCTCTTTTGTGACCAGCATTTACAGATCACTCAGGCCGGTGTGATCTATAAAATAAATTTTAAAAAAGTTTGTTCCAAGTAAAAGTGTGTCTTCTCGAGTTTTGTCACTCTGGAAAACCAGGCTGCAATCCAGGGGAAGCAGGTGTGCCTGGCACCAGGTTCCTTTGCTGGCTACAAGAGGAGGCTGTGCTCGTAGTGAGGGCAGGGCAGAGCATGGCACGGCACAGGAGAGCTGCTGCTGCGCCTCTGCACAGCCCTGACAGCTTTTACTCTGGCAAAATGAAGTGCACCTAGCTGCCAGAGTGGTAAAATGAGAACATGGGCGTGGTGGGAGCTGTGCTGAGTGAGATGTGTGCGAGTGGGTGTGAAGAGCAGCTCCAGCAAAGCACCTGGGGCCAGCCCCACGAAAGAAACTCTGTCAGCGGTGCAGCATTAGCACAGCACTTGCAGTGCCTTTGAACTGTGCTCCCTGGGACATGCACCTCCCCTGTTTCTGCAAAGACACTGGGACTCTCCTGGGTTTGCAAGGAGCCTTTTTCTGCCTCCTCAGTTGCTCTCAGATGTTCACAAAGGTTTTTTCTGCTCTGCACAGCCCTGTCACAGGTAAGTGTTGGGCTGTGGTATCTGGAACTGAGGCTCACATAGCCCTTTTCCTCCTGGAAAGGGCTGGTCCAGGGCCAGCAGAGAGCAAGCGTGGCCCTAGTATAGTCTTCAGGGAGGAGCTGCATGGGTATTCCACAACATAAATCCTCCTCCCAGCCCAGGTTAAGCAGACAAGCTCCTCAAGCCAATTAAATTTCCAAATGTTCAGCTTTTTTTATGCACTAAGTTAACTTCCTCATGCTGAGGAAAATTAAGTATTTCCTTTCTGCTTGCTGTGTACTGATGAGTAGTTAACAGCCCATGTGAAGGAAAAGAGAACCATGCAGATACCCTGACCTGGGCTTTGTCCCTCCTAACCCAGCCTCACTTGCTGCTCTTCAGGGCCAAGCTGGGCTCTGCTCATGGCAGAGGATGAGAAGGCTTGGGAGGTGACTGCAGAATGAGGACAGCCAGGATATCATAGTCTAGCAGAAGTTTTTAGTCCCAAGGAATTGGAATTTTTAGGAGTAAGTCTTGTTTTCAGCATTGTTTCAGTTTTTGCATCCTCAAGCCTGCTCAATGACAAGGTGATAACTTTGTTAACTGGCCCTAGACTTAGTACACGAGGCTAGAAAATAAGGACTTGCTGTAAAACTACATAGAAAAGCTCCAAGAATAGCTTTGTCTGTCTACTAGCTTGCATCATTCCCAATAGCAAATTCAGTTACAAAAAATCCAAACCACTCTGGGCAGTTTTGATATAATTTATGTCTTGGTCTTTTTTTTTTCTTGCATAGGCATAAATTACAATCTGTTGATTAAAAAATAAAAGGAACAAACAGTGCAGCATTTGCAACAGGCTACAGCATCAAACAAACTCCTGTCTGTAACCATCTGTTTCTGCAGGGCTAATTCGTAACACGTGTTTAGGGCAAACTAAGAAGGAGGGAGAAGAGAGGAGGTAAATGGAGTAAATAAGAGAAATCTGCTCCCACAGCTGTTCTGCATTTCTCCTGCCTCACCAAGCTCATCTTCAGCATCAGCTCTAGGATTAAATACCCCTGGGCAGAGAAGCACATGCTGAAGGCAACAGTTTTCTGTGTCCTCTTTTGCAGGTGTGAGAAGTGCTGCAGAAATGCTGGAAGCTACAATCTCAAGAGCCAGCAACTGTGGGCACTCAGCACAGGTCTGCTCAGGCTGCAGCCCGGCACTGATGCTGAATTTGGGGACTGAAAACCCACCTGTAGCCTCACATATGTTCCTGGGGTTCCTCACACAGATGGCATGGTGAGGCCTCTAAAACCAGCTAGAAAAGAGCATGAAGCCTCAGGATGAGCTCTCACTGGTGGCTCCAGGGAGTTTTACTTAGAACAGTAAAGATTTTCATGTCCAAAGGACAGGGCAAGCTTGCACTGTAAAGCCAAATGCTCCCTAACACAGACACTGCAGTTAACACCCAAATGGAAGGAGCAGAGATCCCACTACAACTCCATTTTCAGGGGAAGAGGTCACATTTCCTGCTGCTCACCAGCATGCCTGATTTACCACAAAATCATTTTTTTCTTGGGCAAAGACCCTGTCTGTTCTTACAGTCCAAGCCAGAGACCAGGGAGCTAGAAGGAACATAAGAAAAGGGGTTTTCCCAGGCTCATGGTTACAGCTCTTGCTCCAGCAGCCAGAGAAAGGTGAGAAAAAGGGAGAGCTTCATCTCTGCTCTCTCTTTATGATTCAAATAAACACAGGAGCTGGTCTGCCGAGCCCAGAACAGGTCTAGGCATTCATAAAAGCACAGCTCCATGTGCTCGGTGCACTCATGGACATGACTCCAAGGCAAGCAGGCAGCTGTAGACAAGTTTAAAATAACTCTGGCTGCGGATGCCAAGAATTAAGACTACGCTCAATATAGGAGAGAATTTATAGTCCCTGGTTCTGGCTCCAGGTCAGCTTTCTCCCTGCAGCAGGGCCTCCCAGCTCTGCAAGAGGCTGCACAGGGTAATTTTAACCTGTTGGAGATAGGACTGTGCCCTCTGGGCTCACTTCCCCTGCTTGGAGCAAGGAGACCCCTTCAGAAGGGATGTGCTGCCACCATCCTCACCCTCCCAGGCCAGCATGGAAGGAGTCAAGGCTCAGAAGCTCTGCCTGATGCCCATCAGGGGATGCTGAAAGGAGACACTTCTTCAGCCCCTCATCCTCCTCTATGCCTACAGTGCTTCAAGCAGAGACCACCAGAGTGGGAATCAATACCTGGTGCTCTCATGATGTCAGGGGAAAAGTGATACCAGCACTGGACAGGGCTGAAACACTGTCCATGAGCCCTTCAGCTTTTCTTTCAATGAAACAGAACTAAAAGCTGGAGGCAGTTAACAACATCCAAGAACATAAGCCAAACTGTAATGGAGGCAGGAGGTGGAGGGGCCAGATGGCCCTGGCACCCCTCAGCCTGGGGAAGGTCCCTGTGCATCCTTCCTGCAAACCCCTGCTGTGCCTCCACCCATCCCAACAGTACAGCAAGATTTACATGCCCACTGCAGGCAGAACTCCACCTCCTGCTCCAACCCAGTCCTCCCACAGCCAGGGCTCAGAGAACAGTGCAATGCCAGTGAGGAGAGGTAGGAGGAAAAGGGAGCCCTTCCAAGAGAAAGGAGGTCAGCCTGCACCAGCCATCTGCCATGGAGGACTGGAGAGCTGAGGGAGCCCTGCAGGCAGGGGATGGCTCTGCATGCTGACACCTGCAAGCCCTGGCGCTTGCCCCATCTCCTCCCCAAGAGCCCTGGGGCAGCAGCTCCCACTTGCTGCTAACAGTCAAGTATATACAGATGCAGCCATGGGCAAGAGCCCACAGCCACGCATTGCAGTCTCAGAGGACATCCAGAGCAAGGAGGGCAGGGAATGCCTCCAGCACCCCATCAGCAGCAATGCACAGAGGACCCCAGCTACCAAGCCACCAATAACATGAGGCCCATATTTTAAACAGCTCTGCTCACATTATTCTAGCTTATCCTACTGTGTGTGCTATTTTTCTACTAAACAAAGCTCTAGCCCTCTCCACATCTAAGCCACTCAACCAAGTGGCACCATGTAACATTCTCTGGTTAAGTACAAATTGCATGAAAAAAGTCTTTTTTCCCTTTGTTACTACAAACCCACCCTCCCCCACAAAATAAAACCAACCCAAACTTGAAAATAGCTTCCCTCCCCACCCCTCTTAAAAACAAAAAAAAAAACAAACCAGAACAAACCCCAGAGGAAAAGCAGGCAACAGGAATTTTCAATAGCATCATCAAGCTTAACACTGGGGAGGCAGCCAGCCAGGGAGGCCAACAGCATCACCAACACAGCTACTGGCAGCAGGAGGGCTTGAGTGGATAGAGGGCAACATCGAGGTGGCTCTGCCACCAACACGTGCCATACTCCTCTCCTCCTGCTGCCCCAAACCATTAGTTTTACGTTAATACTTCATTAATACTGTCTTACTTCCTCTCTGCTGGCCCAGCATTGGAGGGCTGGAGATCTCCACCCAAACCAACACCAAGGCAAGAGAAGTGACCCTGTGTGGAGGGAACTTGGTGGCCATGACCAGTGGCTCCCACCTACTCTGGCAGCACCGAGTCCCACACAACCATATTCTGCACCCAAGCCCGCATGAAGCACATCACAAAATGGCACACCCCTTTCCCAAGCCCTGGCCATGCTAGAAAGGAGTGGGACAACAGGGAAGAGAGGCAGCGCAAACCCGATACAAAGTTAGCTTAAAAAGTTAAAATGTCCCACACGCACTGAAAACAAGCCAGGCTGCGCTAGGACCCACGTGGGATGCTCCAGCCTCACCACCCCGGTCCTTGGAAGAGTGAAAGCCTCACCCCTTCAACACCAGCACTTCTCCTCCCCTCAGGGGAGCACCTTCCTGGGGCGGCTGCTGGCACATGCCAGGATTTCTAGGTGCGAAGCAGTGAACCAGACGCATCCCCTCCTGCTGCCAGCCCGGCAGCATCCTCATCCCGCGCGGGCCGGGGTCAGTGCGCCGGCTCCCCGTGCACACGGAAGCGGTAGATGCACGTGTACTCGGGGTGGCCCCAATTGCTCAGCACCCGCAGCTCCACCAGCTGGTATGTGCCCACGGAGTCACCCTTGGGGAGGAGGGAAACGGAAAACCTGAGACCTTGTGGGCTCTCTTAGGCTCAGAGACCCCAGACGCCCTGTTTTCTTCCCGGGGCTCAGGTGCTCCAGGGGCAAAGCATTTACCTCCAAGTAAAATGTTTGGATGGGGTCGCCACTGTGGTCATAGGTGAACTGTCCGAGGAGAAGGCCCTCCTCCTCTCCTTCTTCTTTTAAGCCCTAAGGAAGGGCAGGGAGGCAGAAAGGGAGAATCAGGGGTCATCAGAAAGGGAGACCAGAGGTCATGCACACATCCAGGGCAGAAGAGGGAGAGGGAGACACAAGCGTGCTTGGCCCCTGCTCCTGCTCTTCCAGGACAAAACAGACAAATGGGAACAGGAGCCAGTGGGGAAGGATGAAGGTGGGGAAGACCAAAAGTTACATCTACTCAAGCCCTTTTGTCCCTGTAGCCCCCAAACTCTTTCTGAAACCTGGTACAGCACCCCTCTCCCCACCAGTATTAATTATTCCTTTTCTTCAGGGTAAGAACAACCCCCCAGATCATCCCACAGCCAGGTATAAGGTTTGTCAGCCATCCCTTCCAGCACCCTCCCACTATGTCCCACACCCCCCTCAGGTCTGGGAGAGGGCACTCACATAGACAGCAAAGTCCTTGGGGGCACTGGGGATGGTCCCCTGCGGTGAGAGGGCTTTTGGGATGTGCTCCAGTGTCACGGCCGTGGGGCGGATAATGCCAGAGAGGCGGATGACAGCAAAGCCCTGGGAGCCACGAAATGCCCAGCAGTTCCCAGGGTTGACATCTGGCTACGAGCATGGAAGTGAGATGCCAGCAATGTTACCACCACCAGTCACTTTTCTCCCACCAGCCTGGCTGCTAGCATGGAGCAACAGCCAAAGGCCAGTAAAATCCCCATGAGAACCAGCCCAGGCCTCCCACTCAGCGCCCACCTGCAGGATGACACGGGGGGACTGTGACTGGTACCACAGGGGGATGCCGAACAAGCTCAGCAGCGCTGTCCGTGTCTCGTAGGTCTCTGAGCAGCGAGTGTTGATGACACTGGCCCCTGGCAGGACAGGGGATGGCAGCAGGTGAGCTGCAAGCCAGCACCCTGTGGTCACCTCCCCAGGGCTCATCCCAAGCACTTACCTGCTGACTCGAGAGCATAGTCAACCATCCCCACACGGTCCTCGCTGTAGCGCTTCAGGGCCTGGCCCACGATGAGATGCACTTGCTGCAGCGGGAGCAGAGGGCACAGGAGGTGACAAACTGGAGCAGCCATCCTGCCCCCCACCCGCCTGCCCCTGCAGGGACAGAGGGTGCAAGGACCTTCCCACAAAACAGCCAGGGGATAGAACAGCCAGGGGATGAATCACCGTGGCAAAAATGAGAGAACACGCATTTGGCTGGGAAGCCTTGTTAGAGGTTGCTAAAAATACCCCAGGGGAGAGGAGCTGTGCAGTGAAGGGGCAGCATCCAGGCATGCTGCACTTGCCTGTCCCCAAGAGGGGCTGGCCCAGAGGGAGGAGATGTACCACCAGAAACAGCCTGACAGACCACCAAAAATCATCTGCTATCTGCTTGTCCCTCCTGTCCCACAGGATTGATGGGAGCTCCCCTCATCCAGAAAAGAGAAGATGGCTGGAGCATCCGTCTGGAGCCAAACTCATCCTAAGGAGCTAAGACCCTGCAGGACCACTTTGGGTCTAAACTTTACAGACTGCACAAAGCTTGTGCAGGCTATGGGGACTGCTAATCCCAGCTTGAACCCTCCCTCCACTACCTCCACGGGGAATTGCCAGCAACTCTTTCCAAAACAAGCAGGCTCATTTTTTCCCCTTGGTGTCATTCTGCTGAAACGCTTTGCACCAAACAACTCCACAGCGCTGCTGAAGAATGGGGATAAGCAAGATGCCCCACCCATGGAAGCCTTGCTGGCACCTGTCCCACATTCTGGGTGAAGGATGCACGAGCAGAAGCCTGGATTTTAAGACAATAAGAGCCTTGCAGGGCTGCAGTTATTCCCACCTGTGATCCCTTCCAGAGCACAGAGCAGGCACAGACTGAGAAGGGAGTGGCAGAGAAAGAGTTTCAAGGGTGCTCTTGCACCCTGTGAGCCCAGAATCAATATCCCAGCTCTGGGGGCCATCCCAATGCCTCTGCCATCTGCCAGGCACACACGAAGTGGGACACAGTCCCCAACCCCACACCTGTGGCCACCTCATGTCCCTGGGGCTCAGGCCAGTACTCACTTCTTCTGTCACTCCTGCAGTCCCTCCTTGACGCAGGGCCACTCCAATACCAGCCTGGGCATCCCGTGCTGACGGTCTCCGGTCCTCCAAGACTTTTGCAAGGATTTTGTGCTCCAGAGCCTGGAGCTCTGCTTGCAAGTCTTCCCGCTGGAGGATGAAGGCAGCAGCACCATCCTGCTGGGACTGTGACAGGAACCTACTGATCCACGCCGGGAATTGCAGTTCCACCTGGAACGGTGCAGACAGAGCTCAGCCCTGGATCAGGGACCCCTGCTTGCCTTTCTGCCAAACAGGCTGGGGACCAGAGACTCACATCAGCCCGCACTGTCTTCAGCTGCTCCAGTATCCCCTCCACGTGCTTCCCCATCACCTCCTGGTCTGACTTGAGGCTTGCCAGCTCCCTCCTCAGCACTGCCACCTCCTGCTCCAGCTTGCCCAGCTCCTGCCGGAGAGTCCCTTGCAGCTTCTCCTGCACTGAGCTGTGCCGAAAGAAACGTAACAAAACCTCGTGCCAATAGACCCAGTTCCCCCCTGCGAACTGGACAAAGACATTCATCCCACATATCAACCCCATCTCCAGACCCAGTTTTAATTCCAGGGACAGTGACCTCTTCTACTGTATCCCATGGGAACGCATCCTCAGCTCACCCCTCAGCTGAAGGGCCACATGCAGTCATGCAAAGCGACAGTGGCAAAGGTCATTCGCTGCCACTGCTCTTGGAGCCCTGCTGCCAGCCACAGAATCACAGAATGGGTCAGGTTAGAACAGACCACAGGGGGTCATTTGGTCCAACCTCCCTGCTCTAGCAGGGTCATCCCAGAACACATGGCACAGGATTGCAACCAGACAGTTCTGAACTATCTCCAGTGAGGGAAACTCCACGACCTCTCTGGGCAATCTGTTCCACAGTGTGGTCACTGCACAGTAAAGAAGTTTTTTATATTCAGGTAGAACTTCCTGTGTATCAGTTTCTGCCTATTGCCTCTTGTCCTATTGCTTGGCAGCACTGAGAAGAGCCTGGCTCCAACTTCTTGTGACTCTCCCTTCAGCCACTGACATTGGCTAGGTCCCCTCTCAGTTGTCTCTTCTCAAGGTGAACAGGCCCAGCTCCTTCAGCCTTTCCTCATAAGAGAGATTCTCCAATCCCTTCATCATCTCTGTAGCCCTCGGCTACAGAGATGCAGAGGAATTCCACGTCTTCCTTGTGCTGAGGAGCCCAGAACTGGACACAGCACTCCAGAGGTGGCCTCATTAGGGCTGGGTAGAGGGACAAGATCACCTCCCTCAACTTACTGACAATGTCCTTCCTAATGCAGCCTAGGATACCTCCTGCCTTTTTGGCCAGAAGGGCACAATGCTGGCTCCCACAGACACTCACACATGTATCCTTCCCTCCTTTCCCCCCTCCACTATGTCTCTTGATCTCTCCTTTGTCCCAAACCAGGCCTGCAGACCCCTCCTACGCCTGGCAGAGGGGAATTCACCCAGCTACCTCTGCCTGCCCCTAACAGGGCAATGGCCTCGCCCCACAGCCAGTGTTACCTCTGCCACTCCGAGTTCAGCTCCAGCAAGCGCGCTTCCATCTCCTACCAGGAAAGGGGGAAGGGGTGAGACCTGTGACACCACTGGTGAGGGTGTCCTGTCCAGGTACCACCACATGCTCATCCACTTACCCGGGAAGCTTGTGCCATCTTGCCCAGGCGCCCATCCAAATCCCTCTGCACCTGGGCTCGGAGCGCATCCAGCTCCCCCTGAAGGATGAGGAACAGGGTGGAAATATCAGAGCCTGGCCCTGCACATCCCCAGCACACCCCTGCATTTCCCGTGTCACTCACCTGGAGGTGGTTGGCCATGTCGGTGCGGAGACGCTCCTTCAGCCCCGCGTCCCGGCGGCTCACCAGCCCCTCCAGCAGCGCAAGGATGTCCCCTGGGGGTGGTTCTCCCCCTGCTGTCACTGCTGCTGCCCCATGACGCAGCTCCCACCGTGACAGCTCGGCCTCTAGTGCTTCAAAGCGCTTCTCCAGGGACTGGAAGCGAGCCAGGAGTCGGTGTCCTCCCTGTAGCAACAAAACCAGGGTGTGATGCAGCCCCCCAGGGAAGTGCCTGTTCCACAGGAGCCCTGTGAAAGGGGAACCTGACCACCCATTCCCCAGAATCAGTGGCATCTTATTCATCTGTTCTTCCCAGGAGAAGGTAGATGTTCCCTCTGCTCCATCCCAGGGACACCCCAAGAGTGAGATGGCCACAAGCTGGGGCAGCCAGTGTGGAACCATCATCTGCCCCATTCTCCACTATTCCCCATACCCTGGGAAACAATCCTTCACCCATGGATCACACCATCCCAGCTCTCCCTGCAAGGCACTCATCCCACCTGGGCCACCATCATGACTTTGCTGAAGCTTACCTGGTCCAGCGTGGTCAGGTCCCCTGCCCCAGGAACATCGGAGGAGGAGGAAAGCTTTCCAGCTCCCCACCAGGGGAAGGAAGGCAGGCTAAGTGTTGACAGCCCATATGGGTAGAAGTACCAAGCTCCTAGGCACAGAAGGATGAGACAGTCAAAACCACAGGCTCATAATGGGCCACAGTAGTGGACAGGGTGACATGCAGATGCTCAGCCATCAGCATCTCCAGGGATTACCAGGAGTTACTTGCACAGGGATGCAGATGGACAGGTTACCAGAAGCCATGAGCACTGAGCTCCAGGCCATCCCATCCCCCAACTATGGCAGTGGGATGCTCTGCACTGCCCCAGATCTCAGGGCAGCATATCAAGGGAGGGTGGCTCACCATAGGCAGCAGCACTGAGGAGCAGGAGGAGCAGCAGTAGCAGCAGGGACCTCTTGAGACGTGGGTAGCGCCTGGAGAAGAAAAAGGTGCCTGTAGGACTGCAGCCATCTTCCATCACCTTTGGATGGGGGCCAGAGGGAAAGCAAAGATGACAAGACACCGACTACCCCAAATCTGCCTCCCCTTTCCAGAGTCCTGCAGGTTTTTCCCCACACTTCCCCCATCCTGGTGTCCCCCCCAGCACACTCACCTGGAGAAGGGGACACTGTTCAGGTGGGAAGCCGTGCCGGTGAGGCGGCGCCAGGCCCCTGCCAGCCCTGAGAACAGCCACCCTATGAACTGAACTGCCAGGAGAAAAAACAAGCCTCAGGAGGAGCCCTGGCAGAGGTGTCCCCTCCATGCCCAAGGGTGGCACCACAAGGGGGTCCCATTCGGGTTCCTCCACCCAAACAGGGAATAGCACACACAGCACCTGGAGAGTAGAGATGCTGACTGGCAAGAACACTGCTAGAAGTGCCCTGCCAGCCCTGCACTCACCTGGGGAGGTGAACACTTGCCAGAGGAAGGAGCCCACCCGGGAGGCTGCAGTTCTCAGACCTGACCCGGAGCTACTCTGGCCTGAATAATAGTGACCTGGAAAGGAAGCAGCAAGTCACCAATGTAGACAGCATACCAGTGCATTGCCCACAGCAAAGGCTTTGCATTGGGGGTGGCATCTAGCAGGGACTGGCAGCACACCGGGTACAGCGAGGCCCTGGCTGGTCCCCCTGGGGACGCCTCCCCTGCATTCCTGCCACTACAGACAGACTAGTGCATCCCTACCAGCATAATCATCCTCCGAGGAGTACCCAGATGAAGATGTGTAGGTGTCGTACGTCTTACTCTCCAGCACTCCATTGATCTTACTGGACTCGGTGTCCCCTGTGCCTCTTCTCCTCCTACTGGAGAGCTCTCCACCTGCCCCCAAAACACAGAGTTCCACTGAGAAATCACTTCTACAAGGGGCAAGCCAGTCAGGCAGCCCGGGCAGTTGCCCCAGCACTCTTTGGTGTCCAGGGAGGTCCCCAGCTGCCCTAGGAGAGCAGGAGGGCTCACCCCAGTAGGTGCTGCTGTCCAGATCATCATCCAGCATGGAGCTACCCAGGGCAGCAAGGCCCCGGCTGCCCCCCAGGTAGGACTCACTCATCATGGACTCGCTGTAGTAGGAGGTTTGGGTGCTGGGGGTGGGAGAGAGGCGCTTGGTGCTACTCGATTTCCTCCTGATGGTCCTGCGGGAGGCGAGAACAGGCTCATCAGACATGTGTGGTTACAGGGAGGTGGAGGGCAGGGAGGGTGCAGTGCACCTACGGGGGGAAAATGGGTAATTCACCCCAGTTCCTCGACTAGCATCACTTCCCTCCACACCGGATGGCGGCAGCTTTCGGCAGCTGCAACCTCTGCCTAGCGGAGGCCTCCCGCCCGTCCCGGGCATCGCTTCCGCTCGCACCGCTGCGGTTTTCCGGCCGGCACTTGCAGCGCACCTCCCTCCCTCCCTCCTCCTCGCTGTCGCCATCCCGCTGCAGCGGGGAGCTGGGAGCTGGCACCCGGCCACCCCGGCAGGCTCCGGGGAACGCGGCGGAGCCCGGGCAGGGAGCGCGGGGCCCTGCCTGGAGCAGGGCGCAGCCAAGGCGGCCATGCCGGAACGCCTCGGGCTCCCCGTCACGCTCCCTTCGGCAAACCCTCCCCACACCCCACCCAGGAAGGTGCCCGGTCCCTGGCGTGGGATGGAACGCCCCGCCCCTGTCAGATTTGGGCAGGGGGATCCCCCCCATGGTGCCCCCCACTGACCTGCCGGTGGTCTCCTTGAAGGGGAGCTGTGTCCCACCCAGCAGAGATGTGCTGCTGCTGCTGGTCGTGGCATCATCGTCCCCGGGGTAATAGCGGCTGGTGACAAGGCGCTGGCTGCGGCGGGACATGGCGGCAGCAGGAGGGGGAGCTCGGCTCACCTGGGCTGGGGAGAGGGAAGTGTCACCGGCAGGGTCCCTGCAGGGACCACCCAGCGGGATCCCACTCGGAGGGGTCCCAGCCCACACCGACCGCCGTCCCGAGCTGGCGGCCGTGGGATGGAGCCAAACCCCCTTGCCTCCTCTCCCCTCCGCACCCCGGCCCGACACATCTTCCTTCCCCCAAGGCTCGGCGCTGAGCCAGCCGGCCCGCCCGCAAGCCCCCGGCTTTGGCCCCCGCAGACCCACCGGCAAGTGCCGCGCAGCGGGATCTATTCCCTCCGTCCTTCCCGGCAGCTCCGCCGCCGCCGCCGCCGCTCCCTTTTGTTTTGCGGGGGAAGGCGGCACCGCCTCCCCGCCCGGACCCCGCCCCGCCCGCCGCCGCGGGGAGGGGGAGCCCGCGCTCCCCCGGCCTCTGGGGACCGCTTCTTTATCATCCTCATTACTGCTGCGTATTATTATTACCGCCGCTGGCATATTATTTTATTTTCATCATTTTTGGGGTGCCGATGATGGGGGCCCATCCGCACTCTGCTGCCCGCCGGGACCTGCCCACCTACCCAAAGGAGCCCTGTGCTTCCTCCCGCCGTGCCCAGCACGGGCAGCCCCCATCCCACGCTGCCAGCCCAAAAATGGTGCAGGGCTGCACCCCAGCCCCCTTTGGGCTTTGCTGGGGTGGCTGGTCTGCTGGTCCTGGTGTGGGGTGAGAAATCCCCGCACCCCACGCACCACCCGTCACGGCGACACGGCCGAACCTGTCCCTGGGGCGTGGGCAGCCCCGCTCGACACCCGTGTGCCCACGCCGCCTCGACTGGGCCGGCGTGTTCTGCTGCTGCCTGGGCCACCGGCTCCAGACACCCCAGCGCTGCCACTGCGCTTCCCCACGGGCGGCTGGGCAGGCTCGGCAGGGGCTGGCGAGCCAAACCGGGCTGCTCCCGTGAGACCTTGAACCGCTGCGCCACAGCTGGGACCTTGTGCAAACTCACCAGGCTGAAAAAGCAGCCACCCTCCCACACCCCGCGTTTTCAATCTGACGGCGCCTCGGAAAAAGATTTGCTTGGGGGAGCTCTGGGTGTCAGAGCTGGCCACCTGTGTCTGGACGTGGTTTTTAGGCTGTGTCTGTGGGGCACGGTGCAGCCATGGTCCCCCTGGCTTTGAGTACGGAGCAAAAGGGTGTTTATATAAAGAGTTTTAAAAGTACGCTGGCAGAAGGGAAGGAACCTATTGCAAAACAGCTCTGAAAACCTTTTCCTCCGTGCACTAGGCTTTGGGGCACAAGCCAGGGCAGTGGCAGGAGGACGTGCTGTCAGCATCGGGGGGGCACACCGCAACAAACCCCGATTCAGCGTCCCCAGCCCCGTTGTGTAACACAGACAGATCCTCTTTGTCTCCCTTTTTTTTTTTTCTTTCTTCCTTTTGAGCCCACTTTTTGCTCCAGCCAAAATCTCTGCCTAGCTTTTTCAGCTCCATCTTCCACTGTGCCAGCTGCCCTTTTTCACGCTTTCCCGTGGCTTCCCATCCCTCTGCAAGTGTCTGGCTGGGATGGAGGACATCTCCCCTTCCCAGTGGCACCTTTAGCTGTGGACTTGCAGATGGCAATCCCGTGTCCCGACCTGGGTACACTGGCAGTGGCTGTCACAATGGCACCTGCTCCAGCTGACCTAAGCCTGCGTGGATTAACCCCCCCGGGAGGCTCAGGGGATAAGCTGGGTGCTGAGCCACCAGGCGCTAAGTAGGGTGCACAGCCCCAGGTCAATCCATCCCTTCCTTAGGACCCACTTGTTTGGGTGTGAAAGGAGTCAGTGGCAGTTCCTGGGGGATTTGTGAAGATGTTCTGAGGGGTGCAGGGTTTGTCCTTGCTGCATCCCTGGTTCTGTGGAGGAGGTAGTGATGTCAGAACCATGGGAATTTTTGAGTGGGTGTGGGAAGACTGGGGCAAAGATAAGTGGTGTGTAGCTGGGAGTTTCTGTCTCATTTCCCCCACACCAGCAGGGGAGTCTCAGCTCTGTTTTTGGGGGTCAGCAGGGCATCACCGTGCTGAGGGTGGGGCAGAAGGATATTGCCAGATGTTCCAGTTTGGCAGCTCTTTCTGGGGAAAGGCAGGAAAAATCCCTACCCTTTCCTAAAAGGCTTTGGAGGGCTGAAGTGACACGTCCAGGCATGCAAGGACAGGCCAGGGCTGGGAAAGCAGCCTTGGTGGGGAAGATCACAGCTCATGTCTTCTCCACTAGGCCAACCTTTTTATTTAAATCCCCTCCCTGTCCCAGCTATCCTTACAACCTGCTTTCCTGGTTCATCACGCCACCAGCTCCAGCACCACCAAAAGCTGATGCTACACAGATCCAGAGCTGCACATCGATCCCCACATCATCCTTGGCAGCACAGCAAAACAGCCCAATCCAGCAGGGCACCCAGCCCCCCATCACACCCATGACCCCACATCATCCACCAGCACCTCTTCCTGGCGGGCTGCCCTGGCCAGGCAGTGTCCCACCGCCACCAGCACCTTCCCCAGGCGCCGGTCCAGTGCCCGCAGGTGGGGCTCAGCCAGGACAGGGGCCAGTGGATCCGCGGCCAGCGCCTCACGCAGCACATCACTCAGGCGGTAGGGCTGGGTGGCCAGCAGCTGCAGCCGCAGGTAAGTCGACTTCTTGATGCTGCCAGAGATGAGGAGGGAGAGCTTTCAGTAGGAGGAGCCTCTCCCCAACAGCAGACCGGGGTGGGCGGCAGCCCCTCACCTGCAGCACTGCTGGAGAGGGGCCAGGATGGACGGTTCATCCCGTGAGTGTGTGCCAAAGCTGGGGGTGGGGAGAAGCCCATAAGGATGTGTCAGGGTGGCATTTCAGCAAGACTGGAGGTCTCCCCCCACCCCTTTGCTCCCCCTACTCCCCAACTTTACCCACGACCATTGTCCAGGTGGAGCAGGAAAGTGTCATTCCCAAATTTCTCAAAGGTCTCGTAGTGATGCCGGTCCATGTTGCCTGTGGTGGGCCAAAAAATTTGCCATCAGGTAGTGGGCTGGGAGATGGGAGCAGAGACATGGAGCAGTCTCCTGGTGTGAGACTGAAACCCAGAGCCTAGGGAAAAGGTTTGGAGACATCTTTAAGGTGTCCATCTGGTGGCCATGGTCGTGCAGGGGAACTGAGCTGAGACCCCATGGCCTCCAGGCCCCTTCTCATCCCAGCAGCCCCACACAAGGACAACAGTGGTAAATGGAGCAGAAGTAATGGCAAAGGCATGGCTGGGTGGTCAGGAATGAAGAGATGGGAAACTCTCCCAGTCAGATGCTGGTGAGGGGACAGTGTAGGGAGGAAGAAGTGGCTCAGAGACAGGAGAGGAAGCAAGAGCCCTGTGCAGCATCATCTCCACCTCTGGCTCTGCAGGGGCTCATATGAGAGTGTGCTGGAAGGTGCTTCCCATGTCCAGGGTATTCACCTGGGGTCTCCCTGAAATCTCTACGGCTTCTGCCTGGGAAATGCCCTGGTGGCACAGCCCTGTGCTCTCGTTGTGGGTAAGACTGCAGCCTGAACAGAGGTTTGGCCAACAAACCTCACAGGGCGCAGTACCACGGGACACAGAGCCATTAGGGCCTCCTGGTCCTGAGGGACGTCCACAGCCCCTAGCACAGGCACAGAGGGGCTCACCCATGAGGAAGTCGAGGATTGTCATGTCGATGAGGTCGAGGAGGCGATGGCCCCTGTCATAGGGTGGTGTCTCTCGCACCTGAGCGCAGTAGTTGGGATTCAGCTCCCACCTGGTGGCAGAGGCCAGGGAGGGGAATGGGGCCATGAGAGGTCTGTGGAGAAACCCCATCCCATCCCATCCCATCCCATCCCATCCCATCCCATCCCATCCCATCCCATCCCATCCCATCCCATCCCATCCCATCCCATCCCATCCCATCCCATGGCTCTGCTGGCCCATGTCCCCACACCCCCCATGCCCCATCTCACTCAGCCTTCTTGCTCTTGTGGTAGGAGCGGCGCCAGGGGCTGCGCCAGGAGCGGCGCTTGGCCAGAGTCTTGTCAGGGAGCAGGGCAGCCATGGAGCCCTCCAGCTGGTCCGGCTTGCCACAGAGGGCGTGCTCAGTGGAGCAGTAGTAGGAGCACTCCCCGTAGAAGCAGACGTTACCCGCTGGCCATGGGGACAAAGCAAAGGTTGACAAAGAGAAGGCACTGAGCTTGCGACCCCCAGGTAGAGTGGTCCAGCAAGCAGCCAGGGGAGGATGCTCCATGCACTCTGGCCATGTGCCACCAGCAAAGCAATGGCAAGGGAGGTTGTGAGGAGCAAAAGCCTGTGGCAGGGTACCCATGGGAGCTGGAACAGTCCCCAGCGGGATAGTTTGTCTGAGTGTGGGGGAAGCCAGGGCAGCAGCAGCCAGCTCCAGGTGAGCTCCATCCAGGTGGCCACAGGAGAGGACAGAGAGTATGAAAGCTCACCTGGGGAGATGAAGAAAGTCTTGACCAGTTTCTTGTCTGTGGTGATATCCCAAATTTCCTTTGTTATGTTGACCAAACGGCCAGAAACTGGGGGGATTCGCCGGAAATCCAGGATCCTGAAACACAGAACTTGGAATAATTTCTTACTGAACTCATCTGGTTTAATAACAGTGAGTTATTAAAACTGACAGGAGACGCAGGTATCCCTCACAGAAGGGAGCGAGAGGTGGGATGAAGGAGCAGTTTCTCTGGTGCTTTGCCAGTATGGGAGAGCAGGGTTGGATGCAAAGCTTGTGCTCACCTGTCCAGGTGGAAGGCTGCAATCTCTGCATTGTGCCGCTCAAAGTCTGAGAAGTAGAAGAAATCAATGGGAGTCTCCTGGTCCCGGGTCTGCCTGGAAGGAGAGGGGATGGTGGGGGCAGTCATTGTGGATGGGGTCACTCCAAGCAATGGGATCAGTTCCAAACCACCACCTTGTGTTCCCTGCTGACACTGGAGACCCAGCCAGACCCAGTATTCTCCAGTCACTTCCTGGTGGGTAGGTGGCTCCAAGCCCCCTATCCAGGCTCCCATGCAACCCCTGCCTCCAACTCAAAGGTGGGGAAGCCTCATGGACTGAAGGTTCCTGGATGGTCCTCATGGACCACCTTCTTCTTTCCACCACTGGAGGTCACTACCCCATCACAAGCCGCATCCAGTTTGCAGCAAACACCACCAGGGAAGGCTAGGGGAAAGGGACCGCTCTGCTCGCCTCAGTTTTGAGATGGAGGTGCTGAAGCAAGGCAGCACATGAAACATTTCTCCATTTCTCCCTCCATGGTCCCCTCTGGCCGCTCCTGGCTACCTAACAGGCCTGTGTGGGTGAGGTATATGGTTTCCTGGGCTCTACTCACTTCATGGGCTTGAAGAGGGCCTGCCCATAGTTTGGGAATGTCATGATGAGCTTGAGCTGAGTCCCGCCGGACTTCTGGACTGAAAGGAGGTACATGGGGATGAGAGAGGCAGGCAGCAGGCAGTAGGGCAGGGGTGTGGACAGGGGTGCGGGCAGGGCGGTGGTACCCGAGCTGACGATCCTTTGCGTGGCCAAATCCCGGAGGAGCGTGGGCAACAAGGGGTCCCGGCGGGGGTACAGCTCATAGCGGTTGATGCCGATGTGGAATTTGAGCCAGGTGGGATAGGTGTCATAGGCCGTCTTCCCTGTCGGGAGGAGCGTCTCGGCTTTACTGCTGCTGACCCTGCAGCCCAACAGCCACCACCACCCCAACAACAATGACAGCTTTTAGTTGGGACAGGATGAGTCCCGTATCCCCAGACCTTCCTGGGAGACAGTGCATGGAGGGTGAGGTGGGGAGAAAGCCCAGAGCAAGCCCTGGATGGGTTCCAGGTTTCATGGTGGTGGAACCCCCTGCCCCATGCCTCCCTGGGGCTCTTGGCACCTGGCAGATCCCACCCAGTCGGTGGCCAGGGACACCAGCATGGCTGGATGGGACACAAGGTCTTCCCTCCATCCCCCATGGAAAATCCCGGGTTGATCCTGCCTCTCTTATCCGTGCATTTATTTCCCTGCTGGAACAGATCATCTCATTGTTTTTCCCTAAGGGATTGGCTCCCGGGAGTACAGTCTGCTACACCCCTCCATGTGCTTACTGGGGACACACACGTGAACACAGAACAAGGGCGGAAAAGCATGGGCCTCCAGCCATCCCCAGCACTCACCTGAACTCCCATCCTCAGCAACCCATTCCCCTTGGGTGGGTTTCCCCAGGGGGATAAGTTTGGGCTAGCGCTATCCCTGTCTCTGTGCATCCTGCAAATTTGCAGTCTGCTGGCATTCAAGGGAGCCCCTGGGGGTATCTGCCCCACCTCTGTGCTAGCACACATTGGCACTGTAATGGGACAGTTGGCCCAGGGCACCTATAACCCAAATCCATGTCTCTCTAGGAAAACACAGACTATGCCTTGATTTCATCAAACCAGACCCAAGGCTACCCATAGGTGGTCCCCAGAGACAAGGCAAATGCTCATTTGTGGAAACCAGCTCTTAAGCCAGCTTTTATTCTCTCCCAGTTCTAGCAGGCACCACTTTTGGAAGGTGTGCTTTCCATAAGGAAGCTGCTATTTATTACAATGCAAAAGCTTTTAATATATCCCCTTCTAATTAGAGGTTAGTAGTCCAAAGATAAAAATAGACAGCCATCAGCAGTGAGCTCACCATACGGCTGAGCCTAAAGAGGTCAGGCAATATCCTGCAAAATGCAGGACAGGAATGGTATCATGGTTAGAGGTAACCTACATTGCAGGCTTTGCATCTCCAACATACTGAGAGAGGGGGATAAAACTGGTTAGAAATCTGGAGCAGGGACTTCCTCATGTACACAGAGAGACACTAAGGGCTAGTCTGCACTGGAGAAGGGAAGGAGCGGGGAAGATCACTGAATAGAGATCCATAGTACAGTGAATAATTCAAGAGTCTTCTTTAGCTTTGCTGTGTGCTACAAGCTTATGGGTAACAGCCCAAAAATTCAGCGTTAGGAGAGGATTTGAGATACGAGAAGAGCATGCTTAGCAATGGGGGCCCCTCTGGGGTAGGATGCTGATCACAGAAGGAAACTACATGTTTGCTCCCTGCTGCTTGTCCCCTCAAACCCCTCAATTCCCCCAAATGCAAGCTAGGGTTGAGCTTGCTCCTCACCATTCGTCACTCCCGCTGCTGCGCAGGCTGAACTTCTCCTTGGGGTTGATGATGAATAACTTGTCTTTCTCTGTCACCTTTGGGACTGGGATGTTGTAAAGAGGATGCTCGAAGAGTGCTGCCAGCTTTGATCCCTTCGTCCACCCTGCATTCCCCTCTTTGTGTTGCTGTTGGACCCCTGGCTCTCCAGCCCTGAAGCGCAGCCCCGCTCTCTGTGGCTGGGAACTCTTCTCCAAGGAGCCGTTGCTTCCACTGAAATCCTGAAGGATTCGCAGGCTCAGCTTTTTGAGGCCAGAGTTGCCTGGTGGGACACCCATAGCTTTTGATGCTTTCATATCGTGGCTGCAGGGCCTGTGGGCCGTAGGGAGAGCAAAATCCACCACCAGGTGCGCGAGAAGGGCCAAGAGCAGCAGAAGGAGAAGGCTGATTTTAAATTTCCTCTGGAAAAGTGTTTGCAGCCAGCACCGCATCCTTCCTCGCACAAGACACTCAGCAAGGGGTGGGCGCCCACACAGGGTTAAAAATGTTGGTGTGGCTGCAGCCTCTGTGCAAGAATAGGAGAGAGGTTTCCTGGATTTAGAGCATCGCAGCAAAAGAGCAACTGGTGCAAGGGCAGAGTGGCAAGAAAGATCTTTCACCACGGCACCTCACAGTGTGACACCACCAGGATGGGACAGGAGGTTGTGGTGGGGTTTATCAGCACTGATAAGGGTCAAGCTGGCACTGCCAAGGTTAGAGTGAATGGGGCAAGTGCCAAATCAATAGCTGCAAGGCTGGCTCAGGGACAGCAATGGCTGCAGATGACTCCCCACTGTCCTGCCTCTCTGTGCTCTCACCTGCACAGTGCTGCAGAACATTTCCTTGAATACAGGGCATTAAAATGGTTCTGCTCATGTGCAGCAGACACTCTGCCAAAGCACCACATTCATCATAGCTGCATTTTCAGAATCCAGAAGAATTTTTTTCCCAGTGTTCGGCCATATCAATTTTATCACCCTCCCTCATCTATTGAAAATCAGTTGCTCTAGAGCCTTCTCTCAAAAACCACTCAAACTGCATAAAACAAAGGGGATGTGAGTATTGACATCGCTGTGAGGGGAAATGCCGGGCAGGCAGTGTAAAGAAGCGCTACCAGGCAAGTGAGTTCCAGGGACAGGGATGTTCCCAGGGCCTCTAAATCAGGTATGGGAGAAAGGCAGGCAGGAGCGGGGATACTGCCTTGGGCAGCAGCACAGAGTGGGCAGTGGGATCCACCAGGTGCCGGGGAGGACTGTCAACTTGTGGAAGGGAAGAGCATTTCTTTTTACAACAAATTCACTTTTTCAGTGACACCCAGCAACACAGAGCTGGGATGTGTGCACAAAAATAATTCATGTAGGGTTGAAGCTTTGTATTTGATGAGGGACAGAGAAGCACAGGACCACCTGCAATAAGTCTGGGGGCTGGAGTACAGTCTGGCACAATGTTTTTTTTCCCACTGATCTTCCAAGGGATGCAGAAGGCATGTGAAATCCCATACATCATGTAGCCCTTCCTTGTCGCGTGATGCGCCAGCAGCCAGCTTGGAAATGCTCACTCCCAGCCAGGGAGGGTATGACCATCAGTGGCAGGAGGGGATATCCAGCAGACCCCCTCCTCTGCTCCGTCCTGCGCGGCTCCTCCCGCGCGTGTCGCGGTCCCGCGCAGGCGGCGCGCTGGGAACGCGGCGTCCCCGCTGTTCTTGGCTCGCGTGTCCCACGGCGCCGCAGTTGCCTGGAAACCGCCTCCGGCTGACACCATCCCCGCCCCAGATCCAGCCAGCCCCGCGTTCCCTTCTGCTGGAAAATGGCCGAGGAGAGCCGGGGCAAGCGAGGAGGAGGAGAGCTTTGCAGCCCGGCTGGCGAGCTCGAAGCCCCGCAGAAGGAGCTGGCGGAAGAGAGCAGATGGCTTCCCTGGGTGGGGGAACACAGCGTCTTGCTCCGGGAAGTTTGCTGAATTCAGTCCGGACACACGTTTCAGACAGAAGGCCCCTAGGAGGGGCTGTAGCTGGAACATGGGATCATTAGGTCATGGCTCAGAGAAACAACAACCAACCAAAACACCAACTCCGTGTACTAACTGACCGCAGCAAAGGAGCTGGGCTCGGCTCCCAGAGCAGGGACACGAATTTCATTATTCAGAGCCAACCCTGAAGAGAGGGAGACCTTCTCCTCTTTCCAGTGCCCCAAACGACTGGGGGCTGGAGGGGATAGAAACCTCCTTCTCACGTCCTGGAGTCAGATGGGCAGAGGGACCGTATGGGCTGAAGCCACCCTACTGACTGCTAGTCCCATTCCCAGATAATGAACCTTGCAATCCTGCCTTCTCACCCTGATTTAGCATCCCATTGGAAAGCAAAGGCAGGGAGCTTAGGTGAGGCATTTGCCACCCTTAGCACTTCAATGCCGGCATTAAATATTAACCAAAAGATTTTTCAGCGAGTCAGACATGAGCCTGCAGCAACAGAGAAGAGCTGCAGACCTTCAAAGTCTGCCCTGATCACCTGACAAGCACTTCGATGTACCTTGTTGCCATGACATCATCATAGAGACGTGGTTGAATTTGCACCTCTTTCTTCTCATCTCCCCCCTCCAGCTCTTCCTCCATCTTCCCAGCAGGTTCGAGTCACCCTTGGGGCGGAGGAGGAGCCCTACATCCGAGGACATTTTCATTGCTGGCTCCAAATCATCGGCAGCTGATAATGATGTTCCCATCTCCCCTCAGCAGGGAGGGATGAAGTCGTGAGGCACAGCCTCTGAGCTACTATCGTAGCTTTAGGGGATGGATGGATAGAAAGAGCCATTTTGGCTGCCACCCATCCATCACCCTGCGTTTGTCATCTCATTTTCTACATCTGACTCAGCCTGATGCTTTGATGGGTAATGGCAGCAATACGCAGGGGGGGCAAGAAATGAGAGGGAAACAGAAAAGCAAGCAAACTGTTGCCAACTTTCCCAGCTTTCCACTGAAAATCCATAAGGAAAAATCCTCCAGCAACTGAGAGCAGTTTTATAGTAAGAAGTAGAGCGGCCTTAGAGGCTCCAAAGCCTTATAGAATCATAGTTGGGTTTGAAGGGACCTTTAGTCCCAGTCCCATGTCCTTGCAATAACCAGGGGTACCTTGAACTAGATTGTATTGCTCAGAGCCTCATCCAACCTATTCCTGAATGCTTCCAGGGGTGGGGCACCCACCACCTCTCTAGGCAACCTGTTCCAGTGTTTCACCACCCTCATTCTAAAAGACTTCTTCCCTTCCCTATATCCAATCTAGAACAAACACCTTTTACTTTAAAACCTCTAACCCTTGTCCTATTGCAACAGGCCCTGCCAAAAATTCACTCTCCAGCTTTCCTGTTGACACCCTTTAGGTACTGGTATAAGGTCTCTCCAGAGCCTTCCCTTCTCCAGGCTGAACAACTCCAACCCTCTTAAGCCTGTCTTCATAGCAGAGGTGCTTCAGCCCTCTGATCATCTTCGTGACCTCCTCTGAACTGGATCCAGCAGGTTGATCAGCCACTGAGGGGTCTCTTATGGGAAAACAGGATAAGGGACCATCTCTGATCCATAAACCTTACTCCTCTGAAAATTACAGGTATGCCCAAAGATGTTCCAGCTCCACAGCAAAAGGAGGGTGAAAGTCTATTTTCTAACACACGGGGGCCAGCAACGCGTGGCTCAACTTGCAACAGGCAGGACAACTGATCTGATTGAACACTTGCCTCAGTGCAGGAGCTTTGACACACAGCCACCTTTTTGGAGGCTGAGACTTGTGCTTTCAGGTACAATGCCAACAACGGGAATGCAAACCAGCTAACAAGGGTTTGCCTCCTCATAACTCCCTGCAGGAAAGCTGTTACCCTTGTGACTAAAAAGAGCCTGCCACTCACCCGTGAGCCACCTTGCACTTACCTGGTGAAAATGGCACTGTGGGAGCTGACTTGCTGCACATTCACACCTAGTTCACCTTAACCTGTTTGCACACTCAGGCTCTGAGAAGGCTGGGGAGCACTCACCCTTCCCTTGTTGCCAATGCAGGTCATGGAGACATTAGCTTTGGTCAGCTGGTGGCCAAGAAGATAAACAGGCAGCAAGTCCAAGAGACTGTGTGCTGAGGTCAGCGGCTCTGTGTGGTCATCTGCAGGTCATCACGACCCTGCAGAGATGCCCATGACCAGCGTGCCTGTGCCTATGCACAGGGCAGTTAATTATTCATTAGTGTGAAAGAGGCACAATTAAAGTGACCGCGGGATGGCTGAAGGGATCATCCCACTCCAGCATGGGGCATTCCAAAGACTTTATCTCTTGCTCTGAATTAGAAGAGTTTAGAAAGTTGCAGACCAGGAAATAATCTTTTCCACCTGCCAGCTGTAGAAAGTGTTATCAATAGCACTGTCTTCACATAAAGGCAATCAGCTGGAGGGACACACAGCAGTCGCACAATGAGACAGCTCAGAGGATTTGGGGTCTTCTACACAGCACAATTTTGATTATGGGGCAGGAATCATGCTACCAACCTACCCTGGCCCAGCCGAGCACAGATGGTCCAAATTTGAAATAATTCTTAGTTGTCTTCATATTACTCCAATTCCTGGCTGCCTGACACAATGAAATTGAGAAAGGACATCCCTAGCATAACACTTGAGGTTCAGAAAAAGGAACAAAAGGAAATTTTTTGATCAGATTGATCCACCACAGGCATTAATGCAGAAAGATCCTTCAGACTTAACTATGGACTAGAGATGTCTATAGCTGGCAACATTCTGAGAGGAAATCTGAAAATTAAGGAGGCTACAAATATGAGACTGCAATGGTCAAAGTTGAGGCACACTGGTGAGGCAGCAGACACAGTTACATTCCCTTGCTGCTACTGCTTAGGCAGCTGCCTGGACAGAGTGGTGTGGCCAGCAGCACCACGGGCCTGGCAACCCTCCTCACCATTGTGGCTTGCATTGGTAAAAGAAACTGAACAGGGAGGACAAGAGTCACACAGGAAACCTGCAGGATGGAGCTCTGTCACTGTCCTCTGCCTGTGCTACACCATGGCTTACTTATTTCCATGCTTCTTGGACTACTTTGCCTACACAAACACACGCAAAGACATTTTATGGAATTTTTATTGTAAAAGCACAGTTCCCCAGGTTTTATAAATAAACCATACGTGTAACACAGTTACGGTCATTCCATCCTCCAACACCAACAGCTATAAAAAATGAAACAGGCTAAAAGAACGCAAGTCCAGAACGACGTTAGGTTTCCGATGACCAAGTTATATTTCACATGGAGCCTTCTTCCTCTGTCAACCTCCAAACAAGATGCTGAAAGTACACAGCACTTGCAACACCCCCAAGAACTGACAGGGAGGCATTTGAGCCTTAAAAAGAGCTCTCACCCACTCCCCAGGCATCGTCAGCCGCCTGTGTTTTCATGCTGTCTCAGTGTGCTGTGGGTGAGAAAGGAGGGGGCAGTTTGCATAGCAACCTCCTACGCCCAGGCAGCTCAGCTGCTGTACCCTCCCAAAACAGCAGGGAAGGGCAATCTGGGACTGCTTCCCTGTGGCTCACACCTCCACAGACAGCCTGAAGGGAGACCCTTGGTGCTATCAGGTCTGCATAGACATCTCAGAAGGGAGGAAGAATGTATAAGCAGCATCCAGAGAGAGGAAAGACAGGTACTAGTCAGAGCCATGGTAGCAAAGAAAGCAGAGAAAAGAGGAAAACTATGTGGAATAAATGGAAGTTAAAAAAACATAGGGCTAGATGGCACCTTTTTGCTTTTACTTTTGCTTTCCCCTGCTAGGGGTGCTGTGCAGTGTGTTGTGAGACTACCTATTCTTCACTTCTCTCCTGCTCCAGCTCAAACACCAAGGAAAGAGCCACAGACAGATGAGAAATCCCACAAGGAAGGACAGGACAGTTTAGCAGGTTCATACACACACATGCACCAACCTTATGAATCCCACAGAACTGTTACGTCAGTATGAAAAAAAGAAATCTTGACATTTAAGTATTAAAAATAAAGCCCCACCTCCAGATCATACAAAACTTGTCAAGAGCAGGAAGAAATCACTTGTATTCAGCAAGTCTGGGACACGGCCAGGGGTCAGGAGCACTTCCAGACACACACGGCCAGGCTGCCACCAAAGAACATGTACAGCAGGTTCTTCACCTCGTGAGTGATCTCAAAGCCAAAACCTTCCCCAATCACCACGTGCCAGGAGGACCCAAACTTCTTGTCCATCGTCTCTTTGATCATCTTGGCAGCACTCTGGAGAACGTTAAGGAAGAGAGCATAAGGTGAGACAAAGCAACCAGGAAGGTTTTATGCAAATATCCCCCTAATCTTCTCCTCCCTTGAAGACTACTCAAGCCATAGGCAACAGGTATAGCAGCTGCACTGCAGGAATTGGAGCTCCCCAGAGGTAAACCCAAGGGTAGAACAGGTCTCAGCAGCCTGCAGCAGAGCAGCTAGGAAAAAATTAAAGAACTGCACCACTTTTGCTGCTCACACAGTCTGAAGCAAGAGTTCTGTTTTAGTTGCTGCTAGAGTTATGCTGGTTGTGGTGACCATGAGAGCAGATTCGTGTCACTAAGCTGCAGCTATTTTTACAGGAGTCCATTTTTTTCCTTCAGCTAATTACTGAAACACTGAAAGTAGGCTGACTTTTAAAAGGCTTACTGCTCCCAGATCACACCCTGCTTGATCCAAAAATAGGTGAGAAGAAGATTCTTCAGTGACAGGTGGTGCCCTGCCCATGAAGCAAGGTATGTTCTCCCTTGATTGTTGATCCTAAAGCCAAGAAGGAATACTTAACAGACTTTCATGCACTCATCTCCAAAACAAGAGACTCCATGCAGTTCTGAACCAAGCCTCCAAGGCACAGTGCAATTTATGTACAGAGTGGAAGTATGTCTCAGGAACGCAGGATAAGGCAAGTAGATAAGACTTGGGAGCCAGCATGACTGGCTAATCTCTGCAAAGTGCTATTACAGATCTTGGGGACCAAGAGAAGTGAATCTGAGATCTAGCCAAGCTCTTTTCCTCCTTCTACCCTAGCTCACTGCAGAGAGAGAGTAATAGGATGCCAGGACCTGACTCTGCTCTGCCCCATAGCCCAATCCCTGCTCCTGCAGGTTCCCTGAGCTGCAGTATCAGCAGGCTGTCCGTTCTGGGAGGCCGCTGGTACCTCATTGTTGGTGGCATGCTTCTCACACGCCGTGACGCACAGCTCCATGGTCTCCACACGCATCTCCTCCGGCATGTCCGAGTGCTGGAAAGGGCAAACAGACAAGACAACTGAGCAGAAAAATAAGAGCTGGACACAAGACAACAGTAAGTTGCTCTAACTTCTGCATTGGCTCTATCAGGAGCTTAGACAGGTAGTAAATATGAAAATTGCATTATGAGTGAACCATTCCTCTAGCCAATGAGGAATTCTTCTCTACATGAAAACTAGCACTGTGTAAGCACAGCTTAAAGGAGGAGATCAAGACATTTACCGGTCTTTCTGGTATAAGATAAAGGGAAAGCACACTAACACTGTTTCAACTACAGTCCTTAATTATTGCTATATGAGTAAAAAGAAGTCTGAATTACACAGCATTTTCTTCTGCTGCTGCTATCTGGCTGGCTAGCAAGATCTTTTGCTCCAGCTTCTCTAGGACAAAAAGCAAGCTGCATCTAAAACACAGGACAGGGCTCCAAAGGCAGTGTGCTCCCAATCTGTTTGATGGATCACATTGTCCCAGGCTTCCTCTGGCTGACATGAGGGACAGCAGTGCTATTGGATTTCCTCAGGAGAGTTCAAGGATAGAGAGAAAGCAGCAGTGAGAACCAGAATCTCTCCACAAGACCAGCAGTACACCTGTTTTCACAGTAGCTATTCAGCAGGAAAAGGACAGTAAGAATGAAGGCAGATTTTCATATCTCTGACACTGGTAAATGTGTTATCTATCCCCCTCCTTACCCTAATCAGAGGAAAACTGTGAAGCCTTTTATAATCAGCCTCGTCCTTTTTTTCCTCCTCAGTTTCTTCCATGGTCCTTCCACAGAGACTCCAGGAAGGGGCGGAGGGGCTCCCTGGAGTTCAGCAAAGAGCTGTAGCACAACCAGCTGAGAGAAACAGGGCTTTTTGTTCCTCTCCTCAGCAGGAGGAAACGCTTCTTGGCCTAGAGGACACTGCTTCAACAAAAACAAACACGGGTAAGAGACAGATGGCTTTCAATTTAAACTAAAGGCAAATGAAACTGTTACGAGAATGTCATGCTATCTCACTCACTTGACATTTCTTCAACACCACCTTCACACCCCAGTGAGAGTCTTAGCTCATAGACCATTAATGCAAACAAATTATTAAACCATATCTTGTTCCATAAGTGAGGAGAACAGCACTTCCCAGAAGCACCAGTGGAGCTTGAGGGAGAGCTGAGCCAAGGTACAGCTTTCAAGAGAGGACAAGAGAACAATATATCAGCTGCTACTACTCTTGATTAATTCCAAAAGGATTTTCCCAGGACACTATTATCTGCAAGAGTTTCAAACTGCACATGACAAGAGAAGGGTAGGAGTATTTTAGGCACAGAATCTGCGTACTTGTCTGGACGGAAATGTTTAACAGGAACATTTTGGTCTCGTTTGTGCACTTGCGCCTCAGATCCCTGAGCATTTGTCAGCTGGGGAGGGCCATATGGGAAAACTCTGGACGTGCCTCAGAGCCTCATTACCAGCCTGCCTCTAGCCGGGCACAGCACTGACTGAGATTCACGCATTGCACCGCGCTCCTCCCGCTGGTCCTTGCGCCCACAACAAAGCATCCTCCTCTCCTACCCAGGGGGAGCAAGGGTGAGCCCCTATTAAAAGAAAAACGAAACCACGGTGCCAGGCGACACACCAATCATTTATGCCACGTACAGAGAGCTATTGGCTAAGCACCGACTCAGACCACCAACCCTCACATGGAGTCGTGGGACCCACAGGCGGCCCAAACCACGACCTCCGCAGGACAGAACCCCCGCCTGGCCAGCGCCACCCCCGGGAACACTTCAATACCCATCTCCAGCCGGGGTGTGCCTGCGGCCACAGCCCGAGGGCGTGAGGCAGCGGAACGCTGCCCGCACACCCAAAGCAACCCCGCCACCCCGGTCCGCTGCCCTCGTCCCCGCGGAGGAAGAGCTCGGCCAGAGGCGCTGAGGAGCGGGACCGCGGAGCTGCGGACGCGGCCTCACCTGCGCGGCCGCCGCGGCCCAGCGCCGTTGCTAAGGAAGAGCCGCGCTTGTCATAGCAACCGGCGCTGGAAGTCCCGCCCCCTCGGCGCCCATTGGACGGGGCGCGCCGCCCGGCGCACCTGATTGGCTGGCTGCCGGCCGGCCGGCGCGCGGGGCCTTGCGGCGCTGGCGGCGGTGGGGTGGCTGCGGAGCGCCTGTGCTGTGCCGCCCCCCTGCCCCCAACCTGGCGTCTGGCGGCTTAATATTTTTCTGACTTATCACCCCTTAGAGGCCTAGTTCTAGTTAATTTTTTTAAATTTTAAACAAGGGTAAATATAAAAACAAGTCGCGATTTGGGGCAATTTTGTTTTTTTTTAATCACAGAATCAGGTTAGGAAAGACTTCTGAGACTATGGAGTCCAGCATGTCAACCACACCATGGCACTGAGTGCCACGTCCAGTCTTTCCTTAAACACCTCCAGGGATGGTGACCCCACCACCTCCCTGGGCAGCCCATCCCAGTGTCTAATCGCTTACTGTGAAAAAATTGGTGCTAATGTCCAACCTGAATCTCCCCGGTGCAGCTTGTGACTATGTCCTGTTGTCCTGCCTCGTTGCTCGGAAGAAGTTGAACCCCACCTGGTTACAGCCTCCTTTCAGGGAACTGGAGAGTGATCAGGTCACCCCTGAGCCTCCTCTCCAGGCAGAGCAACCCCAGCTCCCTCAGCTGCTCCTCACGGAATTTGTGCTCCAGACCCTTTGCCAGCTCCATTGCCCCTCTCTGGACATGTCCCAGCACCTCAATGTCCTTCCTGAACTGGGGGTTCCAGAACAGGACACAGTTCTCATTGTGTGGGAGAGGCAACAGCTCATGTTTGCATGTCAACAGGAATGTAAAGAAAGTGATGCTGTGGGGATGAATCATGAGTTTGCAAACAGCTCCTATAGCAGCAGCCTCCATCCCCACTGAGAAAATCGCCTCCCTCCCGCCCTCCATAGCTTTGTGCTTGCAATGTCTATTTGTTTTGAGGTTTTTCTTGGCTCTGGGCTTGCTACAAAACCTCTGTTGTCTCTGCACCCTGCTAGCTAAACACCAATTTCCTCTAAACCAGGGCTTGAACAGTTTTCAAGGAGGTCTAGGGTTGTATTTGTCTGAGATTAACACGGGTGGAGAAGCAGCAAGCTCCAGGATAATACCAAGGGAAAGATTTCTGCCCAAAGCCCCAGCTGATGGGTGTGACCCCTGGTTTTCCATCGGTGGCCATCCTTGTCTTGCAGAGTGGCTCATGGGTCTGATTTTTCATGTGGACCTTCTGTCTGATCTGTGTTTGAAACATTCTTGTTGCTTGCTGCCTGCTGAAAGAAGAATTTGCTTTCCAGCTGTTTGAGAAGGAAAAGAGTGGGGGAGGAACAATCTGGGTGCTCTCCTGTCCCTGCCAGCTCAGGAGTCCTCTTCCCTCACTGTAGCACCAAGCTGTGCCCTATGATCACAGGGAGAACACCTTGTTATCTCTTTCACAGGTTCAGCAGTGAATCCGACCTCCTGGCTGTCCTTTGCCTGACAGAGCAGTGCTGGAGCCTGGGAAGCTGCCTTTGGGCTTGGAAAGACAAAGCTGCAGTGATCATTCATCTTTTCCTTTTCTGTCACTGCTGGTGGTGACAAAAATGAAGCACTGCCTCCTGTGCCACTCGTTCTCCTACCATTCCTGCCTCCTGGGCTAATTCCTTCTCCTTCCTCTTTTGGACCTCTTGCAACAAAGCAGGCACAGAGCTAAAATTGTCAAGAGACAGATAAAAGCTGGGAGATCATCATTTTTTCTTTTCAGACAAGATAATTAGGAAGAGAATCTCTGCAAAGAAGAAGATCTTTCCATCATCATTACTTTATCTCCAGGCAGCTACTCTAATCTCTCTAGGGACATGGCTCTTTCAAGCACCGTATTCCTGCTGTGGTGGTGGTTTTTTTTGTTGTTGTTGTTTTTTTTTAATGCTTTAATCCCTGTGTAGTTCACCCACTTTTACTACCAAGCAGCAAGTGAGTGTGAGCTGGTGTGTTTGTGTGCATGTGCCTCCGTGCATGGGGCAGGGGGGGAGCACACTTATCTGTGTGATTCTGGGTTTAATTAAATGGGCTTTGGTTCAGATCAATGTGACCCCTGGAAGTGTTTCCCTTGTGAGGGCTTTTCATCAGTGGCTTCTAGGTGAGAAGCTAAAGGAAAATGGTCAAACAAAACTGCAGCTGGCCCGAAGATAGGAAGAAGAATGTTTTTGTGATCGTGGTGGGTGATACAGTGGGGCTGCAAGATAGAGATGCCTCCTGAGGAAGGAGAGCGTTCTGCTGGCCTGTCTCCGTCTACTGTGGCTTAACAAAATGTGAGCAGTTGGTTTCTGGACCCTCAAGTGCAGGGTTTCCACAAGCCAGTCAGAGCCTTGTTGAGCCAACAAAGGTTATGTGTACTGGTCCTTTTGCTGCTGGCTCTGATGGCACAGACAGCACCTCACCTGATCTTCAGTTTCCAATACCAGTGGACCAGGTTCCCTTCTGTAGGTGAAAGCAAGTCCAGAGCAAGGGCTCAATTCACCCCCGTGGATCTGCAGGGAGCTGGAACTGTTGCTTTGCTCTGGCTGGTCGTGCCTTATTTGCCACTAGGGGTGGAAACTCTTTCATCCCTTTGTTTTCAGCAGCCACAGTGAAATGCATTGAAACAAATCATTTGCTTTCTGACATGAGGGTGTGTTGTACTCCTTAGCTGAGCACAGAAAAGTAACCATTGACTGCAAAATACACATATATGTAATAAATATACTGCCTTCTGCTTTCTTTTAGCCATCTTCATTGACCAGACAGCAGGCTGACCCTTCATCAGGTGGAAGACACCTTTCTTTTCTTTCTTTCTTTATTTTCTTACCTGCTTTTTGCCAGGTTTTGGGACTTTCCCGTTGTCCCTGTGGGCACAGGCTCTGCTGTGCCATGTCCCATCTCCTCTTTGTGGTGAAGCTGGAGCTTGCTGTCCAGCCTGTCAGCCACAGCCCAGGGACTGGGCACTGCCTCCACACTGCCTTGGGTAGTAACAGTGGGCCAGGGCTGGGGGCTTGGAGGCAGCTCTCAGGAGGCACTGAAGCCACATTTTGCTGGGATCACCATGTTGAACTGAGGCAAGGCAGAGATGGAGACGCTGGTGTGCAGGAATGGGTGACTGCTGGGGGCAGCTCAGCCTCTGTGCCAGAGGACAGGGCAGCTCGCTTTCGGACAGCCAGATCCCCTGGTGTGCTGGGAAACAGATCCACGTGATCCTGTAGCTACTACCTCTAGTAACGACAGCTCCTGTTAGTAAGGTCTGTTGCTGCAGCACTAGCAGCCGTGCGGGGGCTGTTCCTGTGCCAGATGCTCCGGAATCGTGGAGCATTCATTCCCTGTGCGAGCACTGCACAAGGCTTAATGAGCCTTCCTGGCTCTGGGAGGGAGCAAGGGAGGCTCCCAGCAGGACAGGGAGGTGAAAGGAGGCAATTAGGCAGTGCCCCATTGCTAGGGCAGAGCAGGTAATGGGGACTTTGGAAATCACCTCCTGGGGACAAGTATTGGCTGGCTTGACCTCGTTTGAGGGCACCAGGAGGCTGACACACTGCAGGGAGCCGTGACATGCAAACTGTGCTGAGGTTGCAGGTATTGGGGAGCACAGGAGATCCCCAAAGCCCACTCTGAAGTCGAGGGTCCCAGGATTGCCTGTGTCCCTGGGAAGGCAGCACCCGCATGGCCAGTAGTACCCTCTTGGAAAGAGGGGCTGGAGGGGCTCATAAATGTCAGCATTTTCTTTTCAAACACAATAATTAATAGCCATCAAGCCTGAAGGTTTCCCATTGCCATGTTTAACTTGGTCTTCTTCACTGCCAGACAAAACTCTTTGGGAGAATGGGGTGGGTGGTATTTGAGTCTGGCTAAGCCCTTGGCTAGCAGAAAACCCTGCAGCAGCGAGTTCTGCGGATTAGGAAAGGAAATGGCAGTCCCTTTCCTCTCCTAGAAGAGTGCTTACAGCCCCTTGGCAGGGAGATAGAGGACAGCACATGGCATCCATCATACCTGCCTGTCCCCCACATCATCTCCTCTTGTGCCAGCTGCTGCTGAACATCCACAGCCCAGCAGCACCCCTGCCCTGCCCTGCCGTTCACTGCCCAGCTTCCACCTTTTCCCTCCTATCCTGGATATCTGGACACAATACAGCCAGCCAGCTGAAGCACCTACCATAACCACAAAACCTTCTCCTCATTATGTTAAAAATTTCCTTTTCCTCCCCCTCCTCTTTCCCTCAAAGCCGACTTTGTTGTTCCTCATCTCTTCTGTGCACAACACGTTGTTTTCCAACCAGCTGCCCTTAGAGAGACACAGGGCTTCTCCTGAGTGCTCCTGGTTAATTTAGAAGCAAGCAATATGTGTAAGTCATTGTAATTACTCCTTGCAGCCAGCAACGCTATTGATTTGTCATCTCCTCTACCTTTTAAGCCCTGTTGCAGGTTTACAGCTCTTGCAAGGCTCAGCTTACTGAAAAGAAATGGTCTCAATCTTGCTCTCCCTCCTCCTCAGACGGGTAAGAAGCAGACATTGCTTCCTGCAGAGAGCCAGGGCAGGATGGAAATCAAATATTTATTTCTGCTCTTCATTTGTGTCTCCCATCCAGTTTCTAATCTCTCCATAATGCCTTTGTTTCCTGAACAGCCTTATGTGGCAACATTTTCTGGAAAGTTTTAAAAGGTTTGGGAAAATTCTACCAAGTTTTCCTGTCTGCCCCAGGTCTGCCTAGCTGGTTGTGAACCTCTGGGAGAGAGGATCTCGCCCTGCAGAGGCTTTGCCACCAGGCTCCCCCCATTCTCCTGATCCAGAAGTGACAGATCCACATCCTGGGGACATGGCTGGGATTAGGATCATGCCAGCATCATTTGGCAGGGATGAGGAGGGCAGCACTCAAGGCCCTGATCAAGCATCTCCTGGTGTCCCCTTCGTTTCTGCTTTTCTGGAGAGGATTTACACACACTTTCAACGTGGGCTGGGTTTCCGGGCTCCGGAGGAGATGGGTGTTTTGCCAATAGCCTACATCAGCGGCCAGGCTGTTTCCATCCTTGTTCATCCTCTCACATTTCTCCTGCCTTGGCCAGCAGCCCCAAGAGCCCTCTCACAGTGCTTTTGCAGTTTGGATAGGAGGATCTTCTGGACCAGTTCCCCCCTCCCCCCACCATTTAACCTCTTTCTGAGTTCATGATCCCAGCTCTGTTTTTGACATTTCCTTTTCTAGAAAATGTGTATCTTAATTATGCTGTTGTTATTTGGGTGCTTGAGCAGATGGCACCTGTTGAACCCTCTCCTCTTAGTAATGGGGATATGAGCCTCCAGCTCAGCAAGGCCCTTGAACCAATGTTCCAGCTGAAGTACATACTTTTTCTTCAAAACCAGCCCTCAACTTCGTGAAGATGTGCTGAAGGTGAGAGGGCCAGCCTTTCTTTTATGGCATTAAATATCCTCCAGAAGGAGAAGTGTAGGGGGGCAGCTCTGACTCAGAGAACATGCCAGCAATGGGAAAACTCAGTCCTCTGGCTTTGGGTTCTGTTTTCCCCAAATATTGGTGAAGCTGAGCCTTTTGCAGGAGGAGCAGGATGCGATGAGAGGCAAAAGCACCATGCCGACCTGGTCACAAATTGTTCTACAACAGGAGCTCCAAGAGCCATGCCTGAACCATCTTGTGCCTAGCTAGGTCAGAAACTCATTACTGGTACTTAATTAGATTTATGCTCTGTGTGAGTTCCTCGCTATCATGCTTTGACCTAGAGCCGTGATTTTTTACTTGTTCCTGCTTCCCTCCATGGAGAGGTGTTTCCCCCAGCCCTCGTGCCCCACCAGCAGCAGCCTGTACCCCACACTGCTCTGCAGTGGGGTAGATCAAATGTAGCCAGACTGTGACACCACCCCCAATACCAAACACCAACAATACCAAACCCCTGTGATGATATTCCTGTAATGCCAGCAGTGGGCCTGGCCACCACCCTTCAGCGGCCCTAAGCACCCTGAGGAAGGTCACCTCATCTTGGGCTGACCAGTCCCATCCATCCCCCCAGCAACCTTGCGCTCCGCAGGAGGCTCGAACAGAAAACATCACGTTTATTGTTCACGATCAGCTTTACAAAAGAAATGTCCCAACACGGGTGCACGTCAGGGGCCCTTTTCACGAACGTGCATTGGAGAAAGCGCGCGAGCGAGCGAGGCAGAGGGGGCAGCTCCTCAGGGTGCACGGAGGTCACAGTGCTCCCACTTGGCACAAGGGCTGCTCCCCATCCCCGCTGTGTCATTCCCAGTGGGCTGAGCCACCCCAGCACTGGCAGAGACCCTGGGCAAGGGGATGGGGGCTGGCAGGGCTGTCCCTTCTGCCAGCTTTGCCTCCCCCAGGGGCAGAGGCAGCTGTCACCCAAAGTGGGACTTGGGGTAGGGGGGAACACTGGAAGCTGAACACTGCATTGAGCAACCATGAGAGCCCCATAATAACCCTCCCACCCCACCCCCAGACACACACACATGTGCACATACACACACTCACATATCGAGATGTCGGTGACCACACAATGTGGAAACAGCGTATTGTCAGGCACTCCACAGGGAAAACACCAGCCTGCTCTTTTACCCTCCCAGTTTCAAGGCCAGTGGCAGCCCTGTTCCTGGCAAGGAGCAGCTAAAAGAAGGGGAGCTGGGTGGAACCAAGGGTAGTAGCCCAATCCAGTACCAAAAGACAGGCATGGATGGCAGGGCTCCTCTGACTGCCACCATCCTCCATCTCTTCTTTTCTTGCTTTTTCACTCTTTCCCCCTCGGCCAGCGCTGGGGGAGATGTCGCCCCTTTTCCCCCATTCCCTTGGTGGCTGACCCATCCCCAGCATGGAGGTGGTGGAGAGTGTTCTCTTCCCTCTGCCTCAAAATCTGGCTCCCCTCAGGCAGCCCTGCCCAAACAGGCAGCAGAGGCAGGGAAAGGGGTGCAGGGGGGTAAGTGCTGTGCCACTGATTCTCTACCATTCTCCCTCAGCTTCCCTGGGGCCACATTTGAAAAACCAGGGCAGCAGGAGAAGGATGGGACTGGAGGTGAGATCCTGGAATGCAGGCTCATAAAACCGGACAGGCGGTTGCTAGAAATAAATAAGGGAAGGGGGATGTGTTCAGGTGATGCCTGCACCCTGGCATCCCACTGAGACTGGATTGCACTCAAAGTGGAGCTCTCCTTCCCATTCCCTGTTAGGTCTGGCGAGGTGAGGACCCTCACCATATCAAGGACACCTGCAGGTATGGCGAGTTCCACCCAGAACAGAAGTGGGGCAAGATGAGACTCAGGAGCCAGCCGGCCAGGAGTGAGGACAAGCCACAGCACCAGCACAGGGACAACAGGGAGAATTCTAGGGGCCCCTCTCCCTCCTGGGACACCAGCATGGGGGGCTCAATCATTGCCCCATCAAGGCTTACTGGTCTGGGAGGGGAGAAAGGGGCTCCCTGCTTCGGGGCTGCCACCGGGCTCCTTGGCGCTGGGAGAGGGCTGGGGCCACTCATGCCTTCCTCCCTTCCTCGCAGGCAGCAAAGCCCGCCTTGCTGGCACCTCCAAAGACCTCCACCGCCTGCTCATCCCACTGGATCACATTCCCTTGGAGGTGGGAGGTGCAGTTAGCCAAGCCCAGGATCTCCGCTGGCGCCAGCATGTGGTCCCACACGCCGAACTGCGCCAGCTCTCCCACGAAGGCCTGGGTGGCATCAAAGCGGCCCCCCAGCGTGTCCTGGGAAAGAGCAGGAGAGGTGATTGAACAGGGATGAAGAGAAGAGGAGGAACATGCATCCAGTGGGAAACAGCAAGGGGGAGAGGGAGAAGCAGAGCAAGGTGCTTGATGGCAAGGAGGGGAGGGGATGAATGCATGGAAGAGATTCAGGAAGACGAGGCAGGAAGGCCAAAGGGATAAGGAAGAGAAGACAGTGAGGGCACATGGCCAGCCTGGGGGCTGAGTGAACAGGCAGGAGAGCCAACTGCCCTGCTGAGCACTCCTGCCCATGCTGCCCCCTCCCCTCACCCCACCTGGGGGCTTTTCCCCCCAGCCAGTTCCATAGAGCGATGCTAACTGGCAGCTCTCGGTGTCCAGCTGGTACCTACCTGCTCCTGACCCAGGATGATGATGCCCTGGGGCCTGATGGAATGCCAGGAGGCCAGGTTCTCGCCAGCACCCCGCTGTTCACCATCCTGGTAGGCGGACCACTTGCCATCCCGTGTGGTCCATGCCACGCAGATGTGGTGCCAGGCCTTGTCCTTCAGATTCAGCGGCAGCTGGGCAACCTTTGAGAGAAGAGCAAGATCTCAGTGCTCGGTAGGACTGCTGGGGACCCCAGGGTCTCCCCAGCCCCTCACAGAGCAAACAGTGCACCCCCATGGTGGTGGTGGCATCCCAAAATCTACAGACATCCAAATGTGCTGCTTCTCCCTCTCAAAACTCACCCCAATGAGCCATCCTCCCAATCCTCCTGCTTCCCACCATAAACCTAGGGCCCCTTCCTCCCAGCTCCCCCACACCAGTGCCCCCAGGAATATTTCCTAGGGGGACTGAAGCAGGGAAGATGAGGGCAGGGTTTTCTCTCCTGCCCCTCCTGCAACTGGGCTGACCTTGTCATTGATGAGCAGCTCCAGGGGGTTGGTGCCCCACTCCAACAGCACGATCTCATTAGCCTGGCTTGGGACAGAGTAGGAGAACGGGGTGCCAATCCCTGCCAGGGCCTTGGACTTCAGCCACATGCAGATGGTGAAGGCGTACAGCTCCGGCAGGCTCTTCTTCATGCGGGCATACATGTAGTTGTTCTGCACCGGGATGGTCACCTTGAAGGCATCAGGAGGGCTGTAGCCTAGGGGTCCTATGGATCAAGGATGGGGAGGAGAGAGGAAGGTAGCTGGGATGAGGGTGACTTGTCCTAGGGCTCTCCTGGCAAGGTACCTCGGGGGTAGCCCCAGCTCCACGCCCGTTGGGCAGGACTCACCGTGCTCCAGCTCTGTCACCCGGTTCTGGAGCGAGTTCAGCTCCTTCTCGATGTTGTGCTGCTGCTGGCTGCGGTCAGTGCTGGCAGCCTGGCGCTCCTTCTGCAGGGTCAGGATCTTGGAAAGGAGCTGCTCCTCCAGCTGCTCCATCTTGGTGTGGAGGGCATCACGGGCAAGTGCTGGGGCAGTGGGTGCTGAGCCATTGGTGCGGGCTGGCAGCTCCTGCTGCATTTGGCAGCAGCCACGATGGCGAGAATGGGAGGCACAAAAGAGAAAATTCATCACAGTGCCACTATAACAGTTTAAATAAGGACATGTCCAGCCTGCAGCACTACAGGTAGTGCTGGGATGACAGTCCCATATCCACACTGGGGTCTTCTCCAAGAGCCTCCAGCTGACTTTGTACCTCCCCTCTCCGAGCCCCCATTGAGCTCATTACTGCAAAATGAAGCTTGGCTGCTCTTAATGACTTTCTGCTGCTTCAGAGACAGAGCAAGGATGGGATGTTTGGGTCATCCCTTGGCTCTGCTCCTGCAGGCAGCCTCCTATGATGAGGAAATGACACAGGCAGGACCTTGGAGCTCCCAGCCACTCCTGCTGCTCGTGAGGTTGCTTACCTATAGCCAGCACATTAACATCACTTAATGGGACTGTAATCCTCTTAGCTGAGCTCAGCTGGTGTGCGGGGGTGTGTGCACGTGTGCCAGGTAGTGCTCCATAAGCCAGCCTCTCCCAGGGCACCAGAACGCCAGGGAGAAGTGGGATGGTGCCAGGCTGTCGTGTCTCTGATCCTCAAGGCATGAACCATCACCTGGGGAATATCGAGCCTGTCTTGTCCCATCAGGGTTAACACTCAGACCAAAACTCTTCCCTTGGCAAATCCAACACAGCAGCTGGTGAAGGTGCTCACAGCTGCTACTGCATTCTGCAAAGACCCCACATCCCACCTTACTGGGAGACCCCACCCCAGCTGGAAGAAAACCAGTCTGGAAGGGAGAAAGTGACCCTTTGCCATGCTCCTGGAGTTTCTCTGTAAATAGGAGCCCTCTTCTGTCCCGTGTCCTTAGTGCATTAGTGACTCTGCCATGGGCTCTGAAAGATGACAACCACCTCCTCTGTGTTGCCAGACCTTCCCAGAGGTGCTGGAGCAGCCATGGAGACCCTTGCCTTGGCTCCTCCAGCACTGAGGGATCTGCATGGCTGCTTCAGCCCTGGCCATTCACATGGCTTGTGCTGGTAGGACATGGGGGATACCATCCCTGTCGATCTGAACAGCCTCCCTCCTGTCTCAGAGCTGGCCTGGGGAGGTCAGTATGCTCACCTGTGGTTGTGGCTTCCTGCTTTTTCTTCCTTCTTACATCCAGCTTCTCCAGGCTGGACAGGACCTGATAATCATGCACACAAAGCTGAAGGGGAGGGATGGCTGCCCATGTCACCCCTAATCTTTGCTATCCATTATAAACAACAGAGGGGAGGCGAAGGCTGGAAGAAAGTCAGGTTTGGCTGGGCAGGATGCAGCCTTGGCGGATGGGAACAGCAGGGAGAGGAAAAGTGAGAAGATGGTGTTGGTGTGAGCACAATGTACCCACTCTGGGGAACAACATGCTCAGGCTGCAAATAAAATGGAAGTTGTGGTGCCCCAAGGTCTGCAAGAGCTGCCAGCAGGGTCTGCCGGGGCAAACCCACAGATTCTGTGAGGAAAACCAACCTGGAAAAGCAAAACCCAGCAAGAAAAGAGAGGTTGGGCTGAGGACATCTGCCAGCCCTGACCAAATGCCAGCTCTCATTGCCAGTTTGCTCCGGGCAGCACTAAGGATGCTCTTGCAGGGAGAGCAAAACCTCTCTGGTAAGTGAAAAGTGCTCAGCAAAGAGCATCCTACCTTTGGACTTTGCAAAAATGAAGGATTAACCAATGGGAAAGGGGCTTTAACTCTTTTTCTTTTTTCTGTAAGGAGTCTTGGGGATCCACTGGATGAAAGGGAGGGTAGAGATGGTAGGAGGGAAGGGAAGTGGAAAGGTTAATTCTCATCCTCCTGGCAGGGATAATTCCCGCCTGGGACTGTCTGCATTTGTACCCAAGCTGAGCTGGCTGAGGAGGCAGCACAGGTGGGATGGGGTTGCCTTTGCCTCTCTGGCCACATCCCGTGGGCTCCAAGAGCTTTTTTCCTCCTGCCAGGCTGCCTGGCTGCAGCGGAGGCTGGCACGCTCCTGTCTGCCGCACGCTTTGATTGCTCGAGCTGCGGGTTTGGAGCCTACGTCCCTGCTATCATGCATGGCTCCATCTGTTAATGACGAAAAAAGAAAAAGCTGGGAGATTTTGTCACTCTCACTAGCCCCCAATAGCCTGCCCTACATTATTCAGTAGTGACTGAGTACTTTTTTTTTTACCTCTCTCTTCCTCCTGCTTTTCTCCCTGCTGCTATTTTCTTCCCTCTGTAACTTTTTGCCCTATGGCTTTTCCATTTCTCTGTCTTTGGAGCATCTCTTCCTGATGCTTCTCTCCATGCACACACACTGTGTCTTTCCCCTTTTGTTCATTTTCTTCCCCATTTCAGAGTTTTTCGCCATCCAGCCCTCTCTCCAGCTCTTGCTGGTCTTTCCAAGTTGGCAGCCAGGGCACTGACAGCCGGAGCCACATGGACGACTGAACCACTGCTGACCCCTGTTCCTTATGGAAAGGGATTGTAGCCAGTACCCTCATCTGGCAGGGTTTCAAGGCCATCCCAGCAAACACCATCCGTGTCCCCACAGCCAGATGATGGCTGGACAGGAGACTGGACTCCCCATTCTACCCTGTTCTGCTGGACGATCCCCCCAATGCCAGGCTAGGCTGCATCCCCGAGCCATGATCCTCATCTCCGAGCTGCTGCTCGAGCATCTTTCTCACAAGGCAAATTATTTGCAAAATTATTAATGGTTGATGTGCAGCTGTTATTTACTGGTGACCTTTGGGGAGGGGAAGGGGGGGAAGCGCCTTCTCCCTGGCTGTTCAGCAGGCACCCGGCTTCCCATCTGCCACCGCACAGGCAGCAGGGGAGTGGGCAGTGGATGTGGGGGAGGCTCGTTCCACGCTTTTTGGCCACCAGAACCGGCAAAAAAAGATTGAAAGATGCCAGGTAATATTAATCACGTTAAATGTCAGCGGCTGGCAGGGGATGGGGAGGGGGAGGTGGGGGCAGGGGGCTGCGGCAGCCATGCCCGCGTGTGCTCGCTGGGGCTGCAGCCCTCAGTCAGCAAATGCACTTTGATTTACATAAGGAGATCAGAGCCTCATTTACTAATGCACCAGCAAATCTGGGCGCTGCTGCTCCCCGCCAGCCCCCAGCATAGCAGTGCCCACCTTGGCTGCTGGGACAGGGCAGGCAGGAGCACAGGGTGCCTGCGGGATGGAGTCCCGGCACATCCCAGGGATCGTGATGCTCAGCTGGGTGTGCACCACAGCAGACCCATCCCATTCCTTGGACCCATGAATCCTTACAGCCTGCACAAAACTCCTCCAGTGGCTGCCGCCCTGGGATGCTCACTGCTGCAGGACAGCACACCTGCTGCAGGGTTTTTGGATTCTGCCACCTCTTTGAACCCAGGCAGGACCTTGGGGATCATTAAACTCCAAAAGGGAGTAGAAGAAAAACAGGGATGCATTAGCCTCTCCCTCTTCCTCACAAGAGAAGGGCTCACCATTGATCCTGTCCCCCTAAAACCTCTCTTGGGGTGGGGCTGGGACTGTCACAATTTGTGTGTTTACATCCCGGCAGTGCTGAAGACAGGAGGGAAGCAGCTAGGTCACTACCGTTCCCTTACCCGAGGGTTTCCTGCCAGCAGCCAGGTCACCAGCCGCAATGGCACAGCCGCGAACCAGCGGAGGAGCAAACAGGCTGCTGCAATTCCACCAGGTCCCCCATGGAGCCCATCAGGCTGTCCCCTCTCCCGCTCCGCTCTCCTGCAAGGGATGATGGGGAGAAGGGGGGCATCTGCATCTCGGCACAGCCCAGGCAGCCAAGGTGATTCTCTCTCCAGTCCCTTTCCATTTGCAGCAATAACTAAAAGCATGGAAAAGGAGCACCTGGGTCCCTCGGCTCTGTGCTCCAAGATGCACTAGAGTGTACAGACATGAGCACGTGCTGAGAGAAAGGGGAGACCCTCAAGACCAGGCTGCTGTGCATGAGGAAAGGATGATCAGTGCCTCGGTGGCATTAGGAAGAGGTGAGGGAAGATGTGTGAATGCTGTGCTGATGCTAGCCCAGCCCCACAGAAATGGCAGGGGACAAAGAGCGAGACCATGAGGGCCCTCCCTGCATCCTCTTCTGGGAAATCCTTCTGCCATGCTGACAAAATTAAGAAACAAGTGCCTTAATAGGTTTTTCAATGCATGAATAAATCTTGTTATGCCTTACAGACAGGGCGGAGAGTGCCCAGATTAGAAGTCCTAGCTCTGAAGCATCCAGCAGTAATCCCTGCCAGCAAACCTGACTGGAGACTCCCTGGGATGCAGCCTTCCCGGAGCGGCTCATGGCATTTTGTGTCATCTCTTCTGAGACTAAGCCACCACAGACTTGGCAGCATTTCCTCTCCTTCCCAATGCGTTTTGCAGAGTCTTCATCACGTGAGGGCCACCCCAGGACTGTCCCCATCCAGGTCACTTTTGGGATGATCATTGCCATCATCCAGGGTAGCTGTGGAGGCTTTGAGTGCCTCCCATGTCATGGGGTACCCCAGGAAGGCTCCTAGGGCTGACAGCTGGAGCCATGCAGGACAGAAGAGCACAGATATCCCACCATGAAGTTTTAGGTGTCTGCTACTGGGGTGGGGTGGGAGGCAATTTGAAGAGGGAGGCCATAGGCAACCATCACTGGATGGCTGAGGTGTGGCCACAAGGCTCAGCTGGCTGGGCTGCAGCCATCGCAGGGGTGTGGTGCACACAGGTGACACTTTCACCAGGCAGGAGCCACGACAGACAAATTCCAGCCCACCTGTAACAAGCTGTCCCATTTCCTCACCTGGCAGGGCTCACTGAGTCTCAGGGTGCTGTGTCTCCCCTGCAGAGTATACTTGGGACCCTCAGGCCCCCGGCAACACAAAACCAAACATTTCTGGTCATGTGCCACTTGGCTTCCTCATCAGTGTGTGCACGAGCCTCATCCCAGCACCGCTTTAGGCTCCCTAGGCACATGTGACAACCTGCTCCAACCCTTGTGAGCTTCACCCTCCTCCTCCACCCCAAACCTCCCACCATCCTCAGACACCCCAGGAGAGGGGCCAGGACAACTCATGGGTGATGCTGCCCCACAGAGAAGAGCGATAGCCTGATGCTCTCCAAGTCCAAACTGATATGCTGGGCACCATCCCACCATGCATCATCTGGTATATGTGTGCAGAGACTCATTTCCCCACTTTATTTTTGAGCATACCTGCTGTGTTATTCTGCTGATGGAAAATCATTTGTTTAGGGCTGCAGGGGTTTTTTTGGGGGGGTCTGTACCTCCCTTTGCCTGTCTTTGGCTCTGGGCAACATGTCAGACAGGCTGCACATCCCACTCTCCCTGCACGTACCTGGCATGCCTCTGTGTTTCTTTTTGTGCCTGTGTATGCATCACCCTGGCAGGTCACAGGTGCTTCCTCTGTGGTCTTCCAGCTCTTCTCCTTTTTGTGTTCATGTGTTTATTTGCCTTTCTCTGTCTTTTTTTCCCTGTTCAGTGTCTCCATCGATTACAATAACCCTCTCTCCCAGTCTCATTCATCAGCCTGTGACCTTAGTGGCTCTGAATTTCCCATCCATTTCCTGCTGCTGCTGCTGTGCCCACATGTGTGTAGTGAGTGGGGGCAGAAGGTCAAAGCTGAGGAGGGATCCCATAGGTGCTGCATGACCCCCCTCTTAGCTCCACACTACAGGGAAGAGTGGAGAGGGAAACAGGGAACTGATCAGGAAAATGAGAAGGTTGAGGACTCGCAGGAGGTTCCTTACTGGTGGCTCTGACACCTGACAGACCTCAGGGAACAACCCCTACCTGGAGCAATTCCCACAGGGAAAACAGACAACTCTCCTCTTGCAGCTCTCACGTGCCAAAACCATTGCCACAGCCATATCCTGCAAAGTCTGCCAAGTTCCGTGGGACTGCTGAGCCCAAATCAGCCCCAATAAATCAACACTCACATGCACTCTGTGATGTGCCCCATGACAGGCACCACGGCAGAGCCTTTGGTGCCACTGGGTTGTGGCTGGGCCAGGGTTAAGCCTGCCAGGCACATGCTGCACAGCTGCTACAGCATGGTGACCAGGGGTCTGCATCCCAAGTGCCAACAGCCCAGTGCCACAGGAATGGGCACAGTGAACGACTCCAGCTGTGCCCTTCTCTCTCCAGCTCCTAGGGACCATGTGGGAAAAGGGTGCCAGGCTCTCTGAACTTTGTGAGACGTCCCATTCATAACTGTGATGGCATCAGATAGGATTTCCCTTCTTGCTAAAGGGCAGGATCTGCCCCTGAGCTGCCAACCTGCTCTGGAGGAGTCCTTAGCAGGTGCTATGGGGCAAGCAAGGTTCCCTGCCTGGGCACAGACTGGGGGGAAGTGGGGCAGCCCTGGTGCTTTGGGACTACCCAAAGCATGGAAAGAAGAGAGGAGGACTCAAGGTGAATCCCTTGTACCCGGGCAGAGATCTCAGGAAAGAGGGAGGCAAGGACAACCTTCCTGAAGGCTCATGAGGGGACGAGCTAGTTCGGGATGCATGTGGCTGCAGGCCTGGGGAATGGCACGTGTGGGAGCATCTTTCCCGGGGAGCATCCCTCCCAGACCCCCAGGAGCATCCCTCGCACCTCTATCCGGTCGATTCGGTCCTGGAGGGTGCGGACAGCCTCCTCCAGCTCCCGCACGGCGGGCGGCTCGTCGGGAGGGTGGCCCATGGTGCCGGGGCGCGGGGCGGCGCGGAGCCCGGCGGCGGCGGAGGGGGTCCGCAGGCCGCCCTCGCAGCGGCTGAGCTTGCCGGTGAGCTCCCGGATGGTCTCCTGGTCCATGCGGATCCGCTCCTTCTGCTCCAGCGCCGTGCGGCGCAGCTGGGCCGCCGCGCTCCGCAGCGCCAGCAGCTCCTCGGGGCCGGCGGTGCTGCCGGCGGCGCTGCCGGTGCCGGTGGCCGGGCACTCGGTGCTCAGCGGGGTGCAGACGAAGCGGCTGAAGAGCGGCGGCCCCCCCGGCAGGCGCGGCCCGGCGCTGGCCAGAGCCTCGGCGGGGCCGTGCAGCGCTCCCAGCCCCTTGTCGGCGGCGGGCAGGAGGGCGGCGGCGGCCGAGTCATTGTCGGCGGCGGCGGCGGCGGGCGCGGCGGTGCCGGCCGGGTGGACGCTGGCGATGATGCAGATGATGGCCCCAAGGAAAGCCAGCATGCCCGCCGCCAGCAGCACCGCCAGAAACTTCAGGGTGGCAGCGGCGTGGGGGGCCCGAGCCCGCGGACGGCGAGAAAACAAAGCGGGCGGGGATGGAGAGGGAGACGGGCGGTCGGAGGGGTGGACGGGCAGCCCGGAGGGAGCTGGCGGTGAAGGACGGTACCGGCAGCAGCCCCGGCGCCGGGGCCCCGCCGCGCCGCGCCGCGCTTATATGTGCCGGGCGGCGCCGCCCGCACCGCACCGCACCGCCCCCGCCACCGCCCCCGCCCGGCCCCGGCCGTGCCCCCGGCCGTGCCCCTCTTAGTGACTCCCCATTCTCGCTGAGCACCTTCCCCGGGCTGCCAGCGAGACGGGACGGGACTGGCCGGGCGGTGGGAAGCGAGCGGGCAAGGGGATGGGAAGGGCAGGGAGGACGCCCGTGGGGCACCGGGGGACGGGCCAGCCCTGCCTCGGGCGCGCTGAAGTCAGCCCGGCGGGAGCAGGATGCTGCTCCGGCGCTGCCCAAGGGATGGTTTTTCCCCTGCGAGATGCCTAGGCTGGAAGAAAAGAGTCCCTTGATACCCCGAGGGTGAGAGCCTCGTAATCAGTCACTCCCTGTGATGGTCTTTTGGGCCTTTTCCTCCTTTCCTGTCTCCTAAAAATTTAGCTAGCAAACTTCCTAGCTGTCTTGCTCTCCCACCTCAGACAGGACTGTTGCAGAGAGCTGCCATGGGATGCTTCACCCTCTGCCGCACACGCCCATGTTATCCACTCGGGAAATAAAGACACACGTTTAATCTTCCCCCACCATCGCTCTAGTCTGAGCTGCTAATAAACGAGCTACTTCAGACAACCACTTTCTCCTTGCTCCAACAGAAGCTGTGCTGTGCCCTCTCCTGTTCCCCAGCCACAGTGGGGCCTTGGCGACACAGCCCTGCCGAGAAAAGAGGAGCAGAAGAGAGAAAACAAACAAAATCAATCAAGCTCTACTCAGAAATGGCAGGAAATCCTTCCTAGCCGGCAGGGAAGCAAGAGTGTGTGTGCTTAAAACAGCTCCGGTGCTGGGTATGAAACAATAGTAAAGATTACCTCTTCTTTTTCCCCCAGGCATATTTGAGTGGATAGCAAGGGAGCCAGAGCTACAAAAGACTCCTTAAATTTGGCTGTTGCCAGGGTATAGTCACCCTTTCTCCCCACAGAATGCATTGTACCCCAGCCCCTCAAAATCCTCACCCTGGAGCCAGCAAGAAACCTGCCTGACTTTTGGTGTTATAAGGCTGTGGGCAGGAGGAGACAGAGATGGGGGGATTCAAGGAAGAGGTAGAGATGAAGGGAGTGCTGAGGAGGAAAAGTGGAGCCAGACATGGAGTAGCCTGGGCAGGTGGATGTGAAGAAAGCCCAAGCAGCAGGCGTCTGGCCCTGGTGGCGAGGCCAGTGAGTGCTCTGGGAGGGTGAGTGCGCGGTGTGCTGGGACAAGTGGGCACTGGCACGGGATGCAAAGGAAACAGGAGCGTGCACCCCATGAGGGGAGGCACCTGCCTCCAACCTGTCCCTTGCTAGCAGTGGCAGGGGATGGCACCCTGCTGTGTCACCCCCTGCCTGCTGCATGCCCATCCTGGCAGCGGCCAGGCAGGAGTGGATTTGGAAGGAACCCGTGTGAGAGCTGCCCCACAGTGTGCAGATCAGGGTAGGACGGGTATCCTTTATCTGCAACCCTGCAGAAAAAAGTGCCTTACGCTTCTACAAAGCTTCTTGCCAGGGGAAGTGATGCTGTGCTGGGGATTTTGCACTGTCCAAATTTTATTACCAAAGGTTGCAGGATCGTGGTGGCAATGTCTATACCTCTGGCTGATGCTGCTCTGGCAGTGAGGGGAAGGGTGAGCCCCTCTGCACCAGCTCAGCCCCACTCACCCATGCTGGCATGGGGAGGAGTTGGGAATCGCAGCAGGGTAGGGCTCACCTCTCCCATGGTCCCAACCTTTCCCTCTGCAGGGACCACAACTTCCTCCCAGAGACAAAGAGGTGACTAAAATAGATTTTCACGGGGGGTGATGACTCAGACTGGTGAGTGGCCAGAGCAGCCTCCCTGTCCCATGAATAACAATTCAGAGATGCTCGGTGGGCAGCCGGCCCTTGGAAGGACAGTGTGTGACAGGGTGGGGGAAGGCAAGGTGGGGTTTTTTTGGTTCCTGTTTTGAGCAGGATTGGTGATAGAAGCTGGATTTAACAAGAGCTCGTGGATTCAACCTAGAGGGACTGGGAGCAAGAAAGTAGGGGATTTTCTTCTATCTAATTAACACCCAAACGGTGTCTTGGGGCTAGCAGCTGTCCCTAAGTGGTGGTTGCAGGCAGGGCAAGGTGGAACAAGGGGTCACCCTGTTGTGCCCCCTGGGGGAGAGGGACGTTTGGGACAGACTGCTGGCTTGAGGGGAAGGACACCCGCTGCTCCAAGGGTGCTCTGAATCCAACCCTCCCCACAGGAACCTGACAGCTCCATCCTGGCCAGCATGAAACCCTGGCCCGTTCATGATGCTGCAGCCAGCAGGGTGGGGGGGTGAGGGAAGGGGACCTTTTCTCAGAGGGGTGTAAGCTGATGTGTCTGAGGTGGGAGATTCCCTCCTCCCAGGTTATCACCCAGCTCAGGAGCATCCCCAGGGCCACCCTAAGGAGATCAAAGGGCTCCCTGGACCCAGCTCCACCATCTCCTTAGACCAGGAACCTTCAGATCCTGGGGAGCTGCAGGTTCTACATAGCATGGAAATCCTGGCTTCTTTCATTTCCAGGTTTCTCAGCCCAGCAGAAGTGACTTGCAGCACCTTGCTCTGGTTCCAGTGTGCTGGTGCAGACTTCCTTGGATGTGTTCACTCAGGCTGGGGTCTGTCTCCAGCCTTCTTCCTGCTCCAGAAAGCATGGGTGAGAGAAGAACACTTCATTTGGTGTTCTCAAATCCAGCCAGAACCACACTGGCTTCTGAGCACAACCAGGGTGCACGGGCAGGGGAGGAGGGAGCTTTAGTGAGCTTTACAGAAGAGGCAAGGTGAGCCCGATGGCATGACATGAATGACACCTGGGCTGGGATTGGCTTTGGTGGGCAGCAGTCCCTGCTGCCAGCCATGTCACCACTGGAGCAGGCCCTGCTGTGGCTTTCCAAAACTCTGACACAGCAGAAGTACCTCAAGGCAGGAACTCTCTCCAAGAACACCCAGCTCAGCCCAGTCTCTCCCCCCCAGGTGTGACCTCATCACACCCTCCTGAAGAGCAGCCCTGAGGGTGTTTAGGTTGGAGCTCTGCCCAGACACTGCCCTTTCCCAGTACCCAGAGGTGCCTTCCTGCCCCCCTCTCCTGCCTGCCTGAAGGGCACAGTACTCCCCTGTCTTTTGTCAGAGCTTCTCTGTGGCCAGAAAGGTCCAAAGACTAAACCAGGGCTGATCCGTGGTGCCCAAGAAGGGTGCAGGCTCTTGTGTTTGACTGCAGAGCTGATCTGTGCTGGCTCAGGGCAGGCATTTCTGTAGCCCTCCTCCCAAGCTCCACAAATCACAGCCTGCCCAAGGAAAACAACAACAGGATTTGGAATGTAACAATTTATTGGGGTTAATTTTTTGTTTTAATTTTAACTCCCCATTTCTGGCATTGATACAATATTCAAGAGCAGCAGAAAGAACAAAATGTACAAGAATACAAGAGTAATTAGCACAACCCCCACCCCCAAACCTGGAGCAAACCAGTTTCTTGCAGGAAGCACCAAGGGAAGGGGTGATTCAATCACCCTTCCAGTGGCTCTGCCTCCCACCCATCCACTCTAGACAGAGTTTAGCCAGCTGGGAACTGGATTAAAAAACATAACAAAACAAAACAGAACAAACACTATACTTAAAATGAAAATTGCAAGACAAAAAAATAATATATAGATATACAATTCATCCGTGCACAATCCTTAAATGCATTTTTTTCAAAATAATAAAAAAAATTACATATTTAGGTTTATTTTAAATTAAAAAAAATTACCACCTTCACTCTGTATGCCAAGTGAGGGGAAATGAAGAGACAGATGGGTTGCACCAGAACTATCAGCACTCTTAGAGTTAGGGCTGACCTTCTCCAAGAGAAAGGAAGGGCTCTGATGCTGCCAAAGCTCAAGCACAGGCAGAATCTGAAGTACCCAAGTACCACAGAACTCAGTGGGGTCACTCGCCTGCTCCAAGTTCAGTGTTTGCAGGAATCTGCAGCATTTGAGCCTAAGCTTGGCACAGGGGAAGGTGAAAGGAAGGAACACATGAAGCAGGCCCCTGTCTTCCACCACCAGCAGACAACTTTCTAAGCAAAAAGAAAACAAACGGGGGAAAAAAAAATCCCAAAGCAGAGTCTCCTCTATTCTTAGGGAGTGTACAAGGTTTAATGGCACAGGGAGAAGAGGAAGGAGGACAGCACACCGAGTTGATTTGCTTGGGGGAGGTGCAGGCATGACAACTCTTTTCTAAAAAAAGTCATCACAACGATTAATTTTTCTGTTCTGTTTGAGAACTTGACCTAAGATTCTGCCCTGCTTTGCAGCTGGGGGCTGGAAGCAGCAGGCTCCCTCCAGGGCAGCTGAAGAGAAAGCCAACTGTGCAAGAGCACCTACCTGCTGCTCTGCCCAGAGGGAAGCCCTCAGCATCCCTCGAGAGCAGGAGCCAGCTGGGGGGCTGCTTGGGAGCATGGAAAAGCCCCACTAGTTCTATGAGGCCCTGAAGCCCCACCAAGTGCTTTGACCCACCCAGCCGCGTTCCAGAGGTTTAACGTGAGCTCTAAGTGCTCAGCTGAACAAGGAATGAAGTAAAGAACCAGCAATGGGAATTAACACTTTGCCTGCATGTCCCACCATGCCCCTTTCCTCCCAGCAGAGACATTTTCTGAATAGAAGCTGAACATTTTCTGCAAAAGCTGGCACCACTCTGACTGCATCTTGTTGCAGTTCTGTCACCTTACTTCTTCCCTGTGCCACAGCACGCTGCTTGCTGCCCCCTTCCCAGCTTCACTCAGCCCAGGGGCACAGAGGGCATCCTGCTCCTCCATCCCAGTGCCATCTGCCAGTGCCTGGAGGGTGTGGGCTCAAAGCACAGAGCTCACCTGGGGTGGAAGGACCCTCAGCCCAAAGACTGTGCTTTTGGATGGCCCTGGAGTAGCTTTGTTTCCCACCACAGAGAAGCTGGAATGGACAGAAGAGCTGCCAGAGGCAGCCAACCGCCACAGGACTGTATCTCTCTCCACTCCTGGAAGGAGAAATTTAGAGAAGGGAAGAAAGAACTCAGGGCCCTGCTGCATGGTGAGGCAGGTGGGACACACGGCATCTCAGAATGCCCACACAGAACACAGGAGAAGCTCTTGGTGCCAAGACTGACCCTGCACAGAAAAGGGTGCAAATACCCATGACCACATCGGTCTGATACAGGGCAACAGCAAAACGTGAGAGAAGCAGAGGACGGAAAGGCAAAGGTGAGGATGGAGACAGACTCCCAACAACTCCTGCCATCTACACTCCCAAAAAGAAACCATACACATTGCACTCTGGGGAAGGATCTCAAAAATAGAAGTAAAAAAGAAAGTAAAGACACTTATTTTCTCAACCTCAGAGCATTGGTGAAATGAAGATACTTCCTGGAATTACCTGGGGAAGGAAGCACAGACAGGGAGCAGGGGATTTCTGAAGCAACACTGAGCACTCCATCTCTGTGCAAATGCCTTGAGAGTTGGGCTGCCAGCACCCTCAGCAGGATGGTCTCCTCCACCCCCATCCCCTTTGCATGAGGAAGACGGAGGCACAGGGCAGTGACACAGCTGCCAGAAAAACCACGGCGAGCCAAGAAGGAACAGAACTCAGGAGGCACCAAATCCCCGACTCCACATTAACCCTCTACAGCAGATCGCCTTCAGAGCAGAGATCAGGGAGGCTGCACACAGGGTGTGGGTGAGATGGGGAGAAAGGGGGGGAGGCTTTTCATATTCATATATTTATATATAAGAAGTAAATAAGATCCCAGCTCTCGCGTGATTATTGGGCAATTGAAAAACGCAGCAAAAGCAAGCGACATTGGAGTAAAAGGATGTGCCAGGCAAGGAGGAAGAAGTCTTGTCAGAAGGTGGGGAAGGAAGCAAAAGGGAAAATAAGCACTTAGCCAAACACACACTCCAGGTTTGTTACACCTCCCTGGGAAGAAGGGCCTGCTCCTGAGCAGCCTTACTAATGCCACAGCTGGGAGTGGGCAGAAGTGTGGGGAACTCAGGACACCATCCTTCAAGCATGGCAACCTCTTTCTGCAGGAAGTCCCCAGGAAGGTGATAATCTCCAAACGCTGGGAGCTGCTGAAGCCTCCTCTACAGAGAGGGGCTTGGAGAAGGGAGTGAAATCCCTAGGAAGACTCAGCTCAGAGACAGCTCCTACTTGGTAAAAAGCATGATTGTAGTTGTGATATTTTTCTTTTTTTTTATTTTTAATTTTTTTATTTCATAAAATCTCCCTGGGAACTTCAGTAAGGGGAGACACAGAGAAATGCTCCCTTTCTCTTGTGAAAACAGAATTTAAGCAGTGGCTCACCACAGCTGGGCCTGCTCACTACACTATTTCTGTTTTTCATCCCCAAAGGACCTTGAATCTCATTAGCTTCATGCCCCTCCAGTCCCACGCTGCTCACTGAGAGATAGCACGAGAAAGGAGGTTTCTGTTCCAAGTTGAGAGCCATGGGAAGCACGGACAGAGTTTAACGGGCAGAGAGAGAAGTTCCCAAGCGCAGCCCAAGCTATGGGAAGCATTGGGACATCAGTCATCTGCCACTGCAAAGGGCACTAAAAAAGTCCAGACAAGAAAAGCTGTTCAAGCATCCTTGCCCGCCATCTTCTGTTCAGACACCAACATCTGGTGGTTTCCCTCTTCCCTGCAGTCACTCCCACGCGCCAGATGAACACCAGAGATGTCTTGGACAGGGAAGCCAGCACACAAGACTGCCCCCTTGCTCTGAAAGAACATTCAGGCAACTCTTCCCCACCACCCCGAAGGAAGCTGGAGAAGAAGGCTACCCTACTTGAGCACAGTCCTGTCAGGGTGTTCCTCTCCCTTCTCCAACCTAAAAACTTCCAGCATTTACTGGCCTCAAGAGGAGGGTGCATGTCCCTCAGCAACACAATCAGAGCACACAAGGCAGTTCTCTCATCCGCCTCTAGAGATCCAGCCGGAGAAGGGGTGCTGGAATACACACCAATGGGACTCAGTTTTCTGTCCTGATGTGGTGAATTCCATACAGAAAAATGCCACCCCTTACCTGGTATTGGAAGAAGTTACAGAGGGGAGGCATATCTGCTTCCCAAGAAATAAGCCCACCATGATTAATTTTGCTTGGATACAGGGGATGGAAAAGAGAAGAGAAAGGTACATGCCAACCCCAAATGTTAGCAGCTTGCTGTGCATGCAAAGTAAGTCAACTGTTTCCACATTGACAGCCTGATCCACTTTCTGTCAAAACGTGACTGGCCATCTTTGAGGGCTGCTCAGCCAGAAAACCACTTGGAGACTCCACCTTAGCTCACAGGAGAGGTATGGGAGGGAAGGGAACTCACTCCAACACTTGGGAGGCAAGGACGGAAAGGTTTGTAGACAGGGTTCCTCCAACATGCAACTTGCCTTTTCAGCTCAGAGATCGCTGCTTATTCCTAGAATGCCTTTCCCTCCAGTTCAAGCAAGCCAAACACCATCCCAGACACACATGCTTCAATACTACAAAATACTCTTTTCTCTAAGGACCATCTAATACCACTACAGTTTGTGCAATCACTGCATTTATTATTCATTTTTAAACTCTCTCGCTCTCTCCCTGTAGAAACTTTTTTTAAAACTTTTCTTTTTTTATGCAAAACTAATCATTTCACTTTTTCCACTCCATCATAAAATCTCCTCTAAAAACACGACGACGAGAACAAACATGGCACAGACACAGAGAATATTTCCCTGTTTTTGTTGATTTTTTTTTCTAAGGATTACGGGGAAAGAAGGGGATACTTTCAAATAAACTCCTCCTTCAATTCCATGCCCGTTTTAAAAGGCATGGATGAATCTTCTTTCCTATCTCCCTTAAGGAGCAAGGGCAAAAATTCAGAAGGAGGAGCGCAGCCTACATGAATATGAAGGTAGGTTAGTCAGCCTCAAGTGTCTTGTCCACCTGAGGGAACTTGAGGCGACTGCTGCATTCAAGTTAGCAAACCTCTAACTCAAAACAGCACGGGATCCTCATTTTGGATCCAGAGGTTCAGGGTTTGGTTCCCACCTGGTGACCCACGCAGGGAGGGATTTGTCACACAAGCAGGTGAGCTGTGTCTGCAAGCCGGATCATACTCCTTTCTTCCTCCACAAAGAGGATCTACTGCACGAGTTTCTCTACTGCAACAAGTCCCCTCATCTCCTCACTGCAGGAAGAAGGTCCTCGCGGAGCATCCCTACAATGACCCACTGTTTTGCTCTTCACAGTTCCCTTGCTTGCCACTCTGGAGAAAGGCAAAACCCCTTCAATTAAACAATTCCTGCCCCTTGCCCCCAAAAACACCATACAAGAGACACTGGGGAAAAGAATTCTGCCAAGCAACACATCTTGGCCAAAACACATCAAGAGTTTCCTATTAAAGTTCCCTTTTATCTCCCACTTAAACGCTTCAACACTTTTTTTCAGAACCTTGATACCACAAAACAAAAACACATCACCACATACACACCAAACAGCAACTTAACAACCTAAAGTGACTGGTCGGTTTGCATCCACCCCATAAAGCAGCTCCTCTTATCTCACAGCCACAGATTAGTTCTTATTCAGAAGGGGGAGAAAAAAAAGAAGAATCTCCTCACTATTTCTCTAAGAAAGAGCTTTTCCCTATGCCTACAAACTGCTCATCTTCGAAGCTGCAGTCAAATGGATAGGCTATGCTAACATAAGGGATCCCTGGGTGTGCCAGGCACAGGAAAGATGCACAAAAGAAAACCCAAACAAAACAAAACAAAAAAAACCCCACCCACAAAAATACAAGCAGGTATTAACACAGACACGCACACAAGTCCAACAAGTTATAGAAAGCCTTAGCTTGGTGAATGGATCAGGGAAGTCTCTTTCTCCCTGCCCCTAGCTTCAGCTGTGAATGAAAGCACATCCCCGAAGAGTCCACTAAGCTCTTTAACCAAGGAAAGAAAAAGAAAGAGGTGAACCAAGGGTGGTGCTAACAGCACCTGGAATCCCCCTCAGACTGTCTGCACAGACACGCAACCGCAAATGGTGTGAACTCACGTTTCCCACAGCTTGGAATGCCACCCATTGCAAGGCAAGGTTTGTGGGGAGGACAGCAGATTTTATTACACCAGCCCAGGCGCTGGAGGCAGGGAACAGACAAGTTCTGGGCACAAAAGCCCTAATTAAGGTCAGAAGCTGGTCTATCCCTCTACCACTCTGACAATGTCCCTTGGGCAGACAAATACTACTTCCCTCCCACAAACTGCCTCCCTTCTACGCTCAGATCACTGCAACCACAAAATCACTACAACAGGAGAGCACTCCTCGGAGCAAGCAGCTCCAGACTATCCTTGTGTGAAAGCACCAGAGGGGCAAATTCCACTTGTGTTCACCTGCCCATGGCAGGTTTATAAATAAATGAGCCCTGGCATGAGGAATTTTTCCCACCCTTTTCACCTCTGCAGCATGTTATGTAGAAGTGACACCCCTCTGCCCCATCCAGGGACAAGGCTGAGAGGGTGAGGCTCTCCCACCAGTTCACCAGCACCTCTTTTTCTTGCCTCTACAGGCTCAGTCCTGTGCAAGTAGAGGAAGAAAGGAGAGCAAAGGAATGGCTTCTCACAGTGAAGCTTAGGACCCACACAGAAACAGAGCAAGCCAGAAATGGCAGGCAAAAAATAGAGCTTATTTTGGATGTGAACAAAGCTGGTCAGGGAGAGGGGAGCTGTGGAACAAACAGCAAGCTGTGGTCTTGCTCCCTCCAATTTGCTAGGGGTGAAGAGAAGGAATTTCTAGATCAGCTCACAGGAGCTTTTTAGGGGAAGAGATCCAGCACACATGCATATGATGTGAGACAGGTATTTCTTATGAGCACCTTTGGTTGACAGTTGTAAGGGCTGTTTCAGATGCTGAAAAGACAGAGGGAAAACCTCTTCCAGGCTACCCACCAGAGGGAGGGGAGAGCATGAGGGGCAAAAGCAAGGAGGAGGAATAACCAACCTGCCTTAGCATCCACCCCTCCTTCCTTTGGCAGGAGCAAGAGGGAGCAAAGAGGGTCAGGGGAAGCTTATGCACCAGGTGGGAGAGCAGCCTCATGCAGCTGGGGCAGTGTCACGTTGTTGGCGTTATCTTCCACAGACTGAAGGATGTATGCACAGCCCACTCCTGCTTCCACCTTGGAAAGAGCGGGGAAAGGCATTTCATGTCCCTCTCTCCCAAACAAGTGCAAATGATGAACACCAGGAGGAAGATACGGGCTGGAAGCAGACTCCTCTTTTCTTCCCTTTCTCCTGAGGAGCTGAACAGGTTGGAAGATGCAGGAGAAGAGGAGGGATCAGGGCACCTGAAAGCACCCATACAACTGCCAAGGTAGCACCAATAGTCAAAGGAAAGGGGAAGCCAACACGAGGCATTAGACTGCATGGGGCACCCCTCACCACCCCAGCTTTGTCTCAAGCACCTTCCAGGCATGACATTTCACCTGTCCTTCTTCCCCTCACTCTGAGGGCATCTGGATCAGCAACTGCCCCAAGGACAGTAGAGGAGAGGGCAGATCCAGGCCGCAGGTGATGAGGGGAAGGATGGCAGGATGGTAGTCATCGCAAGGGGTAAACAAGAATGGAAGAATCTGCATGCACATTGTGGGAGAAAGTCTGGAGGACATGGGCAAGGGCTCCAATCCTCTTACATCCTCCCCTCAAGGGTTTGGAGCTCCTCTTCAGTTTTTGTCAAAGATGGAAGGGGAATGAGGAAGAGCAGCACCTTCGTCACCACCTGCACAGGCACACGGACACATGCTCACTCATCCCTCAGCCCCAAAGGCTCCACCGCCTGTTGGACAACACCACATTCAAGGACAAACAACCACTCCCCAGCCCCACCACAACCCTCCCTGCCTCCTCCTAGCAGTACCAACACCCAGAACAGAGGGTGCTCCCATACCCCCACTGACACACTCCAGCCTCCAGGCAAGAGGAAGTGGGCAGGAGGAAAGGAGGAGGAAGGGTGGCAGTGAGGGCAGAAGGACAGCCAAGGGGAGAAGGAGAGAACTAAGGACAGCCATTCGCAACACAACTTCTCTTAGGTAGCGCTCCCCCCACACCCCTGGAGCGGGGGGACCTGGCTGCTCACTTGCTGCCTCCTCCGCCACCACCCGCCGCCACCTTCTCAAAATCCTCTGCATTGCAGAACTCCTTGATGGTTACAGTGAGGAGGTTGCTGGTGACATCTGTGACCACCACATTAGAGCAAGGGGACATCTCAGGACGCCAGTCGCCAGCCTCCTGCTCTGGGTCAGAAGAGGAGAGGGACAAAGAGGGCGTCTGCCCCCCAGTGCACCCTCCCGAGGGAGAACGCTTGCTGGTGGCAGCCGACTCAGGTGGGATTGAGAGGTCGAGGACCTCCGACTCACGCCAGTCGGGGATAGCTGGGCTGAGGGTCTCAGGGAGCAGCTTTGGAGGGGAATCATCTGGGTCAGAGGAGGACTGAGGAGCAGGTGATGGGCAGCCAGAGGAGCTGGAGCTGGGGGCATCATAGGGGGTGGAGCCCATAATGAGCCCACAGGAGGCTGCCTGGGAGCCTTCAGCCTCCCCCTTGCCCTCCAGAGAGGGGGTAGGTGCAGCAGATGGCTTATTGTAGAGCGCAAAGGTGCCAAACTTCATGTGGCGGATCTGAGTGCGGAGGACACTCTCGCTGAACTTTTTGCTCTTGCCAATGACACGGTTTCGGGATGGGATCTTGGGCCGAGCCAGGCCCCCGGCCCCACTGGCTGGCTTCCCACCTTTGTCAATGACTTTGAGGTTGAGGATGATGCGGCTGCGTTTGGGCTCACGGGGTTTCACCTTACGGTTGATGATGCGGACGGTCTCCGAGAATGGTGAGACAGGAGGACGAATGCCAGCCCCGCCACCCACGCTCCCGCCATTCTGGGGGTCTGGACGGGGCAGGGGGCGCCGGGACATGCGGTGGCATCGCCGGATGTCTTTCTTGAGCCGGTGCACCGCGGCGCTGGAGTGGAGTTTGGGAGAGGAGGTACTGGAACCAGGCTTGACAGAAAAGTGTACATCCCCAATGTGGAGGGCCTCCGCTTGGGCCCGAGCCTGCGGTGGTGGGGAGAAAGAAAACAAACAGGGTCAGAGAGGCAGCCTAGGTGCAGCCACATCTCAAATCAGGCACTGCTCACTTCAGGACAAGCACTCACTGGCAGTACCATGACACATTTGTACCCAACATCAATGACAAGCACAGATACACACCTACAAACTATTGGTAGCTCCAGCACAGCCCCCAGGTGGGCACAGGACACTGTCTATGTAATTTTTTGGGAAACAGATAGAAGGGGGTCTTGAGGAACACAGATGGAGACTGGTGAGAATGGTTGGCCAGAGCTGTCTTCATTAAACACAAGAAATTTAGAGATCTGATTTTGAACTAGGGTCACATGCAAGTCATTAATCCTTACTGTATTGTAGGAGCAAGGTCCAGTGTTAAAGAGATGAGGCCAGCTGGAATTCAAGTAAAATTTAACTACCTACAAAGAAGAGATTGACTTGTCCTTTTGAGCACCACAGTTGCTTGAAACTGGATCAGAGCAGGAATAGCACCTGCTCAACCGCTCTGTGCCAGCCCTCCCCAAGAGCCAGGCCAGGAGAACAATATTTTTAAGTTCTTCTGATGGCAAAAACTGCCCTGGTTCATGCATCAGAGACAGGAACCTTTTCTGGCAGCAAGAACTGTTTTATTGGTAAGCAGGTGCTGAAATGACCTGTGGGCATGGAAACACAGAGTCTATTCTCCATCACATCTCATCAGAGCACTCTTGCTTGCATAGCTCATCCTTCCACCCGCACCCCAGCAGTTGCTCAAACCAACTCCCTTTCATATTCCCTCAGCAGTGGTGACAGGCAGAAGTCACACAGGCCTGGAGGGGACAGGTGAGCCCCCTGTGACTGCCCATCCCGCGAGCAGCTTCCCCCACCTCGTGGGCACAGCAAGAACTGCAGTGCTAGAAGACGACAGCTGCTTTTCCTCCCCAACTTTTCCATCCCGTTGCCCCTTGCACACGCCAAGATCGGGATGGCTTCTTGCCAGCTAAGAGCTTAGCACTCGACTCCATCTCCTTTGTCACCCTGCAGGCTGTGCCTCCTACCAGAGAAATGCCTGGGAAAAAAAATGTGCGTGTAAAGGCAGGGATCTAACAGATCTAAGCGAGGGGCCCAGCCAGCCTCTGCACAAAAAGCTCAAAGTCCTGCCCTACAGCTCCAGAGCTTTGCTGTTAGCCAGAGCCCCTCTTCTCCCACAGAGATACGCATGGGAACCGCAGAAGATCCTGAATGAGCAGAGAACAGAGACATGAAGACATTTTGTTCCTCTCTGACTAACACTGGATGATCACAGCCTTCAGTACTTCTTGCATTTTGGCTTTAAAAGGACTGCAAAAATGAGGCCTCCTTCTCTGACTGTACAAGAAACACACACTGGAGGCTCATCCTGACTGGGGGTCTGAACTCAGTATTAGCCAGCTGACAAAGAAACAGAGACAAGTCAGCACAACTCCAAGGAAGGCAGAGACATTCTGCACATTAATAAACAGGGTTATTTCCACCTAGCTAAAGGGAAGTGTTCCCAGCACACACAAACCCCAACATATCCTGCTGTAGTAGAAAGCATCCCAATATCCATCTATTTACTCTTTGCTCAGCCTTGTGTGTTTCTCCATGCCCCAAACTGTTCCTGCAACAGGCATCGTACAGGCCCGAGCACAGAAACAGCACCAGATGAACTCCCTGCACCACACAACAACTCTACCCCTCCCATCTCATCAATACACAATCTGGAGACACTGCAGACCTGGTCAGGAGGCCACAGGCACAGGCAAATGCACATTAGGGCTGTGCTTGCTCCATCTCTTCACAGGTCCCTCTGAAGCAGATGGCAGATACAAGGACAAGCTAAAGTTTGTGTTCTGATATTACATATCAGCACAGCCTAAATTAACAAATTTTTTCCTTTTCATCCTGCTCCACATCACACCCAGCCCCTCCAGCATTGCTGCTCTTGTGCTCTGGGTTTCTCACCAACTTACCACTGCTGACCAAGAGCAAAATGCAACAGTGTCCCCTTCCAAAATACAGGTCAGAGAAGCCAGGCAGAGGTTACAGAGAGATGCATCACTGAAAATCCTTCTACAGCTTCAATGGATGGACACAGGTATCCTTCAGGGCCTCTCCTGTTGCCAACATTGCACATCTTTCAGATTAACTGCCTACCCTGTAATCATGCCTTGGAGTGAGTTCTGCCCCCTCTGCTCCAAGTCAAATCTAACTGCCACCTTCCACCGGCACTGCCTCCATCATGCAGGAGAGAAAGGCAGCAGCTTCCCAGAAGGGTGGGGGAAGCAGTCACAAACACCCTCAGTTTCCTTATACACCCCAAAAATTCCTGAGTAAAGCTTCCCATCAGCCACATTAAACAAGTGATAATGCTGGGATGGTCACTACCTGGCCACTTCCATAGCCCTGCTGCTTTTACTTTGTCTACCTGTACACATTAATCAGCTCCTGTCCTGTTTTCAGAGAGACCTGTTTTGGTCTTGTGCTTGCACAGCACCTAGTGCAGAGTCTGGGTACACGGCCTGGACTTTTCCATTGCGCCAGAACCAGTAGGTCTCATTTACGTGCTACATGTCTGTGTTTCCAGTTACTTCTGGGGCACTTTTTCAAGGCTGAAGCTGCTTCTAACTCATGTTTCAGCTATCTGCCTTTATTAAATTCCAGCTTCAGTAGTCTCCAGGTAGTCTACATGCAGCATTGATACTTTGGTCAGATTATAAAGAGAGAGGGTAAGTTAGGGCCCAACAGTCTTCCCCTGCTGCTACACAGCTATCTCCAGTGACCAGCTCCAGCGCAAGTTCCAAAGAACATTATGCAAATATTCACCTTACCTTGAGATTGTTTTTCCAGGTAAGGTTTCAAGAAAAATCTTATCAGATGCTTTATCTAAGACCAGCCCCCAGAGCTTTCTCACTTGGGAAGCTCAGTATTCCTACCACAGGATCAGGTTTATTCAGGCATCACCTACACAAACTTGTCCCTTCACTGCAGAGGACAGCAGAGAGGCTCTCCTTCCTGTCTCCAACTTTAGATTTAGTAACTTGCTACCTTTGGTTTGGACAAGACTTAACACTCAATTTTCTCTGTCGGAAATGCATGTCTACCTGCTCTGGATCCACTCCTTGGTCACATTCACAGCCATATGAGGATAAGGTCTTTGAAAAACAAACCTGGTGAATTCTTTCAGCTGTGTCACCACAGTTTGCTACTTGGCTCACAAGTTTTCCACATGGAAACTACCTCTAGGTTTTGCTGCTTTCACCTGCAGGATGTGCTCAGTGCTGAAGTGCTCAGCATGTATACAAAGTAATTCACTCACTGCTTACAGCTCAGCCTACATCAGGATGCAGCTTCTGGAGGCTTGCTGCAGTGCTCTGTCATGAGAGCAAGCCAATTGCTGGGATTGCTTCCCTTCCCCCTCTTCCCGTCTGGGATATGTATCACCTTTATTTATCTTGTACAGCTCTCCCTCACTGCCCCTGGGAACTAGTGTATCTCCCCCGTTCCCGACTATTTCTGAATAAGTGTCCCTTGAGGCCCAGCAAGCATATTTGTTCATTCATTCCCTTAACGCACCGAGGCACACAAGCACGTACACAGACACGTGCTTAGAAAGGCCTCTCTTACCTGATTTGTATCAAAATCTCTCCCATTTGGAAGAAAAACCAAACCAAAGACCTTGTAAGGCAATGGATTTCTAGTGAATTATTTCAAAATCTTGCCAATTCCAGTAATGTTGCTGGACCATAGCAGCGCTACTCTCTCATAAATTACTGGCTCTGCTTTGTCCTTTATTCTCCACCTGCATTCCCACAGTCTTTGCTTCAAACAGCATTTTCAAGAGCTCTTCTTTCCCCTTTTTGGCTGCCATTCTGCCTTTTTATCACCCCCTTTCTTCAACAGTCTTCCAAGTGACAAGGCAAAAGCAAGCCAGTTCATAGCACAGCTCTCCCAAGCAACACTGCCATAAACTAAAGTTTCCCTCTGGATTGGGAACAAAATGCTACAAAAGGGGAATGGTCTGTTTTCAAATTATTCAGGATAATTTACGAACAGGGAGGAGATCAAAAGAAACCCAATTCCAGCTTGGGAGTTCAAGAAAGGGCGAAAGGACAGAGCACCATGCTGCTCAGACCCTTCTTCCCCCACTCTCCTACTAAGAATCCCTTTACTCTTGTTCTCCCTTACTTCTTCCTTCCCATTAACCTTCTTCACTCCTGTCACCTTATATTTATGGCCACCCCAAGCAGGGGTCTTTGCCAGCCACCCACTGAGCTTGCAGATCGGGCTCCGTCTCTGAATAGCACTTGTTAGACTTTATTAGATGAGTTTGTGAGGTTTGCATTCCACACAGCAGAGCGCCTAGAGAAAAAAGTGAAATAAAAAGAGCAAACTGAGCAGGAGAAAAAGAAGATGATCCCTACAGCATGTGCTACATCTCTTTCTAACCTCACATCAGCATCCATGCGGAAGGGCCTGTCCTCAAGGATGACTTCTGCCAGACACCTAAGAAATAAGCCTTACGTGCAGCGCTGCCCATTTCAGATCAAGAACTTTGTTACCCATCTGCTCAGCACAGGGTTGCAGCACACCAGCAGCCTCCCCCCAAGCCTGAGCTCAGCTGTGGGAAAGTTTTGCCCCTTAGCATGCAAAGGATAAAGACCCATTTCCTGCCCAAAACTTTGCAGTTGAAGCTTGCAGGGATTGTTTTCAACACTGGCCATCTTGATAGTGATATTACAAAGCCTGGACTGTGACGTGCCTCTGCAGTCTGAGCGAAAGGCCAAGTGTTAGACAGCTCTCAGAAACAGGAGCCTGGCTTACAAAGGCAGCAGGTGGTCAAAGACGCGACTTTTCAAACCTCTTCCAAAGGCATGGGCCACTAACCTGCTCCAGTGCTTTCTGCAAATCCCCCTGGGTGCCTATCTGCAACTTTTGAGAACTAATCCCAGGATAAACCTAGTCCCAACTGCAAGCTAAAACACCCACACAAGCCAAGGGACTGAGTGGCATATCAGGGCACTTATTTTGATGCCATTCTGGAGACTCAGAAGCCTGGGTTTAAGCACTGATACACATGGAAAATCCTAGCAAGTCACCAAGTCAACTAAGACTAGTCTATCAAAGCAGTCCTAGGCCAGATTTCTGCTCAAACATCATTGCATCCAGGCCTAATCTGTTCAGTTAACAGATCAAAAAGAATATTGTTCTAACTGCCAACTCCAAATACTCCCTCTGGGATACAAGAATCAAATTTCTTCCCCTGCTTCCGAAATTCTCACTGGCAAGAGATTCTGCAGCTGAAAGAACTGAAAATACTGTTAGTAATGCATAAGGCAATCCCACTCCTCCCACAGCAGCACCGGTGCTGCAGGGTTGGAAGAGGTCAAATGTGCATCTTTGGAGGTCAGAAGAACTGAGCTGCAAACCATCTCTGTCATAACTCTAGCCACAGCTGTGTTGATTGTGGTTTGCCTGAACAGAGCTCAAACAAGTTCAGATGGGGCTGGCTCAGACAGAGTTACTTCTCGCTGCCTGGTCTGGGGTGTTATTTTTAGGGTAGGATCTGAAGTCACAGAGGAGCAGCAGGTCAGAGCACAGTTCCACCAGTTCTGTTTCCCCAGAGGTGCACACCAAGCGGCAGTGGTAGTGCTCTGTCCTGCCAGCCTCTCCTACAACGTGGCACCAGCCTTTGGGAGAGGTGATCTCGCTCCCTATCACGATTCATCTTCTATAAAGTACTGAGCCAGTTCTGCAAACCTACAGGTTTCCATTACTGTTTAAGGAGCTGGCAGAAGGAAGATGTGCCACAGAAACCAACGTGATTCAAGGGATGCTGCTGAATAATTCACGTTAAGTTTAGGGGGGTTTTAAAGGGTAAGGGGAAAAGAAGCGATGAGTGGGTTTTGAGCTCGGGGGTTGATTTTGGTTTTTTAAGTGAGTGATTTTTTTTAAATGACTGATATGGGAATAGATACAGCCATATCACATTCAGAATCAAAAATAAAAGAAACTGATTACACATAGCATAGTCACCTCTCTACAGCTCTGAACAGTGTCAGATGTTACAAATACCAGTATTTTTTAATGCAGCAGAGAACTATTTCAAGCTGGTGGTTTTCCCTTCAAGTGTTCCTTTGCCTTGTTGGGAATTTAAACACAATGCATGACTGCCAGAAAGAAGAAAACCAACCATTCTGTGCTCCCTGAATACAGCATAAGAGGTAGCACATATCAGATGTTTGTAATACTCAGGCTACAGATACAGAACAGTGTTAGCAGAAAAACAGGCAATGAGGGAAGACAGTTCCATCAGCAGGACTTCCCAAGGATTACCCTGGTCCCCTGGGCTTCAGGCAGAGCATCAGAATACGCCTGTTCCTGCATTTCTTCTGTGTGCTTCATTATGCCCTCTCAAAGTAGAGAAGTGATACCCTACCCCTCTGTGCTTTCTGGTGCTCATGCAGTTAAAAGTGCTGTGCTGACTTGAGTAAACCTCCTACTGCTGCCAGGCAAAGGGAAGTATTAACCTGTTTCACAGATGGGGAAACACGCACAAAGCCGAAGTGATTTGCCCAAAGCCACAGGATGACTTGGTGATAGTGATGCCTTACTACAGGGTCCACACTGGCTGTTCCAGGGCTTCCTATCAGAGTAAAACCAGGGGAACTGTGGACTTGCTCATCTGTCTGAACTGTACAAAGGTGTGCTCCTTCTATGCTCATTTGGAGCCTGAGATTGTTACAGTTGGAGAGGAAGGGGAGGGAAGAGGGGAGTAGAGCAAAGCATTTCATTTGTAAACTAATGAAATTCACAGAGCTCACATAACAGTCACACAGCTACTGGGGTTCTTAATTAAAAGAAAATAAGGTAAAAATACAGGGCAAGATGGCCTGCACTAGGGACTACCTTCCTTGCTCTTCTTTGCAAGCACGCAGAGATGCTACGACATCTTGCAGAGATGATGAGTCTATCAGAGGGTAACTGGAAACTTCAGCTGCCATCCTATGCAAGGTGAAACATTCCTTCTCCTCCCAGTCACCCCCCACCCTCTGCAAAAGCAAAACAAGCCTGCAGTTTACAGATCAAAGCATGAACCCTTCATGAAACTCCCGTGGAGCACCTACATCTTAAATGCAATCAGAAGAGCACAAGTGGCAGCGGGATTCCCGCCTCTGCTGCCTGACCGCTCAGCGTGCTGCTAAGTTGCAGGGCACGGGTCAGATGAAATAGCCTGCTGAAAGAAGAGGGAACAGGGCTGGCTAGCTCTCCACTGCGGCAACAGAAGGCCACGAGAAGGAGAGGATATCGGAAAAAGAGACTGCAGGCTCACCACGCACATCTGCGTGTGCTGACCGTCCTGCTGAGGCACCCGTCGTCGCACGCACACGCGCTCTCCCCTCACACGCTTCTGTGCCTCTGCCCACCCCCCCTTTCCTGTCGGGTTTTCCCCGCGCTCCCAGAGCCAGGCATCAGGCACAAGTCACTTGAAAGTCCAGTCCTTCCAAGGGCACGCACCAGCAAGGTCTGAGAGATTTTTTTTTTTGCTAGGCCTAAGTTATTTAAATAAGAGTTACCTTCAGCAGAAAAGTTTTAGGTTTGGGTCCTCTCTTCTTGGGCCCGTACAGCTCACGCTCTCGTTCCCTTTAGGGAATCAAATTTGTCAAGAAGTTAAAACTTTTCCCAAAGGGACAAACAGAAGCATACAAGATAAAGAAAAAAGCAAACCAGGAAAAAATAAGGGAAAAAAAAAAGAAAAAAAAAAAAGGAAAAGAGCGCCTGGACGCTGTTTCCCGCTCGCCCACCCAAAGCCAAACCTGCTGCTGCAGCCCCCCCAGCCCAGGGTGGGGGATGAACACTCACTTCTGCTCGAAGGCGGCGATGAGGCGGGAGTCCAGGATGTTCTCCTCGGGTTCCCAGGTGCTGTACCTGCCGGGGCGGGAGCAGCGGAGGGGACAAGCGGAGCGGTTAGCGCCCAAATCCCCCCGCAGCCGCACACACAGACACCTCCCCCTCCATCCCATTCCGCCCCATCCCATGGCCCCGATCCCCGCAGCCCGGGCGGGATACACTCACTTGATGGCCCAGCCTTTCCATTTCACCAGGTACTCGATGCGCCCCTGCAACACACGGGGAGAAGGCGGGGGGGGGGGGTGTGAGGCGGGGGCCCGGCGGGTGGGCCAGCGGTGCGGCCGGGGCCCGGCAGCGAGGACCGAGGCTGGGGGGGAGTCCCGCAGTCCCAGTGGGGACGGTCCCTCACCTTTCGGATGCGGCGCTTGATGATGGACTCGGCGGCGAAGACGCGCTCCCCCACTGCAGACAGCTCCATCTTGCTGCTCCCCCTCAGCGGCGGCGCCCACAGCCCATAATAATCCCGCCCGCCCGCGCGCACCGCCCCGCCCCCTGCCCCCCGGCCCCGCCCTCCTCGTGCCGCCGCCGGCTCGCGCACGCCCGCGCGCCCCCTCCCGCCGCGGCCGCGCGTGACCCGCCCCCCCCGCGGTTAAAGGCCCTTAAAGGGGCCGCGTCTCGGGCGGGGCGTGGGGGGCCCGCATCCCCAGCCCCGTGGGGCGGCCGCGCAGCGGGGAGAGGAGCGAAGGGAAGGGAAGCGAATCCCGCCCGCGCCGATCCCCGGCATGGCGGCGGGATTGCCCCTTCCCGCCCGAACGGGGCCTTTTTTTACTTAAAACAATGGCGGCAGCCTCTTCTCCCGCTGCAGATGCACCGTCACCCCTCTCGCCAGCGGGGAAGCTGGCAGCCTTGAAGCACGTACCAAGACAAAAATGAGCAATAAAAGCGCTTAAATATTTTCTTTCCTTTTTCTGTTTTATTCCGTTTAGCTGGTATGAGTATGTGCCAGTATAAGGTACAATTTTTGAGCCAGTGTGAGGTACTGCGAGGTAAATGGGCCAACCATGTACATAAACCTGTAAGGAAACCAGAAAAATGTTAAGTCACTTAGAGGAATTCCCTGCCCTGACTGTAACTGCAAACCTCTAATTAATTTGCAGCATACTTTACACTCTCTTGCAGGTGCTAGAAAGACAAAAATCGTAGTCAAAAATCATTGTGATTCAAAATGGAAGCTCACAGCTCTGCAGCTGCTTTAGTGTGGAACTCAGGGTCCTCCCTCACTTGGAGGACCTTACCTGCTTCTCATCTGGTTCTTGGGTGAGGAGGCTGTGCGTTTCAGATACCCTCTGGGAAAAGTGGGAGCTGTGATGAGGCAATGGTTATCCTGCATTTGCTGCTCTTTCTAAACCTACCGTGACCTGCCAGGTGCCTGCGGAGCCCTGGAATCCCTCTGCTGCCTGCTCCTCAGCTGGGCTGGCAGGGACCCCTCACAGGCCCTATGGCCCTTGTTAACCCTTGCTCCATTTGCACTCACATTCCCTTTCCACTTCTTGCTCAGGGGTTTCACCCAGGAGGAGGGAATTCTGGAAACTGCAACGTTATGGCCATAATATCACTGCTAGCAGGGATGGATTTCCCAAAGTCAAGGCAGGCAGGTTGGACAATGAACGTTTTCCTCACTGCCTGTGATTCAGGCAAGATCTGTCAGAGTGTTTTATTCTTTTTCACCTCAGCAGCTGAAATATTGCAGCCAACACAAGCTCTCTGCCCAGAGGAAAAGTGACGCGGGAGAGGATGTGCTCCCCACTGCCACGTCCTCGTTTGAAGTGGGGTTAATGAAGAGGTTGCTGAATGCTGGTGGAGACAATCACACAGACCCTGGCTCAGGACATGTGAACAGTTCGGAGAATGACGTGTTTCTGCAGTCAGGGACTGAACCACAGCATGCTTCATCACTGATAATTCTGCATTTAGGTCATACCCCTCACTTCCAGAATAGGCTCTAAGAAGCCCTTTCTCAGGTGTTCGGCATCACAGGCCAGGCAAGAACAAAAGCCCAAGACTCTCACCTAGAGTGGGTCAAGCCCTTCTGGACTGCCCCTTTTCCCCCCTATAAAAAGGCACCACTTTTTAAAATCTCAGTTCTTCATGGGCTTGAATGTAACTTCAAAAGAACAAGTCCATCGCACCCATTGTATTTTGCTTTTCACTTTTTAAACTTTGCACATTAAGTGTTCATTAACACCATCCACGTTTAAATTAGCGTTTGTTACTGTTCACTTTGTTTAAACAACTGCTTTTACATTTGTAGCTGAGTGTCAAGCAACTGAGAGTTCAAGTAGCAACATCATCCACTCTCAAAAGCAGGCACCTTTAAATCAAAAGGATGAAAAGTTTTTATAGGCTACACAAACACTTGTGCAGCAACCAAGACTGGCCTTGTCCCAAAACAGATGTGTGGGTCACAAATAGCACACCCCAGCTCAGGACAGGAGCAAAAGGCACCATAATCCATGGAGCAGAAGGGGCAGTAGCTTTTCAGAGAGCTCCACGCCCTCTTTCTAGTTATTTTCTCCTTCCACCTGTCAGCACAACCTTCTTTCCAGCCACAGCCACTGCTCAAATCACTGCGAGCTGCCGTTGCACAGGTATGGCCTAACACTTTCATCTAACTTTTACTCTCACAAAGCAATAGTAGCAGAATATCCAGCGGTTCCGGGCATTGTTGGGCATTTCCTTTGTTTCATTCACGTTTCTAGTAAAACACTTTAAAAAAAAGCCAACCCACCTGGGAAGTCAGCCCTCCCTGAAAAGCTATTGTTCACTACAGACACTGAAATAAAATATTTTTCTTGCAACTCGCTGCCTGCAAAACTGTGGTGCCGTAGCATTTCTTACTAGCACCAGGAAGTCAGTGCCTGGAAGCAGTAAGATTAGGGAGAGCAACAAGATCTTTCACATCAAAACCCCCAGTGAGTGGTATAGTGGCACAGGGGGACAGCAGCAGGTGTGAGAATATTTTCATGTGTTTTTGAAACTTGATAATGGGAAACCCACCTGCTCAAAGTCAGGAGCTGCCTCCAAGCTCAGTTTTTGTGGGCCTGGCAGGAGTAACAGCACTTATCTCCAGGAGAACAGCTCCAAGGGTTCATCGACTGACTGCTGCTCTTCACTCGGTGAGGTCACTGTTAGAAGCAGCAGATTTTGGAAAGCAAGCAGTCAGTCCCTCACCTATGCTGAAAACAGCTCCACACAGCCCAGCCCCTCAAGCCAATGCCATATATGTTTCCAAGCAAATCCTTGGCACTATGGGCATCCAGGTGAATGTGTGCTGGGATTTCCCTGCTGCAGCTCTGAAATGCACACAAGCAAAGGCAGGTCCCTCAGAGCTGACCTTGTGCATCAGGTATGGGTGGCTCAGCAGTGGCCAGAACAACCAGCCCTCCAGCCCAATAACTTTTTGATGCAGCAGAGAGAGAAGGCCCACAGGGTTGGTGCTGTGCCTACACAGGTGGGATGCTATGATATCCCTGAGACCTGCCTAGGAGTTCCCAAAGCAGGCCCAGCTGTCCAGGCAGCCGCTGGCTCAGGATGAATACACAAGTCCCCTAGATTTCTTGCATTCTTGTTTCAAAAGCAGTCACTTGGCAAGCAAAATGCTGTGAAGAGCAGGGAAGTTACGTGGCACTGAACAGACAGGAAGTGACTGCCATCACAGGGGTCACACAGACTGCTTTTCAGTCTGTGCTTCTCAGAGAACACCGAACTGCTCAACCCTTGTGGTTTCCCCTTTCACCAAGTGCCCTGGTTCTCAGGCATCTGATGGGGAGAGCTGTGCAAGGCAATGGATCAGAGAGGCAGCATAGCAACAGATTATTAAAAAAAGAGGACTGCCCAGATTAACCTTTAATCCAGCCAACACATGCATGCAAAAGGACAAGCTGTTTCTGGTACCAGCCAGCCTCTGCAGCATTGGCAGAGGTAGGAAGACACAATCTCCAGAGCAGGCTTTCCCGTAACTCTGCACTGCAGTTTCTTACAACTTCACCTGACTCACTAGCTGCTGCCAGAAAGTAAGCGGCTGGCTGGAGTCCTGCTCTGATGCCATCACTCAACTCCAGCTTCCCTGGCTCAAGGCAAGCATGCTGACAGCACTTTGGTAACACAGGCAAGACCTAGCCATGCTGCCTTGAGCCATGACTGACTCAGAAAATGCACACCATACCCCTCTGCTTTTGCTCCACGTGCTTTTGTGATTGATGCCATAGCTGCATTCAGGTGCAGGGTTCGACCCCACATTACATGTACTAGGGGTATCTCAGACAGCCCCATTCTCTTGCCCAGGTACCTTGATAAACACCTGGCCTCCCCCTCCACAGGGAATGGAGTAGGACACACCTTGAGGGAGCAGGCACTCAAGTGGACTAAATGACATTTGGCATTTACTCCATGGAGTATCAGCAGTTTCAGGACTCAGGCTCCTTGGCTAAATCCTCAGGTGAATCAGGGGCCAAACTGTACCCAGGAGCAGCTGTTCTCCTGAAGAGATCCCTGGAAGAGACCAAACCATTGGAAGTGTTGGCTTGGAGGAGTGCTGCTGGCAAGTACTGCAGAGCATGCCTGGCAGCCCAGGCCTCACCTCAGACTTTCTCCATTCCAATGAGATGCAGGATGTGGGACACATCAGCACTCTCCTGGTGCTGGCAGAGCTGTCCTGGCACTGCAGCCTTGTGCAAGGATGTAGAGAACTCCCTAAACCCAGAACAACAGCCACCGTGCCATTGGTGTTTTCCTCTTCAGATTATAATCCATCAAAGACCAGCCATCCCAGGTCACCCCTGGGCAGCTCTAACTTACCCAGTAGGTTAAAAATTAATGAAAACTTGACCTCCTCCAAACAAAGTAATGAGTAATGTCACAAACAGCCTTTTTCATTCTTCGTCAATCATTCTTTACTGATCTTCTTCACGCACACGTGCATGTTTTCCATTCTTTTTCCAGCTGCACTGCATGTTTATACACTAATAGATGTGACTGTTGGAAAATAATTCAGCTGTAGAATTAAAGCAAGGGAGGGTAAACGACCACACAAACATACCATGAGGTAAATGTCAGTTCTCATATTTAATATTTTAATAATTTTGTTTGCAACATTTACCACATAAATCATCTAAATAAATAGATGCTGTACAGTCTCTTGTCCATATCAGTACAAAAATAAAACCACACTTTGTGTCAAATTATACTTGAGCCTGCCCTCCCTTTGCTATTACAATCTCCTTTTACAGCACATACTCGCTCAGAAAAGGCATTATACTCTGATTTGTTTGTTTGGAATTGGTTTACTCCCTATTTCCCCCCTCCCCAAATACATTCAATTAGTCTGTACAAAAGCTAGAAGCTCATTCTGTGCAAAAGGAAGCTTTCTGTGTGCAAAGACTCCAATGCTCTAGCGTGCTGATGGGAACAACAGCAACAACTGAAGAGACAGCAACAAAAATAATCAGGGACCCTCCCCTCTAACTGACCCCATTGTCTCCCATCCTCCCCCTGCAACAGAAAGGGAGCACACCAAATTAGATGAGTGTGCAAAAGCATTCTAACGATGTGCATATGCTGAGGGAAAAGGTTGGTGCTGAAAACCCAGCGAGAGAACTGGGGTGCTGACCCCCATGCGGTAGAGCTGACTAGGTGAGGGAAAAGGGTTCTCTGCCCTTAGCCTGCTCAGAAGGTTCTTGAGATACACAGAACAAAAGCTTCATCTAAATTATTTTAATTCTTTTGTTGCTGTTCTGGAGATGAGGTGAGGAAGCGGCCTGTGGAAAAATCCAGCAGCTACTGAAGACAGCTTCTGGTTCACCCTCCTTCCTCTCCCCACCCCCTGCAGAAGGACAGACATCTCCTCGTTCCGCAATTAAGCTAATAAGGTGCAATTTTTCAGACAGGAAACTCTATAAAGATGTCTCCGGAGCTGGAAGAAATGGTTATAGTTCCAGACTAGGACCACTCAAACTGAAACTCAACTTCATTTTTCCCTTTCCGCCATCAAAGGAGGTGGGGAGGAAGCCAGCCTGTGCCCCAAAGGCCAGTGGAGCAGATTTAGCAGGACTCCTCTCTTAGGGAACCCTCTGCTCTTGGCATGGTGGAGTATACTCTCCCCCATAGGAGGGAGGCAAAGGGCTGGATGGCAGCTCTGGAAAAATGATAAGGAGCAGCCAGCGGCCTGAAACAGATACATCTTTTGCTTTTCAAATGCCACTTCTAGACAGACGATAAGGAGTACTTAGCACTCCTAGTGCTTTGCATTTCCAAAGTGCTTCAAAACATACTTCAGATTTAAAAGCAAAAAAAAGCTGCTTAACATTTTGACAGATTTGCAAAAAGCTTCTTTGTGCTGACACTACATTTTCTGGTTAAAAACCAACAATAATAATAAAAAAAGGTTTTTCACCTCCTCCAAAATTCCCCTCCCAGCCAAAACTTTGCTACCCCAGTAATGAGATAAGCTGTGATGGAGGCTCCCAACAGTCTTAGCAATTCTACCCCATCCCAACTTTGTAGCAATCCACAGCAGCCCCAAATGCTCCCATGGAGCCCTGCAACTCTACCACTCCCAGTTAATTAGGGATCATCTCCCGCCTGCTCCCTGCATTTCAAAAAGTTACAGGGAAAAGAGAAAGAGGTGGAAGAGAAAAAGGGGTCATCTCTTCAGCAAGTGCTAGTTACAGGAAAGGATTTGAAGGGTCTGAATTCCATTTTAAGTGATTGCTTCTCTCTCCTTCCAATTGTCCTGGGGCTGTTTTATAAGCCTTCCTATCTTGACCACCTTTGTGTATGGAATCCAGGTGGTTTTACAGGCAGAAGTTCACACTTTCTCTGTGAGAACAGTAAGTTCAGCCACAGGACAATGTCACCTGTTGATCATAAGCTATTATCTCAAAACAAGTTTATCATGCCCAACCTTTACAACAGGCATGGCAAAAGCAATGTGCTCCAATGCCACACATTTTCATGTAAAAATTATCCTATGCAAACTGTTAACATACACATCTCCCTTGCATTCCCCAATGGCAGAATACTGATACATAAATGCAGCACTGGCCTCTCTGCAGGCCCATTCAGAACTCCACTCACAGATGCAAGAGATCAGTTTCACTACAAGTTCTTCGTCTGTAACACACCTTCTCTCTCAGCTGCCAGCTCACCCAAAGGCCCCTCCTCAGCCACCTAGTGAGAGTACTCCGAGGCAATTCTGTCCCTCCCTTCCCTGACCAGTATATGTCCCTATTATTTTCCCAGAAAGGCCCACTGCCCTCTTCTGCCTAAGCTGCAGGTAAGCCAGGGAGGAACAAAAGATGGGTAGATACCAATTAGCTTTAGAAAAGGAGGTTTTTGTACTTTCCCTACTTCTGAAAACAAAAGCTCAAAGCTTGAGAGGAGAGGAAGAGGTGGAGAGGTGGTGGTAGACTTTGCTTTGCTTAATACACAGATGTGGCTGGCAGCCCCCACTGTCTTCCGCACCCCGGCCTCTGTTGTGGCTACCATGGAGGGACTTGCCTGAGCTACCCTGCCTATTTTCTGACCTGTGTGAGGCCTCCCTTCTCCATTCCAGTGAAACCATCAAGCAGCACTAGCTGGCGTACAGCACAAAACAGTACTGGGACCAACGGCCCCCTGTGAGGTGAACAAACAATTTTATACATCCAGTCACAAAACACCAGAAGAACAATTCTGGACAGTTTCACAACACTAATAACAAAAAAAGCCATTCATTTCTCAATAAGCTTCTCTATGTCTGAGCTCTGACATAAACAAGAGTCAATTCACTAACAAATTTGGGCTTATTTTGGCAAATGGAACTGCTTTTGGGTGTTCTCACAATAATATCCTGATCTTTCTTGGAAAAAAAAAAAAAGAAAAAGAGAAAAAAATCACCTTAGCCTGACTTCACAAGCAGAAGGGCCCCCAAGCAAAGCAAGACAATAAGGAGCATGCAGGAGGCTACTTAATGCCACTATTTACGTGTTAAAACTTGCTGTTCCAAGGCATGACTTGTATATCAGAGCAAAAACATCTAGTTTATAACATCCAGGAACAGAGGCAGTCCTTTCCATATGGATCTTTTTTAAAAACACAGTGTTAACAAAAAAAGGCTTTCCAGTCCCATGAAGTCCCTCAGGTCTATCACATATACAATGAATTCACTGCAAGATCTATAAAATAAACACTTCTGTCTCCCAACATTGCTGGTAAATTTTCACATGGAAACAGTTCTAAGAATGACTATTAGAGCAGTCCTCCGAGAAGGTTGTTTCTTGTGTACAGTTCGGTAATTTCCACTGGCTGAAGTTTATTTTTCTTGTTTACAGCCATGGAGCCAAACAAGGTATGGGAGAGTTAGCCCATTTCTATTCTCGGCTTGTGCTTCAAATAGAATTATTAAACTCAGCTTTAGCTGGATGCTATTCTGGCTCTTCTAATCAAACGGAATGCTTAACAAAGATCCAAACACAGCATCTGATTTTCATGATATGTTAGCACAGGAGGTCCCAATTCAATTGCCAGGTTTTGGGTTGAACTGGCAGATGGACAGTATTGGGGAGAAGACACAAACCCAGACAACCTGTCTTTCCATCACTAGTAAAACCCTCTCTACACCTGCAGAGGTGGAATAAAGCTAATTTTAAAGTCCCTGAAGACCAGCTCCACCAAGGAAGTTTACAGTGATATGTCAGCAGACAACGTGGAACAGAGCCACATTTTAAAAAGATCAGGAGAAGAATACTCTCGAAAAGTTTTTTGAGATAAACAAGAATTCATGAATGTCAAGAAAAGAGTCCACACCAACAAAGTAACTGCTTAGTTTCCTACCACAAACTCCTCTTCACACCCTCCCCTCCAAACCCACGCACATGCAGCTTGTTGTGTCTTAACCCTACTATGGTTAGCTCCTCATTGACACAAAGCATCATGGCAGCCAGGTATTTGTTCCACGCTTCGTGTAGCAAGATCATTAGTCACCAGCAGAACACTAGATAGCCTGATCCAAAAAAGTGATTAAGATATGAAGCTGTGGGTGGATCCTCTTTGAAAGACCACAACAGGTCTTTGAAAACTCCACTGCAAGAGAAAGAAAATATGTTTAAAGAAAAATGCCAAAACAAAGTGTTGAGAAGTGTCAGCTGGAGAGTGGAGAGAAAAGCAGACGATGGAAATCTAGTTCATTAGGACAAGTTCTTTCCTGCTGCAGGATTGATACTCCTTCCAATGTCAGCCAAAGCCAGGAACTTAGTAAATAGGAACATTTTTTTGGTGCATTTGTACACTGAATGAAGACATGACAAAGGCAGCAGTTGCTGCATTAGAATAAAGAAAGCAGATCCTATAAATGCCATGAAGATTTAGCAGGATGAGCTGCAGTTCAAGACTTTTTTTTTAAAATAAGCTAAAAAACTACGCTTCTGCAACCATCACTACTGCTTCAACCCACAAGAGTGGACTTGGTGTGTCCACTGGTCACAACAGAAGAGAGATACAGGTATTCAGCATATTTGGCAGATGTCAGGAAGAGGGGGTGTGTGGGTGATGGTAACAACGCTGTCTGACCCCACATCCTGCAAAAAAGGGTGCAACTCCAGACACAGAAGCCTCGCTCTGGACACCCACGTTCAACAAACATCCTGCGCCTGCACGCTTACCTCATCAGCTTGCCCTTGCTAGCTATTGCAAGCTTCTTTTCCACTCACTCTTCCTCCCACCACATAACTCCCCCCCAGCTTCCACTTCTCACCCTCTCAGATTTCTCCATAATAAAACTCCCATCTTACTCCTTTGAGAGACAAAAGGTCAACCCAGAAATTCAAGATCTTCCTAGCGATCCTGAAACTGTTCTGATGGCATAAAAGACAGACCTGCTCCAACAGCTCTGAGATGGAAGGAGAAATCCTAAATCTGCACTGAGCTGACATATCCTAAATGAGGTAAAAACTGCTTCTAGTAAAACCCCACAGTGGTAGTCCAAGCACTTTATAATAAGTAGATGTCTAGAGCTCCCAAATTCTGCAGGCCAGGAGCCAAGCCCCTCAAACAAACACACTGAGGATTTCCACAGGTGTCTTTATCTCCGAGCTAAGAAGGCTCACAGCTTCATTTTGAATAAATACAGCAGATAAGAGATGCTTCAGGTGGGGTGGAGCAAGGAAACAGAATTTGAGGACAGTAATCATGACAGCAGGCAATGTTACCCTGCAGCACTCTGTCCCACAGTTCCCACTTCAGACTACCTTACTTTTCTTGCTTTCCATTGGAAAAGGTCTATATTTTAAAATTACGTTATTTAAATTAAATTTGCTTTAAAAAATGGAAGAGAACATGCATGTGCAAGAACAGATGCTATGCTAAACTAACAACCAAAAATACAGCAATTCTTCAAAAACCTCAAAGTGTTACAGGCGGTCCAGCACAAGGCATTTTTAAGTGCAAGATCAGGCGGGTCTATTGAAATGCAGACCAGTTTCCTTGGCAAAGATTTTTAAGCCTTCCAAGGGGAAGTTCCTATCAGTAAAGTAGTACAGGATCACAGATACTGTGAGGATACTGGAGTCGTGGAAGAGTATCACTCAGGCAGCACAATCCAAGAATTCTCATTGCTGAGAATTAGGAATTTTTCCCCTCCTCAAATCTAATACATGCCTTCCCCACATGTTGTTTATTTTGGATCTCTCTGTTGGATCCAAGAACAGAATTTGCTGCTAATCAAGGTCCATTTCTAGCTCAGTTCTGTCCAATTCCCCTGTCCTGGGCCTGTGCCAGTATCTTGGATATCTCTGCAGTGCCAGGCAATGCTTCAGTTGTCCTACTAGTCCCTTCTCCCAGGGGAGAGGAGTCAGTTTTCAACCAACTTATTACCACAGATTCAGGGCAGGATTTGTTATTAATACTGAATTTGGCAAAGGGTAAGAAGACCCCACGTTCCATAACACATTCCTCACGCAGCAGAGCCAAGCCTGGGAATCCTGTTTAGCATATACAGGATGGTGTATCTCAATATGCTGGCTTTCTGAGCTTTTAATGAGGGCAAATTGAATTTATGTTGCCAGTTTGGATTTCAGAGATGCATTTCAGCCTTTCTGCATGATCAACAATCAAAGGGATAAAGCTCTGCTGTCTATACGAACCCATGCTGCAAAGACTGACTTACCACAGACAGGCAAATACGCTTCTGAAGTCCTGACAACAGGCCACAGGGAAAACAGCACTGGAGAGAAAGTCTTAACAGGCTGGAGTTATCTACACAGGTAGGATCCATCGCCTCTCACTGCTGCAGGAAGAGAGGGAGGAGGAAGGTGGGAAGAGCAATGTACAGAGATGTATCTTTATCTGAGGGATATCAATTGCAGAACAAGGCGGCAGGCTAGAGATCCAGCTCTCTTTCCACCTCCACATGCCCTCTCCCCACAAATGCAGCTGCCGCCACTTAACAGGATAAAAGGCGAATTGTTCAGCTTGCTGCTTTCACATCAAGGAGGGGAGTCTTTGCCAGGGAAAGGGTTGTCAGTTTTTCAGCTGGACAAAGCAACGACAAACACATACCCCCTATACTGCCCTTTTTTGCGTATCTGAAAGGGGAAAAAGGAGGGAAAAAAAAGGTCTCTGTAAACATTTTAGAGGAGACATTTTGGATTTTTTTTTTCTCTCAAGGGATAACGTAACCCTTCCCTAGCCCCACCCTAAAAGCACTGATTCTGGGGAGCACTGCAAACAGAGATTCAGAACTGTGCACTCCGGTCTCGAAAGAAGCCCTCAGCCACTTGTGCTTCTCTGAAAGTGACGGTAATGGAGTTTGCCGTGATGTCTGTCACTGTCACTTCGCTGGGGGGCACAGTGGGGATCCAAGGGAGACTGGCATCCACATCTGCTGCAGAAACAAAGGCACATAAGAGCATATTAGGGAAACAGAGAAGGTGAGAGAGAAGAAAAGAGGAAGGGGAGAAGGATGGAAAAAGGATCTCCTTTCTGAAAACCGTAGGTGAAATCAGCCTGTAGTGAATCTGCACATACAGAGCAAGAAAGAAAACGTGTAAGCCCTACCCTCAGAGGCTAAGGTAAAATGGAGGATCAGGTGCTCAGATACACAATGGTATCATAGCAGTCTATGCAGAGGTCAAAAGACCCTGTAAAACCACTGAGTTCATCTAACCATCCACAGTTCCCCCATACCCTCAGCCCCTAATTTGGTTCTGTGTCGGCAAAGCACACTCACCCTGGTTTGAGCTCACTGTCTTCTAAATGCCCTGCCCTTCTGAAAAGGCAAAAATTAAAATCTCTTACACACACTCTTCAGATACTCCTAGAGGAGCCAAAGGGAACCAAAATGGAGGGTCTGCCTTGTACTGCACCTGCAACGTAGGCTGGGTGTGATTTCTCAAAAATCCCTCAGTAGTGCTTCATGGAGAAGCTACTCTCCTTTTCTCATATGCCTCCTTTGCTCCCAGACAGCTCCATACAAGAAACACAAGCACCTCTACACTTTCTCACTGTAAGAATAATTATCAGCCCCTCTGCTACCCAAAGGCTCACTTCCTCACAGCTCCCAGAGACTGCCATGTAAAGAGAGAAAGGAAAACACACCTTCTCCCTGTCACTCTACCTATACAACAAGGTATATACCTTGTTGTCCCAACCTGGGCAAAGAACAAGAACCCCTTAAGAGTGTATTTCTTGGCTTCTGTCTCAAACACTGAGGTGTCTACTTTCCCCCCAGGAAGAGTCCAACTCCCCCTAACAGTAACTGGGATTCCACACAGGCTGTGTGGCAAGGGGAGAACAAAAACAGTTTTACAATTCTGCCACTCACTCTTCTGATCGCCAAGTGGTTTAGTGTCATGTCCCAGACTTCTGGGGAGAATAGCCCCACACATTTCCTCACTTGCCAGGATGTAATACTGGGTTCCTCCGTGCTACTTCCATTGCTGCCTCCCTGGATTGTGAGCACCATTCTAGTCTCTCTCAGAAAGGAGGGAATAGCACTGATTTCCAGAACACAGCCCTCTCCCTCAGATCCTGCCTAATCCAGCCTGGCTAACAGCTACTCCTAGCAAGGAGTAACAGGATTCCCTTAGTTACTACAAGCAGCACAAGCCCCAGTTTTCCACTCCTCAGGAAAGATACGCCTTCAGAAGCTCTAATAATGCAGGGATAGAGTTTCCCTGGTAACTGAGAGCAACACACACATCCCACAGCCCTCCTGCACAAGATGCTGGTATCCTTCCCCAAAATGCCAAATGTGCTTGGACATCTCCCATGCCTACACTCATGCTGCCTACTCAGTGGGATCAGGCAGGAGTTACCATCCTCACTTCATCTCTCTCCCCTTCTTGCATAGTTCAATAGCAAGAGGCTGTAGAGGGGAGTGAAGAAGAAAGGGAAGGAGGGGGCAGGGAGTACATTGTGAGTTCCTAGCAGCATTCCTGTATGCTTCTTAAAGCAGTACTATGAGAGGACTGCTGCTGTCCAAGCTTGTCCACTGCCAGCCAAAGTCCTTTGAGCCAAGCAGCAGGCTGTGCACGTGTGGATAATGTAGAGAGAGGTAGAGTTCATCTCTCTCTCATCTCTGCTGGGAGGAAATTTTAAGAGAGGAAAAACTTGTATCTTCTGCATGTTTTCTAACACAGGGAGGGGCATCAGGGATGTAAGACTACAGAGAAGCAACAGGACCAAAAAAACCAAATTATCTGTGCTCTTCAAACAAGAAAGAAACCTGCAAATAAGAGGGACATAATATGGGCCAGCAAAAGCTGCCCTGAAGACCTGACCTAAACCACAATCCCAAGAGGATGTAATCAAGGAGGAAGGAGGCAGAACATCTGTCACATGCCCCAGAACTTCATCAAAGGGTGACTGGCCTTACCTTCTTTGCTGGTGTGCTGCGTGGCCTCCCAGTCCTCAGGGCTCTGCCTGGCCTCCAGGCCCACTGCATCATTCAGGAAGAACTCATGCCTGCAGTTTCGGTTCTCCAGACTCGCCATGCGCGGGAACTTCTTCCTTGACAGTCGTAGGTACTTCTGGTTTTTGCGTTGCTTCCGGAGAGAGAATGGCAGGACTGCACCCCCAGTCTTCTCGGGGAACTCTGCCTGCCCTGTCTTGGCCCCTGGCAGGCTACTGTCTCCTCCTCCAAACCTCCGTGCAAGAGAGAAGCAGAGCTTCTCCTTTCCCTTGTGAGCACTCCTCAAGTCCATGCCATACAGCCGCTGCCAAGACACCAACGCAGCAAGGGTCAGAGCAGACATCTGATCATGCAGTCAGGGCTCCCCACTGGGAACCAGGAAGATATTCTTTGTTCAGTCTCTGAACATCTAGATGAGCTAGGATAAGGTGTGCTGCTTCAACAACACCATTTCTCTCCCCTCTTCAACTGCCTTCTAAGCTCTTCCTAAGATCTGCTTCCTAGGATCGGCTGTTTTGCTTGGCAACAGTAAAAGCAGGCTGAAACGCCGCTTCCAACTATGGGCTACCTTTGACTTGATGGAAAGTCCAAGCTCAATGTGAAATTAAAAGAACATCCAAACCAGGTATCCTGCAACTATGCAGGCCCACACTTTATAAAATCCTAGTTCAGAGAAAAAGAGTTGTTGTTTTATTTTGTTTTGCTTTTTTAAATACAGGTTAGCTAGCTCTTCAGCTAAAAGGTTAAAGCTATCTGCCTAAACACTGATTTCATGATTCCATGCTATTGTGTTAACTTGTTATCTCCACTTTTGTCCATGCAACAGCAAGCACAGACAGTTTCCACCTCACTGAGAGCAGGGGAGCAGCACAGCAGCTAAGGAGTTAGAAATACACAGAAGAGCAAGAGGCTACCTGCAGTAGGAGGCGCTTTGGTTTGGGACCTCTTTTCCTGTACCCTGATGCACGGTCTCTCTCTTCCCTGTGAAAGAGGAATACAAATCAAACTGAGTACTAAATACCACAGCATAAAACCTAGCTGGGACTTCAACAATTTGCAGCATAGCTCCCTCAATTTCCTTCAACAAAACCCAATGGTGACCAGTGTGAGCTTGGAAAACATCCCAGAACTGCTTCCTCTAGGAGTGAAAACCTTGCAATAGGAGAATTTCTCTGACACAGCTAATCAAGGATGGGTTAGAGAAACTTCCCACCTCACATCAGTCCAGCTCTGGACCTGATTAGAACCTGAATCTGATTGTTCTCTGGCTCAGTGCTGCCTGTTCTTGGCCTCATTTCCTGAACAGTGCCAATCTAAGCTGCTTTAACCCTGTCTTCTCAATCTCAATCAACACCAAAAATCAAGCAGGATTCATTGCTATACATTTCGTGTTTAAGTGAAGTGGGGACAACAGGGGAACTTTATGTGTATAATGAAATAAAGACACTATTTCTTTTGCTGCATCCAGGGAGAGAAAGAACATGTGCCCTTACTTTTCTTCATAAGCCACTACCAGGCGAGGGTCCAAGATATGATCCTCTGGCTCCCATGTGCTGTATCTGAAGAAAAACATAAGGAATAAAAAGTAAACAATATTTTAATGAAACATTCTCTCTGCAGGCCTGCTACCAGTGTGCTGCAGCCCTGGATACTGTCTTCACAAGGGTCGGTGGGGCCTGCCACAACATGGCAAGAGCTCTGAGGAATCCCAGCCATTCCCTTCCCAGCTTCCCACAGAAACCACCTCCCCTTCCCAAAACAGGCAGGGCCAAGCATCAAGCGGCTCTTTGTATGAAAACAGGGAAGACTTTCCTCCCCAGGGCCCCCTCCACACTGCGTGCAAAGCCTGTGCAGACACTCACAAACTGTTTTTAAGTCCGTGCCTACACAGGTCTCATCTGCAGCACTCCCTCAAATCCCACAAACCCCACGGAACAATCAGGCAATGGTCTGACACATCTTTCTGAAAAATAGGTCTCTCTTAATTTAGAGTGCTTGAAGAGTAAGTACGCTTTCTCACCTGCATTATTAATTACTTCTAATCACTGAAGCTGAAAGGATTCATTTAAGAACTTAATTTTTTCCACTGATGCCGTTCAACCAAACATGTTGGGAGCTGGGCCCTGGGGCAAGCTGATGGCCACTTGCCAACCCCTCCTCCTCCTGCTCGGCTCCCCCTACAGGTTGTTCCTATCGAGCGGAGCTCGTCGATACAAAGTGCCCCAACTGCACTGCGGGCAGGGCCACCAACACTGCTGTGAACATGCTTCATGCTCCCAAAGCAGCTTGGGAACACTGCCCCAGCTCCCTCCTCCACAGCCAGACAGCTGTGACAGGAAGCAGATGCTCAGGACTGAACCCACCTAGCAGGCAACTCCCAAACTGGTTCCCGAAGTGTACAGATGCACTAAACCCTAGGGAGAAGCAGCCAGAATGCTTCCTTACTGTGGAAGCTGAAATAATCACGAAGTGGTCCTTGGGGCATGTTTAGTTCTTAGGGGTCATGCTTGCCCAGAAAAGGTGGGTGTCGTGTCTCTCCCATGCAAACTCTAAGGCAAGAAAGCAAATCTGAATCCTCAAACACCTCAGAACCCTAATTTTCCTGAAATGTGAGATCCAGGCCGGGAGGCAGAGCTCCTCCCAGACCCTGGGGAGGAGGAGCAGAGAGGAGTCACATGCAGGTGCATAAGGGTGCATTTGTATCAATGCCTTTAAACAGCAAGAAAGCATTTCAGGGTGTTTACATTTCTGGATGAAGCACAGACTGCAAGTGAGGGCATAGGATACCCGGGGTACACAAGAGAGGTGGTTTGGGAATGCTTTTCCCTTTTATCTCTCCATTAGAGAGAATAAAGGTACTGTAATACAGGAACATTACTGAAGGGTGGGTCGAGAAATGAAAATACAATTCTTTTACAAAAGGGAGAAAGAAAAATATGACATTCAGATATCCCAAGGTGCACCGTACATCAGAGAGTTAAGAACAGACATGTCTTCATAACCAGCTGATCCCTCCCTCTCCCCCCCTCCTTTGCTCATGCCTCCTGCAGCAACCTGACTGTGAGCTGTCAAAGCCAAGATACTGTTTGAAAAGAGGAAGGTTGCCTCCCAGCTGCAGGGATTCTGGCACTCATCCTACAAATTTAAGAAAAATAACACCACAAGGGGGGAAAAAAGTCATTGGATTGCTTTTCATAGGCAGGAGAAGAAAAGGGATTTGCTTAAAAAAAACCCACCCTGGTGGGTGTTGCCTTCCTCTCTGCAGTTCAGATTCTGGCTTCGCTGCAGTGGCAAAACACTGCATATAAAAAAAAACATGGTTGAGTTTGCCACGCGCGCGCGCACACAGAGCTTTATATATGGGTACACACAGCCCAGGCTGCAGCAAACTGCAGAGAGCAGGCACTCTGGAAGACACAGATCATATGATCTTCCTTCCCCCTCCTTCTACTCCTCCTCTTCCCCCTCCTTTTAACTCCAACACAAGTTGTAAACAAGCTTGTAGCTAGAATCAGATCGTCACTCCTCCATTCCCTGACTCCAGCAGTGCAATCCAGAAATCTGAGGTGTAGGGCACGAATAAGAATTTTTTATTAAGAAGAGGTGGGGGGAAAGCAAAATATGAATTGCATGTGAAAGCAGTAAACTACTGACTGATCCTTATTCCCTTCCATGATACTTCCAACAGGAATGATGGGATAATAGGCACAGAGATTACAAAGAGTAATGCAACAAGGTTGGTAATTAAAGAAGGGAAAGATGTGGGATGAGGAAACAGACACAAAGATACCAACAGCTTGTGGTGCTGCATGCCATCACGGGCAGATGTATGTTTAGAAACAAGGAACAGAGACTGGTAGTGGGATGAAAGTGACCCCAATGCTTTGAGCATCTTGAGTTTAAGCAATTCAAACGACTGAGGCAACAATTAAAGTGGAGGCAGGCAGGAGGAAGGAAAAAAAAATCAACAGTCTTCTGATATGGAGCTTGGGGGAAGAGGGAAAATGCTTGGAAATGCCATGTATCAAAGTAAGAGAACCCTGACATCACCTTGCACCCAGGGAAACTGTGCTTTAAATTCCCCAAAGTGTTTCTGTCTCCCCCAGCGTTCCAAGGCACAGGACAAGGAAAAGCAGCAGTTAAGAATAAGGCCTGCTATGTCCAAGAAACATTATGCCATGCCTCAGCCCACCTTCTTGGCAAGGGACTTTACAAGAGAAGGACTTTAATGCATTTGTTGAAAGAACGGGATAAACATCAGTATTCTGGCCAAGAGGGGATGAGGCCTTGCAGGCTCCAAATGCATTTCCCACCCTCTATCAGTGATGAAGTAAGACTTGGCTATTTGAAGCTGAAGCAGTCCAAGAAGTGACCCACACTCAGGCAGCTGGTGCTCAACAAGTGCATAAGGTTGCACTCTGACAGCAGAACTGAAGAATAAAGTCACCTTCTCCCACCATGACCACCAGAGAGGGGAAGCTGCCTATGTCCACACATGGCCTATAATCATAAGGATTAGGCACAACAATTAGGCACCCAAGAACACATTTCAGCTTCTTGGACGCGAGGCACAGCCTGACAGGACCATCCTGGCGGGCCCCACTTTGCAGCTGCGAGGATGAGCCCGTAACAAGCAGCTCCCTTTGCTTAGCAACACGCAGAGCAACTGCGTGTGTAACACTGCTGTACCCACGCACATTGTGTATGTACACACACAGGCACAAACAGAAAAGCAAACACAGGGCCCATATGGGTTGGCCAGGAGGCTGTTCTACTAGACTGCTAGCTGACATAGTAATATTCTCCAGCTACCTAATCCTTTTAATCTCAAAGCATTTCACTGACTGCTTAAGCACAGAGAAATCGCTCTTCTTCAGAAGCAGCTGCATTTTAATGAGTGAAGTGTCTGTAAACAGTGCACAGCAATGCCATAAAAACCCCAAACTTTTCTTCCTTTTTGCAGTGGAGCAACCAAAGCAAAAGCAGAAAAGGCACTCAAAATAACAGGAGGTTTCAGACAAGGAAACGAAGGCATGGCGGTAATTTTCAAGGGACAAAGATCACCTGCATTTGGCTACAATCAATAAATCTGAAACAATGCCCCTTTCTGTTAGTGAATGGCAGAGGGGGAGCAGTAAGAGAGGAAGGCAAGACCATCAACACGTTTTCTATTTTAAAAGACTGCAGACAGCTCTAAAAATAAAGTGGGGTCCTCTTGGTGGTGACTCAGAAAAGCAGGAGCCATTCCAAGTTCAGAAGAATCTGGGTTCTTTGTTGAACTCATAAGGAATTTAAAAACATTTGTATCTAGAAAGTATCTCAATGAAATATTTCAGTGGGGGCAAAAACCAGTCAAAATAGACTGGCATGCAATTTGTATTCCTTAGCTGCCAATTCACAAACACATTTGGGTTTGGTTTGTGGCTCTTTGGTTTTGTTTATTGTTGTTGAAATGAGGGACGAGCCATTACCCATTATGAATGAAATGCTCAATTGCAGAGACACAGGGCAAGCTATTACAGAATATTAAAGAAGAAACAGACAAGTAAACACAACTTACTTTGGGGGCCATCCTTTCCACTTCACCAGGTATTCTACTTTACCCTGAGGGTGGAAAAAGGCAGAAGAAAATAGGTGAACTATGGAACAAAATATAGACTACAGTATGAGATGCAACCAATCAACAGACTGAACTCTGCAACCAAAGCACTTGTTTCCCATCACTTTATCTTCAAAACACAGCGACTTCCCCACTCAATTACACTTGCTATACCTTTTTCTCCAAAAATTGGGCACACAGGGGTGTTTATGCATGCTTGAACCACCATCAGTTTGGAGCATGGCTTTGCAGAAGGCTTGCAGGCAGAGCACTAAAAGCCAACAGAGAGCAAGACCAAACCATTCACACATCCACAGCAAACCTACAAGAAGTCAGCACACATAAATGCAGGAAGGAGATGTATGCCAGGAGCAAATGTCAGATGAATTTTTTTTTTTTAAGCAGAGCAAAGAAACAGTATATCAGAACCTATGAAGCGTCTCTGGCATGTTCTTTTCCACTTGCTACGTGCTCTGCTCAAACACTGTTCCATCCATCACAGGCACTCATCCTTTTGACCCAAGTAATCAGCAGCTCACAGCCGAAGTTCAGAGCTATCTTTTTTTTTTTCCACTCCAAGTACAAGATTTAAAAATAAGTGTAGTGATTGGAAACTGCATCCAAGGGCTCTGCAAGCAATGTGAACAACTATCAAAATATTTAATGTTACTACTGCGGGGTTTGTTAAGCACTTGCCAAAGCACGGCAAAGGCCTTTGTACATGCAGGACGACCGCTCTCCAGGAGCCACCGCTGCAGCCACAGACACCTTCACAGGGGGGCAGAGTAAGGAAAGCACTCGGGTACTTGAGGCTGAGAACAAGTTTCATTTTCCTCCTGGGGGGCTCATCAGCTTCCCAAGGTTGGAAAACACTGCCCTATAAGGAACTTTCCACCGGAGGATCTCTACACGCTGAGTGTTTACAGGTTAATCCTTGCAACACTCTGCGGGGACGGGAGCGCATCCACGGCTGGGGAAACTGAGTCACGGGAGCTTTCCCAAACCCTCTCCGGTTCGGGCTTTCCCGTTTGCTGTCACCAGCCCTCATCCTGCAGACGGGCCGACCCCAGCAGCGACAGCCCCCCCTCGGCCCCGCACCACCTCACGGGCAACACGTGTGTCCCCGCCCGCAGCCTGGGACAGGTGCCGGAGCCCCCCGCGGCTGTGAGGGGACGGGGACCGGGGGACGGCGCCCACCACGCCTCCCCGCTCCCGGTGCGCGGCGGGAGGGGCGGGGGGTGTCCCGGTGCGCTCCCCCCGCCCCGCCCCGCTCCGCTCCGCTCCGCCGCTGCCCACCTTCCGCACGCGCTTCTTGCGGATGCTTTCCACGGCGAACACCTGCTCGCCGATGGCCGACAGCTCCATGCGGCGGGCGGGCGGGCGAGCGAGCGGGCGGGCCGAGCGGTGCCGGTGGCGGCCGTTCCCCGCCGCTGCCCCTCACACGCCCCCTCGCGCGCGGCCGCGCCCCCGCCGCCGCTTTAGAACCTGCGCAACGTTTTCGCCGGCGCGCGCGCGAGGGGGCGGGAGCGGGGCGTGAGGGAGGGAAGGAGGGAGGGAGGGAGGGAGGGAGGGAGGGAGGGAGGGAGGGAGGGAGGGAGGGAGGGAAGGAGGCGGGAACCGCCTGAGGCGCCGCTCCCGCCCCCTCAGGCGGTTTCGCCCCGGCCGCACCGCCTCCTTCCCGCCTCCCGCCGGGGGCAGCGCCGTGAGGGAGCGCGGCCCGCCCCCGCCGCCGCGGCGTTTACGGGCGTTTTCCGTGGGGAAGCGGCGGGCGCGGAGGCGGCACAGCGCTGCGGCACGAGCCCGGCGCGGCTCCTCTGCCCGGGCCGCCGCTCGCTGCAGGTGCCCCAGCAGCAGGTGCCTGCCACGGCCCACCTCTGAGGAGAAGGAGGCAGCCGGGATCCGTCAATGGTCGCGGAGGAAAGCAGCGATGAAAGTCTGAGGGCCCGCGAACCATCAGAAAGTTTTACTAGTAAATTGCACGATTGGCGTGGGAATTGGTATGCTAGTCCCTGACCTACTGTATAAGCACACGGCAGTGGGTTTTGGAAAAAGGGGTAAGATGAGAAGGAAGAGAGAAGAGATGTATTAAAGGGCGTGGGAGGATGAAGGACAGGGGGCAGAGAGAGAGAGGAAGAAAGAAAACGTGAAGAAAGAGAGAAAAAGGGATCACCAATCCTGATTCCAGTGTCAGCCCATCTGATGGGATGTCAGTCCTGGTTTCAGCGTCGATCCAGCTGCATCCACCCGGCCGATGAGATGTCCAGGGCCCTGGGGGTGCCTCTGTGCCTCTACCAGCACGAAGGGGCTCAGAGCAGGTAGCACTGAGCTGCAGTGCTGCAGAGCACAGAGCTGCAGTGAGCTGCACGCTCTGAGCATGCAGCTATCAGTCATCGTGGAACAAGCAGAACCTCAGGCCACCTCTTCAAGGCAACTAAGGCTTTCTTGGGTGAGGCATGAGAAAACAGGGACATCACGAGCAGGCAGGCATTCAGGTAGCCAGGCTCCCTTGCACACCAATCTGCAGGAACGTGCTTTGGCTTCCCAACCCCTGCTTCAAACAACTGACCGAGGATTTTTCTTTGAAGTCTTCTAGGATACTTTTTTACATCAGAACAGAGACTTATTCTTACATATGCAGCTACCTACTCTCTCACGTGTGCTCAGTGCTTCTCTGCTGTGACTGAATGTCACTGGGTGCTGTTTGCACACAAAGTCTGAGACAGGCCAAACCTTACTGTACAAATGGCAAATATACCATGAGAATGTGTTAATCTCAGTCATTTAGCCTGCAAGTATTCATTTGCACACAACATACTGTGTCCACAGGTATGGACTGGGTAACTGGCAGGGTGCTTACCCTTGCTGAAGCCATCTAAGACCTCAAAGTCCCCTGTCAAGGAATGGTGACCCTTTGGATAATCATTAGGCAGAACTAGCACTTTGTAACAGGGATTTGGTACTTTAATAGCATAGCTGTTGCATGTTCAAGACATTTATTATACTACAAAATTACTGTTAATATTAATAATAACATAAAAGCTTTGGTCTTCTTTTTAATTCTTACTTTCTCATATTCTGTGTCTGTGTTTTAGAGGGAATATGGAAAATATTTAAGGCAAAATTTTCTTTGTTTCTCAAAATTAAGACGTCCAGAAAAAGTAGACACAAAAGAAGAATAGAACATTTCTCTGAATTGCAAGAATTTGCTTGTATTCCTTTTCCTCACATTGGAATCCACTTGCTGAGGTGTCAGACTGGAAAAAGGAAGAAACCACGCTCCGATGACCATGTTAGGATAAAATAAAAGAAATAATGAAATCCCCTAGTCACAACAAACATTCAGTTATTATTATTTCAATTACTGAAAAACTTTTGTACTTCTTAGTCTAGGATGTTTACAACTTGTTATTTAATGTATGTCTCCTTGACGTCAAAAATACATACATACACACACACATATATATATATACACATATAAACTTTGTTAATGATTACCAAAGGAGTTCTCAAAAACAAATTGACCTGCATTTTGATGACAAGCTCTAATACTCTTTTTATAAACAGAGGTATATAGTAAGAACCCACATGCTTGGTATTATCAGTGTAATTTCCACGTGATTTTCCCCTTCTTTCTTTCTGCTTTTCCCACACCAGCAACTGACCCAAGTGAAGTTGAAGCAATGTTTGCATCAGTTATGTCACAGCTTCCAGAAAAGCACTCCTTTGACTGAAAGTACTTGTCACAAAATGCTAGTGGCTTACTGCAGTCTGGTCAGGGTTTTGAGTCGGCTTGGGGTTTATTTTGCAACATTTTGGACAAAATATTACCTTTAAAAGCCGTTCCACCACAGTTACTTTTCATTCTGCTAATGGTTATAATGTAATTTCAGTAGGGTTTTTTTTTGTTTGTTTGTTTGTTTTTTTTTCATGTTGGCAACCAAAACCTGAGCGCTGAAGGCAAAGAGCAGAAACATTTCCCATCCTCCCACCCCATCCAAATTCCGAATTACCGTTAAGTGAATGTTGCTAAGCCATTCGTCTGGACTAGAAATAATTAAGGCAAACAATTTAATCAATCAAGGTTTTCAGATCTTACAGCCTGTTTTAGCAGTACTTTAAAAGCCATTCTGTGATAAAAGACCTTTTCTGAAGTATATCAAGAACTAGATTACAGAAATCTTTATTGGAGTTTTTCTTGTTGCCACTAATTGTACAGTTGCGCTAATATATAGCAGTGAACTCCATGTGCAGAAAACCAAAGCAAATATTGAACCTTCCTTAGTACAAATTCAGAGACCCAGATCCAGGAGGCTTTAATCAAAATTCCAATTAACTTCAAAGAGTTTTACTTGAGTAAAAATTGCAAGCAGAATCTAGTACAGAAAAAAATTACCATTTTAATTGCTGCTAGCCTGATTAAGCGATTCAGCTTCCAGTTGATACAAGCACTTACATTAACACTAAAAATTTATTAATGGTCATTTATATTCTACAAAGCCTAATCCTGCCAAAGATTTTTATTTTTTTTCCCCAGAAGACTGCAGCAAAGATCAGCATAGCTTCAAAACCACGCAGCACATCCCCGAAGAGACGCTGCTGGGTGAAGCTTCAGGAAACGACCTTGCAGCAGAAGCCAGCCCTGGCAGCCTCCGCAATGTCCGGGGTGCAAGGTATTGCTGAGCCGGTGGGCGAACCGGCCTCTCCCCGTGAGCTGCTTCGTGTCTGATGAGCACTGGATGGCTCTCACCCTGCTGCCCTGCAAGCGCAGGTCCGGTTCCTTCGCACTCCGCGGTTTGGGCAGGCAGCCTCCGAACACATCGCAGCAGTGAAGAGCAGTAAACTCGCACAGTCGGTGCTGCCCGGGCCCCATGGAAGCATGGAAAGCACATGCAGGATGCACCGGGTATCAGTGCAGTTTAAACCCAAGGGCATCAGAAAAACTACCTTGTCTGTATGCTCATATCAATTAGTATTTTTAATGCTTCTTAAAACGCGTGGAAGGAATGCAGCTGCCCCCTGCTGCCAGCTGGCAGCTCCTCGGCTTATCCGGAGCCTTGGCACCAGCAGTCAGTGAACAGTGTGTTTAAATGTGTGCTGCTGTGTGTTCCTCACCTGGCTCTGATCTGCTCCCAGCACAAGGATTTCCCCACGCTGGATGGCTGGTCCAAAGCAATGCTCTGCCTCCGGCTGTTACACAGCAGACACAAGGAAAATAAACGTGGAAATCCCCCAGCCTTGCCAAAGAGAGGGCACAGGAAAGATCATCCGGCCCAAGCAGAGGACCCCCCTGGGAGCTCTTTCACGAAGAAAAATATTTTCCGTGTCATTTTGTTTCCATCTGTAACCACTCTTTTACCCAGCAGGGGGTTTCTCCACCCCTTGCACAGAATGCAGCGCAGCTGTTAACTGCAGCCTTCTGTCCTCTTTAGATGCGAGCACCCAACTCTTCTCTTTAAATGTGGCCGTGCCTTGGATGCACAACAAAGGCCCCGAGAGCACCATTTTAGCGGGATGGTAAGCTGGAATCCCAGACTCTGTTCCTCTCAAGGACAGCTGGAGCTTGTCCTTCGGTATTACATCAACCTGGTGAGCAGCTGTTTTCCTCTGCACCTTGTCTCACAGCCAGGTGTGGCTGGGAACCGCCAGCTAGATGTTTCTTACCAGACTTCCTTGAAGAGCTCAGGTACTTCCCAGAGCAGGAGCAGTGCAAAAGATAGCAGCTACCACTTTTTGCAAATGCCACCAGAAGAGGGTTTGTTGTTTTTCTACCTTTTAAACGATTGCACAAACCCAGTAGTGTTGGTGATCAAGGCCCTGTCCCTCCTCTGTCTTCAGAGCCATAAAAATCCCACCTTCTGGGAGATTGCTCCCGAACACCAGATCATTCTCTTTTTCAAGAGCAAGGGTAATACGTATTCACCCACTGAATCACCTGCTCCGTGCAAGAAAATTCAGAGTTCACTGGGCCATGGAGCAGCTATGGCACGGTCCTTTTCCTGGGCAAGATGAGATTTGTGTCCCAACCACCACTCCTGGCTGTGTGTGCATGTCATCCAGCACCTGACTCATGGAAAAATTCCTAAACAATATCCTAGTGGAAGTACTGAAACACAGATTTCTGCTTTCCAGTATAAACACTTAGTTAGAGATCAGTCTTCCTTCTCTCTGGGCCACTTTCACTGTCACAGCAAGAGTGAACCTTGCTGATGCGTTACACAAAACACACACTTCAGATAAATTCCTCTACAGGAAGCTGTAGTAGGATTTTCATTCCTCTGAAGCCTAGATTAGAAGTGTGGGTGGGCAAGAGAAAAATAAGTGCTTTTGTGGTTTGTTTTCTTTAAAAATATTTTTGTGGTTTCAGTGAAATTGAGTTTTGTTGTTTCAATTAATTTGAGTTTTGTTGTTTTAGTGAAAGCCTGCCCATCTGTGGACATACGATATGTCTTTGAAAAGCCTTGGCTCCCACATGCTCCATGGAAACTTCTTCAGCTGTTCACTGCTTAAAACTTCCAAAGACTCCCACTCTCACGTATGATCTTCTCCTGGCATCGTCTGTTTGTAGAGCATCCAGCCCTAAAAATGTTTCTTTTCGCAGAGAACTATTTGTGTGTGAGACAATGTATGTCCCCTGTTCCTTCCTTTGTGAAGGGCCACAGTGGCAGTGCTCACTTCCTTCACCCCTAAAATATTCAGAAAAATTTGAAAGATTTCAAAACCAGCTTTGGGGCTAGAGCCTGTTTCACAATTAGCTGAGCTTAGCTGTGCAGTCATTACATGACTGGTGTTTGTGGCCAGATCTGCTGCTTTGGCACCAGAAGCAGGCACCCAGCCTTCATGCCAGGACATGTCTGTGTTGTGCCCTTGGCGTGCTGAACCTGGGAGGTTCTCTCCACCCATGTTACACACACACCTACCATATTGAACCATGCCCTGCCGTGCCATGCTGTGTGGGGTACAGCAGATTGGGCTGTTGGAGTGTGTTACGGTCCCTCCAGGATGAGGAGAACACCTAGCTGAGACCCTCCATTCCTGGGGAAGGGCTCTGACCACAGAGCTTCCATTCATGCACATGCTGCACTCTGTGACTCTGCTCTGGTGGGTGCCTGACCAGAGACCACGACAGAAAAGGCAAAGGGAGAAGGAGGAATGCAGAACCCTAACTCCTAAGCTCCAGGAGAGAATGAATTCCCCACATTGTCTGCCTGCTGCCTAAAGGCAACTCCCCGCCACCTCAAGGCAGCTCCATGCCCTGGGTGATGGTTTGTCCCTTGGGATGCCTCCTTATATCAGCAGAAGCCAGAAACCAGAACAGTCCTGGGAGGCACCTCAGTGTCTTGCTCTCTGGATCTGAGAAGGCAGATGCTGTGTCCAGCATGAAGTTCACAGTTTGTGTGGAATATTTGTTCTCCTTGGCAATGTCCTGTGTAAAAACCAACCACCAACTGGTTTCTTCCTGAGGGAATGTCCTTCAGTGCTTTGAGGACCATTTCTGATCCTCATGCCTGACCACTGTCCTCATGAATCAAATGGAACCAAGCTTCTACCTCCTGAAAGATGGGAGTTCATGGCTCGTCACCCAGCTGGGTCCTGCTGGTGCATGATGAACAAGCCAGTGAGTCTCAGGAGAAGGGTACAATTGCAGCATGTCACTGCTTTGTCTTGTCCCTTGTAAGCAAAAAAAGCAACACAGAAAAAGGAGTTAATTCTCATTTGCTACTCAGCTACTCCCCTCACTTGTTTTGTGTGTTTGGGCTCAGCAAAAAGCTGCTTCTCAGCTTGTTCACAGAACAGGGTTATTATTATCTACTGCCTGACAGCAGGGTTGTGAGGATCAAATAAGCAATTTTTGAAGCACTGGATGAAGGATGAAAGATATTATAGAGTAACAAAGTGCCCTATCGAGTGCCTTCACCTGATTTCCCTGCACACAGCAACATCCATGTGGGCTCTGAGCTGCGCCTGCTCATTAGGTGGCACTACAGGCCCAAGATTCCATCTGTGAGAGCCGTCTCCAGAGGGCTCTGCTGGGTCTGGACAGGGGTTTGTAAGCTCGGACACTTGGCTGCCCTATTGGCAGGTATTTTTCCTAGGGAAAAAAGCTGTGCTGACAAACAATGGAAGAACACAGGCTTGGTATTGCAGGTGCAAAGCAGCAGCAATTGAGACTTCTGATACAGCTGTCCGGGATTGAAGTCTCCAAAAACTGCAGGGGGAGCCTGTGATTGCTTGGGGTAGATCCCCTACCTTGGACCTGCAGTCCACCCTGGCTGCACCAAGGCAGTGCAAAGGGGCTACTGCTTTCCTCTGAACTGGGAGACAGCACAGTCAGTCCTCTCAAAGACCTCATCCATTCTCCATTGGCCTGTGGAGAGGCCTCGAAGATGATCCAGAGACACATGATCCTCAAGGAGAGGGCACCATGCCACTGTATCTGCTCCTTTTGCCTCTGCTGCAGAGCTGGCAGTGGTGCCTGGCACCTACCTCGGGGCCTGGAGCCTCCTGTGCTTTTGAGTGAGAGATACACAACACATCTCAGGTTGTGCTTTTTCCGCTGAAACCTCCTGAGCTGAACTCGGGTTGGGAAAGTGCCTACATTCTCTTACAACCCTTCCAGCCACCTTCTTCCTCACCTTGATTTCCTTGGCACTTCCCTGGTTAAATGTTTACACAAATTTTCAAAGCCAGGGAGTGTGCGGGCAAGATTTGGGAATGCTTCCCTTGAGCAATTTGGTTTGAGTTGTTTTAACTCCCTCCTCCCATGCTGCCAGTTTTTCCTGGCCTGGTGCAGTCCTGGCTCTGCTAAGGCACACCTGACTTGGCTGACAACTGACACGGCTGTTCCCATCCCAGTGCTCCACTAGAGCTGAGCCTGGGCTCCTCCATTCCAGCTGGCAGCTTAGTCATTCTCTAGCCCTGGGTCAGTAACCTGCAGTCTACCCAGTGCCCCTCCGTCTGAAGCTGAAAGATAAATGCCCTTGAAATCTGAAGTAACCACGATAATTTTATTTTGAACAGGAAAATGGACTGTTTTTTCCCCTTATCTAATTGATTAGGAATGTCAAATATTCTTTTCTGTACACTGTGCATGCCTCTTACTTATGTAGGAAGCAGCTGGTCTAGGGAATGAGCCAAACAGTTTTTTTAACTAGAAAAAAGATTGAGCTTTCTTTTGGGACTTGGGGGGCTGTCACTGTATTTCATCGTGAGTTGACAGATAGAATCCATCTCTCTGCTCTTCCTTCTGCGTCCTGACATGTCTCTGGGAAATGCCTGCCATGTCCCCACTTCAAAGAAAACTGCAGGTGTCTGGGAGAATGGGGGTGAGGAGGGGTCGCTGGGGCAGTCAGGCCAACGGGATGTTCACAGCTCAAGAGCCATGACTGACATTAGAAAAAAATCCTGGCTTTTGTCTGGGTGGATTTCTGTCTACTTCTATTTTTGCACATTGCTGAGCAGTACTAGATGCAGCAGTTACTATCTAGAGGATGATAGAAGCTGCACATCCGCGTGACTTTCTAATTCTTTCTGTAATAGGCTTAAAATGGAGTGTATGTTCCCGTTTTTCTCAGTAGACAGTTATGCTTCCCATCTGAAATTATTCAGCCTTACACTGCACTTCAGAAAAACCTTTCTTAGGAAGAGCCTGAAAATGAAGCGTAGGTTGTTTCTGAGGAAAACTGTTGCTTCAGCAAGATTGACAGGTACAGCACCATCTACTTGCAAAACCCAATCGAAAGTTGGTTCTCATTACAGTTTGGCCAAATGGATGATTGAACCATCTTAAAAGATGTAGGACTCTGCAGGATCACTAGTCATTGTAACCCTTGGAAGTTCATGCCGAGAAACTTTCGAATTAATAGAATTATTTTGTAGGATAACTTGTGAAAAATAAAGAAGAAATAGATAATTGGTGTTACAGGTGTCACCATAAAGCTGTCACTATGCATGTACCTCATCCCAAAGCAGACTGCTGCAGCTCCTCATGACCATGGCCAGTGGTTTTAATAGAATCCTGGAATGATTTGGGTTGGAAGGGACCTTGAAACTCGTCTAGTCCAACCCCTTTGCAATGAGCAGGGATATCTTCAACTAAATGAACCTGCTCAGAGGCCTGTCCAAGCATACGGTGAATGTTTCCAAGGATATGTCATGCACCACCTCACTAGGCAACCTTCTCCAGTGTTTCACCGCCTCATAAAGCTTTCTATCTAATCTGAATTGATCCTCTTTTAGTGTTGGGAGTTAGTAGTTTGTTATGAGGGGATGTGCAAAAGACATGGTAATGAAAACATTGAGAAGTAATTTTATCTCCAGTAACATCTCTGTTCACAAAGGAAAGAGGAGCAATGGGTCATGCACTGGAGGATCATTGAACTACTGTGTTCTACTGCATCATCTGCAGGAGGTTTGTACCTGAGTGAAAGGAGCAGGGAGATACCAAACAGATGGGGTAGTGTTCTACATCTCCTTTTATAAACGTTCACGTGACTTCTCAGCACTCAGCCATGGCTGATGTCACCAGCATTGCTTCCCGCTTTCTGTGAAACAGATGAATCTGGCAAGATTTCATCATGCATCCCGGATGTGTACCTGGTGCAAGTGGGGGGCAAAATAGAGCTGGGGATGGCTAAGCAGTCAAAATAGCACACAGTCTGTGTGACAGGTTGCTATGAGAAGTGATCATTCTGATAGTCACCTTGGAAATACCTCAGTTTGTTGAGTTGGCATGGCAATGACACAGCCCTAAACAGGTTCACATGTGAAGTGCCCATGACTAGCAAAGCCCTCCAGTTATCTACACAGGCCTCCAAGTCTGAGTCCTGAGGAACATTAAAAATGGTTTAAAGAGCACATACACAGCCTGACCTGAATATACTCCTTTTCTGTTGTAGTAGTCTGGTGCTTCCAAGTGCCATTTGAAATGCGGATTCATGGTTATCGGGGCTATGGCCAGAATGACACTCTTAAAACTGAATATTCAGCAGTAACTGAGCTGCTGAATGCTACTTGATGATCTTATAAGGACCAGGAAGCTGAAAAAGCTAGATTTCACCTGGTCTGGCAGAAAACACTGGGATTTGTTTAATCAGCTAGCCAAACAACCTTCAGCATCTGCTCCCTTAACAGAAGAGGCCAAGCAACAAACATTTTCTGGATAAAAGTTTCCACCAAGGTCTCTTTGGCAGGAGGGAGATCTGCCAGCAGTGCTGCTCTTTGTCACTGAGACCTGGTGTCGAGGGACTGCCCTGGACAGAGGGACAAGTATGGACAACCTGGTTGTTTCCACCAGGCACGAGGACTTCTGTATGTACACAGTAATTTGGCCTAAGTGCTTGGATTTGTCTTTTCCAGGTTTTTACTTGTGTTGTCAGGAGCTGGTGAATTGCCAAAGGTTTGGCAGCTGATAAAAAACAAGTGCCATGCCAGATCCAGGGAAAGCCCCACTCTCAGATGTGAGTTGCTAGCCCCAGCAACTCTTTCCTATGTGTTTTGAGGTCCATGAGAGACACAATCTTTGACAGCACTTTTGAAGGACAAGGCATACTTGGCATGTTGAGCAAGATGGATTTTGCTGAGACAGTGGTTCCCATGATCGAGTTTAAGTAATAACTGTAGCTGTTAAATAAATCAAGAGAGGAGCTGTGTTCCTGGACTTGCTGCTGCTTGTCGTATACAGTGGCACATTGTTCTCCTGAGGTGGGATTCACTGTTCTTGGCATTTGCCAGCTAAAAATTAAGCATCTTAAATTAAGCTGAGTGAAAATGAAGCAAGTCAAACACCAACAGCCCTTGTCTCCTTCTCTAGACAAAAGAGAGTGTTGAGCACTGCCACAGCATGATTCATCCCAAACTTAAAAAATTTAAGCCAGGGAATCAAGTTCTTTTTCTGGACGTGCCCATCTCACTCTGTAGATTATTGAGGGAGATGAGACAGCTGGCTGAGACTTCAGAGCCAGTGTTTAGACATCTGTTGTAAGATGAATCCCACTGATGTCCACCACACAGCAAACACAGGGGCAGTACAAACACTCAGGCTTCTTCAGGGCTGCATGCTATGTTCTAGCTCTGCCCCAATTTCCTTCCTAACTCCCACTAATCTGTCTCCAGCACCTCTTTGACATGATTAACTTTGTTCAGAAACCATCTTTCACTGACCAAGAGGTTGGTCAGTGACATCACTCTGACTGCTGATGTGACTGACCACATACAGCCTTGTAGTAAGGGACAGGCTAGACCAAAACATTGCCAAGAAGATCTCACCTTTACAAAGCATTTGTTTTTACCCAGAACACAAATCCTTACTCAGAGGCAGGACCTGGTGTTTGAGCCCAGACAATGCAGTAGGTGGGACCTTGGATCTGGCTTTTCTGGATTGCCTCTTGGGCATCAGTGGACAAGTGCACCAAATCCCTACTAGACCAGTCACCTGCTGCTGCACTGCTGCTTCTGTCCCTCTTGCCTTGTTCCAGGACAAGGCTGGCCAGTTGAGCAAGCTGCTGACGGAGTGTTGAGCCACTGGGTCCATTTTGCCCAGCAGCCTGTGTCTTCATGTGAGAAAGCAGAAATCAGAGGAGATGCATGTACAGCTCAAGTGATGTCATTTTGTGTAAAAAGGCCTCAGGTTGGTTTAAAGAAGGACAACTCCTTTCTTTCTTGCACCTGTTTTTTGATCAGCAATCCCAACAATGCTCAGACAAAAGAGATATGGATCTGATCAGTCCCTTGTAGACTGTTGATTGACACTGCCAACAAATGAGACACATGGTATCTCAGATGTTAAATTTTTTCAGGAAAGAAGTTAGAATAAACAAAATTATTTTACTTGGATTTCTCTGCAATGCAGACATTTAAATACAGTCTGCTGGGTGCCAGCGACACTGTCATTGGGAAGAGAAATCCCGAAGGAAGGAAAACTGACCACAAGCCAAATGGGAACTGAAGAGCCAAGATGCAAGTAACAGGGGTTCCCCCTCATCCCAGTCTGGAAGCCTGGCCAGAAATATCATGAAGCCATTCATGCCCTGTGTAATGTATATTGTTCTCTTTTTCTGTTATATTTAATCTGGCAATAAATCAGCATGTGTGGTTAGTTGGTAGGGATGCCTTCATAGCCTGAGTATGGTCACAGGGCAGTGGTTTGGGATGGCTGCTTAGCTTTCCCTGGAGGACATGCCATCCTGCAAAGCGGTGGGAGAGGTCAGGAGAAGCGCTCAAGGACCTGCTGCTCCTCAGGAGAAAGCTGAAGGGGAGGTGAGCAGCCCATGCATGGCAGTGGGGATGAGCAGCACCCCTCAAGTGCCAATGCTCCTGGGAGCCATTCGTGCTGATCGACCCCCACACAGCAGGGGAGAAAAACAGAAAACCAGCCCAGGAGGGCCTTGTTGTGAGAAGGAAGTATTATTTAACGTGCATTGTGTTGGGAAAGGAAAACAAGGGTCCTGGCACTGAGCCAGGTCCATTGGCCTCTTTTTTTTTTCTCTTTTCTATTCTTCTGGGCAATTGTTCTAGTGAGGACAATTTTTTGTTTTTTTTGGTGGTTGTTTTTTTGCTTTGTTTTCTTTGGTGTTTTTGGAGTTGACAATGCACGGGGTAATTTCTTGGTGCTTTTCCTGTGTTTTGGCACAGGGACTGCCCGAATGCTTGGCCATGTTTCCTGTGGCAGAGACGCCACTGGCCACGTCCACTGGCACCAGCACCAGCACTAGCACAGGTCCGTGGGTTGCATCATCAATTAAACAGGGGCTTCTGACTGCCCCGGAGCTGGGGGGCAGGAGGGAAAGGCAGAAGTGTGGCAGAGAGGTGAGTCAGTGTGGAAAGGCAGCACACATTTCTGCAGGGTGACTCACCAGCCCTTAGGAAGAAAAAAAATAATAAAAAAAAATTCCAGCCAAATTCTTTCAGGGAGGTAAACAAGGTCACACAGCGCGGCGAGATCCTGTTTACCTGAGACAGGACGTCTTTGCAGAGCCTGTGCTGGAAGCTGGGACATGTTGACATGACTGAGGGTGGCCAAGGCAGGGAAATGGGGCTGGGGGCAGCTCTCAGCCTGAGCACCCCAACTTCACCACAGCAAGGAGGGGGTGGAACCTTGCACTGGGGTGGATGTTCTGCTCTCCCTGCCACCCTGAGGCTCTGCCAGGAGGAAAGGGACCCCTGAGGGGTGATGGCAGGGCTGTGCTGGCACTCAGTGCTCACCTCCAGCCCTTGCCATGCCAGTGACCTTGGAAGATCTGACCCACTGCTGTCCACTTGCCCGTGTCCCATCATGAGCGAGTGCTTTCCCCACGGCCCCCCAGGGAAGTCCTGGTGACCACACAGTTAATTAGAGCCCATTCCAGACGCTGACTGAGTGTTTTTTCCTGATAACAAGACGTGTGTGAGTGTATGTCGCTCGTCGCTCGGGTGAATATCCTGTTCTTGCGACAGGCCAGGGAAGCGGGGGGCAGCCGGGGGGGACAGACGGGACGGGACACAGGGCAGCGTGCCGGGATTTCGCATTCCTGGCATTCCTGTCTTGGCCTGCAACTGCAGAATAGCCCAGTGGGAAGAACAGGGCACCCAGTGGATGAGAAAGCCCAGCTCTCTTTCTCACTGGAGTGTGTGCACGAGGAGGACAGGTATATACAGGAGTAGAAGTTAACTTGGTGTGAGCACTTGAATTCAGCTCACAATAAGCATGTTTCTGCTGTTCCTTCCTCTTCTACAATCTCCAATTCATCAGCCAGACTGCACTTCACACTGTATTCAGACAAGTGAAGGATGCTTGGTATTTCCCCGACTTCCCAAGTGGGAACCATTGTGGTGATGGAGAACACCACTCTCTTTCCCCCAGCACTGCTTCGGCTCTTGGGGATACAGGAAAACCCCCACAGCCCCAGCTTCATTTCCAAAGAAAGCACACAGCCCAAGAGTGCCCCTTTGTTGGCTGCCTCGACCTGTTCCCAGCTCCTCCACCCTTACAGAAGTGAGCCAGGATCAGCAAATCACATATTTCTAGACCTCTTTTCTTTATTTTTTTTTCCTTTTTTTTCACTGACACGCCAAACCAAACAGGGCCAATGCTGACCTTTGGCCAAAGCTATGTCATGACGGTTTTGTCCCACAGTCAAATCACAATCCTCAGGTCTTGCACAACCAGGTACTTGGAAAAAAGAAAGAGCTCTTTCTTCTTTTAAAGCACACCCCTGTTCCACTTACTCCAGCTTCCCACTTTCCCCTTTCACAGCCTTCTGTGATTTGGTACCTTTCTCAATGAAACAGGCACATGTCATAGCCCCACTGACTACTGACAAAGGAGAAGGAGACTCCCTGGCTCCCATCAGCAGCTGCACACACATGTGTTGTTGGAAGGGGAAGAGACCCCAGAGAGGACAGTGCCTTTGGTCACATGCAGAACACTGTTTTTGAGGAATTGAAAGCATGTTAGGTCTGCAAGATTGCAAAAAAAAAAAAAACCCCAAGGATGCTTCTACATTTTAGGAAGTGGCCAGCACAGCCATTCTTAGGCCTCTACAGGCTTTTGGGAAGCTCTCAAGGGAGTCCTGGTGACAGACCTCCCTGCAGCCATTGGGAAGAAAACCTGCTGTGTGCAGTTTCCATACCCATGGCTGGGCATGCAGCAGGGGTCTCAGCCTCATCCCAGCGCTGGTGCCTTTGTCCTGGCAGTGGTGGGGTGAGGAGATGGCGAGGTTTGGGATTTTCTTGTGGCTTGGTTGTGGGGTGGACACTTGCCACAAGCACTGTGATTTTGGTAGGTCTGTTTGTTTCTTTGCTGGTGGGGGAATCCCTGCAACACCAGGTCAGGGTGTCTGTGGGACTGCAGTCAGCACCAGCTAAGATGACTTTGCTTGGCAGGGAGCAGGTCCTCGCTGTGTCAGGGCCTGTTTCTGCAGGGAAGAGCTGCTGTGCATCAATCCCAATTTCTTCCCAGAATAGAAGGCCTTTTTACCCCTCCCTGGGAGGGGACTAAGCCATGCTGCAGAACAGTGTTGAGTGTAGCACAAGGCAAAGGGGGCTTCTGCACTTTGAATCAGCCTCCAGTGCAGCACAGAGGCTCCCTCCAGAGCTGTTTATTCCTAAATTAACTACATTCAACTTCTTTGAAAAAAGCCTTTCACACCTGCAGCTGAGGAGAGCCCTGTTATTGGGGAAAGGCAGGAAGATTTTGGATAACATGTTGACAAGTGCCTTAAAAACACATTTGGGTCTGTAGGAGAAGCGGTGTCAAGGTCTGACACTTGCTGGCAGAGTCAGTCCCATCCTGAGATTGCTCGGGAAGGGGTGTGCATGTGTCCGGTATCTCCCAGAGAAAAAGTCCAAAGATCAGAGGTACAAAAGCTCCAGTCACTCAAGGATTTCAGCCCAGCCCAGAGCTCCCAAGCAATCCAGCACCTTGGGAATGGGAAAACCCCAGCAGGGATTCACTGGTCTCCCAGAGGATAACAGTCTGAATGACTAAACCTGTTAGGTCACTCGAATGATCTGCTTCCTTTTATGGTCAAAATCAAGTGTCACAAACACAGATTTCCTCTTTCCTTAGAACTGGGTTTTCTCAGTACCACAAATCAGAGGATGCAATGCTAAAATTAAGTGTCTGAAAGCACATGCATAGTGTTGCAATCTTGCTGCCTTGCCTACTGGTCTGTGTAATGCATGAGTTGGGTAACAAACAATAGAGGTTAGAAATAGCCAGGACGGAGATTTCCTCTTTCAGTTGCAGAATTGTTTCCTTGACTGGTGCGTGCATAAGCCAGGTGGCAAAATGCTTGCCCCGACCAAGTTTCCTGGCAAGCAGGAGGGGTCTTTGGGTGAGGGGTAGAAAGGAGTGAAAGAAAAAATTCCCCAAAAAGCAAATCCTTCCTTTGGGCTTTACCTTCATCCTGCCAGTCCTTTACAGGTTCACAAGAGGCTGGCAGAAGTGCCAGATGGAACCTCCTCTGGCCAAGCACAGGCATCCAGGTCTCACCAGACCCTTGCTTTCCTCCTCTCCGGTTCCATAAGGACTGATCACCTCTGAAATTCAGAACCCACCCGCCTTACTCACAGCTCACTTTGGATTTGTGTCCACAAGTGTCTCAAATGCCAGGGACACTGCCCATCTGCAGATGCTTCCCCATCTGCACCACAGCACAGAAAATGCATCCCAGTGGGCACAGCAGCATCATGCCAGCTCTCAATGTCTGCTGCCCAAGGGCCTCTATTTCCTGGATGGGTGTGCACATGCACCCAGATTCCTTGGAGGTTTTTTTAATCCAAGCTCACAAGCATTCATGTTTTCCAGCTAGGAAAAAAAAAATCCCCTATTGTCTGTCCTTCTCCAAGGATTACTGGTGTCTGGCACCAGGGAGTCTCCAAGCACCCAAAGCTTCTCCTACACTCTTCCACCCAACCCTGGTCTTTCCCCAAAAAGAGAACCAGCTCCCTAACTCAAACCACTCCAATCAGCTAACCTCTTGCTTGGAAAAAAAACCACAGGATGAACTTGCAATGAAACATTCCACTTTCCAGGTTAGAGCAAGGAGGGAAGAGAACGGGGTTCCATCCTGGATTTGGGGGCTGCACCTGGCTTCTCATCTGTGTTCAAAGTGGGAAACTGGAGCAGATTTTGTGTCCCACATGGCAACAGCATCTGGCTGCTCCTTCCTGGCCATGAGCTTTGAAATCATCTACAAGAGGTGAGTAAATAAATAAGTACAACAATAGGTCATAGCATACCCGGTGGGACTATCCATGGAAAAGGGAAGATACATATCATGGGGAAAAAACTGCAGATCCTGTTCAGCTGCTCCTTTCTGTTTCATTTAACACACTTGAAGGTGGCCATGCTGGGAAAATGCCTTATTCAATTACTGTTCACATCTGCCTCAGTGGAGCCAGGAGAGCCTTATCCCAGCCAAATCTGAATGCACAGAACACCCTTTTCAGTCCTTTTACAGACATCTGACTGCATCTCACTGCAGCTGGAGTAATGCTCTGATGTGTAAAGAATCCCCCGTCCCTCACAGGGGACACGCTGCACCACTGGCTGTCACCTCACTGCAGCAGGCACCGGTCCTGCCCCTCACAGACCAAGAGCCTCATCTGGATTTGTGCATCCTTGTGGGAGGGAACTGCTCCTCATCCAGCCTGGGATGCTGGAAAGCAGGGTCCCCTGTGAGTGAGAGGTGTGCTCCTGCTTCGTTCCACTGGCCAGAACTGCCTCAAACTTTCCAGGGCAAGGCTAGGCTGTGATTGTGGTGTTTTGTCCATGGCTACCAGGTTTATGGGACACCAGGGAGACCCCCTTTTCCTCCCATCCCCCTCCCAGTGCAAGCATTTTGTTTTTCTTCTTAATTAGTGGAAAAAATTCCTGAACCTGTCAGAGGGAAGGAAGGTCTTCTCTCTCTCTCTCTCTCTCCCTGTGTGTCTCTCCTAGGTCAGTTACTGAAATACAAACAATATCCATGGTCATGGTGAAACATTTTTTCCACCTAAATAACACCACTGCAGATTTTAAAGGCATAGGCCACTTTGCACAGCCCCTGAGCATGAGAGATGCCCAGGAGGCCCTGCAGAAATGTAGGCACTTCCCAGAACTTTTCCTGACAGACACCAAGCCAGTGTGTGCAGCGTCACAGCAAACTCCCCTGCCCTCCTTTCTGGGAGAAGCTAACACCCCAGCATGCCCAAATGCCAGCTCTCCTGAGCGTCCTCCCAACCTGCTGATAACCATGAAGCCTGCTGACATCCTCTTGAATCCCTGACATCCCTTCTGTGGGGGGATACAGGTGTGAGGAAGGGCTTCTTTCTGGGAGCACACCTTGGTTCAGTCATCAGCACTTTTCCTGTGCTGACCTAATTTACTTTTGTCTCTGATTTTGTTACTCGCAGCCAAAGAGACCAACAGTAGCTGACACCATCTCCTCTGCTCTTCCCTAGGTCTGTGCCGAGATTCCTGCTGAAAAATCATTTCTTTTCATGCAGAAAACAGCCAAGCAGGTCTTGGGTTTGGGGACCAGAGCTTGCCTTCCCTGACTGCATCGGCCAGCTCTGGCCAGGGCCAAAGGTTGGGACATTTGGGAACTTGGGATTTTCCAAAGCTGCTGAGACAAGACCTATGGCCAAGCTGCTTGCCTGGTGCTTCTGCACCATCCATTGAATTTTTGCCACATGTGCAGAAAAAATTCACAGCAAACATTTTGAAAAGTGCATTGACTGTCAAACCACAAACCTCCCTGCTGCCTGGGTCCCTGCTGTGCTTGGGTTGCTGCTTAATCCCTTGCAAACAGCTTTATTGAGATAGTAATAAAAAAGTAATAAAAAAAGGGGGTTGTGTCCCTTGAGGCTGCCTTTACTCCAGACTTTGCTGTGAATCCAAGGCAATCCATCATACCAGAGTCCTATCTGGAATTTGACTGACTGAGGGAGGAAAAATAGTAGGTGAGCCCTACCATAATTTTGTGTTTTGCTATGTTTAATCTCCTGGCTTCTTTGCCAAGAGCTTCACGGATCCACCTCTGTGCCTGTTAACTCCTTGTGTCAGACTCTGGGGTCTGCACTCCCTGCTGGGGCACCACAGCATTTGGGGTTGCCTCCTGTTCCTCTTAGCACTCAGTTTTTGCAGGGCTCTGCCCTGTGACAAAATCCACAAACAGCTGAGGCTGCCTGGCTTCCTTGCAGTGTCTTTTAAGATGGGAAATTCCCAAGCCTGCAACAAGTTCACTTGGTCACGGGCAGATCATGGATCAGGGAGGGGCAGCACTCTTTGGTCACGGGCTGTCTGAAGGCGAGTGAGGAACAGCTGCATGCTCAGGCAACGAGTTTTTGTTGTGGGGGTTTTTCCTAAATAGCTTTGAATTCTTCATATTTTCCTTTCCTCCTTCTTTGTACCCTGCTTTTATCTTGGCACAGCTGGCTTCTCCATCCCCAGGGCCCACCAGATATTGGTGCACCGACAGTGAGATGGGGCCACACTCCACACCTCTATCCCACCGTGAGATAAAGAGGGAAAGCACTGATTTCCACTGAGCTGTCTCCAGCCAGGTGAGGCAGCAGGACACAGTGGCCCTCAGGGTAGGGGCACAGCTTATGACAGGGAGGCACGAGCTGAACACAGAGAGGACAATGCCTGCATGGGCTTTGTGCCACATGGATGGGCTGGAGAAGGCTCTTCCTTCCAGCCACAGCCAGGTGTGGGGAGAGTTTAAGGTGTTTGTATTCCTGAGTACCAATAAAATAAGCATTCAAGGGTTTTCCCCGAGCTTGTTCTTGCAAACTGATTTTTCACTTCATTTACTCATGAAACAGATTTAGTGTTGCAAGCTGTCAGTGCTAAAAACCAGGAAGTCTGGCTCTAAAACACAGGGGTTTGCTCCTGGTGCCAGAATAGCCCCCAGCCTTGCTCTCCCATCTGCGTGCTGCTTTCAGGAACTGTGCTGTCATGGGAGGATCCATTGCTGCAGCCTCTCTCCACTGCCTGGAAGGCTGGATGCCTTTCCTCCACCAAAAGATGAACCTCCTGTTGAGTGACATATCCCAAAACTGGGCCTTTAGGTAAAGTTGCAGTTGAGCAATTAAACCAGGGACAGTTGCCAAAACTCCCCAGCACCTCTGAGATCACCTGTAGCAGTGGGTTCACCAAGCTGCAGGAGACAGTTTCCAGCAGCATGCTGCCAAGGTTTATTTCCTAAGCCTGGCTTTGCAGGGTGGCTTTAAACCACCTGCTCCAGCCTTGAGAAGTGGCACACTGTGCTCCATGCTGAGCTGGGCTGAATGCACACCAGGGTGCTGTGGCGAGCAAGCAGCATCTGAGCAAGCCCCTGGACAAACCCCTGATCAAACCCCTGGATAAATCCCTGGACAAAACCCTGGACAAGCTCCTGGCAGCTGCTGCACGTGGGGGCTGGGGGTGGCTCCAGGTGCCAGGGCTCACAGCCTTTCAGCACCAGCTCATTCCAAGGTGTTAAAAGCAGAGATTGCACTTGCAAATGAGGTTGCCTGGGGACCTCCACGGACAGGCAGTGTGCTGCACCCTGGGAACCGAGCCCTTCCTCCCACTTCCCTGTCCAGGATGATGCTCCCACGCTTCCTGTGCCTTGTACCCCTCTTTACACCCTCTCCTTCTCAAAGTTCCTGCTGACAGGCCCTCAGGCCCAAAGAAGTCTCATGCCAAAAATCTATTTTCCCTGAATTATCTTCTGCAAATCAAAGTGGAGATTGTGATTTTGCCTGTGTTTTCTTTCTTGGGGGCAGACAGAGCTCATCATTACTCTCTCCCTTTGAAGGATCAGAGAAAACAGGTCATCACCCCAAAATGAACCATGTCCAGCAAGGTGCACACCTGTGAGCATCAAGGACATCCTGGATTACTCCTGCACACTGATGTCCTCAGGTTCACCACTGCAGCACAAGTTTCTGCTTGTGTCTGTGCACCTCACAGCTGAGCCACGGACTGATGGTGCTGTGCATGTGCTGGGGGGATGCCAAAACTGAGGCACAGGGCAGGACCTGCCTTTGCTCCCCCCAGCATGGCACCCAAATGGCAGATGTGTGATACCTCCCTGGCTGGGAGGAAAGGGAAATGCAGCGGCCCCTCTGACCAAGGGAAGGACTGCTGTTGTCTAGACGATGTGACTAAGGAGGGAAGAGGCCAACTGTTTGTACAGCTTTGGGAAGTGTAAACAGTGCTGACCGTCCCCAGCCCTTCAAAGCAGAGGAATCCGGAGATGGGATGAAAGCACAGGGAAATTCTGGCCGGGTGTCCTAGCAGAGCAGCTAAGAAGAAGGGCTCTTCAAGACAAAAATCTCAGCACCTGAGTAATTTCAAACCAGCCCAAGTGAGGAAGGAGGAGCACAGTACGGCTGGTCGTGGGCAGGGCTGTGCGTGGGCTCTCAGGACTTTCCCAGCTTTGGTTGCTTCTTTCTGTAATATCTGAACAAGTGTCCTGAAAAGGAAACTGGAGGCCCTGGAAATCCTGCTGTGCCCTGCAGTGAGCTGGTTTGGCCTCTGCTTTTCATTCAGCTCACAAAAGAAAGAGAAAATGCTGTTCAAGAGGTGATTTCCTTTTCTTTTTTTTTTTTTTTTTTTCAACTTTAAATACAGTACTGAGTATAAATTAATCTTACATTAAAAAAGGCAAAAAAATTAAAATAAAATAAAACAAAACCTCATCATATTTACAAACCAAAAGAAACAGATTTTGGAACTGGGTAAGAAAGAGTCTTAAGACTTGAGGGCTTGGGCTGGAGGGAGGGAGGGAGCAACGTGCTGCCTTGGCAGTGGTATGAGAAGTGCTCTGGGCTTGCAGGAGGTGAGGACTGGGTCCCTCCACAACTTGTAACAGCTCCCAGGCTGTGGCTTTGGCTTTGGCTACTTTCCCCACCTTCCTCCAGAGCTTTTTCCCACAACAGGAGTATGTGTGCGAGGTGTTTGCTCTGGGCAGACATTTTCTTCATGTATGCAGCACCCAGCACAGCACAATCCAAGACCCTGACTCCAAGGTGGTGCTGGGAATTCCCATCATAGGTAACTATTCTGCTAATGGTTACTGACTATTACCTGTGCAATACCAGCCCTTGCCCACACAGTCCTCCTCCCTCCTCGAAGGCAGGCAGTGGCCCAGGAGGGACTCCACAACTGACCCTCCAGTTGGTCTCTGAGTCCTCTTCACTTAGAAGAGCTCGTTTCTGTCTCAGACAGCTGCTGCCAACTGTGAAGACCATCCTCACTTCTTTCTCTATACCTACACAGAGCTGTCCACATCATGGATCAACTTCCAAGCTAAGTGGGTTGGGAACATTTAATAGGTAAAGATCGAGAAGGAATTTGAGAGAGAAAGAGTGAGGAAAATTATGGGAGGTGTGGGAACATTGGCCAGGAAAGATTAGTGGAGGCATAGTATGCAGGACATCCAGGAAGGGGTTAAAAACCTCGTGGGAATGACATGATTCTGCTTTCAAGACCACAGAGCAGGCAAGGACAGCTCACTGAGATTAAGTCATGCTTCTAAGTTTGGCTGTCCTTGGTCTTGTTGTGGTGCCACTTCACCTCCTGCAAGGAAGCTATGCTGGGTGGGGGGGTTGGTGCAGAGTGAGAGAAAAAGGTAACAAGAAAGAGAGAGCTCAGATGATGCCTCTGCCTGCCGGTCCCCGGCCTCGCAGGCACGTTGCAGTAACAGTGTGCTTTTCCTTTCTGACAGCCCAGTGAAGCTGATGCATGCACGTGCCTCTGAGCTTCCTGCCACTGGGGAATGAAACCCATTTAAGAACATATATATATATATATTTTTATATATGTATGTATAAATACACATACACACGCACACACATGCACACGTATATATATACACACACACACGTACACACGCACACATCCAGAATGAATTTAAAAAATAATTTGAGTCCGAGCCTGGAAAGTTGAATTCTCCACCAGCATGTGCAAAGATGGCTCCCCTTGGCAGGGGCCGGGGGCGTGGAGACGATTCTGCCGCCGTGTGCTCCTTCCCCATGATCCAAACACCTTCCAGTCAGCACCAGGAGCAGGGCAAAGAGGGAGTGGGGGAATGCATTTGGCTTCTTTGTTTTGTTTCTTTGCTTGTTTGTTCTGTTCCCCGAGATGTTGTATACCTTAGTGGTTTTGGTTTTTCTTTTTAAAAATAAAATATACACACGCACGTTAAAAATATATATCTGTCCAGGTAGGGCGATAAAAGTCCTTAGTGCATTTTCCATCATTGGTCGCCGCTCGCCATCTGAGATTTGCCTGTTTCCAAAAGATAGGTCCAATGCAAGAGGAGATCTCAGCTGGGCCGCCCCAGCCTTACCAGAATCATGAGGGAAAGGGAGGATGTTCCCCTTCTGGCCTCTGTCCATCTGTTTTTCTCCTTCTCTCAGAAGAAATTGGACCCGCTCTCCTTTTCACATTTTCCATCCTGTCCTCCGTAGCAGGGAAGGAATTGTCCTGTTCTCATCGCAAGCTGTGGCTGTTGGCATTCACGGGTTTGTTTGTACTTTGTTCTTTTCTCACATATATATGTCTATGTAGGTCATCCTTGTCCTTTTGTGTGTGTGTGTGTGTAAAACTTTAAAATTATGCTAATAAATGAAAGGGAGACTTTGGTGGGAGAAGGTCCACTGATGGAAAGGGAAGCACCAGTTGCTGTCTGAATCAGACATCGAGGCAGATGGACAAAGAGGAAAAGTTATCATTCCAAGGACCCCATGGGGGCAATACAGCAAATATATTAAATAAACCTGGAAGTGAAACAAAACCAGACACAGCATTAGAACATGCAACCCTTTGCCCCCTGCAACTCCCCTCCTATCCCCTTTTCTCCTCTGGAAATATTTGTGCTAAAGAGCCAGATTGGAAGCCTGAGAGGACTTTTGACCTCCTCTATTTTTTCCCCTGAACAGCTTGAGCCAGAGCTGAGGTTTACATGGGTTTGAATAATTTCTACCCTGGGAACTTTAGGCTGGCCAGGAGAATCCTGGGATCATCAGAGCCCTCGTAGTGCTAAGCGTGGGAATCCCAGCCCCAAGACACTGCCTGGTGCCCCGTGTCCCAGCTCCTGAAATGCCACACGTGGAAGCCTGCTGTCCCCTCTCCCAGGGTCAGGGGAAGTGAATGTGAAGTGCTGGCCTGGGCTTATTCAAGAGGCTGCAGCAGAGCTGGAACTGCTGAGCTGGGGGCCGGGGCTCTCCCTGTTAAGCTGTGTCACCTCTTTAAATTCAGCTCCCATCAACCTGCACCCTGCACTAATCTGCACTCTTTCCCTCTTTTCTGCACCTTTTCCTCTCATGGGGAGCCAGGGCTTAGCCTCCTTCCCCTTGTACAAGTGAAATTCTTCTGATGATGAGGGAATTACTCCTGTTTACACAAGTCATGGAGAGAAGAATCAGACCCTGGCCTGACAAAGTCCAGATCCCTTGCCAGAGATTCCAGTTCTCCTTTCCCCTGGTATGACCTTTCTCATGCACATAGGCTTCCCTCTAGGAGAGTGATGAACCAAAAGTGCTGGTGCCTTTCAGTCTTTCTGCCAATTCAACTAATGAAATATAAGGAAAAGGGATCCCTAGAGCAACATTAATTCTCTGTTTTCAAAGGAGAACCAATAGAGAAACTAGATCAGGAGTTGCTCCACAGAAGAGATGAATTAGATGGACCCCGCGGGGATTGAGCTGTAGGGAGAAGCTTGTTCTCTGCCTGAAAGGGAAGCAGAGAAAGGAGAGGGCGGGGCCTGAGAGCAAGGATGGCTGCAGCAGGATCACTCCAACTTTGCAAAGAGCCGTAATTCCATAAATAGAACGCACATGTTGGCACCCAACCTCGTTCTCCCTCCTCCTTCAACCCCGGTTTTGTCCTGCAGCAGCCCCACGCTGAACGAGCAGCTAGTGGTGTGGGAAGGGTCCAAGGTGCCATGTCCCAGGAGGACATCTCTGCTGACTGGGAAAGCAGCTTGCTGTTACCTGCCTTGTGCTCTCTCTCCCCTGCCAGCACTTCTATGCTATGAGGATTTCTTTCAGCACTTTCTTATCGTTGACATGCTTGTACTTCTTATGTTTCCTCTTCTGTGCCGGCGGCCGGCGTACTCGCCGCCTCTGTGAGACAGCGGCTGTGGTGAACGCCGGTGACAAGCCTGCCAAAACAGAGGGGAGAGTGTCTGTGCAGCCAGGGGCAGACGGCTCCTGTTGAAATATCCTTCTCCACACACTGCCAACAAAGAGCTCTGCAACAGCAGGGCCACAAGGCCTCTTTCTGTTCTTCTGTTCCTTGTCCTCTGTTCTCTTCAATCTCTGCCCTCTCCCTCTTCCCACCATGCCCTTCCCCTCACCTCTCACCTTCCCCTCCTTCTTTCCCCTCACTTTCAGCCCCTTCCCGGCAGGCAGACGCCCTGGGAAAGGTCCCTCAGCTGGTATAAGCCAGCGAAGGCCCTCGGGTTTCCCTGGAGCTAAGCAGATTGAAACCAGCGGAGGTCCCTTTTCTCTCTGCCCAGCCCCTCCTGTCACACGTCCCTTCATTCTGCCAATGCCCAGATCCTTACGTCTCTGTTCGCGTTGCCCTGGGCGGATGCTCCTGGGGGGTGGTCGGGACACGGCTTCACACCGACACTGCACATGGTCCTCCAAAGGCACAACGACTTTGGTGAATTTTGGCTTCCTCTGGACAAATTCGATCTTGTTCACCTATTTGCAAGAGGAAGGCAAGCAAAAGATTAATACAGCCACGGCTCCCACTTTGTAAAATTACTCAGTGTCAGTGCATTTTCGTCCTGGCTTTCTTCCTAAAGGGTCAGAAGGCAGCTTACAAAGCGCTGCTCAGACTCAAGACTCAGACTCAGGGATGGTGTGTGTGAGAGATAATTCTGAACACGGCGGCAGAGCAGACCCAGACCAGGCAAGTTTGGATGTCTCTGGTTGGTTCCCATGATCCTAACTATTGCCAGAACTTAAGCAGGATGGCTGGTTGATTAGAAACATGGAACATGCAGGACCTGCTAGCCTGTTTCTGACAGATGTGATGGCAGAGACCTGGGGCAACCAGGATAATTCCCACAGGAACCTACAGGAAGGGCAAAAGGAGCAGAACTCAGGTCCAAAGCAATCTAACACAGCCTCACCAGCTCTGCTGAGGCCTGTCTGAATTTGTCTCAAGCTCTTTAATAACGCGCAGGGCTGAAGCCCTCGGCTCTTCATGGGAGAGGCGGTGCTCTGGAAATTCCCCCGGACTCTCCACCAGTGCTGACTCAGAGGGAAGACTCATTACTCCACATCCCACCACAGGGCACAAACTTTCTAGGGGGTCCTCCCACTCCAGCAGCAGCCAGGCCTGACCCCACTCAGCTTATCTAACAACTCTGCGGTCCCTGAAGTGCGCCACAAGCTATAAATACTCACTGTGCTGTGCTTCTGGGATGGAATTCCTCTAAACCCACTGCCCCCAGCAGCATCCCTCAGCCAGCGCCGAAGCAGCCAGGCTGTTTATCTTTCCTTGAAAGCCCACTCCACACGCTTCAGACCACACGCTGCTCGCTCGACAAACACTTCCAGCCAAACAATAGAGAGACCTCTGTCCTCAAAGAAACCATTTCCAGGTCACTTTTTCAGGCTGGCTTTTGACCTCTCACTTGTTTTTTTCCAGAAAAACAACTCCTGCTCCCCCCCATTTTTCCTCGTTCAGCCTGGCTTTTCTGAGAAAGGAATTTCCTGATGAAAAGGGCTGTGTGTGAATACAATCTCTCCCAGCCAACCTCTGCTGCCTGCCTGGGGGAGTCTCTTATGGCTCAGGCAGAGGATTAGTATTGGATGAATATTATTTTTAAACAAGCTGTCTGGGAGGAAGCTGTGAGGAGATCACTGGTAGCTGTGAGGGGAGGATCAGAGCAGGAGGTTAGCTGTCAGGTGTCTGCTGGCTGATGGAGCAGGTCAGGAGGTAACTGTGGGCTGAGAAAGAGAAGCTGTTCCAGTGCACGTCTTGGAAAGAAGCTGCAGCAGCAGTGGGGGTGCAAACCCTCCTCTTTTTGCATCAAAGCAATGAAAGCACCCTGTTTCTTTTGATCTAACACAGCAGACAAGGCCACCTCAAGCCACGGGAAGGGCCGTGGCATGGAGCTGCAGCTGGGGACAGTGCCCTGTAGCTCTGCGTGGTGACAGTCCCCAGCTGCTGGACAGCACCAGCGGGATGTCACCCACACCAGCATCAGCAGCGCTGTGTGGCCAGCACAGAGGGGACAGCGGCTGCATGAGCCCCGCACCCGAGAGCCGCTCCACGTTTGGGGCACAGGGCTGGCAGGAGCAGGGAGCGGGGGCAGTGTGTCCCCTACCTGGACGTGCCGGACGCGGATCTGCGTGGGGCGGCACTGCACGTTGCGGTTGTTGCAGCAGCCGGAGCAGCGCTGCACCTCCACGCAGGGCGGCCACACCACGAAGTTGGCGTTGGTGCTGTCCACCATGCTGCGGGAGATCTCGAACACCACCTCCCGCGTCTTGCACTCTGCAAGGACAGCTGTCTCTGCTGCTGCCAGAGCATCTACAAGGGCCAAGAGAGAAGCAGGGGATGAGATGGGCATTGCAGCTGTCAGCACTCCACTGCAGCCACCTCTGCTGCAAGTGAAGGACCCCACACGGCTCTCACGTGCACAAGCACACACATGTGTTCTTTCTATTTCTCCCACCTCCCAGCTCTGTCCCTATACAGAGCCATGCCCTGTGGAGGAAGCCCCAGTACAGTGATGCTTCTCACTGCAGCCCAGGCAGGAGATGACACTTCCGAGCAAACAAGCACCGTCGGGATTTAAAGCAGAGCAGTGCACAGAAGTCCAGACTCCCTCTCCTGCCCTCCCAGGGTGAAACATCCAGCTCCCACTCCAGGTCCAGACCCTCATTCTCATGCCTCCACACATACAGGTGCACTATAACCTCTGCCCCTACATCTGTATCTCAGACACCCGTGGCTGCTCAGGTGACAGCCCAACAATCACAAGGTGCCCCAGCTCACCTAGGCTGCGTCGCTCTCGAGACAGGGCCACAGGATTTTGATCGGGCTGAGTTGCATTCAGGTTCAGGCTCGAGCTATCCTGCTCTGCAAAGGGAAAGACATGACCTAATAGCACCAGGTAGAGGCAGGAGAAGACAGCAGGCACTTGTGCTCAGATCACCAGGCAAAGTGCAGGGATAAGCCACGGACCCGGGATGTCATGCTAGGTGTAAATCCACAAGCAAGGTCACAGCTGTGCTGGAGCACGGACACTCTTAGCTCGGACTAGGCTGCTCAGAGCAGCAAGCCTATCATGAAAGAGGGGACCCAGTCAGGTCTTGGAGAGGAGATCTCCAGCTCAAGAAAGATAAGACCTGTGTCACGACTTTCTGGTGTCAGAGAGGAGTTGCAGAGGGATTCAGATTGACCAGCTGAAACCAGGATAATACCAAGGATGATCAAAGAACAGACAGGACAAGGAGAACACTTGGTATTTAAGACAGAGGTGCCATGCTGGAACGGCTTGGGACTGGGAGAGGTGAGAGGGCAGGTGAAGGCAGGGTGGGTGGTAGGTGGGTGCTTGCTTTCTCTCTCTCAACTCACCTCAGCTGCTCTGGGTTAGAGCAGTTTTATGACAGAAGAGCAGAAAAATAAAGTTAAAATTACTTTTTCTCTAGACTACTCTAAGGTAAGAGGCAGGATCTGGAGGTGGTTCAGTCGGCGATGGGAGAGGAAGACTGATAGCATTCAGGCCAGCCCTGAGCGGTTCCCTCCCACCCCACTGCTTTTTCCCATAGGAAGTGCTGAATAGAGAAATGCCCATAATCCCCATGGAGCACTCCGACACGCAGCCCCTCCTGAGCTCGGGACAATGGCTGCGCTCGAAGATAGCTCCCACCCAGCCACAGCTCCTTCCTTCTCTGACCTGCTTTAGCAGCTGAAGGAAACTGAATGGACGTCAGCATCAAGGGAGCAATTTTCTTAAAGGGAATTAGGGGCCAGTGGAAGATCTCTGTTTATCAGATGTGTGCTGGAGCAGACTTCCCTTACCTATCATGTCCCATCCCTCTTCCTCAGCCCTGCCCTAGTGCAGCCCTCTCATAAAGGGGAGCAGGGACTTTGCTCAGGTCTCAAGCGGTTGATGATGGATTTGGGATAGGTTACACAGAGGCTGCATTCAGAAGGCAGGAATCATGTGCCTGTCAATGAGCAGTCAACATCTACAAGTGAGGTGGACAGACAGACACCCTTCAAAGTGGCTGGAAAGGTGATCAATTCTAGGCACCATTTGCAAACTCCCAAAATGAGAACTGGTGGATCACGCCTTAGAAGGGCCAGCCCCTTTGGGCTAGAGAAGGTGTCTGGATGACTGGGTAACATGGGCAGCCACTGCTTTGTGGGCAGCCACAGTTAAGGAGATGTCTCCCACTCTACACACTTCTGTTTCTGGGTCTGCAGCAGTGCCCAAGGAGAGCACAGTCTCGGCCCATCTGCCTCCTGGAGCTGCCTCATTCTAACTCCTTGTGCAGTCAGTGGAGGGAAGCAGCTGTGACACACACAGTGTGCACAGATAGCAGGGAATAGCTCCAGCCACTTTGGGATTATTTTGCTAACACACTAATTTGCTAATTCCTCACAGGGCAAGCAAATGTCCATGCCCCTCAGTCAGTACCTGGGAACAGATGAGAGCCAGGAGGTAAAACAAGGAAACAGCTTCACAGCACCGCTGTTTGTTTCCCTGACCAGCCTTTCTTATCTGGGACAAGAAGTGAAACCAGTGATTCAAAGCTCTGCAGCCTCCTTTCATATCCCTGGGCTTCTGGAGCCAACCAGATAAGCCCATTTTATTTCTTAATCACGAGGCTGGTTAATAGCCACAGTAGTGATGTATCTGTTGCTTGGACACTGGGCCATGACAGATTGGATGCATCTTCTCAGCTGTTCCTTGCCCATCCCTCCATCCTGTGGCATTTCACCAAATGAAGGTGGGGGCTACCTTTGGTGCACGAGCTGATGAGAGGAGAGCAGTGGGGGCAAAAGATTAGCAACAACTGTTGACTCAAAACAAATCTGCTGAGACTCATGTCCCTCCCTCCTCTAGGTTGTCCTTCTACACCCTGGATCAGTATTGAAGACATTTGGGGCGGGGGGTGGGACCAGCCTGGGACAATCCAGCAGGGCTAATTTTGGAAGTTGCCCCATTGTGTGGCTCGTGGACAAGAAGGAGGGAACTGGTGAGGGCAGGGAGCGGCCCTGGCAGTGGTGGGGACCCTCGTCGCCTCTTTCTAAGACAAACAATAGCTGAACGCAGCTGGTGCCCTCCCCCTCGCTTTCCCCCCCTGCCCCTCCAGGGCCGTTTTGAAAGGCAGCGGGAATGCTTTTGAGACTGCGCCAGTGGTTGGACTGGCATAGGAAACAAAAGCAGGAAATTCTGTTCCCCCGTAGATAGTGTCTCGGCAAGGATTACAAAGCTCAAAACAGACAAAACACGAGAGAGAAGTCGAGCTGGGGGGGCTGGGGGACGACGGGCGGGAGCAGGGTTAGAATAGAAAGGAATTTGCTCTGAAGAGACCGTTTATAAATAAATTCCTGGGCCAGCCCAGCCGCCGTGGCGCGTGCTCCAGTTCCCACACGTGCCGACCCCTCCACGCTTCATCGCTCCTGCTGCTCCCTGAACTCGAGCCTGGCCAAGTGACCCCGAGGCCCTGCAGCCCCCGGAGCTGTTATCTACAGGCACGAGGTGAAGCAAGGCTACCCCGGCTTAGCCCCTGTCCCGTAGCTCACCCATGGACACGTGCTCTGCTGCTCTCATCCTAAGAGCAGCATCTGGGAGCCCGCGGCCTTCTGTGGATGCTAAACCTGGAAACCCACTCAGCCCTCTCCTCCTCTGCCACCCTATTTCCACCTCCCATTTTGCTGCCTCCTAAACTGATCCTTGTCCAATTCAAGCCCTGGTGACTGAGCATCTCCCAGGGTGAAGAATGGTCATCTCAGTTTCTTGCGCCCACCTTGCCCATCTCCTACCATTTTTGGAAGCCAGTGTCCAGGCAGTGAGGAGATCTAAAAAGGCATCTAGTCACCTCTAACTCCCACAAGTTTCAGGGGGACTAAGTCTGTAAACAGCCAGGTCTTGGCTCCTGAATGGTTCCTATATTTACAATGAAGTCTGTTGATAGTGTGCTGCTGAAAAACAGAATATCCCCTCCCAGCCCCCGCCAAGACTTAATTAAAAATAGAGGAGTGTTTGGCGAAGAGGAGATTTACCTACGGAGTCTATCCGCAGGGCACGCTGGAGGTCGCTGATGGAGCGCACTGAGCTGCCACCCAAAATCTCATAAATGTCTTCGGGTATGGGGTCCCCCTGCCAGATGACAAAAGGAAAAGGGAGAAACAAGCATTAGAGAGATGATCTGCAAATGCTGGCTGTGTCGTGGAGCGGGAGAAGGGAATCAAGCGTGGGGGAGACACAACAGAACCAGCAAAATGCAAAGACGTGCGTTGTCTTGCGTTGGCTTTTAAACCTTGAGGGCTTTATTCCTTGTGAAGGCATGAACCTGAGAGCTGAGCAAAGCAAGAGAGCCCCTCTCACTGCTTCCCACAAAGCTGTCAGGACACTAAAAAAAGCCAAAAAATACCCGGGCTGAGCAGCAGAGCCCTGGACACTATGCAAGCAGCCAGCAAGGCTTCCTTCTCCGGTGGTGTATGACTTCTCCAGGTGGCTTCTCATTCCTGCTGCCTGCAGCAAAGGCGTTTTAACAGACTTCCCTTACACTATCAGATAAAACCTTCCCAATATTTCCCTCCGTTATGAAACTCCTTCACGGGCTTTGTCAGTTATCGTGTGTGTGTGCGTGTGCGCGCGCGTGTGTTTTCAAACCACAGAGGCCCAATAATATACATCATTTGCATACTCTTTTTTAAAGAAAAAAAAAAGGCTGGGGGTGGAGATGAAGATTGACCTTTGCGGCTGAGGCTGCCCCAGCGTGAGCCCGCAGCAAAACCACAAAAGCTGCAGGGAGGTGATGGCCTGAGGAGCTGATTTGGAGGAAGAAACATAAGGAGTTTGGGTGTCATTGCACACCAGCACAGAAAAACCTTAAGTAAGCAGGTTTAGCCACATCAGACAATGGGCCAAATGCAGAGTTTGTGCAGGCAGGTGCAATGCCATCAGTCTCTCGGGAATTTCACTCTGGCACTAGGCTAGAGCGGGCCCCAGTGACAGCACTTAATAAGAGTACAAAGGAGCGGTGTGGGAAAGCAAGTGCTGATTAAAACATACTTCCGAAAGGCTAGAAAAAGAGACAGAGGAAAGTACTGGTCAAAGTGTTTGCTTAGCTCCCAGCTCTCTTCATTCAGGGCTACTCAAGCGGAAAAGCTGCTCTTTCAGCCGGGTGCTGGATGGCGTCTGAGGCACAGCCCTACGCATGTCCCTGTAACTGAGAGGAGAGCTTGGCTTGTGTGCCTGTGAAACGCAGGGATTTTTGTGTGGGTTTTTATGGACATTTGGTGGCATGTGTGTGGTCCTCCTACTGTACAGCTATTCCCTCCCTGCCTGCGTTCAGTGCAGAACATTTTCCTTCCGCTCACAGCTGAGAAAAGCCACCAGGCAGGTGGCTAAACGTTGGCTTTAAACCTTGAGAGCTTTGGCCCAAACCTGCAGCCACTTTTGGATGGCTGCTTGAGCCTGGCACTCTCTCACACGTGCCTGTCCTTGGCCACCCACCGTTTGCTTCCACAGTAGGACAACAGGAATGCTCCCTCCTCGGCCCTGCCAGACCACCCTCTAATACTGTAACTTAAACTGCGATGCAGTGATGTGAAGGTTGCTGCAGCCCAAGGAGGTTCAGAAACCTCCCGAAGAGAGCCACAGAGCAGACAACACCAGTCCTAAACCTCCACAGCCAGATTCACCAGACAGCTTCAGTCAGACCGAGCTTTCGTGCCCTGCTCCATCCTTGTCACTGTCACATCTCACCACAGATCTGGCTGTCCGCCTGCAGCAAAAAGCAGATTTTACATCCCCAGGCATTACTTCCTCAGTCTCTGAGGGAGAGGGAAGCAGCATCAGTGATGAATGCACAGCGAGAGAGAGACTTGTATAATTCAGGGATCACTGAATAGCTGCGAAATGAAGATGCCTTCTGACATCTCCTGCTGCGTGAGGAAGAGAGGGACCAACAGCCTGGTGCTGGAGAGGCTCTGCAGCACTTCCCTGCCTTGTGCCACACACATTTACTGGAAGATCATTTGCAATTCCCAGTACTTGCAGTCAGAGCTCGGTGCTGGGTGGTGAAATTGCAGGCTTTCAATGTTAGCACCTGTCAGCCAAATGCGTTTGTGTACAAATGCTGCTCTGCACGGATGCTCCTGGACCTTCCTGACACTTAATACATGTAGGAAATGGAACTTTATTTTAAACTCCGGCACTTGCTGGGGGGAGAGCGTGGGCAGGTGTTACGAGACTCGGCGACTTTGGAAGCGAGCTGGGAGGTGTCACCTTGCTAACTGAGCAGGGGGAACAGATATGAATCAGGCATTGAAAATGCAGGCCCTCAGGAGCCGTATTTCTGATGACTGCCTGTAGCAATAAGCTCCACTCCCTGCTCACAGCAGCAGTTTTAGATGCCAGTTTTTTTCTTGTTGCAGATACTACCAGCATGGCTATGGTGTAACACCAGCCCACACGGCTCATAATCCTGTCCTCCTCCCCCATTTTTGTAAGGCAACTCTGTCAGTGACAACTGCAAACCTGTGAAGCTCCTTATTTTAGGCTTGTAAGTCAAGGCCAAGGCTGGCCTAAGAGCAGCAGCAAACCTGAGCTGCGTGCCTTGTCTTTGCTCCCTCTGGGGAGTGTCACTGGGAACGGCCATGGCCCCCACCCCAGCCCTGTGCCTGGGAGGCTCTGGGATCGGGCACTGCACACACCCAGGTTTGGGACGCTTGTGGGCTGAGACACAGGGAAGCAGAGGTCCATCAATCACCTCCACCTAATCCCATGGGGTCAGAAGGTAGAGGAGCATTGCAAGAGAGGTGGGACCCCCAAGAGACCAGCCCAAGCAGCTGGTGCTTTTCCTGCTTAGCAGCTCCTCTGGAGTTATTTGTCTAACACAGGTTAACAATCTCCTTTTTTAACTGTGCGGCAGATCAAAGAAGACTTTTGTCTCAATGGACTCTTGGCTGGCTGTCAAGTGCCCCAAGGCTTGGCCTCCTATTCCTGCGAGGCCCTGAATTCTTAGAAGAAAGTTTGGTCTTCCCTCCCTCCCTCTGCTCCCAGTTCCTGACCTTGACTCTCCCCTGAGTTGCAAGGGCACCCCCCAACCTGCCAATCCCTTGGCAAGGACATTCACTTCCCTTTCTTGTGCTGGTGGCTGGTGCTTGAGGGGCCATGGCACATCTGACAGAAGGCAGCAGGGCAGCTGCTGCCTGCACTGTGGCTGTGACACTGGCCTCAGCACATCAGTTCTGCTCCCCTCCTCACAGATGTCCTGCAGCACTGTTTGGCCACAGCAAATAAATGCAGGTGCAGCAATTCCTCTGTTCCAGCTCCCCACACATGCACTCTCCCAAAATCTGCCTCCTCCCTAGCCCCATCATCTCTTTCTCTGGAGTTTTTTTCCCAATTTATGCTTTTGAGCACCAGGGATGCTGAAAGGTCCCCTTTCCATCAGCAGCTGCCAAGCTGGTGCAGGGAATATGCAGTGTTGTTGTCTACACCCTCTGGCGAGGGTTTCACAGTCTTGCCTGAAGGTGTGTCTCTTGGTAGGTACAGAGGAGGAGGAGGGAGCAAAGATTGTGCAAACAGCAGGGAAGGCAGACCCTCTTGCCTCAAAGAAATCAGACAAGGATACTCCCAAGGTGAGGACTCCTCCAGTTCCTTTTTCTAAGCTGGTGTGACTGCACATGAAAGGACAGAATGGTATCAGCAGCACCAGTTTGTGAAGGGCAGGGAAGCACCCACATATTGGCTCCTCTGCCCGGGAGAGGAGGACTTTCTGAGCACCTCCACACCGACCCTGGCAAAGGATCTTGGCAGCAGGGTCTCGAGTGATCAGCCAGGCAAAAAACCCCAAACAAACAACATTTTTTAATTCCCTCTGAAGCTGATGTGTGGACCCTGAGGGGAGACTCCACCGCATTCCCTGGCAGAGGGCAAGACCAGCAGCACCTGCCACCAGCACTTCCCTGGCACAGGGCTTCCACCCTTCCAGCACCACTCCTGGCTGCAGGGGGACCCTGGCAAATGCCTGCCAGAGTACTCTGCAGCAGGTACAGCCCTCTTCACATGAACCCCTTCCTCTTGGAGTCACGGATTGTGTTTCCCCCCTCCGTTACAATAATCAAACAACGTTTGATCTAGTCCATGTTCCTAAAATACAGCCAGACCTACCCACCCTTTTTCCATTTCAAGGGGGACTCCACTGCTCCTCCCACACCTCCCCTGCGAGGGCTGGAGGCATTTCCACCCCTGGGGCTGGTTGTGTACCAGCAGCTCTGGAAACAGCGCAGGAGCCCTGTCATTCCCTCCTGCTGCTGCACATCAGCTGACAGTGAGAGGGAGGCAGGGACTCGCCTGGCTCCTTCCACGAGCTCACCCCAGACGTGTCATCCATCCCGGTTTCCACTGCTTTGTCCTTGTCACTGCCTCGTGCTAGGAGGACTGGGGAAGAACGCCGGAGCCTTGCAGCAGGAAGACACAATGGGGAGCAGGGCCGAGGCTATAAGCAAGCACCCAGCCGCACCCCATTCCTTGGGAATTCCAGAAAGCGCTGCCAGTGGGGCTTTACCCCGGTACAACCACGACTGGCTCAGCCCATCTCTGTAAATGTTGCAAGGCAACTATTACAGCCCGTGGGGCAAATGCAAATGGGTTTAGCATCCTCGCTTCCCAACTGGCAAATACCTTCCCGCTGAGGCTTGTACTCCCTCCGGCTGGAAGAGTTCCAGGGCCCTCCAGCTCCAGATGGGTGTGATCAAAGAGGGAGAGGGACTCAGGAGGCTCCATCTCTTTGCTCAGGGCCTCTGTTGATCTGGGGAGCTACTGCTCCTCATGCACTTTCTCCGGCAGAGCTGGGGAGGAGCTGCAAGCCCCATTCAGAGGGCGACTCTGGTTCAGCAGCGGGGTGGGAGCTGTGCTGTCTGTGCCTGGTGCAGAGGGTGCAGCACACTGCCCTCAGAGGAACTGTGAGCACTGGCTGCAGGCTGAAGCATCTACCCAAGCAGAAACGTTCTTGGTTCTCCTGTCATGCAATGACAAATATCACAATTCCTCCCATGAAACCTTGGGCCAGAATTACTGAACTCTAACTCTACTAGAGCTGTGCAGTATTTCAATCTGATTATGGCAACTGAGTGACAGCTCTTTGGGATCAGACACTTCCATCTTCACCCTTCCCCAGAGCCAACCCTAGCTGATGTTTCATGCTGCATGAGAGAAAGAGATCTGAGCCATCTACAGAGGAAATACCATCCCCTGCCCAAAACAAACATGACCACTGCATAGCCCACAGCTCTAGCTGCTTCCTTTTGCGGCTTGGGCAAGGGCAAAACGGGCCCATAGCGAGGTGACGTGATGCTTTGCGCCCAACCTCTGCTTTGCCATCCCATGAGGGGTGCACCGACTTACCCTTTCCAAAAATGAGGAAGGAAAACAGAAAATGATGCAAAGAAGGGAAAGTTTTGGTGGAAGGATATTTCCTGCCCCTGACAATCAAACTGCTGATACAACCCACAGTTTTGCCATCTTGGGTAGAGCTGAAGTGGCAACCGAGTGCTGTGTGGGAATGTTAGGGGCTTTCTGATCCCCCCAATCTGCGTGCAATCACATGATGAAATGTGACAGCAGAGGTCAAAGGGTTTAGGGGTTTGGGGCTCATTTTCCTCAATCAGGGCTGGGGATGAGGCTTCAATTTCCATACAGGGAAACCAAAGTGGGTTGGGTGTTTGTTCAAATCCACCACCTGGCCCTTACCCTCTGCTCAGCTTCTCCTGCACAGCACATTCAGGACTGCAGGGCACAATGCTTGCGTGACCATGGACACAAGCAGACACTCACCTCCTGCCCCTTCCCCCAGCTGGACACACACCTTGCTGAATAACCACACCACTCGGTGTCGATGCGGTGCCTCTACTCACACCGTCCCCTTCCTCCCCCTTTGCAAAGCCCCACGCCCTTTCTCCACGGTCCCCCTGGCAATGCCAGGGTGGATTTCGCCCTGCGTTTATTCCAGAGGTGTAAAGAGGGCCCCGGTCCCTGCTGCACCCGCACTGCCGTGATGCCAAAATCACCGGGTGGGGTGAGAGGCTCGAGGGAGCCAGCGCTCGCCGCGGGGTGACAGCCCTGGGCGAGGCAGGGCAGGGAGCTGCGTGTTCCCCGGGGCCGCCAGCAGCATCCCTGCTCCCACACTAACCAAGGGCCGCTTCAGCCTGGTCTGCCCTGCCCCTGCAGCAGGGGCCAGACACGGGGGTGGTGTATTCCCAGGCCAGCCCTTGGAGGGCCCGTCCCGACGGGAAAGCCAGCTCCAGAGGGGTGCCAGCTCCAGAGGGGCGCACACTCCAAGGGGTGACCGCTTCAGAGGGCTGCCCGCTCCGGAGAGGTGCCAGCTCCAGCGGGGTGCCAGCTCCAGAGGGGTGCCCTCTCCAGCGGGCGCTGCCCTCCGGGCGGGGGGCGGCGGTCGCTGCCCGCCATTAGCGCGGCCGGGCCCCGCCGCAGCCCTTCCCGCGGAACGGGGCCGGGACCGCGCCCCCGGGCTCGGCTGCCCCGGGCTCGGCTGCCCCGGGCTCGGCTGCCCCGCGCTCCGCGCCGCTCCCCGGGCTGCGCCCGCCGCACCTGCGGGCCGGAGCCGCCGGGGCTCTCGCCCAGCGCGGGGCTGGCAGCTCGGCAGCACCGCCCGCTGCCCGCGGCGGAAACTCACCTCCATGCGGGCCAGGGGCAGCGACAGCATGAACGCGAAGACCACGCCGAAATTCATCCCGACTCCAGGCCCCGCCGGCTGCGGGCACATGGACGGCGAGCCCCGGGAGGGAAGCGCTTCCCGCAGACAGCCCCGCGGCCGCCCGGCCTCAGGCATCGAGGGCGCTGCGCGTTCCCATGTCCCCGGCGAGCCGGGAGGAGGTGGGAGAGTCGCAGGAGCCCTTGGAAGAGGACGTGGAGGTGGCGGTGGTGGTAGTGAGGGGAGACAGAAGTAATTCTCGGTGACTCCGCTGCCTCTGCGCTATCTCATAAGCCCGGTGGGGAAAAAATGCAGTCCCTCGGAATTAAACACATCCAGAGTCTGGGTCCCCCTTGCCGCAAGGGATGCTTCAGTGGTGCCTTTGGCTAGGTGGTCCACATGCTATTCGTCCTCTTGGTTTTCTTCCCTTTTAAGAAAATGTGTATCTGTAAAAGCTTTTACATGCAGGTAACAGTGTCTCTGTTCTTAGAAGAAGGTGCTCAGAATAAAAAAAAAAGATAAAAAGAAACTTTTCCAAAGTTTGGTGTGAAATCCAAAATAAGAAATCTTCTTCCTTAAGTTGTCCTCTTCTTAAAATGCTCTTTTCATTCTTTTGACCACTTGCTTTTTAGAGAAAAGTTGCCAGTGTACACTGAATTTCTTCCCCTTACATTAGATTCTGGCTCGGGTGCCTTCTCATTCCAAGTGTTGGCAGTTTGCTTGCACGGGAGGTTTGCTTTGGGTTTGGAGACAGGTGAGAGCAAATGTTTTTGCTCTGGGTTGTGAGTGTGTTTGTGTGCGTGCGCTGAGCCCTGATAAGCCTCAAAGTGGAGCCACTGATGCTGTCTCCCGTACTCTGTTGCAACAAGAAACGAAAAACAAAAAAAAGGCAGAAAAGGTAAAATTGCAGGAGAGGTGAGAGAGCCGACGGGTCTTTATTTTCTGCGAGCTGCAAGACAGACTAAGCTGGCACTCGGGGCTGCTCCTTTTATGAAGGAGAGGCGGTGGGTGGAGCATAACTTGCCATCCTCCTCTTGGCTGGGTATCAAGGAACAAATCTAGTGAGGGAGTAGCAGTTCATTGCTGACAAAATAAAAAGTGTGTTAATTTAAATGATAAATTAATTAAAAATGACTAATGCTGCAGCAACCTGTATAATGTGGCTTTAATATCGCGTGAGGAATGGGGACAGAAATTCCTGCCTCCTCGGCAAGAGATAAGAAGAGAGGAGTTCCCGGCACGGTAGTTTGTTATTTTTTTTGGCCCCAGGTTCTCACTGTTTCAGTCTGGAGCCCATTTCTCTAAGCTCCACTCGCCGCCTTCCCTGCCCTGCTACACCACTAGCTCCAGGGAGAGAGATGACTTTAATATCTTACATCTCTTTGTGTGCAGAGGGAAAAAAAGAAGCCAGAGAAATTTACACGTTGCTATAAGACAATCTGGTGTTGCTCGTGGCACCCGGAGGTATTTTGCTGCATGATTATCTCCACGATGTAATAAACATCTGAAGGAAAATTAGGCGAGCAGATATTTGCTGTGGGGGAGAGGGATGGGGAGGGGAAGGCTGCTAACAGGTGAGTTCAAGAAAGAGTCATATCCTATTGAAAAAACACCCTCTCGCGTACACAGGAGTGATCTCCCGGCGCCGACTTGCACACTCACACAGCACACTCCAGGCACGACCAGGAGGGATCTCTGCACCATCTTTGTGCAGGCTCCACCGATACATTCCTGCACTGTCATGCACCGCAGGCGCTCGGCAGGCATTCGCGCTGAATCCCAAGCATCTTCCCTGCTTTTTCTATGCTACGCACATGCTTCTGTTCGAGCCGCTCGCATGCACAGCTACGTGCAAATTTTGTCTCATTCACACATCCCTGGGCATCCATGTGTTCTCCTTCACTCTCCCCCTCTCTCTTCCCTTCTCACATACATACTCCCACTGGCATACCGGTGGCCTCATCTCACAGCATCACACATGCTCCCTTAGACTCCCCGGGTGCCTGCAAGCCTCCTGCAGCCAGCCCTCTCTGAAACACACGGTCTGGCACCAGCGCTCCCATATGCACCACCCGAAGTGTCTGGGTGCAGGAGGAGCAGCCACTGGAACTGAGCAGCAGGCAGCCCCCCAAATGCTCCTCTGTAGCAGGCACCTGACAGCACCTCCCAGCTTGGCTGAAACTAACTTTGGTCTCATGGATGTGGGTGTTGGTCAGGAAGCACAGAAACACAAAGAGTACTGGGGGTCCTCCATACAGCTTTCTTAAAATAGCCTGGGTCCTCTGGGGCAGCATGTCAGGGCACTCTTTGGTCACAAGGGATCACCTTCCTTCAGCCTAACCCAGAAGAAGAAGGGCGGGCAGATCTCTCCACAGCTGGGGAGTTGGTCAGAGCTGTGTCAGCTCCAAGGCCCAGGCCATCTGAGGTGCAGGAGTGCAGGGATAAGGAGGGTCCTGGGAGTCCCTCAAACCAAGCCTCAGGTGGCTCGGTTCCAATACTGGGGCTCAAGAGGAAGGAAGTAGAAATGCAAGGCATACCTTTGCTCGTTTCCATCGCCAGAGACCTTAACAAGACTTTATCTTAGATGCTCCAGCCATGTTAACCCTGTCCCACCCCGAATTCCTCAGGACGCTCTTAGAATTCTCCTCATTCTCCATCCTGGCCCGCCAGCAGCGTACCAGCCATTTCAAGTGATGATAATTCGGCTCTAACCCCCAAGCTGGGTGGAGCTGCAACCCTGATGTCCACCTGGGTGCTGAAGCATCTTTTGAAACTATAGAGGGCTTAAAAGAAAGGGTTTTAAAAGGGCCTTGGTCCATCTCACCTCTTTCCAGATGCCACCAGCCAAAGAAACACTGCAGCCTTGGGCTCCTTAGCAGTCAGCAGGGGGAAGGTGAGGATTTGAGAAGTCCTTCTACCTCTGTAGAGGGATCTGAGGACAGCTGGGTCCTGAATGTCCATGACCCTGTTATGTGTTTAAGGTTCCCAAGGGGTCAGTGGAGGCCCAGGTGCCTTTTGAGGATCTCTGCCCTCAAATAAGCTGACATGGCTCCACCACCTTCATGCCACCTGTGTGGGGAGTCCTCCATGCTGTAGTGGCTGCCTGGCCAGGACAGAACAGCCTGCGTGTGGGAGGGCTGAGCAAATTCCTCAGCAGGGAGAGATATTGCTGCCAGGGAGGAGAAGGTCTCAGCAGAAAGCTAGCAGGGACTGCTGCAAATTTCTTGCTTGGTAGCAGCAAGAGCTACTGCAGGGCTTGATTTTGGGGGAGATATGTGTGATGTGCTTTTTTTTTTTTTTCCTTGAATATCCGGCTCTATTACAAGCTAGATGGGATAGAAATAGAGTTATTTATTTTCACGTGGATGATGCTGGGCAGTTTTTAGAAGCTCGACATCAGAAACAAAAAGCTAATCCCTGTTGAACCTCCAGACAGCAAGGAAGAGGATGTTTGGAATTTGACTAATCATCTACCTATGACCCCGCCTGGAAATAGAGCAAAGCGATACTCAAGCTGCTCGGGCTTTGGTGGTTTTTCCTTACTCTTTCTGTTTTTAAGACAGGGTCAGATTTTTCTCTAGTGATGTCTTTGGACTGGCTGGGTCAGTCTCACTGGCACCAAGTTCTGTAGAGGTGCATAAATCTAAAACTGCTGTGCCTTGAGTCTGCTGGGGGCTCCTTTAATTCTCTTACTTCAGTGAAATTAGTTTGACATCTGTCCCACAAACCCCTACAACTAATGGGGACGACTGGGTCTCCCCCTCACCTGGCCTGTGTGGTGGGTGTGGAGGCCTGCAGGGCTGTTGGTGTCCCAGATGTCAGGATAAGAGTTCAAAACCACCATGGCAAATATTGGGAAGGTATTTTGAGGCTACGTGAAGCATCTGGACCGTAAAAATGTCCCATTAGAGCATCACGACTTGACAAGATCTGGTTGCAACTGTGCTAGCTGGCAATAGCTCTGCAGATAAACCGCAACAAAACCAGATTTCTTGACAGCCTGCACCAGGATTTCTTATTAAAACACTTTCACCACCACTACAGCTCTCAAACCTGCAAACAGCTGAACTCATCTCCCTGGTTATTCTCTTATCACTAGGGAGGAGAGCAACACGTGTCTGAGGACAATAGGCAGTTCCTTGCTGCAAAGCTGCTTTCCCTTCATTTCGTGTTGGTGGAAAAAATGATTGCACTAGCCACCATCCACAGCGCCATTAAGTGAGGGGTGAGATATAGAGATATAAATATTTATATTTATATTTATATTTATATTTATATTTATATTTATATTTATATTTATATTTATATTTATATTTATATTTAATTTATTACTTTTTTTCAGAGGGGGTAGAGAATTATGAAACAACAGGAAGAAAAACAGGGCTTACAATGGAAAGCAAGACTCAGTCTGAACAGCTGAGATGTCTCAGCCTCTCCATGATGAGCCCTATTTTGAAAACAATCAATGGAAAGAAATTAGGAGGTGTTGACAGCCAGCGTGTAGTCAGCCCGCCCACTCAAGGTATCTCACTTAGGTGTTGCTGCTGCTCCGGTCCCGAAGTTCAGGAGAAGGATGAGCAATCCCTGCGCCTACGCCGGGGGGCTGCCGCAGCCGTCAATGGAGGGCAGGCACTGCGCACCCAAACAGGCACCTGAGTGAGTTTTACACCTCGTTTACTCCCGGAGATCCGTTCTGGGGGCGAGCTGGTTTCACACGGCAGCCCCCGGCTGAGTGGGGTTCATCCTGGCTATCCCAGGGGATGGGGACAGGGTTATTGGGCGTAGCTCGCACTGGGTTTTACACCATTGGCCCCAGAGGTGCTGACATGAGAGCTGCCTCGACTCCCTGATGACTGAGCTCAATTTAATGGAGGAAGAAGGAGAAGAGACACCAAAGGAAAGAGACAGAGACAGGCAAGGAGCCTGGTGTTTGCATTTGGTGCTGGAGAAAAGCAGAGCTTCAGGGTACCCAGGGCTTGCATAATTTGTCTTCCCGCCCCTGGCACTGGCTGGGAAAATGCTTTCCAAGGATGAGTAAAACCCTGACAGAGCCAGCGGCTGAGGGGAAAGGGAGGGAAGGTGTCACCTAGGGAGCAGGCGTTTGATGGGACCTGCCAGGCTTTCCCTGGGAACCACACCCCTCTGCCTGTCTCTCTCCGTCAGAGGGATTCCCCCAGCCCCTCACCACCTCCTCCATCTCACCCGTTGCTGGCAGGAACCTGGCGGAGAGGAGAGGATGGGGAAGGGGGACGGGGACGAGAGTGCAGGCACACTCAGAGGGCAGAGCCCAGCCCCTGAACGTCAGGGAGGGAGAGGGCTCTCTCCGGCTGTGCCTTCCTGCCCCGTGCTTTGAGGTGAAGAAGGCAAAGGCATCTCACATCTCTGCGGATGTGCAGCTCGAGCAGGATTCAAAGAGAAAAGGCAAGGCTGGGGGGCACTGATTTCCCAGCACTTTCCCGTGTGCACACGCGTTCCTGCATCCAGTGGGGAGGAGGGGATGCAGCCTTCCCTGGTCATACTGCCATATACTTCTCCCCCACCCCAACCCCCAAGTTTAGGGTAGAACGGAACAATTTCCTTGCACTGGCAACCATCCATTATGTCTATGGATCTGCTCCCCACCCCATTCCCCCTCTCTTTCCTGTTTTGATGAAAGGAAAAAATGTTCTGCTTTCCTTCTTTATTTTTCCAGACTGGTGAATAGCACTCGAAAGGAATTTCTCTCCCTACCCCCTTCCCCTCTCCCAGTATAATAAATACATACGTATGTGTGTGTGAACACACCACACATCGCAGGTCATCTGTTGTTTTTCAAAAGGCATATACTATTTTTGTTTCCAAATTGATTTTTGGGCAGTGGTCCCCCTTTCCACTGACACCACCCCAGGCACTGCTTCCCCTGCCCTCGCCCTCTGCCACTCACCACATCCCCATCCTTTGCCCCCGGGTCCGCAGCGAGCGGTGGTGGCGGTGGCAGCAGCGAGAAGGAAGCTTTGCTGAGCTGGAGTAAAAATAGCCCCAGCAGTTACTCAGCTCAGAACGTAACATGACTCATGTGAAACGAAGATGAGGGTCGAAAACCAAAAGCAAGTCGCTCTCCCCCCGCCCCGGCCCCCACCACCTGCTGTTGCTGCTCACGTCACAGAGCAAACCCCACTCAAAGTGCTCCTCGCTGGGGCTCAGGGCACCAACCACGATGGAAAGCCCCGCTTGTGCTACCTGGTCCTCTTGCCCGCACCCCTCTGGTGGTGCTGACACCAGCAGCAGGCAGATCTGGTGATGCTGCAGCCGACTTTCAGCTCCTTTAACCTCCCTTAAACTGCGGGCCCTGAGCAAAACTGACATCCCACTGACACAGTGGGACAAAACACTCTGCAGCAACATCCTTCTGCCAGTGCTGGCTCCCAACAGCACAAATGCAGCCAGGCACCCCGGTTTGCTGTGCCTGAGCCTGAAGGGACGAGCGAGGTCATGCCCATGCTGCACCCCACCCTGTCACTGGGTGCCCCCCATGCTGAGTGGGGCACAGCTTGCTCCCTGGGCTGGGTGGGAGAGCAGCACGCCAGGCCTGGCAGGAGGCAGGCCGCCGCTATCTTGTGGCCTGTGTAATAAAGGAGGGAGTTTAAAAATAGACTTTGAGCTGCAATGCCGGAAAGGCAGCGAGACGTATAGAGCGGGTGTGTGTTTATGCTACACGCCCTGTGCCTGCCGCCCCGCTGCCACGGGACCTGCCCCAAAGCACGGGCACCGCTCACGGGTGCCCGCCTGGCCTGGGAGTGCAGGGCTGAGGGGAGCCCTGGGCTCTGCCTCACAGCTGCCAGAGCTGCTCACAGGTGCCCAGCCACCACCCCATCCCAAAGCCATTTGGAACGGTGGGACAGGCACCTCTCCCCCATGCCAGACCAACATGATGTGTAGCTCCTCCACCCCCTGTATATCCAGACAAAGTGGCATCTCTCAGGACAAAGCCTTTCAATAGATCCTCTGCCCTCTGCCCTCTGCTGAACAATGAGAAATCAAGGAATATTGTCCGAGCTGAATAAAAAGATCTAAATTTAGAGTGTCTGATGTGTTCTTGGTTTCCTGCCATAACTCCCCTCCTCCCCGTCCTCCCTCTTCATTGCTTGCTTAGTCTTATGCACAGAAAGGTTTCTGATGGGGTGAGATCACCACCAAGACCCTGTCTCCCCAGTGATGAGACAGAGGGGAATTCCAAGTTTGACTCTAGTCTCTGTTTTTGTAAGACAGGGAGGAGGGGAGTGCACTGCTTTTTTCCTCACCAGCTTAGATGTGCAGAAAAGGGAGGGAAACCTAAGATCAGGAGAGAGGAAACTTTCTCTCCCACTTCAGCCTCCTCAAGCCATGACCCTGACCTGCCCCAAACACTGCCCATATGTTTCCATCTGCTCATGGCATCCCCTCCTACAGCTCTGCCACAGCAACTCTTCAGAGCAGTGCTGTCCCTGCACTGTTCCAGCCCAGAAGCTCAAGCCTGTACAACCCTCACTGTCCTCCCACTTTCCCCAAGCAGGCCTGGCCAGAAACAAGAAGCTCACAAAGAACAAATAAAAGCAGAAAAAAGCCTGACACAACCCCCAAAAATGCCCAGAGGGGAGGGAGATGAGGGGTGTTATCCAGCAATGTACTCCCGATGTTTGAACAAGGGACTCCCTTGGGTTTGTGCCTGAAAAGTCTGGGTGTCAGGGGAATCTATTCATTTGTTTTCTTTTTTAAACAAAAAGGCCTTCCCATAACCACAGTGAGGAGGGAGCCAACACCTCTTGACAAACAGACATGTCTTAAGTGCACACATGGGAATCCTTTCAGCCTTGCTCCTGGAGAGGAAAAAAGCCTAGACTGTGCACTGACCACATTGCTCAGTGTCAGTGGAAAGGGAAGCATGCGCCAGCAGCATTTTCTGCACAAAGATGCACACCAGCAGCTAACTCAAGCTTGCCAGCATGTCTGTGGGGTGTCTGGAGGTGCAGAGATCTTTTCCAATAGTGGAATCCAGGCAGGTGGTCTGGGAGACTGACTCAAAAGCAAGGAAAACTTTTCTCACCCTCCTTTGGCTTCAAACAGCGTCTCCCAAGAGCTTCCTCTGACCCTCCCCAGCTTGGTCACTGAGTTGACAAGCAGGTGGAACAGGACTGTGAGGCCAGCCAGGCCCTCCCTGCTTTCCTCTTTCCCTGGCTGCATAATGTGTCTGGGGGGATTATGAGTCTTTTTTGTTACTATTATTTCTGATTTCCCTTTTGCCAAGCATTCAGGCACAGGCTCTTTAGAATGATGCTACGCCAAGCGTGCCAGAGCCATTGGTGGGAGAGGAGAGGGGAAGGAGCAGCACTAGGTGCTGCTCACAGGGAAGGGGAGAGCAGCCACAGCCTAGCCAACACTGGCAGAGAAGCCAATAAGGGCTGGGCACACTGGGGCAGAGAGAAATGCTCTCCTTCCCTCGCTCTCAGAAGGAGTGAACAGCACATGGGACTCAGGAAGTGAGAGGGAGAGCTGGGACCCATTTGCTGCTGGAGAGTGAGTTTAGTGCCCATTCCCTGCTCAGAGGGATTGGCAGTGCTGGAGGCTGGGGAATGGAAAAGTTCAGGTCTCCCGTTCCATGTGCAGCTGCTGCCAGAAAGCAGCAGACTAATGGATGCAGCAGGGTGGGAAGGGAAAAACCAGCACCAAGGCCCCTGGAGAGGAGGCTTCCTACCTTGGTCTGGCTTGCCACCAGCAAGAAGAGGGCTGTTCCACAAGAGGGGACACTCCAGGTGTGACTCCAGCCCGGGTGAGACACCCCTGTTCCAGGTACAGCTCCTCAGTACCTCAGCAGAGACAGAGATGGGGCTGGAGATGAAGTGACCACAAAGCAGGTGTCGAGTCTGTCTCAGAAAACTGGTCAGACAGCCAGGGACAGGAACAGGCACAGATGTACCTCCAGCACAGCTGGGGCTAAATGGAGCATAACATCAAGGTGTGTTCTCACACCTCATGGAGGTCTGGGCTCCATGCATGGCTCCTTGTAAAATGCCCTGGCCATGGAACTGGGTGAGGATGATGGCTCAGGACTAGTTTAAGGTCACAGTGTGAGGACAGGGAACTTGGAGCCAGGTTGGGATCATAACTTGGAAGCAGTGCAGGCACATGAATGTGCTTCTGAGAGACAGAGATGAAAAAAGACTCCCAGAGGCAGGCAGATGTGGGGAGGGGTGCCAAGGCCCCACTGTGGAGAGCCAGGGAGTGGGAGGGGACATGGGAAAGCCAGTGTTGAGAGGCCATAGGAGCAGAAAAAGCGATGCAGTAGCACCCTAAGGTCACTAGGGAAGCAGGGGGGCAAGGTCCATGGCCTTCACCCAAGAAGGAGGGTCCAGGTCACACACAGAACCAGGCACTAGGACAGCTTGGGACTGAGGAGCACTCACCTCAGACCAAGCACACCCCCAACATGGTCCCACAGTGATCAGCACCACCAAGGTGACAACAGGGACAGATTCCAACCCCAGCCTCAGACGAGTGAAGATACTGCCAGGAGCAGCAGGGGACAGGACTGAAGGCAAGGCTGCTGCACAGGTCCAAGGTGCATCCTGGAGACCAGGCTACCACCAGCTAAAGACTGGAGTCCACTTGGAACAGCCAGTCAGGAACGCAGGACAGCTGGGGATGAGGCTGGGCACAGATACACCCACAACAGAGCTCAGGCCAGGAGCAGGTACCTGGACCTGAGCTTAGATGGAGCTTACATGGCGTGAGGGTCCCAGGTGAGCCTGCCTGGGGCCATTTAGCCCCACCAATGTGCTCATGGCACTGCTAAACATTAGCCTTCCCCAAGGCAGGATATTTCCAGCCTCTTTAGGGTGTGGGACCTGTACATCTGTCCCTGGTGAGGCTCACCATCTGGGCAGGATGTTTATTACCTAAGCCAGCCAGAGGGAAAAGAGGCTCAAAAGCCAAGACACACCTGAGCAACACGTAGTCAAGCCCAACGATCCTTGCCTGGCCTCATCCTTCTTTCCCTCACTCTCCCTTATTCTCTGGAATGACAACGCAAGATACTGACTCCATCTCTGAAACCTATGCCAAGAAACTTTTATTTTTAAATTCACAAACAATGACCTAGCAGCTGGTCCAAGGCTTTTTTTTCCCCTTGCTAACAGAGTGGAAATTATATATATATATTTAATTAGCTCATCGGAGCAAAATTTCCCTTCCCACCATTCTTCATTAAAGGCAGATGTAAAATGACCCCCGACTCCAATCTCTATTGAAGGGGGTGTGACCCCTCGCCATCTAACAGAAGTTTCCAGAAAGCCAGTTTCTCCCATCCTGCCTCTTTGCTTTGTCCAATTGTTGGTAGAGGGAGCCAAGAGTTTAAAATGCCATTTTGGCTGCCTCTCCATTATCTTGGGCAGACAGAGGGTTGAGATACCTCAGAGAATGGAAAAATCCCGATAAAGGACTGTGGTACAGATATACCCTCACGTCCTACCAGCCCTTGGACCCAGCTGGGATCCAAAGATGCTTTCTTGCTGTTAAAAAGACCCCAAGCCTATTTTTTTTAAATACCAGCCATCTCAAGTTCTGGCTGCTCCTGAAGTGAAGCCCAGCCTGCAGGCCTTCAGCTTCTGCACCCAAATATTAGCTCTTCCCTGTGCACTGGCCCTGTGCCATTCCAGGGCAACTCTCCTGACCTCAGGAGAAGGGGCTGCCTGCCACCTTCACACACACCACCCTGCCACCAGTGTCACCAGTGCCAGCAGAGGACCTTGGTCACTGCACAAGGACTGTCCAACTCAGGTGCATGCATTCAACCACTTGAGGCAGAGCAAGGGGATACAGTATTCCCTTCACACGTCTGAAAATTGTGTTGAAACCCTGTGTTTTCCTCATGTTCCCTCTGAAGATAATCCCTGAATGCATTGCTTCACTTCTCCTGGCCCCTTTTTTGGGGAAAATAACTGGGCTGGCTGCTCTGGTCGCTAAAGTCTGGAAGTGGTGAAAGGAGCACACATTCCCTTTTTTCTGCCCTAGCCAACCTGCCCGGATATTTGTGTGAGCAGCAGGAGACAGAATTCATGGCACACACATCCTGTACAGCCACTGCTCCTCCCCTTGAGAAGGGCCTCGTGCTCCAAGGTTCAACCAGACCCCCTCCTTTCCATTGAAGGTGTCACTGAAAAAAATCCACTGAAACATGGATTTTGGTACCTTTGCTACATCTCAATCTTTCTGTCATCCTTCTGCTCATTCTCTCCCCTCTCTCCACAAGTATTTACCACCTGGATCTGGACTTGCCTTAACTAAGCAGAAAATAATAGCATGATGGATGCTTCTGGCATGTTTGGGTGCCACAGTGACCTGGACCTGACTCTGAGCCACTGGTGGTGGTTGGCTCTTGCTTGGAGAGGCGTCCTTCAGGATTTTGAGGTGAACAGTCACTACATGCATATGCTATGAGTTAGACCCCTCCAGATGCCCCAGACTCCCCAACCACTCTGCTTGGTGTAGGTCCTGGACAGGACAAGTCAGATGGGCTGTTTTGGGCCTGGCAGCAAGGCTAGGCTTCTCTGCATTGCTGTGGACCCATGCTGGGAATGCCTCAAAGTTTGGGAGTTGTTTGATCACTGCCTTAATCTCCTTCAATGTTTGAGCCACAATAGAAGGTCAGGACAGACGTAAAGGCCGGCTCCTGCTGCTGCTCCGGAGCCACTGCAAATAGGTCAGACTTATCTCAAGAAAACACAGCATAGGAATGGCACAGACCCTCTTGTCCACCTGTCTGGCTCCTTCCTCCTTCCTCCTTCCTCCTTCTCCTTCTCCTTCTCCTTCTCCTTCTCCTTCTCCTTCTCCTTCTCCTTCTCCTTCTCCTTCTCCTTCTCCTTCTCTTTCCCTTTCTCCTTCTTTCTCCTTCACTCCCTATCAGGGCCACAGGAATCTCAGCAATGCCAGTCACACAAAACTCTCTCCAGCGACAATAGGTCCTTCCTTCCTTCCCCAATTCCTCTTTCCTTACCCTATTCCTTCTTCACCTCTGCAGCTCTCACACATTCCCAAAGTTGCTCCCAGGGGTTTCCAGAAGCTCCTGAGCAAAACCCCCTTGCCACCCTCCTCCCCCAGCCATGCAGGGCAGCCAAGTGGTGCTTTTGGGGAGGCGAGGTGTCCCCACGATGCAGCTCTGCTTGGGAACAGACATATTTACATCTCTGTCTGTGACTGAGGGTGTGGTCTCAAAAACTGGCACAAGTCACTTGGAAAAAGGCTTCTGGAGAAAGCAGTTCTTCTGCCTTCTCCCCTCTCCTTCCAGCTGTGCATTCTCTTTTTTTTTTCTTTCTTTTTTTTTTTTTTTTTTGTTCCCCATGGTTCATCTGTTTTGCAAGGATTGTTTTCAGCCTTATCAGCTCCAACTTGCCACCCTGCCACCTGCTCTCTCATGCTGACATAGGAAGCTGGAGAAGACATGGCCAGGCTGGAGGAATCGGCCCCTTTGCTGACAGCAGAAACCACTCCTAAAACCACTCCCTCCCAATCCCTCTCTCCTCATACTGGGAAGTATCTGCACAGTTATGTGGGATGTAAGAACCTGTGGCTGTGCCTCTGAGCAAAAGATGCTGCACACGTCCCTAAAGGCCTCATAAGTGTGTGCAGAGAGATTTTTGCCATACAATTTCTTACATGGGAATGGATGCCATGCAACGGGCCTGAAGGTTCTCTATGGACTCACATGTATCCTGACATAGGGCACATGGCCTGTGGGATTATCTGTGTTTCTTGTGTAAGGCAGCCACACCCAACTTTGCCTTTTCCTTGCCCCCATGGAGTCTGATGGGCCTGGAGCTGGGAATCAAACCCACACAAACTGCTTTGTTCTTCTGGGACTCGGCCGAGGGAAGCGAGTCTGGAAGAAGCAGCAGGGTTGCTACAACCCACTCTCTTCTCCCCCCCCTCCTCAGCCTGTTTCCTGACACAGTTCCTATATAGGACAAGTTTCTGTTGCAATCAACTCTTAGGTTAATGAAACCCTGAATTAACCCCCCTTTTCTCCCACCTCTTCAGAGAAACTGCCCAGCAGGTAAAACAAATCCTGGGTGTCTGTTCTGTGCTCTGAGGGAGGTACATTCCCAAGGACATGTGTGGGAACTCAGGCTGGAGTGGCCTGCAGGTCGAGGACCACTTGATAAGGACCTTTAAACCTTTAAACCCCGCTGCACACAAGAGCACAGGCACATTTGCCGCTCTCACAGAGGATGGTAGGAAGAGAGGGAGAGGCAGGCTTGTGCAATTGGGATTCCTTCATCCAACAGACAGTAACCCCCAGGGCAGCAGCAGATAAGGGGCAGTGGGATCTTTCAGACATTGCCAGCAAGGTGTTTGCTGGCCCCAGACATGCTGGTTCACTGGTGGTCTGAAGGGCGACCTGGCTGACTGGCTTGGAATAAAACACTGGCTTCGGAGAGAGGATAGTCCCTTTCTTCTTGAGCTTTTCTATCAGGTGCAGGGGAGCTCCAGCTGCTGGCTTAGCCAGGGATGGTGAGCACATTTAAAACCTTCCTATACTGGACTGATCAGTCCATTTTTGCACTGTATGGTGTCTTTCCTCATTTAAAGCTTGCACTGAGGTTCCTGCCTGACTCTGCATGTTTCCTTTAGCACTTTACCAATCTAAATACTTCAGGATGTTAATACTATGTATGTGTTTTCCTGCCTGTTCTTCTGGATTGAGAGGTTGCAGTTTAGCTTGTGGTGGGGCTAGCAAAGTGCCTCTGCCTGTGATATTCATGCAGGCCACGGAGGGAGCAGGTTTCGCTCTCATTTGCACCTTTACTGTATCGTAGATCTAGAGTGGTGCTGACCTCCTTCTGCTAGGGACTGGGCTTGTCAGGAGCGAGGTGCTCTCTGGTCCTGTTTTAGCTCCAGGCAGGGATATAGCAATAGGTTCTGAATCATAAAGACGTGTGATTTTTGCTGAGAGGTGGTGCTGGGTAGAAACGTCAAACTTGGACTGATGCTTCTGTGAAAATGCAGGGAAGCTGGAAGGGGCCTGGGGCAGGGACCATGAGCTGTACAGAACAGACCATTTGGTCCTGCCTGGCACTAGCACTTTGAGCAACAATGGTAATATTCATCATCATCACAGCATTCAGATAGCAATTTCCATCTTGCAATTGCTGTGTGTGCACTGACTCATTTATTTTCCCTGCTGAGACAGGGAGGAATTGTTTGCCCATGGCTAAGATGTGGGGAAACAGACATCCCAAGCCCTGTAGAGAGGGTCAGCAGTGGGATTTAGTTGATAAAATGGTCCCTGCCTTCTAGCTCCACATCCAAAAGACTGTGAAAAGTGCCTACTAAAACATAGCTACACTGCCACGGTACCCCAGCCACAAAGGACTCAATGAATCAAAGTGTGCATCTGTCCCAAACTATGTGAGACTTTTTTTCCCCTAGCAAAGCTGTTTTGGTGCGTGGGCACATGGGAAGGATTTTACCATCACTGTAAGCTCCCAAAGTCCAGCGATGGGCTTTAATTTCTAGTGCTGAGGCTCTGGCACCTTGCAGTGGGACTAAAGGGCTAAGAAGCGTGTCTAACCACGGAGCCACCCGTGTGACGCACGGGCCACCGAGAGCCGTGAAAGGCGGGCTGGTGGCTAAAGGCTTTTCCCAGGGCAGCCTCCCCCGCTGCCAGCTGTGCCGCGATGGGACCGCTGCGTCTGGGGCTCTGTGTCATCGCTGGCCGGGCCCCGGGCAGTCAATAGCAGGCATTGTCCCGGGAAAGGTCACCCGAGCCAGGCACGCAGGCTGCAGCGAGCGTGGAGGCTGCTGCTGGAACGGCCGAGATGGGGAAGGGAAGCGGGGCAGAGGGCAGAGGGGGATGAGGGGGTAGAAGGGGCAGGGACGAAGCCCGGAGAAGGTCTGGGTTGCCTCCTGCTTTGGGGAAGGTTCTGTGTCTGAACGCAGCGAGGAGCTGGCCGATTTCCACAGGGTTACACTTGACTTTGTGTGGGCAGCACCTGGACCCTTGTTGGGAAATATCTAACACCATAAAACTCAGGGCTTTCCTTGGCAATCTGCTTTTCCCATAGCTGGCTGTGCTTTTCTCTTCTTCCCATCCTGAGCGCGGCGCTTGCAGGGCTTTAATGACTTTAGCACCACACCGCAGCCGGCATCACCTAATCTCCTCTTACACATCCCAGTCCCCAGACGAGTGCCGAGGTTTGCTCTGTCTGACCTCCTGCTGTGCCACATGGTGAAGGAATGTCCTCTGCACAGAATCCCATCACCTTCATCACCTTTATCATCCCAATGAAGTGCTACGTTCACAGTGCCAAGGATTTTTACGCCTGTTGAGCAGGACCTTCGCTCCCTGGTCTGCTAACATTGGGTCATTTGTGCTTCTTTCTGAAGCTGCACAAAGAAAGCGGGGCTGGAGCCATTCTGGCAGTCATTTCCTTTCCCCTCATCCCAGCTCTCTGGAAAACATACTGGAATTTCAGTAACAAATATTCCTCCAATTTCACGTTCAGATGTCTGGGTCGTGAGTCCCACCCTGGTTTCTGAAACACAGAGCTCACCAGTCCAGAATGGGTGTCTGCCTCACCAATTCCTGCGAGGATATCCATGAAACCACTCACAAAGTCAAAGCAATTGCCAGCATTTTTTCCTAATCTATTCATAGTTCTGTAGGGTTTTAGTCAATGCTCTGGAAGCAGATGCCATTGGGTGATCATCTTGCATTTGAACAGCTGCTAATCTCTGCAAACTTGCATTCACCGGGTTTTTTTAGCCTCCTCGTTAATCTCAAGGCATTTGGTTTTGGGGTTTCTGTAACAAGTATTTTTTAATTTTCGAAAGCAGTTCTCATTATCAGAGGGATCACCCTGGGACAACCATTCTCCAGGGAGAATAGAATGGAGATAAATTAGAGATGCGTTTAATTTTAATTCATTTAACATGCCCAGGATGAGCTGGAAGGTGGGCAGGGCGGCAGGCAGGGAGAAAGAAAAGTGAGAGCAGTTTGCCCCTAGGTGCCTCTTGAGAGAGCCTGGCTCATTACGTTATGAGACATCCTCATTTAGGAAAGATCACAGACCTGGGTTTTGCCCCAGACCCTGTGGAACCTCACTGTGCCCCTGGATACGCCTGCAATCCTCTGCTTTGGGATCATTCTTCACCAGCTATAGCCAATGCTCTCCATATCCTTCTTCTGCAAGCCAGGGGGATAAAGAATAAGGGGGAAGCAGAGCTGCTCTTCCAAACTCAGCCTGCAGAAGGAGGTCCACCAAAGCGTGCTGCCAGCAGGAGACCCCGGGAGTGCAGAGTTCTCTGCTTGCACAGAGCTGGTGAAGCCTCCAGAGCCCGACTGCCCCTGACTGAACCTGCTTGAACCTGCCCCTGTGCTCTGCCAGGCTTCTCTACATTGGCACCATCTCCTGCTCAACGAAAAACCAGGGGACTTTCCCAGGCATTCTCCTGTAATGGTACCAAAAAGAGGCAGCTCTGAGAGCAAGCTGCTCTCAGCCAAGAGTTTTCCTGGCTCTGCAAGGAGCCCTGCTGGCTGTAGTTATTGGGGTCAGGGTCGCTGTCTTTAGCTGATATCATCTTCAGGCTCCAGTTATGATTTCTGATCAATTTGATTCCAAATCAGTGTATCAGTCACAGGCATTTCTAAACTCTCAAGTCCTTCAGACACGTGTTTCTCTGAGACACCTCAGTTACCAAGAAAAGGGTCAATTGCAACATCCAACATGGAAAAATAGAGTGGAAATATTTGCACTTTCTGTGACTTTGACTCTACAAAGATTTTCTCTCCCAACCCTGTGCGGAACAGACCCTTTTATTTTGATTGATTTATGACCACTTAATTGGAGGTTTGCCTACCTAAAACCCCCAAGGCACTGTCAGAAAAGGACAAAAATTAAGCCAAATTAAATATTTTCTTCAGTGTATTAATAATCCTGGGATCCTGTTACCAAAATGAAGTGGTTTGGAGTCATTTGAGATGTGTTAGGGTATCTGAGACACATGAAGGGGGCTGGCAGATCTGCCATGGAAGTTACTGGAGCCCAAGACCGTCTGGAGTAGCAGCTGGAGGCCAGGCAGGATACACTACTGCATCTAAAATGAAACTGGAAACCAATATTTGGGCAACTGCATCAAACCACAGCTGAGTGAGTTGTGAGTGTATCCTCAACTCGAGAGAAACAACCTCAGGATGAAGACAAACCTGAGAACTGAATAAATGTGGCACTACCAAGCCTTGCAAGCACCCTGTCTCCTGTGCCAAATCAAATCTGGTTCTTGTACTAACACTGAATTGAGCTGCTTGTCAGATCTGCTACAAAATAATTTCATCCCTGCTCAGGCTGGCCATCTGTTCACTCTTCAGATTCACATGATTTTATGCCACCACTCTGTAACCTGATGATCAATAGCTTCACCATTTCTGGCAGCTGGCGTGCTGCATAAAATCTTTCCCAAGCGCTCTTCTTACAGGGAAGGGTGGAAGGGGCCTTGAGATGTCATGGTGATGTTGACCAGCATTTTTTCCTGCCTCTGCCAGAGTGGAGCATGGGTGTGCTTCGTGTCTGCCTCTCCCTGATGTGGTGTCAGGATTATTCCAGCTCTTCTGCCTGCCCTGAGGACCTGACTGCTACAGGAGCATCCATCCACCTGCAGCTGCCTCCTCCTGCCCTCACCAGCCAGCCTGGCTCGCTCTGCTTCTGTCGGAGGGTTAATTTGTTTAATTGCTTTAGGGCACGTGTGAGAGGTGCTGCGGTGGACACTCGGTAAGGACAGAGGTCCAGACACGGCAGGGAATGTGTGCCCAAGGGTGTCTGGAGAGCTGCGGGGCCGGGAGCCCCCATCTCATCCTCACATGGACGGGAGTGGGGAAGGAGAGGCCCCTGAGGAACAAGGGAGCATTGAGCTGCTGCCCTATCTCTCCAGGGCGAGGGAAGCGGAAAGGTGATAAGAGCCCTCTCAGATGAGGAATTCCTTCTCACTTTCCCCTTTTTGTTTGCCTTCCATCGGAGATAGTGAGGGTCTTGGGCAGCTTACCTGGATGCTGAGCTGCAGTGGAAGGGGCAGCCGCAGCCACCCCCGGACCCCGGGCACCCCTGGACCCAGGGCTGCCACTGCCCCTGGTGGGCTCCCACAGGAGCAGCCCAGCCACGGCCCCTCTCCTTCCCCACCATCTGACCTGTGTCCTTGAGTCCGCTTGCATGGCACCCCTCTGATTTACATCAGTAGCTGTAACCTGAGGAGCAGTTCGGAAAAAGGGAGCAAGATTATGGGCAGTAAAGCCGAGGCTGATAAAGGTGGCAGAATATTTGGGTAGCATTTCACAGCACAGGTACTAACTTCCTGAGAGGGAGAGGGAAGCACCAGAATGCCTGCCCATGCCATCCCCAGCCTGGGCTGTGCAGGCTTTGCTTGGCCAGGCCATGACCTTAATTCTCAGAGACCCTGAGCCCATCTCCTGCCCACACAGATGTGATGGGCATGAACTGAGCAGAGCTCTGGGAAGAGAGGCACAGAGAAGCAGCACTACCAAACCATAAGTCCCTTCTGTAACCATGTGAACAATCTCCAGAAGGAGTGGCTGAGTTCCAGCTGCCTTTTCTAAACCCAGCCACTCAGTCTGCTTAGTCCAATCCCCTCGTCCTCTGCACAACACAGCCCAGAAAATCTTGCTTGCCAAGCCTTTTCCCCAGCCCATGTTTTTGTGGCTGTGGTGCCTCCAGTGACCAGTCCTTGCAATGTGGCACAATGAGCTACAGGTGTGTTACGGGATCCCTGGGAAGTGGGAGGAAGGTGGGAGACTTGGAAGCAGTCAGACCCACGGTGGCTCAGGCCATTGCCAGATTCTGAAGAGAGGCTCAGCTGCACAGTGCTTGGGAACCCCAGTGCAAGGATGGAGTTGCCTCCTCAGCAGATGTGAGTGACAAAGTTTGTATGGAGATTTGGGCTGTGGTGGTGCCCCAGCTCTGCACCTTCCTGCCTACACCCCCTTGATAAGAGTCAGGACATCGGTCATTGAGTCTGGCAGCTCCAGAGGGATACTCCATCAGCTTGAGGTGGGCACAGACATCCAGGCCAGGGTCTACCCACTGGTGTGAAGAAGCAAATGAGAGGGGAAAAAAACAAAAAAGAAAAGCCTGGGTGATGGAGAAAGAAGACCAAAGCATGAAGCTGGTGTTTTATCCTTGGCCTGGGCTCAAACTTTTGGAGCAGGAGAAGGATCCTTACTCTGTCCAGAGGAAGCTCTGGGAATGTCTCTTTGGGGCTGCAAAAGATCACAATTTTAATTCCATCCTTTTAGGGAGGGACTTCTTTAGCACAGCTTCCAGTGAGATGGCTTGGAGATGTCTCTGTCCCCTGGGATCACCAGTCCTTGTCACTCAGTGATGCCTAATTCCCAGTCCCCTGTGGTGCTGTAGCTGGGACACATATGCTGGGATTCCCAGAAATGGGCATCTGGCCCTTCAGCTCCCCTGGCCTCTGATTCATTCCTGCTGTTTATTGCCAGTCCTTGCTAAAGGGAAGACTGAAGAGAACATGGGAAGAGGGGGTGACTCATCCTTAAAGCCCAGATGGCTGAGGGATATCTGAGAGGTTCCAGCACCACAGGAAAGTGGTAGGAAGGGCAAACATTCCCAGAGAAGCCATGCAAAATAACGGCAGGAGAACAGGGTTTCCCTGCTGCATTGTGTGCCTGTGCACCTGGGAATCTCATCAAGCCCACGCGGCAGAGTGAGCTCACAGCAGGGTGGGAAGGCAAACCCAGAGCCTTTGTCTGCCCTCAAGTCCCATCCTGCCATTGCTTTGGCTCCCTGTTGTGCTGCCAGGGCTGGTAACTCCTAAGTGGCATCACCTTGACCCACTTGTGGTGGGATGGGGAGGTAGGATGGTCCCCAGGAAGTACATTCCAGAAGGTGCAGGCATTCCTCCACCAGGATCTGTCACCTCCCTGCCACAGCCACCCCCATGCCAGCACCTCCAGAGACCAAATGCTCAGGGGAAGAGGGGAGGACACATAGGAGAGCAGAAAAAAGAGAGGAGGGACAAGAAGGTATGGATGAGGGCAGTGGAGATGGTGGTGCAGCCGAGGGATAGCTTGGAGCTGGGTTTTGGAGGACTAGATGAAATGGAGGTGGAACCACTGCTAATGAATACTGTATTCAACCTGGCAATTGAGATAGATTGTACACAAGATTAGAGGTCATGGAAAGTGTATTACAAGCTCTGCATTGCTCTTATTCACTGGAGACTGTTGGAAAAACAAGCAGGAAGGCAGCACAATGGGTCCCCCAGCTACGGACATCTCAGCACACATTTGAAAGACAATGGAGAAAACTATTAACTCCAAGAGTCCTCTATCCTGTCTCCAGTAAGATGCATTCCTTGTTTGGCCTGGATAGGAACTAGGGATCAAACAGACAAAGCCAATTAAAAAAAAATCTCATAGAAATTTCTTCAGGGGAAAAAGGGGGTTGGGTAGAGGGGAAGAATGACACAGCTGCCAGGATTAAGCACAGCCTGAGTAAGGGCCTTCAGCAGATGCTGGCTGGCAAAGGAAGGCAGGTTTGCACATAGCCTGGTGCTGTGGGATCTCTCTATCCTGGGTATGGAATACTCTGTTTTGGTCTGGCTATTGGTTCCCAGCATTCCCACCCAACCCCAGAGGGGTTCAGGCACTGGGGAGCAGCAAGGAGGGTCCTGGGGACCCACAGCTTCTCTTCTTGCTCAGGCACTTGGTCTTGACAGAAAGGACAAGGTCAGAAGCATCCTTGCTTGAGGTCTCCACAAAGGTCTCCCCAGGAGGGAAATTTGCATCCTGTCACCTGTCTTAATTAGAGAGATTATCTAATGAAATTGGTCTTCCATCAGTATTCCTCTTTCTGATAACAGATGGTGGCTTCCTTTCCCAGGAACCAGGAAAGCTGTGCATCTCTCATGTTCTGCCACAGTCTTGCTCATGGCCACAGCCCCCTCTCCTTGGATAACCATCAGAATTTCAGGGCCCCATTCATCAGGGTTCTGCTGCAGATTTTAAGGTTCAAACAGTCCCATTTGTCCATAGGGTGACCGAAGGGACCCTTAAGGGACTGCCCCACCTTCGTTGTCTGATGTGATCTGAGTCTTTCAGCCATAACTCTTCTGCTAGACAGAGGCATACCAAGAAGCATGGGCACAGTCCCTTAGGATTTCTGATCCTTGTGCTGGCAGGGCTCCCCCCACCTCCCTGGGAAAACCCTACTGGGGTTCACAGTTACTTGAGCAGTGACAAACTCATGCTCAGATGGGCAGTGAAACTGGACAGGCTGTTGTGCTTGAAGGGTTCAGCACGATGTTCAGGCTGGCTCCTGTCTCCTCTGCTGCTGCAGCACAAGCCCGTTTGCTCTTCCAAACCCCTAAAACCCATCACATTGTCTCCATGGCTTCTCAAAGATCAGCAACATCATGACCCTGCCATTCCACCACACCCTGCTCAGTCTTGGCCCATGTTTATCCTGTTTGTTTTGGCTTAGAAGATTTCATTTGCTGCTTCTTATGTTGAAATTGAAAAAAAAAAAGGAGCAGGGTAAATCAACGCTGCTGTCAGAGGAAGCTCAGGAAAAGTGATGGAGCTGGGGAGAGGTTTGGGGCAACCTCTCCTGCTGCAAGCGACCCCCTCACCACTGCTCCCCGTGGAGCCCTGGGGAGGTACTGTCACATCTTGGCTCTGGAGGAGAGGGGATATCCTTAACATCATTTCTTAAGGTATTTTGGCCAAGCATCCTGTCCCCTCTTCCTCTCCCTGAGTTCCTGTCATCTGCAATGTCCAGTGACCTCAACTTGCACAACAGGTTGTTGAATTCAGAGGTATGAGACCTCCGCATGGTTCCTTCTGGGCCTGTGGGCTACTTGGTTCATTTCCTAAGTCTAGAAATAACCTGTTATTTCAAAAGATCCATCTCAACCCTGAAATTAACCTCCTCAGGAGTGCTGTTTTTGTTGTTTTGACTCATATCCCCCCTTCCTGCCCCAGCCTGGAAGGTCTCAGTCCCTAATTTAACCATGGGTTGGTGGGGTGCTGAGAGGTTGCAAAGAACTGGAGAATCTCTGCAATTGAACAGATCCTTCCTGGAGAAAACCAAAGGTTTTGCCATTCCCTGCCTTCCCAGCTTTCCCTCACATACCTCAGCAATCCATTTCCATTGCCCTCTAATTCCTCAAGCTTGCTTTTGGAGGTACTCTGAGCACCTACTCAATTCCCAGCATGGTCACTGAAAGAGAAGTCTTCCCTGATCCAAAAAGCCCCCTGCTCTGCTCTCCATTCAGCACAGGCCATTGCTGATCTCCCCTTCCTCTGCACGCCCTTCCATGTGTTCTTTCCCAGCCCTGCTCCTGGACACATCCAGGACAGCCCCAGGTTTGTTCTGCAGTAAAATGTGCTTCCATCCCTGCTCTCCAAGACACCACAGCCCCTGACTACATCCTACTCCTTGGGAGCACCTTATCTTCATGATTCCCAGCCCTCCTGAGCTCAGCAGCCTCACCCCTCCTCCTCCACTTGCCCCAGGAAACACTGCTCAATGTGAAGAGCAGCAGTGCTGGATCCTGCTTCCAGATCAGCATTTATCTCATGCTGGGCTTCATCCCTCAGAATCCAACACACATCCTTAAACCTTTTGTATCCTGCATAAACATCTTTGCCCAGACTTTCTAAAGGGCCAGGCAAGAGAGGAAGCAATAGTCTCCGAAGAGCATGAGACCTTTATGTCATGGTCTTGTCTCCTGATCCCTCATGGATGCCGAGAAGTCCGGCTGTGCAGCACTGCATGAGGCAGGGGCTGCACGGGGAGCAACACGAGGTGTGTAGGATTGGAATGTGTGTGAAAGGCCGAGATGTGCCAGTGATTGATGCAGAGCATCGATTTCCTACATCCTGAGTCCCCAGTTTCCCACCTGGGTCCTGCAGAGCATCCCACAGAACACCCCACACCTGCAGCATCCTCCCTGTAACTGGAAGCTCGTGAGCCACCCACTCACCGTGGCTTTCCCTGCCTTCCCAGGTGGCCAAGCTGCCTGCCTTGCAGAGCTGGGCTTCTGGAGTCACACATGCAGAGGGAATGTGGCCCGTCCAGGAGGAAGAGCAGGTGTGGATAAATTTGGAGGCGGAAGAGTCCTTGCAGCCTGGAGGAAACCAGCTGCCAGTGCTGGGGTAGCTCAGGGGGGCAGCAGCAGCAGAGCACAGGGCAAGGTTGCAGGAGCTGGGGGAGGCTCAAACGAGGAAGTTAGTGAAAAGCATCTGGAGATTTGAGGTCAGGTAATTCCTCATATAGCAGTTCCTGCACCGCTCTGGGAACGGACAAACAAGGCTTTCCTTCCTCCCAGCTTCCTCCTCCTCAGCAGCTCTCCTTTTCAGGAGAGGCAGGCAGCCAGCTCTCTCCTCCCACATGGCTGGCTGCATCCCTAGGGGTGACTCACCTGGTCCTTGCTGTGCTCCAGGGCTTTGCACACCTCCCTGCCCCGCCGTGGGACGTGTGAGCAGCGTGGGCACAGGGACATGCCCGGGGCTCACACGGGGCACTGAGCAGCGGTGTCCCACAGTGGCACAGCGTGGCCAGGCAGCAGCTGGCACTGCTTTGGGCAAAAGCTGGAAAGCACCTGCCAGCCTCCCAGTGCAGTGAGGTGTGGCTGCTATTTTAGGCTGGGAAAGCACAGGAGAATGGATCTGAAATCTCCCTGCAAAGCTGCGGTGGGCACCCAACCAGGTGTCAGCTCCAGCACTGGCGAGCCTAAGTGGTGGTGCTAATTTAGGAATGTATTCTTTTTCTCTGCTAGGCTATTTTTGGAGGCTGAGTAGGTACCAAAGGGACCCAGATATGTTGCAGATAAGGGACTGATGACATTTGGACGCTTATGTTCCAGCCACAAACACTGCTCACGAAGGCAGACCCTGGGGATTGGAGGCACTGCTGGCAGCAGCAGCATCCTGGCTGTGCTGCCCTTTCTGCAGGCAGCAGGGTAGAGGTGCCGTAAGCTTCCCCCCAGCAGTGCTGCCCCAAATGGTTCCATGGTTCCCAGTGTCCCACAGCATCACTCAGCTTCCTGACATCACTGATGGGGGAAATCCTCCTTCCTGGCTCTGGAGCAGGCAGTGCACATTCCATGGGGATGGGGTTAGGGAAGGGAGGGGGGTCTACATCTCATGGAGCTAGAATGGGCTCTTACTCCTGAGCCACAGAAGGATCTGAGATGCAAACATAGCCCCTTGTAATGCAAAATCCTTACTTACAGTTTTGGTACACATCCTTTTCTGGGAATAAGGGATGTGGGAGCTGGATGGGGGGAATTACACTGGCACAAGTGTGTTGAGGAGAAGGCTGTGTCCTCTGTCATCACACTCCACTGCCACACACAAGGCCAGGACCTAGGGAGCTCCCCAACCTGGCTGAGGCACTAGCACCCCATAGGGCCAGAGCTAGGAGACCCAAGGGCTTTGCTGTGCTCTGGGAGTGTGGGTGTCCTGCCCCAGAGGCACAGGGAAGATCCTTTGGCACTTGGGATGCAGCACTCCTGCTGTGCACCTTCGAGAGAGGAAGCACATGGAGGCTTCCTTAGGACCTGAAAGGTGCCATGGATGGGGATGAGGACAGGGGCAGCTTGTGACCCTGCCAAGCAGGGCTTGCATGCTCCTCCTGGCCCTGGATGAGATGGATGCCAGGCCCTCTGACCTTTTTACTCAGAGTTTCCTTTTGTGCCTGCGGGACAGAGGGCCTGTTGTCCGTGCAAGGCGGGGGGACAGCCCCTGGCATTCGGGGGTGCTGGGGGGAGAGCTTTGAGGCAGCAGCGAGGCCGGCGCCCACGCTGCCACCGAGTGCTGTGCTGTTCCCATGGTCACCCTCACTCCACCACGCCAGCCAAGCTCCTGCAGCAGCTGGGGATACAGTAAAGGACATTCCCCAGGTCACCCCCTCCATGGCTTCTCCATGGCAAGAACACCAGACACTGTTAGCTCACAGCTGCCTCCTCTCCTCACCTGGGGGACCCCAAGGTCTCTTTGCACCCCAGAACTCAATGCAGGAGGTTGGGCTGGGGGAGATGGAGGTGCAGCGTGCTGGAGGGATGTGAGGTGTGCCATAAGATGGGACTCAGACTACTTGTCTGGGCTGCCTCCAGTACAAGACGATGTCTAACTCCTCAATCTCTTTGTTCCCCTCAGTGGCGTCAGCAGCTCTTCGCTCCTTCCAGGAGATGATTCTGCTTCCGTCGCTAGCGTTTCCTGTGTTTCTCCCCCCTCACTCCCGTAGAGCCAGGCAACACCAGCACAAAAACAGGATTCGAGTGGCTGGAGAATTATCCTGATAACAATGACTAAGGAGACAGTCCTCTGGATGAGACCCTCCCTAGAGTCAGTCCTCCCAACAGCTCACATCAACCTTTGGCAACCCCTTCTTCCCTGCCCTTGTGTCTACTTGTGCACAGAGGAATTTCAGGCAGAGGAATGAGCAGCCAGAAAGGGGAATTGCTCCATGCCAGCAGGTCCTTTCATCCCCACACCTTGGCCATGGTGGCCAGGCAAAGCAGCTCTGACACTGTCCCCACTGTCCCCAGCTGCTATCCCCATCAGCCGTCAGCAGAGCAACAAGGTACCATGCTGTGCTCTCCCTTGCCAACCCAGCTCCATTTCCCAGGGAGCAGCATTTTTGGGGAAGGGTAATTGCAGACTGTCTTCATCCATGAGCAGAGCTGAATGCCTGCAGAGTGCTCCCATGCAGCAGCAGTCCTGGACCTGTGTGTCCACCTCTCCACCCCAGGCATGCCCAAAGGACAGCTGGGATTTCTTAGCATCCCACATGGAGATCTGAAATTCAGGGAGCCCTCACTCACTCACTTTACCTGGATCTTCTGAAGGAGGCCCCATGCCCAGCTGCTGGCCACCACTTCCTGATGAGGAGCTGCCTCCCTCCCAGCACACGGCTGGAGCCACGGGAAGCTTTGCCCACTTCACTCCGGCACAGCTGGGGCAAGGGAAGGAGCGAGCCTGGCCGATGGTGCCTGGGGTGAGCAAGGAAGCACATGCACAGACTGATCTGCTGGCAGGTCTGGAGGCAGCAACAAGCACTGGGAAGTAGCTGCAGAGCCGAAGTGCAGCTGGAGCCTGAAGAAGGTGCATCTGCAGCCACGCTCCAGCTTGTTGAACAAGCCGGGTTCGTGTCTGCGCCGCCCTCCCCCTCCCAGGTGCTGGGCTCGTGCTCCCTTTGCCTCGCACGGCAGGAACCTGCAGACTGGGGGACAGCAAAACCTGACTGTGTGTGCCCAAGTGACACCTCCCTGGCTTTATGGCCCGGAAACCTTAGTGTGCCCCACTCTAACATGGCATCTGCTTCCCACTGGGGCTCTGGGTAGCTTGGAGGTGGTACGACCCAGGAGAGTCCTGCGAATTGAAGGAGTCCTGCTTGCTGCAGCACCCAGTGAACACCAGGCTTGCAGAGCTGATGGAGGGAGCAGGATACTGCCTGCAGCCTTGCTGATTCCTCCAGCCTTACTGAACCTTCCAGCCTCAGCCCTGACCTTGCTGTTCCAAGGCGAGGTCACCACTGCCCTACCTGTAGATGCCCAGCAGATGCTCCCAGCCTTGTACCAGCTGGTGGGTCTGAGGCCAGCTGTAGTCAGGAAATTGTCCTGTCAGGGCCAGGGGCTTGTGATTCCCTCGTTACTATCAGTGCTGCTGATCCATAAATTCCTGGCAAGGGAGGAAATCTGATTTTTGGCCAACACAGGAGGTCTCTGACCAACAGAGGCAGGAAATAGCTACAGTGAGCGAATAAATAAATGGTGCAACAGTAGCTCTGCCTTACATGGTCTTCATGGGGAGTTTTCCTTTGTTTTTCAGGTTGGCTATTTATACCGCAGAGTGTGAAAATGATGTCAGCAAAGCCTCTGCTCCTCACCACAAAGAAAACCAGCCTTGAGAATTTTTGCAGGGCTGAGAGACCTCCTTGAACATAAAGGTTCAGAGGTTGTTCACAAGGCTGGTGGACCTGGCAGGAAACCCCAGCTGCCATTCTGGGGCTGATCATACCCCAAGCCACGTTCCTGAGGAGTCCCCTCTACTTCCACACAACCAGCTCAGGGGAACAGCTGTCCCAAATCCATCTAGAATATGACTCTGCCCTGTAAAAGTCCATCCTGCCTAAAATGTACTCACAACCCCTTCCCAGAACATCTCTAACCCCTCCACAGCCTCTCTTTTCTCACTCTCTTTCGCTCTCTTTTTTTCCTATCCCATTCTCCACTGCAGCCTTTAAGGGTTTTGGTTCCTGCCTGCTCATCCCGGCAGTGTTGGTCCAAGTCTGCCCTCAAGGACAGGAGAAGAAGGAACAGGGAATTCTCCTTGTGGGCCTTTGCTACTCCCCTGGGAAATCCCAGGAGATATTTTGGAGAGCCAAACTCCAAGATGTGTCATCCCCATGCTCACAGGAGGTAGGAAAGAACAGACTCAGCCCAGAAGAGGAAAGTCCACCCAGTTCAAACTGAGCTTGTTCAGCTGTGGAAGGTGGGCAGCAATGACCATGCTTTGGGGAAGGAAAGGAGGAATAAAACTTTCCTTCCCACCGTGTCTGCCCCCTGCAATTAGGAGTGGCTACAACAAGCCCACACGAGCCGGAGTCCCTCGGTTGCCAGCAAAGCCTCGGTGCCCATGGGCAGGGGCAGCCGGCAGGGTGGGAAGGGAAAAGCCAACAGGAGTTCAAGGATTGCCGGTGTACTTGAGACAAGAAAAACTCTCTCTGGTGACACATGCATCAGGTGTTTCCAGACGATAACAAAACTTGCCTGAGGTCATCGATATTTAATTAGCAATGAGTTCGGTTAAACATTATCCCGGGGGCAGGAGGGAGGGGAAAAGGCGCTGAATTGGAGAGAGTTTTAACTCTTTGTGGAGAAAAAGGAGGAGGGAAGGTTGCCTGCAAGGAGAAAGGGTCTCGATGGTTGGACCCCATCAGATTCTGACACTAGGCTGGACCCAGGGGTGGAAAATCTTTGGGGTATATACACCGCTTAGGTCTCCAGGGGAATGAGGTGCTTTTTTACTTTTTCCCATGGAAATGAAAAGCCCTAAATTTGAAAGCTCAGAGCTCCCGCACCCCAGCAGCCCCGGGGCAGCCAAGCCCGGCTGTGGAGCAGAAGGCTGATGGACAGTGGGGCTGGTGGCGTGTCTGGCTCCCCGGCAGAGCCCTCCCAGCCCCGCCGTGCCAGCAGCCGGGGCACCGCGGCGCTTTCTCCGCCGCGGCTGAGTCACAGCCCCGCTACCTGTGTGGGTTCACACCTGGGTCCCTGCCCCGCCGCCGTCTCCGCTGTTTCCTCTGGCACACATCCGACCCAGCTCAGCACCCTGAGGGCAAGGAGGAGCAGCAAGGCATGGGAGAACAGTACTGAAGGTTTTCTTTTAGGGCTGAAGGCTTGGGTTGAAGAAAAAGGGATGCTGAGGCTCGAAGTGGGGTGATGTATATTTTGGCCATCCAAGCACAGCCTGAAACCCCAGCATGCTCCAGGAGGAGATGCTGTAAAGGTACTAAAATCCAGCTATGGACCACCCTGCTCTGTCCTTCCCCAGCCACTCACACGTGCTACTCCCTGCTACCTCCCCCCTCCAAAATCCTCTCTTGGCTGCCCCAAACCTGACACCCATAATTTACCCCTAGATCACAGGGACCTGCTGAAAGATTGAGCATGAGCTGTGCTGTGAGGGGGGACATGAAAAACAGCTGTGTCTCCTGCCCACAGCTAAGCTCCCCTGCCACACCATCAGCCCCTTAATTCTGGGGACACCTGGGAAGGCTCCTGTTTCCCAGAGCAAGAGTATTCCCCTGGAGAGGGGAATGGAAACCTTGGGAGATGAACAGGACAGCACAACATGGCTTGGGGTATGATCAGCCACAGCTTCCATCAGCAGGCTGGTATCCCTGGGGCCAGCTCCTGCCTAGCAGGTAAACCCTCTGGAGAGGAGGCAGGTGAAGCTGGGCTGGTATTTGCCTGTGGCTGGGTGCCAGGGGATGATTTCACTCTGCCTCAAGCAGAGCCTGGGGACAGCTGGCCTTTGCCAGTGTTCAGTGTCACCTCCCTAGGGATGCTGCATGCTGACCCTCCTGCATCTCTGGCCACCGTGGTGGTGGTTGTCTCCCATTGCTGAGTGCATGGGAGGGATCCCCAGAACAAAATGGCCTTTGGTGGTCTGATGAGACCCCCAACACAGCTGCATGGCGAGAGCCTTGGGCTGGGATGAGGCCAGCAGCCAGAGGTTCTAGCAGCAAGGGTCCTGCCTCTGCATCATCTGTGATGCAGACAACCTTCCCAGCACAGGTGTACTGGCTTCCTAGAACCCATCCTCTCCTTGTCACCAGGGCCAGCCACCAAAGAAGAGGATGGATGTGGGACAAACTCCTGCAGGCATCTTGCCCTTGCCATGGGCAAGCATGCTCCTGCTTTCCTGCTCCAGTTGCTGTGACATCCATGGGCAAAGTCCACATGCGACCCATCAAACGCAGCTGAAGTCCTTCAGAAGTGGGAGAGGGAACGAAGTTGAGTTGGGGAAGGTGCAACAGTCCTAGTCCTGTACCCCTCGCCCATAAGCTCTGAAAATTGTGTGCAATGAGGTGGGGGAAATGAGTAAATCCCCAGTTTAGGGGTAGAATAAACAGCAGCAGCAACCCCCTAGGTCTTCGAGCAAAGGAAGAGACTGCAGCCCCAGGCAGGGCGGAGCAGGTCGGCAGATGCAAGAATTTCATCTGCAAGGAGCAAGGAAATGTCCCGGAGCTGTTTGATCTTATTGTATGGAGGGAAGCGGGAGTGGGCGTCCAGCCTTGCTGGAACCAAACAAAGATTATAAATACCTCCGCCATCAACAGCTCCTCACCGACCTGGCCTGCCAGAGCCCCGGGGCTGGCTGATTCCCAACGGGAATAACGAGCTTTGGTTTCCATCCACCCCTCAAACACAGTGGCAGAGAGGAGCAGAGCACACAGCAGACAGCTCCAGCCACAAAGCTGAGGGGGGAATTACCTTGTGGAATGATACATGTGGGGGTAGCTTCTCACTGCCTGCCTGCACAGCTGTGCCCAGCAGCAACAGCCCCTGTTGGCTTAATTCAGTCTCCATCACCACTGGTGTCAATAAAGAAGTTAAAAAATACATATTACAAAAGCCCTGTGATGTGGCATTTGGGTGTGAAGTGATGCCTGAGCCCAGTGGACAGTCTCGGAGGTGTCTCTTAGATCTCCAAGCCAAATGTAGGTATATGTCTTTCCCTGATTCAACGCTTTGGTTTGAATTTGATGCCACACATGCTACCAAGAATGCTGCCTGACATCAGAGTGTTTTAGGGCATGTAGGGAGCTGGGTGGCATCTGGGCATCCAGGGGACCCTGGAGCTGTCCCCACCAGAAAGGAAGGACAGCCCCACACAGTTTTGGGGAAGTTGGGAGTCTGTAGAAAACAAATTTAGTCTTCTCCTGTGCGCCTATCAGTCACCACAAGAAACATGTGATTCCCCAGCACCATGCTGGGGGAAGGAATGAAAAGACTTCCCAAAACTTACATGGGCTCCCTCTCGTAAGTCCTGTGCCCAGCCAGGGAGCAGTGCTGCACCAGGACTACTGACATCTCCACGGCAAGAAGGCCCTGGTGTCCATGGGAATGGGGAAACTTCAGCTTTGGCTTTGCTTTGGCACAGGGAGCTGGAGTCCTGGAGCAGGGCTGCCTGCCACCCCCTTGCCCCACACTGGGAGCGCCTCTGTGGGGAACCACTCCCCACCACATCCATGCCTCCAGGTCCCACAGGCACTTCTAAGGGTTGGTGAGAAGCCAGCAAGTTGTCAGGTACAAAAGAAGACCTCAGGCTGGTGGGGGGTGCTGCAAATCAAACGCACGCCGCCCTCGGAACAGCCCAGTGGAGCTGCTCTGGCAGAAAAGCTGCCGCGGTGCGTGAACCCAGCCACGGCTCCCCCGGGGCACCTTCGTCAGCCCTTCTCCCCCATCGAGCATAGTTGAAGCTCCCTGCTTGTCACTGGGATCAAAGGCAGGGGCCGGGGTGGGAAGGCAGGGTGTCAGCTGGGCCACTTGTGAAGCTGACTGCAGGAGCCAAGACCTCCAACTTGAACCCAATTTCCCGCCCCCCCCCAGGCATCCTTACACACTTCTAAGGTCTCCTCTCCAGCATCACAGCTGCATCTCGTTTCATCTTCGGCAAGGAAAAGAGGCGCAGCGCTGGCTGGGGCCGGATGCTGCTGGAAAAGCGGCTCCCCCAGCCGGGAGTGCCGAGTCCCAGCCCCGCATTGCTGGCAGCTGGGGAGCACCGGGTGCTGGGGGTGAAACCCAGTCCCACTTCCCAGCCTCAGCACTCCCGCCACCAGCTGGGACAGGGCACGTTCCCACGGCTTCTGATGTTATTTCAGCAGGGTCAGGGCTGTCCCTGTCCTCCTGTGGCTCTCGGGTTGGTCTGAGCATCACCAGGGTGTGGGATCTTTTCTGACTGGACTGGGATGTTGTTGGGACTTTTTGGAGCAGAGAATATGCAGGTAAGCAGCACCACCACAGCATTCATGGAGCTGCGGGATATGAGATGACAGTGCCAAAAACTCAATTGAAAATAAATGTAAGTCACTCTTAAACCGTTGGCACTCAGAAGCTGCTGGACCAATGTGTGATCTGCAACAATTGCTGTCTGTTGCACTGGGGATTGATTGTCCCCAGAACAGAGGATGCATGCTTTGCAGGAGCAGGAAGACTGGGAGATGAGAGTTGCAGGGTGGACACAGGCTTTAGGAGAGGAAGGCTTTGCCAAAGCCAGCTCAGCATCCCATGGCTTCACTCCCTACCCACAGGGCTTGGCAGGCTCCCAGGAGCTGCCCAGCAAAGCAGCCGAGTGTTATCGTGGGGCTCCAGGGAACCCTAAGAGGGGCTGAGAGGACCCCCACAGCCCAGGTGCCCCGGCTAAGCACGGCTTTTCTCCAGCCCAGTCCCAAGTTTCCACAGAGGAAGGAGCGCCACCTCCTGACATTGCACGTCCCCAGGATTCCAGGAAACCGCTCTTGTGGGTTTTTTCCCCTTCACCAGCCGCTGTTTTATCAGTCAGCAACAATCGCTTCAAAAATAAACAAACCGAAGTCTGGCACTAGATTCCAAGACAAAGTAACTCTTCCTGCCAGACACACGCCGAGCATCTTCAACAATGACATTCCTCCAGGAATGCTTCCACCTACTTAGGTGCCAGTTTGACTAGGCTACCATTGTCACTTAAATCAGCAGCAGCCCAGAGTTCCCACCACAAGGTATGGTAACACTGGGTGCCTTCAGAGATTTTCTTTAAGGTAGACCATAGTTTGTCATGGATGCTAACACCCCCAGCACATCCATTTATCCTGATAATCCCTTGGATGCATCTGACTGGTGAGATGGAAGTGGCAGCAGGCAGGGCTGCCTTGGAGCCATGCCCTCCCCTAGTCAGCTAATGCAGACCAGCTATAAAAAGTGAAAAGCCCACCTAAGGCTTACAGGTGGGAGAAAAAACCTCACTCCTCAGAGCTGACCATAAACCTGCAGGCTCAGGCTAGAGAGGTTGGGAATTCTACTTTTCTGCATCAGAAGAATACTAATTAAAGGATCTTCTCCAGCTACCTGCCAATTTGAGACTTGTGACAAGGGGAAAAAAATTAGCAGGTGAGACCTCTCTTATTTCACTCGGCTGAAATCAGCCAGCAGGTTCATGTGTTAAATGAGGCTGACAGTGAGCCAGGCAGCTTTTCCAGTCACCCAGTCTGGTTTCTAGGGAAACAAGGTAAATGTTTGGTTTCTTCTTGCTACCTTTTAACTCTTAGAAGGCTCTCATGCACCACCACAGGAAAGAATCTCTTCATCCCACCTTTCCCCACTTCAGGTAAGAGCAAATAGGGCCAGCCCATGTCTGTTTGAGGGCAGTGCTACACTTTGGTGTGAAGGTCTGGGGTTATTGCCTCCATTGCTGCCCTGTCTCCAATTATGGTCAGTGAAGGACATCAAACCATCTCCCTGGGAGCCAGCAGGGTATTTTAGGTCAGGCAGTAACACAACACCAGCAGCACTCACAGTTCTCCTGCCTCCTCAGAGGGTGGGATGCAGACCATCCCTTTCCCTGCCCAGGCAGGCCTGCTTCCTGCCACCTTTCAGCACAGAAACTATGCAGTCAGAAAAATCCAGCTGTTGAGAGGCTGGGATTTCTCAGCATACCTGCTGCATTCTGCTGCTCAGGGACAGCAACAAACAGCATTTGCCAAGTGTGCAGGCTGCAGCCCCTGCCACACAGACACTGGAAGGTTTCCATGGCAACAACCAGCATCCACCAGCTACTACCTAAAATTTAGTGAACTGTCTGGTTTTATTTCAAAACCCATTTGACTCAAAGCTCTCTGTCCATCCAGTTGAGTATTGACAGGTGGACTAATAACTCAGCAAGTACAAACACATTTAGGGCCCCTGCTGCTTTCGCTATTTCACACAATCAGAAACACCTTGCTCTGACCCACAATCTTTGTTCTGCAAAACCACCAACAGCAGCTTCATTTTTTTTTAGACCAACCTGCAATAAGGTTGATGCCCATGACCTAAACTTTATGTGTTCCTTTGGTTTGAGTCACATGTAGAACCTGCAGTCAGAGTACCAGGCTTGACACAGCAATGTATATACCAAGAGGCAGAGTTAATTTCTTTAAAATATTTATTTTTTGGTCTGAGAGCACACAGGCCACAGGACCATTCCACCCATTAGGCTGCCTCCTCTTTTGCAATGCGATCCTTCTTGAGTGGTCCCTGAAAAAAAACCACAAAAAACAAGCTATGTAAACAGCAGTCTGCACAAAAGACATAATATCCCTGCTAAAGAAGTCAAGGCACAAGAAGCCCTCCATGTTCCAACTCACTGGGAGCCCCACACCCCATGCCCACAGCCAGGGGTTCTGGGAAAAGCCGAACCTGGTGCAGCTGCATGGGGCTGACCAGTGGCTCTGGATGTGCCTGAGCAGCAATGCTGGTGCCACCTGGTGGGGAGTCTCCTGCTTACAGCACTCCCAGCTGCTTTCTCCAGCAAGTGACAAACTGGGAATGCCACCACTGTGAGCACCCTCCTCCCAAGCTGCTCTTACAGGAAATGGAGCAGTGCTTGTTCCGTGCTTCAACACTGAACAATTTGTGCCCAAACATGGCAACACCCCCCAGACACCAAGAGCTGTCACAGGGGAAGTGAGACCCCAGGTCCCCTGCAGTTATAACCAAGTTGGCAGGACGAGGCCTCTCAACTGAAGTTTGTTTCACAGCAACTCTGGCCACATGACAGCCCAAAGGCCAAGCTATCAGCTGCCATGAGCTCAAAGACAACAGTGATACACAATAAATGTGCCAGGAAGAGAGCCCTTACCATGAAAGCCTTCTTCTCCTCAGCTGTCTGGAAGCGCCCATGACCAAATTTGGATGTTGTGTCAATGAACTTCAAGTCAATCTTCTCCAGGGCCCGGCGTTTGGTCTGCACAAGCAGGGACTAGAGAGAGAGATGCCAGGTGAGTATGCAGCAGCAGCAACAGCACCCTTTAAGCCTCCAGTACACTGGCTACTTCTTGCCACCTCCACAGCTAATGCCTCCTCAGTCCCTCTGACCTCTTGACTTCAGTTGCTACCATGTGCAAGGAACACTGGACCATTAGTCATCTACCCTGCACCTTTGGCCTTTCACACTGAAGACCGGTCAGCTTCTCATAGCACAAGCCCTACTCTGTCAGTGTCCTTCTGATCACAAGAATCCTCAAGCTTAAACCATGTCCATCACTACAGACAACCCTGCAGAAATTACCTTGTGCCACTTCCAAGGCCATTACTACAAGGTGGGCTGGTGTGGAAGGCTTTTCTTTCTAGCAAGCCACATGACCCCCCAGAACAGCACACATATCACCTGCACCAGAGGCAGCCCAGCTCCCCTAAATTGTTCCAGCCCATGTGACAGCAGGTTGACTACTCACCTTGCGCAGGGTCAGGACCCTCTTCTTGGTCCCCACAACACAGCCCTTCACCATGATGAAGTCATTGGTCACCTCACCGTAGTGGACAAAGCCTCCCTGAGCAAGGAGAGAACAGTCAGTACTCTGTACCAAGCAGGACCGGTGATCACACCTGCCTACAGATCCACACAATTTCTGGGCCTTGGCCATGCCCACATCCACTGCAATCCTGTTTCCAGTACTGCCATTCACTGGTCAAGTTTCTCAATGCAGCCATTTGCTTGTTGCTGTAGGGTTTTTATTAAGAACAGCAGAAGAGGCTGACCCAACAGCAAAAGCTCTTCTTGCCAAGTTATTCCTTGTACAAGTATCATTCAAGGTTTGCAACATCTCTGTCCTATTGCCACATAAATGCAATTTCCATGTTACATAAGTCAATACTGAGGCTGGTTAAACACCACTACCTCCAACAGCAGCTGACTCATTTCAAGAGCTCTTCATTCAATCATTTTGTGACTTATACCAGGCCCATTTGCCTCTTAGGATTGCAGTTCAGAATCAGACCTTTGGCACAGAGTTGCAGCAACTCACCAGAGGGTTAATGCTCTTGTCAGACAAGTCATAATCAGTTGATGCATTGTTTTTGATCAGTTTTCCATCCTTGATTTGGTAACCTTGGCCAATCTTGTAAATCTAAAAATGTAAAGAAAGTCTACTTAGCAAAAGGTAGGAGAAAGAGCCTGTCATCAGATAAAATGCAATTAAATTCTACATAGCCTCAGAGGAAACAGTCTGCTGCACTTGGAAAACACATGGCCATGCAAGAATTTTAATTATCCAACATAACAGACCATGGCCACTATCCCCAAGACAACATTCTAACAGAGCAAAACTCCCCACTCTGTTCACTGTCAGAGAGCATGGGACATCAGGCAGCTCTCTGCTTCCTAGCAGCAGAGACACAAACCTTCTTGTTGATCTCAGTGCGGTGGTGGTAGCCCTTCTGGCCAGCACGGGCCACGGAGAAGGCCACGCGGGCAGGGTGCCAGGCACCAATGCAGGCCACCTTGCGCAGGCCCCGGTGAGTCTTACGCGGCAGCTTCTTGGTGTGCCAGCGGCTGGTGACACCTGCAAGACACCAAAGCAGACTGCTGTCAGGCTGAGATGTCACTTAAATCTTCAACCACAGTTTAAGCCACCCTTCAAGGTGCAACAAAAGGGAAACACAGACCCAGCATCCCAGGAATCAACATTTCCTGGTGAAGCTCCCTCCCCGGCTGTCCCTGGGCTGTGTTCTCAGAAGGAAGGCAGCATGGAATGACTCCTCACGGATGTCAGGCGCTGTGCCCAGCGCTCATTCCATGGTCTCATCATAGAACTGTGACAGCAGTACGGATTTACCTACCCAGCTCTTGGCACGTGGACTTGTGAAAACCCAAGCTCAGGATTTAATTAAAAACTGTATCCTATCAAAGAGAAGGATTCCCATGTGTTTACCTTTATATCCCTTGCCCTTGGTGACTCCAATGACATCTATCATCTCATCCTGGCCAAAGACTGTTGACACAGGCACCTGCTGTTCCAGCTTCTCCCGGGCCCAATCCACTTTCTCAGCAACAGTGCCACCATTCACCTGAATCTCCATCAGGTGAGACTTCTTCTGCCTCAGGGGGAGCAAACGCATCTAGAACACAAAGCATGATATTCAGCTCCTGCTCTTCTAAAATGGACCCTCTATTATTAAGCCCAGCATTCTTTCAGCCCTGGTCTAATCTATTTTTCTAGTACCCTTTTCCAAAATATAAAAATTAAAGAAGGGCCTACATTAAGGGGGAAGGTTGTGCAATGGTGCGCAAGTTATTGCACCTGGAAGTTATATGCCACCCACAAGAAGACTGTTCTCTCACCCCACAGCCACGAGCAAATCCCACTGAGGAAAAACAACTGACAAGGGGCAATAGTTCTAAACTGAAACAGGGTGGATTTAAATTGGACCGAAGGAGGATTATTTTTATTATGACAATCGTGAATCACTGGCACTGGTCACCCAGAAAAGGCCCCACCCCTAGAACTGTTCAGTCAGGATGCACAGGGGCCTGAGCAACCTTGTTGCTGTGAAGGTGTCCCAGCCCACAGCATGGGGGTTGGAACTGGATGATCCTCAAGGTCCCTTCCAAACCAAACTCTTTGGATTGTTTGATAAGGCCTGCCACATTTAAGGCCACTTAATGGGTTGGACAACATTTACAGCTACTTCTACTGTATTTAGTAGAAGGAATGGGTGAGAAAATCAATACAAGTTGCAACACTACCTGTACTGTTTACTATAGGAAATTAATTATATAAAATTAGTCCTCTTACTGCACTTAGAACCAACTGAAAAGATTTAACTCATCTCTCAAGAAAGCTGTCAAGAGCACTGGCAGCTGCGGAGACACCCATCACTCAGCAGAACACCTCCTTCAGCTGAGCAAGAGAAGCCACCAAAAGCCCGAGTGTTTGCAATCCCAACAGAATGCAGCTTGAAACAATGCTGAGCACTCAAACCCCTGAGTTTAACGTCGAGTCTGGTTTTATTTACAGCTGAAATCAAGGGAGTCCAGGTCTACACGGTATCAGCAAAGGACTGAGTCCAAAAAGCTCCTACTACAACTCAGTCTCTTTTGGACACTCCTTCAAAACCACCCACTGGTTGCCAAGGCTATTTAAACATCCTGTAAGCACAGCTCTGTAGAGAATTAATGTGTAATGTGCTGAACGGGGATCAAGCTGCAGGGGAGGGCAAAAATCTCCCTACAGAGATGGATCAAGTTTCAAGTCTGCTCTCTCAGCTGTTTCCAGCACACCTGAGCCCACAGGCACTCACCTGAGTGTGAGCCATGACTCTAATAACCTGGCAGTACTTCTTCATGCTATTGAAATCTTTCTCCAACTGCTTTTTGCCCTCCTCATCTTGCCACTTCTTGCAGTATTTGGTGAAGGCCTTCTTCTTGGACTTGTGCCTTCAGGAGCAGAGCAGAGACAAGGTTTGGCTAAGCCCTTCATCAATCCCCAGGAAAGTGGGGTGAGCGGAAGGAGTTGCCACCTCAGTTGGCTTTGGCTCATTGCCAGCTTCTAATGACTCTTTTCCACTGGCAAGCGGAGCCTGGAGCTCATCAGACAGTGGCAAAATTGCCAAAGCTGAGCGGAGCTGCCATGAATTCCAAAGCACATTAACATTCACGCTACAGAAAACAAAAGACTGTAAGGAGATGTCAAACAATAACAGAAAAAACCCAGATCTTTAAAGCAATTGTGAGAGGACTGTGATTTGCTTCAAAATACCCTCATTTCCCTCCCTTGTGTGCCCGACAGCAAGGTCGTTACTAAAACACCCTTGAGAACTTTATTGCTCCACTCTGACGTCTTTTCAGCCTGCCAAGTTCATAAACAGGCTGGAAGCTCCAGACACGCTGGAGCCGCACTTGGGCAAATGCACACTTTCAATCACAACAACAGTGCCTGGAATGGCAATCACAAGTGACACTTGTCTTCCCCTTTCCTGAGAAAACAGGGCTACAGTCAGGACTCGACACTCAACAACAAGCGCCAGAGGCGATTTCCTTATGTCCGCCCGTCGAAGTATCATCACGTGTAGCCTGTTAAGGAGCTCTCAGGCAAACCCAAGGCCACCACATCCACACCAAGAAGGGAACTACCCAAAGTTATGCTGCCACCCTCATGGAGCCATTCCTACAGCCTATCCCATTATTAGGCTGTCTGTCAAGGCTGAGCACTAACTGCTAAAATGCCGTGCTAGGATCATTGCAACCCAGCAGTAAAATTATGAACCATGGCCTGAGACCAGCCAAGGGCCTGCACTGTCTCACCAGTTCTTGTAGAAGCGGCGCTTGCACTCATCGCTGATGTGCTCAGCAAAGATGGTCTTGAAGCTACGGAGACCACGAGGAGTCTGCACGTAGCCCACGATGCCCACAATGACCATGGGAGGAGTCTCTATAATAGTGACTGCCTCCACCACCTCCTTCTTGTTCACCTCTGGATGGAAATAGAAATACAGCACAATTAATTCTAGTAGCAACTCTTGAACACCACCTGTTTTTTCTCATTCCCAAGTCGACCATGAGAAACATCAATGACTCAAGTTCTTTTCACAGAGATGATGCAGGATAAAGCAACCAGCCCTGAAGTCATAATTTAATTTCTTGCAAAAACTTTGAGGCTGCCTCAGGAGAAAGGTCAGCAAAGCTAGATAGGTAAAATGAATGGCAGCAAGGAATACATCCAGGACTGGACAACCTCCATAAAAAACCCAAAGGCAGCTGACTGATGTGCCCCCTTTCAGAAGAGCCATCCCAAGGAGCCTGTTACTGTGCAGTTAAACCAAACCAGTGGTTACAGCAGAAATACACTACCTACTTGGACTTGGAACTGAGCTGCTACTGAAGGGGCCACCTGCCACCATTCCTGACCAAACCCACCTCCTGTTTCAAGAGGAACATTGATACGTACTAGATCCAGGTCTGTCCACTTCCCGGACAATGTGGGTCATGCCAGCTTTGTACCCCAGGAAGGCGGTGAGATGGACAGGTTTGCTGGGGTCATCTTTGGGAAAGCTCTTGACCTTGCCCCTGTGCCTGCTGCTGCGCTTGCGGGGCAGGAAGCCCAGGGAGCCGTGCCTCGGGGCCGAGAACTTGCGGTGAGACTGCAGAGAGAAAACAACACTTAGAGAGCTTGCTACAGAGACTCACTATGCCCACTGGAGGGCCAAGGCCAACTCTGTCTTTGCCTTAGAACACGAGTTTTACAGATAACCAAGACATTTCACATTCTAGAAATTCCCAGTATCACCTATGGGGCTTCTGAAATCCATTACGTTACAGCAATGTAATCCCCATGCAATAACTATGTAATTCTCAGATTTCTTTAATGTCCCTTCCAAGCTTATTCTAAGATGTCCCCAAGCGCCACCCTAGCCAGGGAACCAAAGAAACTGCACTTTGGCCACAGTGTGCCACCAGAATTTCAGTCCACCCCACAAGTCTAGAAAATGCAGCACAGACAGCTTCACATTTTTCAAAGAATCGGTACCAATATAAGCCTTACAAAAACAATTTTTCAGTTTGCAATACTGCAGTAAAACAGCATTTTAACATCCACCTTTGAGTCAGTCGCTCTGGGTGGAATTCCAATATTTTTTATTTAGTTTCTTCCCTCGAGTACCACCCCTGAAGCTTCCCTCCGGAACCTGAGAGCCATGTAAAGACCGGATTCCATCCACAGAACTCTCAGCCAAAAAAAAATATTTACCCAGCCAATCTCACACGCAAACTGAAGAAAAATACCGTGCAGCTATACACGGAACTAAAAATAAATACGGTTTTATTTTAAAATACTCGACACGAGTTACCCTAAGAGAAGTTTAAAGCCCCAAAAAAGGCCATAAACACAGGAAGCTCTCCGGAGAAAAGCTGCCGCCGTTCCTAGAAAAATGAGCCCCCCAATGCCCCCACAGCCGCCCGCGCCACCCGAACCCCGCGCCCTGCCCGGCACCGCAGGGGCCCGCCCGGCCTCCCCGCACAACGCCTCGCCCGCGCCCCGAAATGGGCCCCGCACGGCATCCGGCAGGTGCCGAGGGCGGCGGGCGCGGGGCCGCGCGGCGTACGGGGCCGGGATGGCAGCGATGCCCGCGGGATGCGCGGCAAGGCCCGAGGACTCTGCACCCACCATCTTGTCCACGCGCCGGGCCGGAAGGGGCGCCAGCCCCGCGCGCAGCCTTTATAAGCGCTTCGCCTCCCGGTCTCGCGAGAGAGTGGGCGGTGCCGCGGAGCGTGCGGCGCTACGGGCGGCGAGCGCGGCCATAAAGGTGCGCGGGCAGCGATGCGCGGAAAAACAAGATCGTCCAAATCTTCGGGCGGGGCTTGTGGGGAGCTCTGTGCGCACGGTCACCGGTCATAAGAGATGATGTTTATTTCACTTCTTTAATTCCATTTCATTCTACGACATTTCATGAAATGAACGAAATTTTGACATTTCACGTCATGAAATTTTGACATGTTTCATTTAATTTCATCAAGTTTCATTTCATCGGTTCATTTTATTTCATTTAATTAAATTTTACTTCATTATGTTAATTTCATTTCATGAAATTTCAAAATTTCACTCAGTTTCATGAAATTTTGAAATGTCATTCCATAAATTTTCATTTCATTTCCTTTCATGAAATGGAGTCTCAAAATTTCATTTCATTTAGTTTCGTGAAATTTCATCTGTGTCATTATAATGAACATGGGCGTTACTCCACTATTACTTGTGGTACGGAAGGGGATGCAAACCCAAGGCAATGGTGTCAGTGGAACCCAGAGCTAGCTGGTCTGGAGCCTCCTGCTCATGGGGTACCCAGAGTTTGCCCTCAGGATCTCCTGGGGCTCACAGATAAGGATGTGTTTGCTAGCTATGCTGGCACTGCAGCTCATCTTCCTAAAACAGGGATGCTCCATCCCTGGAAAGATCCAAGGTCAGGTTGGACAGGGCTCTGAGCAGGCTGCTCTGGTTGATGTCCCTGCTCATTGCAGGGAGGTTTGGACCAGATAACCTTTAAGGTCCTTTCCAGCCCAAACCATTCTATGATTCTGTGGCAGGATGTGATGGAGGAATGTTCATCTTCTACTACCAACCCGCCTCACAAAAGGTGAGGAATGGCTGCTCACTTTTTGGAACTTTGGAGAAGCCCAAATTACTCTCAAGGCTTACTCTGGAGTGCAAGATATGTACCTAGCAGTCTCTGCCTCCTAGAGTCAGGAAATCTCCCCAAAATCTGGACTCCCCATGTTCATAGAGAGCCTTTTCTTGCCCTCTCTCAGGGACACAGAGTGTGGCATTTGTTGGAAATGTGAGAGAGAGCCCCAGGCTTTGCTGCAGAGTGATCTTGAGGTTCCCTGAGCGTCTTTGCCCAGAGCAGGCACTTGGTGAGGGGTAATGGGTTGTGCCGAAGGGCCCAGCCCTACCCGTCTATGGGGGCCTCTCTGGGGCAGCATCCCAGAATGGCAGAATTGCTGGGGTTGGAAGTGGCCTCTGGAGATGACCTAGTCCTTGGGCAGGGACACCTAGAGCAGGTGACATGGGACGGCATCCTGGTATCTCCGGAGAGGGAAGCTCCACGACCTCCCTGGGCAGCCTGTTCCAGTGCCTCTGCCACCTTGAATGTGAAGAACTTCCTCATGATGAAGTGAAATTTCTCGTGGTTTAGCTTATTGCTCTGCTGGGCAGCACTGAAAAGCGTCTGGCACCATCCACCCACCTCTGAGATATTTATATGCATTAATGAGATCCCCTCTCAGTCTTCTGTTCTCCAGACTGAACAGGCCCAGCTCCCGCAGTCTCTCCTCCTAAGAGATGCTCCAGACCCCAAACCATCTTCGTGGTGTCTGCGGGACCCTCTCGGGTAGCTCCTGTCTCGTACCTGGGTGCCCAGGACTGGACACAGCCCCGGACTCGGCCTCACCAGGGCCGGGCAGGGGGTGCGGGCGGGCGGGGGGCTGGCCCTGCTGGGCCCCACACAAACCTGGAGTGGCATCGCCCCCACCCCTCCCCCGGGGGTCTGGGCTGGCCTGCCGTAGTGCGGGGAGATGTTTCCAGCCCCACGGACCCGGCGCGCCCGGCCTCGCCCCCGCCATGAGCGGCGGCGGCGGCGGGGCGGGGGGAAGGGGGGGGTGCGCGCTCCCGGCGCGGCGCGTCCCCGTGGGCGGGCGCGCGCGGCTCGTCGCCGCCGGGCTGCCAGGCACGGCTCGGCTCGGCGCGGCTCGGCGCAGCCCGGCTCGGCTCGGCGCAGCCCGGCACCGCCCGCCGAGCCCCCCGCCTGCCTCCCGCCCACCCCCGCGCCGCCATGGACGGGGGCGCCTTCGGAGCGGGGAAAGCCGGCGGCGCCTTCGACCCGCAGGCCTTCATCCGGCAGCCGCAGACCATCCTGCGGTTCGTCTCCTGGGTAAGGGCCCGCGCCCCCGCGGGCGGCACCGGCACCGGGGCGGGGGGCGACCCGCCGGGCTGCGGGGGGCGCGGGGCTCCCTCCGGGCGGGCACCGGCTCTGAGCTGACCTTCCTGCACCCCTGCATGTACTCACATATATATATATGGAATCACTACGCTGTGTGTTATATATTGTATGTTATTATATGTTATCATCATATGCTGTTATGTATTACATATTTATTATTATATGCTTTATATAGGCATGTATGCACATATGTAATATGCATGTGTCCATCAGTATGTCTCCACACAGCCTAGACCTGTACACATATGTACGTATATGCTTCCATAGCATTTAAGGCTGTGTCTCTGTTATTTATATCTGCAGCTAGTTTGGGTGTAGGGATTTCTGGGTTTATATGTTTCTGTACGTGTAAATCTCCAGGTATATCCACATGTATACATGCACACAGATGTACAGCTGTGTGTATATGTCTGCGTGTGTGGATATAGGCCCATATAGGATGAGAGCAGGCAGGTTTGGGGTTCCTTCCCTGGGGAGGGTGAGTCGGGTTGCACCATGACCCTGTCTCCATCTCTGGTGGTTTCCAGGGTGGGGTGGCTTCTCACTCTTCCACGCCTGTGTGCTTATGGTGGGTGCAGGATGTGGGAGAACCCGGGAGGGGGAATGCTGCAGTCCTGGAATTGCTTCCCTGCGGGTCAGAGGGTGCTGGGCTCAGGCCGTGCTGGGGTGAGTTGAAGGGGCTGTGGGGGCTGGATGTTTTACCCTGTGTTTTGCCCTTACCCTCCCAGCCCCCCAACCTGCTTTCCCTGAATGTTTTCCTCTTTGCAATTCGTGGGGAAGGGGGCAGGGGGAAAGAGGAGCCTAACGGGAATGTCGTGGGAAGGTTTCTCTCTTTTCCCGTGACGCTGATCCCATGGCTGCCCATGGGGCTGGCGCGTTTGTTCAAGAAGGTCATTGGGATTAAGGGAGCGAGAGCTGCAGCAGCGAGCTGGCGGGGGAGAGATTGAGGTCTGAGCCGGGAGCGGAGAAGGGAGGGCAGGGACAGCGCAGGGGAGACACATGCGCATGGGAGCTGGGAGGCAAAGCGCAGGCTGGCTTTGGGAAAATAAAATAAAAGCAGTGCCAGGTGGAAACAAGCAGGAAAAGGGAAGGTGGCCTGGCTTGCTGGTGGTGGTGGAGAGGCAGCCCTTGTCCTCCCAGCCGGGTGGGTGTGTGATATCGCCTCCAGGTGACTCGGAGGGTGGCCAGAGAGCCCCAGGACAGCTGAGGACTTGATTAATGCGGGCATTCTGTCTGTCTGTCCATCTGGCTGAGCTTGTTTACAGCGCAGCACATGACGCTGGGAGCGGGCTGGCTGCGCCAGGGCTGCTGCTGAGTGCCAGGCGAGGGGGTATGCGTGCCCCTCGCCCCGGGAGGCTGGAGCAGAGCCAGCCTGTGTGCCCAGGGATGATGGACGTGATGTGACCTACAAAGGCTCTCCCGTTGCTAATCTCTGTAGCAGAATTTTATCTTTCTTTATCTGCCTCTCAGTCTGGTGGCTTTTTTCCCTCTTCATCCAAGCACTGCAGGATTTTGGCTTCCCAGAGGCGCCAGGTGAGGGAGAGAGAACAAGAAATACGTTTGTTTTTTAATTAGGCACCTAATCTGCTTCAGAGTATCTTGGATACTATTGGCTTGCTTGCTTGCTGAGCTCATTTCTGTGCCCTGCAAGGTCTTTCCTGGCAAGAAGCACTTTCTGGAGAGCGGCATCTCCTTGGGACCCCATGCTCTTTCTCCCTGCCTATCTGACCTTGACAGAGGACAGGATGGGATTTACCCCAGGCACTTCACTTGGCCCTGGAAATGAAAGTCCTTTTGCAGAAACTGGAGGTGCTCCAGGTCAGCAGTTCAGCAAGGGAGGGTGACATGGCCATCAAGGTGCAAGGCTATGCCTTCCTTCTTCTGGTTTTCCAGTGGCTTGGTCTTGTGTGTCCTCCCGAGCATCTCTCCTTTAACAAAACAGGGGAACCAAAAGTTCACCCCAAGTATTTAGTTGTAATTCTGGTCTTCTCTTTAAACTTGAGACCAAGTGGGGTCCTTGTGGGCAGTGAAATCCTCTCTCAGGCTGACACAAGCATCAGACCCTTTATGGTCCCTTCCATAAATTGGAAGGGGCCATAAAATGAACTTTGCTGAAAAAAACTAGAGTGTGGTTTTCTTCCCTTCTCACTTCCTCTGAGAGAGGGTTTCATGGTTCCAGTGGTCAGAGGCTTTCCGCTGTAAATCTGTTTGATATCTGCTTACTTTTATGATCTTTTGCCCTTCAGTTTAAATGGTGTTTTTCCATCCCTGGTGTTTTCCCCTGGATATTTATAAACTGTGATTGCATCCATACTTAGACTTTCTAGCGCCAGGCTCTATGAGCCAAACTCTTCTGATGGCCACAGGCTCTCCCTCCTCGTGATCTCTCTGAGAATCCTTCCTTTCACATGCTTTTGCACACACTGAAAGTATTTTGCCTGCCATCTCCTGAGATCTCATTTGCCTTTCTCCTGCTCATGGCATGAATGGTTCATTGTCTCTCCAGGGCAAGCTGGAGGCTTCTTTTGGCCTGTTTCATGTGATGAGCTTTCCCTGAGAGCAGAAATTCTCATTATCTCTTCCTCAGGTGGTGACCTTGTGCTTGGGTCATGCTGCCTTTTTAGCAGACTTCAGGATGGCACAGAGGTGTGTATGGCTTTTTGCCAACAGGCACCAAAACTGGCTCCTGCCCAGGGAGTTTGTAGCCCAGTTGAGGTGGCAGTAAATCTCCAGGAAGAACTGCAGGATCAGGAACAGATGGGGTGACCAAAGATTGTTTATGTTGCTCCTTGCTGAAGAGGAGATAGGATAAATTTGACAAGGAGAATGCTAAATTATGGAAAGAGTTTAGCAATTGTGGAACATCTGTCCACCATGACAGCATCGTGAGGCAGCTCAGGTTTCGTGGGTGCTTTGGATGTCAGCAAGCGCAGCAGAGTGAGTGTCTCCCTACAGAAAGGTTGCCTGGTGTGTGCTGGTGGTCAGTGGTGGCTCTGTGGGGTTCCTGTGTCGGGTTTGGATGTTTAGGTGACCCAGGAGCTGGAGCTATTGGTGCTACAGCTGGAGCTAATGACATTGGGTGACCCATCCGAGCTAGGGCTGCAGAGCTTCAGGATTGTCCTTGAAATAAAGCAGGTGAGTGTGAGCACATCCCTACCTATTCCCATTGTGCCCTGACCCACAGGGCAGTGCAGCAGTGCTCTCCACAGCTGGTGCAGGGGATCTGGGTGGCTCCTCTGCAACCCGCAGGCATTGGATGTGGCGCTGGCACCATAAATAAATAAAATGCTAATTGAAACAGGTTGTTCCAGGTGCTTCTGTCTGCTTGGAAACCTGCTTGCTGGAGAAACTGAAGTGCTTGCTAACAAGGCAAAAGTAACTCAATTTTTGGAAGCAGGCCCAGCTTGCTTTGACATGGGCTTGAGTAAGAGTATTTCTAACCAGAGCTGCACAAAATTAAAATTTGTCACATAGGTTGAGGTGTCGAGTCCCCCTCCGACACCAAGGTCACTGCCTCTGCAAAGGGAGGTTTGGTGAGGAGAGGCACTCAGTCTACTTTTCCACCACTTGCTGCTGTTGTCACCAAGTCATCTGGCTGGTAGGAGCATCCAGAGCATTTGAACTGGTATGGGAAGGGCTGTCCCCCGTGTCTACAGGCACAGCACATCCTGAGCAGCTCAGCTGAGCAGAGAAGGCAGGTGAAGGACAGGAACCACATTCCTGGCTTCCCCAAGAGAGCTTGGCATCTGAAAGCTGGAGGATGGGAGCTAGCCACAGCATGGCAGAGAGCCCCATCTCCTGCCTTGCCAGCAGGTCCTGGCTTGCCACGCTTATGCTTGGCTTACAACACCACTTGTCTCTTCCCAAGGACACATAGTATGGGCTTGCAATGGCAGTTAAACTGAGCCTTAGAGCCTGAAGGCCTTGTTAGTCTAAAACCAGCTGTAACTGGGCTCCCTCCTTCTTTCTGTCCCCAGTTAATTTAACTGAGACATTGCCCATATTTCTGACCCATAGCTCATGCTTTCTGCCTCTGCTCCTCCACCCCGTTTTTGCTGCACACAGCTCACTGGCTGTGTGCTTGTGAGGTAAATTGGTGCAGATGAAAGGAACACGGTGGTTCAAAGCACTTGCTTTCAGTCAAGCCCTAGGGACAGTTCTTCATGGGATGCCCTTGCCTAGGTCAGCTTCAAAAGGATTCAAAAGATTTTTGGGGTTTTGTTGTCACTGAGACTGGGTGAAAGGCTGTGACAGAAGATGAACAAGATATGCACAGTTGCACAGTGATTCAGGTTGGATACAGCAGGTTGTGTTGTTTCCAGCATAACATTTCCAGGAAAGATCCTGGAGCAGAAACAGATCTCTCATTAATGACATTTACAGATAAAATTTTGAGAAGTAGCAATAGGGACCAAAGACAGTCAGAAACATGAGCAAAAAATATGACAGCCATATGTAATCTGTTTCAAAACACGAGAGGCATACAGGGGAGAAGCAGAGGAACTGCGTGGTGATGGGACACGGCTAAAGCAAATATTTGTGGCAAAACAAGGCAGCAGAGAGAACCTGCGTGGCTGCAAGAGAAGGAGGCACTGCAGGTGGCACAGGGTGCAGTTCTCTGCCAATGCTGGCACAGCCAAGCCAAGGAGGGGGAGATGTGTTGCTAGAAAGAAAATGGAACTTTTCGTCTAGGAAAAACATGCAACTTTTGGGTGGTTTTTCATTGACCAGTGGCACAGCAATATAGGGACCAAGCACAGAACTACCTGGATACCACCATGGGCGTGTGACTGTGGAGAGTTGTCACCAGCAGTGGTGGGACAGAAGATGCTGTTTAACTGTGGGAAGTGCATAAGACCCGAGCAAAGGTCTGGTGGGAGGCAGAAGGGTTAATGGCCAGGCAGTCAGCTGCCAAACCATGTGTGAAAAAAAAGCTGGCTGGCCAGGAAAGTGTGTCCCAGATCCCATGGCAGGAATTAGGGATGTGGAGCCTTTCTCCCTCCAGTCACCTGCTCCAGCTCAGCCCTGGCTGGGGAGCTGGTGCCACGTGGCTGAGGGAGGGTGAGCTGGGAGGGAGGTGCTGGCATAGCCATGCTTTTCCCCTGTCCCATGTTCATGGAAATGGGGTCCAGGGAGACTGGCCTCCTCCAGCACCTGCACAAGGCTCAGACTGTCGAGACTGTGGGCTGGAGTTGTTTGCTGCCTGTGTGGTGCTGGCTGGGGGGAATAAATAGAGGCAGCCTGTTTCCAGGCTGCTAGTCCCATGCATCTCAAAAGCTGCATGTGTTTTCTTCAAAATCATCTACATAGAAGTGGATTTAATGACAATAATAATAATACTATTCCATGTCTGTGCAGGGCACTCCAAAGCTTTCCAGAGACTCCATCTGCAAGTGGCTGAATGAAAAGGAAAGCCAGATCATCTCTGCGAGTTTATAATTTGCACCATCTCCTGCTCTTGCTTTCTTTTTAAACAGATTTATTCCTGGTCATTACCAGATCAGACTCAGAAGAGGTTATGGCTTCGTTCTGCCTGAGGGGGATTTGATTTGAAGTCCCATGAGGAATATTATGTCATCAAACTATTTCCTCTCTATAACAGAGTGAAAAAGGGGGTGTGTGAGAGGGAGAGGCAGCACGCAGTGCGACAGAGGCTGTGACTGGAGGGCATCGCAGCGAGCCCAAGAAACCCTCTTCAGCCTCATCCCCACCACAGCCATCATGGGGATCTTGGCAATGTAGTCAGGAGGGCAGCATGACAAAGTCCTGGGATGAGGTGCAGGAAAATCCTAGTTCACTGCCAGAGGCTGGTTGTGCTTTGCATCCATCACATGATGCTCAGGAGCATCTGATGCATGGCTGGGGATGGGCAGCATGGTGGAAAGTGCCTCACATGATGCTCAGGAGGTTTTGCCTGACTTTCTGCAGGACTGAAACTGCAGTGGGGAGGGACTGGAGAGCCTCTCTTCTCATCTCTCACCTTTGGCAAAATCAGATCACCTAGTTTACCAAAGGGGGAAAAAATGGTATTTTATGACACGATGCAGAATTTTGTGTGGTTTGCACTTTTCTCACTGTAATGAGCCTTTACATGCCTGTAACGGCCAGCACAAGCCCCTTGCGAAATGAGGAGAGGAAAACTCTCAGATTCTCTGTCTGCTTCCTGCAGTGCTAAGCATTAAGTTCATTTTGCTGCATCTTTTGGCACGCTGCTCTGCCTGTGTCAGCTTTGCAATGCACCTGGCTCTGGGTTGCACTTGGTGTCTTCGAAGCACTTGGATGAAAACAGAGATTGAGGAAAATGATTGCAACAACTTATGTGGACATGGTGTTTAAGGAGCAGTAAAGTGGAGCAAAGCCAGGTCCCAGCAGCAGGGCTGAGTTGGTCAGATCTTTTCCAAATGCTCTTTTCTGTCCCTTTTTTGAGTGTAGCCAAATATATTACTGCTTAATGTGTACCTCCAGACAGGCTGCACACCTGCCCAATTGATGTTGCTCTTGGAGGCTTAAAGAAACCCTCTCAACCAAAAAATCTAGTTAGTTCGAGTCTGTTAACTGACTGAAGCAGCCTTGCTGAAGAAATGAGGCAGCTTAAGTGCACAAAGCTGGGGATGGTTGGCTGGTTACCAAGCATAAGAAAGTGGCCAGTGATGTCCCCCTCACTCTCCCAGAGTGGAAGGATAGGCTGTATTTGGGAGTCTCAGGAAGCCTCCTGTTAGCCTGTGGACAAGCCGCTTGCCTGCATCTCACTGCTCAGTCAGGAGAAGACTTCTGTCATCTTCTCCTTGTCTCCTCTTTGCAGCTGGATGTGTTTTTTGGGCCGCTTTATCAGTGGCCATAGGCGAGGCTTTGTGCAGCAAGTGCCAAATGGGAGGAGAAGACACAAGCAACAGTAAGATACAGCAGTAAGAGGCCTGTGCCAGGGCTGGTGGTCACTGGCGTTTCCTTACCAAGTGTTGCGATGTGATAGGAGCAGGAACTTAAACACTTCATCCTGTAAACTTAGTGCTTTGTTTATAATCTAGGCAGTCATTCATTCTGCATCTGCTGCGTGGGTCATCTTGCAGGGCATGGATTGTGAAATCAAGGAAATAAAATATATTTGCTCTTTCTAAGATGACTCGCCACGTCAGTGAGCTTCACGCAGCTTCACCCAGCTGCTCCCTTACCAACAAGGAATAGCTGCCATGGAAGTGTGCAGCTGTTTCTCCTAAAGGCTGCAAGATTTAAGATCTCATAACTATGATTTTTTTTAGAAAATTGTTTGTCACAACAGTTTCCAGGTACAGACATCATGGGAATAAAACAGGTGGTGTTGCCTGTCAACAGCAAGCAGCAGCAGCAGCAATTGCTTCTTTTGTTGTCCAGCTCTGCCTGGAATCTCTGGTTTGAGCCTACCCATTCTTGCCCAGCCAGTGTAACCCAGCCCAGCTCAAGGTTTCTGTGCACAGTAGGTCCTCACAGTGTTTTGCTGTGCCATTAGGGTGGTGACAGGCTGGCAAAGGGAGCAACCCTCTCTCTCTTTGCCCTCTCTGAAGTGCCAGGGAGTGGAGCATGGATCAGAGCTGATGCCAGTGGTGAGGAAAACACAGAGAGAAGGAGACATCTCTAAAGCTACTGTTCTTTGGTCCATAGAAAGCTTTCCTAAGGACAGAGTACTTCAAGATGTCTGTTTCAGGACAGAGAAGATAAGCATCCATAGTGTCTTATTCTGCTCACAAGTGAGGGCATGCTTAGTGCAATCTCCCCAGAAAACTCCTAAGATCATCTGAAATCAGATGCTTGCCTGTAAATCATACCTTGGGCACCTCCAGTCTGTGAAACAGGTTTCTCTTTATGGGAGAGAAGTCTGGCATCTTGACTAACTGCAGATGGAGAAGGGAAGTTAGGAATTCCACCTCTGCTTGAAAATTAGGGAGAAGGAGATGTTCCTCTAGTCTTGTGACTCAGCTGCGCCTTTATGATGTGCCAGCATAAAAAGGTATGAAAGAGCAAATGAAAAAAGAAATTATCCTGCCCAGCCCAGCAGCAGACCCAAAGGTAAGAGCAGAGAGAAGATGTGTATCAGGATGTATCTTCACAGATGCATCTCTGGGGAGAGACCATTACAGAAGTTCATTCATCCTGAATGAGTAAGCAGAGACTCACAATACTGCTCATTGCAAGGGTTTGTCTGACTCAGGGAATCAACATTTTACCAGTTTTGAGTCCTAAACCAAAGCTGAACACCAGACTATGCTTCTTCAGAGGCTGTTCCTTGTCTTCCAAAGAGAAGATAAGCTCTCTGTCTAATGCTGCAGAAAACAGAACACCCACTTTGTAAGCTCAATATATGGAGGTTGGTACTTAAGATGACAGCATCAGTCTTGGTCACAGCCTCACATTGGGATGTCACTTCAGGAAACTGTCAGCTTTTCCTTGGGTCAGAGGAACAGGGTGTTATTGCCAATGACCCTAAGCAGACCTGTCAGCCCAGCCTGTTGTGAGGGTGTGTCAAACATCCCACCGAAAGAGTCTTGCTGTAATTTTCTGCAATTTTGCTGCTTTCCAAACCATCCAGGCTGAAATTTTGAGGACTAGATCTTTGCTTCTAGCAGAAGAGATTCTTATTTAATTTTCACGGGCAATTTCTGCAAAATATGATCAATCTCAATTTGGAAGAAGAAGGAGGAGGAGGAGGACAAATGGGTTATGTTACTTCTAAACTTAAAAAGCTCTTGTGATTTGCAGAGAACCCATACAGCTCCTACGCTTAGGAACACCAGCTTCCAGCTTTTTTTAGTTTGCTCTAGTGTGATACACCCAATTTCAGCAACCCAAGTGTGACCCAATTATGAGACTTGAGGTGAAAAAATAATATTGGTGTCGGTGGATATTTGTTAGAGTTTGGTAGGCGAGATGTGATTGGTGTTGAGTATCTGCCCAAGGGCTGTTGGGGGACTTTGAGTAAGGCTTTTTCTCTGGTTCTTGATGCCACAGGCTAAGCAGCAGAGGGCTGTGCTTTGGATCTCAGGTACCCAGCCTCACTGATGATAGGTGATGTATTGGGTTGGCATTAATCAGCGATTGTCGTTGCACTCACAAAGCTGCTTCTCTGCTTTCTGGCTTGTCTTCTGGTGCTTGGTTGGGTTCAGTGGAGCTGGGGGCAAACACCCGGCAGACCTAGCTCCACTTCTTGCAGGAGACTTGGCCTCCTGCTGCTTCTCCTTGGGGATGGGGAGGTGGTTCCAAGAGTGTCAGGTCTTTTTGTGCTGGCAGAGTACCCTGGTGATGTCCTAGTGCACTTCATCTGTAATTTCATCCCATCCTTGAGGTCCCATTCCCATTTCCCTGAGGCTCTTCTTACAGGCAGCATCCAGTCAGCTGTTCCTAGTGAGGGTCTCCAGATGCCCTGCAAAGAAAAATGTGTACATGCTGCCTTAATATTCCTCTTTTCTTCAGTGGGGAAGGGGAAGCTGTTTATTTGAGATGCAAGGTGCAAGACTGGGCAGCTGTAAATAGCTCTCTGCTTTGGTGAACCTGCTGTGTCAAAGAGGGACAGCCTTGTGGCAGGCAACGAAGGCTAAGCCCATGAGCAAAGATTAGACCAGCAACTGCGGATTAGGGCATTTCTACCTGGACTCATCCTTAATTCTGCCTGATTTAAAATAACATGTAGTGACAGTGGTGGTGACAGGTGGGGAGGACTCACACTGGCCCTGACAAGTGGATCTGGAGTAGGAATGTTTGGCCCCTGAAATCTTTGGGGAAGGTTGGAGGCTGTTGGCATATGGGTCACTGAACAAAAGGATAGGTGGAGTGGGCTGGTGGAAAACTGGTGGAGAGAGGTGTGTGGCCTGGGGAAATGGGGAGAATGGAAGCCCAGCAGAATGGAGCTGCAGAGCAAGCAGGGCTGTGGTTTATGGGAGGGTGGATGGGGAAAAAAGTGTAGTAGCTTGATAGATAAAATCAGTGAACAGATGCGTGGTAGAAACAATTAATCTCTTGAAGAGAAAGGAGTGAGTGGGAGAGTAAGTGCAGGCTAAGAGGATTTCCACTACTTGAAGACATTGTATGCAGGCACTTCCACCAAAACCATATCCCAGTTTACACTCCATGCCACCTCCTTGTGTGTGTCTGTGGGAAGCCACCCTTATCCAGACTTTGTATCGCTTTGGGTCAGATGGATAAAAAGGTTCAATTTAAAAATGTCCTATTTTAAGTTAATCCTCAGAAATAAAATGAGACCATGTTCCCAGTAAATTCCCTGTGGCTACAACCCAAGCAACGCAGCAGGGCAGGAGTGAAGGTGCTGGTGAAGGGTGTCTATCCCCTGCAGAGCTGGTCCAGAGAGATGGGGCTTGCCTGATGTGTCTGGTGCCTCCCTCCCCACCAGGTGTTCTCTATCGTGGTGTTCGGCTCCATTGTCAATGAAGGGTACGTGAACCGCATGGATGAGGTGGAAGAGCACTGCATTTTCAACCGCAATCACAATGCCTGCAACTATGGCATTACCGTGGGTGTCCTCGCCTTCCTCAGCTGCCTTCTTTACCTGGCTCTGGATGCCTACTTCCCGCAGATCAGCAGCGTCAAGGACCGCAAGAAGGCAGTGCTCTCGGACATCGGCGTCTCGGGTGAGCTTCCCAGCCCTTTGGCCCTGCTGGCTTATTCCAGCCGTTCAGGCAGACTGCTCCATGCCAGGTTCTCCCTGGAGTATGTCCAAGGGGCCAGGAATGGAGTGAGAGCAGGATCAGGTGAAGCACTTGAATTTGCTAAGGACTTTGGGCTTACAAGTTCTTTCACAGTTAGCCCCTTGCCTAGCAATCCTATGTACAGCTGACACAGGAAGGGGAAGGATTGTGCCCTGTTTTTCTGTTGCTTTGGAATGCACATTTCCCTCACTGCCAGGTGCTTGGCAGAGGGTGAGTACCTCCTACCTTCACCCCTTTCCTGGGGGCACAGCATGTTAGTGATCTTTCAGCGTCTTTCCTTGATGTGAGTCCCTGAGCAGTTCTGTCCTGAGCACAAGCTGCTCTCTGTGTAGCTGCAGACCAGCTGCTTCCCATTCTTTGCAGCTCCTGTGGAAGGAATTGCTCTTTGTTTGTCCTTGCAGGAGAGAATTGTGAAGCAGTGCCTCTTTCATAGAGCCCAGGTGATGGCTCTAATACTGGAAGCCCTTCAGGCTCCCTCCCAAGGCCAAATGCAAGTCCTGTGATCAATCCAAACTCAAGCAAATGAACTCTCCAGAGGTGCTTTCTGCAGACATCTCTTGGTCACCTTGACAATTTGCTGTCAGGGAGCCTGCCAGCTCATTTGGGCTCAGACTGGCTGAGCAATCAGTTTGGCCCAGGCTGCAATATAGTGTGGGTCTCAGAGGGTTGAAATGTCCAGAGAAATGTAATATGTGTATGTTATGCTCACACATATCTTCTTGTTGTCTTTGTCCTTCCCTTTGGCACGCCGGTGGTGGTCCATCCCAGCCTTTTGGGCATTCCTCTGGTTCGTTGGCTTCTGCTTTCTGACCAATCAGTGGCAAGCTTCGAAACCAGAGGACAACCCACTGAATGAGGGAGGGGATGCAGCCCGAGCAGCCATCACGTTCTCATTCTTCTCCATCTTTACCTGGGTGAGTACAGTAGCCATGGTGTTGGATCAAATGTCCTCTGTGCCATATTATCTTGTGGGGAATGAAAGGTGACTGGCTAGGAGTGGTTCCCTCTGGGATCTCAGTTCACATGGCTTCTGAGAAGGAAAAACAGGAGAGGAGTTGGGAAGTGAACTTGGAAAACTCAGACTTATGTGGAAGGAGGTTTTAGAGCACTAATTAGCACAATGTCAAAGAGAGTCCCATATCCCAGTGAGGAGAGTTCTCGACAGACCTTTAATAAGACCTTGAAGCCAGCTCTCTAGCCACCATTGTCATAGGATCACACAATAATTTGGGTTGGAAAGGACTTTTAAAGGCCATCTAATCCAACCCCCCACAAAGAGCAGGGACGTGTTCAACTACATAAAGTGGCTCAGAGCCCAGTTCAATCTGACTGAATGTTTCCAGGGATGGGGCATCCGCCACCTCTCTGGACAAACTGTTACCGTTTTCTCTGTGCGTCAAAGGACTTCAACAGCGTTTTCACCTTAAAGACTAAACAGAGAAGGGAGCTGCAGGCCAGGGGTTGCACCCATCTCCCTCCCACCTTTGCTCCCATCATGCAAGATGTCATAATTGTTCTTCTGGATTCTGCACCCACCACTGGAGTGCCACCTCACTGGATCACCTTTTAGGGAGGTGATGGTGCTGTCTTAAGACTGCCCTTTCCCCAGCAGTTCTTTATTGCTAGTTTCCTGGAAAAAATGTTGGGTGCAATATAAATATCTCTGATGACTTCCTCCTGCCTCTGAGAGCACCAAGCACAAGTGATTTTTTTCTGAAGTGACAGGCTAGTGCCAAGCAGGAAAGCATTTTAACCTTGTCTCCATGCATAAACCCTTGTGGCTTTATCTTCTCCTCTTCCTACAGGCCCTAATATTGGGCAGGGGCAAGATAGAAAAGGTGCCATAAGACCACAGAGCTGTCAGAGAGGAAGGGGGACCGCAGAGGGTTGTGCTGTCAGCAGCCTGGTGACACCGGACAGGATTGAGGGACAGCAGCATGTGTACCCTTCATGAGCTGTGTCTTGCACTCAAATGCTGCCAGAAGCTCCTTGCAAGCCCCAGCAGAAAGTGAGACAAGGAGCAGGGTTTTTGCAAGGCGTCCCTCAGGATACTTTTGGAGGTGTCATTACCTGCAGTAATCATCTCCCTTGCACAGGCTTGCAAGTGGGCAAACAGTCATCCTCTTCCTCTGGCTCCTTGGGTTTTGTTTTTATTTCAGTCAAACACTCTGGTTTGCTCTCCTGTACTGATTTTCCTTCCCACACCCCTCTCTCTCCTCACAGGGTTCCCTCACATTTCTGGCTTTCCGGAGACTCAGAGACATTAATTTTCAGGAGGAATATAATACCCTGTTCCCTAACTCCCCATCCTTGCTGCCTTAGAGCCCCTTGCTGATGGGAGAATTTGGGCGAAGGGGTGGAAGGATGCAGCTGGAGGAGGTCACTGAGCAGAGCTGGTTCCAATGCCCTGACTATGAGTGTGTAGTCACTGCAGGGTATGGGATGGGAAGATATGGGCCATTGAATTGGACTGGGGTGGTCCATTGAATGGGGGGATCTCCCTCTGGAGAGTTGGAACTGGCCATTTCTTCTCCTCTTATGCTCCCTTCTCTCCCTCACCCATACTCTAACTAATGCTATGTAACACCACTGTGCCTTTTTTTGATGACTGCTCAGACCTAACTTCAGCCAGGAGATGCCCTCTGCCCCCATGATTTTCTCTCTTCCATTTCTTCCCAGACCTTGTTCCCCAAAAACCTCTCCCCCATCACCTGCTAGACCACTCGCCTCTCTCAGGGATGCTCTGGGACAATGAGCCATGCCTGCTGAACCCTGTGCCCAGGCTCCCCCAGTCCACCAAAAGGTGCCCTGCCTGCAGTGCCTGAGGCAGGAGACAGCAGTTTGCTGCTAACTGTTCCCTGGTCTGGGAAGCAACTGCCTTGCTTCCTGCTGCTCCTTCCCAAGGTCTGTGCTACACCTTTGTGGATGAAGGTGTAGCAGGGGGTGATGGTGAAGGTGTTGCAGGAGGTGACCTCTACCTCAGTACTTGGTGTCAAATCCTGCTCTCCTACTGGCCATTACAAGTGAAATGGCCTAGTACACGCAGCCCAGCAGCTGAGCCCTCTGGTGTTGCCTTCCCACAGCCAGGAGGGGCTGACTGGGATAACCACGTGCCACCTGAGCCTCTGTGACCCGTGCAATGTTGGTGAAACCCCACTGGCAGACAGGAGGTGCCCTGACCATCCCAGAGAAAGCAGGGAGCCTTGGCAGGCTGCACACAGCCAGCTGGTCTTGCAGCCATCCCTGCCCAGTCTTCCTCTCTCCTTTTGGGCTTTGCTTTCTGTGTGGAGAGTGTGGACTTCCATGCTCCTGGGGCGTTTCACCGGCAATCTGCCAGGCGGGCCTTGCACACTAATCCGTAACCACTACTAACCCCACTTTTGTTTGTTTCTCTTTTTCGGTACGTTCCTCCTCTTTTTCCTCTTCCCTCCCCTCTCTGCTTCCCATCTCTTCCCTCCACCTCCTCCCTTAAAGGCGGGCCAGGCATTCCTGGCGTATCAGCGTTTCCAGCTGGGTGCCGATTCGGCCCTGTTCTCCCAGGACTACATGGACCCAAGCCAGGACTCCGGCATGCCTTATGCTCCCTACACGAACGAGGAGGATGCTACAGACGCGGTGGGGACGTACCAGCAGCCCCCTCCAGCAGATGCTTTCGACACCGAGACACAGGGGTACCAAACGCAGAACTACTGAGCCACTGATGCCCCTTTCCCTTCCCCTTTCCCTTCTGCCCCCGTTCCCACTGCCGGCAGAAAGCCGAGGCACAAACAAGACACGTGCATAGTGGTACAAGAGGTGGCTCTCAGCTATGCTCCAGCCTTCTGGGTCATCTGGTTTTATTTATTGTTTTTTAAAAAGGCAAAAAAAAAAAAAACCGGAAAAAAGGTTTCCCCATCACCTATTCCTTCTCCTCTCCCACCAGGCTCCCTGCCAGAACCAAATTTTTCAAAAATCTGCATTTTGATAGGAAGGTTCCCACTTTCCTCCTCTCCCTCCTACCTTGTTACAGAGGGCAGAGTCTGTCTTGTGGTCAGGAGAGGAGCTGTGGCACCGGTGGGGCAGGGGAAAGGGTGCTGGAGGCAGAACAGAAGGAATGAGAGGGACTGAGGACCTTCCTAGAAGAGATGGTGCCACTAAAGGTTGGATTACATGTGGGAGCATCCAAATTGGTCTGGCTCAGGGAGGAGAATGTTGTTGGAGTCAGCATTCAGGAGTGTGAGGAGGGGCCTGGAGGACAGAAGGAGCAGCATCCTCCATGTAAAGACAGGGGGGCTTTTTCCTGCCACATGCTTGTGTGGGAGAGGTGCTTTATTTTTAGAGGGTTTGGGAAAAGTGGTATTGGGGAGGGGGGAAGCACAAGGAGAGAAAATGGGAAGGGAAAAAGGAAGATTTGCAGGTACAATCAGAAATCACCAGTCTGTAGGTTACAGCAAGAGACTGAGCAGAGCAGAGGGGTAGTGCTCTGAGATTCACTCCTTCCTCAGCCCCCTTGGATTGAGGTGGAGGTGATTCCCCTTGCCTATACATGCTGCTAGTCACTGCTCTTCCCAGACCAGTGTTTGATGAGGCAGGAAGGGAGCCATGCCCAGTCTCTGGGCCCAGATACAGTGCCTGTAGGAGGAAGGGTGGAGAGGGTGGGCTCCTAAAGAGCCCTGAGAGCCTTCAATCCCAGCTGGGCTGGTTCAAAGGGGAGAGGGGAGCTTTGTCATTTCACCCAGGGCAGGAGGAGAAGAGAGACAGGTCCTGCTGAACCTTCCTCTATTCCTTTGCAATGGTGCAAAGCCTCTTGATGACACCATCTTTGTAGCACACAGGAATGGAGCAGGACCCCACTTAGAAAGAAATACTGCTGCTGGGATGGCCAGTATTTGTCTGGCTCTTGCACAGGGGTGCAGCAAGATCCAAGGGTCCTGCCCTGTATGGCTGCACTTCGCCTCCCACTCAGATAGGGAAGAGGTCTTGGTGTGCAGAGAATTGGTTGGGGCCAGACTGAGTTGTCTGAAAACTAGTCTTTCTGTACTTGCCATAGGCCATACCTTAGTGCTCTTCTGCAGCCCCTCAGATCCTGGCTGACTTTAAAGCCTCGCCTAGGTGGCAGCAGTGACTCTTAGATAGAGCTCATATGGGTATCATTCCACGCTCCTCATGATTTTGCTCCCAAGTAAAGACACAACTGTGGAAGCCCACTCTCTGTTCCAAGTTAGGTCTGTGTGTGAAGACAGATTGCCAGATTTGCCCTAAATGGAAATAAGTCAGCAATAGCTACCTAGACAATTCTCCCAGGCACAAACATCTTTGAGAGCACAAGAAGCAGCAGTGAGGAGCTCCATCCCCCCAGGCAGCCACCCTGCTTTATGCAACACTGGTCCCAGTAGCAGAGATCAGGAGCAGATCCAAAATCTGTTCGTGCCTGCACTGCACATCCAGCCTATTCCTCATAGTCCCCTTAGGAGTGGGGAGAATGAGACACAGGTCTGGCCTGTGGCTGTGTGAAAATCTCATCTGGAGGACAGCAAGTTTACCTTCCCTCCTCCCAGTGCCCCACAAAGATAGGGAAGGGGTAGAAACTGTAGAGCAGGAGGCCCCCAGAGGAAGTGGGGCAGTATTCTCCACTATATACAGGCACTGTTTCTCCCAGTTCCTACCAGCACACTTGTGCTGCTGGTGGCTGTCCCCATGGCTTGTCTTCCCCAGGCTTGCCCTGCCTTGCTGGTGGTTACCCACTGGTGGGTGGGACTGGAGCAGGGGATCAGGTAACCCTAAGCTCACAGCAGGAATAACTGGGCACAGGCACACATCCATTGCTCTGTGACTATGAGTGAATGCAATACTGTAAATAGGAGGGGTGCTTTTTGGAAGGAAACCCCTCAAGCTTCATTTTCTGTTGGTTCAGCCTAATATTTAGGCTTGGGATAGGTTTACTTTATTGAGAGAGGTTTGTTGTGACTGGATGTGGGGGGAGCACCCTCCTGTCTGTCTCCTACCAGGGGAGAAGAATGATTGAATGATGAGGTGGAGGAGGAGAGAAATTAGTTGTACTCACCCAGACTCATCTGTGTCATCCTTCATGCTTTCCTTTGGGGTGTGGGGAGGGAACAGAGAGGAGGTGGAGGCTGTAAGTAACCATCCCTCAGCCCAAAAATGTGTTGTACCTTTTGAGGTCCCTCCTCTGTGAGTGACTAGGCACATAAGGAGAGGTACAGGCAGTGTGTGGGGGATCTAGCTGGGTCTGTTCTGGGCTGTGGTGCAAGAGCATCTTGCGTGCCCCTTCTCCCGTCAGAGTTACGTAGGTGGCTAAACAGCATTTGGGGCTGACTAATGAGCAAGCTTTTCTTTATCATCTTGGGCTTGCTTCCCTCATGCAACCAGCTGATGGGCTCAGGTGGGCTTGAGGCAGGAATGAGCCTCCCCCTCAGAACCAGCACTTCAGTGAGACAGAAGCCAGGTGACTTCATCTTGGGTTACTTCCCATCTCTCTGTTGATCTTGCTTTGTGTCATAAGAAAAGCATTGATGTGACAGGGGACACTACAACAGTAGATACTTGGGCAACTTCTTCCTTTTGCTCATGGGAGAAGACATACTCTGCTTGGGTTCATGTGCTTTCAGCCTTTGCAGTGGAGGGTCGGTGGTGACTGAGCTGGGAGTGGGACTGCTTATTTGCATGTAGCCCTTCAAAATGCAGAATGCAATTTCCAGTGGCATTTGGCTAGTTCTGTAGCTGATGAGATACACAGACCTATGCAAAGGGCTGGTTATCTTATCTTAGGTGCTTCTGATAAGGTGCTGCCTGTTTTTGGTGATCATAGGCAAGACCTAAGCAGCTGACTGGAACATCTTCCTTTTCCATTCTAAGTGGGGGTGAGATCAGCCCCACTCTAGAGATTAGGAGATCAGAGGGAATGCTGTATAACCAAAATGATAAGGCAGCTTTCTTCCCTCTCTGCCATTAGTTTTGATTACAGAGGATTGATTACACATCCCCTGCTGGGAACAATGGCCCCTTGATGTCTTATCTTACGAAGCCCCCAAGTAAGAGACTGTTCTGTGGAAGCAGACGCTGTGAAGGGCAAAGATGAAACCTTGCCCCAGTTCTGTCTGTGGATTCAGCCTCCTGATGTGTCCCCATCCCTGGATCACCCATATCCCACCACCCTGTTCATCACCTCATCACACACCCTTCCTCTCTGCGTTATTCCTGGCAGTTCCCACAGGGGAGGAGGTATCTTTGTCCCTGCACCCTTGCAAGCACTTGGGAGGACCCAGGAAGGGAGCATTGCAGGGTGGTTCCCACAGGAGTCTCAGCTCCCATCCCCAGAGCAGGTACAAGGTAAGGAACCCAGCGAGGCCACCTCATGCAGCAAGTTCAAACCATCCATCCAGACAACTCCCTGCTGCCTGTGTGGCATTTGTAACACCACCTGGGCTGCCCTGCCTCTTACCCTGCCACATTACTGCCTGTGTATAGTATATATATTATATATATATATTTAAAAAGATGTATAATATAAAGCTATACATATATACGTATATACGATGACTCATGGATGGCCTGCCGCATACAGGATCCTCTGAGTGGTCTTGTCTCAGCCCGAGTGTCCCTTCACCCCTCCTCCCCCTTCCCCTGCCCCCGTCCGTTCCAAAATTCAACTACAGCGAACCCCGCCACCTCGGCACCTGTGTTTACAATGTCCTATATATTTGTGGTTAACAAAGTGAAGGTGGTAACTACTGGTGTCTCAATAAAGTTATGACGTTCAAAATAACCATACTATATGGAAAAAAAATGGTCTGGATTTTCTTCTTTGGGGAGGAATGGCTTTTTTAGCTTGGTTTGCTACAGGAGCATTAGCTCCTGTGCTATGGCCAAGCTGGCAAGTTTAATGGCAATCCGTGGCTTGGATGGAGGAAAGAAACCTATAGAACTGCCCTTTTTGAGATGTTTCGGTGGAAGCTAATGGTTACATGTTTTACTTGGCCTAAGTTTCAAATCACACACACCATCTAGTGTCTCTCACCTAATCAGGAGGAAAACTGAGGAACCTGACATGCCATGTCAGAAGTAGACTCTCGATGTGAAAAAGATGTGGCAACAGGAGGTGTGCATGGGGGCTTACCGGAACATAGAATACAAATCCATATGAAAATAAACACCTGTGTTTCCACACCCAGGGAAGCAGATCTGTTTAGTCCTTTGTTGTGTCTTTATTCATCTGTGTGTGACCATTGCTCGGGTGTCTGGTGTACTGCAGGTTTTCAAAACATAACCAAATCCTGGGAAACGAGCTCTCAGGGCCACTGCCCACAGTGAGTGTCAGTGATTGGTAGCCCACCACTAAAAAGGTGTTTCAACAGGCTTTGCATTAAAAACTAAATTAAAAATCCCATCCTGTGCTGATGCTTAGCTAAAGCTTCCTTCTCATCCCCTTTTAATGAGTCTGTCACCTGAGTACCTGAGTGTCACATTTCCCAACCTTTGTGGGGTTTGAGGACATCAAACAAGGGACAGGATGGTTAACAGGCTCTAGCCAGTCCTCCAAACTATCTCCTCTCTTGGGGCCACTGCTGAGCACACACTGCAGCACATGCACGTGAGATTTTATGCAAAAGTGTTGGTGGACTGACCCATCTGTTTCATGATTAATCTTTGTTTGGACAGAGACCCTTCCTACAGTCACAGCTTTTGAGGTGGATGTTTTGTGGAGATACCAAGCCCACAGAAAGGCAAATGTCTGTGTTGGCAACAGGTGGAGTTAAGAACTGGTGAGACAATATGTTGCCAAAAGCAAGCATTTCAGATGAGTAGGACTCCAACATTACTAGTTTGTTTGTGTTTTCTAATCATTTGAAATCTCTTTAGTTTTGCTCTCTGGTATTTCACATGCTTATGAGTCATGTTTCTAAGCTTCTCCCTGCAGCCATGACATCTAGAAACAATTGTGTTATAAAGTTGTTTTCTTTTTTAAAAAAAGTTCACATAATCCCAGGACTCAAGGAGATGAAATTCTGTTTAGTGAATCAAGGAGTTCAATAAAATTACATTAAACGACCCATTTCCCTCCCTCAAAAACCCACCTGGCCTGAAACTGTACAAACTCTGTTTTGCAGAGGTATTTGACTCTCTTGGGGGGATCAGCACGCTCTCATTGTTCACCCTTTCTTTGACAGTAGCTCTCCACATTTGCTCTCCAACTCTCAGAGGGTGCTGGGGGAAGGAATCTTGTTTCCAGCTTTCCTTCCTTAACACCTGTTCTTTTTATTGCCCCGTCTTCTTTTGCTGCCCTTCCAGCATGCCTGGAAACAGTGGCCTGCAAAGAAGTGAGGAACATAAGGGCACCTGTACCTGTGGGAAGCATCAGGCTGAAGTTGGTAACTTCTCCTGCTGAAGTTGAAGATGAGGTGACCTCGGGGTGGAGCTGTGTGAGGCCTCACAATGCCACCCCCCACTTTCTGTCTGCAGTAGGAGAAGAGCAAGTATGGCAAGCTGGCCCTGTCAGAGACACCCCTCCTTTTTTCCATCCTCCTGCAAGCTTTGCCAAAAATCATGGCTTTCCTTTCCAGCCCCAGCCTGTGTTAGCATCAAACAGGAAAAAAAATTCCCTAAACATATCTCACACATGATCAATAGAGAGAAACTAAATAATGTGATGGCTTCTGCTGGCAATACAGTAAATGCTTCCTGATTTCTGAGCACCTACAAGAGCACTGGGCAGGGGCTGCCTCAAGCTCCCTGCTCCCCATGGCATGTTGCTCAGTCATGCTGTTCATCTTTCATCCAGCAGCTGACTAGTGACCATGCTTCTTCCTTTCCTGCAGAGAAACCTTCCATAAAAACAGGAAAGCAGCAGTACAGCTTGGCACCAGGCATACTGCATGTGTAATCCCTAGCAGTGGGGACAGAGAAAAAGGGAGAGTACAGTAATTTCACGAATACAAGCCGCACTGAGTATAAGCCGCATCTCTGGGTGTTGGCAAACATTTCGTTCTTTGTCCATAAATAAGCCGCACCTGAATATAAGCCGCTCTGTCGCACGCAGCGAGGACCCGCGTGCACCAAAGTTGCCAAATAGTAACAGAACAGCGGCAGGGCGGGGTTTACTGGCTCGGCCCGCTCGGGGCTGCCGATGGGGCCAGGTGGCCCAGCCTGGCACTGCCGCTCGGCGGGGCCGCTCGGGACCGGCTGCCACCTCTGGGCTCGCTCGCCCTGGCCCAGCGCTGCCCCGTGGTGGCAGACAGGGACGGAGCCCCCCCCGCGCCCGCAGGCGGGGACGGAGCCCCCCGTCTTCTCCCCGAGCCGCGGCCATGGCGGCACGGGCCCCCCGCTGCCTCCCCGAGCTGCTGCCATGGCGGCACGGGCCCCCCGCTGCCTCCCCGAGCTGCTGCCATGGCGGCACGGGCCCCCCGCTGCCTCCCTGAGCCGCGGCCATGGCGGCACGCGACCGCCACGCGGCGTCCCCCGACGCCAGACCCCCCCCCCACCACGTGGGCCTCCCCCCAACGCGAGCGCCACGCGAGCCCCCCACCACCCGAGCCCCTCCCACGTGAACCCCCCTCCCCACGCGAACTCCCCGCCCAACGCGAGCCCCCCCCACGCGTGTTATTTCCACACGCGTTTTTTTCCACGCGTGTTTTTTTCCACGCGAGTGTTTTTCCACGCGAGTTTTTCCCGCAATGCATTATGGGTAGGCGGGGCCGCAATGCATCATGGGTAGGGGTCCTCCGCAATGCATTATGGGTAAGGGGGGCCGCGATGCATTATGGGTAGGGGCCACCGCAATGCATTGTGGGTAGTTGGGAGGCCGCGATGCATTATGGGTAGGCGGGCCCACAATGCATTATGGGTAGGGGGCCGCCGCAATGCATTGTGGGTAGGGGTCCTCCGCAATGCATTATGGGTAGGGGTCCGCCGCAATGCATTATGGGTAGGCGGGGCCGCCGCAATGCATTATGGGTAGGGATCCGCCGCAATGCATTATGGGTAAGGAGCCGCCGCAATGCATTGTGGGATTGGGACCGCCGTTTGTGAGGAATAGCCTGGGGGTCCCAGTGGGGGCTCTGGGCCGCCCCCATTCAAAATTTGAACAGTTTTGAGCAGGGGGGACATTTCAAGGGGCGACCTCAAAACTGCCCCGCTGAAGAGGGGCAGGGTCCCGTTTTTGGGGAGGGGGGTATCCTGTTTTTGGGAGTAGTCTCTATTTTGGAAGGTTCCATTTTCGGGAGGGGGCCCGTTTTTGGAAGGTCCCATTTTTTGGGAGGAGACCTCCTTTTGAGGAGGGGTCGCATTTTTTGGAAAGTCCCGTTTTTTGGAAGGAGCCCCCATTTTTGGGGAGGGGGTCCCGGCCATGTCCGAGCCCTTCAGCCACTTCATGCACGCCCTGGTGCGGGCGCTGCCCCCTGTGGGTTCTGGGGGGATCGTGCCTGTTGTCCCCCCACCCTGTGACCCGCCCTGCCCACACCCCAAGCTCAGGCGGCTCTGTGGATCCGCGGGGTCTCTGTGGATTCTGTGGGAGGGTTGTGCCCGCTGTCCCCCCCCCGCCATGACCCCTTTGTTCCCCTCCCCAGCTCCCGGGGCTCTGGAGGATCACTGCGGGTTCCTGGAGAAGTTGTGCCCGCTGTCCCACCCGCCCCCCCTGGGATCCCCCTGCCCCCCTCCCCAGCTCGTGGGGCTCTCGGTGGATCTGCGGGGAGGGGGCTCTAACCTGGTGTCCTCCCCCCCCGCCATGACCCCCCCCCAACCCCTTGCCCCCTCCCCCAGCTCGGGGGGCTCCGGGAGGTGCTGGAGCAGCTCCAACTCTGCGTGCTGTCGGTGACGGACGAGGGGGCGGCGCTGGACGGGGGTGACGTTCTGTTCACCGGTGAGTCTGGGGGGCAACCAGGACCCCCGGGACCCTCCTGGGACCCCTTCCCGGACCCTCAGGGGGTCCCAACCGCCCCCTGCCCCCCAGAGTCCAGGAATTCTTTGTGGGAATCTCGCCCTGGACCAACCTGCGAGGGGCCGAGGCCATGGCCGACGCCTTCAGGGTGAGACCCCCGGGGGCTCTGGGTGGGATTTGGAGGGAATATCAGAGGGAATTTGGGGGTTCAGACCTGCAGAGGGTTTGGGGGGATCTTGGGGGAAATTCGGGGGGCTTTGGAGGTTTTTGGGGGGAATTTGGGGGCAATTTGCGGGGGCTTTGGGGGGTTAAGGGGGCTCTGGGTGGTTCAGACCCTTGAAAATTTTGGGGTTCAAACACCAGGGGGGTTTGGGAGAAATTTGGAGGGGCTTTGGGGCGATCTTAGGGGAAGTTGGGGGGGCTTTGTGGGGAAATCTGGGGGAATTTGGAAGGTTTTGGGGGACTTTGAGGGAGCTCTGGGTGGGTCAGACCCCCAAGAAATTCTGGGGTTCAGAGCCCAGGGGGATTTGGGGGAATTTGGGGGCAATTTTGGGGGGCTTTGGGGGAAAAATTTGGGGCACTTTGTGGGGAGTCTTTTTTGAGGGTTTTTTGGGGGGGGTTTCTCGGTGTCTGCAGTGGTTCCAGGGAGGTTTCTGGGGGTCCTGAACCCACCCCACGCCCCCTCCCCAAGACTTCACGGTGTCCATGCTGCAGCCACGGCGTGCCCGCCGGGCCCTCAGGGTGGGGAGGGGGCTTCAGGGGGAAAAATCCCAATTTGGGGTGGGGGCTTAAGGGGGGGAGGAAATCTCAATTTGGGGAGGGGGGAGGGGAGGGGGAGACCCCCCAAGGGGGCCCCAAAAAACTCAATGAGGCCCCAAAAACTCAATGAGATCCCTAAAGGGATCCCAAAATTCGGTGAGAGCCCAAAAACCTCTGAGACCCCAAAATCCCAGTGGACCCCAGAACAGCCCCCTAAAAACCGGGTGAGAGCCCCAAAAAACCAAGTGAGACCCCCAAACTGCTCCCAAAACCCCCCTGAGACCCACAAAGGGCCCCCAAAAACTCAATGAGACCCTTGAAGGGACTCCCAAAATTCGGTGAGGCCCGGAAAAACCCAGTGAGACCCCAGAAGGGCCCCCCAAAAACCCCCCTGAGACCCTCAAAAACCTCCTGAGACCCCCAAAATTCCCCTGAGATTGCCCCAAGGAGTCCCCCAAAAACTCAATGAGATCCCCGAGCAGGCCCCGAAAAGTCAATGAGAGCCCAAAAACCTCTGAGACCCCAGAAGGGCCCCAAAAACTCAGACACCCCCAAGCAGCCCCCCAAAAACCTGGTGAGACCCCAAAAATCCTGGTGAGAGCATCAAAAAACCTGGTGAGAACCCCAAAAAATCCACTGAGACCCCTGAAAATCTGCTGCAATATCCAAAAACACACTGAGACCTCTGAGCAGCCCCCAAAAACTCAATGAGGCCCCCAAAACCCGCTGGGATCCACAAAAGCCCAGTGGGACCCCTGAGCGACCCCCAAAAAACCCAGTGAGACCCCTAAAAAAACCAGGTGGGACCCCAAAAAACACACTGAGACCCCTGAATTCCCCCCAAAATCCCACTGAGACCCGCCAAGGGGCCCCCAAAAAACTCAATGAGACCCCTGAAGGGATCCCAAAATTCGGTGAGAGCCCAAAAATCTCTGAGATCCCAGAACGGCCCCCAAAAAACCTGGTGAGGCCCCAAAAATACCAGTGAGACCCCCAAACTGCTCCCAAAACCCCCCTGAGACCCACAAAGGGCTCCAAAAATCTCAATGAGACCCTTGAAGGAACCCACAAAATTCAGTGAGGCCTGAAAAAACCCAGTGAGACCCCAGAACTGTCCCCTAAAACCCCCCCTGAGACCCTCAAAAACCTCCTGAGACCCCCAAAATTCCCCTGAGACCCCCCAAGGGGACCCCAAAAACTCAATGAGACCCCCGAGCAGGCCCCAAAAGTGAGTGAGAGCCCAAAAACTTCCGAGACCCCAGAAGGGCCCCAAAAACTCAGTGAGACCCCAGAAAACCCGGTGAGACCCCAAAAAACCGCTGCAATACCCAAAAACTCACTGAGACCCCCCAAAACCCCCCTGAGCCCCCCACCCCTCACCATGTGCGGGTGCTTCTCGGGGTCCATGACGCTGAGGTCCGTCAGTTTGATGTTCAGGTATTGGGGAAGGGGCAAGGGAGAGGTCAGAGGGGTCTGAAAACCCCCCAGAACCCCCCCAGACCACCCTGGGACGCCCCCACTCACCTGATCCACTGAGTGCAGCGTCCCACAGATGCTGGGGAGAGACACGGGGGGATTTGGGGAGGAGTCTCAGGGGGTTCCGGGGGGTCCCAGGGGGTTTTGGGGGGGTGGTCATGGGTGGGGCTTGGGGGGGGTTCTGGGGGGTTCCTCTGAATTTGGGGAGGGGTCCCTGTGAATTTGGGGAGAGGGAACACGGGGGGTCAGAGACCCCCAGAGACTCCCCCCAGACCCAAAAAACTTCCACAGGGACCCTCAAAAACCCCCCTGAAATCCCCAGACCCCATAGAGCTCCCCAGAGACCCCAGACCCCTCTGGAGCTCCTACAGGGCCCTGGGCCAGACCTGGTGGGGCGGGCAGGGTCAGAGACCCGTCCTGAAACCCCCCAAACCCCCACTACCACCCCAAATCCCCTCTGTCCCCCCCAAAACCCCTTTCTACCCCTCCATAACCCCCAGAAACCCTTCTTTCCCCTCCAAAACCCCCCTCTGTATCCCCCATAACCTCCCCAAATCCCTTGTAATTCCCCCACAACGCCTCTCTCCCCCCAAATCCCCCATAACCCCCCTGTACACCCCTAACAACCCCCCCAAACCCCTCAGGGACCCCCAAATCCCCCCCAAACCCCCTCTCCGGGTGGGGTCCCAGGCCAGGAGGTGTGGGGCGGTCCGGGGAGAAGCGGGCGGCGATCAGGACACGGGCAGGGATGTCGGCGGAGTGGGGGGAGGCAGCAGCAGCACCGGGGGGTGGTCATAGCTGGGGGGAGATGGGGGTCATTGGGAGGGTCCTGGGGTGGGATTTGGGGGTCCTGAGTGGTCACAGCTTCAGCCAGAGCCTGAGGTTGTGGCTGTTCCGATGGGCACTTGGGTTAGGAAGAGACAAAGTTACACGGCATGTCTGTGAGCGAGGTGGGTGTGCCCATGTGCTGTGAGATGTGCAAATCCATCTGCCGCACTTGTGAAAAGTCTCAAAGGCTGACAAATGGACATTTTACACCGTACTGCCTTCGAACCACCCCCACCCACTCTAAGGTAACGCCTAACTGGATAGCCTGCTCACCCTCCCTCTCCCAGTCACAGTCCTCCCTTTACTCGCCTGAAGCTTCAACCTCAGACATATTTAACACAGGTCAGATGCCTTTTGTCATACAACAAAGGTGCTGAAAAAAATCTCAGGTGTCATACTTTACTCAATCTAAAATTTCAGGAACCAGTATTCCACCAAAAAAAAAAATAAAAAAAAAAGCCACCCAAGAACAACTAAAAATTACAAAAGCATCTTATCACCTATGAACACACAACCCAAAACTATGAACTTAAATGTTCACTGTATTTAATGCCATTTTGTTCACACAATCGTCAAAGTCTCTGCTTTAGATGCCCAAAAGCATCTACTGAAAAACAAACTGAGATAAGGTGAAACACCCTCTTCATTGAAATGAGAGGAGAACCCTTATCCCAGCTGATTCCCAGAGAGGGAAGGGAGGCCCTTAGCAAAGGCTGTGGTTAATTATACCCCTATATATATAAATATATATATATATGGGACCGCCTCTCGTTTGCACGAGGTATAAAAGGCCTCAGAATAGCTGCAGCTGTTTGGCTCCTCAGACTTGAATTCGAGGTGAGGAAATTCAACAAGAGAAAGGTGAGTCATTTTTCAATGCGAACAATTTTATAGGAAATGCACATGCTTTCCTTTTTGCAACAAGTGCGTTCAGAAAAAGGGGTAAAAATTGCATCAGAAATAAAACTTTGTGTTTCGGCAGCGTAGCTAGATAATGTAGAGCATTTGTTAGGTGGCAAAATTAGTCCTTAGTGAATGCAAAAACTTACTACACATGTAACTAACTAGGATGGACAAGAACAGGAACGAGAAGAATGGTGTAAGTGTCCCAGAGACCTCTATTCAGGGCTATCTATGTTTAAAAAAAAAAACATGAAAAAGAGTAAATTCTCTGTGGAGTAATTCTCACCCACCCACACATGTCCATCCTGGGCAGCACCTGAAAACAATGTGGGAAAATGAGAGTGTTTTCTGTCAGAAAATTAGTAACTATAATAATAATAATAATCAGAACTTCTGGAGAAATGTAGTAGCATCACTTTCATATGATAAGCGCAGGCCCTGCCCATCCTTCCAGCCCAGGTGAAAACAGGAGGGAGAACTACAGGAAAACCAGAGTCCCCGATTTGGATGTATTTCCTAAAGACTCTACTGCATTGGATGGTTTTTGTGTTCTTTTAAAAAATGGATTGCTGCTGAAAACGTCCCAGGCCCAATTTTATCAGCCACAGCCAGGACCGGGTGAGCTACAGCTGCAGAGGCAGGGAGATGCAGGAACTCAGCACCCCAAAGGTAAGAGCAGGGGAAGCGGGGTTTTTCTGCTTAACCTGTATTTCAGTTTTGCTTCCCTTCACGGCTCCTATTCTGCCAAGGTCAGTTCTATTTTCAGAAGCCTGTGTCCCCTGTAGCCAAGGCTGGAAATCCTCACTTAGGATTTCCACATCACATCTGGATTTGCCAGGAAGCGTGCACACGCCGATGCGCATTTCTGTGATAGGTCACGCAGAAATCAAGCCAGAAAAAACCCAAACCAAACAAGAGCCCACAAAACAGAGAGCTTAGTGCAGCTTCATCTTCATGTTCTGCCCAGGGATGGAGAGAAAGGGGGAAAACTGTTCTTCCAGTTCTGCACCGAGCAGTTTGAAAGAGCCAGCACTGCCCTCAGCTGCAGCTGTGCAGTCTCTCCCTCCTCCCCGCAGCCTTGCCCCGTGTCCTGCTTTGGAGGACAGGTTAAGCGGGTCTCAGGCAAAGATAGGCGTTAAGCAATAACAGTTCTTCACTAAGATATCTACAGGACATCAAAACCACCACCAGCTATGACAATTAGCGACAGAACAGAGCAGCAGAACGAGTTCCAGCCCCCCTCGGCCCCAGGCGCCGTCTCCGCGCTCTCGGTCCCGGTTGCGGGGAGCAGGGCCGGTCCCCCCGCAGCTGCGGAGGGCAGGACAATGGCCCAGGTGGGAGAGGGATGGAGGAGGGACCCCCTGCTTACCTGTGGCTCAAAGGGGTGTCCGGAGGTGGCAGGCTGCTCGGGGCACAGCGGCAGGGCGGCGGCGGCGAACGTGGCTCCCCGCTCGGGGATGCCCGGGGGTCAGAGCCCCGCGCACCTTCCTGCCCGAGCACCGAGCGAGAGAGAGACACAGAGCGTGTCCCGGAGCACACAGAGCTTCCCCGTCCTGCCCCCAGCCCGCCCCTGCTCTCAGGTGTCCTCCCCGCCTCTCCTTGTGTCATTAAGCACCGTCCTAGGGTGTAGCCAACGACTTTCTTAACATTACAAGGGGGACAATGGCACAGAGAATGGCACAGGACACCCAGCCCCAGGAGCCTGAGTGCTGAGCGGCTGGAGGCGCTCCAAAAGAATCACACCCAGCACCCAACCCCTGCCGTGCCAAAGCTCGCAGGTAAAGGAGCAGAGGAGTGGCACAGAGGGGTCCAAAAGTGCCTAAGAGAGGTTCAAGTTCACTGTTTGGGCAGGATTATTTGAAACTGTGATATATGTTGTTATAATTCGTGTTTATATATAAGAATGTTGTATAAAATAAAGAAATAAAGTAAGAGAATCTTTCAGCCGCTGCCAGCACCCGGAGCCATAGACAAAGGTCTTAATTAGCATATCAACAAACCCAGCTCAACGATCGATCCTGAAACCACTCCAAACCGATCAGGAACGATCATCGCTAAAGAACCTGTCAAGTACCAGAGATCAGGCAGCCGGGAGTTCCCCCCATACCAATGCCAGCTCCCGTAAATTCTTTCCACTGGGAAAAATTACATTCCAAAGCTTCGGTTCCCCGTAAGCGAGAATCAGCCCTCCCAAGGAAAATTACACATCATCAGGATTGATCGACGCGCAGGAAGGACCTTTGTCCAGGTTTAATCTGAATATGAGAAACCCCAGCAGAAAAGCGCTGTAATTACCCTACCATCGTGGGTGGAAAATTTCCAATCATTATCAATTCTGACCTGAATGGGCCTTTAGAGCAACAATCAATGCCACATTTACTAAACGAGCAGGAACATCCCCCTGATGCTACATTAAGCATTTATAAAATACAACCATCACTGAAATGATTAAGTTATGATTCCGTAGCTTTTTCTGCATTGTCTCGGTGTAATAGACATAATTGCAGGATATTGTATGTGATAATTTACCATTATTAAAAAAAAAATATATATATTTTTATTACCAAGCTGGCCAACTGAAGAATTAAAAAAATCTTCTCCAATTCTTCTCCAAACCCTGGGATCTTATTAAGAAATGTTATGCTAAATATTTTTAATTCTTTTGATATGCTAGCGTACTTTGATTTCTGTTGTTTTTTTACTAAATTGCTGGGGATGTATTTGAGTCACACTTTTAAGCTTGTTCCTGCACTCTTAAAGCATAGATCTTATTTTTTTGTGGCTTCTGGGATTCTCCAAAAATTCACATTACCCAAGGAGCTGGAGTTTCTTTTAGGAAGCCCTAAATTCAGTAATAATCATAATAAAATGCTAAGTAGTGGGGACTCGGGAGTATTTCACATGCTGTTGCAGCTCTTTTTACCCTAACCCTGCTAACAGCTCTGTCTATGAGCACTGCAACTCCAGTGAGAGCTTCAAATATAAATTCAGGCCCCAGATTGGGCATTAACTCTAATTTAGACTCTGAGTATCATTTACAGACATCACTCTCCACCAGCTTTTTCTGCAGGGCTGTAGTGAAAACACTGAGAATTTTGGGTGAAGATTTTTTTGAGATAAGTGACTTTTGTTAAGTTCCACATCACCATCAGAACGTTTACTAAATGCTTTAAGGTATAATTAATTTTGAGGGGTTTAAATTCAACTTGCTAGAAAACACATTTCATCTATAACTATGGATATTTATTATCACAAAAAGCTTTGAAGAGTCATTAATCTCACACTTGAATCCCTCCCAGCACAAGTTGTGCTCCCAAACTCAGACTGGGAACACTGGAAATTGTTTCCTAGAGGGGCTTCATCCCCAAATTCATCTCCTGTGGGTGATTGGGAATAATTGCACAGTTGTTCTTGGTGTAGTTTGGAATCAGAGGATGTTAAATCACCTCTCCAGCAGAAAATGAAACAAAGGGACAGGAATGTAAAGCATATTAAAATGTAGCCTGTTCCCCGATTACAGGTGCAGTCCTCAACACAAGGAGTTTGCAAAAACCAACACCAGCCTCCTCTTGATCAGTCATTCACTGAACAGATCATTGCTCTACCAAAAATACAACCCCAAAATATGCCATTTGGCCAGTTTCTTATTTAACTTTTCTTCCCATTTTCCTACTGCTGCATCCCCTTCCTGACTGTCCTCAGGGGGAAAGCCAAAATCTTCCCTGTGTGAAATTCCAAAGCTCCTTTCCATCCCTCAGCTCCCTTCTCTCTCCACACTGGTTGAGAAAAGAAGTTGTCAACGCCTAAGCAGCCAATGCACTCCCTCATCCCCACCTACATCCTCGAATGAAGTGGAAAATCCAAATTTTCCCGATATTGCAGGGAGAAGAGGCACTGGATGGTGCTGTAACATCCCCTTCTGCAGGTTTTCTCTGGCAGAATTATTCAGCTGGCTTCGGTGAGCTTCTGTTTTTAGAGGATTCACTGCAAACAGTGGAAAAGTTTGATCTACAACGCTATCCTTTTAAATGAGGAGTTTTGTGTCTCTGCTGCTTTGACCAGGCTGTTTAAAAAGGAGTGTGGGTAGTTTAATTAAACTGGTAAAAGTTCTGTGTACTTCTGCCATTGATTTCTGCCCTACCAGTACATTGGCTTATTATCCACCCAAACCTGCTATTCCAGGCACAACCAAACAATTTCTCCAAGTATTCTGAAAGAAAAAGTGACTCCCCACCTTTAGACAATTTACTAAACAATGACAGTAGAAAGCAGCTATAGGACAAAAAGAAAATCTATACTCCAGAGGTGAAAAAAAAAAAAAAAAGTTACAAAAAATCCACGGAGCCACTTCCTCACCAACAGCCCCAGCACTGAAGACACTTGTCATGTCCACATGGCCATGGCAATTCCTGGCTTTCCCAGGGACCAGTTGGACTTACTGCTCCCTTTGTCAGCATTTTGTTGTACAAATCTGGGAGATGAGTTACCTGCCAGACCCCAGCAAACAGGGAGAAATTCCTTCTCCAGCTGCACGAGCAGCCCAGCTGAGCTGCCAGCTCTGCACACCCCCCATTACCAGCTGTGCAATCCCAAAACACATCAGCAGAGCTGGCCGTGTCCACACCAAATGTACCCTAAGAGGACACAAACCACGGAGCAAGGTGACTCCAAAAGCATCTCTTCCAGATTTAAATTCTGGGTCCATGGGCATAGCAGCTATTTGCATGCCCTGAGCCACTGAGTGTATTAATTTGATGAAACAAGGTATCAAGCATGGTAGGAAGATGACTCCAGCTACTGAGCACAGGATAAAGAATACAATTTTTTTCCACTATGCTCCCGAGAATAACTGTTCTCACCAAGATGCCTGGAGAATGGAATTTCACTTTTGAATTGGGACATGTGCCACCCTTTTTATTTCTGTAGCAAGATCCCTTATAGTTTTTCTATAATCAATTTCAACACAACTTTCTGTTCCAAGGCTATTTGTTCTATTTCGCTTTCAGGATCCATGCCTTCCTTGTTTCTGGAGAAACAAAAAGTGTTATTGAATTGGGCACAAACCCGTTTGTCATTTTCTTCAAGTAGGTCGATGATGATTGGTTTACCGTCCGAGATTAATCCATTCTCAAACTTAAGATTTTTGCCCACCCAATATATTTTTCCTTCTATGACACACATATTTAATCGGGTATTGTCATAGCATAACTTATTCACCTGAAAATAAGCTACATATACCGACTTTTGTTTTCCCCCTACCCACACCGAGCGATTGGCATTTCTCTTCTGGATATTGTGAGCAAATGTCTCTGACTGCCCTTTCTCATGTCTTGCCTTGAGATCATAGCATATCATTTTCTTTCCCCATTTACACCTCACATACTGAGTGCCGTTAAATGCTCAGCACTCCTCCTTTCCATTATGGGTGCAGTTGGCCAGGACAGAGCGAGTCGGGGTGCTAATTAGTGGGCATCCCCCACACTCATTGTTACGGCTTTGTGCCGCAGAGCTCGTAGGATTCCTTGGGTATGGGTTAATCGGTTAATGCATACCTCTCTGCCTCTGCCTACACCCACTAGTTTGCTGCTAGCGGCGAGGCAAACCATCTTCTTGGCAGCAGAGGTATTCTTTAGGGGACCAACGCAGAGTCCGAGCTGCATATCGTCTCTTAAAGACATCCCACCTCGATAATTTTATCGTGTCCGTCCAACAAGGTACTTTATTTGTTCTCTGGCATTCTACTCTTAAAATTTCAGCCCTGCAATTTAGTTTCCCACTAACCCCGTGTTGATATAAGAGAACCCACTCTACAGAATCTAATTCAGCAATATTCAACTCAGCGCCAAGTACTAGAATTCGCTCGCTCAAAGACAGCTCTTTTCAAAACACTTAGTACAGAGCCCTTTAGGTCACATCTCCCGTACACAATGTGTAACCTAAACTTCACAACAGATTTGGCACTTGAAACGAACAAAAGGAAAACATCTGCATCCAGAAGCTATTCACCTTATCTGATCTAGGCTGATCACCGGCTTGTTTGGGGCAATTTTATCTTGAGGTCTCCAGGGGAGGAAGCCACTTTGGACTTGGGTGTTTCTGGTTTTCACTCTGGAGGCGTGTGTCCAGCCTTTTTCTGCTGTCCGGACTGCTGTGTCTGTGGTTAAAAGGACAAGAAAAGGACTTTCCCAGTGAGGAGAGAGAGAAACCTCTTTCCAGGTTTTAATGAAGACCCGATCTCCCGGCTGTATTTGTGTATGGCGAACCCCAAAGGAGCATTTTGTGTGACAATTTCTTGTTTTCGCAATTTTTGTAAATTTTTATTTATTGTTATCAAGTAGGGTTGTATTTGTCCATCTTCTATTTTCGGATGTCCCACTGGCATCCCATGGTCATAAGGCATCTCATGTAACATTTTAAAAGGAGATAGCCCTGTCTCAGAGTGAGGCATCGTCCCAATATTTGATAATGCTAAGGGGAGATATTTTGGCCAGGACATTTTTGTTTATATCATTAATTTTGATAGTTGAGCTTTTAAGGTCTGGTTCATTTTCTTAACTTGTCCAGAACGCTGGGGATGCCATGGTGTATGATATTCCCACCGAATTCCTAGGGCTTCAGCCAGTTGTTTAATAACCTTTGAGGTGAAATGTGTTCCTTGGTCTGAGTCTATATAGTTGATTATACCATACCGGGGGATGATTTCCTCCAGAAGGAATTTAGATACTGTCTGGGCTGTAGCCCTCGAGCTTGGGTAAGCTTCTACCCAATAAGTTAGTTTGTCTACTAGAACCAGCAAGAATTTATACCTCCAACCTTTGGTAACTTAGTGAAATCCACTTGGATTCTTTCAAATGGACAATAGGCTATAGGGCAACTACCCCAAATTACCTGTCGTGTCCTGGCTTTGTGAACCTTTTAGCATATCAGGCACCCCTGCACTTCCTGTTTAGCTAATTCATAAATCCCCTTACACCCGAAGAATTTCAGAAATTGTTCTGTCAGAGCCTGTGATCCCCAATGTGTTTGCAAATGTAGTCTCTAGAATTTTTCTGGTGCAATCCTTAGATATTAATTCCCTCTCATCTGGTAATTTCTACTTACCTTTTTCTAATGTACTTCCTATCTTTTTTTTTTTTTTTTCCCTTCAATCTCTTTTTGGGAGGGACAAGGGGGATATCCCTGAGTCTCGCCTTCTCCGAGTTCTGGGGTACTTACCGTTAGTAGTGCTGCATTTTTTGTTTCTTTATCTGCTGAATTGTTTCTTCTAATCCGAAATTGTATTCCTGTTTGATGTCTCTTCACATGCACGACCGAGATTGCTAAAGGTTCTGGGGGGTCCTGAGGGGGTTTAGAGGGTCCTGAGGGGGTCGGGGGGGGTCCTGAGGGGGTTCAGGGGGGGTCTGGGGGGTCCTGAGGGGGTCTAGGGGGCTCAGAGGGATCCTGGGGGGGTCCTGAGGGGGTTCAGAAGGATTTGGGGGGGCCCTGAGGGGTCCTGAGTAGGTTCAGAGGGGTCTGGGGGGGGGCCTCTCCTCATTTACACAAGTAAGGGTTTCTCTCTGGCTGAGCTCAATTTTGGCTCCAAGCATGGCATTTACACTGCTGGGAATAATATCCAAGAAGTCACGACTGACAGGAAACTTCTAATTGACTGTGATGTGATTCATTGGGAGGCTCACACTCTCTGAGTTAAAACAGTATCACTAAAAAAAAAGAAATCACTGAAACCCCCAGACTGTCTGGCAATCCATTGCCCCAGGAGCCTTGATGTGCTGCTGTGATAACCATGGAAATACCTTGTGTCATCTCATTTTGTCACAGAAGGGAATAAATTCCTGAGCACCACCGCAGCCTGCAGGGATGGTGGGGGGGGAATCCCACTTTTCCATCTCCCTCTCCAGCAGGGCAGGGTGAAGATGTGACTCAACACCACACTGTGCACCCCTGGGAGCATCCTGGGAGTGGGGTCAGGGACCACAGAGCCCCTGCTCTACTCTTCTTCCCAGGGGATGAACCTGAGGCAAAACAGGTGCTTGACCCACAGCAACATCAGGGCGACAAAGCTTGCTCTGCTATTTCCCAGTGTATTGTTTTTGGGTTTTTAATACCCCTTTGAAAGCAATGCACCCAGCTCAGCTCTGCCTCTTGGATGCTGGCAGGCTGCCAGGCTCTAATTAAGCCTGCTGTTATGTCTAATGCTGGTGGCAGTGTTTCAGGGCACCAGGACAGAGGCTGTGGGAGTGGGAGCAGGAGATGAGGTGGCTGCAGAGCTGTGTGGTGACTTGGATGTTCTGGCTAACACACCAAAGCGTGTTGATTTTATCCTCCTCACTGGTCAGATCAGCTCGTGAGCACAGATCCAACCAGGCTGTATAAAAACTCCTTTTCCTGCAGGGAAGAGGACAGCTGAGAGCAGAGAGCATTGGTTTGAAACCCTGCTCCTCACTTTGTGGCACAAAAGTGCTGCCAGAGAGCTCTGAAATTCCTTGGTACCCAGGTGAGTGCCCACAGCACAGAGCCAGACCCGCAGGCTCGCACTGCACTCACCCACAGCCTGTGCCAGGGGCAGCCTGCACCTGGGAATGGGCCTGAGCTGGGCTCCAGCCCGGGGACAGGAGCAGGGACTGAGGAGGGGACAGCTTCAGCATCTCTCCCTGTGCTCAGGTCACACTGCAGGTCAAGTCTGGATAATTTTCCCTCCGCTTCTGAATTTGAGCAGCTCAAATTCACATCATTCCCCATCATGCGCATCCACAGAGTTGTGGCCAGGTACATCTCACTGCTACAGAGCCTCTTTTGCTGCAAGTCATGTCTTGATTTCAGTGCATTCTTCAGCCTCACTCCTCCTCACACAACTCCCAAGAGCACAGCTCTGTTCCTCTCCTCTCCACGCAGCTGCCGCCTGTGCAACCCCAGGACTGAATTGCAGTGCCACTGTGCAATGCTCATGCACAGGACAGGATAACGAGGCACAGCCAGGAAATCCAAACCCAAATCCAGGTTCCTGCAGCTCCCTGTCCCCCCAGCCAGCTGTGGATGCTTTGGAAAATCAGCCTCACAGTGCAGAACATGTTGGGATGCCAGCTAGGATGTGGGACTTTGCCACCACCAAGTGATCAGTGGAAAAAAGAGAGAACAGCACTTGTTTAATCCCAGACTGGTGCCCTGTGATTTGTATTCTGCCTCTTGATCCAGCAGCTATGCCCTGCTGCCCCTCCTGATCTCCATCAGAGCAGTTCACCTCTCCCTCAGCCCCACAAGGCTGAGCTGCTCTGCTCTGCTTGCAGATAATGCCATGGACAGAGCCATGTTGCAATTAAATACTCTCCTGGTTCTATGCTACTGAGAAGCAGGAACAGGATGCACAATGGCAGATAATTACAGGTCAGCAATTACAGACACAATCTTCCCTCTTTCTTGTCCTTGTTTGGTTTTTTTTCCCACCATTCCACACTTGCTGAGAGCCTGACACAGTGCCCAGAGCTCTGAAGACGATGAGCTGAGTAATAAAAAAGCCCTTTGAAGCACATCCTTGAAGCTCCCTGAGCCCTGATCATCCTTCATGCCATGTTTCTGCAGCCCTGCTGGCCAGGGTAGTGAGCAGGAGGTCCACTTCAGGTAGTCTGAGCTGCTAAAAGCCGTGTCATTAAAAAACCCCAACTTAATAATGACAATTGAATTGAAGGAATATTGTGGAATATTTCCTGCTTGTTTTCAAGAGGGCTTGTAACTTGCTAAAACTTTTTGAAATCCAGCTGCTGTAAATAGCAACTCATGTGCTTTCCCAATCACTTACCTTTCTTGCTCAATACCGAGTATCTATTTAGGAACTGGTTTTCAAAACATTGTGCACTTTGCACAATTAATTTGGGGAAGTCTGTGGTGTGTCCCAATGCTCAAAAAAAGTGCTCTGAAAAGCTGAGGAGATCACATGTGCAAAGTCAACCTATAGAAACAAATAAGCACATTTTCATACATGCAATCTCTGGCAGGATTCCTTAGAAATCATGAAGTGTTTTAAAACAATGCCATAAAATTCTTAAATGCCAAATGTCACATGCAATATTATTCAGAATCACTTCTCTCTCCTTCCCAAACTGCCTGCAAACAAGTGGGATCTGCACAGCTTGGCTGTGGGTGCCGGGAACAGCATCAGCTGTGAGTGGAGCATTATTAACAACTGGAATTATTAACTCTGTTTCAGAAAGATGTTCTGTGCCTCCACACACGGTCGTTTGGAAGACCTTTTGGAAAATTCATCTTGCACCTGATCCCTCCCTTTTTTAATGAACCACATCATGCTGTCAGACAATGCTGATGGACAGCATAAAGCAAGGAGAAAGGGAAATAGCACCTGAAATGACAGGCAGGGCCAAAACTTTTAGCCACCAGGAAGATTCTGATGGTACCTGGCTCCAGTTTGGTCCCCTCCTCTATTGCCAACCTTCATCAGATAATACTCCCTGCAAAATTTTAATACTGCAAAATTTAAATGCCTGCAAAATTTTAAGCCAGGGATTTTTGTGTGGTTGACATTCATTTTCAAGCTTCACAGTGTCTTGTAGGTCCTGTGAAAGAAAGAGAAGAGAGATGTGGGAGTGATTTTATGCTTCCCCTGCCCTGCTGGGGTGATGTTTCTCAGTCTCCACAGGGAGGAGATGTGTGTGAAGCAAAAGAGTAAGAGGAGTTAATTATAATAATTTGGAGGGAGGGGGTTTACATTCTCCATTTCAAAGAGAAGTTCCTGCCTTTCTCAGCAGACACCTGTCCTCCAAACTAAAACAGCAACTTTTCCTTCTTTGTCCACATATAAGCCACACCTGATTATAAGCCGCACTTTGGCTTCGGACCAAAATTTTAGTCAAAATGGTGCGGCTTATAATCGTGAAATTACTGTAATTGCAAAAAGAGAGAGAGAGGGAGGGATGAGAAATGTGGGAATTTAACATGAGAGGGGGAGCTGTATGTCTGGTAGTCACTGAATCATATAATTCATTTACTTGTGCATGGATGGTGAGGTTCAGTGACCAATGTCCTGCATTCCTGGGGAGATCTTGGCTGCATGGGAATACAGCATGGCAATTTCTGAGAGGATTTGCAGAAAGCAAGAAGCATAAACAGAGGTTAAAATACGTTTAATCAATACAACCAACAGAAACTCAGTGCACTATTTCATCTTCCAAGTGCTGCATAAAGCTTTCAATGAGCAGACATTAATGGAGCAGCTCACCAGCTTCTGTACCCCTTCCCTTTGGAGGACTGCGAAATGCTGGACAAACATGCATTTAATGCTGCAAATGGCCTCGTTTGCTAAATCCTACTATTCACTTCTTTTTCCAGGTCAAGTAGTTAATTGACTCACTCAAGGTTAGGGCAGAAGCTCAGTGACAGGAGTATCCAGGCAGAATCTGGCACAAGTATTTTCACCAAGAAAAAAATGCTTTGCACCAGGTCTGCATTCCAGTGCAAGCTGGCAGAAAAAGGAAAAACCCAAATGACAAAGATTAGCGACTACGAGCTGAAGCCAGATATTTAAATTAGGAACAGGGCACATTTTTAACTGCAAGAGGTGACAAGCCATTGTACAAACAAGGAAAGTGGCAGATTTTCTATCTTGTATCTTTAGGAAAGTTGTTTTGCTCTCACATTGCCTTCACATTCTGCCTTATCGCACTCTCACACAGACTCTGCTCTTGTTAGTCTCAAAAGGACTCACTTATGGATAGAAGAAGACAGAAATGACTCTTGAATTCTCAGTCCTGCAATGCAATACATGCTGACAGTCTCTGGGCACACCCAACGCCTTGCTGATTGCAGTGTCGCTCTGAGCAAGGACAGAGCCTGACTGTGCTCATCAAGGTGCATGACTGCAACCTTCAATGGCATTAAATAACCATAAGCTGCTACTGCAATGCTGAAAAAATGTCATCCTGTTTTAAAGCAAAGACGCTTGCCTGTAGCTTTTTAATGACATGGACAATGCTGTGCTATGCATTTTTCTGCAGCACCGGGAATTATTTTTTTGATACTGGCAAGAAAACAAATCTTTGTCAGTACTAAATCTGTCCATCCTACTTCTAATACAGACTTCAGACCTATTCCTATAATTACTTGTACCTAGTCACAGCTTTACCCACAGGAATACTCTGAATGACATCACTGAGACCAAGCTTATACAGAAACCTAAACCTGAAGAAACTTGTAGACCCAGGCTCTAAATTCATAATTTTTTTCTATCTTTGCATAATATAAGCTTTAAAAAAAGTAATTCTGCCTGTGTACCTAATTCTGGTTGAATGTCTGTATATTTGTGAGCTTTGCATGAAGCCCCACCTTCTGTAATCTTCTTACATTTTGAAGAAAGAAAGAAATAAAACAATTGGCAAAGGATTTACAGGAAAGGAAGCTGAAATCCTCTGGCAGAAACCCCTGCAGCAAAAGCCATCATTCCATAGAATGAGATCAATTAACTGGCAATTATTTCTGAAGTGCACCTGAATTGAATATGTCTGCCACAAAGATGTCATTATAAGTGTATCAAGCCACTGCTGGAAGTCAAGACTATTTAACACTCCCATCCTCACCACAACTGCACTGCTACCCATGACTGAAAGTGCACATCTCTCATGTTGGAGCCCCTGCAGCCACAATGCACACAGGGAAACACAGAGGGCTCTTCCCAAAGCCGTTGCTGCCACAGCCTGACTGCTGGCCATCATCACATTAAGATATGCCATTCACACTCCTGGAGGGCTCTTCTGCTGATTTATAATATTGAAAAGTAGTGAGATTGAATTTTGTGTCTTCTCCCCCAGCTGAGCTGATTCAATGGAAACAGCCTATGTCTGCCAAAAAAAGGATCTTAAGAGCAAAATCAGTGATCTCTGATTTTGTCTCACACAAGGCAGGCACACAAGTGATTTTACTGTTCTTCCTGGCTCAAGACTACCACAAGAACTGCTCCAAAATGCGGTGGGGGTTGTCATCACCACTTGTCATCTGTCCTAGACACCTTCCTACTGCTTCCCTGAGGACATGGTCCAACTACGTCGTTGTTATGGCCTGCAAAAGAGAGAGGGAAAAGACAGGACACAGACTGCAAGCTGAGACACACGGATGCCATGGATGTGGTGCCTATGGAAGAGGGTGCAGCTGAGAGCTGGTACCTGGGCTGCCTTCCCTAGAGGTTGCTTGGAGCATGATGCACTACTAAGAAAACCATTTCTTACAAATAATTTCTTACAAGCACCTGGCTGTCTCAGGGGTCTCTGGCAGCACTCAGGGTGACCCCATTTCACAGGAACCAGGATTCATGGTACCAATTGCACCTCAAAAACTGTGTTCAGTTTTGGGCCCCTCACTTCAAAAAGGACATTGAGATGCTGGAGTGGGTCCAGTGAAGGGCAACAAGGCTTGTGAAAGATCTAGAAAACACACCCTATGTGGAACAGCTGAGGGAGCTGGGTTTTTTTAGCCCAAAGAGGAGGCTAAGGAGTGACCTCATTGCTCTCTACAACGCGTGGAAAGAGGCTGTAGTGAGGTCGGGGCTGATCTTTTCTACTGTGCCTGCAGTGAGAGAACTAGAGGAAGTGGCCTTAAGCTGAGACAGGGAGATTCAGATTAGATATCAGGATGTTTTTCCCCACTGTTGTAGTGGTCAGACATTGGAATAGGCTGCCCACGGAGGTGATGGAGTCACCATCCCTGGGGGTGTTTAAGCAGCATCTGGATCTAGCGCTGGGTGATGTAGCTTAGGGCTTACAGTGGCAGTGCTGGGTGGACCGGACGATCTCAAACGTGTCTCCCACCCCCGATGATCCCATGATTATACGATCCTCACAACCCTGCCGCTCTTTCCTCCTCCTCCGCACACACACGCTGGCAGTGGCGGCCAACAGGCGCTTCCTTCTCAGGCACTTGGTGGCCGTAGGTGACAGAGGGAGGGCCGCGCTGGGCCGGGCCCAGCACCAGGTGCGAGGCCAGGCGGGCTCCCAGCGCAGCCCGGCCGGCGCTGCCGGCGCCGCCCCCGCGGGGCGGGGCTGAGCGGGCCGGGCCGTGGCGGCGCAGGGCGGGCGGGAGGCGGCCGCTCCCGCTCCAAGATGGCGGCGCAGAGGAGGAGTCTGCTGCAGAGTGTGAGTGGCATCTTCCCCCCCCTCCGTGCACACGCACCCCCCAGGTGGGTGCGAGGCAGTCCCCGGCCTCCTCCTCACCCGCCCCCCGCGCTGCCGTGTGGGAAGGGGGAGGTCCCCCCGCCGTGGGGCGGTGGGTTGCTGCTCTCCCGCCCCCTGTGCCGCCTCAGGGCAGGGGGTCCCGGGCTGCGGGGTTCCCTGCACGGTCAGCGGGGCTCACATCGGACTGCCCGGCCGCTCTGCAGCGCACGGAGCGCCACAGGTGGCTTTGGGGGCCGTGCCAGTGCTGCGGGCTGCGGGGTGCCCCGCTGTGTGAGGGGGCAGCTGGCTCTGCAGGCCGAGCCGGAGATGGCGGCCCCGGGGATGTCTGTCTAATTGCTGGCTGCACCAACAGGCCCCAGTCCCTTGTCCTGGTTGAGTAGTCCTGCGAGAATCCAGAGCTTTCCCTGCACTCCCATGCCAGGGGTGCGTGAGGATCCGGTTCACTATAGGGATAGCTGAGTTAGTGCTGTGCTGTATGCAGTGCAAAACTCGCGTACAAATTTCACATCTGCCTTCGTGTTAACAAGAACCGCAGTGCAGCCAGAGCTTAGCTTCAGAGGGAAGGGATGTGGTAAGTGATGCTGTTCTGCAGCAGGGAAAAGCAGAGTTATTGGCTGTGCTGTTAGTTAGCAAAGGGAGAAGGGTTGAGAAGAGGGTGAGGCTGGACTGGTGACCTGTACTGGACCATGATCTTCACTTCACGCTGCTTGGGGTTTACATGATCTCATTCCTCTTCCCATCTGCCAGGAACAGCAGCCCAGTTGGACAGATGACTTACCATCCTGCCATCTCTCTGGGGTGGGCTCAGCTCCAAACCGTTCCTACAGTGCAGATGGCAAGGGGACAGAGGGTCATCCCTTGGAAGATAACTGGTTAAAATTCAGGTAAGTGGCTTGCACCTGGGACACCAGCTCCTGCTGGCACAAGGGCAGGCAGAAGAGGTATTTAGTTTGTCACACAGGACATGGAAGAAGAGGGTGGGGCCTGAGCATGCTAGAGGTGTCTGTGGGAACTTGCTACTCGTATCTGTGTCTTACAGAGATCTGTGACCTCTTTGCTTCTGCCCTCTTGGCAGGAGCGAGAACAACTGCTACCTCTATGGTGTCTTCAATGGTTATGATGGCAACCGAGTCACCAACTTCGTGGGTCAGAGGCTCTCTGCAGAGCTGCTGCTGGGCCAGCTCCATGCAGATCACAGCGATGCTGATGTGCGTCGAGTTCTGCTGCAGGTAAAGAAGCTTTTGAGTGGAAGCAGCTCCTGCTTCTTGCACTACCCACCTCCTCTTTGCCATCAGGGGAGCAGCATCTGCTTTCTATGGGGGTTGGAAACATCTGGTGGTTGCAGTTGCGCTCATCCTGAGCATCTGTAGTGCTTTGTTTCACTCCTGCCTCATCCCATCTGTCCCCTGGCTCCGTCAGCACAGTGCTGAGAGCTCTCCAGGAAGCTGCAGCCTGGACGTGTAGGAACAAGTCATCCTGTGAAGGAGATGACAGTGAGTGAAGGGGAGAAGTTAATGTGTGGGGAGATGGATTTGTGAGTGCGCTTTCTTGAGTGACAGGATCAACACACAAGATCAGATAGGTCTCTGACATTGCTGTGAATGTAATTTTTATGGTGTTGTCTTCTGTTTTGAGTTGTTGCAGATTGTTTTTACAAGCTGTTAACTTGTTGTGCTGAAACAATTGTGTTTCAATGTGCTGTAGTGGTCCTTGAAAGTCTGTATGTACAGTGAACATCCACTCTTATGAGCTGCTCTTAGAGAGGTGAGGTTGGGCAGCCCCAAAGTCTGTAGGCATTGGATAAGAGCTTAGTTTCTCTTTATGGACTTTTTTAGGCTTTTGATGTGGTGGAAAGAAGTTTCCTGGAGTCAATTGATGATGCCTTGGCAGAGAAGGCCAGCCTGCAGTCTCAGCTACCAGAGGTAATGTAACCTTAAGAGCAGAGCTTGCTGAAGGTCCCACCTTCCAGCTTGCTGGATGAGACTTGGGCATATTAGTCAGTTTGATCCAAGGGAGGCTGCAAGTGAAAGTTGCTTCTCCATGGTTCTGTTCTGGAAGCTTGCATGAAATGAAATGCCATGGTCCATTTTCCAGAGTTGGTTATCTGAATGAGGAACTGAGTGTATCACAGAGAGGAGTTCAGCCTGTACATGTGGCCCTTCCAGGGCAAAGCCATGCAGATGAGAGGAAAGGCCTCAAATTTGCATCGCATCTGGGCAAATACAGGCTCTGTTCTTCTAGTGTACTGGACTGTCCTCTTGAGAATCACATCAAAGCTGTGTCATTCACTAGGATTGAACAGAAAATTTTATGTCTTGTACAGGCATGACACAAGGCTAAGACATGTCATGATGAGCCCTCCCTACAGAATTTTTATTCCAACTGTGATTTTTGTGTTGTGGACTGTGTGTTTAAGCTTCTCTCTCATTTTGGCCTCCAGGGTGTCCCTCACCACCAGCTCCCTCCTCAGTACCAGAAGATTGTGGAGAGATTGAAAGTTGTAGAACAGGAGATCTCTGGAGGAGCCATGGCTATTGTGGCTGTCGTTCTCAACAACAAACTCTACATTGCCAATGTGGGTGAGTTGGTTTTTGTCAATGGCTCGGTCTCAGGATTCCTGAGGATGGCAGGGGTTCTAGAAAGTAAAAGACATTTGAATGTGGGGGATAGTTTCTTTGGTCTTTGGCCAAGCAGTGGTATGCTTGCTACTTACACAAGCACTTGAAATCAGCCTGGCTCTTCATCCCTGCAGATGTTGGCTGATGTGGTGCATGTGGCCAAAGACCAGAGGGAAAACAGGTCAAGAGGAGTAGTGCAGGTTCCCTGAGAAACAGAGAGCTTGCTTGGGAGGTTGTGGCTCAGGTCTGGGTGGAGAGCTGCCTAGCAGGCCCACTGTGCTGCTAGCAAGGCTACTTTTTGGAGATCATGATGAGACAGTACATGAGCCTCTCTCTTCTTTTCTGTCTTTATTCCTGTCTCTGTTCCTTTTCCCTTTGGATATGTTGTCCCTGTTAACGGCAGAGCTATCTGGTGCCTCATCTCGCTGCTCCCACTGCAGGTACCAATCGCGCACTGCTATGCAAGTCCACGGTGGATGGGCTGCAGGTGACTCAGCTCAACGTGGACCATACGACAGAGAACGAAGATGAACTTTTTCGCTTCTCTCAGCTGGGTGAGTATTTGGGTTTCGTGTTCTTAGCTGAGAACATCGCATGACTGTTTATCTGAGGCACCAAGAATGACTCAAGCCACAGGACAATAAATAACCACTAAAAGAAGCCTACTATGTTTTCAGATGACAAGTTCAGTGCCTTCTTTTTGTGCCTTTCTAGCCATTCTGGGGCTACAGGGTGAATAAGCTCATCTCACTGAACCAGCAGAAAACGATGCTTTTGTTTCAAGTTTTGAGTGTTAGTTTTGTGTCCAGCTGCCAAAGTGGCATTGATTTGCCCTCCAGCTGCTGCTGTAGTCGATAGGAAGGCAGGAATGGAAGCACAGAGCCAGAGGGTAGAAGTGAAGCAGACAATGTATGATGGCTCCTGTGGAGGCAAACCACAGTTATGCTGCTTTAAGTTCTGTGTGATGCCTCACCCTTAGGATGGTACATTTCAATTTGCCTTTGTACAAGCTGCTGCTGAAAAAAAGCAGCTTCACTTCAGACAGAGCCAGGCCAAGCACTGGCATTTACTCCTCTCACATCAGTAACTACTGAACTCTTAATGCTGACATTTTGCTTTAGGCAATTTCCCTTTTTCTTTACAGCATTTGACACGTTTGCTTTCTTGGTCTAGAGCTAAGCCACCCCACTTGTGTGATTGCCAGTATTTTTTATTGAGATACTTGGGTCCTCTACTTTTATTTAGGTAAATCTAAGATGGCATTCTTGATTAGATTCACCTGGCAGATATATTCTTATCGGGTGAGGCTGTTGATGTGGTAATTTCTGCTACTGGGTCTTGTTTTATTCTATTTCTCTTTCATTCCCACTTTTACTCCTACGCCTGCACTAGGGATATGTGCTGTGAAACAGAACACTAAATACAAGAATCCAGGGAAAGAGACTTTTTGAGTGTGTTTTTACTACCAAAAATGCAGAATTTAGCTGCAGTCTATAGGAGAACAGGGATCTGTTAGATGTACCAACCGTAACTTAGCGCAGCACTGGTGCTCCTGCTTACAGTCCCAGCAGAAGGAAGATCCTGTGGAACAAGACAGTTTTGTGCACAAGCTGTTTTGGGGGCCCAAGGGAGGTTGTTTTGGGCTAGGTTGAAGCACAGTGATAAGAGGTACTGGGGATAGGATTTGTCATGATGGTGTCTGTGCCACCCCAGTCTTGAGGGAAGGATGGGAGAGGTCTTGTGCTTTTGTGATTCTTCAGCCGGCACATCACAGCTCGTTCAGTGCCCTGGGAGAGTTGCTGTGATTTAGACATGACTTCTCTTGGCGTCCTATGAGCCTCCCTGTGCTTGTGTCTATCAATGGCATGTACCTCCCTGCCAGGAGCTGGCAAATGAGCCAGGCCATGTTGATGAGTCAGCTGTGGTCTGCAGCAGATGGAGGACTTGTGTCTTACTGCTGGGGTAGGTGTGGAGCCATCTGTACAGCAAGGCTTGGTTTGACTCAAAGGGAGAATTTCAACTGGACCCCTGCCTTCACCTTGTACTGGGGACATTCATCCCTAGATAAAATCTTCTGTTTTCTGGCTGATAGCTCTAGGTATAATGAGGAAAGGGAGGTTGCCAGAACAGACCAGGTAAATGGATCATCTGCTCTAACTCCTGCCTCAAATAGTGGCAACCCTCAGATGCTCCCTGTTAGAACCTTCCTCAAGGTGGGATTACTTCCTAGCCCCTGCCAGAGCTATATCACGGTTAGTTTATTTAAATAAATGCTTGTTTGATCATTATTCTTATTTTAGGAGTAGCCCACATCAATTTGAGCCCTTGAGCAAATTCAGTGCCTCTCATAGATAGTTCTCCTTTTCTCAGATTCACAGCATGGGTAAGGTTGGAAGGGACCACAGTGGATCATCTGGTCCAAGCTCCTGCTCAAGGAGGGTCATCCCCGAGCACATTGTACAGGTTCTTGAATGTCTCCAGTGAGGAAGACTCCACAGCCTCTCTCTGCAGTCTCATGTATTAGTGAAATTGCCATGTGGAGCTTAGGAGCAGGGGTCAGTTACAGGTGGATGAAAAAGCAGAATCCTTCACATATGTTTTGCTCATCCCTGCCTTCTCCTCCCATCACACTATCCAGAGCTGACAGGCGCAGATGTTCCCCTGCCTTTTCGGCTGCCTGTGCAGCCAGGCCAGCAGTGCTGGTGGCTTTGGACCGGGATGTGGGCTTTGTCTCAGGGCCAGCTGTTGCATTCAGAGTATGCCTGTTAGGCTGTGTCTCCCTCCCTCCTCTCTCACTAATGAAAAGGTGTCCATTGGAACACAGCTGTTCCTTTTCTCCCTGTTTAGCTCCCAATGATTCTTCGGTGTCTCGTTTTGTCTTACAGTTCTGTGTGACTTTGGGTATTTCTTTTCTCAGAATAAGTTCTGCAAGTTTCACAAAGTTAATGAAGCATTTTTGGTTTTCATTCTGGCAGGCTTGGATGCAGGGAAAATAAAACAAGTGGGAACTATTCGTGGGCAGGAAAGCACTCGGCGCATTGGAGATTACAAAGTCAAATACGGCTATACTGATATTGAGCTGCTCAGGTCAGAAAAACTCAGCTGTGGGGTTTCAAGCCCTCCTTTTCTTCATGATCACTCAATTTTCACCTACTATGTCACCATTAAATGCTAAATTGCTGTCTCTTTCCAGTGCTGCCAAATCTAAGCCCATCATAGCAGAGCCTGAAATCCACGGTGGGCACTCGCTGGATGGGGTGACGGGCTTCTTGGTGCTCATGTCGGAAGGGCTCTACAAAGCACTGGAGGCAGCTCATGGGCCAGGGCAGGCCAACCAGGTGAGACGTTCTCATGGCTGTTGACTCTCTGCAGCGGTGTCAGCTGCTCTCATATAGTCTGTCCTCCTCATCTGTGCTGTCAGTGCTGGCCAGGCTGAATGCCTGTGCCACCCCATTCCAGTCTAATAATATGGGAGCTGCTTTGCCAAGCCAGTTCTTCTAGGCAGCTGCCTGTCCCTTAGGAGTAGTCCATTAAAGGGAGTGGGATGACTCAAGGCACAAAGGCACATTATCAGCAGGTAAGCATCACAGTCAGATGAGTTACCATAAAAACTTAGATCATATGTCAGGAAAAGGTTTCCTCCAAAATCTCCTAGAAATCTTTCCTCTGGTGACTTTTTTTTTCTCTTCTCTGCTCAGGAAATTGCAGCCATGATAGCCACAGAGTTTGCCAAGCAGACGTCACTGGATGCTGTGGCACAAGCTGTGGTGGACCGGGTTAAGCGCATTCACTGTGACACTTTTGCCAGTGGTGGGGAGCGATCCAAGTTCTGTCCCCGTCACGAAGACATGACCCTGCTTGTGAGGAATTTTGGGTACCCCCTGGGTGAGATGAGCCAGCCCACGCTGACACCAACGCAAGGTGTGTTGGGGAGAGAATGAAACAAAATGGGGGGAGGAAGATAAGATCTCTTGATTGATCCAGCACTCACCTCACGTTGGGAGAGGAGGTAGTTGGTGTAGAAAGAATTTTCTTATTAGACAAGATTATTGGCTTTTGAGATGTCACATCTGTAACAATTTGATGGGATACAGTACAGCACTTTGATAGAAATTCTTGGGGTTATTTGCTGCGTGCTGCACCTCCAGTTGCTCATGTCTGAACTGCATTTTATAACTTCTGTTTTCTCCCTTCTCAGGAGGCCGTGTCTACCCAGTCTCTGTGCCGTATTCCAGCTCCCAAAGCACAAGCAAGACAAGTGTCACGCTGTCTCTTGTCATGCCTTCTCAAGGCCAGATGGTCAATGGTGCCCACAGCAGCTCAACTCTGGATGAAGCCACCCCCACCCTCACTAAGTAAAGTCCTGCTCTCTTGCTACCCACTGTTTCCCCTGCACCTCACGCTGTATAAAGGGCTAAAAAGCAGAGACTGCTGTCAGTTACCTGTCAGTCAGTCCCTTATCTGGAGTGTGCTCCCCCCCACTACAGTATTGACAGCCAACATCATGTGTTAGCTGGAAAGCAATTGTGTGAGGAGTGGGAATGAGTGAAGCAACAGCTCTGGAGCCAGCTCTGGCGACATGCCTTGGGAGCAGCATCTGCTGCTGTTTGTGGAGGGCATTCTGGCAGTGAGCAGCCCCTCTCTTTGGATCTTGTGTGCCAAGTGTGTTGGGTGCTGTGCACAGAGGCAGTGTGGGTGCCCTTCAGCAAGGAAGAGGGATTATGCAGATCACCTGTAAGGCTCTTGGAGAAGCTGCTACTGAAGTTGATTTGCTTACAGCCCTGGGAAAAAATGTGGATAAAGGTTAGAATTGGGTCGTCTTTGGATCCACTCTGCGGGGTCATACTAGTTAGTGGCTGTGGTTTAGGTTGAGCCCTTGGCACAGCATGGTGTGTACACTGCACAGTGAAGAAGCACTGTGGGTATTGTGCTCTGTAGCTCCAGAAACAATGAGGCTGACGCACTAGAGCTGCTTTGGCTGCAGCACAGGTCATGCAAGAACAGTTTTCCTCACTGCCAGACTCTTCCCGTAAAGCTCATACTGTTCTGGGTATGGGGAGGCCAGCAGAGTGCATGCCTGTTTTTTTCTGCTTCCTCGCTGTTCCTCAGATGCCTGGTTGTACTTAAGGCCTTCCAGTTAATGTGAATCAGATAGCTTTGATGTTTGTCAATTCTGACAATCCATTCTCAACACTGAGCAAGCAACTGCAACTTTTTAGCTGTCTGCTAAGATAGCTTGATCTGTGAAGAAACTGGTGCTTGTTCTGGTGCTTTTCTTGTCCAGTGCATCAGGTGGAGTAGAATAAAGATGTTTATGTTCTCTCCTTTTCCTCCTTAGCCAAAGCCCAACTGTGACGCTGCAGTCGACCAACACTCACACGCAGAGCAGCAGCTCGAGTTCAGATGGAGGTCTCTTCCGCTCCCGACCCACCCACTCGCTCCAGCCAGATGAGGATGGGCGTGTGGAGCCCTACGTGGATTTTGCAGAATTTTATCGGCTTTGGAACATGGACCATGGCGAGCAGGGAGCACTGACTGTGTCCTAACTTGTATTTGCTGCCTGCAGACACCTTGTGCTCCTCCGTGTGAGCAAAGACTGAGCAAGAGTAGAGAGTGTTCCGCTGAGGGCTGCGTTCTGCCCGGAGCTAACTCCTGTCCAGGATGTGCTGCACACTGAGCAGGGGATCTTGTGCACTACACACATGTTGCCTGTGCCATGCTCCCAATCCTGCCCAGCCCTGGGAAGCCCTGTGAATAGGGGAAGGGATCTTGAATGCAGCTCTCACTGCAGGTTTTTGCAAATAAAGGTGCAGAGAGGGCTCCTTGTGGATCATGCAGGAGCCGGGCCCGTGCGAAGGCTGCGTGTGTGCGTGTGTAGGTGTACACGTGTGTGCCTGCGTGTGTGTGTGTGTGTGCTGTCATAATGTTTCCACAACTCAATTCAAAATGCTGTGATTCCAGTGTTCAACTCCATAGAAGATACCTCTATTTTGCAGAATAAATAACTTATAGCTACAGTCATTGGCACCTGTGTAGCTTGCTCTCTTCCTTGCAATGTCGTGTGTGGGTGTGACAGCTCCTCATGGTGAAACCTATTCCTCCTGAACAGAGGCTTGCACCTTGCAGGAGGAAAGCTGCTGCTGAAAGAGTGGCCTGAAGCCTTGCAGGTGACTTAAAAACGTAAGCTCTGTGTTTACTTACTTGCTGAGCTTTGGCATTGAATTATGGCTTAGAGTATCTATAAATACAGGTTATTGCTTTTTGTAGGTAAAATGCACTTTTTTCCCCTTCATGTAGGCCATCTGGAAAGGTGTAGTGGGCAGATGGAGTTTGTAATGAAGTTTCTCAGTTCAGGCACGTGGTGGTGCACAGCTGGAAGTCAGAGCTCTGTCGTGGCGCCTTGGCGATGCGGATGGGCACGCAGGGAGGTGCGCAGCGAGAGAGGAGGGGTCCTGCTGGCTGCGCACCGGCCTGAGCCCAGCCCGGACTTGCTGGCCGAGGTGTCGGGATCGCGGCAATCCTCCTCTTCAGTTCAGATTTCTGACGGCAGGCGGCAAGCGAGGCTCTTCCCGCCCAGCTCCAGCTGTCCCCTCCGCCTCGCTTTTCCCCAGCAAACACGGGAAGCCTCGGGGGTGACCCGCAGCACCCGGTACCACTGAGGGGTTGCGATGAAGCACCAGGCAAAGCCAGGAGAGGGCTAGAGGGGATTAGAGGAAAAAGGGCAAGAGTGAGAACTGCCTGGGGCTCTTTCCTGAGTTCATATTTGGTTCAGGCTTGGCACCTTAGGAAGAAGGGGAATGAGAGGGGATTAGGATGATGTAGCACGGGATGCTGTAATTAAGGCCAGTGCGTAGCCAAGCCCTGATGTGTGGTGTGCAGGTTTGAGGCACTTGTGGCAGGCCAGCCTGGAAAGTAGGAGGGGAGGAATTATCCCTTTGGATAAATTAAGACCTGAGTTCACCGAGAAGTACGTGGGCAGCATGAGAGCGGTGCGAATGCCCGTGTCCTCGGAAGGCACGGCCGGGTCCCGGTGCGCCGTGGGTCGGTGGCTCTGCCTGTGCCCCTCCTGGTGCCGCTGGCACGGCTTTGCCCTGCGGGATGCCGTGCGCGGCCGGGCTGCCTGCAGAAGCTTGCGTTCCCCCGCCCCTCTGCAGTTCCCAGGAAGGCTGGGTGTGCTGGATGTGCCAGCACAGGCACCTCCTGTCGAGACCCTTCCAGCCCTGTCAGGCTGTTCAGTGGCCTGGAGGCAAAGGCTGCAGGGTTGCGGGAGGTTTGGAGCCTTCTCCCTACGGCTGAACACGGCAGGGGCTGGCAGTCCCTCAACCTTGTCCTCTGCCCTGCAAGGCACAGAGAGCTCAGGTATCTGAGCCCAGCCTGGCCTTGCTGCCCAGGGCTGCTCCACAGTTTGATCCGGGGGTTCAATCCTCCAGATTGTTTTGTGACTATTTAACAGGATATTGTCATCCTGGTATGGACTAAAATGGAGTTGAAAACGTTTTGTCCTATTCTATGTTCCTTAACCTGGCACAGATCTCAATAGCTGCATAAACAAGTTTTTCTTGCTTATTCCCCCATCTCATTTATCTCTGGTATTTGTGAACTTATACCAAGAACAGTTCCAATGGGAAATATTCCAGCAAGTGGATGCTCCACATAAAAGTTTAAGAATTGCCAACACACTTACATAAAGCAGATAATGCAAAACAAACTGATCCTTAGGCATCATTACCAGTTTAGGAAGTACAAAAAAATAAAGCGGGTAGGAGCGAGTGGATCACACTAAGCTGTGCTTGTACAGCCACTGGGAAAAAAGATGAGGAAAGTAGGTTTTCTGTGCATGCTCTGTAAGCCATGGCTTAGGAGTCCAGGTCAAAGGAACAGACTGAACATTGTGTACAGGGGCAGGAGGCTCATGAGCCAATATTGGTATTTAATATTGTCCTCAGGGAGCGAGGGGAAGATGCAGGTTGTAACAGCAGTGGAAAAACCTCCTCTCCTCCACCCCTTTAAAATGAAGGAGTGGCTGGAAGAGGACAGAACCAGAGTGATCTTTAGAAACAAGAGCAGGGGCCTTTTTGCATTGTAGTGAAATTCAAAACCACTAGAAATGTAAAGACCTAGACAGAGAAAAACAGTGCAGCTATGCTTCACAGGACTGCTGAAGAGAAGCTGGCAGATTAAGATCTGAATATGCAGGGTAAGTTTGTCTTAAAGGAGCTAATATTATTTTTCAAGAGTTATCCCCCTGCAAGACAAGGGTAGAAATGAGAGTTCTATCCCTAGCATGAGAGTAGTGGGAATGCTTTTCATGTCCTTGAGATCTGGTCACTGGCTGAGGGTCACTGGAGGGGGCAGTGAGACAGGCCTTTGGATGCCTCCTAAAACTGAGGTTCTCAGCATCTCTGTGGCTAAAGGATCACCAGGGACTTCTTTATTTTAAGCTCTCCCTTAGCTGAACTGCACACCCATTTATAACAAAATCTTTAAATAGCAGAGAATAGCTAGGAAGGGTCATGGCCAGCATTTAATGCTCAGCTCCAGTACATGGCCTGTGGGTAAGTCACACAGGCTTGGGTTTCTTCAGCAGCCAAGGCATCAGCTGAAACTAAGACAGGCTGTTGTTTTCCCATTCACTTTGTTGCTTTTGTCACACCTGAACTTTCTTATAGGGAAGAGGTGTATGGTGAACGAGTGGCACTTGATGCCACCAATGCTCCCTGGATCACATAAGAGTAATGCAGTATCCTCAACCAGAGTCCCTGCTCCCTCAGGCACCACGCTTGGAAGAGGAAGGAATGTATTCCTCTGCCCTCTCCTCTTTTTCTTTTCCCAGATTAAGGCTTTCAGTGTTAGGAGATCCAAGACCTTGTGGTACCACTGAAAAAAATGCCACAATTGGCCTGGTGTCTTCTCAGGGTGGAGATAGTCATAGTTGAAGGGTGAATCTGCCTAAAAGATTTGATAGATAATAGATAGTTGTTTATACAAAATAATCTGATTTTTCCATCCTCAGAATGTCTGAAAAAGGGCTTTGGAGTAATCCTGTACAGTTCATTACTCAAGTGACTTGCCTTTCTCCAGTGAAGAGCATCCCTGGCACCCTAAAACGTCCATGCCATCAACGTGAGTTGTAAATAAACTGCCAGGGATGGGTTAGGTATTTTAAATCCTATAGCTCTTTCTGTAAGCATAGGAATGCTATTCAGAGCATTCTGGCAAAAATTCAGCATGAGTGCTTACATTCTGCCAACTCCAATCCCCTCCTGGAGTTTCAAATGGATACGATATTTATCTTCACTTCCCCTCTTAACTATTGTGTGTTGTCACTGTAGGTTGCTAAACAACTGCTGCCTCATTGGTGGCTGTATTTTGCTGGCAAATAAAGTGAGCCCCATGTGCTTATGAACCATAAAGCTATTTGGAGCCCTTGCATAAGAACCCCAAGATACGTGTAAGCTGTTAATATTTATTATGTGGAGCTGAGAACATCACTGAAGATGGAGGGATTACAGTAACTGAGTTCAGGCTGTTGAACAGCCAGACAGAATGAAAGAGAAAACAGATGCCCTGAAGGAATAAGAGCAAAACGCACGAGGAATTTTCTGCATGCAGGATTAGACTCCAGTGGAGCATGGAAAGAAAAAGGCAGGGAGTTCTCCAGAGAGCCAGGGCAGATAGGATGGAGGCAGCACTGTGGTTTCTTGCTTGGAGGTGAATCTTCCCCTCTATGCTTCCCCCAAACAGGCATCAGCTCACCCATGGGCTTGCTGGGGTGCAAACAGCAGGAGCCCTGTGAGAAGGGATAAGGTGTTTCCAAGGCACAGGAAAGAAGATTTGATCTTCTGGGATGTGCAATGCTTGGCCGTTGGCCCTCTTGCTGCTAGGTGTTTCAAGAGTCTTCTAAGCTGTTCTCTCTTTTTGTCTCATGTCTCAAAAACAGCATGACCTAGAAACTCTGCATTTCTTCTGCTAGTTTTGCCTGAGCTGGGTAAAGAGTTTTCTCTTCCTTACAGAAAACTATTGATGGTGGAGAGCACCAGGCCCTTTCTGCAGAGCAAGGTCCTCACTGAACCATCTGCTTTGATGACCAAAGGACTGGTAACAAGGAAAGTCAAGACTCAGAGAGCAAGAGGCTCTGGAAGGGCAAACAACCCTACACCTCCCACTTCAGAAGTTGCAGAAATGCTTCTGCACAAAACCCTTGTGGTTACTACAACGCTAAGGTGGCCATCAGCCACCAGAACACCTTGGGAAGCCGCTGTGGTTTGTTTCCAAAAGCAGCCACAAGCCCAGTCATCCAGAACTGAGGTTCCTTGAGGTAGTTGGGCATTTCCGGACACACAGCTCAGAGAGTTCCCAACCAAAGTGAAAGCGGGCAAAGGTGCAGCCTCCACCTCTGATGAGAGTTGGTTGCTTTGGAAAATTCAGGACTCCTCTCAAAGAAGTGGGATCAAAACTGAGCTATTAGTGGTTTCATGCCTCAGAGACTGGGAAAGTCCCTCGCTCCAGCGGCTCCCACGGCAACTGGCATTGAAACACAACAGGTAGCTGCTCTTGTCTGCCTGTGTGCTCGGGCTCCTCCTGCCCTTGCTGCTGCTGGAGCCCTGGCTGCCAACCTGCTCAGCAAAATGGCCAAAGCCCCGGTGCATCCATGCCCTCTGAGGCTGCTGCAGGGTGGGCGTGAGGGCAGAAACACAAACTCATCTCTGAATGGACTTGCCAGGCACTGCTCGTAGTTCAGTGTGGAGGATGGCCCCAGTCCTGCAGACACTTGCTGTGTAAGGAGAAAAGTGGCTCATCCCTCTCTTTGAAGCAAGAAACATACAGAGAAGCAGCTTCAGAGCTCATCCCTAAAATACTTACAGCTCTTAAATGCAAATGACAGTCAGCACTAAGGCAAAATAGGTTTTGATATGAATTCTTCATCCAGGTAGTTCAATAATTTACTGAACTCCCCACCCCTTAATCCAAATGCATTATGGAGTCAACTCTGCTTTTCCTTATTGTTCCTGCCATTAGCTCTTCCAGGATTTCTCAGTTGCTGCATTGAGGAATAATCAAAATAGCTCCACAAGAGACTTCGTGGAGATCTGAAGGCTTGAAACAACAATAGCAAAAAAAAAAAAAAAAAAAAAAAAAAAAAAAAAAAAAAAAAAGATGGGAAATGGAAAAGGTGAGGAGAAAAAACCAACATGCAGTTAAGGAAAGCTTTCAGAGAAGAGATAAGAGCAACAAAACATCGAATGGCTTACTGCTTGCTAAAGGTGTGATGAGAATATGGAAAAAGCTTTTGCAAATGTCTGGAGGGGGAAAGAAATTAGAGGAGAAGTGTATCCATTAGTAAATGAGTGTGTGAGTGTATTATTCATGGCTGCAAATATCTGAACTGCAAAAGTGCGACATTTTTGTTTCTGTCTGCCTTTAGTGGCAAATTTAAGAATTTTGGATAGCAAGGATGTAATTAAGACTCAATAAAGCAGCTTGTGCCTGCTGCAGCAAGCAAAGAACGTGGCAGCCTCCCTCCCAACCTCCAAAGAGTTGCTCACCTGCATGAAGTGACTCTGCATTTGCAGAACGACTGCTTGATTCAGCATTTCAGAAAAAATCCCGAAGAGATACAGCAGAAATAAGGCACAACATTCAAGGATTCAGCTGAGGCACATGTTAGCTGGTGGGATTTCATTTTTGGTAAGCCACCGAGGCCCTGCAGCTGTTTGGCATCCTTGCTGTGATCTCTTTGACCCCAGTGTCTCTTGGAGGGGTGCACGAGGACTTTGCCGTGCCTGGGAGCAAGGTGGGCGGCCGGACTCGCCTGCAGCTCACCGCTGCCACTGCCAACCCCGCCACGAAGCCGCTGTTAATTGTTATGCTTGGCACCTCCAGCCAGCCTGGCTACATCTGCTCGGCCGCCTGCCAAGCGTGCGAGCGGACGCGTCCTTCTGGGGAGACACGCTGTCGTGCTAATGGTCTTGTGTGGCGCTTTAAGTGGGCTGGGGACCTGAGGCTCTCCAAGCAGGAGAAGCGTTTCACTCTTCTCTAATTAGACCAATTTCTCCAGCTGGAGCATTGGAGCAGGGCTGGGATTCCTGGAGAGATAGGTGGCCCCGTGGGCTGTTTGCCAAACCGGCTGCGGGCTTCGCAGGATCCCCCACGCAGGGATCTGGGAGTCATGCTTTTGCCACAGCCTCGCCCACACTGCACTACCACATGGACACATGCTGGTTGTGTTGTCCTCAGGGCAGTCAAACCCCATGACACAAATCAAAACATGGTGAAGTGCTGGGCTGATGGCTGGACTTGATCTTGGAAGTATTTTCCAACCTAAATGGTTCCGAGCAGCACAGAAATGAGGGTAGTTTCCAGAAGAAGAGCAGCCACAGCTTGTGGAGATGAAGGGATGAGAGAAGATTATATTGTGACAAACTTTGCTTGAGAGGTGGCTGGTGTTTATTGAACCATAGGTGGGTGGCAGCTTCGACAGGAAATTTCAGCAGAGGATATCAGTACTTCTGTTTCTGAAGAAGAGAATGAAAATTGACGAGGCTATAAATACAGCTATGCGAAAGCGCACTGCCTGCAGGACCTGGGCTGCGATGATAAATGACTGCTGAGTGCTATTTAGGGCACAGAGGCCTAAGGACGTGCCAGCAAACTAAATATCCAGTCAAGCCTTGGCATCTTCACTAATGAGTTCAAGGGAGGATGGCAAAGGGAGCTGCTCCAGGCTCCCAACTTATGCGGTGCTGATGAAGTCCCTGTGGTGGAAAATAGCTCTGAGAGGCATGAACTGCAGCAGTGTCGCTGCAGAAACACTCCCAGGCAGCAATGCTGGGGTTGTGAGGGCCTCATTAGAAGGCATGTCCACCAAACTGTGTTCAGCAGATCATCTGGTGAGCCCATGGCAGGGAGGCAGCACAAAAGGGGGCTCTGCCATGCGGACCTGGTGGGGCCAACCTACTGCCACATTAGGGAAATATAGTGGGCATCAAAACCAAAAGGGCTGGGTGTGACACTCCATGTGGGACAACCTCTGGAGAGAAAGCCCTGTGGAACTGGGATGGCCAAGCATCCCAATCTCTGATTTCTCCATGCCCACTTCAGTGCCTCCATTTATTTTTGCTGGCACGATCTAAAAAACCAAGTCACACGAGGGTTTTCAAATCGGAATAATTCCCTGGCCGAACACCAATAAAAGTCTGACTTTTTATTCCCGCCTGGTATGTAAACACATTTCAAAGGGCTTCAGCAGCAGAGGAGAAGGAATCTCCAATCCGAGCCAGCTCCTGTGAGCTGGGAGCAGTGGCTGTGCTCCCTGGGCACTGGCTATTCTGTGGGAAGGTGCCACTCCTGATCTGTGGGGAAGAAGGGAAGGAAATGGCTCCAGCGTTTGGTGTTTGAGCTTGCCTTGGACTGCTGACATTGCAGCTCTCTTGCTGGTGGGCTGAACTCTGCAGTGTCCTCATCCTCCAGCCTACCCCCAGGCTGCCCTTCGGCTCTTTTGGAGGAGCCAGAGGAAACCAGGTCGAGGAGCTCATCTGGATTAAAAAATAACCCAGGGGAAAAAAAGAAATGGAAAAAAAAAAAAAAAAAAAAGAAAAAAAGAAATATTTTTTTTCAGCCAGAGCAGCTCCCCAGCTGGGTTTGGCAAATGGACCCACGTGCAGCCGAGCTGCTTGCAGCTCTGGGTTTTGGAGCCATTCCCACCGTGGGGGTTGTGCTGTGGATGGCAACTGCAGAAGTGCACGGGGCTGGGAAACATCAGCAGGATACAGCAAACTCCACTTGGCCCTGCTGTGCTGGTACCTCACAGGGAGCAGGCACAGGAGGGGGCAGAGAGAGATACACATCTCTGGGGACTGGGGAAACTGGAGAGGAGCCAGCACAGGTAGTGGCAGGGTGATGATGTGGGCAAAACTGGGTTTTGCTACCCTGAGGATAGGGAAGGGCTGAAGAGTGGAGGCAGAGAGGGATAGTGCTGGCATGGAAAGCTGAGGAGGGACTGAGTGACTGCGCCGTGCTGCTTGTCCTGGCCCTGGCCACTTGTAGCGTTGGCCAAGATGCCCGGAGCTTCCTCCCATGAAACAGCTCCCAGAGCTGGCTCTTACCAGCAGACAGGGAGGGCTGCAGTGTGCCAACACAGGCTTGGGAGGCTGAGGACTACAACATGGATTTGATCCCCTTCTAATGGCTGAGATCTGAGAAGAGATTCGCAAACCACCCCATCAGTGGCAGGAACCCCTGTTTCCGCAGAGCTAAGGACAGGACTCCCCAGTCTTCTGAGCTCAGCTCCCATGTGCTGGTGGTGTCTGTTTGCAGAGATGCACAGCAATGTTTTACTCATCCCCAGCTCCCTCTCTCTCCTCTCGAATCCCCAAATACCTCTAGTTTATCACTCCAGCAGCAGTGGCATTCCCACAGGGGAGCAGGTGCCATTGTTGGCTAACCGAGGCATGTCAGAGAGACTCTTTCTCCCCCCTTGTTCTGGCTACACTGAGCACACAGGCTGGCTGGAAATGAGGGAGACCAGGGGAGATCAGCCCCTTGGGGAGTGTATCCTCCCCACAGCTCCCAGGGAGGAACCACAACAGGGATTGAGTCAATTCTCCGTTATCTGCAGCACAGGGAAGGCAGCTGGGGCTCATGAGGAGCTGGCAGGAAGATGGAGGAACTGAAGGGAGACAGCAGAGTTTGCACCGTGTTTACTCAGTGTGCCTAAAAGACAAGGCCAAACCATTTCTTCATGGCCTGGCTGATATGGAGCACTTTGACCACGGTGACTGCTGCTGGAGGGAGAGTGGACAGCCTCAGAAAGGCACCAGGACAAACCCCTGCAGTTCCTCCTGCACCGCTGCCGAAGGCCAGCACAGCCTTGCGAGAGCAGCACTGCTGCACACAAAAGCATGGTGCAAAAGCACGAGGACCCAAGTGTCAGCAAGAGGAAACTGTGCTTGGAGAACTGCTCTCAGCTACTTTGCAGGAGCCTGAGCCTTCGTGCATGTCCTGCCCTGAAACTCCACAGCTTGCTCCTCAATGCCTGTGATGTGCTTGCCTGGCCACTGCACTGAGCAGATTACCTGAAGGAGGAGAGGGTGATCAGACTAAGGGGGTATGTGGATGGAATGAAGTAGTCAAAAAACACCACCACGACCACCAACAGTAACACAGATCTTGCTGATTTAACTGAGCCGCTACATTAATTCATTGATCCATCATGCCTTGATTGGAGATTGGCTAGAATGTGTTTGTTTTAGATTATACACAGGGAAGCCCTGCTGCGTATCACACCCAGGTATTCAAACACATGAATAGGATTGCTTAATATTCTTGTGTTTGGCAAAAATAATACCAGCTTCTTTCCATTTGTGTTCTGTTCTTCCAGCCTCTGAGGTGCCTCAGGTAGCTTATCCAAGTGGTTCTTTGCAACCCCAAGGCCCAGAGCTCCCAGAATAGCAAAAAGGGCTCAGCAGAGGGGATGCAAACATCATCTCCTCACCTTTCTCCCCACCTCATCAGCTTCCCCCATCCCACTAACGCTAAATGCAACTTCACCAGGCCTGAGCTTGTTCTGTCCTCAAGGCATCTGTGGTATTTTGGACACATACATGTTCTTCCCACCCTCCAGCTCCTTAGACCCATCTGAAGGGCTGAGGAGGGGGCTGCAGCTGCCACCAGCAGTAGCTCCCACAGCTGCTACTTGGCCCTGAGTGGGCAAGAGCTTCACCTCAGCACCAGCACATCTACTCAGCCTTGGATGTGAGCAACGAGTTTCCTGCGAGCAATCTGGCAGCCCTGGGGAACTCAAACTAAGCTGAACCACAGAACATCACTCTGCATCCCCACTAGCTGCAAGGGCTGGGGAAGACCTTTTTAAATAGAGTCCACTGATCCCTCTTCAGTCTGGAGGAAAGCTCTACCAACATCTAAAAGCTGCCTGCTTTCACGTGCAAGGATTGTTCACTACAGGAAAAACAGGTTTAAATAAGTAAAAAGAAAAATAAAAGAGCACTTGAAAGGGAAATAGTTCTGCAAATTGAGACCCAAAGAATCCCGGAGGTATTTGATGCTTGAACGGCTGAATGAGATGCCATTCTGCAAGGCGAAGCTTTCAGACTCATTTATTTATTTAAATTGGCATGGAGATGCTGCTCGAATTTGCTGCCTGCAGCCATCCATCAGCCAGGATCCAGTAGGCTGACAAAAGCACCTCAGGCACAGGGGGATGCAGAGCCCCCACTCACTCACTCCTTCCTCAGGAGGGATTTCTTCTGTGCAGTGGGCACGGCAGCGCCGGCAGGTGAAGCGGGGGCAGACCCTGCTTACCCTCCAGACCAGGAATGCACTGCCCTCCATGCCAGTCACGGCTTCCCTGGCTGGACGCAATTGCATGGGTGGTTCCTGGGAGACCCACGGGGATGGGGCCATCCTTTGCTCCCCCCAGGCTGTGACACTTCTGGTATCACATCAGATGCTGTTGGAACAGCCCAGCAGCAAGGAGAGCGATAATTCCCAGAGCGGTTTGGCCCTCGGCCAGCAGTGTGTAAGCACAGCAGGGAAACCCAGCTCTGGGGCACCTGAGAGATGGGGCAGCCTGTGGCAAGTTGCCCCAAATTAATTTGGGAGTGGGAGTTAGCAAAAGGCAGGAGCAGCCTGTCAAACCAGTCCTTAGAGGTGTTAGAGTGCCGGTAACACCTGTACGTGCCCAGACACGTCGGCAGCGGCGGGGTGGGATGCAGACCCCATGCAGCGATGCGAAACTCAGGCTGATGGTCCAAACACGCTGCGGTCTACCCAGAGGGAGTGCCCACAACTTGAATTACTGCTTTTTCCACCCTGTGGTAAGCAGGGACAGAGCTGTTTTGGCCCTGGCATGGGAGAAGAGCTGAGTGGAGAGCCAGTAACTCTTCTGAGCATTCTCGTTGCCCAAGCACAGGGCCCCTCGCAAGGCAGGAGGGCTCCCAAGAACAACCCACAGGTGGAAAAGATGTTGGTTTTGAGGGGTGGGTCCTCCAAATACAGAGCCCACTTTGGAGGTACCTTCCATCCCCTGTCCTGCATGGCCCAAACAGAGCTGCTGCACTTGGTGAGGACAAATGGCTGTCAGGGCAGGAAACAGCAGGAAATGGGAATTCATTGCATGGGGTTTGACAAGGACACATAGGACCAAACCAACTCATTTTTGGCCACCGGCCTCTTCCTGGCCCCTCATGGTTCAGGATGTATAAAACACCCCAAGGGTTATTGCAGCCTGTCAGGAATGACCCTCAAAAAATTGGCTAGCTAGGAAAAGGTAATTTTTTTCCCATTACCAGCAGGACCTGAGCTCAGCTGCGGTCAGAGAGGTCTGTTGGTTGAAGTTGGAAATAAAGGTGAGCTAACTGAATCCAGGCTTTGTTTAACTGTGTTACATTCCTCTCTTTGGGGCTCTGCTGACATTATACATTGTTTTCCAGACTAGCACGGATATTTTCTGTGGACGTGTTCCCAACAGTTTTCCAGATGAAGAGTTGTGATAAAAACCTGACCTATTACGTTGTAGGGTACTTCTGCTTCACCCTCACATATCCCAGGAATGGGATTTATTTGGGATATTTAGAGCTGTGAAGGAATGGCACCTGGGTAAAACATCTCATGAATCAAAAAGGAAACCCCCACAATTAAAATGCAGCTAAAGAAAACATGTGAAACCCGAGATATAGAACAAATCCCAGCTTGAATCATCTGGTTCCAAGACCTGCATGGAGCCCATTGAGCTTGAGCTAATATCTATTCACAACATGCAAGAAGCAAAGACAAATAGGGATGGCCTGGAGCTAAAGTTACACGGGCGCTGCATCCGGAGACGACGCCAGGCCCTCTTCTGCTCTGACACAGGTCAGGACACCGACCCTGCTCCCCCTGTACGTGCCTCTCTGGTGCTGTCCTCACACCTCAAAGCCCTTCTCCAGGCAGGGCAGGAACACCACCAATGGGAGCACACAGCCCTCTGCACACTCGGGAGCTTTTTGGTGACAAGACCTCGGGATTGGAAAATGCCTCAGTGTACTCCGAGCTCTGGGGCAGCCCGGCAGTGTGTGATGCACCCAGAGGGCAAGAGGTTGGGTGAAACACTTTCTGTCTTCCTGACCCCCAGCTCATCCCCACCAGGGAGCTGTCTGGTGAAATGACAGCTCCTGGCCAGGTATTTCTCCCACAGGAATTTGTCAGAGGGGTAGATGCAGCAGCATCTTTCTCGTTCCTTCCTTGCAGGTGCCCCAGGCACAGCAGTCAATTGTGACGCCACATCCACAGAGAGGAAGCGAGACCTGTGTAGCACTTTGGAGCATGCACACCTACCAAAGCCTCCTTTGCAGCCCTAAGTGACCCACAGGGATCAGCTGGCAGCTGCACCCTGACACAAAGGCATTGCTTCCTCCTCTCCCCCGGCCGGGACAGCGCTGGCGCTGGCCAACCACCCCATGTGAGGCTCTGCTTGCACTGGCACAGGCAGCATGAGCTGGGCAAACAAAGGCTGGCCATGAAATGGTTGTGGTTAACCTGAGCCACTTTGGCAAAACAGGCCACTGGCTGACCCAGTAATTTTGGAAGTGCCCGGGAGGAGGCCAAGCCTGCTCGTGAGGAGGCTGGCGGTGACAGCAAGTCGGGCTCAGTCACCTTTTAACCCTGCTCAGCTGCAGCAGCTCCGATGCAATCAGATCTTTCTGTGTCATTTCCTTCTCCTTTTGCTTTCCGAATTCTGTGTTTCTGGGCAGTTGGGAATCTGTCCTGGCTTGGAAGAGAAGTCTCCACTGAGGGCTCTGTGGGTGGCAAGCCCCTGTGCAGGCAGGGACTGTGGGTCTCTGTGAGAGCATGCCAGGCCAGGCAGAGCGTGCAGCTCACGGCAGCACAGCCACATCCACCCTGCAATAAACCATCACCCCGAGCAGGGTTTAATGGTTCAGCTAGATTAATGAGCCTGGGAGAGCTGATCCGGTTCACGCCTCACACGTGTGGTTCACTCAGTGCAGCTCAGCAGAGCACCGTGATTAAGCCAAGGCAGCCGAAATTTGCCAGCTAAGAGACTGAAGAGTAGTCCTGCTGACCCTGCCTGTGCCTCTCACCCATCCAAAGACAGTTTAAATGGTTCTCTCTGGGATGCTGGATGATAAGCCTCTGTATCTCACAAGTACTTCAGGAAAGAGCAATAAAATGAGATGTAGATAGGACAGGCACACAAGGGGAGAGGAAATTGCCCACTGTTGTAGTTGCCAGTTCCAGACACAGACAACAGTCCCCTCCCTGGGAGTTCCCTTTGAAGGGAAAGGCAGCCATTGGATTTCCAGGATGTCACTCTGCTCTGTGTTCCCACCTTCGCCAAAGGTGGAGGAGCTGTGGGTCCAAGGTGCAAGCAGGGGTGAGGCAAGCAGCCTGCCAGCACAGTGTGGGGCAAGCTAAGGTCTCCCTCATGTCCTGATTGTTGTCCCCCACAGGGCTGCCCTGGCTGCTCACTACTTGTAAGGGATGTCTTGGGGATGCTGTAAGCACCTTCTGCTGCCTGCATCCATCTCCCCTCTACCCACGGTGAAGGAGCAGTACCTTGGTAACTCCTCTCCAAGATGTTATCAAAGGCCTGATCCATGCATGCAGCTGGCACTGGTTACAATAAAATTGGTTTCAAGCCTGTTTTCTTTACAGTTACCTGTCTGGACATGCTTGAATCAGTCACAGGGGCTGGGAAAATCAATCTGGTCCCAGTCAAAACCCATTCAGTCAGCAGCAGCAGTTTAACTCATTTGGCTGCAAGTCCCATGGTGCCTTCGCCTGTGTTGGAGGCTGGGTGGGGAAGGTGAGGGGAGCAGCAGCTGTTGTGCTCCCTGGGGAGCTCGGCTGCAATGTGAGCCAGCCTCACCTGGCATGGGGCTGTGCTTACCAGGGGCTGCAGGACTTCTGGCCCTACCCTCACCCCCCTCCCAAATCCACTTGCTGTGTCTCTGCATGTCTGGGTGGCTTAAAGTCTAGCCAGTGGCTTTTTGACAGATGTGTTCACAACCAGACAAGAAAAGATGCTGAAAACGATGCCAAATCAAGGAAGCCTCAGATCAACATTAAGGCCTAAGAGGGGAGGGCATGGAAAGCAGAAGGGATGGCTGGATGAGTGCCTCGCCTGAGACCTTCAAGGCAAAGATGTGCTTCCAGGGAGGCTGTGGTGGAAAACACACCATGGGGAATGTTTCAAAGCTAACTCCAGAAAACATTGTCCCAGGAACAATTCTACAAGTGTATGGGGATGTCTATGGTTTAACATGTTTCTCCTGTCTCTTATTTATGAGAGGAAAAGTCACATTTCAGAGATGTTGGGGCCATCACCAAGCAACAGGAAGCCAGAGAAAATCCACAGCTTGAGGTGAGGCCACCTAGTCCTGGCCAAAGCCCCAATTCCCACGGAAAAGGCTCAGTGAACATCCCTCCCTGGGTGCCCCAATGTAAATCTCTCCCGCTACTGGTGAGCACTTTAGCCCCACAGCACGCACAGAAGGGTTAAGTGCTGTTTCACCATGCCACAGGGAGCTTCCTGTGGTTTCTCTCACTGTTCTCCATCCATGTCTTCATGACTGTCTCACTCATGTGCTGCCCAAGCAGCTCTTGACAGCGCTCCAGCTGCAAGCTGAGCACAACTTATCAGCCAGAGGCTTTGCAGCCAAGCAGCTGAGCTGCAGGTCCAGTGAGAAGATGTGGGGTCTGGGATTTGTCCAGTCTGACAGCACCTTCCCTCCTTTGCCCAAGTTTGCTCCTTGTCCTAGGCTACAATGTAAAGACGTGCCCAAAAGTGTTCTTCTATTACCATCTGCTGAAATCAGGTGGGGCAGTGATCCTTTTCTCTGTGTGAGATATCCTCTGCTAATGGGCTGTTAAAACCAGGTGAGGCATTGTTCTTTATCTTTCCCACCACCCACGTCTCCTCCAGGAAGATATCTTCTGTTAACGGGCCACTGAGTCCCACTGCATGACTGATAAAATTACATCATCCCATTGGGAGATGCTCCACCCAGAGGGAGGAGCCCAACATTTCCCACCTAGACAAAAACTGATATTTGGAACACCAAGGCAGCCCTTACCCACTGGTTTCTAGAGGACAAGAGCTACCAGACCTTCCTACAGGATCACTACTTCAATAAGACCACTTTGTCTGGACTGCTACCACCACCCTAACTAGGGGGTGTCAGGTTGTATTCTGACTCTGTCAGTGGTTTTTCTTTTGTACTATTGCATGCATTTTATTTTTTCTCTTTTTTTCCTATTAAATTGTATTTCTGACTTGGAGTCTCTTACTGGTTTTGCTTTCAAGCCATTACACTTCTGCTGCCCCAGAAGGTACTGATGGCATTAATCACTGAGATCAGCACCAGGCTCTAGGTCAGAGGCACACACCGCTGCAGTGCTGTGGCACCAGGGCTTTTCCTCCTCTCTGGGCGCTGGATATGGGCAGCATCAGACACACCCATTGGCTGATGGAGGTGAAGATTCATCTGGAATGAATGCAAACAGCAAAGTAAAACTCCAGATCATGGCCACCAGACAAAAATTACCCCAGCAAGTCATCTTCCTGCCCATGCTGGTAAAGTGACTGTGACACACATCTCAGCACGCCCAAGCACATGGCTGGTGCTGCACTGGAAGGGCCTTTGAAAGAAATTGGGCATTTCTCAACATATCCCTGTCTTGGCTGTGTTTACTGCCTGGGACAATGCTGGGAGGGAAAATGCCTGGAGATACCGTGACCGGTGAGTAACTTGACGTGTAGGTGCTGGAATTCAGGTCTGGAAGAGACCCTGCAGTGAGGATTACGGACAGCAAGGATGCAGAGAGCATGCAATGGTCTTGTCTTCCCTCTCAACACCTCCATGGGACCAGGGATAAGGAGTCATTTTTAGCCCAATTTAGAGGGCTCCATTTTAGAGGATTTGGAAACTATACCCAAGTGGCAAATGAGAAAACTCCCCTTGCCCCTGCCTTCCCCACGGTACTTTTCAGCTCTGCTTTGGGAGCTCCCAGCAGGTCAGAACTACAGCAAAGGGGGATAAGAAGAGCATGTGAGATGGGGAGGCAGCAGGCCCAGAAAAGCACGGAAGGGGGACAGTTTAACCTGAGCCTGGTTTAGTGAGGAGAAATACACAGTATGTGTAATCTGCAAAATTGCAAACCGAGGACTGGACAGGGGTGATGTGATAGCCACAGGTGTGTGGAGAGAGAAGTGCAGTTCACTTTTCTCCAATTGTTTGGGTTTTTTCCCCATCGTGTTGTGATAATTACATTTGCAAAAGCAAACTAACATTCAAGTGTGAAGAGCAAAACTCAGCCTTGGGAAGGAGGGAAGGAGCCAAACTGCCTCTCTCCAAGAGCTCATCTCTCTCTCCTTGACCGTAGCAACAGCTCCGTGTATCCCCAAGACTCCCAGCCATTCCTTTGGGGTGCACATGGCTTCCAGCATGTTCCCAGGGTCCTTCCATCCCCTGTTGTTGCATCATTCACAGAGATGTGTTCCTTTTGACTTCACCTTCACCTTTGCTTTGTCCAGTTCTGCACACTGGGGGGAAAAAAATCCTCTGGCTTATCTGGTTTCCAAAGCCAAATAGTGATTGCCTGTGGGCTCATGTGTCCATTGCTGGGAGAGCTGGCACTTCCTGACTCCTGCACTCTGGAGGGTGCAGGATAACCCAAGCTCAAGCAGCAAAAAGAGCTAGAGAAATGAAGGCAGACAACATTCTCCTTTTCTCTTTGCTGTTGCTCCTGAGGGGAAGACACCAGAAAACACCAGGCAGGCAGTATTTCTTCCACAAGAAGGGTTTGCTGTCATTCTCAGAGCAGGTGATTCAGAGCAGGAGCATGCAGTGACATCAGGATTCTCAGTGCCCTGAGCTGCTTATTTTCTATTGCTGTTAAAAACCTCCTCCGCCTTGCTGCAGAGACGCCTCTAAAGCCACTTTCTTCTGTTTTTTATGGCGGAGCTTTTTATCAAACTTATGTTGAAACATATTCAGTTGCTGCCAAACCGAATTTTTGCTTCACCTTTCCGACAAGCCACCACTGACTCAGTATTACTTACATTTCCGTTGTTCCTAGGGGCAGTGGTGGAAGCTGTGATACATCAAGTGGTCTGAAACTCTACCACAAAATACAGCTCCGTGCTAAGGAGTTTGCAGGCTGGAGAGGCATTAGCAGGTACATGTGATGTGAACTGGGCCTGTCAGGATGCTGGTGGCAGCAAACACTCTTTGTCTCCATGCCCACTGTCCTCCTTTGCCCTCCTAGCTGCAGAAAGACTGGATTTTTCAGGCTGCCCAGAGTTGTTCTGTAGTAGGAGAGGAGGATGAAACTTAATCTCTTTGCCTTAAAGATTGCAAACCGAAAAACAGCCAAATGCCATTTGCATTTCAGCAAATAATCCAAGGAGCAGGGCTGCCAGAAACCCCTAAATGAGAGCAAACAGTCCTTATCTGGCAGTTTCATGTTACTTAACACCAGTGCAAGTTTAAAGGCATTTGTTTGTTTCTGTTGCACACAAGGCATCTTTTCTGGGTAGATCCTGCAATTAGGGTTGTTCTCTGAGTATTTGTACCAGCACTTGTTCATCTTCCCACTTGCTCAACTACAGCCTGATTGCTGGAAATGGTGATTGCCAGTGACTGTAATTTTCTTTGGATACAAGGCCTCAGAGGACTCAAGGAGGAGATAAATATCATTGTCTCATGCCGTTTGCATTGTGACTGATAGAAGTGTCACTTTGTTGTTCCCCTCCCTGCCACCAGCAGTGCAAAGTGAACAAGGGCATCGGATTTCAAGACTGGTTGGCTCAAAGGAGGACTTTGTTTGCGGAGTCTAGCTCCAAAGGGCATTAAAAGGACTCTAATTCCAGACGGGGTTGGGGGGGAGAGACGTGACCTTTTGGTGATCTTCTGGAGAAAGGGCGACAGTGAAAGTTTGGCTCTGCCACCATTAACTCTGCTCTGTAACGCAGTGCAAAGGAGTTAACCCAATGTCAGTGCACGCAGTGAGACCAAGAATCACTTATCAGCAAAAACCACAGGGTGAACACGTTACCTAACAGCAATTGGGCACATCCCCTTGGGTGCAAACCAGGTTCAGCCAGAAGTGATGGAGGAGGCCCTTTCCATCCCCTGCCTTTGGCTGGCAGGTTGGAACTACCAGCTCCGCTGGGTTTGTAAAGCCCAACATACGCCTGACACCTTGCCTGCAGGCTCTTGCCCACACCAGCCACTTTTGGCACTGCCCAGGAGGAAGAAAACAGGGCATGTCACAGATCGTGGCCACCAAAAAAACCAAAACCCAGACAGAACAACATTTTACTTCAAAGCCTTGTACCAAGGCAGAAGCACGAAGTGGGGAGGTGCAAATCGTCACAGAGAGCACCACCTCGGCTTCAGCTGCAAACACAAAAGTGTCTCAGTTAGTAAACAGGCTCAGGTTTACTGTGGCTGGCTGGTGTTTTATCTTGCTGCTTCCATCAGAATTCATTTGCATGCAGACATTTGGATTTTTAGACCATTTAAGGTTAACTCATTGCAATATGTTAATCGGCTGTTTTCCCTGGAGGAGCAGCCGTCAGGGGTTAGGGAGTGTGGAGAGCAGAAGTTGTTCTGCCAGCAGCAGGATGATCATCTCTGCACATTCATGCCTGGGGTTGCTGCATGCCCAGGACATCCCTGCAGCATGCCCAGCTTCTTCCTGGCCTTACCAGTCCCACACATCGAACTGGGCTCAGTGCCTCTCTCTTGCCCCAGAGAGGGGCTGGAAGCATCACATGCCATGCCAGAAGTGGTGTTTGGATGCCGTGCAGCCCACAGGCACACATGAGCATTCTCTTCCTTCCTGTCTTCCCTCTTTTGGCTCATCATGGAGCTCATCTGAATTGTTTTGCTGTAAAATCCCTTCCTTGCTGCTGGGTTGGGTTGAAATTGGCCAGTGGATTCAAACCATATTGTGGGCGGCTGATAGGCAGGCAGATAGACAACGTGATTGTGAGAGCTTCATTTCTGCAAGGAATTGGGCTAAAAATGACTCCTTATCCCAAGGGAACTTGTCCAGCATGCCTCAAACCAAAGTAGGCAAAACAGAGAGAAAATGCTTCACAGACAGCAATGGTTACGGTGCTAACTCAAGATCTGCAGTCAATTTTCTACCCTACCACCACCTCTCTGTTTGGCCTCCAGCAAATCACATAACTTTTCTAATCCTCTGTTTCTTTTATGTAAAACAGTGGCAAAGGTTTGGAGTTTTATCTTTAGGAGAAGGGATGATGACTGAGTATATTAGAAATCATGAGATGCTTGGATATCACGTGTAAGAACTACAGCCTCATTCTGGTGCCATCAAAGCACATCATACCATTAGTAAAAATAGATAAAACCCTCAATTTCTGTGTCTGAACCCTCAAAGCCAGACCCACATAGCTTTGGAAACCAGGTCCCCTTTTAGAGGAGGTACAGATGCAGTTGCAGTTGTGAAGGAGATAGCAGCATGCTGTTGCATCTGGCAGCGTATGAGCACATGCAGAAACAACAGCCTTCTGCATCATTCTGCTCTGGGGTTAGCTCAGGAAAGAAGAGCAAAATCTTGTCTTTCCTCACACAAAGATTCAGAGACAAAGCTCAAATCCCACATTCCCCTTCACGTTGTTGCACAGTGTAGCAGAGGGGCAGACACCTCATGGAGGCTGCAGGAGCCTGTCTCTCCAGCTGGGAGTGCTGAGTGTGGCAAACACTGTCACAAGACCGAGGAGCTGTGGTACTGCAGATGCCTCTCGGTGCACAGGATGTTATTCTACCTCCAAGTTTGTGGTCTGATGCTCTTGAACATTTGCAATCTCTGGGTGAGCCTGTAAGCCTTCAGTTTTATCACATTAACATGGGAAAGTGTTAGCTGTCTTCACATCACCCCAGGGGTAATATTTGAAGCAAAGGGATAATGTTTTATGAGCAATAGCGATGTTTTCTTCCCGCTAGTGCCAACCATCCCTTCTGAGATGGGTGTTTGCTGGCTGGGGGAAATGAATTGGTGATGGCTAGCCATCCCTAATAGGATTTATACTCCCAGAGCTAAAATCACCCACACATGCAAGGCTAGTGCTGTCACTTGCCAGCCATCTCAAAAAAAAATACCCAAACAAAAAAAAAAGAAAGCAGTCATGGACTCAAATGCAAGTTGAATCACGGCTGTCAAATTCTTCCTAAGGATGTAGAAGCCGGGGACTCCCTTCAAGCCCAGTTCTCTGCCAGGGGCCCGTGACTGCTTGAAGTGCATAGTCTTGTCAGAGAGCAACTTCATCTCAGACTCACAGAGATGGGGATATTGTCTTCCCAGTGTGTTCCTACCAATATGACATTGCTGTAATCGAGGTGGAGCCTTTCACTGTCCTCAAGGACTTGCGCTGGTGCAGTATTGTCTGCCACAAAGTGACCTCCCTCATGTCGTGAGAACTTCCCTTGCTGTATCGTTGTCTTCCTCCTATGTCCTCATTCCTTTCCCTCAATACTTCTACAATACTCTAGAGGCACTTCTGAATCCAGCTGACCTCTGGCTGTCTTTACTCATCCTTCTAGCTGAGTTTGCATCGGGGAAAATTCCCCTTCAGCTACGCTGTCTCTTTGCCTGAGCTCTGACACGTTCTCCATCTTGGCCTTAAAACTCAAAATTAGGGGGACCCTTTCCCATGGAAGCCCTCTCTGGTGCTGGCCAGGCAGCAGATCAGAGGGTAGGGCAGGCTCTCGTGCGTCCCCGTTGGGATGCCGCAAGTGCTCAGAAAAGGAAGCGGCAATTTGACAGAGCCACTTCTCGCCTTCTCCCCAGCGAGCTGCCCGGCGTGCCCAAGCGATAAATGGCAAGGTGGAGAGGCGTTGGCACCGAGACTTTGTTTGTAATGGGCTGCTTTTCCAAATTCCCATGAAATGTCGAGGAAGGGTGTACTCTAATTCTGCTTCCTTTGACCTTTCGCTCGCTCGTGGCTGCAAGGGGTGAGGTCCCATGGCTGTGTTTCGGCATGTTTGTAGCGGTGCCGTTCAGCCGGGGGAGAGGGGGTGCTGGCGTTACGGTTTGGCTTGGCTTTGTTTTCCTTTCCAAAGATGGGCCCAGTGTGGAAGAAGGCAGGGAAAAGTTGAATTGAGAAAAGGTAGCTTTTGCGGTTAGGGTGCACGACCGGGAGTCAGCAGACGCAGGTTCTATTTCTGGCACCGCAGCAGAACTTCCCGATGTCGCTGGGCAAGGCAGCTCACGCATCCCCACCTCGCCACCCTCCCGCCAAGCAGCGAGCGCTCCCGCCCTCGCTCGCCCCGCGGGGCGCGGGGAGCGATGCTGAGGGGGCGGCTCTGCCCTGCCGCGGGGCTGCGGGCGGCTCTGCCTCGGCCCCGCAGCATCCTCGGGGGCACCGCCTGGCCCGGCGCTCGCCACCGCAGCCCGACCGATAGCCCAGCCCCGCCGGCCCCGCACCCGCGGGGCTCCTTTGTGCGGGGGGCGGGGGGCGGCCGGGCCGTGCCCCGGGGGGCGGGCGGCCCGCGGCGGCGGCCCGCGGGGGCGGGCGGGCGCGCCGGGGGAGGAGACAGGCGGTGAGGGCGGCACAAAAGGGGCTGCTGCAGCCCTGCCCGCCGCTGCCGGCGGGGCTCGGCTCGCCGCGGCTCCGCAGCACAGCAGCGCATCCTTTCCCGCGGCCGGGAGGAGGTGCCGGGCCGCGGAGAAGGAGAAGGCGGAGGAAGGCGGCGGGGGGCTGCGGGCTCCGGGCTCGCCTCTCGCCTCGCCGCGGCCGGCGCCGAGCCATGCCGGGGGGCAGCGGGCGGGCTGGGGGCGAGCGGCAGCCTCGCCCCGCCGGGGGCCCGGCGGGTACCGACACTGCTCCGGCTGGGGGTGAGTGAGAGAGCGGGGCTGGGGCAGCGGGGCTGGGGCGGCGGGCAGAGCGCGCCCCGGGGGAGCCGCCCCGGGGCTGCGGGCAGCGGGACCCCCCTCGGTCCGTCCCCACATCGCTCCGTCCCCCCCGCCGCTGTCGCCACCTGCAAGTTGTGCCTCGGCCCGGGGGTGCGGCGTCATGCGAGCGCTGCCGGAGAGGCTTCCCCCACCGAGCCCCCACCTTCGCGCTCCTTATTTATTTATATTAGTGCTATTTTTTTATTCTCTCCCCCCCACCCTCCTCCCCACCTCCCCCCCCATAATCCCGGCATCCCCTGCTAGGGAGCATCGGCTGTGGGGAGGAGGGCGGTGATGCTGCCAGCCCCCTGCCCGCAGCGGAGGGCTCGCCGGGGATGGAGGCTCCCTCCCTCCGGCCGGGGCACTGCAGCGAAGGCCCATCTGCTGCCCGGGCTCGGCTTGCGAGGAGGGCACGGGCTGGGGATGCGTGCCAAGCCTGCAGCAAGCGAGAAGGAGTAACAGGAGTGCGTGCGTGGGAGGGAAAACATCCATACAAATAAATGTGTACCGTCAGACGTCCCCTCTGCCCTGCTCCGTCTCCATGTCAGATGGCTGCGGTTCCCCCGTTCGGGGCTGGCCGCAGAGGGACGCGGGCACCCAAGTTGTCCCCGCTCCTGTAGGGCTGTTTGTGGCTGGAATAGCTGTGTGTCCTGCCGGAGCGACACAGGCTGGGGTACCCCAGTGCTTGAGAGAGTTTTGCTCTCTAGGCGAGCGTGACAAGGCTGATGGGGAGCACGGCATCTGCTGCAGCTCTGTCCTTCCTCAGACAGCTCAGCAAGGGAGGGAGCGTGGCGCGGGATGGAGAGAGGCTTCTCCCAGTGCCTCCTGGTTTTCCTTCGGGGATTTCCACACTCTGCGTTTACTCGGCTCGCACGGGAACCCTGCCTCTTTCCCAGAAATTATGCTGGGATCTTGCATTTCTCCTCTGCACCTAGGGCAGACCTTTGGTCAGGAGCGTGCCTGCCCTGTCTCCAGAACATAGCGTGGGTGCTGAGCACCTCTCCTCCTGTAGAACAACCCTCCAGTTAATTCCAAATCTCTCGAGTGGGAAGTTCAAGCCTGTGAAAACACTCGGTGGCACCTCTGCTAACAAATATGACTTGAGTCACCAGGAACCCCCAAGCCTGTGCAAACTGAATTTCAAATTCCTGTGTAGTCTTGTGTCCCTTACCTTGGCAGGGTGTGAGTCAGCAGGAACTTCTCAATGTCCCTCCCCAAAGGGTATCTCTTGTGCTCTGTGGGTCCCACTTGCAGCAGTGATGTTTAAGTCCAGCTGGCACCTGTGATTTAGGAAGCACTTGCAGGTTCCTGTTGCTGCAGCCTGGCTGCTGCCAACTTCTCAGCGGAGGGCAGAAGTCAAGCAGGCTCTATCATTCGTTGCTTGACCCTCAGGCTAATGGAGAGACATCTAAGAGGAGGAAGTACTATAGGGGTTCCTGCAGTCCAGCAAACCTCCAGTTTCTAAAGCCCCCCTAAACACAGCTCTAGCACCTCTGCTTGTTTCTGCCCGGTAGTAGTGCTGGGAATGTGTCCTCCAAGCCAGAGTGGGAGAAGAGCAGTCCTTTGAGCTATTTCTGGGGAGGGAGTCTCCAGCCCCACTGTTGCACTATAAAACAAACATTGAATGAAAGCCATTGCAAACTGCAGGAGACGAGTGAGGCTGTGGCTCTTCTGCTGCATGTCGTAAAAGTCCCTCAAAGATTTATAGCTCCTCTACAGCCTCAGGTGATTTTGCAGTAGGGGTAAGAAATCCACTGCAAAGTATAGCATTCCTCCCTTTGAGGACTCATTTATACCTGCATAGCTGGTTTATTAATGCCCTGGATATGGCAATTATATCCTCAGGAGAGGGGATGGATCCTGGCTAGCTGCAGGTGTGTTTTCTTGCCCAGTTGCTAATTTGGTGGCCTGGCTGCTGCCTTTTGGCTGGTGTACCTTTGGTCCTAGGTGCTGCTGTGGCTCGCCTCCATTGGAGGTGCCCTCCACACTGTTTCTGGAGTGGCTTTGGTGGCTGAGTTGTCTGCCTGCTTTCCTCCCTCCTGAAAATGCTGGTAAGATTGAAAAAGAAAAAAAGTTGCCTTTGTGGCACACAGGGGTTGCCTTAGCAAGGAGGTCAAGAAGAGCGGGTGGAAAACAGTGGACTTGCAGGAATGTTAGCTTCAGTGGATGCTCACAACTATGAACTTATCTGGAACGCTTGTGCCCAACATGGGACAGGGACAGGTGGTCTGGAGGCTTGCTGGGGCTGCACGGGGAGCACAGAGCCCACTGAACCTTGGCCAGGCACATGGCAGGCACAGACACCCTGGTTGTGTTTGTCTGAGGAGCGTACCTGTGAGCTTTGTGTACTTGTGGGCTTCTCATGTGCCTTGTGTTTACCTTTCTCCTCCTTCTCCCACGCACAACTGGCTAAGTGCAGTGTGACACTGGGGGCTGCCAGATTGGTGTAACATGCTTACTGCATGCCTCTAAGGGATGCTTGTGTTGTGTGACAAACGTGGGTGGCTGTTTGCTGGGTGCGTGTAGCAATGCACACGGGTCCTGCTGGATGCACTTGCCATGGAGCACAGGCACTTCTGCTGAGTTTATGCCTGCAGTAATTGTGGAACATTTAAATGTAGTAGATGTAAGCAGTCATGGGTATGGGAATTGTTCAGGGCAGTGCACATTGATGTTGTTGTGCGTGTTCAGTATGTGAAGGGCACCTTAGGATAGACAAGTTTCTCTCTGTCCCTCCCTTGCTTTGACCTGCTGTGATAAGCAAGCAGAGATAAACTGTCTCGTGGAAGGGTTTATAGCTGAGTTTTCAGCTTTCTGTGTCTGAGCTGCCTCCTCTCTTAAGAACAGCATCTTTAAGGTGCACCTGCTAGCACAAATTGACACCCCTACACCCTCCCAGCCTCTGTGCTGGATCATAAAGGTGGAGGAAGGAAGTGGGGGAGTTTGGTGATGGATAGATGGGGTGAGCTGGGCCAGCATTCATTCCTAAGGGCCGATTAGGTTTTAGGTGGGGTTAGTTGCTCTAAAACGAGCCCTTTGTACATTGTTGGAATCTGTGACCCAATCAGTGGGATGTAGCTGGAGGAGGTGGTGCTAACGAAGACTGGTACAGCTGTCAGTAACTCTGGCAGAGTAAGGCGGAGGGCGTGCTGACTGGCACAAGAGATGCCTTCATGACTTTAGGTCAGTGGAGGTGCCTCAAAGGGCTGGTTCATGTTACCAGCTCTGACTACAGAAGCAGAGAAGTGTGAGTAGTTGTGCCCACGTGTTTTCTGCTACTGTCACCCATCAGTTCTGCACAAAAGGTCAGGCTGCACTTCACTAGCACCAAATGCCATCAGGGCTCTACAATGAAACATTACAGTGCGATCTGAAATTAGGGGAAGGTAGGCATGTGGGGCAGTGCAGTCTAGGGGGATGTGGGGAGTGTCTTAGGAATGCCTGCTGTTCCCCATCCTGGATGCTCTTGGAAAGGTGGTGACATATCTGCAGTGCACATGTGAACTGTGCTGTTGAGTCAGTGATGCAGCCTGGCCTTGAGGAGCCATGACAGAGCTGCATGGAGGGGCCAAGCCTGGCACTGAGGGCGCTTTTGGGTCGGTTTAGGGTGCTTTGATAGCAGTAGGTGATTGTCTGGCAAGGACTGGGCTGTGCCACAGCAGCAGTGCTGGGTGGGGTGCCAGGACCAGCTGCTTGACTGGGACAAGAGTTGCTGTCACAGAGCTGGTGAGCTCCCCCTTCCCCAGGGGAAGGTGAAGAGAAATGCTGTGTGCTGGAGCAGTGGTGTAGGATTTACAAAAGCACTTTATGCCTGTATCCCTGTGGAATAAACTCTGGCTGCATATCTGAGGAAGGCAGAAACACGATTTCTTTACCTTTTTTTTTCTGACTTCTTTGTGTTCCTTGGCATGCAGACCCTTTACTTCCCAAAGCTCTTTCTGAAGTACAACAGGTACCTCCTGCTCTTCAGACCTCTGAACACCTGTAGCAGGGTGGGTGTATTTTTGTGCTGAGAAACTTGCTCAGTAGAGCTGATAGTTGAAAGGGAGTGCAGCACTGCACTTCAAGGTTTCATCAGGCAGGCTGGGGGAAGAAGCAGTGTGAAGGGAGCTGGCTGCTTTAGAAACAGCAAGGGCTTGTTACAGAGTTGTGATTTTGGAAGTGATTATTTCCTGCTTCAGGACAGCAAAAGTTATGTGAGCTGCTTGCTGTTGAGGCCTTGGCCTTTTGTGTCAAGATAACCCCCCCGAGCTGAATAGGCAGCTTGATGACCTCAGCTAAGGTACCTTGTTTCCCTGTTTAGGGGAATGCCCAGGTCTGTGTCTAAATAGGCTCTTTCCAAAACATCAGCCATGTCTGTGGGTTATGACCACGCTGAGCATTACCAGATGTCTTTTTCAGTCTGTAATACACAAATTGCAAGCAAGAGAAGAGGTGAGGAGAGGTGGATGTGGCTGGCTGCAAGAGAGAAGAGCAGTGGGGGATTCTCCTCTTTCTGAGGATCATCTCTGTCTTGCATTTTGACAGAATTTCTCTCCAAGGACCTTGAAGCAACCTATTAAGCTTATTTTAATTAGGTAAGCCCTTACCCAGAGTAGAAGAGTCTCTCACATTTCCCACACAGGGAAACTGAGGCATGGAACAAGGCTGTGCTGTGCCCAGTGGCAAATGCAGGGGCTTGTCAGAAGAGCAGCAGCCAGTACCATGCTTCCTATACTTTCTTTGCTGCTAGGAAATCCTGGAGAAGAGCTGGGTGTGGGTGCCAAGCCGGAGGTTATTCATAATATAGGTTGGGTTCTGCAGCTCTTCTCACCATGGATATTGTCTCCTTCTTGATCTGCTGCTTAATCTATAATCTGAGCTCCCTGCTGATAAATCTATGCAGGTTGGGCTGGGGTTAGCGGGCAGACTCAAACTCCATGCTCTCTTCAAGGCTTTGGGGTAATTTTTATCTTGGCATATTGCTGCATGTCTCTTGCATGATGGCAAAGCTGCAGCAAGCAGTTTTGAACACACCTGAGAGACTGAGGCATAGCAGCTTGTTCCTGTGAAACCTGTGTTCCAAGCACAGGTATCCTGTCCTGGTGTGCAGATACAGAACCAAACAGAAAGCCAGGGAGACAGCATGGCAAATAGTCATGGAAGGGAATCTCTCTTCTAGATGCTGAGCCCTTTAAGAAGGGGAAGGTAAACTAGAGCCCTGAGATTTTAAGCTGGTTTTGCTGAGGCTAGAAAAGGGCTACGGCAGTGCTTTCAGTTCTTCATTCGTCTAACGCGGATACCTCTAGCTGGGCAGCAGGGAAAAGGAGCAGGATGGAGGCCAGTGCAGGTTGGGTGCTGATCTTGGAGGCTGCAGCAGCTAGGAAAGGTAGGGTTTTGGAAGAAGGATTTGGCTGTGGGGCTGAGAGTGCATGGTGCTTACTGTGTGTGAGAAGTTGTGTTTTCGTGGAGCTTGTAGCATGGGGGCTGGCTCTGAGGCAGAGCAAAGGGCAGGGTAAATGAGGAGAGCGGTGCCCTGGAGTGATCAGCATGAGCTGCACTCTGCTGCTTAATGACCCCATTTCCAAGGGAAACTTTGGAAGCCCTGATATTCAGGGGAGCAGGATCTCCTGAAGGCTGAAGACGGGCAGCAGAACTGACAGTGTTTCTGCTTTCAGCTCAGCCTTCCTTGTGTGTTATTTGTGTTAGCAAAACTCTTCTTTCTTTACCACTCCAGAGTTTTTTTGTTCCCTTTTCTCCTTCCCACCTGCCCCAGCAGTCCTTTCTTCCCTGCCTCACTGTGCCAATGCTGTCCAGCTGCAGCTTTCCCCAGCTAATCTGATCCATGGAGGCAAGACCTACTGAGCAGCCTTGTTTGAGGGGAACATGATTTTCTGCATTTGCCCCTGGGGCCATGCGAGGTCTCTGGAGAAGAGGTGGGTTAAAGGAGCTGCTGTCTCCCCATCAGCCCTGTGTCCCCAAATACCTCCTCTTGTGCTGTTGCTCGGTGCAGCCTGGCTGTGAGCAAATGGCCAGTGTGCTCTCAGATATGTGCTATTGGCACAAAGCCTATGTGGCCTCAGAATCCCCACCTAGCAGCAACTTCTTGAGGAAGGGTTGACCACACCTGCATTCAGCTTGGCCAGGGGGGACGATGGGATTGCTTTTGCATAATTTACCAGTCTCTTAAATTATTTATAGTGCTGTTGTGCTCTGGAACAGTCTTCTCGCTTCCCGTGAGCATGGTGGGGGAGGGAAGGGGAGTTTGTCAGGCATCCAGAGTCTATCACTTAGTGATGAGGAAGTGCTTTGGGCTTCCTTTCTGCCTGTGTTTGTTTGCCTGTGCAGCTGAACTGCCCTGAAAATGTGGTTCTGGTTTCTGTATCATTCAGGTGTGTGATACTGTTGAGCATCTCTGTGTCTTGGGACTGTGTGAGAGGTTTCTGAGTTCAGAGTGTTGTCTTTGCAGTGAAGAGACAGTGACAAGCTGGAGACAATGAATCTGCTGCGTGGATTTGGTTCCTCACTCATTTACAGTGCTGTGTTGTGGATTGGGGGCAGGGACCTTCTGGACTGTTCTCTAAAATATTTAGATGCTTGAAAGCATTTTTTTTCTTTCAAGGTCCATCTGGTCTTGCCAAAGTGTTTTTTAGATTTGTCATGACATGGTCCATTGGACTTCACACAAGATCATCAGGACCTGAGCACTGGGTAGATCAGGTGGTTGAGTAGTGAACTGTGCAGCTCAAATTCCCATCACTTCTCAATGATTAAACCCTGAAGAGAAACCAACCAAGGGTGGAGGCAGACTGTGGAAGTTCCTTATAGGCTCTTGCAGCAGTGGAACATCATGAAGATGAGCTGGGTAGCCCAGCTGTGTATGATCTTAATGCCCTTTGTGACTCTGCCTCACTGTGGCAGGTTGCTGGACCACACAGGTGGGGGCTGTCCTGCTTCTGCCCAACTTGTCCTGTTGACTTCAGCATGACCACAGGTGCCCTCCTACACATCCTTCTTGTTCATAATCAATTTTCATCATGTGCTTACACATAAGTTCTGTCTTTCTCCTTTCCTTCCTTTTTGACCTGTCAGTGGCAGCTGACTTCTCAGAAACACAGTTCAATATAAATGTTTGTGTTACCAAAGACCAGAAAGGGGAGGAAAAGGGCTGAGGGTGGGGAAAGAAACTTGACCTGTAATCAAGTGATTGTGGTATAAACTGGTCTGTCTGTTGCACAGTTGAGCAGAAATGCTCAGCTTCCTTGTTTTTATTTGCACAGTGTCCACTTGTGGCTTTTGTGTTTGGGGCAAAGTCAGGCAGTATTCACTGTATGTTCCCTGGACAAGCTGTGCTGTCCCACCTTACCCTGGCCTGGTTCCTGGTCTCATCAGCCTAAAAAAATCCCCATTCTTTATCAAATGGTTTTACCTCTAGTCAGTGGCATCACCATCTAGCTAAACACAAAATTCCTCCTCATCCTTCTCAAGAAATAAGGCAACCTAAAGGAAGAATGTGAATACAAGTGATCCCCAAATCTGTGTGATGCCCAGAATAGATTTGGTTTTGCTGATGAAGAAAAACTTTCTCCTTTCCTCATAGACCTGCTCCCAGTTCTTTCTGCTTGGATTAATCTGGAGATCAGGGTACTGCTTTGCTTAGTGAAAGGGAATGTTTGTGCAGAAGTAGTAAACATATTGTTGAGACCCAGGCCTGCTGCAATGCCTGTAAACAAGATCCAGTTGTCTGTGGGAGGCAGAAGGGAGATTTATGTGACCCTGAGTTAAGTGCATTAGGAGGCTTTTGATTTCATTCTGGGAAACTGCCCCTCTTGGTGGTACCATATGCCTGTTACCGGCATAGAGCCGTGGCTGCAGAATTGATTCGTGGAGATTTAATCCAAGGGGCTGCGGTGCTGCAATCAGGAGAGCGTAAGCAGGGGGTTGTCTGTGCAAGCCAGAGCCCCTGCCCTTTGTCCCCTCCAGAGGTGGGAGTCTGGGCTGACTTATTCCTGCCTTGGGGCAAGGCATTGAAGAGCTCTCTGCCTATCAGCACTTTCTTTCCGAAAATAATAACAAAGTGAAGTGGCAGCGGGAGATCCAGGCAGCGCTGTGTCGAGGTCTTGCCTAAGTCTTGAAAGAGGAAATGAAGAACAAAGGCAGAAGAGACAAATAAATAAGGGTCTGTTCGTGGTCCAAGAAAAATTCCCATGGGCTTGTGTAACACTCTCGGGAAGATGTGACACTCCCTGGGCTGGAGTTAGTTTTTGAGAAATGAAAGGAAAGGAGGGGAGAAGGGCAAGAGAATGAGCAGCGGGGGTTGGGGAAGGGGAGGGGAGAAGGAGGGAGAAACACCCTAGAGAAAGCTCTCAGCATGGAGTCGGATTTCTGCGGCTGTTCCCGGTGAAGAGGGGTTAATGCTCTGTGCATGGGATTGGCTGGTCACCAGACATTCAGAGGAGAGGGGATCCGGGGGCTGCCAAGCAGGACCCCTGTGGCCTGAAAAGGAGGGGAGGAGGGGAAGGAAGAGGCTCTTCCAAACAGTAATAGATCGGCTACTGTGGGAAAATGAGCACACTGCCAAACCCCAAGTCCTTGGTGATGGATGGGGGAGGAAGGAGGGTGGGGATGGAGGGCTAGCTCTTCTCCTGGTCATTGGGATCTTGCTGCTGTTCCATGGCCTCTCTTATTTATTGTCTTCCTGGGGTTTAATTATTCCCCTCCTCGATCCATCTTGGAGATCCTTTATCCTGGGGATGCACAAACAACTGCCACCTGCTTCAAAAATAGCTGGAGTTAATGTGGTTTTTCCTGCCTGCGTGGGTCTGTGCACTTCACCCATCACCATGGCATCAAGTGTTTCTTGCCTTTTTCCTCCTTTAAGTGCCTTGCTCTGTGCCCACAGGGCACACACTTCACCTTCCTCCGGGCTGTTCAGCCTGCATCTCCATTACTGGGCTGTGATTCAGTCCCTGCTTCCCTTTGCGCAGGGTTTGTGTGCCTGACCTGGCGTGTCTGCCACGTGTCTTCACCCACAGGTCTGGGGAGAATCTGGACTGTTCATCTTGGAGCTGTTCTCAGGATTTGTGGCTTGTACTCCGCTTGCTTGGCCCGCATGGAGTGCCTGCCAGGATCTGCATTGAAAGCAGTTGCCTGCTGCTGCTGGTTCTTCCAGTTTCTGCCTTGAGATGTGCTCCTTCTCTGATGCTGCTGGGAAGAATTAGTGAGCTCATGGTGGTTGAACTGGGGGGCCTTATTGGAGATTTGGTTAGTTGAACAGCGCCTACAGTTGTATAATTTTGAGTGTCTGAGGATGTATCTACATCTATGTGTTTTGATCAGAAGTGAGCTGGTAAAATAATTTAGAAAGTTTCTACTGGTCAGCTGCTTGTTCCCATGCCTAGGCATTTTCTTCGAGTTTATTTTTAACCCAGTTAGATCTGCTGCTGATATGGCTGTAAAAGCAGACTTTCATGTGATTGACAGCTTGAATTCATACAGCTGACAACTGAGGGATGGGTAAGCTGTGATGGTGGTGAGTGAGGGGGGGAACCTCTGACACAACAGCCTGTGTTGTCACATGCTTCACTTGAAGTCTCTGAAAGCATGGTTTGGTTTTTACCTGTCCCTTTTTGCAAGGCACCAAAACCAGCAGGGAGAAGATCTCGTTTCATTATCCCATGGTCTGTCTGAAGACATAAGTCACTTTTTTTGTGTAGTGCTGTCCCTTTTCCCTTTCCTGTTCCTCATGATGAAGTATTCCTTCCCTGTAAGATACCAGAAGACCTAATCAGCTGTTTTGCAGAGACTGGCTGCTGTGCAGCTGGAGCAGCTCCGTGTTTTCCTCACATCCTGGGTGAGTGCAGTGAGCAATGCCTCACTCGCCCTCTGATGTGCAGAGAGGCCCAACCTTGGAGCCAAGCGCTGACGCAATCTCCAGGGCCACCACAGCAGACTTCATGGAACCAGATGTTTTGGGGAGGCAATAAGCAGGGTTGAGGAAGAGTCCTTGCAGGACATCAGGCATAAGTGAGGGAGAGAGGTGCTGCTTCTCCTGTAGCAGGAAGAGTGCTCAGACTAGTGATGCTGAGAAATTAAAGGTGCAGCTTCTGAGAGCCTCTGAAGGATTAGAGTGTGCAGAAGTATCTCTGAAGCAATGGAAATTCCTACGGTGATACTGGATTTAGCTGGAGAGAGAAGATTAGCTACAAGGGAGCCCAGCATATCTGAAGGATGCTGAGAAGAATATTTGATAGACTTCTGTGGAGTTGGAAATCCAGCTTAGTTTCCTTTAGCATGCAGTACTGCACCCTTGTGATGTCCAAGTACTTCTTGGATAAAATTAAATTGGTGTCTTGTGGAATCCAGTAATGGCCTACTAGAGTTTTCTAGTATTTTCTGAGATCTTCTTTTAAACTGGGGGTTGGAGAATTATATAACTGTACTGCTATTAGTAATATGGTAGCTACAGTAAGAACAGTCTGAGTGGAGGGTTTTATAATGGACTCTGAAGGTGTTCAGATGTTGGTCTGCTCTGCTGGCTTCTGGAAGATCAGTCTTGAGACAAAATCCTGTTAGAGACCACTTTATCTCCAGATCCCATGTGTTCTGTATGGAGGGTTAAGAGCTGCTTTGTCTATAGTGTGCAGCTGTCTCGCTGTGACTGGAGGTGTGGTATCTAAAGTAACCAAGCCTTCGTCCACTGAAGGGCAGGGCAAGATGCTTGAGAGAACAGTTGAAGCAGTGAAAGTCCATGGGAAGTGTGGATTCTGAAGATACTGTGCCTGTGGAGGTGAAGAGGTGAGCAGCCACAGCACTTAGAAAGCTGGAGGCTTTGTGTTGCACCTGTCTTAGTTTCTGTGTGCAGCAGATAGTAGCAACTGGTGTGGCGAACTTGGGTCTCCTAGAGGAATGCATAAAAGATACTTGGTTTGGGGTTTGGTTTTTTTTCTGATTGTAGATGCTGCAGGTCTGTTGAGACTTAGCAAGATCTTGCACGCAATCTGGAGGCTTGTGGTTGACGTATGCTCCACAATGCCTTTCTTTGTGCTGTGCTGTCACCCTTCCCTGGCTGACCTCAAACCTTAGTTTTGTGTAGATTTACCCTTTAGCTATCTTTTTTTTCCCCCCTCAATCTGATTTTGTCCCTGACTTGATGAGACCTATTACTGGTGCATGGATGGCAGCTCTGGGAGGTAAATGGAAGTTATGGTGGCACACTGTTGAGTGGTTACCTTACTACTGTTCTTACCTGTCTGCAGAAATGGAGGGGAATTCTTAGGGCAGAGCCTTGCTCTGCCTCAGCCTGACCTTGCCTGGAGAGTGGCCGTGCTGGATGCTTGACCCAGCTGTTTGGGCTGGCACTGAGTCAGTGGCACCTTGTGGCTCGTTGCCACGAGGCTGCAAAGAAACGCGGAGTGTGAGGTATTGCTGCTTTGCATTAGTGCTGTGGGCAGCAGCTCTCGATGAAGGACACAGAAGAGTGTTTTATTCTGTCCTTGGAACTTAAAGGAAAACTGATATGGACCTGCTTACATTCAAACCACCTTGTGCTGTGACTGCCAGAGCTTCTTGCTGATGTCCTTGTAGCTTGCAGTCCCTGAAAACACTGTGGCATCCTTCATGTGAGAGATGCTGAACCTTAGCTACCTTCTGGTGCATCCTGCTTCTCTCAGATTTTCCTGCAATGTCGGATAATCTTCTTTTCCTACCTGTAAGCAAAGTGCAGTCCTGCTGTCACTGAACCTGTTTTAATTGTTGACAAATACTAAGTTCCATGGTTTCTCCTTCTGTGGATGTTTGCATGACAAACTAACTTGAGATTTTTAGAGTGTTTAGAGGTACTGTGGCTCTGATGCCTACTTGGTTCCTGTGCTTGAGGATGGCAGGTAGACCCAGTACTCCAGAAATGTGGAACCTGTTCCATTTGTCTCAAGCTAGAGCAGAGAGAGAGTTGGGCCCTCTGTGTGGAGTGGGAAGTGGAAGTCATACTGGGTTTTTAATCTCCAATGTGAAAGTGATTCTAATTTAAATTGCTGCTTTGTGTTGAAGTGTCTGAGTGATCTGCAAATATGTTACTGCATGGGTGTTATGGGATAACTTCAGGCAGAGGAGAGGAGCGTTTTGGTATCAGGGGAAAACCAGAAGCTTCTGCTCTGACTTGTTCTCCACAGCTCCTTTTTCCTTGTAACCATGGGAGAGGTCTAAGGAGTCTAACAAGATGGAATTGCCTGTACCAGCAACCAGCTCTTACTGGTGCATAGCTTTCTCTCTGGCTTTTTGAAAAACAAATTTATTATTTCAGGATGGTATAAATCAACTGGTCACTAAAATGGTGACAGGGGATAACTCATGTGCATAACACTTCTAGCTTTCCTCTTTTCTGAAAGCACTTCCCCTGCATGGTAGAGACAGAACTTCAAGCAAGCAAATATCAAAGGGATCCCTTACAAAAAGAAGCTTTCAGCTTGTCTCTCCAGGACTGAGTGTTGCTGAAGCAGTTTAGAACTGTGCGCTCCCTGAAGAGCTTTGTCTTAATGGAGCTGACTGTCCGTACTACTTCAGGCTTTTTCTTCTACTTGAACATTAAAGCTTTTCTTGCTGCTGTTTTCAACCTGACAGCAACTTGATCACTCTCCCAGAGATCAAGTTGACTTTTTCCCCCCCTTCCTCAGTCAAAATTGTCAGAAGGGAAATACCTCTTCTTGCTGTTTTCTGTCATTGATGGCTTTGTGTTGGAGCAGCTGGGCTCTTCTGTGACAAACTGAGATGTCTCCCTGACTGGCACCTCCTTTCTCATTTCTACCACATGTAAACGTTTTGGATGGGGGGGTGGGTAATCCTCCTTTGCTGGCCTTTGTCTCCAGCTGGCTGCCCCAGATATGTCTTTCACTGCAGAACTGATCAGAGGGTATGGGAAGGGACACATGATGGTATTTAGTGTCTTGACTCACCCAAGGGTGCGTGAGTGTGCTCCACGCCCTGGCAGAAGAATCCCTGGCATGTGAGAATGAAGGTGGTTCCCAGGCAAGAGATGTAGAAAAGGACACACCTTGTTTCTTTGCTTCCCCTCTTCCAGGAGGGGTGGATTTGTGTTCCATCTCCCTAAAAAAGCCAGCTGAGCAGTGACAGTTGCCTCCTGGGCGGTGTCAGCAGTGGAACAGCAGAGGGTACTGCAGGGCCAGCTTGCTTGGCAGAGCAGCTGGGGAGGGCTGTGCTCACCAGCCCAGTGCAGCCCTGCCCAGACCTCCTTGTGCCCCTGGGTGAAGAGCTGCAGAGCCACATGCTGAGCCTGACAGATACTGATGTATGCAAATGTCAAGTGAGGAAAATATGCTTTGCTTCCTAAAGCCATGCGTCCTGCTATGTTGACACGGTGCGCTACATCTCAGAAGGCAGAGCAGTTTGTTGAATGTCAAGAGTTATGGCTTTTTGTCTGGGAATTTACTGTGGCATGCAGAGCATCACAGCCATCTGAGAAGATGATGTGCCTTGTGTGATTCCTTCAGCACTTGCCTTCAACTGGCCCAGAGGAAGCTGGCTGCCCTGCGTTTGTGTGTCCTGTAGGAACTGGAGCAAAACCAGCATTACCTGTCAGTCACTGGGGTTTGCTGTATTGGGGCAGGTCAGCTGTTCATCTTGCCTGGGTTTCAGTGCCTGACAGAGCAACCTGATGGCTGGAAGTAATGCCTTGGAGAAGTCACAGGACACCTGACTGGAGAAAGCTGTACTCATTTACCAGTAGGGGACACTTTCTACTGACACCCAATCATTGCTAATTTAGTGGGCTTTTGGCTTCCTTGTGCTCGTCTCTTCCCCACACTTCAAGACAGACTGAATATTGGTGATATGCAAGGAATATGAATATTCCTCTACCTTATAAGTGAACTTGCTGCTTCTGTAAGACATTAACAGAACTTTAAAAAAAAAAAAAACGTGGCTAGAAAGAGATGCTCATGGGGTTTTCTGCGGCCTCTTGTTTTGCCCCCATGAAGAAAGCTTGACAGCAAGCCCCAAGATTATCTTTTATGGCTTTTAACAGTAAAATATCCAGCCCCTTAATGGCTGGGCCACTACAAAGGTGATGTCCCACCAGCTGAGCCATGACCAGGCATGTGAGGTTGGGCTGTGGAGCTGTGGTGGATGAGTGCTGGAGGCGAGGGTCTGCTATCGTGCAGCCCCCTGAGGAAGGCCATTTCCTCCCTTTCTATGTGCCTGACAAGATGGTCTCCCAGTGCTGCCCAGAGCCTGCACCCTGCCCTGCTGCTGATTTCTGTTGTAGCAAAGTATATCAAAACCCCTACTAAACATTAACCAATAGAATCAAGCTCTCTCTCCTTTTTTCATGTTTGTGGCAAAGTATATCAAAACCCCTACTGAACATTAACCAATAAAATCAAGCTCTCTCTCCTTTTTCCTTGTTTATTTTTCTTTCCATTTTTCCCCTCCCCTAGCCATGCTGTAACTTTTCCACCTGCTTCAGGCTTGCAGTCCTTGAGTCAGAGCTTAATCTGGGACTCCTTGCCCTGCCACCTGAGCACTGGGAACCTTGTCAGTGGATAGTGTCTTCCACTAAAAATGTGACCACCAAGTGTCCAGAAACACTGTTGCGGAGCTGTAAAGTACAACTGTGGACAGCCCCTCTACCAAAGTCCATGTCACAGCCATCTGTGGAAAGCCAGATACATTTTCCTTTCGGTAATTGCCATCTGTCTAAATGTTTTATGGCTTTTCACTTGGGTATTAATTTCTCCTGAAGTTAATCAGTAAACACACTTTGCTGTATTTTTACCTCTTACCTTCTGAAGTGGCAGGAGTGGGTTGGGTGCCCACGTGCCAACCTGTGGGGCTGGTGGTGTGGGGCAGCTCCCCCATGACCCCCAGAGCAGGGACCGCCTCCAGTGAAGGCGTCACCGGCACCACTGTGTGCCAGGTGGAACCTTTATAAGTGATGCTGCTGCCTCTCAGGAGCTTTGGCCCTGGAAGGGAGATTGTGCTAGGGAGAGGACCACCAGGATGATGCTCATGGAGGAGACCAAGTGGTATGTGTCACATATGTGGGGATCTCTGCCTCTTTGTCACTGCTGGAAGGGTGTCATGCTCCAGGACAGCCTCTGCCTTGAAAACTACTTTTGGCTTACCTTTTCCCATGCCCACTTTCACCCCAACTTGCCTTTCCCTAAACAGGAGATGGTGAACTTTTCTGTCTTTCCTTGGGTTTTTTTTTGTGTCTTTCCTTGGGTTTTTTTTTTTTTTTCCTGAATTGTAGTTTTCAATCACTTCTCTGCCTGACAGCAGCTCTGTGTTCGCTGCCTGGGCTGGAGGAGGGGAGGTGGTAGAGGGGAGGATGAAGGCAATATTTCATATTGTTTGGAGGGAAGGGCTCTGCACCGCTGGCTTCTTCCTGGCCTGACGTGGATCCATCATGATGGCACAGTATTACCGGCAGAGACAGCTAGGCATTTATTTTTGTCACCTTAATCCAGATGCAGAAAAACCTCAGCATCTGGTCTGCAGAAAGTAAAAAGCAAGCAGCAACATATGGAGATACAGTGGACTTGAGAATCACAGGTGGGAGAGGAATAAATACGACAGGATTTTAATTTTATTTTTTGTTTTCCTGTCCTCCATGTGAACTTGGGTAATATTTCCTAAGAACAAGAGTGGTTTATTAGGGTGTGTGTTGAACAAACACTGTAAGGATCTGGAGAGTGTAGGCAGCCTTTGGCAGTCTGACTAATGATCTTGATCCTTTAAAACTGCCTTTTCTTGCACCAGTTGTGTTTCAGCCATGTTTCAACTCTCTCACCCTTCCTGCTCTCTTTGTTTTCCCCCTACCCTCTGGTGATGCACCTCTGAGGAGGTTTACATCAACTTAATTTCCATTGGTGAATAGGGACAAATCTGCCAAGTGCGGTGAGTTCACGAGATCAAGAGTTCCTGTTACTCTGGATTTCCTGTCTTTCTACCTTGGTGCCTTTCTTGTCCTTGTGGGTTTATGAGACTGACCTAGCAGAGGTTCGTCTTGGTTTAACCCAGCTGAAGTAAAAGGCCCACTGAAGATGGCAGGGGGTGGGGGTGAGGTTCTTGGAGTCAAGTATCAAAAGATGTGTGCTGAATTTGGACCAGCATTCCTGCCTTCCCCGACCTGTTTTTCTAACGGTAAACTTTTTGCACCTCAGTAACTATTGAAAGTGACTTTCCTTTTCATGGCTCTTCCACAGGATGAAGATGAGACGCCATAAACTCTTTCTGACTCTCTGCATGGCTGGTCTCTGCCTCATCTCCTTCTTGCACTTCCTCAAGGCCCTTTCCTATGTCACCTTCCCCAGGGAGCTGGCTTCGCTTAGTCCCAACCTCGTCTCCAGCTTCTTCTGGAACAATGCCCCCGTCACGCCTCAGGTCAGCCCTGAGCCAGGAGGTGCGGAGTTCCTCCGCACACCCCTGTACTCCCACTCCCCCTTGCTCCAGCCCCTGTCTCCCAGCAGAGCCAGTGAAGAGCTGCACAAGGTGGAGTTCGTGCTGCCAGAAGACTCAACGGAATACTTTGTCCGTACCAAAGCCGGTGGCATTTGCTTTAAACCGGGCACCAAGGTGTTGGAGAAGCCCCCCGCGGGAGGGCGGCAGGAGGAGCGAGCGGATGGCGCGGCCTCGGGCCGGCCGGCTCGGAAGCCGCTGAGCGCCGGCGGAGCCAAGCGGCGCAAGTGGGTGGAATGTGTGTGTCTGCCGGGCTGGCACGGCCCCAGCTGCGGCGTCCCCACCGTGGTCCAGTACTCCAACCTGCCCACCAAGGACCGCCTCGTGCCGCGGGAGGTCCCCCGGCGGGTCATCAATGCCATCAACATCAACCATGAGTTTGACCTGCTGGATGTCCGCTTCCACGAGCTGGGAGACGTGGTGGACGCTTTTGTGGTGTGCGAGTCCAACTTCACGGCCTACGGAGAGCCGCGGCCCCTCAAGTTCCGCGAGATGCTCCTCAACGGCTCCTTCGACTACATCCGCCACAAGGTGCTCTACGTTTTCCTGGACCACTTCCCCGCCGGCGGCCGCCAGGACGGCTGGATTGCTGACGATTACCTGCGCACCTTCCTCACCCGGGATGGCATCTCTCGCCTCCGCAACCTGCGCCCGGACGATGTCTTCATCATCGATGATGCTGATGAGATCCCGGCCCGTGATGGCGTGCTCTTCCTCAAGCTCTACGATGGCTGGACAGAGCCCTTCGCCTTTCACATGCGCAAGTCGCTCTATGGCTTCTTCTGGAAGCAACCAGGCACCTTGGAGGTGGTCTCGGGCTGCACCATGGGGATGCTCCAGGCCGTCTACGCTACTGACGGGATACGTTTGCGACGCCGTGAATACTACACCATGCCGGGGTTTCGGCAGTATGAGAACAGCACGGGACACATCCTGGTGCAGTGGTCACTGGGCAGCCCCCTCCACTTTGCTGGCTGGCACTGCTCCTGGTGTTTCACCCCAGAGGGGATCTACTTCAAACTGGTGTCAGCCCAGAATGGGGACTTTCCCCGCTGGGGTGACTACGAGGATAAACGAGACCTCAATTATATCCGGGAGCTGATCCGGACTGGTGGCTGGTTTGATGGTACTATGCAGGAGTATCCCCCTGCTGACCCCAAGGAGCAGATGTACGCTCCCAAGTACCTGCTCAAGAACTACCAGCGGTTCCGCTACTTGTTGGAGAACCCCTACCGAAAGGTGGAGGGTGCTGTGTGAGGCTCAGGCTCGGGTGGGAAATCAGAACTTCACAACAAAGGGAAAGAGTCAGGTGTTTTCATCTGTTCCATTTCTTCTTTTGTTTCCTTTGTTTATGGGCAGGGTGTGCTGTTTTTCTGGGGTCCCTTCCATCCCTTGCTTCCTGTTCTTCCCTTCATCCCAGGGTGATGCCTGGGAACCCAAATTCCTCAGTCACATGAAGGGAGGTCTGGACAGGAGGTAGAGAGGTGTTGAGGACCTGTTCTGTAGTAGCATAAAGACTTCCTTGCATCTTCCCAGCCTCTCCTGCTGGCTGCAGAGAATCTCTGCAGCCAGCTGTCTGATTTTCCTCTGGGGGAGGCTGAGAGGGTCCCATGGGGAGAGAAGGCAGCTGTTCTATCCACCCTCATCCTTTGTGGATTGGAGCAAGCATAGATGCAAGCCTGGGCTGTTCAGTGAGCGTGTGAGTCAGCAGGCACAAACTCTTGTGAGTGGTTGTGTGTGCAGATGTGTGTCACTGGCATTTTTTGGATGAGTGAATGTGCAAAAGCATCTCAGTATGCTTTTTTTTTTTTTTTTGAATACCTCTATATTCAAAGGGTATTTTGGGGAAGGGAAATCCTTTGCTTCCAAGGTGCCCTTCTCAAGTTGCAGCCCCTTGCAAGGTTTAATGCATTCTGTTCTGGGCTGGCTCTTGCCCCAGTACTCTACCAATCCTGGAGCAGACAGATAGGAAGCAGAGGGGAAAGCTGGGTTTTGAGGGTTTATTCTGCTCATTTTTCCCCCCTGCTCTCACAACACTACATGGACTTGTCCTACAGAAGCCAAAGCATCTTCCCTGCAGTACATGTTTCTATTGGGGCTGGGGTAAGCTGCAAGGGGACTCAGCTGGTGGGAGTGTATGTTTGCAAGTGCATGGTTGCCTGTGTGCATGAGTGCTCACATGCATGGATTTGGTGTGCACCTGGGTGTTTGTTACCAGTGTTGGGGGAGGGAAGAGGGCATAATGGAGTTTGGCCGTGGGTGCTTTCAGAAAATGTTGGGATCTAGAAGCTGTGATCTCAGTGTTGGCATGGATGACTTCTTGGGCAATTCAGAAATTCAGAGGAGAGGACCGGAGCAGGCACAGCATCACCTCTGCATAGCAGTGCTACACATGTGGGACTATTGCATGCCCCTCTGGCTGCCTCTAGAGCCCTGCAGGCTGTGCCTGTAGCAGGTCTGCTGCTTGTATGTGCTGGCTACTCCTTACCATGGGGTAATAAAAGGAGAAGAGAAGGGCAAAGTTCTGGTTGTTGCGGGCAAACAAAGCCTATCAAGGCATGGGATCTGTGCCTGCCCTTAGGGTGTGAGGGAGCTCATGAAGAAACAGGCCATGGGCAGCTTCTCCCTGGGACCAAGAGACTGTTGGAGGACCACTGTACAATCCAGAGTGTGTGCAGCCCACATCTGCAGCCTGGGCCATGCAGACAAGACCATGGAGAGAAGGGATTTAGGAGGGTGCTAGTAGCAGCTGGTTGGGCTGGTGTCTGCTCAGGCATGGGCAGTGAGGATCTGGTCTGCTCTTGGATTGTTCATCTCACTGAGGCAGATTCTTGTCTCCACCCTTACCACCACCCTTCCTTAGCAGATGGCTTGACAAGGTGCCCAGAGTCTGGGTCACAGTGGGCAGAGGGTGAAAAACATAATGAACTTACTCTCTTAGCCTTGCAGTGGAAATACTGACTCATGTTCCAAGCAGAAATCATATGGAGGAGTATAAAGAGAAGGGTGTTGGCAGAAAGAAGTGTGGCCCTTCTGGCCAGCTGTTCTAAAGCAGGAGGGCTTTCATTGCCCTCAACTCCATCAGGGCTCCATGGTCCTGTGTGCCACCCTTGTGCTTTATTCCTAGCTATGTCTCTCTCTCTCTCTCTTTTTACCTCCTAGTCCCCTCTCTAGAGAAGAGAAAATTGTCAACAAAAATCACTCTCTTGCCTAATAAGGCTGAGACTGGAATAGAAAGAAGGTGAATGTCTTTTTCTGATCAAATTGAGATGCAGTTCACCTTAGCTCCTTCTCCATATTGTGTGCCATAATGCCTGCTTAGAAGAACTGAAGGAACCTCTTTTTTGTTGTTAATTTTGGTTTCATTAAAATCACTGTTCTCAGTTCCGTTGCTTCTTCCCCACAGGCAGAGAAGCCCTGTTGGGAACTGGGTGGACAGAACAAACTTTGCTTGGCAGAATGCTCTTCCACCAAAGGGAAGTTGTGGCTTTTTTAAGTCCAGACTTACTGATGTAGCAGAAGGAACTCCTGTTACAGTCGTGGGTTTCTGGTACTGAGCAACTGTGTGGAGGTCTTAGGTGTAGGGAGATTACAGAGAGGTGGGGTCCCAGCTGAGAAAGCAGGAGCCTGCACTGAGCAAGATAAAAACCATAGCACTGAGGATGCAGCACAGGGGGAAGATGCTTTCCCCAGGGACAGCTGGAGGAGAGCAGGTGTGTCAGCTCATGCAATTCAACAGCAGAAAAGTACAGAAGGAAGAAGCCATTTCTCATTTTTACTCTGAGGAGGGAGCCTGAGGTCCACTCTTGGATGTTTTGGCTTTGTCTTGTCTCAGTGATGATAATACAAGGCCAGTGCCAGGCTTTGCTGGAGACAGAGGAGAGAGACAAGCCAGTCTTTGTGTGGGTTCTTTGGCAGCACCAGAGCCCCACTTCACATGAGCTAAAGTTCACACGTGCTGGGGCTGCGCTTCCTTATTTCCCACAGTGGGAGCAGCCTCTCCTCCAATATCAGCCCTTCCCATTTACAGCCATCCTTGGGCATTTTTAGTGCTCAGCAGTCATATTTTCAGTGTTGAGGTACGGCCCTTGTCTCTTGGGAGTTTGATAAGCCCACAGCTGCAGTATCTGCTTCTCCTATTCCTGAGGTACAGCCTGTTGCCTTCTCTGCTGCATTGTTTGCTCCACCATTCTCCTCTTCTCCCTCTGATTTGTCTCTCCCTTCTGCTCCCTTGGGCTGGAGAAGAAGGTGTTGCTGGAATAGGAATGCTGGGGCTCTTTTGCAGAACTCCTGCCCTGCCTGCCTCCTGGACTTACTCATTTCCTTATTCTTAGGAAATTAAATTTAAACCAGACTTCGGTTGTAGTGGGAGGAAGGGGCTTTACAGTTGAAATGCATTCTTTATAGTTTCTCTTTCTCAAGAATTGTTTAAACATTTTTTGATTTAAGGCCAAACCAGTCAATGTTTCTGTCTAATTTGTCTGGCTAACCCTGTGTTTATTATCCTTAGGGAGCTAGAGTGCTTGTCATTAAAAATCTTCCTTCTTGTCCCTGGAGGGAACAGACACTACTAAGCTGGCTTTCACACAGTGGTTTTGCAAGGTGGTGGCTTACCCTCTGCTCAGCCTTGCCTGTGCTGCCTGCTGGTACCTCTGCAGCCAGCTCCTGGTGGCACAGCCACCCCTCCAGGCAACTGCCACAAGAGGGTAGTCAGAAGTGTGTGAGGTGGTGAGAGAGGCAAAGCAAGGAGGCAGGTTTGTGTCAGATCCTTGTTTCCCAGTGCTGGACTCCAAGGTGAGCACTGAAGCTCCTTCATCTTATCTGCACCGGGTTCTGAGATTTGAGAAGGGAAAGACCAAGAACCTTGTCCTGGCACTGGGCTGGAACTGGGATCAGACTACCAGAGGCTGATGTCTGTGGGTTGTTGCTGCCCACAGACAGTGGGCAGTGAATCCTGCTGCCTCTGTTGGACCAAACTGTCCGATGGATGGAGGGAATGCATCACCAGCCTTTTCCTGCAGCCCTCTTCAGCTTTGTGCTTTTGCATTCCCAAAACCTTTTTTACCTTCAAATTGGTGAAAAGGGTGGCTAGGAAACAAGTGAAGCAGTGTGTGGCACACTCAAGCTTTGCACTTTTTTGTCTCTTGTTGTCTTTCTTTGTGCTTCCCATCCAGAAAGAGATGGTGTGCCTATGCATGGCTTTGGACTGGATAACACCTCTTCCTCTTTTGCCCCAAGGGAAAGGAAGGACATGGGCTTTGGTGGACCTGCAGCAGGTGAGCTTGCTAAAGCAAATTAGGGCAGGTTAGACATTTGCCTATCTGGGGCTAATGCCACACCCAAGTGACAGAAAAGACACGGTGACTTTGTGCCTGTGGTTGCTATGGAGGATGACTTGCTCAAGCCCACTCTTGTTGTTGCTTTCTCTGATCCCTGTGTCCTGCTGAGGTGTTTGCTGTTTGTGCTGCCCAGGCCAACCTTCTCTGTGATAGGTAAACAAGGAAACGGAGTTGGCCTGGAGGGAGAGTGTCAGAGCAGAATGGGTGTTCATTCCCCTCTGGCTGCCTTGCTGTTTCCTTGTGGGATGGTGTCTCTTCCCCCCCTCAGTATCCCCAGCTCCTGCCGGCAATCTCTGTGGCTGCTATGCCTCTGCACTGTGAAGACATGGGTCCAGGGTGGCTCCTGGTTCCAATAGTGAACACTGGTGGTGAAGAGGGAAGGGATGGCTCGTCCTGGCTTCACTGACCTCTGACCTTGGCAAGAAAGGAGGGAAGTGAGTGGGAGAATGGATCCTGTATCCCTCCATCGCTGTGTTCTCCCTACCCTCCCTAAACCCCTCCTTTCTGATTTCTGAGACGTTGGACAAAGTCACTCCTGTTATGGCAAGGGAAGGGGAGCTAGAGGGCAAAGGGGTGGCAGGAGGGGCTCAGATCCAGCATTGAAAAAGAAGAACTGTTTCTAATGCAATACACTGACATTTTAAAGCTTTGGGCACTACAGGTAATGGATTAAGAAGGGATCTGAAATACTCTGAGACGAAGAATTCAAACCACTGTTTTTTCCTGCCTGTGTGGATGATGATGCAGTATCATCCTGGAGATGGTCCAGCAGCACTTCTGAGCCTGGGGTCCACCTGGACCTACTGCTGATGTTGCTCCTGGAGGAGCTCCAGGACACCCTTTGGAAAAAGAATGCGTGGACTTGCCAAAAACTAAAAAGAAAAGAAAAAATAAGAGCATCTGCAAAGCTCCTTTCAACTCTGTAATTTATAAACAGCAAGTAATAATGAACTTTTTGTAAGGATAAATCAAATGTACATTCTGAAATCATTTTCTCTGTAAATGGTTGGATTTCATTTCACCCTTAAAGGGATGCTTAAAAGGAGGAGATAATAATAAAAATTTAAAAAAATTTACAAAGTATGAAAGGAAACCAAGACATGTGTGACAGCTTTTATTTCTGATTGCCAGGCTGGGAGGGGCTGTTGGAAAATGGAATGAGGGAGCTTCCTATCTTGGCAGAACACTGTTGCCAAGAAGGGAGATTGAAGGGGAGCCTAGCTGGTCTGGAGAAGGATTCCTGTTAGACCCGTGTTCGGTGAGTATGAACATGTAAAGGCACAGGAGTGGGGGAACCATGGCTGCTGTGTGGCCCTCAGTAGAGCTGGTGGATGTGGGAACTAGCAGCATCTCATAAAATGGTCCCTTGACACCATCTTTGCTCCTTTGGATGAATCCATTTTTCCAAGTAGAGCCATGGAAACCCTGGAGCCCCAAATTGAAGTCACTGCAGAAAGCTTATCTGGTGGCTGACTTTTGGCACAGTGCATGAGAGAACATGACCTCCTTGTTTTGATTTATTTTTAAACCTGTCTGCTGTGGTTTTGGCTGTTCCCATTACTTGGTATCAAAGCCTTGTCCTGCTCTAAATCCTCCTAACCATCTGGCTTCTGCAGTGCTTTTGGCAAGTGCCTTTTGCAAGCTCATGTGCCATCCACAGCTATTTAAATTTCTACCATAGTAAGTGTCTTAGGCTTCAGGTTCATTCCTGATTCTATTTAGAGATGGTGACTTTAAGCATCATAGGTTATTTTCCTCATAATTATTAGCTCCAGTGAATTCCCTCATCTTTCTTTCATCCATACCAGTTTAACATTTTCAATTCTCCTCTTGTGGAAGGGTCTCATCAAACTACAGGCTTGTGTTGTGCAGTGCTGAATGCAATTCTGCTGCTTCCATCTCTGGAACAAAGGGCGTGAAAGAAACCTGCCACTCAAAATTAACAATTAAAGTTTTCTGTTCAGAATTTTTAGCATTCTTACTGATGACTGTATTTTTGTGCCTGAACAGGGGATTAATCTAAAAATAGGTTATGACCAGCATGCTTGAGATTTCAGTTTTTCAAGAGGGGAAGTATAAGTCTATAAGCATAGACCAATGGTAATTTAGTGAGACAGTTTAAGAAATGGGAGTTGACTAGGTCAAAGGTTCTCCCACATTATTTTTCTTGCTTCTAACACAAAATCTTTACTGACATTTATATTATTTTTAAAAGTAACATAAATGACATTTCTTTTGTTTCTTTTGAAAAAGACCTTTTTCCCTGGAAAGCATGAGCTTGTGCTGCAGGAGCTCCAAGTGCCTCTGTGCGTGAGAGGGGTTGGCTCTTGGACCAACCAGGCTGGGGTGGAGACCTTCATTTGCAGGAGCAGCAGGGAGCATGTGGCCCTGCCACAAGCCCCATTTACCATGTCAAGAGGGTCCCTCAAAACACCAAAAGAGATCTTAGTAAATCCAGCATGCATCCTGGGATAGATATGGAGCCTTAAGCACCATATTGAACTAGGAGCCTGCAAGCCATCTGATGCCAAGCAATCCTGCGTGTTTCGCAGAATTTCAGTACCCCAGCAGGTGTTAGATGGGGTGATGCATCATGGAGGAGCTCTGGCATGACCTGCCTGGAAGTCAGTGGTTTCTCCCAAGCTCTTGGTCTCTCTCATGGATGTCTGGTGCTCATCCTGGCCCCTGTGCAACACTCATCGGTGGGGAGGCTGCAAGGGACTCTGTGTCTCTGGTTCAGGGAGGGGCTGGCTCCAGCTGATTCCTTATTGATGCCTATCAGGCCAGCTGATAAAGGGATGGACGTGCTGTTTCCAAACACCAGCGTGCTTGGAAACAACGTGACTTCATTATAAACTCAAAACACCTTTCAGAAAGCTGGAAAGGGGATACCAGACCCCATTTTGCCAGCTGTTTGTTTTTGTTGCTGGGATACATTTCTTCCCTGTGTAAGGACACGTTTTAATGTGCTTCTTAGCGGGGACAGTTAATTTTTAAGTATTAATCCAATTTTATATTATGCTTCTAAATCTCACAGCTTTAGCAGCTCAGCTGGGGAAGCAGTGAGGTCTCAGCTGGCTGGCAGGCAGCCTGTGGAGCAGCCAGGGAGAGTCACTCCAGCCCCAGAGAGTGTCACCAGCAAATGGCTTCATGCTCACGTGCCCACAGCTGCAGGCTGTGGCTGCCCTGCTTTCCAGAGCACTGCCACAAAGAGGATTTGGCCACAGCCACTGCAGAAGGGAGGCACGTTCTTGCTCCCTGGCAGTGGTGCGCGTTCCTGAGGCTCCTGGGTGTGCTGAAGGCAAACCTTCCCCTGGGAGCTTTGCAGGGCTTTGCTCTGTCGCTGCAAAACTGTCCCATCTAGAGAAGGGCTCCAGATCACTGAAGTAAGAGGCTGACAAAAGGAATATAAACCATGGATGCTTTGTTGAGGAGCCTGGCTTGGGGCCAGGCTGCTGCAAGCGCTGCCTTTGAAGCTGCAGCAGGGACAAGCGTATCAGCAAAAAGGTAAAGGATCAGCTCTCTTCAGCTAATGTTTGGGATGTTACTGTAAGCATCTCTGGGATCCCCAGACGTGAACCTTTACTTGGAACTAAGGAGCATCTGGCAACACCAACATTTTTCAGCATTTCTGTGTGTGCTTATTTTTTTAAGCTAAGTGAGAAGTGAAAATAGTTCTTACTGTCTTTTAAAATATATTACAGCTATGTAGGAATACAAATCTTTCAAGGCCATATCTCTCCTCGCCCTGCCAAATGAAACACAATATAGAACTCTATTGTTTTGCTCTTGTGTTTCCTGTGCCTTACGGCTTGAACCACGGATCCTCTTGGCTGAAGTCCATCCCAGTAACGATTTAATTTGGGAACACGCTTCACCTTTCTAAAAATAAGGAAAACTCAGAAGAAGAGCAAATAAACTGTGCTGAATAAAGATCTAAAATGACTTCTCCAGGATCTGAAATTAAAGAAAATATGTTATCCAAGGAATGCATAAAATAAAATAACATAAGCCTGCCTCTATGCAACAAACTCTTTCCTGGCATTTTAGCCCTGTTCTACAGTCTGGACTTCTTCCAAAGAGAGAGCAACAAATTATCAGTTATTTTTTCCCCCCTCAGACACTTACTAAGAACCAGGCATACACATAAAAATAAAAGAATATAGAAAACATCTACCCACTTCTTTTTACTTTGCAGTGTTTTTAAAGCATTTGTCTCAAACTGTTTCCAAGAAGTGAATGTCAGACCACGGCAAAACAAAAACCAGGTAAATGGGACAGAAATAAATCTAAGGGCCCATGACTTAATGGGGTAATAGGTGCCTTTGCTTAGAAAAATAAGAGAAGCAGCAACAAACAGCAGCCATGCCCTTCTCAGGTGGTCTGGACGTGCATGGGACCAAACCACACCTAATGCTGGAGTCCAGGTAACCCTTCCACAAACCAAAATCCCATGTTCATGCTGAGAACGTGGAGCACATCATCCCAGCACACAGCAGGCGAAGCAGCACAAGAAAATCTGAGGTCAGCATGTGCAGTTCAGCTCAGGCAGGTGGTACCACCAGCTGCAAGCCCTCTGCTCTCTGCTGACACTGCCCCTGCAGAAAATGGGCTGTTGTAGGGATGCAAGATTGCAAGGACAACAGCACTCACAAAAGCAGGGCCCATGAATGGCTCTTTAAACCTCCTGCAGCATGCAGCTGGTGCAAAGTGAAAAATGGGATGGGGGAGGTCAGGGATGGAATCTCACTGGTCAGGGAATAATGAGAAAAGTCCCCAACAAACCCAGCCACAGGGAAATTTGAAGAAGCATGAGTCGTGCTGGGAGTGAAGGTGGGCACAGACCAATTGGAAAAGTACTACAGATGCAATTTCAATGTGTTGGGTAATGAAACTGAGCCTCCTCAGTGAGTGTCAGTGCATCCCCTCACAGGGACAGCAGCTCTGCTTCTTCACACAGGAGACCACTTACTGCTGACAGTGTTTGCAACCCCCTGCACTGCAGGGATGGAAGTGTGGGGATCTGAAAAGCCCCACTTCAGCTGCAGCGAGGCTGGAACCTTTCCCTTCTTCCCCCTGTCAAAAACATACCTTGAATGTGACTTACTAGATGGGATATTTGCTGTCCCTACTAAAATGTGGGTCTTGGCTCTACATCAGGAATGCTCCTTGAAAGGTGGCTATGCACTAGTGGTCTCTCCTTCCTCACCACCTGTCTTCCTACATGCACTCAACATCAAAGCTGATGGGGCTTCAGGAAATGAACCCAGGTGTGCCACCCTTGGGCCTCTGCCCCTCCTGGCTCATCACAGCTGGAGAACAGGAGCCCAAATGCCACTAATACAACTGCTCAAGAAAAGTAAAGAAACAGGGCTGCAATTAAAGGGAGAGCTGTTGAATGGGGCTGAGACTGCCAAAAGGCCTCCTATGAGGTCCATTTACTAGAATATACTAAGGATATCAAGCTCAAGCTCAGATACTATAGGTGGATCACTATACATCTTCCCCCTCGCATTTTAGAACTGCTTTCTGGCTCCTCTAAGACACCAGCCTTCTACTTCCAAGCACAGTTTGTTTCCCATCCCTGCAGAGCCCCTCCAAGATGCCACTTGCAGCTCTGAGGCTCACATTCACCTCCCTGCTGCCCAGGGAGGGTTTGCTGGCTGGTGACAGGCACACAGGGATGTCTCCCCGGCTGGGAATGCTCCTGCCCTTGCAGAACGGGTGTAGGAAGCCCTGGGCATGGCACTTGGCTCCCAGGAGCAGATGCTGCAAGCCTCAGGGGCTCAAGGGAAGTCATTTGTTGATTTTAGTGGCCATCAAAGCCTGTGGCAGTGGCTGCTTGAGTGGCAGAACTGGCTCCAAGCGTGAGAGGACTGGCCAAGGAGTGGTGGCTCTGGAGACTCCCGAGGAGGCGGGGGACGGGGGGGATGTCTTAGTCTTATTCCAGGTAACAGCACGGGTTATTGTGCCCTGTCACACATGGTGCCTTTGATATTTCGAGCTCACTTGGTCAATTTTGAGAAACAAAGGTTGTTATTGTTCTCCAGGAGCACAGCAAAGGTGTGCTCCTTCCTTTCTGCCTGCACCTGGCCTGCCAGGGCAAGTAAATTCCCTTTTTTACAAAGACACAGGCTGGAGTCACACGGGAAACCCCATACCCAGTGACTCCATGGGTGAAGAAGCCACCAGACAACAGGGTTCTGCAGGCGACAGGACCCTGGGGCCCTCAGGGGAGCACAGGTCTTTGGGGGTGCTGGGTGGGTCCCAGCAGCTGTGTGCAGGGGGTCAGCAGAGTGTGGGAAACCCTGGAGACAGGGGGGATCGTCTCGAGGCAGAGTTCAAACTTACAACCCCCAGCATGTCACCAGTTTGGGCCCTCGCAGGGCAGCTGGAGTGGGATCAGTCTTGTGCTGCTGGCCCTGGCACTTGCCCTCCTCTTTGCAAGAGAGAAGGGGCAGGCTGAGGCCCCTGCCCACAGCGTGCAGGCGTGGGCAGAGCTGTGGGGCAGCGGGCACAGCACGCGAGGTCCCACAGGGCTGGGCCCTTTGGAGACACTCACTGTGCGCGTGGATGAGCTCACAACACGCACACACAGCTGCTGGCCAGGGGCCCGGGAGCTGGCAGCCAGCCTGGGGGGGAAAGCACAGACAGAAACACCAAAACAGGCACAACCCAAGGGGGCCGGGCTGGGGAGGGGACGCTTATGCAGGTGGCAGTCCTTGGCTGCCATGGCAGGAGGGCAGCAGGGAAGTGCATCACTACTCAGCCTGACCCAGCAGATCCCACTGGAGGCACACCAGGGGCTTGCCACGTGTGGCTGCTCAAGGTTTGACCCAGACTTGGGAGTTTTGGGGACTGGGCTCATCAGCACACGTGCCCCAGGAGTGACAGAGTCCACTTGTGAGAAGGGAAGTATTTCTGAAGATTAACAACCCAAGGAGGAGGCAGGAAGCTGGCAGGAGAGTTCAAAGATCAATTTTCATTCTGGCAGCAGGTAAAGAGTAGGGAATTTGAATGCTGGCTCTGAGGTCTTGGATAGCCCAGTATATGAACTGATGATCTGGAAACAAAGATGAGCAATATACTAAACATTTTTAAAAGATTAATCAAAGCTATTGACTCTTGAGGAGATCAAAAAGGACTGAGTAAAATGTAAATGTGGCAAATGGGGAACACTACATATTTGCCAAGGATTAACTGGGTATGTGCAAGGTCAGAAGAGGGAAAACCAATTGCACATAAGAATTATAAAGCTCCAGATGTTCTCTAGCAACCCAAGAAATAATATGGATGTCACACAAACCCTGGCTCTGAGAGAAGCTGCAGGTTAAAAAAAAAAAGCATACACAAAATATTAGCATGCAGAAGGAAGAAAGAGGGAATAATATGGAAAATATGATAATGCTATTATGTAAATCACTAGTGCGGCCTCTCTGGGAATACTGTCTGCAGTTCAAGTAAGCCCTTCTCAGAAAGGCCTGATTAGGGGCATAGCAAATTCGTTCACAGAGAGATCAAAACGATTGGGGTTGTTTATCTCAGAAAGGAAATGAACAAGAGGAGATTGGCACAGAGTGCGCCAGTCCAGAGCTTCTGTTTTTCTTCCTGTTCAGTTCTATCGCTGTCATATCTGGTGTGGCTGAGAATTGTGCGAAGTGATGTGGCTCTCCTCTGTCACATACCATTTGCTCTTTCTCTCACCCTCCCCTCCAGGGGAGGCACAGCACATTATGTTTTATATTTAGGTAGGGCCTGGGCAGGAGAGGATGGCTAAGGAGAAGTATGTATGCTCTAGAGATGCCTCATAGTAGAGAAGGCAAGAATGGAAGAGTGGGATTTGCACCTGGACAGTGGAGCAAAAAGTTCAGGCAGACCCTGGAGAAGCTGCCAGCTATTGCCCTTCCCCTGGAGCCTTGAGGCTTCCAGACCAAGCCCTGCCTCTGGGGACTCCTTGGGGAGAAAGATAAGGAGCTTGAATTTGGTAAGTTAGTCAGGAGATGCAGCATTGACCCACTGCTCTCTTCCAGGGGAGGGTCAGGTTGGACATTACGGGGAATTCCTTCTCAGAAAGGGCGATTAGACACTGGGATGGGCTGCCCAGGGAGGTGGTGGGGTCACCATGCCTGGAGGTGTTTAAGGAAGGACTGGACGTGGCACTCAGCGCCATGGTGTGGTTGACAAGGTGTTGTTCAGAGGCTGGACTCCATGACATCAGAGGTCTGGCACCCGGGCTGCCCGCGGGCCCTTCCCGGCCGGGAGCATCCCGGGCTGCCGGGGTGGGACGGGCGCGGGCACCTCTCCTCCCGGCCGCCAGGGGGCGCCAGCGCCGCGCCGCCGCCGCCTCAGGCCCGCGCGGCTCGCTGCCCGCGGCGCTGGCGCTGCCATTGGCGGGCGTGGCCCGGAAGCGGCCCGGAAGCGGCCCGGAAGCGGAAGCACGGGGCTGCCGGGTGACCCCGGGACCGGCCCCGGAGCGGCCCAGCGCGCACATCCCGGTGAGAGCGGGGCGGCCGCGCTCCTCCCGCGGGGCTGCAGCGGCCCCCGCGCCCCGCCCGCGCCTCGGCCCGCCCGTTACCCCGCGCCGTTGTACGGGCGGCCCCGGCACCCAGCTGCAGGCGGCGGCCGGCGGGTCCCTCGGGAAGGGAGAAGCTGACCCGGATCCCGCGCTCGGTCCCTCCTCTGCAGGTCGCCCGCTCGCGCCGCACACTTGTCCCCCATGGCCGCGTGGTCCCGGGAGGCGGTGCTGAGTCTGTACCGGGCTCTGCTGCGCCGCGGCCGCGGCCTGCGCTACACCGACCGGGATTTCTACCTCGCCTCCATCCGCCGCGAGTTCCGCCGGAACCAGGGGCTGCAGCGGCTGGAGGACAAGGAAAGGCAGCTGGAGAAGGGGCAGGCTTTCCTACAGAGCAGGCTCGGGGGCCTGGTTTAAAGATTCCCTGTAGCTCCCACTTAACTCCCTCTTATTTCCAAAATCCCCTCTCCAACCAGAAGAGATGATTAACTCTCACTACCCACCACTTTCTTGAAAGAAGTCCTGAAGGTGCTACCAGAAGCACACCAGGAGGGCTCTCCTGTTCTCTTCACAAATGCATTAGGTCACAGGTAGGTCATTTACAATAATATAACCTCGTTCTTTGTGCTGCTGTTACAGTGAGCTTTGCGAAAGTGCGGGGTGTTTCCTGCATGGGGATGACATGCAAATGTATTCTTGGTTCATCCAGGCAGGAACATTCCCCCTGGCTGGGCTTTAGAAAAAACAAAGGACAGTTTTAAACCACCCCAGGCAGGCAGGCTCAGAGCCTTGGACACTGGCTCAGAAAACAGACATAAAGTCACAGAGCAAGAGTTTCTTGGTGTTTTCACATAGGTTCACTGGGGATCCACTTAGGGGTACAGTGATGGTAAAGTGTGTATTACAGGATCACAGAATCATTTGGGTTAGAAAAGGGCTCTGAGACCATTGAGTCCTATCTTTGACTGATGATCCCCTTGTAGCTAGAACATGTGTCATGTCCAGGTTAAACATCCCCGGGGATGGTGACTCCATCGCCTCACTCGTTGGCATTGGGCAGCCCAGTCCAATGTCTCATCACCCATTCTGTGAAGAAGTTCCTGATGTCCAGCCTGAGCTTTCCCTGACATAGCTTGAGGCCACGTTGGGCAGAGACTTTAAATTTAAATCTCAAAGTCAGGTTAAATAGAAATTTGAGGACACAAAAGTACACATGTAAGAAAATATTCACGTCAGTGTTTTACATGATTTGTCTGAGAGTCAAACCCACCAGCCTCCAGGGCAGGAATAAACATCAAATGAAGACAAGGGAGCTGTTCCTTTTATGATGTGTTGCGGTCTCTGCTGTTGTTTCTTGGGTTTCTTTGAAGTGTCTGGGGTTGGACACTGTCTAATCTGTGAATGGGAACTTTGAGACTGCCTGTCAGTTCTTGGGGAAGATTCCACTTTGTTCCAGACAGTTGAACAGCGCTGTATTGCCTTGTCTGTGAGCAAAATCACACTTGTTACGTTAGAAATTTGAAAATAAATTGGCTGGGCTTTGCTTGAGAAGCACAAGTGGTAAGAAAAATACCTGAATAGTTATAGGGTTTCGCTTAATATGCAGGATTTTATTGCAAAATACCGTGGAAGTAAATTCTGCTTTCTTTCATTAAACCTGTTCAATTATTAGGAACCTTACATCAGATTTGGATGTGTTCCCTCAGGTATTGGATGTGTCTTGGTCAGTCCTGTCCTGGGAACATAATTGGAGAGGGTGCAGGGTTGGATGGTGCCTTCCTGGGCAGAACCCGGGAGCAGTGGGTGCGAGGTGTGGGACAAGGGACTGAACCATCAGGGCCGTGTGTTTTGGCCCGTGCCCGTAACATTCCCGCTCCTTGCAGGTGAGATGGCAGGCGCTGGGCAGCGCAAAGGGAAGAAGGATGACAACGGCATCGGCACCGCCATCGACTTCGTGCTGGCCAACGCGCGGCTGGTGCTGGGCGTGGGCGGTGCCGCCATGCTGGGCATCGCCACGCTGGCCGTCAAGCGGGTGAGTGCCACGGCCGGCACCGGGCACGGCTCCGGCAGCGGGGAGGGCAGCGCAAAGAGCCGGGTGCTGGCAGTGATCTGGGTGAAACGCAAGCGTTGGGCCCCCAGTGACGCAAACTCTTCTTGGTTTAGATGTACGACCGAGCCATCAGTGCTCCCAGCAGCCCCACCCGCTTGAGCCAGTCGGGAAAGAGAAGCTGGGAAGAGCCAAACTGGCTGGGCTCCTCCTCACGCCTGCTGACCCAGGACATGAAGACCAGCCTCAGCCGCTCCCTGCAGACCCTTCCCACTGATCCTTCACCTGCAGACACAGGTAAGAGGCATGGCCATCCTCCTGCATCCCAGAGTCACCCAGGCCTATAAACCCTGTATTTCTTTAAAGGAATGCAGGGAAGGAAACACCCTACCTAGCCCGGGATTTTTATGTTTTTCTTGTATGCAGGTCCACTGGTAACTTCAAGAATCAGAACTGACACTGGGAACTAGTCAGTAATGGTCATCTATTTGCACTCTTCATTCTTGTCATGACTTCATGGTGTTAAGCTTTATTTTCCCTCATTTTTTCTCTTTCAATCTGAATATCTAATCTTTCCTGATAGAAAGGTATTCCATTCATTTCAAGCATTCTGTTGCCTTTCTTTGGGTCATTCCAGTTTGCTTGCATCTTTTTAAGAGAGGAGTATTCAAGTTGTGAATGTACTAGCAAATTATAACAGTATTTTCTGTATTATTGCTACCACTTTCCAAATAATTTCTGGACTGACATTTCCCTGTTTAGTGCTGCTTATCACTGGGTTTGTCTTCAGTAGTCTGTAGAAAGTGTCCTGTAGTTTTCATTCTGGGTGGGATAATCAGTAATTTAGAATCCAACCATGTTTTTTTTACATGTGGTTGGTTCTTTGTTCTCAGTGGTTTTACTTTCTATCCTTGGTCACTCATTTCAGGAGATTTACACTTGGAGATTTAAACTAAAAATCAGAATCAAGCCATTAATTTGATTACCATATTATTTTAAAGGAAGTTATCTTTGGGATGGCAATAGGTTTTCTGCTGAGGAAACATTAAAAACTAGACAGCTGTGTTAAATGGTGTCTAGATCATTTGATTGGAGTCCCCAAGCATATGGACTGAGTAATAAAAACATTGGTAATGGTGCCTTAAATTCTTCAATTAGAAGTAAATTAAAACTCAGTTTGGAAATTGATCTTTTTTTCATAAATAGGCAATGAAATCCAGTTCCCTATGGTTTTGTGCATTATTTCCTTTACACATAAAAAGCTCAGATCTGTCCAGAAGAACCCAGTGGGACAAGAGGCAGCAGCTGCTGAGGCTGGGCTAGATGGGTTTGTATACAGCTTGGTCAGCCATTCCTCACATACTGTGTGGCCAAATGCCTGTCACCAAACAAATCTGCAACAGGCAATTGCTTTAATGGGCCACTGACTTGGGGATTTCTCCTGCACCCCTTAGGTATCACAGCCCTTCCAAAGTTCTCTTAGATCTGTAATTCCCTTTTAATTGTCATTGTTAACTCTTCATCCGTGTTAAGAGAAATCTGAAACGGATGGGAAGCATTGATTTATTTCTTTGGGAAACCAGTCAGAAAAAAAGGCAGCTCAGAGAATCTGTGCAGGTCAGACATTGTTTAGTAACGCAGATCACAATGTAAGCCTTGTGTCGTTGCATTGTGCTTCTGAGTCTTTTTCCAGTGAAGGTTTCAGGAGGGTATCACTGGAGCTATGATGGTCTAAGCTGGGACAGCCCCGGATCTGTCAGCTCATCATCCTAATAACTGTGCTGATCAGACTCCTAACAGCTATTTCATTTCCAGGTGGCACAGTCTTCTCTGATATGCTAGTCAGGACTGGGTTTTGCTGGTAATTTGTAATAATCTGTTTCAATGTTAAAAACTCGAAAGAGATCATGATGATTGTTCAAAAACGTTTATTCACTGGTCTGGCATCACACTGCAAGCTTTTGAACTGGTAACAGCACTGAATTTTTGATGAAATTGAGCTGAGATACTGCCCACGTAGCCATTAAAGTTACATCCTTGTACACAACATTAGTCTGGCTAAATTTTGAATCTAGTAACTTGCTTTCATCCCTTTTGATGCTCTTAGCAATGGGTTTTGAAGTTCCTCAGCACACCCCTTTGGAGTAGTACCTGCATAAAGCCTGCAAAATGTCTGCCAAGGGCTTTTTGAGATCTGGGAGACCACAGTTCCGCGCTGCAGATTCTGCTCTGCACAGCAAAATCAGCTGCAACAGTTTCCCTTCTGTCTTGCAGACATTTTTCACCCCACAAAGCCCAAGCCATCTGCCAAGAGGAGTCAGGTGGAGCTGAAGAAGTCCCGCCTTCGGCTGTCCCTGCAGGAGAAGCTGTTCGCGTACTACCAGCGGCGGGTGGCGATCCCGGCGGACGAGCAGGCTCGGGCCAAGCAGGCGGCCGTGGATATCTGCGCGGAGCTGCGCAGCTTCCTGCGCGCCAAGCTGCCCGACATGCCCCTGCGCGACATGTACCTCAGCGGCAGCCTCTACGACGACCTGCAGGTAACTCCTGGGACGCTCCTCCTCAGGGGGCTGACCATGCAGCGGCGTTTCAGGCCTCCCTGTTGGCACTGCTGGCTCAGCACGGCATTCCTCAGTCATAAGGCCCCTGGCGTTGCCTTTCCCACTGTGGAGCCAGGCGTTGATTTCCACAGTGCTGTTTGAACAGGCATGACCAGGCTCTGTCATTGTCTGCAAGGCCTTTGCTTTTTGCTGCTTTATTTCTCAAAAATATCTCAGTCCTTCTTTGCTTCCCTTCTGTCTCCTTTTAGTTGTGTTTTTTCTTGTTGTTTCTCTGGTAGACAACTGTTTTCTCTGCATCCCTCTGTAACCATCCAAATACAGAACTCCCTTACATTTATGTAGGTCTTTCCTACCCTTTTTTTTTTTTTAATGCGTGACAGACTTGGATTCGACAGCAGTCCCTGCTGCAATATCTCCCTGATGGCAAGATGCCCATGGCTATAGTGAATGATTCAGGGGCACACTTCTTTGTTTGAGTCAGAGCTCTGGAATGGAGCATGGAATGTCCAGTGAAACTCAGACCTGGGGTCTTAATCACATTGGTGAAAAGGAATCTTTAATGGCCTTTTTCCAAACAATGTGGCAGACCAGGTGAGGGCAGTATACCTAGCTGTAGCATTGGATTATTAAGCCATGACAATGGAAGCTTGTCAAGGAACTTTATACTCTGTCTCCTGTTTAAATTGTCATGTGGTGTTGCCATGCCCTAGGCCAGCTGCATCTCACAATCAAGGAACAAACTTAAAGGCAGAATGATTCATCTATATCCAGTCCGTGTCAGGTCTCTAAATAGCACATACCACGTAAGCACTAGCTTTGGCTGTACCTTGGAATTATCCCACTGATGGTTGGAAATAGTCCTTCAGAATGCCTTTTAACAAAGGAAGGCTGGGAGTCCCACGCAGAGAGGAGAATGAGACAGCTGAATCCTTATTCCAGGTTCCTTTGGACAGAAGGCTATCTAAAGGTGGTGAATAAAATGAATGTGAAGAGAGAAAACTTATTCTTACTAACTTTTCTCTCTTGTGAAAGGTAGTGACAGCTGACCACATCCAGCTCATTGTCCCTCTCATGCTGGAGCAGAACCTGTGGTCATGTATCCCGGGGGAGGACACCATCATGAACATTCCTGGCTTCTACTTGGTGCGACGAGAAAACCTGGAGTACTTTCCTCGTGGGAGTAGCTACTGGGACCGCTGTGTGGTGGGAGGTTACCTTTCCCCCAAAACTGTAGCAGACACCTTTGAGAAAGTTGTAGCTGGGTCCATCAACTGGCCAGCAATTGGGAGCCTCTTGGACTATGTGATCCGTCCTGCAGCTCCCCCGGCAGATTTGACACTGGAAGTCCAGTATGATGCAGATCGGCATCTTTTTATTGACTTTCTGCCATCCCTGACACTGGGGGATATTGTCCTCGTTGCCAAACCTCACCGATTGGCCCAGAATGACAACTTGTGGCGCCTGAGCCTGCGGCCAGCGGAAACGGCTCGCCTCCACGCCCTGGACCAGGGTGATTCTGGCTGCCGCTGCTTGTGCCTCAAGATCTTCAAAGCAGTGTGCAAGTTAAACCCAGCTCTTGAACACCTCACTGCCAGCCAGCTCACCAATGTCATCCTGCACCTCTCCCAGGAGGAGTCCGACTGGTCCCAGGACATGCTGGCTGATCGCTTCTTGCAGGCACTGAAGGGGCTGATCCGCTACTTGGAGGCAGGTGTCCTCCCCAGTGCCCTGAACCCCAAGGTGAACTTGTTTTCAGAGCTCACCCCTGAAGAAGTGGATGAGTTGGGCTACACCCTCTACAGCTCTCTGTCGGAGCCAGAGGTCTTGCTGCAGACATAATGGGGCCTTACCTAGGGAAGTGTTGATAGGGTTTAGCCAATGCAGACTTTGATTACTGCAAATTATGTCTCTTTCCACTTCTCCCTATCTCCCTCTCTCTCTCTCTTCACCACTCCCCCCTTTTGGTTCATTAGTAATTCCTGCTGTGGAGTTGGTGCTCCCACTGAATTTTTTGGTGCTACTGGTCCATTTCCACCATCTCTGCCCCAACAGATACCCATTGGCTAGGGAAGAGAGGCTAAAACTGCAGCTCTGAGATCTTCACATAAATTCTGCTGAATTTTAAGTGTCTACCAAAAAAATAAACCAAACTATGCACTTGTTTCTTCTGTAGTACAAGTACTGCAGCAAACCCTTTTTGGTCTGAAGAAGGTGGAACTGGGCTGGTAAATCCAGTGATGATTTTAGCAGACTTGCACTGAGGTTGTTTAATTTCCTCCAGCCTGATTTTGCCCTATGTTTCTTTTTCTCTGCTGTCCCACACTGTCTCATTTTCCTTTTTTTTATGTCCTTTTGGCCCAGTCATGCAGGGCAGACTGAGTGAGAGATTTTGGATAGGGTTCTTTTTGTATTTCTGAGTGGATAATGATTACACTGGCAATATTTAGGGGTTTAGAGCTTGAAATTGGAGAATTTCCACAGCTCCCGCTCCCATGGAGCCTTCTCATCCTTTGCAAGATGGGTTCAGTATTAAGGGCCAAAATTTGTCCAGTTTGCTGCAACACAACCTCTTGTATGGGCAGTTCCTGTTGAAGCTGTCACAGGGGAGGAAGGAACCTTTGTGGTCTGGCTGTATAATGAGGCTGAAGAAGCAAAGCTTGCTGTTCCTGCCTAGCCAGATCTGCTGGGAATGGCATTGGGAATGGAGAACAAGGCAGCTCTTTAGTTGTCTCTGGCCTAGAGGAAGAGAGGGTGATTAGAGGGGAGGGGTGGGAGACACACATGGGAATGGGGATTATTTTTGTTCATCTTTTTCCCAAGAGTTCATGGCTGTTCTGGTTTACTCGAGATGGAAACAAGACTGCATGCCTCAAAGGGCTTTGGAATAAGCACACACAAGCCAGATTCTCACCAGCTCTAAAGGCTGTTAAGGTGACAGAACTGAACTGGTGTCTTCAGCAAGGTTCTGTCCCATACACTGGTATTATACACGAAGCTGGCATTTAGGAATATGTTAGCTTTGCCATCTGCTCTGTGTGCTTTAGTCTCCTCCCCAGAACTGAGGCTGTTCATCCCCTGACTTTCCAGTGCTCCCAATATACAAATACTCATAGAAAGCTGGTGAGGGCACACCTTCCCATTCCTTCTGTTTGGACCTGTTGGCAGTGCAGTTCTGCCCACTCCTGTCTATGGCTGCTGTCAGGCTGTAGACTCTGCCACCTGCTGTCTTCAAAAAGTGAGAGAGAAGGTGTCCCCCCAAGTCTGGAACTCTGTGTGTATCTCAAAAGACCAATATAACTATTGTTTCAGAAGCATATTTGCCTTTTCCCTGCGTTAGCATCTTTTTTTGCCCTTGCTGTCCAGCCTCCTTAGCCAGTAGAGTACTGCAGCAGCAGAGTTTGGAGGGAGCAGGAATCCTTTTCTCCTCCCTTCCTCTCAGGACTTCCCCCATCTTTGACAGAGAAGTTTCAAGGTGAATTTTCAGGAGTGGAACCACGGAGGGAAGTCTTTCACCCTGGGTTCTTTCTGGAGGCAGTGCTGGTGAGGTGAGGGAGGGAGCATCTTTCTCGGACAATCCGTCCATTTTAGCCAACGTGTCAGACAGCATTCTGTATACAGTGATAGCGCAACATTGCATTTTAAATTATTTAATCCTTAGGGTACTGGTATTTTCTAGACTGCCAGATGTGTACTTTGAAGTGTGTGTGTGTATATATAAAGTCTATAGTCTATCAAAGGTTAACAGGAATCCCATTTGTATGACTTTGTGTTTTGTAAATTTTGCAGCAGTCAGTGTTGGTCAACTGTTGATTGCTCTTCACTCTGGTTCCCAGATTTTTTCCTCTTTTCCTTCCCTTGTCCCTCACTGCCTTTCTGATGTCAGCCTTCCTACCCTAAAAGCAGACAGATGAGACTCGGAGCCTATAGGCTATTGGGGGGAATTCCCCTTGTTTTTAATTACTTGAAGGTCAACAAAAATATTAAAATATCTGGGTTGTCAGGAGTTCCCCCAAAGCTCATTTCTTCAGTGTGATGTCACCCCTCACTTGGTGCTGACTCCAGTACTGTGGTCTTCGCATTGTAACAATGTGGTTGGAAATGATTAAAACTCTAGATACAAAAAAAAAAAAAAGGTGAGATATAACTTGAGAACAGTTGTCATATACATATCTGTATATATAATTTTTTTACATGAATGTTTTTACTTCTTCCTGGCAACCTAATGAATTAATATTTTATGGCCATTTTTTTGCTGCTATTGAGCTCAATTTGTGTATCAAATGGAGACTGAAGCTGCCTTTTTGCCTTTTCTGTAGACTCTGCTCCATTTCACTTCCATCAACCATCTCCATAATTTCTTCCCTCCGGTTTTGCCCTCCTTTGAGCTAGCCACGAGCCTGTTCTCAGGAGGCAAATGATCACTTCCTACACGCAGCCACCACAGCAGGCAATAGCTGCCCTGGCAGTGGCAATCTTGACAAAGGCCAAAGATGTGATGGGTCACAGGGACACTGCAACTAGGAATATTTTAAGAGCAGGATCAGGTATAAGGGGCAATAGAAGCAGGGAAGAAGGTGTAGGGTGAGTATGCAGAAAACTTGCGGTAATGCTGCACCCAGCCTGTGGGTCAAACAGAATGTTGCAGAGTCTTTCAAACTGGCACCTTTCAGTATTAAATGCAGTACATGCGTTGATGCACAGCCTGGAGGGCTGTCTTACTTCCTGGTCAAATCTGTAGCACAGAGCAGGAGAACCTAAAGCTGAATGTGAAAAGGGCAGCTCCTGGCCACCTTCCTGGCGGAGCAGCTCAGAGACAGATTGATTGTAAGAGGCCCAGGGCATGCATTGGGGTAGTGGCTGCCTCAGCTCCAAGAATGTCTCCCTGTGTTCTGCTGTAGCTTAGCTCACACAAGCTTCCCATGGGATTGTTGTCTTGTTCCCTGTAAGCACAGGGTGAGGACCAATTTGCTCAGCTGTGGGTTTCACTGCTGCTGAGCTCCACTGCTAATCTTTCGAGTCAGATGGATTTCTTTTCCCGTGTTTAAAAGCAATTATGGAAGCAAGAGGCTGCTTTCTGCCCCCTGGCAAGCTGCCATCAAGGCCCCCTCATTCTTAGCATGTGGGCACGCAGTGAGAAGTGAAGAGATGATGCCTCATCCCTCCCAGGCCTGGAGGCTGTGGATTTGCAAAGGGGAAAGTCCAAGTGCATGATCTGTGACAGAGTGTGTGGAATTCAGAAATAAAATTACTTTCCACAGTAACCTGGTTGTCTCTGGCGTGTTTATAAACAAAGGAACATATCTCTCTGCTTTCATCTTGGTGTATCACCTTCATGCTGATATAATTCTGCACCACACCAGTGCTTGGGGACTGGCTTGCCCCTTGCTGATTCACTTGCTTTCCCTTTGCAGCTCTGGGCACTCAGCACATTGCAGCTTGTCTCGAGGGAGCAATCAGCTCGGGCGCAGCAGCATCTTGGCTCCTTTCACACCAGTCACAAGATGATGCGTAATTGTGGCGCTGAGCCTCTCATCCTCTCCCCGACAGTCCGCGTGCCCCGACAGGCACCTGCTTTTCATGTGGCTCCCCAGACTTCAGAGGCTTCCGTGCCTCTGGAATATTAAACTTCCCTGTGTGGGCTTCCCCACCCTTCTTCAGTCACACCTTGGTTTTTGTGTGCCAGGCCTCTCCCTCCCAAATGCACTCCTCTCTTATCCAGGCATCAGCCTTGAGGCAGTGAGGAAGATGCTTTGCCAGGGGCCCCTGTCTGGTGTGTTGAAGTTCTTCACAGTAAGACCCAGTTTTATGTGCCTGCTTGGGAAGGTGGAGTGGAAATGTTGAATGTCAAATAAAGTGTGAAGTCGTGTTGCTTTTGATGGATCCCAGGCTGCTTAATTCTTGGAAGACATGCTACAGTGGCAACACTGTCCTGTAAGACTTGTTTTAATGAGGACTCTGTAATTAATTATTTTGGAGGGTATTTTATGATACAAAGGGAGTCTACATCTCCAACTTTTTCTTTTTTTCTAATATCCCTTGCCTGCGTTGCTTTGGTTTTTTTTTTTTTTTTTTCTTTTAATCTGTCCTGTGATAGAAACAGATCAGATGAGATCAAGCACATTTCATGCCATACAGAGTCTTACAGGAGCAGCTAAAATAAGCTCCTCTGTGAAATCTCTGACAGGTATTACCCACTCAAGTTAAAGCCCCTGGAATGCCTAGAGCCTGCAATGCATGGTTAATATATACAGCGGTTTGCATCTTTGCATAAAAGCTGTCCTGGCATGAACAGCGAGGAAAGATCAAAAGATAAGTGTCTGTTTAATGTAAAGAAGAAATAATTGGAGGGGAGTGATGATAATTATTGCAAGTATGGATAAAATTGCTACAAAGAAGAAGAGCACAAGTACTCCAGGCTGCAAACACTTGGAATCTCTTTTGTTCTTAGCCTAAGGAACAAACAGTTTAGGAGGAAAGTGAATTTTGGAAAAAGCAAAATATTTTGCCCATTTTGTTACATAACCACAGTCCTGTCCTGGATATTAATGTAGCTGAGTTTTTACATTTTACTTATTTATTTTTGCATCTCTTAATTTTAAAAAGAATACATAAATTCTAGCCTATTTTGTATCTAAACTTAAACTGGGAAAGAAAGGATGACTGAACCCCAGATTTGAGGTTATCATACTAAACTGTTGAACTGCATTAATAGTGTTTCTTCTTTTGTACCCAAATACTTAGTTGCATCTGTGGCTTTTTAAGGTTTATTTTAATATTCTAAACTTTATAAAACTGCAGACAGCTGCTGCTTTTTAAATTTAGTCCCATAGAAAAAAAAAAAGAGCCTCTTCCAAATTTTAGTTTCACCAAAAAAAAAAAAAAGGAAAAAAAAGGGAGGCTCTTCCAAGTGAGGAATTTCTCTTCCAGGTAAGATATGTTTGCTCACTACCTGTGCTGTTCAATGGCTCTAGCATGGCTCACTGGATCTTGAAATGTGGGGCTTTGCCCACAGATGCAGCAAGCAAGAAATGGGAGATTCTACCTCCTACCAGTGACACCCAGTATTGCCTTCCAGCCCTGGGAGAACTGCTGCAGTCCAGACAACCAGGGAACTCCCTGAGATATCTGGATTTTATCTTCTTTATCCTTGTCAGGCTGATTTACTATCTGAGTTTACAATCTGAGGGATTCAAGAAATATCCTCCCCCTCCCTTTTACCTTTTATACTTTTTTTTTAAGATGCAACACCTTAGAGTAGCTTTCATTTAACAACTGTGTCCCTTACACAATCAAGGATAAAATTTTTACTAGCATACTTTGAGAAGGACAGCATTACTCACAAGTCAAGGACCCAGAAATGTTCTGGTGAGCAGGCTATTACTCCTTTCTATACAGTATGTGATCCTGTGGAATAATCTTGCAAACAAATAAGGCAAAATAGGGTAATAAGACCAATGGGTAAGGCAGGGAAGATCTGAAACCTTTCTGTACATAGGAAATGTTCCTGTCATTTTACAAGAAGTAAAGAGAGTGGGACACAAGAGTTTGACTCAAGGAACTCAAACTTCTCATGATCTTAAGCTTTCCTAAGTACTCATTCAGAAGTCAGTTCTGAACAAAATCACATTAAACACACTAGAAGTCAGATTGATTTTTATTTTGCTGCCCAGATTCAATTTCCCTGGCTCCTGTGGCTAAGTAGCTCTTTGATCTGTCTATTAACACTCAGTGCTAAGCTTCTCAAGGGAAATATATATATATAAATTCTACCACATTCTTCATGAAAAGCCTTCTCCATACAAATAATGAGCAAGAGTTGCTCACTTGCATTACTTGTTTTATTTAGGAATTACTTTTGTTAGGCAACAATTCCCTGGCTTCAGTGCAATTCCACCTTTCCTCTCTCTGTGGTAGAATTGTCACTGTTCTACAGAAGCACAGGGGTGATACTGTCCCGTAAGGCATCCCACTGCAATGACCCCAGTCCTGTACAACCCTCCTGCCTCATTCTGCTCAGCATTGCAAAGGACAGGCCTCAGAGTCAACAGACACGAGGGCACAGGTGGCAAATGATGTGTTGGCTTTTTACCTCCCTCACAATGGGCATTACTTCACATCTCGTAGGGCCCTGGCAGGCTCCTTACCCCCCTTGAAAGGCAAGACGCAATTGTTCCTGGAAGCAGTACGGCAGAATGACATTTTTGCCTTCAGATTCTTGAATTTATTTAGCACAGGGGACCTTCAGACAGTAAGTACCAACACTTATGTGGATAATAAGATGTGAATCATATTTAGCTGCTGCTGGTTTGCAGCAGCAGCAAATCGCTGTCAGAGGCCCTGAGGTGCGCTGGAGCCAAGGTAGTACAAGGCACAGCATTCCCAGAGGCTGCAGAGCTGCAGCTCCCACGGTGCTTGTTAGAGAGCATGCTGGCAGGGGCCCAGCTCCCTGGTATTCACAGGGAGGATGCTTTCTGCTGAGGCAAGGACGTGACCAAGGCACAAACCCTCTCTTTTCCAAACACTGCCTGTGGCCATGAGAGAGACAGTATCCAGTCTGGTGCCGTTTCTTGAACAAGGAGCAATGAGCTTATGTTTTGGGCTAGGAACCCTTCTCTTTCTTTTTTTTTTTTTTTTTTTTTTTTTTTTGTATTTTTTCTTTGTCTATGTAAAACAAGATAATGAATGAAGAATAATGCATTCTCAGTCCATCACTGTGCACTGCCAAGGAGGATGTTTGGTGTCACCAGCAGACTGGTGAACTCCCAAGCCTTGTGCCCTGGGACAGACTTACCCTTTTGTGAGCCTGCCCTTCCCAGGGGAGACCTGTATTTCTGGTAAGTGCTCAGCATCTCTCACTGAGACTGCATGACTGAGGTGAATGGCTCAAATGTTACCTTCCTGAATAGCACCAGCATTATCTCAAACCCAGGGATGTCTCCTCTTGAAGCCAGGACACAGCCTCAACAGTCTCACCCTCTGACTGCCAGAAAAGCAGGCCAGCTGTACCTCCCCAGCAGAGCTGAGCTGCTGTGGCTGGCTCCTGACACACCTGGCTTTAGTCCCAAACCAGTTCTCTCAGCAGTCAAGCACAGAAACCTCCTCCCATTAAGAGAACTGCAAGCCTCCCTCACCAGGCACCACAGCAATGGCAGGAAGAGGGCAAGGTGGGTTGAGAAGCCACAGCACCTACTCCATATGGCACTTTGGCTGCAAACTCTTCTTTGGGGACTACTATCCAGCCTGCCCATGGCCAGTCTGCCTGTAACACACCTGAGGCTCTTCTGAGGCCACCCATCAGTGCATGTACAAGTGCAGGGAGCAGAACAGGCTCAAAGTCTTCTGGAAGAATCTTTCTGACATAATTTGCCAAATCCCCTAACACAGAGACCTTGGGAGGGAAAATTACTTTCCTTCAGGAAAATGCTATAAACTCAATGGTATCACAATTGTGTCAACATCCGCATTTTTCTCTCCTCCTTTGTAAACAAATATATGCTAAAACAGTACAAAGTCTGCTAGTAAATCACTGAGCAGCTGCTGCCTGTGGAGAGTGGAAAATTATTACTGAATAATGGCTGCAGCATTCCTCCCCAGGGACCTGGGCAGGAACAGCCTCAACAGTGACTTATCCTCAAATGAGTTTCAGAGCTTCATCTGAACTACTTGTGTCAGTGTTCTTGCTTGCCTGCCAGCATCAGAATGAGAGATTTCACACACACACAAAAGATCCCTGGAACTCTTTTATTTCACTCACAGGATACACCTGTGCACAGTCTCTCTCTCTGGCCTCATCAAAACACTCTGAAGTGACACGAAGTGAAAAACAAATCCCCCAGTGGAACACACAGAGCACAGCCTGGTATTGTCCTTTCACTGCACGCCCCCCCTCACTGAACAGAGAGGCTGAAATAAGCTCAAATAACCCTTCCACCTGCTTCAGCTGAAGCTGCTGGTTTAGGCACCAGGTTCAGGAGTGCAGTGTAACTGCTGCTGGGCTGGTACAGCAAGGAGCCCTCATGCTGACCAGTCTAAGGGACACTGAGACACTGAAAGAGCTCCGCTGAAGTTACTCACTCACTGGCGTCTGGGCTGAGATGCTACAGTCTCATAATCGGTACCTACTTGCCAGGCCTCGCTCTTGTTAACTTTACCCTGCTAGAAAATAAGCAATGTGCCTTGTCACTCTCCTCTTCATCCTTTTGCACAGAAGGGCACAAGACACCTGGCAGGTGTGACTCCAGCAGATGCTGCTAACATTCAGGTACATACATTTTGATGTACACTGAGCACACAGTCTGCAGCGGGGGTCACATCAGCTGTGGGCCCACGAAGAACAATAGTTGACATGAAATGTGTTTCTGTTCTGTTATTGCTTTTAAGGCTTTTGTCTGTGTACTAAACTGAGCCCACATGTCTAATGCATATGAAGGATTATTCTTGACCCCCAAGTACTTTCATCATAATAAAACAAGGCTGGACAATGAGACAACTGAAAATATCCCCCAATGGTCTGAACAAAAGTCAGTACTCCCTGCTCTCCCTCCTTCATGCATATTTTTTGCTAAACATCATTTTCAGCCAGTTGTAGCTTTGCTTAGGAAACTCATGCTTGGGCAAGTTACAACTCACCTCCCTCTAACCAGATTTGCACAATGTTTTTACTTGTGGCAGCTGGCCGAAGCCTGGCTGATTCTGAGTAACTAAGCCACTGGAGACACGTATTTTGTGAGCTACCAGCATGTGCTTGGCATGCCCAAGTTTGTTCAGTAAGAAAAATGTAGGTGGACAACCAGGGTTGTTTCCGTAACTGTGTAAAATAATTGAACTGTAAGTTGCAAATGTAAATTGCAGATTTAATCCTCTTTTTTATTAGTCTCATTTCTAATGTCAGGGATATTTACATAGCAGGATGGAAACAGAAGACAGTGAGGGGGTGGGTAAGCAGTGAATGATTTATTAGAGATTCCATTCGGTGTAGTAGTCCAAAACAAATGAGGCAGAGCATATGGATAACTTATTTTGTATGTAATAAAAGATGGATGTTAACACCTCCCAGCCTGATCTTTAATCATATATATTTGCTTTTTGATCCAGTTTCAAAATGGAAGATCTATAAAGCAATCCCTAAAGAGCTTACAACAAGAATCTGGTAGAAAAAATCTTTCAGAAATCTGTTTGTACCACATGGGGAAAGAAGCAAGCAAGCACAGTGAATTAATCTGTGCCATAGAGGTTGTAGGTAATTCTCCCTCAAAATTGCTCAAAATGTCTCTCTGCTTTGCCTCATTCCTCCCTTGTGTTTTCCTCAACACTGTCTCCAGGAAAAAATTCCTGCTAGTCTCTGGAAATGCTTTGTTGAGTGAAGTGCGGGGTAAGGCTTCCTGTCCCTCCTGGTGGAAGTTTCAAAGGACTCAGGTTATCCCTCAAGAATCCCCCTGGGGCTTGCCTCACACCCTCCCTTCTTCGAGGCAGGCAGTGCCCCCTCCTCCCCAGCCACCCCAGCAGAGCCCAGGGCCAGCAGAAAGCCCATCTGCTCCTTCTCCAGGGCACTGAGGCTCAGCGGGAGCCCAGAGCTGTCTGCCCGGTGCCACCATGGCCATCATGCACTCTCACAATGCAGTGTCAGCTCACCTTCCCCCTGGCTGCAGCTTTCCCAGCACTCCAGACAAGAGCAGACATCTCTCTCTTACTTTTGCTGGTTCCCCTGCTCCTCCCACCACCCTTGCTCCCCGCCACAGAGGCCCAGGAGCTTCCCTGCCACTGACAATCCCTGAGAGCATCCTGTGCAGCCAGCCCAGGCTGTGTGACAGATGTTACTATGGAAACATTTATGTCCTCGGGTGTGCTTACTGACAGAGTCCAGCACGTTTGTCTCCTGTATTCCTGCTGGTGGAAGAAGAAAACCTCTTTTCCTTTGCAATGTTTACTTTAAAACCAAGGAGATTATTAAAGCCCATGTATTGACCTTCCATCCTAAGGATGAGGAGGGTGAATGGAGAAGTGTTAGTTTTCCACCTCCTGGTGATGCCGTTTGGCTGGAGGTGGCTCTCTGCAGTGCGGGATTTATCAGGGCACTGCTTTATTCATTGCTTCCCAGCCAGGCCCTTGGCCTCTCTCCTGCAGTGAGTTCTGGAAGAGCAGCTCCTTTTCCTGCAGCTGGCCCCTCATTTCTGTGTCAGGATGGATCTTACTTACTCCAGGAGTTAGCTATGCCAAGGTGCCCAGACAGGAAAATAACATCCACAGTGATAAAGCTGTCAATGTGACAGCAGGACTTCACTCACTATGCACACAAAATTGGTCTTCCCTGAGAAGCCTTTTTATGCTGGAAATTAAATTTTCTTCAGAGCTGCTTAGTTTCTGAGACACAAATATGTTATGTCCTATTTGAAAGAAATTATTTTTTAACTTTTGAGTTAGCAAAGAGTAGATAGTAGTCCTGTGCTTAGAAAATACTTGCATTATCTTTTGTACAAAAATTCCCAAAAATGGTTATTTGTGCTTAAAAAAGTGTCTTCTACCTTGGTTTAAAAAATCTAGCCTTTGTGGAAGTATCTCTGACATAGTATCTGCAAAATAAAAAAGATAATTTATGAAGGAATTGTGGTTGTAGGTCATGAAATGATTTAACAACAGTTATTCTGCAGTCCTGCAGCAAACATGGAAAAATATGCTTTTCTCTAAATGGCTGGCTTCTTGTTACTTGATTTCACTTTCTGGATTGGAGATTGTTACAGAAAATCTGTCTGGAACTCATAATACGGACAAATTTCCACGTCAGTTCACACACACAAGAGAAAGCAGGCAGCTAGGAAACAGGCAGATCTGGGTTAAGTTCCTCATTGCATACTTCATTTTTGCTTACGTGATTCTTGCGCACACATTCCCAGAGTCCTTTCAGAGAAATCTGTAATTATCTTTTCATGATGAAGGATTGGTGAATATATATTGGGTGCCTTTCTGTTTGTTTAGCTGCTATTATGGTCATACAATCACCCTTTTCTTTTCAGTTAAAGGAGGGGAAGGCAGGCAAGGCCATGGATGGGGGAGCTCTCCCTTAGCCAGTGAGGACATGGAAGTGCTGTTCACCCATCCACACAGCCAGTCATCCAGTCAGCTTCTTTAAAAGCTGCCACATCCTCTCAATTTTCCTTTGAAGCAAGATCTGCCTCCTCCTCAGTGTATTTATCAGAACAGTTATCTCAACTGCTACGGTGATGTGTTTTGGCATTGGAGGACATTTTTCTCTGCCTCCTCTATTTTAATGAGTCATTTCAAGGTCTGTGCTTGCAAAGAAAGAAAGAACCAAAACCAACCAATGAAAATAAAATAGCAACAAACCAACATGTAAGAAAATTTGCCGTTTTTAATTCAGCAGCCAGTGGTCCTGTTACAGATGTGGAGTGACATACTCTGCTTAGCAACAGTGCTAAGACTATACTGCTAAAAGTAGAAATTGGGTCACCCTCCATCCTTGCAAATCGTCAGTCAAGTTAAGACATTCCAGGCAGTTAGACCTGAGCAAACAAGGTGAAGGCTATGGCTTAACAAAACTACTACTGAGGCCTTAACTGGAAAATAGTGGAGCCTTTTGCAGAAATAGCTGAGAGCAAGTGAAGCTGCAGGATAATGATGTTTGAACAAGAAGGTCTCACCACAGCTCTCAGAGCTGATGGTGCTGTGAGGCTGCCTAAGTGGAAAATCAACCTTTTTAATCTGGGTAACTCTGACACAGTGGGGAATGAGACAGGTATAAAATTCCCAGCTCACCGGAGCTGTTCTGTGCTCGTGTGACACGACTGAAAGGATGATGGAGGAACCGAAGCCAGAGGAAAACTGTTGACCCGTGAGTTTCCTGGTGTGAGCTGCCTGAGTGGGGGCCAGGCCAGCTGGTGGAACTGTTTAGCAGGAATAGGGTGGGGGAAGAGGTCTGACTTCTTTCCTAGAAACAAGTTGATTTGATCAGATAAAACTGAGTGCGAAATTGCACTTTGAAAGCTACCCAAGGTGACACTGCCCTTTGTAGCCGCGAGGCTCTACGGGCGATCCATTAATGCTCACACCAGTCATGTCTGCACAGAGAACAGAGAAGCAACTGCAGGAGAGGACATTCTCATTCCTCAGCTGTGGAATTTTCAGCCCTTGCATGGGTTGAAGGCACTAGTTAGCCTGATACTCTCGGCTGCCCGGCGGCGCGGCTCCGCAGCCGGGCTCCCCAGAAGCCTCTCAGCGCCGGTGCGGCGCCATGGCCGCTGGGAGGGCGGCAAGCTCCGGGCAGACGCCCTCCTGCACCGCACACAAACACACAGCCCGGAGAGCTGTAATCTACGCGCTCCATGTGTGGGGCAGGCAGGGAGGGAAGGCAGCGCCTTATCTCAGGGAGCGGGAAGCCATGGCGCGCTGCCGCCGCCGCCTCAGCGGCGCCATGCCAGCACCTCAGCCCGGGCCACAGTCGCCAGCTCCCGCCTGACCTCAGCAGGACTTTGTGTGGTGAACAAAAGGGGCCTTGGGACATCAAAGTGGGGAGCACACACTGCTTCGAGTGGGGCTTGTGAGGGGAAACACAGGGCTGCCGCGTGGGAGCAACTTTCCTGCCCAGCTGCTTGTTTTCGACCCGCTCCCAGAATCGTCCTTATTCCCCCTACCCCGTACAGCCGCCATTTCCCCGCCCCGCCGCTCCTTCTCCCCCCTTCCCCTCCGCATTGGTCTCCTCCAGGCCCTGGCCAATGACAGCTCACGGTGCACATGAACGACTCGCCCGTAGCCAATGAGCGCCGCCTTTCCCACGTGGCGAGCTGAGTGACGTTTTCAGCGCGAGCTCCGCGTCTTTGTTGGCGGGTAAAATTTCCCCTCAACGCTCCCCGCGGGGGGAGCGTCCTCAGTCGCTCCGGTCACGTGGTACAGCCGCGCCCGAAAGGGGTGCTTTGCAGCGCATGTATACATCATATAGTCCCTTCTTGACTGTACCGCCGTGTGGCCGTGGCGTCTTGTCGGCAGCTCCTGTTTTTAACTCGTAGCAGAACGGCAGGAGAGAAGCCCAGAAAGACCGGCCACGGGCCTCTAGGTGTGCTGGTTACAGGCAGGTGACGCTTGGCGGAAGGATACCTCACGGCCGCAGCTTGTTTGACGTGTCTCATATATAAGAGCGGAGCGCCGCCCGTGCCACCTCATTGTTTCCTGTCGGCGAGAGGAGAGATTGTGTTGGTAGCCGTATCAGTGTGCGCAGCACCTCCCGCGCGGCGCGGATACGAGCAGCCCCTCTCCCCTGGCCGCCATGGCTCTTTAAGGCGGCAGGGCCAGCGGCGGCATCGGCCAGTGCAGCAGGCGCAGCAGCAGCGGCGGCGGCCTCAGCACACCCCCGGCATCTGCAACCATGGCGTGAGTATCGTGTGTGAGGGATGGCTGCTCCCTCTGTTGTGTGTTGGTAGGCGCCCCCTTACCCTCTCGAAGTGGGCTTCTGGGGCGGGTTTATTACGCGTGTGGTGGTAGTTGGTATCTCACTGGGAGCGGGAGGAGATACCTCAGTATTCCAAAATAATACTGGAAACAAATTACCCTAGTTAGCCCCAAAAGGGTGCATGGTGGGGGAATCCTTGGAGAGCTAAGTATCCCCGGGTGCGGCGAGTGTCAGAAATAGCAGGAAATGCCATTTCGAAGAATTTACGAGGAACGTCTATGTTTCCTCTCGTTCGAGAAACCTTGCTTTAGAAAAATCTAGGGTTTTAATGGTTAGTATTTTTTTTTCCCTGGGATTTTCAGGGGAGTAAAGGAACATTCCCAGGGTGGGTTTCTTTGCTGTCGTGAGGCGAAGTACTGCTATACGTAGGGGAAAATGGGGCATTAGGGGTTTAAGGGTTTTAAGTGTAAGGACCACGTGGTATAATCGCATATAGGTGACCGGGGGTTGTTACTCATCTGGCACCAGTGCTAATACTAAATACTGTGGTAGCGCAGCTTAAGTCTGCCCTGGCCAAAGGGCGCAGAGCCCTGTGTGGTGGAAACGTGGCACGGCACAAAATGGCGGCGGGGCCGCGAAATGGCGGCGGGTGGGCGGGGCCGGCGCGAGGGAGGCGGGGGACGCGCAGCGGCACGGAAATAAAGACGTGAGATAAACCTGTGAAGTTATACCATGCTTCCTGAGGTGCCACTGCTAGAAAAGGTTACAGTGTTGGTCAGAGCAAATACTGATGGGTGTCAGTTCTGTTCGCAGGTTTTTCACGGCATCGCACAGCAGCATTGCTGTAGTCGACGACAAAACCTTCTACTTGTCTACATCCTTCGGCGTCAAAGCGTTAAAAGCTGACGAAAATGAGCTTCTTGAACAACGAGATGCTGTTGGGGGATTCAATATCCCCCTTCAGCCAGCCGTGTTCGGTGGCTGAGGAAAGTCTGGGACTCCTAGATGACTACCTGGAGGTGGCCGAGCCCCTCGGTTCGCATGGGTTCTCCAGCGACAAGGCTAAGGCAGTCTCCTCCAATTGGCTTGCTGTGGACAGTATAGGCAACACCATAGATAGCAGTCAGGGTAAGCTACTACTTATTTCATAAAGGGCATCAATTACATAGTACCACAACATTCCAGTTGAAAACAAATTGCTAGGTTTTCATAACTCTGAAGGCAATCTTGCATGCGTTACCTGGGCTGGAAAGAGTGTGTGCTTTGCTACTTACCCTACACACAATTGCTGGTTATGGTAAAGTGCCACTTGTGTTGGCCTTGAAATAACATGGTAGATGCCAATGGTACTGTTTCTTGGCAGAGGTTGCAGTAATAAAGCGTGGTTGTGTGTTGCAAGTGTCCCTGAATTCTGGCCTTTTAAAATAAGAAGGTTGGACTTCACAAGAGCTGCTTACTTTGTACCCTGCAGTTCTTAGCTCAGTGAAAGAATATTTTTTTCCTGATACTTACTCTTTGTGCTAGTACATGAGAGAGGAAAGATGCTGAGATGATAAACTGCTAGATTGTCTTCATAAGCTTCAGTTGCTGTGTGGTGGTTTACTGAAGTGGTAATGTACTTTTTGTGTTGTGCAGAGGATGCCTTCTCTGGCATGGAGTGGATGGTGGAGAAGATGGATCTGAAGGAATTTGATTTTGATGCCCTGTTAGGTATGGAACATCTGGAAGCCACCGTCTCACCAGACGAGCTGATGGCCACGTTGGAAGACACGTGTGATCTATTTAATGCTACCATCCAGGAATTTCACAACAAAGAACTTCCACTGATAAATAACGTAATCACTCATGTCCCCGAATCCCCAGTTGGAGCAGATCCAATGGCTCCACTGACTTCCCTTTGGTCTTTTCCCCTCTGCCCAGGGTCTCTGAGTTCCACTCCAGATCACTCATTTAGCTTAGAACTAGGTAGTGAAGTGGATGTTCTGGAAGGAGAAAGAAAGCGGGAGTTCCCCACTGTTGTGGTGGTGATCACAAAGTCTGAGAAAGAGGAGGAGAACCACTCTGATGATAGTGGAATATGCATGAGCCCAGACTCCTACCTGGGAACCCCCCAACACAGCCCCACCAATTCAGTTGGATCCCCCAATGGCAACCAGTTCCCTGCAGATGCCCCTTGTGGCTCTGTGCGGTCCAAACCATACGATCATCCTGCAGAGAAGTTAGTGTCACCAAAGGTGAAAGGAGAAAAAAAAATAGATAAGAAACTAAAAAAGATGGAGCAGAATAAGACAGCTGCCACACGTTACCGGCAGAAGAAGAGGGCGGAACAGGAGGCACTGTCTGGGGAGTGCAGAGAGTTGGAGCAGAAGAACCAGGCCCTGAAGGAGAAAGCAGATTCCCTTAGTAAGGAAATTCAGTACTTAAAAGATCTGATAGAAGAGGTCCGCAAGGCCAAGGGCAAAAGAACTAGAGTCCCTGAGTAGGCTAGTCAGCAGTGTTGTGTGCATGTATATAAGCTTCCTGCTAAAGCTGTGTATTGCTGTCTAATAAATAATTTTGTAGTAAATGTGCAATGATTGTGTGTGATGAGTGGTACCTGTAAAACCAGCATGACTTGAAACTTGAACCACACCTGGGTGTAAGTACAAGCACAACAAGCTGTGGGGTGGTCAGAGAGTGCAGTGTGCTGTTTGTTCTGGGTGATGGATGCAGTGCAAGGGCACAGAGTGCTTTGACCTGGAGTGTGTGTAAAGTGTGTGAGCAGCAGAGCCAGTGAATACCCAGGACACTGTCACAAAACTCCAGCCCACAAGTTGACCTGTTGTGTTCTGCAATTTACGTGTACTCTTGAGAGGGGATCATACCAGGGGTCCTCAGGGGTTTTCAGCAACTTCGTATGCCTATTGTAACAATTGGGGTTGGAGAGTCACAAGGTCAGTAGGGAGGTGGGAGGTGCTTATTTTTAGACTTGGATATTTCTCTGAAGAGAGGAAGAGGGTCTGAGGACAAAATAACAGAAATTATAAACATTGGTTTAAGAAAGTGCTTGCTAGTAGCCAAATCCAGAGTGAGCACCTAATAGCCTTAACTGCACTTGGGTTCCTCATGTGCCTGCCCAAACCAAGAGCAGGAGCTGTTGCCTTGCCCTGTCAAACTGGTGTGAACTGGGCCAGATGGATGGGGTTACAGTAGTGCTCTTACTGATGGGTCACATTCCTGTACCAGTGAAAAGACAAATTTTAAACTGTAAAAATAAATTTGACTTGATTCTACCATGGCTGTAGCTGAGTTGGTCTGTAAAACTAGTTCAGCTCTAGTCCTGCCTCAGCCATGTAGGGAAGGTACCAGTGTGCTGGAGCAGCACCTGTGTGTGGGGGGGTATTGGGGTTGCTTTAGAATCTGGGACATGCCATTTTTGCCTACTTCATGTGTGCTCTGTTTGTTCTGTTTTGCCACTGCTACCCCCATTTGACAGTGCTCAATCCCTTTGGCATGTGGACATCCTTTCTGAGGAGTTGATTCCTTCTTGCTTGCCGCTAGTGTGGCTCCCTGAGCTGCCGGGCCCGGTGCCTGAACATCCAGCCTGGCTGGCACACACATGCAGTGCAGTGGCTTCAGGGCTCCAGTGTGCTGGAGTGGTGAAGGAGAAAGATATTAAGGGAGGAACCTTGGAGAATGTTTCTCCAGTTGCAGCCTGCTGGCGGTCCTGATCTCAAGGACATTTGAGCTCCTTATGCCGTCAAGTTAGGGCTGCAGTCCTTCATCCCTGCTCCTTGCCCAAGGCATTACCTGATGTGGGATAACACCTGTGTGCTGGGGACCTGGTGTGTGAGGGCTACTCCAGCCGAAGGATGGTGCAGGAGGCTGCTGGCAGCAGAGCCTGATTGCTGCCATGGAGGGCTGAGTGGGCCGGGCCCTCAGTGGCACCTGTCAGTGCCTACAGCTGTGGCTGGGTGCTATTTAAATTACAGCAAGAAGGGCTCATGCCACACTGAGATGGGGGTGGATAACAGACACTGGTATCATGAGACAATTTTTTTGAGTAGTTTCAAACCTCCTGGATAAGGGCACTGGTGACCATGTACTGTATGAATGGGATGCACTGCAAACTGGAGACAGGGATAAGGGACTCTGTTGTGGTTTAGGAGATAGACCAATGTAATAGATTTCCTTCAAATCACCCCCAGCCAGGTTGGGGATGGGGATAGAGGCAGAAAAGCCCCAAGGTTTTGGTAAGATTTGCACCTGGGGTGCTTGGTCTCAGTTGAGCCACAGAAATTGTAACTGCTATGAGTCTATGAGCTGGTGGCTTCCCTGTGCAGGGGAAAACCCTCTATTCTCCTCATACTGATGCCCCTTTCCCACCACAGGGCAACCACCTTCTCTGCCCTTAGAGCCATAGCAACTTCTGCTTACACCTGGCAGCAGCCAGGGCTGAGGGAGCATCTCCTGTGTTCTGCTGCCCTTACTCAGTTCTCCTGAAGTCTAGAAAAATTGTCAGAACAACTTATTTATCCCCTCCCCACCCCATGGCAGGGCTGTGTGGGAGCCACTTGTGGCTAAAACAAATTTTTCTTTGCGTTCACACTCTGCAGGTGAACAAGGCAGTGCCTGAGCTGGCCAGTAAATACATTATTCTGGTTCCTACAGCCCTGCAGAGGGTATGCAGGTCCAATTTACCAAATTACACTCACTCCAGGGAAGGAAGATCAGAGCTGGAGCAGGCGAGAAGGAATGCTACATGACGCATCCATGCTGCTTTGCTCTCTGCAGCCGTGTGTGTGCTTTGTAGAACTCCTTGCAGGAGAGTCAGAAACCTGCCCTTTAAAAGCTGTCAGCACTGTCAGTGCTTGCCGAGCCTCCGAGCTTGTGGCTTAGCAGAGGCAGCCCATATGGCAATCTCATGCAACGTCTGCTGAAATGATGCTGTGTTTCCATACTTAGTAACTTAGTTAAGATTTTACAGGGGCTGGAGATCAGGGCTGACTCTTCCTCTGCATTTTTTATCTAGACTTTTCCTCCAGGCTTCAGTTAGGCGCAGCAAGCATCACGCCACCTGGCTCTGCAGTCCAGCAGCTTGTCCAGCCTGCAGCAGGAGCCAAGGGACACCCAGGACACTGTCACAAACTCCAGCCCACAAGCGTAAAAAGTCTGATAACCTCCTGCCTAATAACTGATTTTATATTTTGCAAACTGCAGGAGCTCTCTCCTTTTTCTCACAGCCTCACAGAACAAATGTGTTTCAACTGATTCCTTGCAGCTTGATAGAGCATGATACTATGTCCAGAATTAGATTGTAGTGCATGAAATGCAGGCTTTACCTGCTCCTGGAGGAGCCTAGTTCTTCTACATCCCTGGAAACAGCAGAATCCCCCCAGTCTGCATTATGTAAAAACTGTTTGAATAAAAGTAGGCACAGATGATGGGATTTCTGTCTCAGTTATTCTTCCTCTGAATTAAGGGCAGCGAAGTAGACTTCACATGCACAGCGTGCATGACCCTCAGGTTCTGATCCCTCACCCAATTTTATGCTTCATGGTAAGCAGGAGTCCAACATTCCCCCACATAACCAAACTCTTACAGTTCACTGCTTGCAAAGCCCCTTCTTACAAACTTGTTTTTGCTGTTATCACAATATTTATAACTACCTTCCTCTTTTGCCTTCAGAGAGACCCAGGTGCAAGCCCTTCTCTTTCAAAAGAAAAAGGGGAAACCATCACTGTTGATAACTTCTTCACATGCCTGGGTGGAGAATCAGATGCACCTTTGCAGCACACTTACAAAAATAAACCCACAGCTGCAGTGTTGAGGAATGAAGAAAGAATGATGATAAAGTCTTTCAAATAGCTTTTGCCCTGGCAGAAAGCCCAGAAATAGCTGCAAGGACAGGCTGTCCTTTGGGAGATGAATGCTCCTCCAGTGCTCCCAAGCTGGACTGTAGAAAAAAATGTGGCTCAGTCTGATACAGTTTCACACAGTGGTAGTCCATTCAGAGCCTTTTAGGGGGATGGTAAATCTATACATTTTTTGGTGAGAAGAATACCAGTTTTCTTTATCTTCCCATAGACTTAGGCCTTCAGAAAAAAACCCAAACCCAAAACAAACAGAATCTCTATTATCCTTTCCATAGGCCTAATTTCCATCTTGTGCATACTCATTTTTTCTCAGTAGCCTCTGGGGTTATCCTACCTTCCTTTGTCCTGATGTGTTGACAGCCTTGCCATGCAGTGCTGCACATAAACACTTGTTACACTTAATTTCCAGTGCAATGGGGGTCTTTTCCTGTGCTTGGGGTCTTACCATGAGCATCCCTTGCTGGGCCAGCAGCGCTCACCTTTGCTGACTTTCCCATTGAAATGCTTCAGGCCCTGTGAACTAACAGAGGAATTCAGTCCCCTGACCAAGGCAGGACTATTTTGGCTGCTCAGATATCCCAGGTATGCTGCCTTTGCATGATTTTCAGTGCACTCATGCAGTGTCATAAGTGAATGAAGTCACTGAATGAAGGAAGCTGGTTGCACCCACAAGCTCCAGTTTCCCTATTACAGAGGTGCATGCTCTCCAAGTGATGGCCAGCCACCTCTCATTTCTCCTTCAGCTGCTCTTTTCCTCTCTTTTGCAGGCACACACCCTTGTAAGGAATGGCAGGAGTGAGTTCCAGGCGCAGCAGATATGTCAGCTTTATTTTTATAGGGTAGAGAATCTCCTAGTCCTGAAACTCCTCTGCATCTCCATTGCAGTGTGCGGGCAGGCGGAGAAAGAGTCCTAGTCTTTGCCTCCCATTAAAGGAGATAAATGATCTTGCTGGCATGCAAATGGTGCAGCTCAGGACAGACCAGCTTGGCTACATGACTGCTTAGCCCTGCCAACAGCTTATTCCTTCAGAAAAAGGTGTGTGTAACCCTGTGGACAGCTGCAGAGCAACCTTAATGCTTTTTGTGTCCCCTGCCCCCACCAGGTAGTGGTTGGCTCTGTTAATCCTATTTAATGTAACTACAGATAGATGTGCAAACCTTTAATCCCTCTTCAACTTACCAACCCTTCAGCCTGTCTTGGCTGGAGTTCCACATTTTGAGCTGTAAGCAGACAGTAGGCTGTCTGCCTTCTTTCACACTCCTCATTTTGACTTGAACTGATGGGTCTTTATGTCTCAAAATGAGAAACTTCCTTTCGCTGTAACTTTTCTGAGTTATTCAGGGCCCTGCTGCTGTGCACCCTTTTTACAATATCCAGTCCCCTTCCGGAGGTACTAAGGAGCCTGTAAGTGCTGTAGGTGCTGATGTTGTGCTGATCATCAGCAAGACTGAATTATAAGGCAGTCATGAAAAAACACCCCAGAGGATAAGATTGGCTAAGGTTTCTAGGACCCTCCCCTACTCCTTGATTTTCCCTGACAGTTTTTTCAGTGTTTTCAATCTCATTTGCCTGAGCAAGTTCATTGGCAGCCAGGTTTGTTACTGCTATGTCATTTCAGAGGCAAGAAGTTGGTGTTCTGAACAAACGTGTTTTCTTGGTTTACTTTTGCAGTCCTCCCCTCTCTGACACACACATAGTACTGGTAGTAGCTGTTCTTGCTTTCTGTGGTAAGGAAGTGGAGACCTGCTGATACAGCAGAGGCTGTATGGGCTTACATTAGTTCGTACCCACTGGAACAAATTTCCTTTTTTTGCTTTCCAATCACATAAAAAGGGAGCAATAGGCCATTAAGAGGCTTGATGAATCTTATTCACACTAAGCTAGCTCAAGGCTGAGCATCTGGGAACTATTCTAAACAGTTTCTCTGGAAAGGTTCTACCACACTAACAACACTCCAGAGCTTTTATTTGCATTCATATTAAAGCTGCCTCTCCTGCTGCCCATCCTGACTCCCTGCTGCGTGTGGGTGGAGATGCCCTGTAAGATGGCACCCTCCCCATTCCCTAGCTCAGCTACCTCTATTTTCTGCTGCAGGATGCTCAGCTGGTGTCGCAGAGCTGGGAAGGGAGCCAGCAGCCTGATGAGCTCAGCGAGCACGCGGCGTTGGCTCCGCAGCAGTGGGACACATCCCTGCTGCTCGCAGATGTGCGGGAAAGAAATGCTGTCCAGCAGGTCCAAAGGTTGGTGTGGCCTGCAGCCTGTCAGCTCCCAGCGTGGGAAACACGTTGGAGGCCAAGTAGGAAAAGCAGATGCAGCAGCTGATTCTTCCCTAACCCCTTCTTGTTTCTTCCATCGGGCTGAGAAGTCTGGCTGTAAAAAACAGAGATCATGGAATCATAGAATGGTTTGGATTGGAAGGGACCTTAGAGGTCATCTCGTTCCACGCCCCCCTCCCCTGCTCGTCTAGAGCAGGTTGCTCAAAGCCCTATCCTCCCTGGCCTCAAACACTTACAGGGATGGGGCAGGTTTCTCCAAGGTTCCCCCTGGGGTTCCAGCACAGCCAAGGAGCTGGCATCTTCTGGGCATGGCTGGACAGACAGCTGGGAGTATGGGAAGGTGCCTGGCTTCAGCTTAACCCCAGGCACATGCAACAGGCTGGTACCTGTTCTTCCCTCTCCTTTGAAGACATTCCCCTCATGAGGCACCACCTGTCCTTACCTACTCAGTATGCAGGTGGCATTGCTCATACTCTGCCAAAGAGAGGGAAAGTCAAGGCTGCAACATGTTAGATCTCTGCCCTTGCAGATGTTATCTCTAGAGCCGCCATTCACTTCTGCTTCTTTTTCCTTCCTCCCACAAAATAAAGTTTAATTTATTTAAGGATACTGTTTACTCTACAATTAAGTTTAGTTTCAAATGGCAAAATTCAGTCTGTCAGGTAGCTTTACCCTCCCTGACAACATAATGCCTGAAGAAGTATGTTGATTACTTGTGTTTGCCCTAATAGTCTTTCCAGCCAGTAATGAGAACTGCCACCTAATTTTGAAACTCCACTGATCTCTGGGTGTTATTATCCCCGTGGAGAACTGCTCTGGGCCCCACTTTAAAGTCCCTCATTAACTTTGAGGGAAGAGCTTTCCTGTTGCTTACATTTGCAAACAAACAGGCTGGGTTTTGTACAAAGAGAGTGAACCGCATTACCCTCCTGCCCTTTTCTGGAGCAAGGAAGGATGGTTTTGCTTCCCTCAGCCTGCAGGAGAAGGGCCCAGGAGCTGAACAACTACAGAAACAAGGGTGTGTAGGAGGAATGGATAGAGGAGGAGCAGAGGAGGACATGAAGGACTTCTCTAGGGTTATGGGAAGTGTCAAATAGTGAAGAGAAAGGCTTAAAACAAAGTTAACACCCCAGAAATCTACCTCTTTCAGTCAAGTTGTGGCACAGCCAGCTTTCTCACACACTTAATTATCCTTATGACAGCTCCAGAGAGCTGCTTGGGTTAGACCAGCTCACATGCACTGCAGCAGGCACACAATGCAGAAGTTTTAGGGAGACATGTGCTGAATACACATTTTGCTCAACTATTTTTTCAAACCACAGTGCTTCCATTCTTTTAAGAAGCATTTTTTCCTACTTTTTTTAAATGTTGGAAGCAAGAACAAACTAAAAAAAGGGGAATTGTTCTTTGAACTGTTCTATATTTACCACTTTCAGCTGCAGATAGTTGAACCTGATCCTATTACAAGAAATCCCCTCCCACGTGCTAATACTGAATTTCCAGTATGCACACTCAGTATGGTCACAATTTCCCGTCTGGATCTCATGCGTCCAGTGACCTTTCCTCCGCTGCAGACAAGAGGAAAAGAACTCAACAGAGGAGTCATAGACTTCAGAGGACAGCACCAGGAACTATAATCAGGGGCAGGGAAAGGATAAGTGAACTCCTGCCTGTGGTGGCAACAAGCAGCTGCTGCTCAGGTCAGACAGGCCCCTTGTAATCAACTCCTGAGCTTAACCACAGCTTGGCATTAATCCTTCTCCTTACCTGTTTTTTTTCCCAAGGGAACACATTTCCCATCTTCTTAGATAAGGGGCAGGAAAAGGCAGTGGCAGAGCTCCCCAGAAGTATATTTAGAGTAGTTTAGTGAGGAAGTTTCTGGAACAACACTCCCACCTGCTGGGCCTTCTGTTTGTTACAGCAGGGAACTTAGTGGTAGTCTGAGAGAAAACAACTTCCCTTCAACCCAGCACAAGCCCAGGCACAGATTTTAATTTGATGCCGAGACTAACATCTGGGCCACAAGCACTCCTGGCTACATGATCAGGCAACACTCACAGATGTGCCCTGCTGGCATGGCTAAATCTCAGTGGGACACTCTGCTATAAACATTCAAAGGACAACTTTCTCCATGTGAGCGCTCCCTTGGAGAGAGGGGTTGTGAGTAACCGAAATGGAGGAGTCATCTCCATTCCAACCTGCACTCTTTGAAGGTCTACGCATGTCAAAGAGATGATTTAATATATGTGTTAACATGAATCAGAGAGACCATTCACACAACTGAGTCATCCTAAAGAGAGGAATGCTTGGATCACAGCAGTGACATGGTTCATCTTCATCACCTGTCATAACAATCACTACTACAAAGGCAAAGAGACACAGTGTCTGCAACAATTATTTAATCAAATGACATATAAAAAGTTTTTGCAATGACTGACAGACCCTGACAGGGGCTGTAACAAGAACCCAAACTGCAGGGTTACTCAAGTTTAAACAGTCTTTCAAAGCATCCTTCCCTTCTTAATGCCAGTCCAAAACATTTCTCCATTCAGATACAAACTTTCAATGCTCCCTGCCAAATGACACAGGTAGCAAGAGCCTTATATTCTGAGGAAGGGGAAAAAGATTTTTATTAGGCTTGGTCCACCCTTCTACATGAAGAATGCAAGACATGCTGGCTGCAGGAAGATAATTATAAGGATAACACACCTCAGAGCCAAGAGCACCTCTGTGGCTTTAGCCGGCTGGTAACAAGCTCTGCCCAGATGCAGAGCAGCTCTGCAAGTCCGACAGAGAGGCACATTCCCCATGTGCCATCTCAAACACTCTAAGGAAATGCCCAGGCCTGTGAGCCAGAGTGGAGTAGCTGCAGAAAAACTGGAGCTGCAAGAATCCCTGTCATGATGTTTATGGGACTCCAAAGTATTCCCTCTCAAATTTACGGAAATCTTCCTCAGTAAACACAGTGCCTTCGGGCTTCTTCTTTTCTGTCTTCTCTGGAGGCTGATCTTTGGACTTCCTGCCTCTGTTCTGAGCAAGAACCTTCAGACAATACAGAAATGGAAAAAACACTCATTGTTATCCAGACCAAACCACAAAATAGCGATTTTCAAGCTCACCTGCAGCATCCCTGCTGTTCTATAAGAACCCTGCTATTTTCCAGAGTGCCTCCAAAGGAATGTGAGAGGCAAGCCACTGATGTTAACCAAATCAGATTACTGGGACAACAGCAGATACCAACTCGTAAATTGGAGTCAAATATGAAAACTATTTTCTATTAATTGTCCAGGAAAAGAATATTGATTTCAATTCAGAAATTCCTGAAACTAGGACCTTCTTTTTTATCCCCTCTATGACACAAAGCAAAAAACCAACAAGCTGGTGGAATTCCCTCAGCATTTTCTAATACACTGTCACCTCCTGTGACAATCTCCAGCCTGTGGAACACTAACCTAAACCAATTTATTTATGTAAGTTAACACCCTGTATCTCAAAAAACAGCCCAAGATTCTAGCATTGTCAGCTATTCTCTTCAAATCCTGGCATGAGGCTACCTTTAGGGGAAGACCATTCCAGAAATTCTCAAGTTATGAGAAACAACATTTAAGAGGCTGAGTAATTCCTACTACATGAGCCAGCAGCACATCTGGTTCCTCATTAATCAGCCTCCAGCTACAGAGAAGGCTAGTTTGATCAACAGTAAGGAGAAGGTGAGAACCAGGGCATCTCTGCCAGCTAAAACTATGAAATATTTTTGATAATTAAGAAAAGCCAACCAACTGCTATCAGGATATTTTGAGGAACCTGATGTAGTGGGCGGCATTCCTACCCATGGCAGGGTGTTTGAGATTGGATGATCTTTTAAGATTCCTTCCTACCCAAACCATTCTATGATTTTAACTAGTAAAACATCATAGGGGGTAACAGATCAACAACAGTTTAAAGCTTAGCAAGTTGTTTTGCCAGTGCACACAGAAATTTCTCAAAGCCATTTGTAGACAGAAACTTAACTTGACTCTCTTGTGCAAGGTATAAATCTGAAAGATGCAGGGATGATTCCCATTCAGCGTTCCTCAGTGGAAACAGACCCTGCCCCCAAAAAGAAATTACAGTCTTACTTGTTCTGTGACAGCTTTGTCTGCAACAAGTCGTCCCTTTAACATGTACTGCAGGTTTTCTCTCAAGTGATTCACAGGCTTCTTCTTATGGTACTCCTCTGGGGCAAAGCAGAAAGGGACAAAACGCATCAGCTGCTCATCCAGGCAGCTCACAAGGAGAGACACAGGAGGATCAGCAAAGTCCTTGGAGAAAGACACCTCTATAGCTCAGGGATAGGGGTGCGCTCACAAATGAGGCTGTGTTTAAAATGAGCGACACCAAGAGGACACGGATGGGATGGGATGGATACAGATACAGCCACCGGCAGCGTGGCTGCGGGACACCACGAGGGTCCCCGGTGCGAGGGCTGTGGAAGGGTCGGGACTCACCTATCGCCGACTTCACGACTCTGCCCTTGACCGTGGCCTTGTTCCTGCCCGTCTCCGGTGCCCTCTTCCTCCGCCTCGCCGCGCCCGCCGCCCTGGGGCCGACCCGGCCTCGCTGAAGTCCCGGCGGCGCCTTCGCCCGGCCTGCAACGGGAATAGGGACGGAGTCAGTGGAGCCGTGCCGGGGAGCCCCTCTGCCCGCCCCCACCCCGGCCCAGGGCTCACCCGGCGGCTCCAGCAGCTCCAGGCCGCGGCGCAGCAGAGCTGCCGACATGGCCGCGGCGCGCTCCCGCCCGGCCCCACAGCGCCCCGCGCGCTCCCGCCCGGCCCCACAGCGCCCCGCGCGGCCCGGCGCGCTCCCGCACCCTGCCGTGAGGGGCGGCGGCGAAGCGGGGCCGGCGGCCTGGGCACAGACAGGCTCCTGCCGGTCCGGCCCGCCCGCAGGACACACAGCATCCGCCAGGATTTTCACCTCAAAACCAGGCAGAACTTCTCCGCGTGTAAAGCGGCGGAGCGCTGGAACAGGCCGCTCAGGGAGGCCGGGGAGTCTCCGTTTCTGGAGGCATTCAAAATCATCTGGGCATGTTCCAGTGTCACATGCTCTAGGTTATGTGGATATCAAAATTATTTTATGTCAGGATGTTCTTTGATGCAAGATCTTTGAATACTTTCGATGCTAATCAGCAAGAAAAAACACTTAATCGGTGGAACAGGCAGCAGCCAGCATCCCTTAGTCAAGGACATCCAGGAGCTAACAAACTTTAAGGAGGTATTAAATCAAGATGCTCTGTGTCGATAGAACAGATAGCAGTCAGTATTCCTTACTCAACCATATCCTGGAACTAACAACCTTTGAGGATGTAGTAAATCAGGATGTTGACATATGTCTATGTATACATTGCTAATTTGGCAGAAAAATCAAGGTCCATGTATTTTCTCTACAGTACTAAAAGTCATGCCTAAAGATCAAAAAGACCCTGCCCACGTGAAGGCCTTTCCCCTGAGCATGCACAGAAATTAATGGGTTATATAATTGCTTCTACTAACTCATCACTACATGGGCTGTAATTGGAAAGTTACAGACCCTGAACTTCTAAGTGTAAATGATGGTGTGGAAAGTCTGAGGGTGTGCTTGGTTTGGCGGATGTCACTGAGCACCAGGGCTCACACAACTTCTAAATAGATAATCAAGTCTCTCCTAAGTGTGTAATTACTGGCTTGTTGCACACTGGATAATAAATCTGATTTTGTGGACAACACAAGGGGTCCTGCCATCACAGGGGTCATCACATGCCAGTAGGAGAGGGGATGGTGTCATGTTTTGTCTCAGCAAGGCCCCAAAATCCAGATTTAACTGTGCTAGACTCATCAGGCAGAGAGGTTGACTCTACCATAAATCACGTCTGTTATTCAGGGTTACTTTAGTCTATTTGTTTAAAGCTTTCTTCTCCAGTTTTCACCCCTCTAGAGACTTCATGCTAATATCTGCTAAATTTAGCTATCATTTGAATAAAACTTATTCAATTACAGCCTGTGCTGCCAGTAGCAAGCTGACAGTGGAGGAGGAAAGAGGTTTATTCTCCCTCAGACAAGTCCTGCAGGGAGAAAGGGATACAAATGGCTCTCATTGTTTCTCATAGTAATGATCTATAACAGGGACCAATAACAGTTAAACCTCTGTGTATTAAAAGACAGTCATTCTCTGGAAATTGTTCTCCAACCCCTGCAGATGTCAACTCAATGCCTGTCTTTTATTGTTCCTTCTCTTCTGAATCCCTCCCTGGATAGATACCAGCATCATGTGTCAGTTTCTGCTAATGCTGCTAAGACATTTTTCTGGACAGGACTTATGTGGTGCCTATTCCTGGCTTCAGAGCTGGAGAACATTAACCATTTACGGCTTGTTCAGTATGTCACTTCTCACTCTTAGTTTTCCCTCTAATGAGCTATTTTTTACAATTGATTTGTAGGGACAGTCATTGGATATGTAGCACAGAACACTTTACCATTTTCTTGTTTTCTGTAGCTGGTGGAAAATTGAACCTGCTCACCTCTTATTCCCTGCCAGATTTGTCCTTCCAATTGTGTGAAAGCTCACAAAGAGGTCATTATAGCTTTGTGAAGAAGCTTAAGAAACCATGAGTTAATAGCCTATTCCTGCAACTGAAGAAAGCAATAAAGAATATAATAGTCAGCAGAAAAGTTATTGCTGCTTGTATACTCATATTATCTTCATCTTGGTCAGAGTGAGATAAATGATAGCTGCCAATGCCATAGGAAAGGTATTTTCAAAAATACTTAATCAGTCAAACACTCTTTTAGCTCCTGAAATACAGTTTGCAGGTTCTGTGTAAGCTGTTCATGGTTTCATATTGCACAGTATATTCAAGACAGCTTATTCTCCTGTTTTGACACTATTTAAAAAATATATATACACACACACACAGACATATATGTATATGTATACATTGTTACACATGCTTTGTGCCAGAATGGTGCAGTCTCTTAAATGCCTTATGCAGGCATCTGATGCAAAAACATCTTTGTTACCAACACTGCAAAACATGTTTAACAAATTAGCGTGATAGAAGCTGCACTGATTTATTATCCTGTTCGTGGAATACATGTTCGCTTTTTTTACCTCAAAAGTAAACCATTACCATCTCATTTCCATTTCTGTTGTGCCAATTAATAAGACTCTCAGTTATGTAAGTGTCTTAGAAAATCTGACTCCCTTCTTATTAAATACCTTCAGTAGCAATGGCCCATAATACAGGCAACTCCTCCTTTGACCAGCAAGGCTGGGCGCAGACTTGCTGTGATTTTAGTCAGCAATTACCTGCAGAATACAATTTAATGAGCACACAGGGGTCACTTTGCTGAAGAGGGAAGGCAAGGCACTTTAACTGCATTCACAGTTGTCTGCCTCAGAGTCTGGTCAGGCTCTTGAAACTGGTTAGTTCACCAAGAAGTTAAATGGATGCACACTTTCTGGTTTGACATATTCCCCAGGTTTGGGTCTGTTGCCAAAGATCATGGTCTAATGCAGGCTGTGGGTTTTTTAACACTTTATGAAATCATGTACCTATTATTAATACATTACATTTCTTTGTCTCCTTTTAACAGGATCTGGCAGCTTTTCTCAAGGCATGATCGCTGCTGTTTCTCCTGACTGCAGCTGTGCTTGGTGTTACCAGACATGGTGATTACAGCATCTGTCCAGTTTTGGTGGGTGGCTCTGGTACAACCAACACCTGCCACACTGCTGCAGACAAAGGTGCAGAGTCCTCCTTTGCTCTTTGACCTTAACAGATGCTCACATCTTTTCCCTGCACTGCTAAACAAGTTTAATTTGTTGACTTATATAAGGAATGTAAAATCACCTCTTAATATGAACTAGATTTTGCCTGTGTCGTATATGTTATTTCTACTGTAGCTGTAGAATGTAGGCATTTGGATCACATAATGTTTTCTCCATGTTGTAAACTGTAAAATATCCTCTGCTGACCTTTGATTAAGTCAACTACCTGTTTCTGATAAATCTGCTTTATCCTGAGCACAGCATATGAAATGCTGTATTTCTCTTTACAGGAGCTTCCATGGCTTTATCAATCTCTCAGTGGTGATATGCTCCTTGTGCCATCATGATACATACATTTCACTATGTCTTTCTTTTACTCAGTCACTGTTGAAAACAGCTGAGCAGACCCTACAAATAGCTTTTTCCAGACTAGTATGTACTATTAAAAACTTAATGTTATGAGACTTCATCTATGTCAGCATAAAAAAAAAATCAGCATTTCATTTTACTGTTTTAAGGCCTCCATTCAAATTAAAATTTCATCCAAGATGAATAAAATTAAAATTTAATCACTTTGCAATCCCTCAAAAATCAGTTCAGTTAGCTCTTTGAAGCACTTTGGGGACAGAATGAATGCCAAATGGTCTTCATTTAAATGTATAACATCCAAATAAATCACTGTCTTAGAGTCTGGATAATCTGAGTTTGCCTGGCAAAAACCACAGGTGCTGCATTTCAGATTGAGAATGCCTTTCTTTCTGAGATTTAAGATGTCTTCGAAAGCTTCCTGACGCCAATGCTCATGTTTTATAGCTTTCTTTAAATCTCATGCCTCAGTGGGTAGCTGGCTTTTCAAGTACTAAATAACCCAGCCTACAGATGAGTTGGAGTTTTAAGTAACTTCCATATGTGAATATTATCAGTTCTGCTTGCTTTCTTATGGCATTGAAAAATGGAAATTTTTCCTGCTTGAATATGCAGATAAAGTTGCTGGTTCATCCTGGAACAACTGTTATTTCCCTAATATTCTGGGCTTTGGAAGACATCTGATTTAGCTTGTTCCACCTTATTATTCTGTATTACACACTAACAAAGATGTACCTGATATTCATGTCTGATCATACTGCTGTCCGTGGCAGCTCCTAACAGCTATCTGTTTGCTCTTACTTTATGTTCCAGCTTCTGGATTCAGAGGATTACGTAGAAATCTCAGTCGAAGGAATGTTGTCAAGGATGTGAGGAAACAGAAGCTAAGGGCAGCATTAGAAGTAAAATGTAACAGCCACAAGCATTTATTTAGTTTACAGCTTTAAAAAGACCCAAAAAACAAAACAGTTTTATGATTTTGGGGAATGGGATCCTCATGTCTGAACACTTGGTATGGTCCACACTGACACATCTATCTGTATTGTGTCTTCCAAATGAATCAGACTGACTTTCAAGCTGATTTATAGCAGATTTTCCCCTCAGCAAGTTTCTTCACATGTGGATTAGGGAATGTGCTTTGCTTTAAGCAGCTGTCCAGTTTTACCGCTTCCCATGTTCTGTATTTTCTCTTGAACAGCAATACCCAGCTCTGCTGTCATTAATATTTAGCTCTGTTCGCCAACCTGAAGTGGTTTGTGCTGTGGTCACTGTTCCTACAGAGAGCCCTGGATCACTGCCTGTGCTGTTCCTCAAGTGCATAGGAACCTTTGTCCTTTAACAGTGTGACATGCCTTTGAAAAGCAATTTAACTTTCCAGCCTACTGAATTTGAACAAGGGCTGGGCCATGCTTTAATTCATACACTTGCATGGTTAAGTATCTAGTTATTTTAGATTGACAGAAAGTCTTTTATTCTGGTGGTGTATTAAAAAAAAAATTTAAATCCAGTGCAGACATCTACCTCTTCCATTCATTTTTCAGTGACCTATTCCAGTTCACCAAGAATCTGGCTCTGCCTTGCACGGGTTCTGTGGATAATGTTGGAACAGGTTAAGATTAAATCAGCTTCCCACTGTAAAAGATGCTGTGGCAAGAAATGAACTCTGCCCCTGAATGAGACATCCTATCCAGAGGAGATAAGGAAGCACAAAGATTAAGCAACTCTCAACATCCTTGTCCTCTACCTGTTGTTTTCTTTTGCTCCAAATGGAAAGAGAACACATATCAGTAGTTCTGCTGGTACTGTGAGAGCCCACTTTGTAGACAGAGGAAGTATTTTTAAGTACATAAAATGTCATATTTGGAAAAAACAACAAAAACAAGCCCTTCTTCAGGGCTTACAATACCAGAAGGTGGCACTTTGCTAGTAATAATTTGTGTAAATACAGAGTTGGTGTCACAAGGTTTTCGTGGCCAGAAAAATGGGTTTTGGCATCCAGTCTCATAAAAATGCTTGAAAGTCCAGTGCCCTCATACTTTCTAATTTTCCCTGAAGGGAAAACTCTCTTCAGAAGAGTCTGCTGGTCTCTCACTCCTAGAGCGGAGCAGGCAAAACAGTTCTGCAGCTGAAGGGGAACTATCCCTCTCTCTGTTTCCCACTGCTATCCTTAAATGTCAAAAGGATGAAGGAGTAGAAGGATCCCAGGACTCAGAGTATTTGACTTTTCCCTGTTCCTTCTGTGGGCCATGGACATGGTTTCTGGGTCTTCCTCCTTCCCTCCCCACCTACTCAGACCTCACGGCCACTGTTTCCCTTGGTTTGAAAGACCAAAACCTATCCTGCTGTAGTTGCTTTTCTTGTTCCCTAAGAACCTAGGAGAAGATAATAAAGATCCTTTGGAACAGGGCTGGGCATGAGTGAACAAAATATAGGGGAGCTGTGGACCAGGAACTGCTAAATGCTGGAGAACAGGTGTAACAGATGGCAGACACAGGAAGGGCTTGGAGAGAGTACAAGGCTGCTTTGTAGATTTTCAGGTTGAATGAAAAGCATTGTAGAAGGGTGAGTAAATTGTGGACAACACTTACTGCCACATGTACACATTGGGAACTACTGAAAACTTGAGATATTTAGGTCTCATCTTGTTTATAGGGGATCTGACTTGTTAATTTTTGTGGTTTTTGTGTCACTGGTACTGCTGGATCAGAAGTTTAGAGCTGTTTCGTGGAGGTCTTTACAGACTCTTCCAGAGAGTCTTCCCTTGTTATTTTGGAACTTACAATTAGTGTGGGTTTGATGAGACTTACATCAGCATCTGACCATACAAGCTTACCAGGACCTTTGCTTTCCTTTTAAATCAGCTTCAAGCCATTGGACTGTTACCTGGTAACTTTGTTTTTTTTTTTGTTTTCTTGCCTCTAGACTTCAGTCTATCTTTTTTTTCTTTTGTGCTTCTACAATTGATCTTTCCTTTTTAAATTGCAGACTGACCTCCCTGATTGACACCTGGCCTTCTTTTGTTTCACTTTTGGCTTTCCATTTAATCTTTATTCCTTCCTTACATTGTTCATTTCCTGCTTTGTGGCTTTCTTTTGTGTTTTAGTCAGAAATATAGGTCTTCCATGTCAGAATCTGAGAAACTCACCCCAAAAAAGTTCCCCACTGAATACAGAGAAAATCAACAGAAACTGAAATGAGGATTTTGGGGTAAGGTTCAGTGTATAACATTCTTTAACTAGAGGGATTTGTAGAAAGGCGGTAGTGGTTCTCTGTTCTGGAAATACTGTGGCCTTTGATGAAATAAAGTCTTGTTTCTTCCAAGAAGGATGCATTTCATCCTGGTCACAATGGAATTAATGATTTGTCATGTAGAGAGCTTGGAATACAGAGAAGAGGTTGCATTAGAGCTGAGAGCTTATGTATCCTCACGCTGCATAGATGTGAATGTGGGGAATGTCAGTGGCTGCTGAACATGGCTGCTTTCAAAGCACTGACAACGAGGTGGAAGGCTCTGTGTTTTGTTGCCAGCCTCTCTGCTCCTTAAAATGTTTACAAGCCCCAGAGCTGGCTCAGAATGCAGCAAAGTTTAGCTAGTTATGCTTGTCATGAATTATTAAGGGTTTGGAGACAGACAGGAGGTAGGCTGGGGCCATCACGGGTTTTGCAGCCTTAGTCAGGCCTTGTTAGAGGATGTCTGTGCTGCTTGGGGCAGAGCAGAGCCAGGGGAGCTGGGCAGCATTGCCTGCTGCTGCTGCTGCAGCTCCTGTCTGCTCTGTCCTCTGCTGGCACAGCCTGATCTTCCCATGGCAGCAGCTGTGTTGTGCATGTCCCTGCTTCAGTTGCTAAAGGTGGAACATCTCCCCTCCTGTTCCCCAATCCCTTCAAATTTGAGGGGCTGGATGTTTACAGCTGAAATACATCTGTGGTTTCCTAATTTCTGGGAATTTTTTTTTTTTCAAAATTGCTCAGAACTGCACAGAATAACTTGTGAGGCTTCTCAGGTCAGGGGAAGATAATCTGTCCAGTGGCTGGCATGCTGCATTCATCAGTAGTGCCAGGGCCCCTCTCTCTGCACTCCGTTTTTATAATTTTTTCTCTCTCCCTTTTCCCCCTTTCCTTCCTTTGCTCTCTCCCTCTTTCTCTCTCTAATATCTCTAGTATTTTGTCTTTCCTTGTCTTATTCCCTGTTTCCTTGACTGCTATATCTTTTACTGCTCTTGCTTCTCCAAACAGGATCCACAATTTCTGAGGCTGTGGGAGCATGACAGTTCAACCTGACGTTTTACTATTTATTCTTGACTCCCAGCAGTTGAGTCTCTCTAAATTATGTGTGTGTGTTTGCTCCTCTCCTCTCCTCTCCTCTCCTCTCCTCTCCTCTCCTCTCCTCTCCTCTCCTCTCCTCTCCTCTCCTCTCCTCTCCTCTCCTCTCCTCTCCTCTCCTCTCCTCTCCTCTCCTCTCCTCTCCTCTCCTCTCCTCTCCTCTCCTCTCCTCTCCTCTCCTCTCCTCTCCTCTCCTCTCCTCCCCTCCCCTCCCCTCCCCCTCCCCTCCCCTCCCCTCTCCCTTCAGCACAGTGTAGAAAAAATACTTTTAGAAAGCACTGAGAATTCACTGGCAGAACTTGGGGCACTCTCAGGGTGCAGGGGCAGCCCTGGAGGTGCTGGGTACCAGACACCCATATGCTGTGACAAGAGAGCCCCGTGGGCCAGGCTGCCTTTTCCAGGGCACATCTTCTGCTCTGCCTCTGTCCCCTGAAGTCCGGGGAACAAATGCCAGCGGGAGACGAGGCTGCTGCCATTCCTTGCACGGGTGCATGGTGCCACTAGAGCTCTCCTCACTAGATGTCACTGTGAGGTTGAGTTTTGCCTGCCACGATTCTGGCAGCCAGGAGAGACTGGAGTTGAGTGATGAGTTTTAGGAAGGCCCTGCCAGAAGCAGGGGGAAGGCATGTAAGAGGTTTTCAGGATAAACATGGATTTTCTGTAGGTTTTACCCATCCCTGACAAGTTTTGGGAACAGAATCAACAAGATGCACAGGGACTTTGGAGTGCAAATCCCTACTACTGCCTTTGAGCACCCATCCTGTCTGACAGTCATCAGGGCATTAGGGTGACTTTGGTCTGAGTTGCTCGTCTCCTGTCAGTCACCATACCAGTTTGGCAGCAATTAGTGCTAATTGCTAATATGCTAATTAGTGCTCAGCCCTGGATCACTGTTTACTGTCCCATCTGTCAGCACCCATGTGTGTCAGCACCACTGGTCCCAGCACACCTTTGTACTCTAAGGGCCATGGTGCTGCCTCTCTGACAGGGCTGCTGTGGAGAGGACCCCTGGAGGCACCGTGTTAGCCCCCAGACAGTCGTGGTGAGTAATGTAGGGAGGCTTGCCAGGGGCTGGTCTTTTCTCTTGCTAAGGAAGCCAGGAGGCAAGCCAGTCATGGGCCCCTGTTGCTGAAGATGTGGGGCATGAGTGCAAGATGGGCCTTTTATCTCTTGATCTTGACTCCCAGCACTCAAGCTCCTCTAAATCAAAAGACCATCTCTTTCCTTCCTTATATCCGTTACTTGGCTCTTTGTTCCTAAAACTTTGGATCATGTCTCCAACATTTGAGAAGTCCCTACTTGTAAGTGTAGAAGAACGGATTACAGGCAACCTCACCCCTGGTCAGTCAGGGTTGTAAAAATTACCAAAGAAGAGGAACAGCCTTGCCTTAATGGGTTGCAGCTGAGACTAATAAAGATAAATGTGATAAAAGAGGTGGGTTGGGCAGTTAGGGGGATCCTTGAGAAAGAGGACTTGGAGGAAGGGGGCTCTGGAGAGGTAGAGGAACCTGGAGAGGTAGAGGAACCTGGAGAAGGAAGGAAGGATCCAGAGAGATCCGAAGAAGAAGAAAACAGAGAGAGAGTTGTTGCTGTAGAAGATCTGCTATGAGGTCATTCTGGGTCTGATGGAGTTGGAGCCTGCAGTCACAGCTGATCTAGGTAAGGACCTGTGTTCAGTGTGCACCAATACTTGCAGTCACAGTCCAGCAGGCAATAGCCAGCAGAGTCTGCAGTTGGACTCTACAGCAGGAGCTTGCTGTAGGCAGATTGAGGATGGCTAAGCTGTAAAGAAGAATAAGTTGGGACCCTTTTCATGTTGTTAAACAAGAGTCTGTATCTTGGCTCCTTTCTATCCCTAAAGAGAGGTCTCCTGCAACGCCTACTGTGCAGAACCTGCAAACTGTGTCCTAAGGAAGAGTGGCTAACTAATGAATGTCCCATGACCTGCTATATCAGTGGTAGAGATGATGTTTAGGAGAGTTAGTTTGTTTTATTTTTAAGTTAATCAACTGTAAGTAAGAGTTATGCGGAAAGTTGTCAGCTCCAGGGAAGTGCTTTGGTGTGGTTGTGTGCAGCCTCTTGACTCACTGGGTGTGCCATGATTTATGTTGGGATAAGAGCACACTCCATATATGCATTAGCATCCATGTGAGTTTCTACCTAGGTGTACTTACACAAAAGGAGATGGTGCTGTGGCAGGTACAGTGTGTGAGCTCCTCAGCTGATTTGGCACAGCTGGTTCACTGAGTATGGTTCTGATGGCTGTAGGTAACTGTGTGTGTTTGTGTGCAGCCTGGCTATGAGCATTTACATGTGCATCAGTGCTAGAGAGGATGTGAAAGCAACTGGATCCAAACCACCGGGACCTGCAGCCTTTGTGGCCTCCCAAATTGGTGGGGAGCCCCAGAGACTTCTCCACTGGGCTCAACTTGCCCTGCTCTTCCAGCTGTGTGCTGCACTGGAGGCTGAATCCAACTCCAGTTGTTCACGTGCCAAGGCACATTAACAGGCACTTTATCACAGTGCAGCCAATTAATATTTGATTCCGGCAAATGAAGGAGGGCAGAGAGATTAAATGGGTTTGCTAGCTGGATGGGGTGGGAGTGGTGAGAGGCAGACATGCTCTTTTTTTGTGCAACCCAGAGGAGTAGGACTAAAAGACTTTCTTGGAGGAGGAATCAGGATTCCACCAGGCTAACTACTGTGTGGGATGATGGAGGAGGAGCAGTGAGTTGCTTGAACCCTCTGGGCCCTAATTGTATAGATCTAATAGAGGGGACATGGCTGGTTAGCCAGTTCTGATAGAAGATGCAGGACTTGAAGCAGACCCCTTGGAAAGCTCTCTGCAGGAAATAAAGGACAGATCCAGGCCACAGAGTTCTGAGGAGCAATTTTTGTGTCATTTACTTGATGCATTGGCAGATAGCAACTCGGTGTCAGTGGCGCACTGTCAGTGTTGCTCAGCAGGACATGTGGCTTTGCTTTCACAGCCCAGGCAGGTGAGATGAGGCAGATGGATTCTGCCTCACAGCAGAGGTGACTCCTGTGCTGTCCCTTTCTTTATAGAGCTGCCTGAAGTCCTCTGAAGGCTGGGTGGCCCAGCAGGATTCGGCCGGGTCAAGAGAAGCTGGTCTGGGCTGCTGCCACTTTAAGCCTCTCCCAGGTGTGATTGTCCCTACCAAAGTATGCATCATTTCACTTCCCAATTGAAAAACCAAATGAAATTTCCAGGCAGTTTGCACTTTTTCTGATTTGTTTGCTTTTCTTCTGTTGTCTCCTTTTTTTTTTTTTAATTTTCTCCTTTTTTTTTTTTTAATTTTTTTTTTATTTTTTTTTCCCTTTCTCGCTTCCATGTGTATTTATTCCTTCCAGCTACCTGCCTGGAATTTAGTTTGTTTCCAGGCCAGGAGAAATTAGTTTTCTGATTTCCTATTTGGTGCAGAGTAGCTTCTCCCCCTCCTCCATTCCCTTTCTCTGCCTTTTGCTGAAGTAAAGAAAGATATCTTGGCAACATTTCCTTTTTAAAATCTTTTTCTGCCCTCTTGTAGCTATTTGGCCTCTTGGCTGATAGTGTGGGATAGGTGCTAACAAAGTGCTCCTTTCCTGATCCAAGAGCTGGAGAATGCACTCTTGGACTTATTGCACAAAACAAAGTGAGAGCACATCTCATGACAAATCAAGTGAAAAATGAAAGGAAAATAAATATTGGAACACTTGGAGAGGGAGATGTTTTTCATCATCCCTGGGATACGATTTGAGGGATATCTCAGGTGCTACTGAGCCCCTGGGAGCTGTCAGTATACAGAGAGTATCTCAGGGCCCAATGTTGGGACAACACATATGGGGTGACCCTGCATGGACCTGGGAGGACAGCAGGTGATAGTCAGTTTGCAGCAAATGTCTGGGAATTCTAACATTTTATTCTGGAAACTGTGGGGTTTTGTGGTGGGTTTAAAACTTCCCAGCCAGGCATTGAGGAACTGAAAGCAACTTCCCAGTTCCCACAGACCAGTGATGTATAGGCTGTGTGTGTGTGCAATACTTGTTGGCAGAGCATATTTGTGAGATGTGGCGTTTGTTACCTTTTATCGAGGAAGAATCGTTTATCTCAGCATTCTAATTATGTTCCATTAAAATGCAAATTTGGGTTTATGCGCTGGAATTGTCAGTACCATTGCCATGGAAACAGGAGCTTGAGGGAGGGGAATTGGAATAGGTGGGACTGTGCATCTCACTCAAAATCCCTCTCAAATATCTCCACATAATTGAAATGCAGTGCCCTTCTCCAGGAATTGTGGCACTTTCCCCCTAGATAATTTGAGGCATCACTGAAGTTTTTCACAGAGTTGTTCTAACAGGGCAAATGTGTGTGGGTTACCAGGTAACTTCCAGCAAAGTGGAAGAGCTATTGCACAGGTCTGTCAGAAGGAAGTGAATCCTTCCCATTTGACCCAACCCCCCCCCCCCCCCACATGTGATGTTTCTTTTCAGGTGTCTTACAGGAAAGAAAGAAGAAGAGATCCCTAATGACTTCACAAACGTCCACCTCAAAGCCCTTAGATGCTGCCATAGTTTTTGGAAGGTTTAAATGCAGTCTATGCTTTTAAACCCACTCACCTCCAGCTAAATGCCCACTCAAGCTGCCTGCACTGACAATGCCCTTCAGCAGTGAGTTCCCCATGCCAATCATCCTTGGTGCAGGATGACTAGAGTCTTCCCCATGCCTCTGTCTCAGGGCCCAGCTCCTTTCTGTGTTTGTTTTTATGTCAAGATGGTGTGAATGTGTATCTTCCTCCTCCTTTTACCAAGTACAGATGGAACTCCTGAAGCTTGTCTCCTTCCTGTTTAAGAATGAAGTGAAGGGGTTTAAGGATGCTGGGTGGAAGTGAATGCTGAGAGATTGATACATGGCTGATTACATTTTACAGAGGAAAAATGTGCCTTTCTGATTTGGCTGTTGACTGAAAATTTTGATGATAATAAAGCATGGTGAGTTACAGTAATTTCACGACCATAAGGCGCACCGGACTATAAGGCGCACCCCCTGGGAGCCGGCACATTTTGCAACTTTGTAGATCAGATAAGGCGCACCGGTCTATAAGACGCACCGGTTTTTTTTTGCAGCGAGGCTCCGCCCCCAGCTCCTCCCGCGCGCTTGCTGGCCGAGGCCCCGCCTCAATCCGGCAGCCATTGGCTCCCGGGCCTGCCTGTACCCGGCAGGGCCGGGCTATGCCCACCGCCGCTCCGTGCAGCATCCCCAGGGCCCCGCTGTTCTGGGAGTTCCCTGGCGCTCCGGGTGACCCAATGCCGGCAGGCTTGCCCCGTGCCACCACTGCCCCGATTCCAGCTGCTTGCCCCCTCCCCGCGCAGCAGCCGCTCCGATTCCGGTGGCTTTTGCCCCCCCCGCGCAGCGGCCGCTGTGATTCCGGCGGCTTTCGCCCCCCCCCGCGCGGCGGCCGCTGTGCTTCCGGCGGCTTTCACCCCCCCCGCGCGAGGGAGGCCCCGATGCCGGCGGGGATGGCCCGCCCCGCGCGAGGGAGGCCCCGATGCCGGCGGGGATGGCCCCGATGCCGGCGGGGACGGCCCGCCCCGCCCCGCGTGAGGAGGCCCCGATGCTGGCGGGGACGGCCCCGATGCCGGCGGGGATGGCCCGCCCCGCCCCGCGCGAGGGAGGCCCCGATGCCGGCGGGGATGGCCCGCCCCGCCCCGCGCGAGGGAGGCCCCGATGCCGGCGGGGATGGCCCCGATGCCGGCGGGGACGGCCCGCCCCGCCCCGCGCGAGGGAGGCCCCGATGCCGGCGGGGACGGCCCGCCCCGCCCCGCGCGAGGGAGGCCCCGATGCCGGCGGGGACGGCCCGCCCCGCCCCGCGCGAGGGAGGCCCCGATGCCGGCGGGGACGGCCCGCCCCGCCCCGCGCGAGGGAGGCCCCGATGCCGGCGGGGACGGCCCGCCCCGCGCGAGGGAGGCCCCGATGCCGGCGGGGACGGCCCGCCCCGCCCCGCCCCGCGCGAGGGAGGCCCCGATGCCGGCGGGGACGGCCCGCCCCGCCCCGCGCGAGGGAGGCCCCGATGCCGGCGGGGACGGCCCGGCCCGCCCCGCGCGAGGGAGGCCCCGATGCCGGCGGGGACGGCCCGGCCCGCCCCGCGCGAGGGAGGCCCCGATGCCGGCGGGGACGGCCCGGCCCGCCCCGCGCGAGGGAGGCCCCGATGCCGGCGGGGACGGCCCGGCCCGCCCCGCGCGAGGGAGGCCCCGATGCCGGCGGGGACGGCCCGGCCCGCCCCGCGCGAGGGAGGCCCCGATGCCGGCGGGGACGGCCCGGCCCGCCCCGCGCAGGGGAGGCCCCGATGCCGACGGGGACGCCCCTATGCCGGCGGACCCGCCCCGCACGGGGGAGGCCCCGATGCCGGCGGGCTCGCACTTCCGGGGTGGCAAATGTCGCAACTTTGTAGATCAGATAAGGCGCACCGGACTATAAGGCGCACTTCTGGGTTCAGGGAAAAATTTTTGTCATAAGGGTGCGCCTTATAGTCGTGAAATTACTGTAATTCCCAAACCACAGTGACAGCTGGGCAGGAAAGACAAGACTAGGTCTGTTTTCTAGCTCTCCATCCCTGATAAGAGGTTTGCAAAATCATCTGATACCTCATCCTGGTTTTATCAGGGGAATTTTTTCCTGTGCACTGGGAATCTGATTTGCTGATAGTAAAATCTAGATACAGTCTTTAGAACCCAGTGATCCAAACTCTATTAAACATAATTGATTTTGATAACCTGAGGCTGGTTATCATTATTTAACAGGAAAATAAGGAGGAAATATTCAGAGCAGGGTTTAGTTCAACCTAGGGAGGTGCTAAGCAAGGAAAGGTAGACTCAGGTACTGCCTCTCCACTATGAGACAGAGTGGCAAACTGGAGTGGGTTCAGTGAGGGCTATGAAGTTGTAGCACAAAGCATGAAAGGAGATGCTGAGAGTGCTGGCTTTGTTTAGCCTGGAGGAAAGCAGTTTAAGGGGGATCTGACTGATGAGGCAATGGGGCATGTGTGTAGAGAAAACGGAACTGGACTCTTCTCAGAGGTGTGCATCAAGGGCAATGGGCAGCAGAGACAAGTTGTAGCTTGCAGAATTCCATCCCTGTATGAAGGAAAGCCATAAACATCAGGATGAACCAATGTGAGATGCTGACCCAGAGGTGTCTTGGAGTCTGCCTTCTTTGAGCTACTCAGAACTCAAGCAGACAAGGTGTTGAGATACCTGTTGTGGCCTTGAAGTTAGCCCTGCTTTGAACAGGGGTTGGACTGGAGGCCTCCTGAGATACCTTTTGACAGCAGTTGTTCTGTGGGCTCCCACTGGGGGCAGGTTCTGTGACGCACAGTGAAGTGGGGAGCCCACACTGTTCTCTCCGCTAGGATGAATCACAAGCAGAAATAATCTGTCAGCTTCTTTTACTGGAAAAAGCATGACCCTACTGTGGACCATCAACTTCTGCACTGGAGGAGTTATGTCTGTGCAGTGAGCACAGAAGTAATGGGGATGGGATCTGGGCAAAGGTCTGGATGTCAGGAGGATGAGGAATATAGCACTTGCTACTTCCACAGTAGGCAAGCCATTAACATGAAGAGATTGGCTTTCCCAAGAGTGACATCTGACTGGGAATGAGGGATAGGACTAAAACAGTCCATTTTACATCTCAGGCTTTCTCAAGGAGCAGATTAAAGATATATTATATGTCCTTCCTTCCAAGAGGAGAAGATGGTAGGGTGGAATAAAAAAAAGGTGATGTTTGAGTTTCTGCATCTGAAGTGACAAGAAGTATGAAAATGGCTGGTACCTGAAAGCAGAGCAATGGATAATTGGTTTTGGTGTGAAAGAAACCATTTCACCATGTTCAATATTATCATTATGCTGATCAGCTTTACCAGCAAGGAAGATACTGAGAATGAGAGAGAAAATATTGTAAGGGATGTAGAGAAACACACATTCAAAATAACTGTGTTTTGGAGAAGATTTACCAACAAGTGATTACAGAGGGAAAGACAGAAGGTGAGACAGAGACCAGAAAAATAAAATGGAGAAGAGAAAATGACAGGGTGGGAGAAAAGAAAATTTCTATAATTTCTGTAAGTCTCTGCATCCTGTTTCTTCACACACACAAGTATCTCCCCTCCCTCTGCTGCACTGATTACTTCCCCAGTACCATCCTGGTTGTGCTCTGTTTCCTCTGATGATGAATTGAGGGGCTTCAGCCCAGAACCTCTGCATCACATCCCTGCCTGCAATTCCTGACTCCCACCCTCTCCTCCACTTCCCCAGGCATGCACTCTGCTTTAGAACTAAGTGTTTGTCCCACATCTCCTTCTGACAGGTGCACAGAGGCTTCCTCTCTTACTGGGCTGAGGTTTTACTGACTGGGAATATTTAACCTGATGTGAAGGAGCTTTCTAAGATAAAGAGTAAATGCCTACTTTGCTAACATTAGTAAGAGGTGATTTTTGCCTCGTTGATTTGGGGAAGAGCAGACAGACTAAATGACCCCATGTAGTCCCTTGTCACTCCACACTTCTGTAGTGATTCATGTGACACTGTGAAAACAACTAGTGAGCCTTGTCCTTGTTATATAGTTTGGTATTGCAAAATATCATATTTAACCTTCCCTTTTCCGAGTGAGGTTTTCTTGTGGCAACCAGGACAGAGATGGTGAGATCTCTAGCAGAGGTGTCAGAGCCAGATGATGCCTTCCCTCAGCATGTGCCCTGCCCTATCACTGCAAACCCAGGCTGCTTGTGCACCTGCACCCATCCAAACTGATGGGGATGGCAACACTGCACCCTCACACAGCCACTCCCTTGTTCTCCCTTTCCTCAGCCTGCCAGAAACCGATCGCCATGGGCTGCTTCCCTCTCACACCCCTGGCTGTTCTAACATATCCTCGGGGAAAGTGTTAAGACTGGCTGCAGTGATGAGATTGTGATCTTTCTCTTTCCTTTTTTTTTTTTTTTCAAAAATTGTCAGTGGAGTTTCCCTTGCCATTTTCAGCAGCTCTAAAAAAATCCCTTCATGGAATATTCAGCATCTTCCTGGAGCTCATCGGTAGCCAGCGGGGGCTGTGGGTACACGGGGGATGACTCACAAGTCCTGTCTTGTTCTCGGGCCCCCAAGACTCCTCTGCTTCTCTCCCTTTCTCTCAGCCAGCAGTTTGTGCTGATTGGCCTGTGGCTGCCAGCTCTGACTGGGATCTAGTTGCAGCAGTGCAGGAAAGAGATGGGAAGAGGAAGGAAAGAGGTACTGCTTGCAGGCTGTGGGGATGGATGGGATGGGAAGTTTTTACTGGAGTGTGGGGTTTATTGAAGGAGGGTGCCTGGAGGCTTTACATATAATTCTGGGTGTGGGCTAGGGAAGAAATCTGGTTGACAGATGTGGTGATTCAAGAGACCCTGATTCAAAACCTCCTGTACAGATCCCCCTCAGTTACCCCAGGCAACTCCCTCATCCCCTCCCACAGTTCCTGGTTTATGCTCATTCCTAATGGAACCTGAGCCAACACTGGCTCATTTTCACACCCTGTTGTTTGGTCATTGACTAAATTAAATTTCAATTACTTTTATGTATAAAAAAACCCAAAACTGGTGAAAACAGCAGCTTTTAATTGGAAGCAGCTCCATGGCAGTGAAGGCTGTGGAGGTGGTTTGATGAAGAGAAGGAGGAGGCAGAGGGAGGTGCTCAGTCATAGGTGGAACCTTTGTGTGGACACATGAGAGGGCAGAGGAGTGGCTGGGTGTCTCTGAGATGTGGCATGACCTGCTCTGCTCCTTCCCAAGAAGGGAGGCTAAAAATACTATCTGGTGGTCCCTCACTTTGGGGTTGTCTACCAGCTGCCAGCCCTGGGAAGGGGAGCTGTGCTGTAGGTTGGAATTTGTCTTCAAGAGCTCCTCTATTGGAGGTGAACATGAACAGCTGTTTTTGATATCCTTGTCCTGACAGGCTACTGAGAATGTAACTTGCTCATCAGGAGACCTGGCACAGCCTGACCTTACCTCTCTGGGAATATATCCTTCATGGCCTCTAAGCAAGCTGAGGAAAGATAGTGAATGTTTTCTCTTGTGCACCTGCTGGGGCTTGGGGGAGGTGTGTCTGTCTGAAGGCACACATTGCTTAACTGTTCCCCTGCCCCTCAGATGAGCAGAACAGGAGCTGTGCAGCAGGCAAAGCTGTCTGAATCCTCTGGGAAATCCAGGAGTCATGACAGGTGCGTTGTTTAGGATCTCTGGTTTCTGCTGTTGTTCAGTTTTTTCTTTTCCCTCTAAGCTCCTCACTGCTCATCTCTGAGAAATGTAACCTGTGACCTCAGCCTTCATAACTGTGTCAGCCATGCAGGTCAGGAGCACCTGGGACCTCTTTTCTGCTGGTGACATCTCCTGGGTACACATTGACAGGTAGTCAGGACTCATTGTCTCTCCAAGAATCCAGGAAAATAAGCTTGTGTGTGAATCCCAGGTGCAGAGAGGGTCTGCCTGTCACAACCAATTCAGCTGCTGCTCTGCCTGGCAGTGTTGTTCCATTTTATGGGTTCCTACTCACGCTGCTCTCTTTTTGTTTTGTTTGCTTCCCCCCTCACTCCTCTCTTTCTCCCTCCCTCTCCTCCCATAGCTGTCTCCCAGCAGAGATTGGCTATTAAACCAGCTGTACCGAGGTTGTGAGATCCACACAAGCATTAGGAACAAATGACACTGAGCACTCACCTCTGGTGCAGCAGTAGGACACCAGGAATGTCCAGGAACATAATCTGCCAGGGAACATGAGTGTTTTGGAACAGTTGAAGAACTGCCCCTTGCATCCTGCAAGCCAAGGTGTGGGTCTGTACTGCTTGAGCTACCAAAATGTGGGTGTGCAAATTTCTGCTGTGGTCCATGGGGCCAACAGCTGCTGTGTGTCAGGGTGTGTTATGTACAGACTGATGGCAATGAAGAGTTGCTCAGCTCGCTCATGCAGCTGTACAAGAGCCAGGGTAAACATGGCGTGAGCAGCTCTGGGTTCCCCTCACCTGTGGCCAGCATGTAAATACAGATGCACTTGTGGTATCTTCTGGCATTATGGGAACACTGATTGGAGGGGCATTGGTGTAGAGGAATCATTTATAGGTATGTCTGTGTCTGTCAAAGTGACAAGAGCATGGAGGATGGGCGGTTTGGAAACCATGGAATTTGGACAGCTTGCAGCAGTCCTCTTTGAAGAATGAGAGTGAGTTTTTGGTGTAGTCACTTTTTCCCCTAGAAGTTTATTTTCCTTTCATAATGGTAATTTCTCAGGTGTCTGGACTGTGAAGGGTGTGTGGTGGCATGATGATGGTGGGGACAATAAGGATGAGAAAGGTGAAAAGTCTGGGCACTAGGCAAATAAGGACATTATGCTGGAGGGAGAAGATAGAGGAAAGAAGCAGATCATCAGACGAACAGACTCAAATAGATTTTGTGACTTATTTTTTATCTGGGAAATTAAATGCTTTTCCTAGATAGGCACCAATGATTTGGCCATGGCTGTGTTTAGAAACTGTGTTGAGGTTGCCATGGCTTTTCAGCACAGCAGTGCAGGTTGGGAGAGCTAAGGAGAGTGACATAGGTGTAGTGCACAGTCACCCTTGCTGGTGGCAGGCAGGTGCCCATAGGCCTTTGCAGGGGACAGAATCACCTGAGGTGGGATCATTCTTGTGCACCAAAGGGTCAGTGCCTGCTTGGAGTCTGTCTCACTGTAAGACTGTTTCCCTCACAATGGTTCCCCTCAGTGTAACTTGTTTGGCTTCCAGGGATTTGCCCAGGAGTGGGTTAAATTTCCTCATTAATAACCAGTCTGATAAAAATCACTGGAAAAGGCAAATGAAATGCTGCTCTGACACATCTGATGCAGAGGGGGAGGCAAATTCTCCAGACTGGAAAGCCATTGTCTCCCAGGGGTTTTCAGATATCACATCCTCGATGGAAGCAAATAGGGCATGCCAAGCTCCTTGAGAGCATCTGGCAATGTACCATGGAGGGAAGATACAGGGACAGATTGGGGCCAACGCTGCTTTTTGATTTTATTTTGGGAGAAAGCTTCACAGGACAGAGGCAGGCACTGTTTTAATCCTTGAGCTGAAGAATAAAGCACAAGGGGCAGAGTCGAGACCGGCTGCAGGGCTTCTATGAGGGAGACTCTGTGGGTGATGAGCTGTGCAAGGGGAGAGTGAATCAGCCCCTGCAGGATGGAGTGATACACCCAGGCTTGGAAAGATCAGAAGTGCCCAGTGCCTAAACACTCAGTTTTCCTTAGCATGAGCAGCACCTCCAGAGACTTATTTCCCTGTGACATAGCCTATAGTATAAAACAAATTAAAAAATGGTTAGGGAAGTATTTCAGCTACCTTTTGCTGTTGTCAAGGCAGCTTTGTTGCAGGCAGTGGTGAGGACAGGCAGCAGAGGCTGACAGGCTGCTGCTGAGCAGAACATCCCTGTGGGAGATCACACAGAAGGGTGTGGTGGGCCAGGGTTTGGAGCAGGGGGTCCTGCTATAAGATCCTGAATCTTCATCCTAGTGCTCACCTTTGTCAGTGGCAACCAGGTAAACTGTGGCAGATCCCCTCCCTTCCTCCTGTATACCTACTCTGAATGTGTTCAGAAATAAAAAAGAAAAAGATGTTGAAGGGGGGAAGATGTGGAAAAACTGCCTTGGAAAAATAGCTCTGCTGTAATATAGGGAAAATTGTGTCTTGTTTTGTTGAAACAGACTCTGTTTAGGAGGAGGAACATTAAGGAACACTTGAGGGAAATCTTTAATCTGGTTGCAGCGTCCAAGAGAAACAGTGTAGGAGAAAAAGACCTGAGGGAAATGAGGATATGGAGATGCATTAGCAGATAAATAGCATGTAGCAGTCTCTGGGCACTTCCCCATAACTGTGCTCTGGAAGGACCATCTGGGTCTTCCTTTCAGCAACTCCAACTCTCTGGTAGAGAGGGATATGTGGCTTAGCTCTCCCTGTTCTCTGCTCAGCAGAAGCTCTTCCTTGACCTGGTATCTAATTCTAATATCTAGAGCATGTTCCTTTAAGCATTTATGCCTCCAATCAGGCCTCCAATCCCATTGCCATGTGGAGCCATAAACAGGGATAAACACTAATTAGTATGGTAAATAGCCTGGCCTTGTGTTTTCTGGTTACAGTATCGTGGTAATTATTTCCAGCTCCCTGCCTGTGTACTCCTGCTGCTTGATTTTGTGCTCTGTATGTCCTTGCCATCCTGATTATTGCTGGATGCGTTAAAATTGGCAATTGCCCTCTCCTGTCTCCCATCTATGTCTTGGGCAGGGGACTGGCCTAAGCCAGTTTCACTGAGGTGTGCTCAGGGATGATTGAGGGGCGATAGATAAAATCTCACAGCTCTCTGTCTTCTGGAGGCTGTACCTTAATGTGCAGGATGTGGGGTCATGCTGAGATAACACAGCATAGCATTTTCAGGGAATCCATTGCTGGTCACCAGGGCTTTGTAAAATATGGAAGAAAAATGGCCATCTGGGCAGCTCCTACCCTTGACTCCCATAGCTAAGATTTTTTTTCTCTCTCCCCATTTTGGCTGTCTTGCTTCAGCAAACATCTTTGTCTCTAATAGGGAATGTGACCTCAGCCTGGATTTTGGCCCAAGAGGGGCAGCTCTGCACATGCACTTGAGTGTACGTGAGGTGGCTGGAGGGCCTGCCCACTGAGGAGGGATAGATCAAAGATCGCTCGTCTTGGTCTCTTGGCAAGTGTCCCAAGCTCAGCTTCTCTCTAATGCAATATAGTTGCTTTGGCATCTACATACATGGGCTGCAGCCAGTGGAGAACATATGGGTTCAGGGGCCTGTGACTTTCTGACCACTTGTGTATAGCCTGCTCCAGCTTGTGAGCCAGGACTCTGGCTTCTTTCTAAATTACTCTGAGTGAAAAAGTCTCTGTATTGCAGTGTGCTGTGCTCTTGTCTCTGCTCTTCCCCAACATTCCTGACTCATTCTTTTCCTTCTGAATGTTCCTCCTTAGCCACCCTCCTGCACACTGCAGTAGGTAAGTACGTGTCCCTGGTTTTATTTACACCTAGCCCTTTCTGATACGTATGCACACAAATCAGAGGCACTGGAGGCAGCTTCTGAAGCTGGGGTAATTGCACATTCACTCCCTCTCTTCCAGTGGCCAGGATATTAGTATGAGCAATTTGTTAGAATCCTCTCTCAGGTCCTGTTTTATTCATGATTTCACCTGTGAAATGTTGCTGAAGTGACTGTGTGTTCCCAGTTGTAGATGAACTCTCGCCTCTTTCCCCTGTGGAGGCACACTACCTTATAAACCCTGTGGACCTGGTTGGATTTTGCAGCACTGTAGGGCTTATTGGCAGATGCATTGGCTGCTCCTCGTGTACACAGGCATATGCCTTAGCTGACCCAGTTTTTTATTTTGCTGGAGATATGAGTGTTATTATTCACAAAGTGTTGCAAACACATGCTGGGCTCTCTGAGACTCTCAGGAAGACAAAATGAATGGGTATTGCTCAGGAAGAAATGGCCAGGGGAGAAACAGCTGCTGTTTCTCCACAAAAAGTGCCACAATAGCAACACTTGATTGTGGTGGTGGCCACAGGCCATTTGGGATTAGACACCCACAGAAGACAGGCCTGGCTGTGTCCTCAGGATGTCACTGACTTCATATTCATCTCAAGATGATCAACGCATGCATTGTTCCCAAGAGGTTTGGGCTGGCCTGATTTCAAAACCCTGATGTGCAGGATGATCCTCAGGCATGCTGCAGCGTGAGCATTGTGCACCTTGCTCTCCTTGCCACTAAATGCCCTGGACTGCAATGTAAACCTGTTGTTGCTTCTGTCCACTGTGGACCTAAAAACTGAGACTCCTCTCATTTTTTAACAAACCTGTATGCATTTGAAGATGGTTATCACTCCCCTTCTCAGCTTTCTGTAGTCTAAACAGCTTCATTTTGGTCAATACCTTTCTGGTAGGTCATGCTTTCTGCATCTCTGCTCATGGTGGCATGATTCTCCCAGCTATTTGGAGGAGTGCTCTGCTCTCCTCCCCCATGCCTCTCAAGCTGATGGAAGAAAACCTGTCCATCACCCGTGGAACTGTAAGTCCTTATGGAGAGGCATGCTATCCTTCACTCCTCAAATACAACTTTGACTGCATGTCATTTTCTGAGACAACCAGAGTCATTCATCAGATTTGCCTCACAAGTCTTGGATTGGAGTGCATTGCTGTTCGCTAAGGCAATTAATTCTAGCTAAGTCTTGGCTTAGACGTGAGCCAAAAAGGTGTCTAAAGGAAAACTGATTTTATGCACATGTGTGTCTCCTTTTGAAAGTGTCTGTAGTGTTGATCTAAGGGGCGGAGAACCTTTCAATTCATTCTGTGTAGCTCTCATGCTGCTTGGAAAACATTTCAGCAGTGGAAACCCACTCTACTGCTTGGGGAGTTTGGCAGTTGGCAAATAGATGAGCTTTCCCTGGGTAGCTGCCTTCAAAATCAACCTTTAGGTCCCCTCAGCCAACATACCTGCATGGTTGTGATTTTGTTTCCTCCATCCAGGATGCAAAACAGCACATGAAAATGATACAGTGAGATTCTGCCAATCTCACCCTTCCACAGTTTTTTATCCCCACAGTTTTTAATTCCCCCGTCTGTTCTATGGGCTAGCAGAAACTCATTCTCCTCTGATATCTCATTTGCTTTAAGCACCTCTCTTTACCCCACTTGCAGAATTATAAAATGGTTTGGGTTGGAAGAGCCTTAAAGACCATCTAGTTCTCTGGGAGGAGAGACCTTCCACTAGCCCAGGTTGCTGAGAGACCCCTCCAGCCTGGCCTTCAATGCTCACAGGGATGTGAGCTGTTCACAGCTTCCCTGAGCAACCTGTTCCAGTACCTCACCACCCCCACAGTAAAGAATTTCTTCCTAATATCTAACCTAATTCTATCCTCCTTATGTTTAAAGCCAATACCCCTCATCCTATCACTATGGTCCATGATAAATACTCTCTCCCCATCTTTTTTGCAGGACTTCTCTTCAAGCACTGGAAGGTTGATGTAAGTTTTCTCTGGAGTCTTTCACTGTAGGCTGAACAACTCCAACTCACTCAGCCTTTCCTCACAGAAGGACTGCTTCAGCCCTTGGATCATCTTTGTGGCTTTCCTCTGGACCAGCTTGAGTGGATCTGTGCCTTTCTTATGCTAGGGGCCTCAGACCCAAACGCAGTAACCCAGCACTTACGGATGTAGGCTCTGCCTACCTGCCATGGCTGAAGTCTTCTCCTCAGCCTTGGTCTCATTTCCCTGATGCTGTAGCTCCCAGCTTTGAAAATTATTTCCTCCTTGCTTGCTTTTCCTTATGCTGCTTTACTCCTTGGGATCTCACCCCAGTGACTGTGAGAGCCCTAGCTGGCACATGTATTTTGGTAGCCACCTGCCTGCACCTCTTCACCACTTCTGCTCCTGCTGTATGCAGCTGAAATGTCACCTGTCCTCTCTCCCTCCCTCCTTCATTTCCCTCACTGCTGAAAGTTCAGCTCATATGCAATGACGCATGCAGAAGCAGTAAGTATGTGCTCAGGACATATAATAAGCACTTGGCTCCTACAGGCTGTGTTTCAGCCTTGGGCTCCAACACACTTCAGCAAAATGATTGTGATATTACACTCGGCACAGAGGGGGAAGGTGACTCACAGAGAGGTGGCCAGCTTGCCTGTGCCAGAGCTGGGAGGAAGATGCAGGTAGCCTAAGCCCTGTCTGATGCTTCCCCTTGTGCAGGCAGTCCAGCCTGTCTCTGGATGTGTTTGCACGAGAGACATCCTGCCACCAGTGATGTCTGTGCATGTGAAGATGCCCCTGTGTGGGCACAGGCTGGCCTTGTTCTGGTTGTGAGTGCTTGTGTACATGTGCAGGTGGACATGGGAGTGCTGGGAGGGCATTTCTAGGCATAGAGAGGCCTCCTGGCCCTGGTGGCTTTCACAGCATCCAAACTCTCTGCCCAGCTACTTTTCATACCCATGGTGGCCAGGGAAGGGGAATGAAGAGGGTCACCAGGAACTGATGACAGTAGGAAGGCTGGAAGGGAGTAGAAGACAGAGTGTGCCTGCTATGCCAGAGCAGTTTTTTGGCTAACAATGGCTCTATCCCACCTGGGCTGGCTCCTGGGAGCTCTGTATTTGGCTTGGAGTGCCCCAGTTAATTAGCTGGATAGACAGGCCAATTAGTAGCCATGGGTCTTAGATGAGCAGCCTTCTCCCTGGAGCTGTGTAGCAGCCTTTTTGCCAGGGAGGTGTTGTGCTCTCCTGATTTGCAAATGACAGTAAGCATTTCTGAAATGCTCATGGGCAAGTTTGGGGCCCTTGCCCTGCTGCCCAGTGGGTATCAAGGCATCTCTTTGAAATGCTGGCTCTGAAGAACTCATGGAGACAAGAAGCCACATTTTTTCTGTCCTCACACAGGCAAGGTATTTTGTAGGTGTCTTCTTGGTGTATTGTGGAGCTCTTTGACATGAAACTCTTCTTACTCTTCATGTCACAGTTTAAAATGCTGGAGTCCTTTCCTTCCTGTCCAGGCAGCATCTGCCTGCTCTGCACATTGCGGGGTCTGACTTTGTGTCCCAGTGGGCTTCTGAATAGGAGAAGGCTTTTCCCCTCAAAGTCTGCACAGCAGGGAGGGCAGGATATGGTGACAAGAGGCGTGCTGCAAGCTGGAAATAAACCCTGCTGTCCTTCCCAGGCCTCCTGAGCAGCCCTTAGGTGTATACAAGACACACTACAGTGCCATGCAGATCCTACCTGGGTACCAGCACTGGAGCAGCTGTATCAGCAGGCAAAGCTGCTTTGGCTGACTGTGGTGGTTCTGTGCACGTCCTTCAGCTCTGGCTGTCCTGTGCGGCCCTGGGTGCTCAGACAGATCATTCTCCTTGCTTCATTGTCAGCCAGTGCAGAACTCTTCCTTCCAATTCTGGTGTGCTCCCAGCACTCCTTCCCAGCCCGTGGTGGAGGGCTGGCAGGCGGATCAGTGAGCCCAGGGAATGGTGCTGAGCTGGGTCAGTGCTGTGAAGCCAAGGGAAGATGCAGGAGCCTCACATCAACTCCCCAGCCTGACACGAAGTGATGGAGCAGAAAGAGTGAGCAACGGGGAGGGATGGGAGGAGGGGAATGACAGACTGGGCTCTAGCCTAGGAGCAGAACAGCAAACTAGCTTATTATTAACCATAACCCCTGTCCCTTCCTAACCATCTGATAAACTGTTCTCTGATTCTATGTTTTTTTTGTTTCTTTTTTCTTTTTTTCTCCCACAGGCACTGCTGTAGCTCAAATTTGGCCTCCAATACTTATATCTTTCTGTCTCTTCTATTTCCTTTCCTATTTAGAAAATATACCCAAGATTACTGTGGGACTTGGGAAGAGGGTATGCCACATTGGATCAGCTGATCTGCTCTAAGATCTTAATTTCTGCCCATACCCTCCCTTCACAGAAAAACTAAACTGCCCATCCCAGTAAAAAACACAGCTGTGTGATGGAAAGTTTGGCAGGAAACACCTTCCTCATACTCCCTATGTCAGTGCACACCTTGAAGTATCAGATTCATTTTCCATTTGATGGTGTTTGGTATCCAGGGGATGTCCCAGCTGGCTGCTGGTAGAGGATGACGCACTCTGTGGGTGCTGAACTGGGACTGAGCTGACCTAGGTTTACATCTGCTCTACAGGGTGACCTTGAATGGATCGCCTTCTTTCTCTGGACCTCAGTTTTCTTGTCCCTGAGATGAGAACTAAGTGCTTATGTAATATTTCTCCAACTGAAAAATGCTGGAGGAGATGCCTTGTTTTGTATTTCAACAATAGAAGTGAAAGTATATCAGCAGTGTCTAGACTTGGAAAATTCCTTTCTGGTAGCCTCAAGTTCCTGGAAGGGCATATTCCCCTTGATGAGGGAGAAATCAGTATGCACCATGCTTCAGAAAGAGCTGGAAAGAGACAATGTTGGGGAGATAATCACCCCAATGGGAAAGGCTTCTCTAGGCTTATATCCTGGGGATTTGATCTTGTTTCTTCCTGTTCCAGAGCCCAGAATAAGGATTGTTGGATGAAATAAATTTTCACTTATGTTGGAGAGCAGGTGAGTTTCAAACCTTTCATGCTGTGCCAGTTTATGCTTTTGATTCAGCAAAAGGCATCTTTGCAACTACCCCTCCACTGCAGTGATGAGTCCTACAATAAAAAGCACATATTTCTTTTCATTCCTGTATTGTTTTGTTCCTTTAGTCCATGCCTTCTCTGCCAGAGGGTACAATATGATGGAAAAAGGTTGAATCCATCAGTGTTTTAGGTGTCCTCTATCATTTGTGCTGGGAGTTATCTACTGCCTTCCCTGGGCTTTTGTTGCTCTCAGGAAAAACAGTGTCTCAGTCAAGGTCATGCCTTTCCTGAGCTGTAGCAAATGTGAAAGGGTCTCACTTTTTGTTGATCTTAAATCATATAGACTTCCACCTCAGTATTTTTCCACTTCTGCCCTTGGTCCCAGAACTTCTCAGCCCAGGCTATGTTGTGCAAACCCATCATGAGGTGGCACCACAAGATTGCCTTTCTTTTTATTTTGCCTTTCTAAATCTTCTTCCTCTACTCTTCCTGGCCGCAGCACTTCTGGTTTTTGACCCATTGCTGCTCTCTGCCACTCAGCTGAGTGCAATATTTGCCCTGGCTCCAAAGCCAGGTGAAACAAAGCAGCTTTGCAGGGCATAGCACAGAGCCTCAAAAAGTTAAGGCAAAGGGATGGATGGGTGATGAGAAGGACTATGTTATTTGAGGTACAGATTTTTTCTCTCTCTTTTTTTATTTTAAATTTTAATTTTTTTATTTTTAAGGAGCAGGAAACATGCCTGAGAGGAGACTCGGGTCAGTCTGCCCTGGGGTGCTCCTTAGCCCTTGCTGCCTTTTTCTCTGCTTCCTGGAGTAGATGCAGATCAGAGGATGCCTCTTGCCTGTTCTGGCCTCCCTCTGGGTGTGTGAGGGCAGACAGAGGCTGCCTGACAGAGCCAAGGAGCACAACTGAGCCAAGATGGTATTGGATCTCTTGGATGCTGTTGATCTCAGCCTAAACAGAGCCTGTCCTTCTGCAACAGGCATTTTGCGAACACACTTGTTTGATTTCTTATGCTCTCCAAATGAAGAAGCTGGTGTTTCTTGCATGGAGAATGTGCAGACTGCCCATGTCATCCTTTGGATGATCAGTAGGGTGAAGCAGGTCAGAAATGCTCAGCTGTAATACTTGCTGGGAAACCAACTCTTATTTTGAATGAAGATGAGAAGGTTTGGAGCAAGATGACAAATAGGTACTGTGTGAGACTGTCCCTTAGAGACTCATGTACCACAGTCTATATCCAAACCCAAAGGATGCCTTGGGGGAACCTCAGATCCAGGTTTCACCTTTGGTGCCACAGACTTAGTTGTAGAGAAGATTCACAGAGGGCTTTTGAACACAATGCTTCTCTTCCCAGCAGCTGCTTAGCAAACTGAAAAGGCGATCTTCCTTTCCTGGACTGAGCTGTTGTATTAAATTGAATTTCATCCCTTGGAGACCTCTCCGTCAAATACACGCTCTCTCATTATACTTTTCTTCTCCACTGTTACTTTTCATAAAACCATCTTTTTGTAAATGCTCTTTGTTTCTTGTCTAGAAACTCGTCTGCCACCACAGTTCAGAGCTGCCCTTTGGGGGCGGAGATTCCTTTTTCTCTTGCACACTCTTTGTTTCTCTTCTCCGCTGGAGGGATTAATTTATAATTTCCCTCTTGCCTCTTTGAGGTTTTTTTTCCCCCCATCCCTTTCTTTGCTGTTTCAGATGAGGAGGGATGAGGTGAGGGGATATTCCAACTTGAAGATGTTACAGGTGCACAGTGACATCCTGTGCAGCTGATGGACAGTTTGCAGCCCATGTCTGAAACATGATAATTGGCAAATAGGAGAGTGACCACAGCACCATCATGCCAGAAACGTGCAAGGTACGAGTGCAGGTGTGAAGGACAGTGCTGGGTGTGCCAGTCAGGGCAAGGGAAAAGATTGGTGGAGGTCTCATAGAGCTGCCTTTTGCTGATGGCAAAATCTGTTTTCTGGTCTCAGAGGTGGACAATAGCTGGCAATGACTGTCAGCCTTTCCTCATGGAGCACCTGATGGTGTGATAGCTAGGGCCTGAGGCATGATGACAAGGTGACATCATGCCTCAGGGTGGTGGGCTGGAGAAAACAGCACCTTGCCAGCTCTGGGACGCATGGGTGGGGTCAGGAGTGGAGCTCTGTGCTGGAGCAATGGGACAAGGGATCCCTGGGAGGGAACTGGTGCACATCCTGAGAGTTGGGTGGCTATCAGGACCAGGGGATCAGGAGGCATCATGGGATCTGATTGCCAGCACGGTGACTGGGAGCACTGGGCCAGGTCTGAAATGCATTGGCAGATCTGTGTGAGGAGCTGTTCTTAAGAACCAAAACACTGAATCATTTCCCAGAAATCCCCTGTCAGTCTAACCATAAACACCAGAGTGGAAGGTGGGGACATGTGTTTCTTCAATTTCCTTCAACAAAGCAAGCATAAAGGGGATTAGGAAGGCAATGCTGGGGGAAAAGAGAGAGAGATTTAGTAGGGAAGGGAGAATTAAGATTTAGACAGATAAAATGCAGATTGAAGTTGTTGGGCCAGAACAGAAGAACTTCTCAGTCTATATATTTAGCTCAGTGAGGTATATAAACAGAAACCTACAGCCAGCTCAGCCACTTCTCCCCCAGTGGAGTGAGTCATCAGCCCTTGGATCTAAAGTTAGGTTCACGTCAGAGCTTACTTTCTCTCTCTCTCTCATTTTATTTTTCTCTTTCTATTTTGAAGGGTGTGGGAAAAGCTGGGCACTGTCTCCTGGAAGCAGCAAACATAAACCCACAACAGCAACAGATGCAGGACCTGATGCCCTACCTGGGAGCACTGTGACAAATATTTCTTTCTGTCTGACTGCTCCTCTTCCTTGCTGAGTGCCTGGGGATGAGCTTAGACAACATGCAGCCATGGCTAATCTGGACACACAGTGGACCCAGCTCCAAGGGGTTTTGTGCACTGTGCAGATGAGATGGAGGATGGGATGGGCTGCACAGCCATTCCTGGGGCCTCAGCAACAGGGTTCTCAATGTTTGGCTCCCATGTGCCATGCAGGGGAGCAGGATATGTGGTCAGGGCTGTCAAAGAAGGGCTGGGTCAGCCTGGCTGGAGGCAAGATGATGCCTGTGAGTCTTGGCTAGAAGATGCCTTTCAATCCAGTGTTGATTATATGGTGGGCTCAGCCCACTGCCACCTGTAAACCTGCAGAGGGGAGGGACTGCATCTCACTAAGCTGTCTCTGCTTTGATATGGCTCTCCCTTTCCTGCTTTTTCCCTCTTCCCTGGTCCACCTTTTTAGGCAGTTGCAGTGAATCATACTTTCCTTACCAACTCACCAGCCTGTGCTGCTGGCTCAAGTAGTGACAGTAACAATGTGGACTTTCCTGTTCCTCTCAAAAACCCTTGGAAATGCTCTGGATGCAACCGTAGGATCAGCTTGTGCCATGCTCACTTCTGGTATGATCTCCCTGAAGGTCACTTCCAAGTGAGCCCACCTGTATCACTCAGGTTAGATGACAAAACTGTCTGAAAGTGCATTGGGGGTTGAAGATGGAGCCCTGTAACTACTGTGAGCTGCAGGACAAGGAGACAATCTTCAGTCCCTTCCCTTGTGCGTGGTGGAGAGAGGGGCCTTGTTCAGGGAGGGAACACTTCCCAGCTGAAGGCTTGGAATTGCCCCTCTGGAGGGATACTTGTGGTGTATGCACCAGCAAGCCCATGAAATCCTGTCCAGAATGTATGGATGAGGAGGGGTGTGGGGATGGATGGGCTCTGCTCTGGAGCAGGAGCTGCCCTGGGCCTGTTCTTTTCACCAGCTCCAAATTTGTGATGTGTTGAATGGCATGACTCCATTTCCCCAGCTAACCCCTTTCCCTCTCCCTCCCAGGCTTGTTGCATATTTTTATCAATTTGGAGGATTTGTCTGAGTGAGAGTTCAAATGTCTTTTTATCCCTGTGCTGTGGATATGCTGGAAGGCAAACACATGATCCTGGGATGGAGACATGAGAGATGACCCACAGATTGTCCTAAGCGTGTGTTTATGTGCCTCTATCCTCCTGTGCCCTTCTGCATGTACTTTTCATCTCCCTTTAACATTTTGTTTCTTTTGCGTCTCCTTACTGCCCTGTTTCTCCACCCTGTCTCACCCTTTCCCTCTCTCTCCTGCCCTCTTCCTCCTCATTCTCTTTTTCTCATTTGATATTCATGCATGAATAAATCCAATTGCATTTTCCCCTGTTTCCCCTGAAGGGGCTTGTTGGTGAATTACAGGCATCTGAAATCATATAATGCTCAGATTCATCATTTCTGGGACAGAATTGAAGCCCTTCTATTTCTTGGGAAGGAATAATAGATGATTTTTATGAAGAGAGGGAGTGGTGAGTGTCTTGCAGCTGGTGAGGAAGAAACCAGAGATTAACCTTGGCAGCACAGAGTGGACCTGCTAGCAGAGGGGACTAAAAGGTCAGCCAGCCCCTCCTCTGTTTGCAGGAATGGGGAAGGCATGTGTAGGTAGGTGTGTGTGTGGAATGGAGCCTGTGTTTGCTCCATGTTAGCTGTGTGGTGCTAGTGGGGCCCTTAGAGAGGAGTAAATCTCTTATGGGGCTGCCCAGAACTGCTTGAGGAAGAGTAGGCTGGCACTTGAGTAGAGAGATTGTCTAGAGATCTGTCTGGGCATGTGCCTCAGCCAGCTTTTGGGACACTCACACAGTTCTGGTATCACCTCAAACTCTACTGTGGGTCTGTGGTTTGCCCAGCACCATATCCCCATCACACGGAGAAGCTGAGGTTGGTATGTCACAAAATCCTTCACTTTCAAGGGCTTCTTGTTGTGGATGAGCTCCCTGCTGCTGATGGGAGCCTTCCAGTTCAAGCAGGACAATGAACTCCGGGTAACCACAACCATCTTTGCAACTGAAGGCAGCCAGAGATAGTGTCTTGCACAGCTCCCATACAAACAGGCTCTGACCCTGTGCAGGGAAAGGTCTAACCACCACAGAAAACTATTATCCTGGGAAAAAAATATCTTTCCAGCTTGTGGAAGATGCATGGGTGCATCATGGAACTGCAGCCCTGGACAGTAGCTACCAAAAAAGACATGCTGGACTTCTCCAAGGAAGAGCTGCTTTTCATGGAAGCTGTTAATTGGGTAACTTTTGATGTTCACAACATTCCTGTCATTTATAACATTGCTCTTTTCTTTTTAGCACTTTCGGAGCAGCCTGAGGATCCTCTAAGGGATGAGTTTACCTTTCAGGGGAGGTAACAAGATTAGACACTTTAAAAAACACAGAAGTGTTGCATTAAAAGCAGAAAGCAGCTATTGTCTTTGTTCAAGAGCCTTTTAAGGGCCTCGTGAGAGACAGTGATGATGCCAACCATGTTGCTTAAGCTCCAAGGAGCCTGGCTTATGTGATGTAAGTGGCTAGAGGCTCCTTGACCTCCCTCAAGTCCCTGGCACAGAAAAACCAAGCCACACAGAGATGAATTGGAGAGGATATTTACAGGACTTTTTCACCCTAGGTTGTGAACATGTGTGAGCTACCTTGAGATAAAACCAGAGTGGTCCTGACTTTAGCAGATGGTGTGCTTACTCTATTGCCTTGCTGTGGGGAGTTAACATCCAAGTATGATGAAAGTGCTTGATTTCCCAGTCATTTTTAGTTTAGATGTGTTCTAGCCATGTACTGCAAAGTCTGTGACAGCTGGAGTGGACTTGTCTTGGTTTGGAGGGTTTGGAGAGGCTTTGTGGAACCCTGCAAGGAAGCAGAGGAACTTCTAGGCTGCAGTATATGATGTATCATACCCTAGCTGGCAACTGGGCATTTTTTTAGCTGCTTATTTACAATATATGCCCATGGTAGAAAGAAGAATGTCTCTGTCTCAGAACATGTGGAATTGTACTGGTCTGAACAAGAAAAACCCACAAAAAGCCTTGAGGACTGTCCTGGCTTCCTCTAGTGTCTCTTTCCCAGAGCTGACTTGAGATCCCCAGTAGGAAAACTGAAGGTTGATGCTTCAAGAATGAGGGGCCTGTGCTGATGTGGAGTAGGGCTGCTCAGCCACAGAATGGGACCAGTGGGGACAGATGGCTGTGCTGGCCTTCCATCAGATGAAGCTTGTGGAGGCTGAACTCTGTTCTAACCATTGGAAGGTGGGATTCCTGCATGTTATCCACTCCTCTCATTTCCCCCTGGCTTCACAAAATGCCATAGAAAACTAATTTGCAGAGAGTTGTTCCCACCCTCTGAGTTCCAGTAGGATGGGAGTAGTATGGGATGAAGAGGAGGGATTGGTTTTGAGGAAAGGACTTTCGGGGCACGTTATTAGTTTGTTTTTTAACTCTTCCCAAAAGATAATTCTCTAACCTGCTTGATCTGTGGCCTGCAGAGGGGCACATCCTTAAAAGTTCAAGGCAAGCATGCTGAAGTCAGTGTCCATCAGAAAATGAAGGATGAGTGAGCTGCAGGCAGGGGCAAACCAACTGTCCTGAGACCCCAGTGTGGATGCAGGTGTGTGATGGTGTGCAAGGAGATTTCTTCCTTTCCCCCTGTGTTGTAAGAATTCCTGCATTCTGTGCCTCTAATTGTAGGTTCCCCTAAAGACATTTGGTGTCACTGTAAGGACGGTGTTTCACTCTCCCTCTCTGCCTGTACAGTTATTCTGTGTGCAGTTCGCTCCATAAGCTGTTGGTGAACATACCATGAGACAGAGAGAGAGCGAGACAGAAAGCGCTCACCAGCCCTTCCTCCTCACTTTCCCACCATGGAATAGCTAACCTTGCCCCCACCCACACCTCCATCACCTCTCAGCGTCCTGCAATTATTTTGACCCTCTCTCTGGTCTTTTTGGAAGGAAGCTTCTGTCACTTCTTAACACCACCTGCCTGGAAACACACACAGAGGCAAAACCCCCCAAGCCCTCTTGTGAAGGAAGAAGTCCTTTTTTTTTAAACCTCTTTTTGTTTGCCCTGACTCCAGAGCGTCAGACTCCAGCCTGAGCAGCCACAATTTCTTACCATGTATTCTGCTTTTAAACCATCTCCTTCCTGCACACGCTCAGTCCTTGCAGGCACGGATCTAACACAACTCCCCGCTTCTCGCCGGCAGGTTCTTTGCTCCCCATCACTCAGCTGATCCTGATCTTTTTTTCTCCTATTCTCCCCACCCCGGGCACCGAGGTGTGTGTGTGTCTGCGTGTGAGCGTGCCTGTGTGCAAGGAGGGGAGGTGGGGGGGGGCCCTTTTTTTTTTTTTTTTTTTTTCTCCTTCGTGGGGGTATTTTTTCAAAGCATCTTCATTATTGTTTTATTTTGCTTCTCTGACTTGGAGACTTCTCCCTGGGAGATTTCTTTTCCATGCAAAGGTAGGTGAGACGCATGCACACCTGGCTAACCTTGTGTCTGTCTCGTTTTGCTTGGTTTTGCTGTCCTTTTAATAGAAAACTTGCGCCCACCCATGTACCTGCATCATTCCTGTTCTGTTTCATACCTGTTTCCTCTCTGACAGAAGTAAAAGCTGAGGGTAGACATGTCTGCAAATGTGAATAATTCTGTCTTCCCAGAGAGGAAAGTTGTTTCTGTGTGCATGTCCGGTGGTACGTGTATGTCTGAGTGCAGCACCCATGTATGTGAGACTGCCTCTGTTTACCCAACAAGTAGCAATAATTGATTTTGCTGTGTGTTTTGGGCAGTGGTGGTGGCAGAAAGGGAACAACTGTGGGTCCAGTAGCTCACGTCCATGAGCAATTGCAGCAGGGAATGTGTATCTCACAGATAATCAGCAGCTCTTTATACATGACTATAAATGATACAAGGAGTGTGAATAATTCCAGGAATTTCAAATTTAGCCCTGCTTAGTTTGTTCTGTTATGATGGGGAAGGATGGTGGGAAAGAGGGAGGGTTACAAAATCTCCTCCCTGGAGAGGTAACTGCCTGAGACTTGTAAATATATAACTTTTCCTAAAACCTTCTCACTGTTTAGGGTCTTCTTGGGTTTGGGGTATTTTTTTTCCCCCCAAAGCAAGAGTTCAGTCTTGGATTCAGGTCTCATAAATTGGCTTTTCTTGTTTTGTTTATGGTTGTTACTGCATTTCAATTGCATGTGCAACATCCTGAAAAGGGACACAGAATGGGATGTACTTTAATATAGAAAAATGCATCATCTTCTGTACATCACTGAAAGCTGTTGGCTGGAGTGTGGGGGTGGAGGGGGGTGGAAACAGAAGAATTAAAAAAGAAGAGAAACAGAAATAATGTTAGACATTGTTGGCCAGCAGTTATGAGGCATATTTTCTGCCAGTACTGGTTTTCGTAAGCCTCTTGATGGTTACCTTTTGCTTCTTGGTAACAACAGCTTTGTGAACAGTACCAGTGGCTTAAAAAAAATAAAAAGCCAGACAGAAAAAAAAAAGGTATAATTTCCCTGCAAATTTTTGTGGAGAAAAATGGTAAACATCTAAAGCAGAACTTGTTGTGCATTTTCTCTCTACTAAGAGCAAGTGTTTTTCTCATTGATCTGGGGGTTGCTACTGGTTTTGTGTCCCTGTCGCTCAGAAGACTGCTACGTAAATTGTCACTTGTTTCTGTGTGCTATTGCGGAGCTCCTGGTCTTGAATTTGGGCTGGGGACTGAGGATTTATTATCTGAAAGAAGGAAGGGGTCTGCTGACTCTCCATCTCCCTTAACCCCCTGATGTTTTAACTCTGAGGGGTAAGCTTCTCTATCAGTGGAAAGAAATTCTCAAGCACATTCTTTTCTCAACACCCTACCTGCAAAGAAACTTTTAATTCAGAGCACTGCAAAGGGAATCCAAGAGCCTCATTTCTGCCCCACTTCCCCTTTATATTTTAAGGATACCTTCTGAGCATCTCTTCCCCCAGCCAGCACACAACCCCTCTCCCTGAGGTCTGGGCAGGCACACAGCCTCAGGCAGGAGGCAGCTGCCTGCAAGGGACTGAGAGCATTTATTCCTTTCTCCATTAAATAACAAAATAGTTTCATGGCATGGGCATTGGATGTGAGCTCCCTCAGAAGGGCAGCAGCGCATGCCTGTCAGTGAAGTGCCATGAGCTTCTCCCAGGCGAGCTTGGAGGCAGGCAAGGATGGAGTCTGGGCATCACACTGGATTTCCTGCCCACTGCCAGGCTGCTTGCACCAGGCTGACTGGGCAAGGGTGCAGTACCTGTTTGGGAAAGCCTTGGCCCTGACTGCAGCAGGAAGGTGGGGAAAAAGCAGCTTTCCTGCAGATCTCACTGGAAAGCTGTGTCTAAACAGTGGCCACCTCAATGCACCAGAAGATGCACACGTGCCTTGCCAGGAGATCTGGTAGTGAATATCTCAGAGGAGAGTCAGGGGGACAGAGAAGCAGCTTTGATCTGCCACATCTAAGGGATTTGCCTTGTGAAGCCTCGATCAATCTGACAGTGCCTATTATAAAGGGGGTTATGCCAACCTGTCTCATGTTTTATCTTTTGAAACCTCCCCTTGTTGCTGCTTTGGGAGTGTTTTCGGGCTGTGGATCTGGCTGATGCGGGGCCAGGGCACCCACAGTCACCAAGGGAGTGAGGGGAAACATTTTGTGAGGGGGATGCCGTCTCACAAGTTCAGTGCTTGCCTGTGGGTGTTTCTGAGTAGACAAGTGGTCTTGGCTGGGGTATGAGGAGACCAGCTGAGCTTCCTGGGGCCTATCACTGTGCACCTACAATGCTGGGTGAGCTTTCCCGTGTCCTCACTCTTGCCCGCACCAAGAGTAGCACCTTCCTTGCTGAATCCAGTCCTGAGCATCCTCAAAGGGCTAGTAATGCACCTCTGCCCCAGGCTGCAGTTCTGTCACCTCCTGTAGTCCTGGGCTTGCTTGTTTTGCTGTGTCAATGCCCACTGTGGCATGGTGCCAGCCTACAGCCCTGTTTAATATTAGAGCCCTGCTTTGTCCCATTGACAGTGAAGCACAGCAGGAGGATGTCCCACACCAGGGTGGCTTATGCTGAGCCCTGGCCACCTCTGATTTTGGAAAAGCCTGCAATTCTAGGCTGTGTTGCAAAGAAGCCATATGCTTGGTCAGCTTTTTTTCCTGGTGAAAAAAAATGTTGAAACTAATTTTTATTCATTTTTCTCAAAGAGAACAAGTGTCTACAGCTGGAAACTCATGAAAAGCACACACAGCGTTAGGAATCTTTAAAAGAGTGGGGTATTTTAAAATAAATCTAATCTTTTATTAAATCAAAGTCCCAGTCCTACACATTCAAGCAAGCAGTGAATTTCTGCAGTTGCCCAGAGCCTTACTAGAACCTCTGAGTTAATAGAAGGGCTCAGAAATCAAGTGGTACAAGTGGATCTGCAAGATCATGCAGTACCATTTCTTAGTTGTATTTAAAAAAATGTATTAGATGGGATAATGTAGGACTGATTTGAAGGGTGTTCAAGATGTGTGAAACCCCAAACTGCCCTTGGAAAGTAGGAGTTTATTGTCGGTTATTCAGAGTTCCACTGTTGTTTATAATGATCTAATAGAGACAGCTTCCTTAGTTTATTCATCTGTGTCTGAAATGCATACCTTGAAGCTCTTAGAAGTCTCCTAGTGGTTTAAAAAATGTCTTACACTGGTACAAAATTTATTTAAGCCCTCTAATCATAACTCAAGTTGCATAAATCAATCCAGTAGCATTGTAATATACTTGCTCTCCTGGTACTTGTCAGGCCCCGGTGTTTGAAGCACCGCAGTGTGCCCTGAAGAGCAATCAGCCCAGTGTATCAGGGACTAATTGCAATGAGAAGATGTCAGAAAATGCCTTCTGTCTTGCCTTGAACGGGAGGTGTGTGCTGCTGTGGCGGTGCAGGAGTGAGGGCCAAACCAGGCTGTCACCAGGGGCTTGGCAGATTCATACCAGTCCTTGCAGCCTGTGGGTGAGTGGATGTGCTGTAGGCTCCTGTTGTGGAATCCTGCTTGTTGGTGTTTTCTGCAGTAGCCTGTGCTTCCCAACACCTGCAGAATGCAGTGCACAAGCCCTATCTCTGTGTGATCAAGGCAGGATTGGAAGGGTGCCTTCAAAAGCAAAGGTTGTTACCCTCTTATCAAATGTGTGCATGTATTGAAAAAAAAAAAAAAGCAGTACCAAGGATACTGCTGGTCTCTTTTGACAATAGCCATCATCTGCAGCATGGGCACCACATCCTGCTCCATTGTGCCTTGATGTAAAGCTTCATGGGGGCATCCCTGGAGGGCAAGCAAAGGGCATATCCTTGTGAAACTACTGGATTTGGGGCTATGGCTGTGGGGTTGAACAGGATGGAGAGGAGCTGTTGATCTGTACTGTTGGTAGCTGCTGAAGTGACAAGTGCCAGGGATTTTACTGCTGTGATGTGACTGCTGAAATGATTGTCTTGTATGATCATTGGGATGGGGAGCAGAAGGTAGGGAAGGTTTATATTTCTTTTCTCTGCAGTGTCAGAGTTTAGCTGTGGCTACAAGAACTCTGCTGTATAGAGAGCACAGATGGCGTTAGTGGTGTTAAACTTTTCTCAGGTGTTGGCTTAGTGTGTGTATCTGACAGACTCAATTAAGTTGCCTTCCAGGACAGAGGTTAGGAATGGAATTTTCTGCAGGTCAGACTGTCAGGAGTGGATGGTGTCCTTTTTCTGCTGCTGCATGTGTGTGTTTGCAAATGTGTGCATGTGTATACAAGCGTGTAGTGTGCCCAGCACCACCTTGTTGCATCTCCTCTCTAAGTGGGGACTCTGGCAGTGTTGATGCCCTAAATTTCTTGTTTCCCTTGGGCATGTTTTCCCCTTTATTTTGCCTTTAAACCTATGCAGAGTTTGGCAGTGGGGGTGGGCATGGGTAGGGGGCAGAGTAACTTGTTATGGGCTTTTATAAGACTGAGTTTTCTGCCAAGGCTGCAAGGATTTGGCTTGGACTTTAGGGATCCATTTCAAGTCTGTGGTTAGATATGCTTGCATTGGTGTCTTTACTGCTTTTCAGTGATTGCTATTCAAGCAACTGTCCCAGCTTTGTTGTTGTTGTTTTGTTGGGTTTTTTTGTTTGGTTGGTTGGGTTTTTTTTTCCCCTGGTGACAGCAGGGAGAGAAGGGGACTTTTAAGCTTATGTAAATGAGTAGCAGTGTCAGTAATCAAATAATGTGGGATGCAGAGGAGCTATCCACAAGGTCCTGATCCATCTGTTGACCTGAGATTGGACAGCCTGTAGGCCTTTGCAGAAGAGCTAGCAACATTGTCTCTTCTCTGCTTCTAGAAGATTCCCATCTTCATAGCTACACGTCTTTCCCATATCCTCTCTCCTTTCTGGAGGCAGAGCCTGGGGCATCATCACACTCCACATAGCTTCAGTTCCCTTCCTGTTTTTGTTTTTGCCAAGAGTTAGTTTGCTCCAAATGCGTAGTTGTGTTTATGCAGATTATCTGCTTTGGAGGGATGGAGGGGGAGCAGTAATTTTAGGGAGGAGAGAGGTTGTAGATGTAACTCTTGATGCTCCCTAAAGCTCTTCATATTGTGTTCCCTTTAGATGTGCTGCTTTCTGTCTCCACCTCCCCATTTCCATTTTCACCCCAGGGGATCTCCTTTCCAGATGTGAGATGTGAGTGGTGACAGTCAGTTGGGAAAAAGTCTGGAGGTGGGATGAGGATGCTTGTGCAGAAATGGGAAGTTGCATTCAGTGCTGTGCTGTGACAGGGACTAGGGAGTCTCCTGGGGTCTCCCCACTCCTTGTGTGCTGCTGTTTTCCTGCTTCCTCTCACTCCAACAGGTCCTGAGGAGACACTGGTTTTGGCTGGGCACTGGGATCGGACAAAAAGGGCAGAGAGGTTGATCCAGGAAGGATGGTGTGAAACAGCAAAGCTTCTCACTGTTGTCTTAGCCTGTGTGGGAGCAGCCCCAGGTTGCCCTTTTCCATCCAGTTGTCCAGGTGCAATGCTGGCAGCTGCAGCACTGGGCACCTGTCCTTGTGGTGGGCAGGAGCTGCAGCTCTGCTCTCCCAGCGTGGGCTTCTCTTGGAGGCACAGTTGAGGTATTTGTGCATTTTGTCTTTCCTGCTAGCACTTCAGGATCTGGATCAAGGGCTAAGGGTGTGAGGACGGCCTCAAAGCCATCATTGCTGGTAGCCTTAGACATCACTATCTTCCTCTTTATCATCCTCATCTGACAGTCTTAATTGCCATTTTCATTTTTGACCTGAAAGACGGAGTAAACAGCACATTAATGACTTCCCTGGTGATGATAAACCAGTTTTTTGCCTGCCAGTGGAGATGCAGTAAAATAAAACAAAGGGTACTAAGAAGGTCAGAAACATGGGCAGAAAATAACTTAATGAGGTTAATCTTAGAAAAAATGCAAGCTAATGCATCTAGAAGCAATCAAAAATCTGAAACATGGGGTCTGATGAGCTGGTGAGGGGCAAGGAAGGGACGGCCCACGCCACAAGACCGAGCTATGACGGTAGATGGCACATGAACCATGGGCTGGCAGCGTGACAGGGCCAACAGGAGCCATGGGGCTGCAGCCCGGCACTCGGCGCTGCCGGGCGGGCGGCTCCCGGCGCGGGGCTAAGGGCATTCAGTTGTGAGCAAGGATTAAGTGCTAGAGACCTGCGGCTTGGCTGAGCGGTGGCTTTAAGCGAGAGGACATGACAGGAATCCTCTCACCTGGAAGGTGTCCGTGCGCACGAGGAGGAGGAGGAATTGCTGGGAGCTGTGCAGACCAGAGCAGTGCGCAGGGAGAGTGGGGCAGGTTTGAAAGGGAAAACACGGACTCGGGACAGAGTGCCACATAGATCGGTCTATTGCAGTATGGAGTCATCCTCAGAAGGAGATTTTTAGAGCCTGTTCACTTGGAACACCAAAAATGAAAATGGTTTTTTGTAAATAAGTATGCATATTCTCTGGGGGGCTAGGGGGATAAAGTTTGGGTATTCAGCAGCACTCACATCTGAGTCTCAACCACTCCACATAGTTAATGATTTTCCAGTGGAAAACTTTCTCCTCTGTATCGACTACACCCAAAGTGACCATATTACTCCTATGCCTTTTCTTCTCTTGTTGACTTTTTTTCCCCTCCATCTCTCCAGCAAAATTTTTACCAGTCTCCATAACATCTCCTTTGGCTTGGCCAAAGGCTTCTTAGCAATGTAAGCAGATCCCTGCTTTGCTGTGCCAGGGGCAGGGACCAGAAGCACAAACAGGATGGGGCTATTCCAGCCACAGGACAGGAAAGTGGTACATTGGCCATTGACTGTGATGGTGGGGGTGGGAGTGTCCGGGACGTCAGGGCTTACTCTTTCCACAGCTGCAGAGTGCTGCCTGCAGTACAGGTTGAAGGCAGGGTATTTTGGAGACTTCAGGACAGACAGTTTGCTTATTGGCCTGTGTTGGCTGGACTGCTCCTTCCCCGGCTCAGTGGGATGCAAGAATTTCTTCTGCTTCCCATCCTGAACAGGAGGAGGGGTGCAAAATGACCAGGGTAAAAAGGGTGAGTCTGTCAAGCACTCGAGCAAATCTGCAAATCTAGCAGAGGATAATAGCAGGTGTGGAAAGAAGGCACAGCAATCAATCAGCATGCAGCTGAAAGGCAACAGATCATGGGCATTTGACCAGGGCAGGGAAGCTGGAAGACCTTGGCTCTGGTGCAGGCCATGGATGTTGTTCTTCAGGGGCGTGTGGGAAAACCAGCATCTGTGAGCAAGGAATTTGGGCACCATTTGAAACACTCCCTGCTGAGTTTCTGCCACATTCCATTGCATTTGGAGGTGCTGAGATGATGTAACAGGAGATGTAAAAGCTCCTGTTTGAAATTCAGTGCTAAGAAAAGTGACCCTATTCCTTACTGTCACTCATAAAACCCCATACACACGCAAGCAGATGAGAACAGGCGCTGCCTTACATGAACAGGCAGAAAAACACGCCAGTGCCAGATGAACACAAACACAGAAGGAGCTGGGTACTACTAATTATGTTGTACCATGACAAATGCTCCAAATGTGAAACCTGTATGACTAACACATCGCTGCAGCCAGACGCACGCATCAAAGGTAGCGCTTGCCCCTTATAGCAACAAACAAAAGCAGGCTCACCGCTGTGCTCAGCAGAGCACCCTGGGAGGCTCACACGGCTGCTGAACGGGGTCACCCGCCCACATTCCTAAATGTGCCACACAGCCAGAGACCTCCTTAAATAAGTCTGGGCCTGTACGAAGCTGGCTGCAAAAGCTGTGCCCCCCCCACATGCTTGTCAACTTTCAGATGGATGTTTGGAGATAATAAATAAATATGTGTGCCTCAGGTGCTGCTCCAGCTAATAGGACCATCTTGCTCTCCCCTGCAACATCAGCTGGAGGTTGTCATTTCTGTCCCTCTTCTGCAAGGGTGTTAGCAGGATAGAGCGGCTGCTGTGCTTCCTGCTGCTTCTGAGTAACTGGTGACTGATGGTGATGGATGGCTTGGAAAGAACTTGTGTGCCCTCAGAATGGGAGGTACTGTGTGTACACTGAGCTGTTCTTAAAGGAAATATACTCTGCCCTTTCATTTTTGATGTGGACCCCACTGTTGTCTGTGTGAGCAGTGTGCGGGCAGGAAGGAACCGCTCTGAGGCAGTGTGGGCTGGCAAGGGATACAGGGTTAGGGATGATGGTGGGGAAGGTGAACTCTGAGGATGGTCCCACATGAGAGTGGAGTTCTATCCCGCTGGACTCTCCAGCACTGGGATAGTGCTCTAGGGACCTCTCACTGGTATTTCCCTCTCCTGGCTGGCTGCTAAAGGCTCTTTCAATATCAAACTGCAATAGTCCAGAAAGGGCTGCATGAGCCTTGTAAAGGTCCTATCAGCCCTCCCTCACCCCTGCATGCTGCCAGGGTGTGGTAAGGAGCTGGGAGGCTGATTTGGCTGCAGCATGGTGCCTGCAGGACACCTTGGGCTGGCTTGGTCATGGCAGGTCATGGCCTGGGATGCTGGCTGCAGCCCTAAAGGAGTGTGTCTGAGCAGAGACCTCTGCAATGCTTGCTAGGAGGTGACATCAGCCTTTTTGGACAGACACCCCTAATCTGTAGCACTTCTTCATTGTGATATTTTCTGCTTTTATTCCTAACTGATTTCCACTTCTCATTAACTCCGCAACTTCTCTTGCTGTTTCAGAGCATCCTTCTCCCTTCTTCCTCAGTAATCTGGCAGGACCTGGTGTTTCTGGGGAAGGGTTGAGCCAGAGGCTGTCAGCTTCCCTTGTGCTTGCCAAGGAAACGAGCTCCCTGCCAGCACACATGTCCAGGGCAGGTGTGCGTGCCGGATGCAGCACCAGTGGGTGCTCAGCTCAGGATGGTGGTGGTTTTAAATGGTCCTTGGGCATGGACAGTGCAGACTTAAGACCTGGCTTCACAGAAGGGTTTGGCACAGGCTGTGCAGGGAGAGAAGCAGGAGGAGCTGCCAGCCCTCAAATAACTTCCCTTCCCCTGGGAGGAAAGTGCAGCTGGTGTAGCATCACTTCTCCAGTGGTATGTGACTTCTGCAGCAGAATGTTTTTGTGTGTTTGGGGACATTTGGCCAGGTAAGTCTGGGGTGGGGAGGATTTGATTTTTTCTGATGGGTCTGGCTTGTCACACCAGCTGGGGTTAGGCTTGCTGAGCAAAAGGCTGAGTGAGAAGAACATGCATCTGGCCACCCCATAACCATTGTTTTGTATCCTTGTTCTCCTGTACTGCCTTTTCACGGTAAGCTGCACCTGTACAAGGGGGAGGTTAGAGGCATCCCAAAGAAAAATTCTGGAGATTTATAATTCTGTTGAGTCATACTATAACTGCCTTTTATCTGGATAGGAACCCTCTCCATTGATGTGTATTTTCCTGTGTATGCAGATAAATGTATTTGCCGAACTCATTCCTCATTTGGATTTAAACAGGGCTCCCCTGGGTTGAAATACTGTAGCAGGCTGACTCCAAGTTAGAGAAATGCTACAGCAAGGGAAGGCCAGTGATTGCATGCCAAGAGAAAATAGCAGTATTGCATGAGTGTTGCAGCCGGACCAAAATAGGGGAAATAGCTGGTTCTAACCTCCACATCTGAAATGGTAGTGGAGACAACCCTGGACCTATCTCTGGCAGAAAAACGACTCTACTCTTCTTTGAAGTTGAGGTGGGAGGACTGACTGTGTGAAGAAGTGCCCCACTGCTTGATTTCCCCTCTCTCTCTTTTGACACAGAATATTAATCCTGCTTAATGTAGGAAATACATTGTGATTACAGCCTTGGGAGGCAGAACAGGATTTAATCTCAGGAAGGCAATGGGTATTACTCACATCTCCAGTGGGGCAGCTGTCATTCAAGGACTGTATTTAGCTTCAGGACTTCCAAAGGGATTCACCTGGGCCTGTGTCCATACGAGCCCTAATGAGTCAATCTGAGCTGCATAAATTAGTGTGATGAACTGTCTGTGATATACACACTACCCAGTTTGTGCTTGTGTGCTTCACATGGGCAGAGCAGCATCCCTAAGTCCCAGCTGCATCCAGCAGTGGTGAGATGGAGAAAAAGCCCTGGATGCTTGCTGAAGGGAAAGCAGGGAAATGCTGATGAGGTTGTTTCTCCCATTCCTTTTCTCAGTTGTACTGGTAATTATGAAGCTTTGTATGCTGCAGTTTGGAACTGTCATGCCCTCATCAGTGTGCATGCTCTGAGCACCATAATAAGTAATTCCTCCTGGCTGTCTCTGCTAATCTTTCTCCTCTGTGCTGTAACGGGAGGGAAGTTGGGCTCAGCCACCGCATGTTAATAGCCTGCAAGGGAGCCAGCTCCGAGCAGGCAATGGGGAGCTGGTGGGAACAGGGAATGGAAAAGGTGATACAAGTAGTTGTCATGGGTGCCCAGAGTCAAAAATCTGATAAATTTTTTTCTGAAAACAGCAGTGATAGATGGTGAGAAGGATGCACTAGCAATTTTTTCACAGGGCTAAAAAAATTATGAACAGCATCCCCAAGCCAGTCAGGGGACGTGGTATCTGTTCTTTCCAATAGCTGCAGGCCTTTGGCATAATGAATTCGAAGAGTCTCTCTGCTATCCCCTAAGGGACACTATGTCTGCTTTCTAAACCCCTGCACTTGCTACTCTTTATTCTGACAAATACCAAGCCTCGAAGAACAAGCAAAGCTTTGAATCAAAGCGCGTGTTGAAAGCAGGAGGCTGAGAAAACAGGATAGGCAGAGGTTCCAGGGTCTCATCTGGGAACGATGAGGCACTGCAACCTAAGGTGGAGTGGTTGGCAAGCCTGACAGATGAGTGGTGTGGAGAACGTTGGAGATCATGGATCCAGCAGTGTGAGCATCAAAAGGGTCACAGGCTGAAATGTCAAGGGTGCATTGCCAAGGCAGAGCAGTGTCAACAGAGCTGCTCACAGGCTTTGTGATCCTAAAGTGAACTGAGATAAGTGCCAGGGAGGATAACCTATGGCCAGCTTGCAAGGAGATGAGGTCTAGACAGACACATCCATTCCTGCTGCTCATCATCCCTTTCTGTACTGCAGTGTGTCTGAGGGCTCTTGTGTGGCTTTTAAACCTGTACTTGCAGCATGGCCATTCCAGATGGTCGAACATGCCAACAGGGTGAAGGGAAGAAAACGGGCAGTCATTGGCCAAGCTCTCTTTCCTAAGAGTGTCTGTGTAAAACAACTTCAAAGCCAAGCCTTGGAGTTTAATTCCCCTCAGTTTGACAAGCCACTTCCACTCTGCTGTTGAATGGACAGCACCCAGGCAGAAAAGTGGTGTTTTTTAGCAAAAGTTTGGTGCTCTGCAGTGGGCAGGAGTGTTGTGGTTCAACCCGGGCTGGCAGCTAAGCCACACACAGCTACTTGTTCACTACCCTCCAGTTGGAATAGGAGGAGAATCAAAAGAATAAAAGGGAGAAAAAGGCAGAAAAGTGAGATAAAGGTAGTTTGATAGGTAACGCAAAAGTTGGGCACTCAAGTAAAGCAAAAGAAGGGATTTATTCACCTCTTGTCATGGGCAGGCAGGTGTTCAGCCATCTCCAGGAAAGCAGGACTCCGTCATATGTAACACTGACTTGGAAATACAAACTCTATCACTCCAACTGTTCCCCTTTCTTTCTTTCTTTCTTCTTCCCCCAGCTTTATGTGCTGAGAATGATGTCATATGATATGGAATATCTCTTGGGTTAGTTAGGGTCAGCTGTCCTGGCTGTGAACCCTCCCAGCTTCTTGTGCATCCCCAGCCAGCTCACTGGTGGGGTGGTATGAGAAACAGAAAATGCCTTGATGCTGTGTGAGCCCTGCTCAGCATCATTGGTATTATCAGCAATGTTTCCAGTACAAATCCAAAACACAGCTCTACTGCAGCTACTGTGAAGAAAATTAACCCTTCCCCAGCCGACACCAGCACAAGCTGCCAGTGAGTTTGAGACCTGCTCTTCTCATGCTTACCCATGCTCTCTGACCATTCTGTTTAGTGAAATGACTTTTGCAGCTTGTGTTTGTGATGTTTTCACTGGTCCAGCATCAGAGAGCTTCAACAAGCTCGAGTAAAAGGTGTTTAATGTTTAATCCCACTTCTGGCTTGTGTTACAGCTTGCTGTTTGAATGGGTGACGGCTGTGTATGGGTCAGTGTCAGTCTGATGGAGTCTATGCAGTGGTGTGACACAGGGCCGGCCCAGAGTGCCCTTGGGTGGGAGAGCTGGGCCAGCAAAGCTGAACCTGGAGTTGGCAGGACTCTGTAAGGGACTGCAAGAGCAGGATGGCTCTGTTGTATCAGTATGGGCCCATACTGTTCAAAATATTGTGCTCTGTTATGGTGCTCAGTCTGCCTCCAAAAGAGCTGGCACCATCCTCTGAGATGGTGCAGCACTCTGACAGGTGCCTCAGGGGTTACAGGAATGGTTTAAATGGTGATGGGGAGGAGTAGCCACAGGAGGCTTGGTGGAGAGAGTGAAGGGCAGAAAGGAGCTTGAAACAACTTCAGCACCAAATGGTTTATCATTTGTCAGAGCCATCAGTCCTGTATCTCTCCCCTGCTCTGGACTTGCTAGGAGAGCGCAGATGTGCTGTGCTTTTGCTGCTGATTCCTTGTGGGATTTAACTTTTCCTTCATGCTTCCTCTCCAGGGGTTCTCACTTGTGGCTGGCATGGCAGAGTACGTTCCCCAGCCTCCCTCCACCTGGCCTGCAGGCCCACAGCCCCCTCACACTTCTGCCATCTGCCCACTGGAGCCTGTGGATCTGGGGATCTCGGAGCAACAAACACCACCGGAGCAGCCACCGTCCTCCCTGGAGCTGGGGGAGGATGAAGAAGTCACCTCCCCTCCAGACCCTGATGTCCCCTACCCAGACTTGGCTCCAGTTGTCTTCTTCTGCTTGAAGCAGACTACCAGCCCACGGAGCTGGTGCATCAAAATGGTGTGCAACCCATATCCTTTCTGAGCTGCCCCTTCTCCCTCCCTGCCTCTGGCTCCCTCCTGCCCTGTTCTCCCCTCATCCTGCCCTTCTGGGGTGCCTTGCAGGTAAGGAATAACTTTTATTACACATTTAACGACCTTCTTTGTTCATTGCTTGTGTTTAAACAGAGCCTTTGCTGTTTTAGTGTGTGATCAAAATGAATTGTTTATGAAAGAAGGGAATTCTGAAGGAGGTGCTGACAGCCTCAGGCACAGGGACTTGTAGTGGGGAGAGTGGAGGTGTGAGGAGAGGTACATAAGAAAGGTCTGTTCTTCCCCTTTCCAGCTCCTTTTTTGCCTGGGACAGGCAAGGGAAAGCCCAGGAGCTTTTCAGACTGCAATGAATGGTGGAGGTGTCTGAAAATACAGGCTTTACTGAGAGCTCACCTTGCCCTTAGTGAGGGAACCACCTCTCCTGAGCCCTGATTGCAGGGAATCCTGAGTGACCCCCTGCCTTCCCATTTAGTACATGTCACTCTCCTGCCAGTGTCTTGTGATGTCTGGCCAGGAATGAATGGGGAGTGTGTGCTCCACACACCCTGGGAGAGATCTCTGGGACATAGGCATGTCCTCCTTTCCACAGTCAGCAATCACACACGTGTTATCACTCACACTCAGTGCCTTGATGGCAGGAGGGTCCCTGCAGCCCATCAGTGCAAATGATGGCCACAGCACAGCTCGTCACCGGTGCCTGCCAGCTGGGCTCTGTGGCTCCTGAGCAGATTTGGTATAAAAAATAGGCAGAGAAGAGCTGTTGTTACTTGAATTATGGGGTCACTGATGGTGTGGAGGAAATTGAGAAGATGAGTCATCAGAGAGGTTGGTCTGAGATTTTATGTGAACTTTTTTTCTAGCTGGAGATCTCTGGCAGCATTTGCTACATGGAAGTTTCTTAGTTAGGTGGGTCTTATCTATAAGGATGTGTGTTCTGGTTTTGATGTATAGGCTTCTAGGTTAAACCTGAATGTCTGGGCATACAGCGGAGACTAGCAAATTGTTTCCAAGAGTATTTTCAGCTTTAAGAGACAAACCCTGGGTTAGGACTTGAAGAAGTGTTAGCAGTAACAGCTGACCTTAAATGGATGAGATTTATTTTAATTTCAAGTGTAGGTAAAGGTTTGTGTTTGAGCTCTTGTCTTAAAGTTCAAAAGCCACTGAAGAGATGTTGCAGTCTCAAACATAGGTTATGGCTGAGAACACATTGGAGATTTAGATATTCTGCTTTCTTTTCTACTGGCTGCTCTATAAAATTTTAAAACTTTGTATTGAATTATGCATTGCTCTTCTATCACTGTGTGCCTGTGCTAGTTATTATGTCCTGGGAATCTTGTCCCAGCATGTGGTAGAGCAGAACTCTGAACACGACTCAGAATAAAGCACGAGACATTTATGTCATGATAAAAGACTAGATTTTGGAAGTGAAAGAAGAAGTAACAGCGTGGGTTTGGGATGAAGGCTTGCTTTTGGATGAGGGGAGGAGGTTGTGGTGGAAGAAGACAAGAACCTGTCCTTATTGCTGGCTAAAAAAGTCACTCAGAATAATCCCTCCAATCTGGTATATTGCAAGGAGTTTGCTTTAAGTTGTTGGAACTAGTATTCAAGAAATTGGGCTATTTTAGTTTTTAAGTGTCACTTTTTCCCTAATCTGTAGACAAATGTGCTCTTTGACTTAGAAAATGACATTTTCTTACTAGAAACTAGGCAAGGAAGGAAAAATCCTCATCCAGTCACCTGTTGATGACCTTACATGTGGCTACAGGTGCCACCAAGGATCAATGGTGGGGCTGCTGGTAACCTTTTGAAATAGTTGTGTCAGACTGGAGGTTTCAGCTCAGCTGTGTGAAGTTGAGAGATTACATGACGTGGAGACTGAGGGGTGAGGATTCAGCCTCTCCTCTGGTTTCCTTTCAATGCCTTGTGCTCCTCTCTTTGAAAGGCTCATGCACTAAATAATTCTCTTTTTTTCTCAAATGAGGGGTTGTTTCTGTACCCTGAAGGCTTTTTACATGTAATCATATGCTCTTGGCATCACACTTTTTTTAAACAGCACCATTGAAAGGATACATTTGTATGGCCTGGTGGCAGATGCCTGGCTGGGAATCAGATCCTTCATTAGTGATACTTCTATGAAAATCAAATCATATCTTCTAGGAATTGATTTGCTTGCCTGCTTTTCATCCTTGCTGTACTGAGCTATTGGGTCTCCAATATGTTTAAGCTAAGCAGGGGCAAGATGAGCCACTGTCATAGGTCAACACCTGGCCTTTTGTGAAGATTCAGCAAAAAGATTGGGGCATTAATTAAATGCCTATTAATCTTCTTGTGGAATTTTTTTACTAGGCTAGAGCTTCATGATCGTTCTTATGGAAGTACTGTCAATGAGATTTAGAATGGAAGCTCTGATAGTTAAGGACTATGTAACAATATTTTTTAAGCACGAGGTCATTAACCACCAAATTTCAATTTAGGTAATTGCATTCTAACTACTTAAATCCCCCTCTCCTGAAGATTATTTCTCCTTTTGTGAGCAGTCCTGCAATTTTGTTATGTGCTATTAAACAGCTGCCATATTGCTTTGCTGCACTGCAGTAATAGGAGAAAGAAACACTTATTTCTTTGCTTTAAAATTGCTCCTGCAAGCATATTTGTGTAGAGATGTGTGATGCTGTCATTACAAAAGTTGTGGATCCTAACTCCCTTTTGAGAGGAGGACCATGGTCCGTGTGAAAGTCTGGGTGTTTGTCCCCAAAGGCAGTATTTCCTGTACTTTTTGCTGTTGTAGTGTGTGGTGAAAAAGAGCCTGATGCTTTCAAGTTTGGTAATTTGCCTGTTTTGGGGATGGGTTTATGTACAGCACAAGTAAATGCTTGAATAACCTCAGTTTATTGGGAAGCAGATTTTAAAAAAAAATTCCTAATACACCTTATTAGAGACAGGTAAGTGCTGTATCAGCTGGGTATGCAATGCCACACAGGGCATCACCTGGAGCCTGGCTTGTCTCCTGATTAGAAAGGAGTTGTTGTGATGCAGCACATGAGCAACCAGCCAGCTGGTTTGCTTAGGTTAATTTGTGCTCTGATAACTGAAGGCTGGACCACTTGAAGTTGTAGATCATGGACCTGTTGCAGCTACAATGTTAACACAGTCAATATTTGAGATATGGCCATGAGAATGATTTTTTTTTTTTTTTAATAAAACCTGAACTCTGTCATATGGGATTTGAAGTCAAGCTTGGATGGGGAATAGGATGAAAAACATAAAAACATGTTTCCAAACCAGCTGCATAGCATTTATCTCGTGAATTTATAAAATATTTGGGACTAACTGATGGGTATGCCACGTGGCACCTTACAAATGGATCCTCATGAGAGGCTCTGCAGTTCTCACTACTCTGTCATTTTCTTGCTTTTTATGTACCAACCCCTTGGTGAAGCTGTTGGCCATTTGAGCTTCTGTTTTGCTCTCAAGCAGTGAAGTGTTGCATTTCCAGCTGATTTCATGGTGTAGAGCAGCAGGTCAGGTCCCAGATGAGCAAAAGCTTATATGCACACTTAATTTTTATTACTGGGAGCTGTGCTTTACAGAGTATTGAGCAGGGTGACTTCTTAAAGCTGTGTGTACTGAGGAGCTGCCTTGTAGCTCATTAACTTTGAAATCCACCGAACAGGGGCTTTGCCATTGTAGCTGCTGATAAAAATCCCACCTTGCTGCTGGAGGTACCTTTGCTGTAGCTTTTACTGGCAGCATTGTCAGCTTGGACTGTGTGCTCCCTGCACAAGGAAACAGGACTGGCCTGAGCATTTTGGTTGGAAACAGGCAACCCCCACTTTTATTCCCCACCTTTTCCCTGCCTGGTGCCATAGACATCATTTATGTACGAGTCAGTGGAGTACAGGATGGCTGGTGATGGCAACAGTGGTGTTTCATGCTGGCACTGCCCTCTGAGAGCCGAGTGCAAAATCAAATGTTGGAGGAGAAAAAAATGTGTTTGTATATTGGTAATTTTCTTGGTGACGGTGGCAGCTGGTGCCACAGTGAATGGGGACTGTGGGCTGACAGAATCACTGCTTTTTGGGAGCTGAGTGGTTAAAGAGACAACAAATCTGTTGCTCATTAAGCTTTGGGTGAATATGTGTTGTATATGTAAAATATGCCAATGTCAAATACCAGTTTGGGCAATTCATATATGTCCAGTGAAGTTCTATGTGCAGGTTCTATAGCATGTTGCACTTGTTTCTGCCTTAAGTTTGTCCACTGTACACAGCATTCATAATGACTGGATGTAGCTTTGTAATAAACAAGCATAATCTGCAAATTTATTGCAACTCTTATAGTAGTTAATGACTGTCTTAAGGCCTGAACTCCTGTAATCATCTGAATTTGACTTTCCTTTTTTATATGTGTGTGTATATATAAATAAAAATAATGGTTTTCTGCATCTCTAGTACGTTGAGAGAAGCTTGGAAATGTGACCAGAAAGTATAATAATGCATCAAAAACTGAGTGGCTTATGAATTTTAAGCAGCATTCATCATTCTTGAAGACCTAGGGATCATGGCTTTCTGCACTTGGGGTCACCAGTATCAGCTTTTATGTGCATATTTGAAAAACAGCAAAATGTATATGTTGTTCATGTGTCTCCATTTTAAAGGCATTTCTCCTGTCTCTTTTAAAAAGTCTATCTCAGAAGACACATGAAGAATCTGGCATTTATTTGAAGACTTCTTGTATCATTCTAGGTAACCAGGCAGATGTTGCTGCTGTGCCTTCCTTCCAGCCAAGGAGGAATATCTGTAAATCCAAGCCCCACCAAGTGCATGATTTACTTTTTTTCAGAAAAAAATAGAGGGGTTATCTAACCCCTCTGCACTCCACAACATTTTAAGTCAACTTTGCAGTTTCCCCTGTTGCATGGGAAACTGAGTTGGCCAGAGATCTCCAGTGGGTGTGCTGTGCTGGGGGCATTGGTGTTCCCATGGGCATGTGCCAGATGCTTTTCAAGCCTTAAGAGGGAGCAAGATTGCTTTAGGTTCTGCTGAGTTTTCTGCCACTCTGCCAGCCTTCCTGCTGGAATGAAGCTTGCCATCAGCAAATAAGGGTGACTTCTAATAAGTCAATTGTCCATTATCTTGATTAATATTTGAAGGCACTGAACACAGTGGATCAATCTATCATCAAGTGCTCTCCTCCCCTTTTGTGTTAGCAATGTGCCTTAAAGCAGACATGTCCTACCCTTGTGAACTGACCCTTAATTTCCCTGTTAATTGTCCCCTTGGAAAGCTGATAGGCTTTTACCCTGTCTAACTCTACCTATCTGAAAACCATCCAAGGTCTCTGTACATATTTGACAGACTGCACCAGGAAATTGAGTGTGCTTAGCTGAACTCCTCTCTTTGGAGGGTAAAGCAGATCTCTGGAAATTCCTGTTCTTCCTTTAGCAAAGAAGTAGTTTCTGGATAGCAGGCTGTAGGGTTTGCATTTAGGATTGCTATGCTGTTTGGTTTCCCAGATGCTCTAAAAGAAGGCAAAGGGAAAGATAGGGAGCAGGTTTAGTTTTGGAAATTGCACAGTCTGAACATTTTAACGTTTCCATAATGACTTATTAGGTAATCTTAGTTTTGTGGGAGTTGAACCACCACATCCGCCTGGATTCTGGATTGGGGAAAAGTAATTCTCTGAATTCCAGCTTTTTCTTAGGATAGCTGTTTCCTGATTGTGGTTTGCAGGCAGGTGACAGGGGAAGCATGATAGAGCTCAGGGCCTTCACAAATAGTTGGGAAAGAAGTTATCTCCACAAAACTAGTGACAAGGGAGTGCCATTTGTGCGGGTCATTTGATGTGCAAATTTACAAGGGGAAGTTTAGAGGAACCATTTGCACAGTCAGATGTGGTGTAAATGGAATTTAAACTCGTGCATTGTCATTAGTAGCACACAAGGGATAGATATGTTTGAAAGGGATTTGCATGCTTGAAATCTGTAAGAAATTGCCTGGGTTGTGTGTATGTGAGATATATGCAATTCCAGGCAAGTGGGCAGATGTAAAGGGATGAAGTCTAAATTTGGCTGGCTTGCAAGATGGCCCTGTGTATCTAAGCACAAATGTTGAAACAGGATAAATCCCTGTCTCCCATCCCTTTAGCTTATTCCCTGGAGGCTTTTTTTTATACTCAAAGACCATGGTTTGGAAATGAAGCAGGGCAACAGCACATACAAAACCAGGGCTCTGACTAAAGATGAAATGTTTGTAGGGTCTAACAAAATTGGAAATAAGGCTGAAAATTCGTGGTGTATCCTTACTGTCTTCATTCAAAACTCTGAGCATTTTTGCTGTTATTGAAGGACGGATTTCTATTGTTGGAGGAAGGGCTAACTGCAAAGCACAGAGAAGCCTGTGGTTTAGGAGAGGCGTATTTTTCCTGTGTGTTTGTAATGCCCTGTTTTCCTAATACAGTTCAAACCCAATAAAAGACCTTGTAGGCCTCCTTGCCCTGATGCTTTAGGAAAGCAGAGCTAGAGCTCTTGCTGCAACAGCTTTTGATGAGGTGCCTTAATATGGTCCCTGGGTTTATGGCCAATGAATGTGGAAAGTGCAGGGGAGAGAGCATAGAAGATGTAAGTCATGTAATTGTCTGGTATAAATCAGCATTATTCTGTTGTACCTAGTAAGAGCAGACCTATTCAGGTGAGGTTGGGGAGCCTGTTCCTGTCTTGTCCTACAGCACTCTGTATTTGTGGCAGTCTGGGGATATCTGGTAGTGCTGGGCCGGAAGAGAGGGATGGGGTGCTCAGCTGGGATGCAGGGATGGTAGCAGTGCCTGTGCTGGGGGACATCCCCATCCTCCTGAGGAGTGCATTGCTGAATGGAAACAAATGATGAAAAAAACCTTTCTGCTGGAGCATATTGTGCTTATTCACTGGAATATATTTTGCCTTGGAGATGAGAACCATTTATTCTTTGAAAAATGGTCGGTTTGCCTTTTTCAGCCTTTGTGAACACTGGAGCAGGGTGTGTTAGAGTGCCAAAGGGGCTCTTGTAGGAATAGAAAGGGCAATAAAAAGGCTCATTTTGAGTTCAAGACCTATAAAATACTCTGACCAGACCTCTAATTGCATGTCTTTTTATAACAATGTGAATTAATGAAATTAACCACTAACAAATTGACCAGCTGCTTATTTTAGGACTTAACAACCTTCCTACCCTAGACCATGGGAAAGGCCCTGCAGCTGTGGGCTGTGAGCAAAATATTTGACAGGGGCTGCTTCAGGTGAGCTCCTCTGCAGCAAATGGCCTGCAGCTGGTCCCAGGATGGCTAAGATGAGTTTATGAAAAACTTGGCCCGTTACAGAGCTTTGGAGAGAACAGGAGCAAAGAGTCAGCCAAGCTGTCAACCTCTAAGCTGGAAAGTTCTTTGTGGTCCTAGAGAAACACTATCTTTGGCTAGGTACTCTCTTTTGGTGTAGGAAGGCTCTAGTCTGGTAGAGGATGGACCAGGCTCAAGCTTTCACCTGCTTCTGTCCTGTGCTTGCTTTGCCCACTGGTCCTGGTTGGCCTGGAGCACCTTGGTCAGCCCCTTTCTGGAGTGCCTGGTGTCTCTGTGCCACTGCCTCTCCTGTGCTTCCCTGTCTGCTGAGGGGCAGGGCTGAAGGAGGTCCTGTTTGACCAGTGATTCTCTTAAATGGGGTTTTACTGCCTCTGGCTGGTGGGGGCAATGGGATGAGGGCTGAGAGTGGTGGGAAAGGCAACCAACTGGGGCTGCCTGTTCAGGGAGACAGATCTGGTGGTGGATTGGGCTTGCCCTGCTTTGTCACTGCTGTTCCTTGGACTGTGAGTCTGTGCTGTGCTACCTCCTGTCAGCTGTGCTCCTCCACCAGGAAGGGACTGCTGCCCTACCTGCCTTCCCTCCTTGGAGGAGTTCTCCAGGCTCAGCTGTCGAAATGAGAAGGAACCACCTCAGTAAAAGCTTTGGAGGAGGAGAGAGGCTAGCTCAGGGAAATGGGCTTTTATTCCCTGTCAAGAAGTCAACGGAGTTGTGACCAGCATCCAGGGAATGAGGCTGAGATGAGCAAGGAGGGCAGATGAGAGTACAGCAGGACTTGTAAAATGAGAAATGAAGTGTGATGATGAAGATGTAAGACTGATGAGGAATGGTGAGTGGAGGTTATCTAGGTTGGGGGCAGATGATGCAAATCCCTGCTGACGTTGGCAGGCATCTCAGCAAAGCCTTGAAATCGATGGTATTGAAGGTGGCTGGTAGATCTGAGACAATCAGCATGAGTACTTGATCTCTGACTGCCATCAAGTACTGGTGAAGGAAGAAGGTGGTGTGGTGGCAGTGTAAGCCTTCTGCTAGAGAACCTGCACAGGTGTTTGGATGGCTTGGCAGGCCTGAGGGATGGAGTTTGTGTGCAGTGCTGTGGCTGGAACAGCGTTCACCTGCCCCTCCAGGCTGCAAGGTCGTGGGGATGGAGATGGAAAGCTTAGCTTGGCCTCCCTGCCTTTTCCTTCTCCAGTTTTCTCCATTGCATTAGTGCAGACTGGGGAGGGGAGCAGCTCCCTCAGGCAGGATGGGGGATGCACAAAGCTGTGATGTGGGGACCATCTGTCCCCCTGAGACAATGGTGCCATTTACACTTATGTACTGCAATTCATCCAAGAGGAAAGATAAATCTGTCCTGGCTAATGATACATCACACTCTTTGCTTATCCTTTCTTCCTTTAGTTTTCTCTCCTCCAGTCTCCCCTTGTCATCACCTACTGTGCTTCAGTCTATAAAATAAACCATTGCTCCCCCTCCATGAGTGTGATTTGACGCTTCTGAGTCCCTGCACTCCTCTAGCTGACTCCCCTGTGACTAGCCACCCTGTCTATCCCTTTTCCTCTCTCTCTGTGGCAGTCTGTCATTTTTCCTCCCTTTTATTATTTCCCTTGCTGTCATTCCTGGGTTTCACTGCTAGCAGCCTGTCTGCACTGACTGTTCCTGCCCTTGAGTTGGCTCCTTCTGTTAAGCACCTCTCTTGGCTAGTATTGTGGACACGAAGGTTTCCTGAGGTGAAAGGTCAGGGCTTAAAGGAAAGACCTGGAGGTAGGATTTAAACAGAGGACATCACTCATTGGCTTATTTAGAATGAGGAAGAAGGCCAGGGCTCTGCAGGGGTGTGAGTTTACCTGTGAGAACAGCAGATTTCTGCTCTCTCTGGAGGGGATTTCTACATGGCACGGTGGGATTGCTTCTTCCTTGTACTCACAGGCTGCTTCCATCCCCCTTTAGAGCATTCCAAGCCCAGGTCAGCTGCTGTCTTCCTGTGCTCTCTGGCAGTGCCATGCTAGTGGCACGTCCCCAACCTGAACTGTCAGTGTGAGGGAGCACTGAGCTCATTTCTGAGCCGCAGAGCCCAAGGGGTGCACCCACCTGGGAGCAGGGACAGGCTGCTGGGAGGTGACCACCTCCTGAGCCAGCCTGGGTGACACTTGCTGCTGGATCAGCTGGCCCTGGCCTTCTCTGGGATGTAGCTGGTGCTCTGCTAATCCCTGCTAACCAGGTCTGGCTCTCGTGGGCTGGCACAGACAGATGTGAGCTCAGCATGCTGGCTGGGAGCTGTGTGGCTGCAATCTCCTGGCCCTGTGCCCCAGCTTGGAAGCTGGGCAAGGCACTCAAGGATTTGCTTACAAGAGTTGAACCAACAGTGCTGTCTCAGCCTTGTTCCTGACCCCTGGACCTTTGGGAGGGCGGTTTCATCTTTGCTTTTCTAACTTGGTATGGTTTATCACTGCCTCCCCAGGGCAGAAAAAAATGCTGAAATACTACAAGGGTTTGAAGACTGCTTGTAGGAACTGGATGCTGTGAGAGGCAGAGTGAACCAAATGTACCTCTTGGGGGATTTCTCTTCTCAAAGAGTAACAAATTAAAAAGGCTAACATCAGTATATATTCATCCAGGAGAAAGCTACTGAATCCAGTGCTTGTAATGCTAGCTCTGAGATTTGCCTCAACAGGCAAGAAGGGAAGGAAGGGAAGAAAACACATGGTAAAATATTAACCTCTCTATTGGAACAGGCAGTTTGCAACAAACAGCAGCTGTTCTCTTTCATGGCATGAAAGATGTAGGAGCTTAATATTTGAGGGTGGAGAAGTATTTTTTTCATGCAGAGGTTGATAGTTTCTTACATCAAAGATCCAAAATATCTGCTCATCTTTTAAGCCCTGCTTATTATCTGCAAGAGTACTGAAACATCAGTACTTGGCAAATCTGCCTTGTCTCCCGTGATTCACACACCCCAAAAGGAATGCTCCTTGTATTTACCTGTATCCTGCATCTTGCTTTGCAACCAAGAACGCCTCACTTCAGTGTTCCCCTAAGAATACCATGTCCTTATTTTCTACAAAATGTTCTACAGATCATTTACCAGCCAGCTAGCAGATGTTAACAAGAATTGTTAACAATAATCAAGCTAAAACATATTTGAGAAAAGTAGGTTTTGTGATGTATTGCAGTTTTTATGTAATTGTTTTTGTTCACATATTTACCAACTTGTGATGTGATTTTTGCTTTGAGTAAGTCTCTTGGGTTTGTAGGTGATTCTGGCAGGCTCTGCTTTGTCCACATGTAAGATTCAGGCCAGACCTTGAAAATATTTGTCATGAGTGAGTTATATTAAAAAAGACAGGCTTATAGAAGTGCAACAGTAATAATATATTGCCTTTGGTACTGCCTGATGTTCAGTGCCACTGGCCAACTGTGATATTTCTTAATGAAGGATTTTTTTCCCCTCAAGGCAATTTTTTCTTGCTTTTTTCTTTCCCTGTGGCTCCTTTCTGATTAATTTTCTTGATGGAAGCGGATCCTTCCCAGCTTTGGAGTTTGTTCCTCTCTTCTCTGTACTTGTTGACCCACTATTTAGCAGCCTCTGTGTTGGCAACTGCTCTGATCTTCCCATCTGGACCCCTCTCTGGAAGTGGGATTTTAGAGAGTGGAGGAGGCTCTAGATGTTATCCCACTTGTTTTCCACAGCAAAATCCTTTGGAGACAGCAGTCTTCTCACTGTTTTCTTGCAGCATGTTTTTTCATCCCATGCTGCAGTTCCCCAATTTTCTTTTTTCTTGTAGGTTGACCCTGCTATCTTTCCCTCTGTGGACAAACTCCTCATATTATTTGTTTCCTTCCTTGCTAGGTTCTGAGTAATGTTTTTCCTTCTTTTCCTGTCCAGCAGGATCTCTGAAGAATCTCACACAGTTCATGCAAGGGCCAGAACACAAACAGAACTAAAGACATGGAAGACACAGTTTCATTGCTACATGTGGTAGTAGCATGGTTTTCAAAAGCTGTCCAACTTTTCCATTGTAAGTCTTTTTATCCATCAATAAAACCTTAATTTGAGGTCTGAAAGGTAGGGACCAGGCAAAACTCTGGGGAAGGATTCTGAACTGGGGGACTGAGCCCTGCAGGAAAGTAAGGCCACTGGGTCAGGCAGCCAGCAGAGATCTGAAATAAAAAGCTGATCCACCAGGTGTCTGCCCTCCAGAGTGGAGGGACTGGGCAGCAATGGCATGAGAGCAGCCTGGAGAGTGGGCTGGTTGGGCTGGGTGAGGGTGATGGAGGGCAGGGGGGTGAGGAGAAGGTCTGGATGCAGAAGCTGGCTGAGGAGGTCAGTGAGCCCAAGTGGAGGCAGGGCTGGAGGGCTCAGCCTGAGCAAGAAGGGGTGAGATGGGAGCTCTCCAGGAGTGAGGTGAAGTCCTGTCCCTACCCTAGAGCCTCCATGCTGTGCATTCCTACTTATTTCTGATTCCCTGCTGCCAGCGAACTCCTGTAAACTCACTGGCTAAAGAGGTGTCACATTCCTGTCTTCACTGATGCCATCCCTCCCTGTGGGTGCAGGAAGCCTGCAGGGGGAAAAAGCCAAACCCGAACATGTAATGAAAGGTTGTGTTGTGAAGGTGGTGTGGAGAGGGAGGAACTGAGATTCCACATTCATCCTTAATTCTGTCTTAATTTATTGGATTGAGTCATATCAAACAGTCTCTCCTGAGTATATTCAAAGCACAATTTATTTATTTTTTTTCTATGGCAGCTGCTAATTTATCTCCATTTGGATGGGTTGTTAGAGGATGAGTGAAAGAGGTCTTGGGTTACCCTGCTGCCCAGGTGGAAGCATCCAGCAGCAAGTGCTAGACAAAAAAACATCTGGGACACTTAAGAACAGACAAAATAACTTTTTTATTTGCAATCATTGACATTCAACTTAGTTTTTTTTCATAGCAGTCATACCTGCTATGTAAGTTTCAGCTCAAGCTGCCAATCAAATGAAGCCCTAAGCAAATGAGACAGGGTGTTGGAAGGCAGAAGAGTTTGTGGTAGGATTAATTAAAATTAGTGTTATCAGTGTAGCTGCATGCAGCCTTCTACCATATAGGTCAGCTCTCTCTGAAGCCTCAAGTTTTCCCTACAATCCAATAATTAACTATTAAAGTAAGTACTTAAAAAAAATTCCTCCTCCAGAAAACCATAACCCAGGATTTTTTTCAAAGCACAGAATTAATTGCATCCTTCCACAGTATCTTTGAGGTGCTGTTATTTCTTTAAAATGCATTTACAGCATATTGTGATATGTCACACATCCTTTAAATATCCAGTAGCTTTTTAACTTTTAAAAATCTATTTCACACTTAGTGGCATGTCTGTAATACATTTTTCGGGAACGTGTGGCAGATGTCTGGGGAAACTGTGTTTTCTCCCATATGGGGGTTATTTTACTGGAAAATGAAAGAGGGCTGACACTTCATTTGATTTTCCTGAGCTGTCACATCAGGGATTCTCTGTCTGGGTGTGAGACATGAATCCAGATCATATGCAAGCTGCACAAGGCAAGATGTGCTCCCTTCCCTGGGTGAAGGGGGACTTCCCATTGAAGAGCATCCTCTGAGGGCTGCAAGGGAGCCAAACAGGATGGGGAGGACTGCTCTAGGATACCCTGCTTCATGGGACTTTCCAGCAGGCTCTAGTCACACAGAAGTAACATTGTCTGTGCTTGGACCTTCCTCTCTGAGGAGGAGGCAGGTGGCAGCTTTCAGGTTACTCAAACCCTAAGGAAACTCCTGATACTTGTGACCCAGGTTCCTGAAGTCAGCTGGCACTTCTGGGTTGTGTGGTGCTGAATTTGACTCCTGGAGAGGAGCCATAAATGCCAGGGCTGCAATCACTTTAGATGTGCCAGGCCACCATTGCATGGTTGTGGTTTATGGACAGACAAGGAAATTTGTCATCTGTGTTGGCCAACAATGTCTGTCTGCAGATCTGTTTGCAGATCTGTGTTTCTGTTCTGACTCCTTCCTCTCTGCTCTGTCTGAACATGGCTTTGTGTCCCCTTGTCCTTGGGCTGTGGTGAGTTGTCCCTGTGTTTTCTTTCTTGTTCCCAGACTGGGCACTGTGCTTGGGGCTCGTGTTCCGTTGTTTCCCCTGCAATATCAGGGGGAGGGAGGAAATTGGGCAGAGAAACTGCTGCAAACCCCTGAAGGTAATGCCTGTGCCAACATCGCCCCTCTACTGAGACAGATGCAGTGGGGATAAATACCAGGTGTCTCTTACAGAGTAGTTAAATCCACCAGCAGTCCCTGTTTTTGTCATGTCAGGATAGAGCTTTCCAGCTTTACATTTCAAAAGATTGCCTGTGGCACTTGGCACGCCCCTCTTGTGCACAACCTGGAGACACTCCTGAGTTTGTGGGCAGTAAAAATGCTGGAGAATTATTTGGCTGTGGTAGCAGTCAGTGTCCTGACTGCTGGTGTGTGTGAGCACAGGTACACTGCTGTCGAGGCATTTCTGGGCACGGTTTCCTAGGGACTGAGGAGCACAGCCTGGGGGAAGCTGGCACTGAGGGCACAAAGCTGGGAAAGCAGCAAGGTGCTGAATACCACTGGAAACACAGACATGTGCCTCCTGCATGGAGCAAGGGGATGGGTGGGTGAATGACCTGGAATGTCCCCCACCCGACTGAGGGTGTCTGTGGTCCCATCACTGGAAGGTTAGACAGATCTAGCAGGAGAGCACAAAAATAATTGTTTCCTTCCCCAACCACTTGACTTCTCTGGGTACTTCTCAAGCACGATTAAGCTGATTAGCGTCATGCACTTGAGACTTTGTCTTGTACCTGTGGCATTTCCATTCTTGTTTGCATGCATGAAGGATTTCCTCATCCATTACTGTGACAACTCTCCCCACTGGACTCAGGATATTTCTTTCCTGATGATTGATGTTTTTGTGGGTCTCAGGTAGCTTTTTAGGAACACAAAGACATTCCCAGTGGAGGATATGATGCCAAGTCTTTAGTTGCTGGGTTTAATAGTTACACCTGGGATTATTTCATCCCACTGAATGACCTCTTCTGAGACACTGCTGCTTCCCCAAGTGGCTTTGTATTTATAAGCTTTTCTCTGCACCCTTTCCCCACCAAGTGTGCTGCTTATACCTGGTGCCCTCAGGCATGTAGCTACAAGCTTGTGCTTGGAAATTGTGGGAAGGCTTCGTGCACCTCATGGAGCCAGAGTGGTTCTCTGAAATGTAGACAAGCAGCAGTCAGAACACCAAAATGCACAGAGAATTGGCCAGAAGAAGGTAAAGGAACTGTTAGTGCAATGTATGTGTTGCTTTTGTGTTATTAACTCTTATGTTGATACACACACAACAAAGGTATTTGACCAACTGATACAATTACTACATAATAAATCATGTGAGTTCTTTATTACTCTAATTTATATGCAACTGTATAAATCAGAGGTGTACTCACCATTCCTTTGCCATCCCTGAAAGATGCAGGAGGATTAGAAACATTTGCATTGATGAGTCTTGGGTAAATATTTGACCTACTGGTAAATTCCTCTGTAATTATCCCTTGGAGAGATTTGCTGTGCCTTCCCCTGTGCATCTGTCTGGGTCATGCCAGAGGGATACGGGGAGGGGGGCTTTCACTGGGTTTGAGATCCTGGGGGAACTGAAAAGGTTTTGAGGGGAAGGTGAGGATTTAACTTGTTTTTACTGATCAAGTGGTAGAGGGAAGTCTGGAGTTATGAGGAGAGAATAGGTCATGGCGCTGGAAATCTGGTGGGCTGTTTATGTTGGGCCATCTGGAGGTCAGTTATTGTGAGGATAGGAACTGAAAGGCATGAGACAGTAAAAACCAGTGATCTCCCAAAGGGTCTTCAGATGTGTTGAAATCTTATTGCAAATCACCAGTGCAAGAAACTGTGCTGATGGTGGGAGTGAAGTCCTCCTAACTCTTTCTGGTCACCTACCTCTGGGATGACATATCCAGGCAGCCAGTGGAGATTAGAGGTGGGATTTGGTTAAAAAATGGGGTGTGCTACAGGGACTGGAGTTCATACCCAGGAAATGGGCTGGTAACGAGAAAGCCTTTTTTTTGGCAGGGGTGGGCATAAGGCTGTCCCTGCCTGCTGGCTGCATGCAAGGTGTGTTGAGCCTCCAAAATGCTGGGTTTAGTGCAGGTAGGTGCTCAAGCATTCGAGTCATATGTGCTGTGGTTAATGAACTCACACCACTCCACTGACTTAGACAGTTCTCTTTGCTAAGCCCAGTTCAAGCCTCTTGGGTTTCTCAAACTGAGGTGTAAATTTTAGAACAGAGAACAAGTTCTCTCTTGCAGAACTTTGGCCACCTTTCTTGTTTTGGTCTGGGTGAATATACCATAAAGAACAACCTTTGTGTCTGTGCTGGTTTCATGCTTCTGTTCAACAGGTGTTGACTGAAACAAAATTAAATCTGAGCTGGCAAGTTGAGTTTGAGTTTCAGCTTCAGTTGGCTTGTGCTTTGTTCAGATTAATTCTCTTTTCCCCCAAATGCTTGTACCTCCCACCCCATCCCCCAGACAGGGAGGCAGCTGTTGTCATTTCCCTGCTTTCACAAAGGCACAGTGGGAAGAGGAGACAAAGCAGAACATCATCTGCCTTCTCCTCTGGTGGCAGGCAGGGAGCTGAGCTCCCAGAGGAGCTGGTGCCTCGCTGCTTCCTGTGCATTGGTGGATTGCTGCATTGCTGCTCCATGGGGATGCTCATGTGGCAGGTCTTGCTGGAGGGAAAGAGGCGGAAGGTCCCTGAGAAGAGGCAACAGTCCAAGCATTGTGAAGGTTCCCAGTTTGTGTACTTCACTGGTCCTCTGTAGCTGTCTGAGGGAGAAGTGCTAGGGAGGTCCTCCTGGGATGGCCAGGCAGCCTGGAGTGTGGAGACAGCACGGGAAAGAGGACCTGGGGGACGAGAGGCAGCAATGTGCTAGTGCTCCTAGGAGCTGGCATGTCTGTAAAGCTGATGTGTTGCCATGGTGTGCCTGGCAGTAAAGCTCCCTTGTTGCTTCTCTAATTCTATTCAGGCAAAGAAGAATGGTGAGGGGATTAAAAACAATGCAGAGCAAAGGAGCTCTATCTCCTGCTGTAGTGTGCTCTCCTTGGCTCCTGCACCCTTCACCACCCCAGCTTCTCTGCGACTTAGTCCCCCACAGGGGTTGGATGAAACAGCTTCCCTGGTACCTGCTGCCCCAGGGTAATGTGCTGCTTTCCCATGTTGTGGGAGCCTGGGAGAACAACTGCCACAGCTTCTGCATCAACAACAAAGCAGAGAGGAGAGAACTTTCTGGGAAGCCAGGAGTGTGGGTGTAGGACTGAAGGCAGCAGAACCAGTGGCAGTACTTCCAGTAAGGTAAACAGGAACAGAACTGGGTTTGTGGTGGACTGGTGTTAATTAGCTTCCTCTTCAACTCTTTCTGAGGGTGTTAATAGTCCTGTAGCAGAAATGTCAAAAGATCCTTGACTACAAGATATTACAGGTAATGTGACCTAGAAAGATCTGTAGCAAGGAAAAGATACAGGATGCCACTTTAACTCTGTTCATCTCGCTTAGCTCTGTCTCTTCCATAAGATTTTCTCACCATTGTCCACCTCATATTGCCTTGTGATCCAGCTGTCTCCAGACCTCCTACCTTCTAGTGCTTTTGTTGTCCCTGCCTCAGCCCCTCAGCTGGATAAGCCACACTATTCCTCCACATTGCAGGGTGCTGGGGACCAGTCCTACCAAATCTTACTGTCTTCACCCTTGCCCCTCTACAGCTTGCTCACTCCAGTGGTCTGATTGTGACCCAATGTCTTGCCCCACTGCCTGTCATGTCTTTTTCTCTCTTACATGTCTGCGTCTGCAATCATCCTCTATCTGCAAAATCACTTTCTCCTTTCACTCCCCTTTTTTGATGGGGAGACAATAGTTGAGTCACTATTCCCTCAGCATCTAATGGGGGAAAAAATGTCTAAAGGAGGGGCAGTGGTGGTAGAGGGAGAAGATGCTGGTGTTCCCCTACATGGGGTTGACCATTCTACAGTTCAGGTGATGTGGGATGGAACTGCTGCAGGGGCTCCTGAGTGAGCCGAAGCCCTGCTCAGGGAGGGAGCTCCAAAATGGTGAAGAAACAATACTGTTTCTCAGAGTGCAGCATGCTGAATCTCTCCTTGCTTTAATAAGAGCTGCTTCTCCATGGAGAGATTCCCTGTCCGATGTCAGCTCCCCTTTCATGACAGCCAAAAATACTCCTGTGTTAGCCAGAGGCACTTTCAGTGGCAAGAAACCCTTTGCTGTCAGGGTTCAACAAACACACTTTGCTTGGGAAAACTGGACTTGAGTCTTGTTAGAGGTGGGGGAGCCCTGCTGCTCTCTGGCCCCAGGCTGCTCTCCCCTTGATTCTCTGTCCCCCCTTCAGCTCTGTGGCTCCCCAAGCCCCCATGCAGCTTTGCCAGTGGGTCTTTCTCCCTCACAGTGATCTGCCAGGCTCCTCATGCCTACACTTGATTACTGATGGATTGACGGTGTCTGAAGTTTGGGTTATTAATCCTGACCTAAGGCAATACCTCATTAACAAAAATAAAACTGAAAATTAATAGAAGAGGAAATGAAGAGGCTGAAAGCTGATGAAAACGGAATTGTGAGGGAGAAGTGTGAAAAAAGGGAGGAAGAAATTCGGTTTGGGACTTGATTTCTCTGGAGGCAGGGTGGAGAGAAGGAAGAATCTAAGTCTTAATAAAGCAGGAGAGGACAGAGAAGTGGATGGAGAGAAAGGAGGGTCAAAGGAACCCTTGCCTAGGCAGTCTGCCATGGGCCTGCTGAGAAGTCAGCAGGACCAGGCTGAAGCAGATGGGGAACGAAGGATTGCAAGCCTGAAGGCTGCATGAAATATTTAAGATGCTCCATCAAACTATCTTCTCAATGGTGGAGAGATTCTGGGTAGGAGGGACAAGAAAAATTTGGCTGATAAAAAGAAATTTAAAAAAAAAAAATCTGACAACATGTAGTTCTTTTCATCTCTCCTCTTATCTCTGGGGCCCTGGGCAACCTGATCTAGTGGGTGGCATTTGTGGGGGTGAGGGAAGGAGGGCAGTAGGAACCAGATGATCCTTAAGGTCTCTTTCATCTCAAGTTATTCTAGGATGTTACTTTCTCCAGGGCTTCGATTGTAGTTATGCTGGACACAAGGACAGGTTTCTTCAACCTCAGAGGCTTTAACTTGCTTTTGCTTCACATTTCCACACATTCTTCCTCTTTTCCCTGTTCTCCAAACTCACAGTACCTGTCCTGGTCCTTTTGACATCTGCTCTTGGGAATGGGATGGCTTGACCTGCATCAGTTCATTGAAGCCTTGTGCTCAAGTGAGGTAATGCAGGAACATAATCTGGTTTTAAAAGTATCCACAAGCATTTCTCTGACTTTATCCCACGTTGGCTGACAAAGGCAAAACTCTTGAAGTGTAATGAATGTCACAGGGTGTCTGAGGATCCAGGCAATGGCAGAGCCCAAGAGAAATCAGAAAGCTCAACTGTCCCAGCTCATGAGGTTTTGGACCACTGTGTCCTGCATTCTGCCTATATACAAATACCATTATGCAGTGCCATGAACCTTTTCTTCTCCTCTTCCCTTCGCTCCATGAGAGCAGGGAGAGTTGTTGCCTTTAGATTGCATATGTGTAATCACCATGACCTAGTTTGGGAACTGAATCTAGAAGAGAGAAAAAACCCAGGCCCATTAAGTTAAAAAATACAGTAAATAACCGCTATGTTCCTCCCCATGCCCTGCAAATCCAGTGTTAAATTCACTTAGTAATTTAGATCAGGCTTTGGTTATGTTAAAAAAAAAATACCTCAGGACCTGTGGTAGATGCTATTTTAAAATGTAGAAAGGAGTCCAGACTTAATTCAGAATGTTTCAGCTCTGGAAACCCCTCATTTAGGGGTCTCAGGTATGGCATCTTTCTTTTGTGATCTTTCTGTGCATGATGTGTCCTGGGCACTGTTTGCTGCCTCCCTGTCCCTGTGAGCTGTGTCTGATTTTTTCTAAGATGGTGGAATTGTCTGTTCCTACTGCTGCTCCAGCTGCAGGTGACAGGTAAGCAAGTACAGGTTAGTTTTTGGGTTTGGGGAGGGCAATAATGGAAGGAAGGATATGAAGTACATTTGACATGGTTCATGAAGTAAGTGAGCCTGGGACTGGTTTCCAGGTTTTCTTGATTGCTCTCTGTCTGGCATCAGAAAATATCACAGGACACAGACAATTGCTACTGTATTTAAAGGCAGGATGTGCTACAGGTCAATACCAGCATGAGTTAATAAATGTGAAGGAGTGAACAAAAAGTAAATGTTATCTCAGACGACAAAATAACAGGCTTTCATAATGAACTAGCATCCCTTCCTAGGACTGATGGCTTCCAATAAACCTGAGCTGGTTTTCTCCCCACCCTTTAGTATTCACAGAGAGAAAATGTTCAGAAAACCTTTTGGATTTTTCCCCAATCATTTTTGTAAATGTTCCTAGGTATTGAAATATGTGGTTAAGGCTATTGATAAAACAGCCACAGTACAAGATAGCAGCATTTCATCTGATTTCTTCCGAAGATATGAAACATGTATCTGAATTTGCAAGAGCAGTATGGCAGTTCAGATCTGAGTAAATTATGTATGGGAAGTCTGCATGTTGATGCTGTCTCTCTATAATCCTGTATCAAGACTGATATTGAGCATTACCTTAGCTCTCCTCAGATGTTGTTATTCTCTTTGGCTGTACCCATTCCTCCCTCATTAGGAGGAATCCATGAAGGAGGAGTGAAAAATATAGAAACCTGATTTGTCTCAGGAAGTCCTTGATCTGAGAGTGGTTGGCAGCTGGAAGAGTGCCTAAGGGAAGTATTGTGTCTGCTCATCCCATTTTTACACACTTCTCTGGGCAGCTGTGTTGCTCCCCAGTCTGGACAGATGTTTGGTCCAACTTGAGATGCTCATTTTTAGTTGTTTTTGTTATATTATTCTGACTGCTCCCTGACTTGTGTAGACTGGGAGTCTGTAAACTCTTAGGTCAATTGTGGTTTTTGTTTTGTTTTTAAATATCCTTCCTGCGTAATTCTTATTACCATCTGCCATCCACCCTTCCCATTTCTTTCAAGATACTTGTCCTTTTGAAGGGTGTTCCCATTTAGGGGGATATGGGACCTCCAACTCTGGAGGAAACAGGATCTGCCCTACTCAACACCTCTTAGTGGAGATTTCTTGCTTATGATCAATAAGTGTGTGGGGTTGGAGACCACAATCTCAGCACCTGGTGGTGCCCACTCCATGTTTTTACCTGCTGCCTAGAGCACTGAGGGAGAAGGCTGGGCAAGTGTCCCTGTCTAGGCTCTGTAGTGTCCCATCCCTCCAGCTAAAAACAGATTTGGGAGTAAGAGATGTCCCACAAGAGGCAGGTAAATAGAGGCTCTGACTCTAATCTGTAGAGAAAATAGATGCAACCACAGAGATTAACTACTTGCTCTGAGAGGATGGAATGCCCTCCAAGTGGGGGACCCTTGGTTGGACACATTAGCCTAGCTCTGATTAACCTGTACACTGAATTCTACTTCAAGGCTTGCTTCATTTGTCACCTCCCTCTCTTTTTTGAGTGTATGTGAGCCTGTGGTCTAAACATTTAATTATGGTGACCTTTTCCTTCTGGGCTGATAGTTATAGTCCATGATTATAAAGAAAGATCTAGACCAACTTATTTACTTGTTGGAGGCTCAGCCAAGTCTTGAAGCTCATTTGAGCACAAATCTGTAGCACAGCAATCAAGCACACAGGCAATCCAGCAGCCTGAGGCTGCTGAAGGAAAGCACTGGCTGAGCACAAGTTTTTGTTCCACTGCACAAAGGCACAGACCTGTTGCATAACAATTGCATTTCCCATTTGTAGCTTTACACCAAATCTGCAGTATTTTCTGTGCTCTCTCAACAGCTCAAGCTCCCACAGGTTGGAGTTACGATTTAGTCATAAGACCAATATATCCCAGCAAGAGATGCAGGTGACTTAAATGGTACTGGTTTTCTTTTGCTCTTGGATGGGTTTTTGTGTGAGAGAATCACTTGTTTCTGACTTCTCTTTAAAATTATATTCAAAGTAACTTGTGTTATTTTATATGATGTTGTCCTATCCATCCAACCAACATTTCTTTTATAATGGATTTAGCTGTGGGTGCTGTTCCCAAGCCTCTTTCTTTAGACTCAACATAATTCGAGAATTTTAGACCTACTAAGCTGTTTTCTAAAGTCATGCTTACCGTTCAGGACTACACCTAATAAAATACTGCAAGTATGAAGCAGTCTGGAAGGAAGGCAATGGGATGAATGAACAAGCTTTGATGGGCATCCAAGAAACAACCTTATAAAGGACTTGGGGTAAGGCAGGAGAGTTATTTAACTCCTTAATGAGAATGACAAACGAATGCTGTCTGCCTTGGTAAAGCCTGCTTTCAAACCCCAGCAGCTGGTCTTCATTCACAGGTGTTACACTGAGAGAAACACAGACCAATACTAATGGAGACAAAGGTGATCGAGGCTGTGGAGGGGTGGATCATCAATGAACCCACTCCCCCTTCTTATTAAAAGCATCCTGTACACCTAAATAAGTTAAAAGGGAAAATGAAAAAAGTGTTTGGAAAATGAAAAAAGCTGATGTTAGCAGTTTTTGAAGGTTGAGGGCAGGACAGATGTTGAAGGGAAGGATGAATTCAAATTGGATAAAGTGCCTAATGTGCTTAAGAGGTTGGTTAAAGAAAATGACTATTTGTAGTAACTCTGCCTAGCACTGGGCTAGAGTTTAGAAGGTGAGAACGATTTTTGAGCAGCCGCTGACAGCACAGAGGGAGTTTGGGAGGTGCTCCCCTGCCAGTGGGGACACTGGTTCATTTGTTTCTCATCTGGCTGAGGTCTCCCTCCTGGGTTATCCCTGTCTGGGCAGAAAGCAAGATGAGACTCTATGAGAGAGCCCTGATTGAAAGAAGAGGAAGAATGAATATTGTGCTCTTCAGAGAGAGGGGTTTGTAGGCAAAGCACTCAGGTGTATGTGTAACATTACCTTGAAGTCTCCTGTAGTAGAATATAAATGTGTTTGCCTTCTTCCCAAACCACTCTCTCCATCTGTTTTATGTTTTAGACACCTTGGTCCCTATCTAATGTTTTATCACCTTGATAGCTCTTGCCTTATTAAGTATGTCTGCTTCTATCTCTCTAATCTCTTCACATCGCCTCTCCAGGGTGCTTTCTCCTTTGTCTCTTACAGTTCTCCTTTACCTGATGCTATTTTTTCCCACCCCTCACTGATGCATTGCAACCTCAGTTGACATTTCTGCTTTCCCTTGGAGCAGTGGTGAGAAGCACTGCTTGGTGGATATGGAAAGGAATTCAAAGTATAGAGTGCAGCTGTAGAACCCTGGGGGATTGGACATCTGGTGTTCCCTGGCTTGGGAACTGGCGCCTCCAGGCTCCCTATGTGACTTAAGTCAGCTCTGACCTTTGGTGGCATAGAAAAGCCAGTCTTGAAAACCTCAGCTCTATGTTCATGCAGGGAGGGAATTGATGGGGCTCAGAAACTTCCCCAAATGTGGCAGGTGATGCTCAGAGATGTTCCAGTAGTGAGCCTTTTGCTCCTGTACTGGCTCTTCCCACACATTTCATCCTCCAGGTCTTGGGTGGCAGCTGAGAGACAGGAAAACACTGTATGTCTAATGGAGAGAGGGACTGATGATGCAAGCAGAAGATAAAGCAACCTGGAATAAGCATGGATTAAAGCTGTTTGGGGCCTAGGGACAAGCCCATATTTCTTAAATGGTGTGACAGGGAACTGGCAGGAAGGATGTGAAACTGGCAGGAAGGCTGATGATGCTACTGCTCTGCGAGATGGTTTTCTATCCACCTTCAGCAGAGTTTACCTGTGTGATCAGCCAGCTCACCTGAGAGGCAGAGAGCCCTAGATGTCTCCAGCCTGTGCAGACCTGTTCTGCGAGGGAGAACTCCTCAGGAGAGCTGCTAATGAGAGCTGCTTGGATAGCAAAGGGGCTGTGGTCAGCTGCAACCTCATGGTGGAGCATCTGCAGGCTTTAGCTTGTATTCAAAGCACCTTGGCATTGCAGTGGCTCTTGAACTCAGGTGAGCACTGTGCTGGTAGACACAAGTCACTTCAGAGAGCCTGATACCCTTGGAGTGGGCTTATTTGTCTGGGAGCTGATTTCTCAGTTTCAGACAGGCTTTTCTCTGGGGATGAGAAAAGAGATGCCAGTACCTCACCAATAACTAGAATGGGAGCCTGATTTACCAGTTTAAACTGCATCCCTACCTTCCCATGGGCTCCCAGTCCCCTGGCTGAAGGGACATGAGGGGAATCTGAATTGTATGTTGAGAGAGAGCTATCTGCCATTATCCCATTATGTGTAATGAACATGTATTGTTTGCTTGTTGTCCTGCTCCCCTGGACTGCTATCAGCCAGAGTGCACCATCTCTGTGCTCATCAGTAATGGCATCCTGTCCTCATGGGGTGCTCTCATCAGAGATGAGACTGGCATTTTGAGTGCTGGCAGTCAGGTCTTGTTCCCTGGTGCTGGTTTCTGGGAGGTGATGAGGGTGTCAGTGGAGCTATGTGTGTGTGAACCTGCAGCTGCTCCTCAGGTGTAGGGACATGAGGAACTTTCTCTGATTCCTGAGCTCTTTCTGCTGTTGCCTTTTCTCTGCCTTCACTCCCCAGATCCTCTCAATTCTTTGCCTTGGCAGGAAGAGGTGTCCCAGTGTGCACGAGCTTTAAAAAAATGTGAGAAAAATTGGAAGTGTTTCAGCTTTTTTGTACATGTTTCAATTTTTCCTTGCAGTTTACAGTGCTAGACGCACTGGATCTTATTATATAAAGATGTTGTTTCTTGTCATTAATCCAATGTGTGGTGGCTGTTGGCACTCTCCTAATTTGCTGTTTTCCTTGGTGAATAGCTATCTCAGGGCATGTACAGACTTGCTCTAATTTAACCCTATTGAGAGTACTTGCTCTTTAACCCTATGAAAAGAGGAAGTATCCTATCCTTTTTTTGTTTTGTTTTATCCTCTGAAATTTATTCACGATATAAAAAATAACTCTGGCTGAAACAATAGAATTCCAGCAAAACCTGGACTACTCTTTCCAGGGAGCCAGACTTTCCAGGTTTGTCCATTCAGCTTAGGCAAGAGTCACAGGACTAAATTTTGGGTCCTCTGGAACTGAGCACTGGATTTATGACACCAGTTTTGTCTGGAAATGCCACGTTAAACTTCTGTAAGGATTGTTTTCCACAGAAAGAAAACAACTATGGGTGCTCAGCTGTTCATTTTCTTACAACAGTTACTAGAATGTCAGTATTAAAGTTTGAACACTTCTCCCTTTTTGCCTGAATAGGGATGCAGAAAGCATTGTCATTACAACTTTTGTGTCCTCAAGCCTGGTCTTTCAGTCAAGGATCTGACTAGAGCATGAGCTGCTGTTGTGGTTTAATCCCAGCTGGTAACTGAGCGCCATGCAGCTGCTCAGTCATTCTGCCCCAGCTCCAGTGGGAAGAGATAGTACTGTTATTTTACATTGTTTCAATCATTAAACTGTTCTTATCTCGCCCCACAAGTTCTAATACTTCTAATTATAATAATTGTAATGGGGAGGAGAGGGAGGAATAATGCCTGACAGGAAAAAGTGGGTCACAATACAGTTGCTCAGTCCCTCACCTTCTCCTGACCAGCGACTGGTGGCTTCTAAACAACTCCCTGCAGTTTAAATAGTGGACAGGGTGTTCTATGGCATGGAATATTGCTTTGCCTAGTCAAATCAGTTCTCCTGGCTGTGCTCCCTCCCAGCTTCTTGTGAAGTTCCTCACTGGCAGAGCACAGGAAACAGAAAAGTCCTCGACTTAGGGTAAGACAATACCTAGCAACCACTGAAACACTGGTGTGTTATCAACGGGATTCTTGTGCTAAATCCAAAACAGCACTGTACCAGCTACTAGGAAGAAAATTAACTCTATTCCTGCCAAAACCAGGATAGCTGTCCTGCCATGAAAATTTAAGGCTGAAATCAACCAAACTCTTCCCCTCTGAGGTTGACCTGCAGTGTATTTCTGTCAATATTTCTTGCTCACCTGAAAATAAAAATAATTGTGCTTTATCACTTGGTGTCTAATTAGGCCTCCTTGAGGACTAGAAGGAGAGGAGGATGGAAACACAAGGAACTGTTGCAGAACCAAGTTCTCTGCTGTTCAAAGGGGCAGAATTAAATAAGTTGACCGGTACCTTTTCTTATGTTTTCACAGACCGTGCTTCTTCTCATTGTTCTCCTGCTTCTGTCAGGTGCTTGAAGGATGGTGTTCACTTAATGAGCAGCCAGATTACACTTTGTTTTCCTGTGTTTGTTCAATGCGTGGCTCTGGGCCTTATTGACAACACACTGTGTAAGTCCTGCTCTGGAGATAGGATTATTGATTTCCTCATAGTCCTTTTTATTTTTTTATCACGGTAGTATCTGAGTGCTCATCACTATAGAACCCAAGTGCTTCACAAACATTAATTTATCTCTACAATGCTCCTGGGAGGAAAGGGCTTTTCTTGGCTCTCAGCATGTACAGAGGAGATGGAAGTGGGCACAGATTGAAATCAGAAGCATTCAGTAATTTAGAAATCCTAATTAGAAGTACATGGGATTAGTAATTTTCAGAGTCTGTGGAGTGTAGCACTTGTTATATTCAAAGTGCCTTAGATGCAGAAGTGAGCTGTCAGTCACCCCCCAAGCTGTACTTGGGATTTCTGGTCTGCAGTGCATAATGAAAACAACAGAATTAGTGACCGCATGCTTGAAATGACTAATCTTAGACTCACAGAATAATTAAATTTGAAAAAGACCTCCAAATTCATCAAGTCCAACCTTTGACCAAACTACCATCGTGTCGATTAAACAACAGCACTCAGTGCCAATTCCAGTTACTTCCTGGGCACTTCCAGGGATGGCAATTCTACCACTTCCCTGGGCAGCCTGTTCCAATGCTTAACCACCCTTGATGCTTCACACCACACTGGCATCATGTGGTGCCAAGGCAGCTGCTCCCTTGGATTACAGTGATGAGACCCTTGGCTGTGTGGCTCTTGCTGAATTTCAGCAGGGCTGGGAGCTGCAGCCTCCTCAGGGACAGCTGATCACTGGGATTTTGCCTTGGCACTTGGTGGGAGCATCCATCAATTATTGTTTTGGAGCCAAACACCTGTGTTAAAGTCTTGTTAGTTTTGTAAGCAGGGAAATATGGGTTCTGCTTTTCCCTACAGGGAATATTTGGGAAATTTCCCATGTGGGAAATACAGTTTCACTGAAGGAATCCCATTTTGGTCTATGTACCTGTTTGAACTTCTGTCAGCTTTGTCTTGGGTATTTCAGGTAAATATTAGTTATTTGCTCTTTTGTGCCTTTGTGTTTTGATCTCTTTCAGAGAGCTTCTCATCACAAATGTCTTTCAACAGAAAATAGTCTTCTCAATTTCATGGCAGCTTTGTCATGAAAAGAGTCTCATTTTCACAGAAAAGGATTATGTGGGGCAACAAGCACACCACCATAGGGCCTGCAATGATTGCTGTAAGCCCTGAGGAATATCCAGGCTCTGCAGTAAGTTCTGGCTCATAACAGAGCAGGTCATCTGCAGGGTATGACAGCAGCCAGACACCTGTTCTAGATGATGCCTGGCTGCCAGGATTTGCTGCTCCTGGCTGCCAAAATAGCTGCCCTGCTTTACAAAAGTGGTACTAACAAGGACCGAATACAGGGAGAAGTCCGAATGCTGAACAAGTGGATAGGAGCCTCATAGATCCAGATTTCAGAATTCAAATGGTAATTTTTTTCCTGTAATCAGTATTTTGATTTAATGCCAAAAGTAAAGATTTTTCTTTAATTTTTCTGACCTGCTGCCCTCTGCAGTGCATAATTGCATAGCTAGCAGGGCTAGCAGCTTTGCTTTTTGACTTCCAGCTGTAAGTGTTTGATCTCAGCCATACTGGTTGATTGTCTAAATGATGGTTTTGTATGTCATAGTAAAATTTTGGTTTATTTTGCCTCTAGCCCAGCTGTGTTTGCAAGTCTGGGGTTTGCTTGGATTGGGATAACTGATGTCTTGTGGGGGATAAAAGTACTTGTTTGTCTACTCGTTGGCATCTGTGATAAGAAATCTAATATTTCCATTGGTGTGTTTCTAGGATCCAGCAGAGATACATATAGCTCTTGACTGTCAGTTTTAGCTTCTTTTAGTCATACGTGTTTGCTGTCCAGTGGGATGTCTGGTTCTCTGCGTGCATCTTGATGAGACGGTAAAAAGGTGGAATGAGTGTGGGTTAGTGTAATTAGAAAACTTTACAGCTAAGAATTGGTCTCCTGTGTTTCTGTTTGCAGTAAATTATCTAGTATGCTCTTTGAGCTTTTCTTCTCATTGTAAAATAAAGTCACTTTGTTACCTACATTTTGTTTCTGAGGCAGGAGTGACCACTATGCATTTGAGCAATTGTCTCTTTCTAAGTGTTGCTCAAGTAATCTGTCTTACTTCATGTGAGAACATTCCTCTCACTCATCTCTTCTGTTGGTGGCCAGTGCCATCCCAGTTTGCCTGTGCTGCAAGGCATCTTTGGGAAACTGCTAATTGCTGCTTATGCAAAACAAGGCATCTCTTTGTCACTTGGCTTGAAATGCTCCACATCTGGATGTGGAGAAACAACTGCTTTCCTAAGGCTGTGACTGGCACCCTTCAGATGCAGGCATGAGCTCTGATCACCTGCACTCTGAACTGGCACTACCTGTGGCACTGCAATAAAGCAATGAACCATGCTGAGTCTCTCCCTTGCTCAGTGTCATGCTGGTGTGGCCACAGCTTCCCACTGCTTCTGAGTGTGCATTGCTTGCCATACATGGTGTGTGTGTAGCTTCTGCGTGAAATGTCCTAGAACTGAGTAATATCAAGGCCAGGGCAGGTTTTGGTTCTCCCCAAAGCTGTGAAAACATGCTTAGGTGAGTGCTGTCATCTCTGAGTAGTGTTATGCACACACACAAGCAATAAACACTAAAAAACACCTTTAGTTTGGGAGAATGAATTTGCAATTCATGTTCTTTTGTTATAATGGTGCCCGTTTTCAAGACTCTTTGCTGAAATTGCTCGGGGGAGAGACTTCCTTAGAGGCAGGTTTTCCAATGAAAGCTGAGACAGCCAGTTGTAACACTTGCATGAGAAATGCAAGTCCAAGTGTTGGTGGGAAAGTGCTCTTGCTCTGCCTGTGGGAGCAGCTGGTCTGCTATTACCTCAATGCTGACAATTGCTCTGAAGCAATTGCTGATGTGGGCATCCTCAGCTTTTCCATAAAATCACAGAATGGCTTGGCTTGGAAGGGACTTTAAAGAACATTTAATTCCAACCTTCCTGTCGTGTGCATGGACACCTTCCACTAGACCAGGTTGCTCAGAGCCCCATCCAACCTGGCTTTGAACACTTCCAGGGATCAGGTATCCACCAGCTCTTTGGACATCCTGTGCCAGTGTCTTTTCACTACCCTCATAGTACAGACTTCATTCTATTAACTAATCTAAATCCACCTTCTTTCAGTTTGCAGCCGTTCACCCAGGGCTGGACACAGAACTCTAGGGGTTTCTCATGAGAGCAGGGCAGAGGAGGACAATCACCTCCCTTGATGTGGAGTTTTCTCTGTTTGTATTCTACCTGGAAATAAAGGGCAATTTTTTTTGCTATCCCCCATGCATCACTACATAGTCATTTTTAGGAAAACAAAGTGGATCTTTTAGGTGAAACAAGCTCCATCATCTTGGCATTGTATATTGTAGTCTAGGTGCTGCTCCAAAGTATGCTCTTAAGAGGAGCTCACAGCCATCTGTTTGATATTTATGAGATTATAATTTTAGATCAGGGAGTTTATTATTCTGTATTAAAAGGTAAGCATAAAATAAACTAAGCGAAAGGGCATACAACCTTTCAAAAGGTTTTCAGCCAGTTAAATCTCTCTCTCTACTATATAATACTATGTTTGAAAGCAAGGTTACAAAATGCCTGGATGTGTTTTCTGTTAGCTCTATATTGAGATTGCAATCCAAATGCAACTGACTGCTGCTCTTGAATGTCTTCTGAACCTTTGGGGTTTTTTTGGGAGCAGGGAGGCAAGGGGATAGATGGTGCTGGCCTTACAGCTGACTTATTTAAATTACAGTTTATGGTTAACTGTTGACCAGTGTGTTTAATTGTTCTATATCCTCAAACCAGTTGCTGGAGGCAAGCCATGTTCCAACACTTTTCTGGAGTGGTTTTATTCTTTAATATTAGACTTGCATTTTTAAAATTCAGTTTTCATCACATTCACAAGTCTTTGTGATAATCCTTTGTAGGTTAGGTTCTGATATGGCTGTTTCTCCCATAGCCTTTATTTTGTTGTAAGTTATCACTGCAGCTGTCGCTGCAAGTCAAATTTTCTATAAAAGGGGTCTGATCCAGAGCTTGGCTGTTGCTTGGCTCCTAGCTGGGCATAGGTAAGGAATTCTCCTCTGTGGTATCTGCCTCTATGTCATCAGGAGCTTGTGTGTGTGTGTTTGTGTGTTTGTCCTTAGCTGGGCTTTTGAAATGAAGATGAATTGTGATTTATGTGCAGAGATGAACTGTTTGTCCTGCAGAGAGCACCACAAAGGAATGTCCATATTGTTTTCTGAACCAAAGTGCTGCTAGATGCTCCAGCAGATGTGAAATGTATGCTTGAAGCTTTGCATATAAATGTATGTCCATTCACACTAGTTTTTCTGTGCACACATAGCCATGAAATAAGGTTGCTTTCAAGTATACATGCAAACCCTGCACACAAGTTCATCATATGGAAGATCCATCTCTTCACTTTGTTTCTTGCATGGATGAGTGCAGCTGTGATCAGCCATAGCTTATGGATTTTGTGTGTGGGTTGAGCACATGGCAAGACTTAAAAGCCTTAATGTGACTATTGCAGCAACAGAGAGTACCCTATGCCAGCATGCTGAGGCTCTCAACATTTAATGAGACGTGTGAGTGGCCATCCAGTTTTTTCTCATAATCCTCTCCCCCTGGAACAAGTAAAGGTTTAGCATCTCTTGGGACCAGGAAATTTTTGCCACCCTGTAGTTTGAAGATACACAGGTAAGTGAAGCACGATAAGAAAAAGCTGCATTGTTACTGTGGCAGAGTACTTTAACATCTGTGACCTTTATCTCAAAAGGTGGGGTAGAGTGACCTTGGAGAACAGCAGGAATCTTGTCTTGGGAAACCTGTGATGTGGTTTGGAGTTGAGCTGTTGTGTGGCTTGCTGAAAGCTGTGTCATCTCATGAATCTCAGCTGAGTAAATGCTTTTTTCCTATTATAGGAGTGCTTTTAATGCATTTGCTAGTTAATGCAAGTGTATTTGTAGAAAAGCTTGTCTGTAGGGTGCTCTTCACCACTTTTATGTCATGTTCATGGCAGAATCCAAGAGAAGTGGAATAAAACAGGGAGAATTAGGCCTTGTTCTCTAATTGTTCCTTTAATGGATTACCCTAATTAGAAATGCATTATTTAATAATTAAAATGCACTAATTTGTAAGTCTGTAATGATCTAAGTAGTTAGTCTGTGCAAGACCTGGAGAGGAGATTTAAAACCAGTTAGAGAGCTCTTGTATGTCATCTGAACAACATGCACAATCATTAATTTAAGCTTAATCCTTGCTTTTTGCCAAAATGCTTGTATGTACCTGCATATATAATCTCCTGTGTCTCTCGGGAATTTGGCTTTTCTCTTCAGCAGTGGGTTTTCTCAGGTAGTGTTCACACTTCCAGTAGCAACCATAAACTGGCTTTACAGGAAACTTTACTTTTTCTACTGCTCTTCAGACTTTCTGTACTACTATAATTTTTGCATGCTGGGAGAAATAAAATTTTTAGCTCTGTCTCCTTAAGGAAAGTGCCTAGGTGTCTGTACCATCCATCTCTTGAATCCCTTGGTCCTGCCTGAGTCCCTGTTGGCAGAGAAGCAGAGGTATCAAAGCAAAGCTAATGCAAGGAGGTCGCACGGATTTGAACAATGACACAAAGGTCTTTGCAGCAGAAATCCTGCTGTGTGCACTCAGTTTTTCAGACAGCAGGGACTCCATGTGGCTGTTCAGCCTTGGAACACATGCATGCAAGGGAGCCCCTGCTCCCTGCAGAGCTCCTGTGCCTTGGGAGTCTGCTACTCATCTGCTTTAATGTCAGCAGAGGGAAAACCCTCATCCCTCAGCTATCCAGGCAGCTTGGAAGATGAATATTTGTTCACAACAGAGGTGAGATTGTCTTCAAATTTATTTTTGAAAACTACTTTTTCTGGAGGCTCTGCCTCTGAAATGTAGCTGACCTCCAGCCTGAAGACTGCTTGCACCTCCTTTTTCTCCTGCTTGGAGTTTGTTTTCCAGTCCCATCTGAGTGACTCAGTGGTGATTACCCTCCATCTTAATGCAGTTCGTGAAGGGAAGACAACTCCACAGAGGACCCTGTGTTTCTGTGCAGGGCCTTGCAGACAGCCACGCTGCACCAGAGACCTGCAGCCCATATCCCAGTGTCTGGCACGGCACTGACGCAGGCGTCCAGATACAGCACATCAATCTGCATGCACTGTGTGGAAAGTTGTCACCAAGTGCTGCTGCTATTTTTTTTCCCCTCTGTGACCAGGGTGGAAATAGTTATTTGCACTTGTACTTCGAGTCCTCAATAAGCAGCACGCCTTGCCCTACGATTTCTGTGCATTTTCCTTAGATATGCTATTCACTTTTGATGATTAATGCTGCTCAGAGCACCAGTGTCTGGCATAACAAGAGAGAGTCCTGGCTCTGTTCAGCTGCAATCACAGAATCACAGAATATCCTGGGCTGGAAGGGACTCACAAGGATTGTGGAAGTCCAACTCCTGAAGCAACTTCTGCTGTGGTCACCACAGTTACCAAAACACATGGATTGCTGTCCCAGTGCTGCCCAAGCGTGTAGGAAGTTTTGTTTACAGCTGTGATGTAACTTTGAGAAAGCATTTCTTGTGTGTAAACACTGATGATGTAATTGACTAAATGCTGAGCGTTTTCTGGTTTTATTTTCCTGTTTGTGCAAAGCTCCTTGTAGCTGCAACGGAGGATTATTTTTGGCTGTGATGAGGTGTGGAGTTGGCCCTTTGTACTTCTAGTTTGATGATCTGTGATTGCTTTAGTTTTCTGTATCTTTTGGCTCTGGGGATTTCTTTGTCTCTTTTCTGAGCGTTGTCACCTGGAATAGCTGCTTCTGCTGTCTCAAGCCTAAATTTGCATTTAATTGTAAAATGAATTTGCATTTCACAGGTTTTTTTTTCAAAATCTCTGTGGCTCGGGTTAAGGTTAAATCAGCTTTCCACATGAGTCTGTGACTTGCTCAGTCCTTTTGTATTCTGTGTATGAGCCTAATCTCTTCACTAAAGAACCATATTTCCTCGAACTGACATATTTGAGCTTTGTCTGTCATATGCCCCTGCTGATTCATCTTTCCATTGATGAAGAATAAAGGAGTAAGGTCCCACACCAGTACCTCTCTGCACGAAAGAGGCTCCTTGCCTTGACATCTGCCTGTGCCCTGTGCCTTTTGTCATCCTCCCCTTCATTTGAAAGCTGTGCATGCCTGCTTTGCTAGGAGCCTACTGCAAGGAGGGATTGCATTGCCTGCTCTTACAGGTCACAGAGGAACACCCACTCCCTCCACCCCAGTTTCACATTGCTGCTGAGATATACTTGGTGGTTTGTGCTGGAGGAAAGGCATCATCTCTTATTTTTTTTTTCCCCTTTGTGTAGCATCTGGGCCCGGACTAGACCAGGGCATATAAGCACTGCAGTTGTGAAAACTATTAGTAGTGCTAATTGCAAGGTCTTAGGCAGCAGAGGAACACTTTGGAGCTGGGTGGCTGGGCAAAGAAAGGCTTTATCTTGTGACAAGAAGGATGTAGCAACCGTGAATCTATCCTGGGTACCATCAGCACAGATTTTTGTGGTGGTGCCAACCTCTCTTTAATCTTGTGCGGGCTTTTGGTTTCTGACCTGTGACGTGGGAGGAGCTAATTTATTTTAGCCTGCTCATGGTCTTTGCTGTGTGCTGTCCCCAAAACTGCTCTACTCTCCTCATCAGGTTGTCTCCAAATGAGGTTGGCACCTCTTGCAGGGGCAGCCCAGGGCTGTCTCTGTATGGGATGGGCCCCTCTAGCCCCATGTTCTCTGGCCTGTCACTGCCTGCAGGTCTCTCCTTGCTGCCACCTCCCACCTCAGTGGCCAGGGATATGCAACAGACCTGGCACACCTTGCTGCTGCACTGAGAGTGACGACCTGGTCTTGTCAGGTGGACTCCAGTGGTACTGGGGGGACATGCCCAGAGCAGCAGAAAAGGTTTCCAGTATTTGAGATCCTTTGTTCTGTTGCAGAAAAATTCAATACATCCTTTCTGCCTTCTTGTCTTCTTGGTTCCCTTTTTTTACTTTACAGTTGTTTACATTTTTCTCCTTTCAGTCTATGTCCTCTTTTAAAAGGAGCTAAAAAAATGACCTCATAAAACTTTTGCTCATGATTTACAGAGATGCCTTGACACTGAGGTACAGAGGCCTGATTGAGGGGGGAAAAAAACAAATGGTGTTCTGGTTAATCTGAGAAACAAAATTATTTTCTTTTCCTTCTTTTAAAAAACCTGTGTTAAATGAAAAGTGGGAGAGGAAAAATAGAGTTTAAATTCTGCACTAGGGAAGATCTTGGTGTGTTCTGTCCCTGTGCACAGTGTGTAATTATACCCAAAATAGAGCAGTGAACTGAGGGAGGGAGGTGGGCTAGAGGACCAAGCAGGGAGGGGGCAGGGTTACTCACTTCAGAAGCACTATCCAAAAATAAGTCCTTATTTCTTTCCTGCTTTGTTTGATAAATGGGCTTGGTCTCATTAATGCCATTTCTGGTTTGCTCTGTTTCCATCTTCATGTGTCCCCATTCTTTCTGCTATGTCACCACGGGATGTGATGCCCCAGCTCGTGCTGGATCTGCTGTGCCAGAGATGCAGCTGCAATGAAGGAGACTGGCAGCTGTCCGGGAAGCACTGGGGAGTGATGGGCTCCAGGAACTCAATCTGTGTTGATTGTAGCTCTTAGCTTTCTCCAATGTGTCTTCTAATAATCTCTGTGGGTTTGGCTCTGTGTTGTCTCCCCTGCACCCCAGACTGGAGCCTTTTCCTCTTGGTCCAAATATATTTCTGTAACTGTGCCCCCATGACTTTTACTAGATTTAAATACTTTGCTTCTGTGCCTTATTTAACTTTGATTTCTCTTCACTTCTTTTTCCTTTTTCTTTGTTTTATTTACACATCTTCCTGCTTCTTCTCATTTTCCTTCCATTTATGCTCTCTGCTTTATTTTTCTCTTATTGCATTGCATTTTTCTAGGGCATCACACTTACAATATAGCCACGAGGTAAAGGCCAACGGGCTTGCGAAGGAAACTGCTTTGCAAGAAAGTGAGAAATTCAGGTTAATTGGATGCAATCAGGTCAAAATTTAGTTAATCTTTGAGTGGGTGGGTGTGTTAGCACAAGGCTGTGTATGCATGCCCAGTCTAGGGGCTGATTCAGGCATATTTGTTTCCAACTTTGTATGAATATGCACATTCCCTCAGAGACTGGGAGAGTGATGTGCATCTGGGGAAAACGACAGGAATACAAAAGTGGCATCTCTTCATGTCACAGCAGAGAAACTTCTTCCTTCTCTTGCAAGAGAATGAGGCTGTCAAATCATAGAGTAAGGGTAACTGTAGAGCTGTAACACAATAAACAAGACTGAAAGATCAAATAGAGCATCTGTCCTCAGCAAAGGATGCTCTCTGTAGAGGGCAGAGGGACATTGCCTTTGTGTAGGATGAAGTGAGGGAAGATTCCCTCAGATATATCTATTGATTTTTGTGTGTGTGTGTGAGATTAAGGAATAGGTTTAATTTTTCAGAGTCATCCTATTTAATTTAGCTGTTGAGATGTCCAGTATATTTGAATGTTGGAATGGATTAAAAGTTAAGGACATTGGTGCTGTAGTTTTGAGGGGGGAAAAAAAAAAGTCATTGAATCCTTCAGACTGGAAGGGTCCTCAGTGCATCCCTCAGGAGTCCAATCTCCTGCTCAAAGCAAGGTCAGCATTGAACTTAGGCTGGGCTGCTCAGTGCTTTGTCCAATTGGGTTTTGAAAACCTCAGAGTGTGGAGTCTGCACCACCCCTCTGGGCAATGGCTGCAATAGCTACACTAAGTAGGGAGGACTCTTTTTGCTTCCATTTCATTTCAAAACTATTGCTTCTTTTTACCCTTCTGCATACTGCAGTAAAAAGCCTGGCTCCATCTCTCTTTGTACTGGATAAAGGGTTGTTTATTCTCTCAAATCTCTCCAGGCTGAACAAGCCCCAGTCTCTCAGCCTCTCCTTGTAGGGCAAGTCCTTCAGCCTCCTCAGGCCCTTGGTGGCCCTAGACTGAACCTGATCCAGTTTGTCAACACATTTCTTGTGCTGACAGATCCAGAACTGATCAATGTATGGTCTAGCAAGTGTTCAGTGTGAGGGAAATAAACACTTTCCTTAACCTATTGGTAGAAGTCCTGTGAATGCAGTCCTATATGCTCTTGGTTAGCTGCCTCTGCTGCTGGGCAGAATATGTACTCCTCGAACCTTTCCTTGCTTTGAAGAAAGCTGTCTGATATGGCCAGTGTGGTATCTGAGTGGGGATCACCCTGCTTGACAGCTGACTGCCCCCCATCTAGGCCCTAAAGGAAAAGGATATTGCTCATAATTTTAACATGTGGGAGAGACAGTCTGCTGGGAGGGGTAAGGGCTCTGAAGGTAAGGTGAAGCTGCTGACCTTGTCATCAGAAATAAAAGGATGATTTGATACTAGGTGGAAGCTATTACAATGGAAACTGCTGCTTGTATAAGAAAAAACTTGACTCTTTTAGGGAGAAGCAAACAAAACTCCCCACTTCTCTTATTCATTGGGAAATAGTGACATTCTGGCTTCTATCATTTAGTAAAATTAAATCAGACCAATTAGAAGCAAAGCACTTTGAGTTTCTGTGGCCAGGTACTCCTATGGCTGCACACGTGCTGCCAGGTACTGCTAAAACACTGGAATCTTGTTCAGGTCTGCAGGGTAACTGTCGTGTTGTCCATCTGTCACACAGGAGGGCAGTTTAAATAATTTCAGTCCTCCTGCAGTTTTAGGCCTTGCTGAGTGTGGTTTAGGGCAGAGAGCATGCCTGCAAAAGTGGTGCTCCACTGATCTAGGCTCTGATGTGTACTTTAAATTCTGAGTCCCATTGTGGTGTGACAGATCTTTGCACTTCACACAGTGGACACTTGTCTTTATGTAAGCAGGTGTCCTCACCTGCATGGCTTGGTGTGACCACTGAGCTGTAGGTTCATGAAAATATAGCCTGTTCAAAAGCTCTTTTACTTCCAGTGCTGGGTTTGACTGTGTGATTATGGGCTGGAATCATTCACTTGTACATCTTTGCATCTCAGTAGCTGAAATATAATATTAATGAATTAAGGGGCATTTCTGAAGCAATTTGAATATTCAGAAATATGGCAGAAAATCAGCAAAAGGAGTAACAGATAATTTGTAGGGAGAAGCTATTCAGAGCTGTAAGCTGAGACCCCTTTCTTTTGAATTTTGTTATAAATCATTCATGATTAGGGTCTGTAGGAGGATGCTAGAAAATGGAGATGTGGAAAATTTCTAGGAAGCTGGAAAGAGTGCACTGTCCTGATGTAACCTCAAATTTAATAAAAAGCCTTGCTTCAAGCATGTGCTCTGTCCACACGTGGGGGAATCTTCAATGGAGCCAAGGACTTAATGTAAGAGGAGAGGCTCCAGTAATGAATCAGCTGGTTCAACCAGTGGTCCATGAACAATGAGCATTCACGTGCTTCAAGTGATTTTCCATTTTGGGTCTATGTCAGAGCAGGGTTTGGAGGATGAGAGAGCTGCTGCACAAGTCATGGCTTCAGGCTGGAGTGGGAGGTGGATTGGGGTAAATTAGACACCCTCCCTCAGCATGTGAGGTGCCTGGTGGCTCCTGGCTGGCTGATGTGGTTGGTTGCCATAGGAGCTTGGAGGCTGTCCATCTCCATGGAGCAAAGAAATACCCACTCCATGTCCTGTTGATGCACAGTCTGGAGATTCCCTTATCCAGAACTGAAGTGCCTTTGTGTCAAGGTGGGAGCTAAGATTTAGTCTTTGAGGAGTGAAGCCCTGGTATTTTCTGTGCCCCCTGGTAGAGCCCTTAAGCCCCCAAGGAAGGTGGTAAAGCACTCAGGCAGAAAGGTGGATTCGATGCTGCATTAATGAGGGACTCTGTACCTTTTATCCTGTAGCTGTGCAAAGGCAGCCCACAAGCCCCTGGCTAAAACACTTTCAAACATCTTTATCTGTAGCTAAATACTCGTGATTAGTTTTAATTCCAGCTATTTTCAGCTATTAAAGAGCTGCTTTTCTTGCATGGCCTCGTGCTTTTAATTAGCCAAAGCAAACCCATGTGCTACAAAATCCTTTCCTTCATCCAAAACGAGGAGAGATTTATAATTTCTGCCGCATCTCCTCTTTCAGGCACACAAAATATGGTCCAGTAGCTGGGCAGCCCCCTGAGCTGCCAGGAGCCTGCACTGCTGCTGTTTCCCTGGCACAGGAGAGAGGGGTGGAAGGTCCCCTTTGCTCCGTGTCTGTTCTTGGCGTTCATTGCCGGGGATGCTGGGGACAGAGGAACCTGTGATACACATGTGCCGTGTCCCCTGGCTGCTGAGTGGCACATGCAGTGCCATGAGGCAGTGCCCACCCCACTGCTCAAGTCTTCACAGCCCTGCTGTTCCTGCAGGCAGCCTCTCTCCTCCTTTCTACTCTGCTTTAAGCACGGATTTTCAGATAAGTGATACAATATCATCTTATTTTTCGGACTATCTACTGTGCTAGCTGTATTCTCTGAACACAATAGCACAAATTACTTTACATAACAGAAGTAGGGAATTCAATAATAGCAACAGTAGAAGGAAGGGAGAAGTGAGCCACTGAAAAAAAACAAGGGTTGTTTACAGCTATGAGCTTTAATATACACAGGAGTTAAATTCAATGCAAGATTGATTTCTGTGGGCCAGTCATGAAACAACTGAAATACCTTGATAGGGAGGGACATGGGGGAAAATCCAGGTGTCTGTTTTTTCTGAAATGCAGTGGAGAAGATAGGGGCACAGGTAATGGCCTTAGGATAGATGGGTACTCAATCTGCAAGAGCTGTCAGTGTATCTCCTCCTAAATTGCACAGTGGGATTGTGGTCATAGCTTTATTTTACTCACCCTCCCCATTTAATTTTTTTCCCTCTCTTTGAGATGGTGATCAGAACTGCATATAATAATCTGAGTGTGATTCCAGCCCTGTTATAGAGGGCTCAGCACAGTCTTTGTATTGCTTCATCCTGTTCCTCCTGTGGTTTTTTTTTTGTGGTTGTTTTTCTTTTTTTTTTTGCCACAGCTGCACAGTAAGCTGAGCTCAGCATTCAGCTGTTCCTATTACCATCTAGATTCCTTTCTTTGGTAAGAGAGTTATTTCATAAATTTGAAAGATGTGTGAATAATATGCAGTTTTCTCCTCTTTAGAGGTATTATTTGCATTTAGCAACATTGAATATAACTTATTATCACAGTCTATTTGCTTAGGTCTCACTCAGGTTCTTCTCTATTCCTTTTGGTCTTGGCTACCTCAAATAACTTGGCGTCGTCTGCAATTTTGTCACTTGCTGTGTGTTCTCATTTCCAGCTAAGTGTATTTAAGTAAAATGTGACACAGCCTAGGAATAAGTCTTTATCTCTCACAAAATTCACTGCCACAGTAAGGATATTGACGCTGATGCCGTACAAACGTTGACCGATTTTATTCATTTACTAGCTTGTCATGTTTGAAATATTCAGAGAGTGGTAAGACACTATTTTCTTTAGTGTATAAAAAAATCATTTGTCACAGCATATTCTTTCAGATGTTTAGATACTATGCTTTTAAAGATTATTTTATGCCAGTTGTGAGGCCTAACTTGAAATTGTATGGAGGTTTCTGAGATGCTTTCCAAATGCAAAGTGTGGCCCGCTAATTTCCCAATTCGGCTATGTTACTGAATTTTTAGTGATAGAGTTGCCTCATACTGCAAGTTATTTAGAGATCATTGGTGTAATATTTGGGAGTAGAAGCTTTTGGGTTTTACTGTGTTGGTTTGTTCCTGAGCTGCTCCTCCTCCTGGCCCCTCAGCCTTCAGCAGTTTGTTTCACTTTTAGTGCAGAAAATGATGGAAAAGAGGCCACAGACAAAATTTTAAAAGGGGAAATTTAAACTAGTTTCTTCTAAATGAATTGGAGATTAATGAATCTATTCAAGAGCAAGAAAGATGATAGCTTTTCCTTGTACAACATTAACAATAAGAGTGATATTGGGGGCATGGTCGAGTGAAGTGGGACTTGAGGCAAAATAGGGAAATGGGTCAGGATGAGAGGAAATGAAAATGTGGATGAAGGTTGCAGTGAAGGGAGACTCAGGAAAACTGTAATGATGATTAATTAGGCTTCTCCCTAAATAACTGTTCCCATCTGTACATCTGAAAGCCATTCAGATATACAGCACACGTTTGGAGAGTCCTACAGGTAATAAAGGTAAGTAAATTAGATATGAACTTACAAACCAAAGTATCAGAAAAAAAGTTCATTCCCATTTTGAACTGCACTGTTAATGCTATTACTACTGTTATTTTTAGCTCTGTTTCCTAAGGAAATGGAGCTAATCAAAGCCCCCCTGTAAGAACCTTTTGGATGATTTCAGTCTCAGGTGGGTGGATGGAGGAGAGCAGTCCTACTGATGTCCTCACCCAAGGAAGGATAGGCAGAGCAGAGATGTTGTCTGTTCTGCTTGATCCACCAGCTGCTGAAAGGCAGTGACCTGTGCAGGCAGCCTGCAGTGCCAGATGGCCAAACAGCACCCGTGCAGAACAGGAGCAGCCGTGGTGGCTGCCAACACTTGCCACGCTGGGAGGGCATTTTGTGCTGAGTAGGGTGCGCTGGTGGGAACAAGGAACGGACCTAGGCATGGTGGCAAACTCTTGAGGAGATATTGGGAACATAGACAGGAAGTAAAACATTGTGGTGTGATGCAGAGTGCGTAGAGTTTTAGGAGAATTTGACCTGAGATGTGCTGGTAGGTGGGCAAACCCAGGGAGGAGGAAGAGATCAGTTTTGTGAGCAGGAGAACTAATGATGCCTCATGTTTGTGTTTCACCTGGTAGGAAGGGTCATCCTGGGGAGCATGGGCACAGAGACCTGTTCCTGAAAAGGGGACTTCTGGAGGTTAGAGACAAAAATTGCAGAAGCTTAAATTTTGCAGTTCAGAGCACCTTGCTCTTACTGTCATGTGGGAGGATCAGGAACTGGCTGTGGTAGACCTTGTGTAAACATAGGAAGAGAAAAGGGTCCCTGCTTTAAAGAGTTTGTTTAGGTGCAGAGCGAGAAATCACATTGTAGAGCTGGCATGTAGTCTTCCTTTTCCCTGTGTGATTGCAGGTGTTATATGTCTAGGTTCTGGGAGGCATTTTGGGAAGAGCAAATTAGGAAAAGCAGTGGAAAACAAGGCAAGTGCCAAAGGATCTGGACAGATTTTTTTTTTTTTCTAGCAGTAAAGAATTAAAAGTTCCAATTATTGTTCAGCTTAGCAACAAGTCAAGGGTAAACCTGGAAGGAATTTATAACAATAGGAAAAGTTTCTGTCCCAGGGATGAGGAGGGATTTACAGTAATTTCACGATTATAAGCCACACCATTTTGACTAAAATTTTGGTCCGAACCCAAAGTGCGGCTTATAATCAGGTGCAGCTTATATACGGACAAAGAACATAAAGTTGCTGTTTTAGTTTGGAGGACAGGTGTCTGCTGAGAAAGGCAGGAGCTTCTCTTTGAAATGGACAATGTAAATCCCCTCCCTCCAAATTATTAGAATTTTGAAATCAAGGGGCTTTCAGGCAATTTGCAATGGGAATTTGGAATAACAGTTCTTTACTAGGGAAATTAAAATAGAAATACAGTGCTACAAAGAAACAAACTCCAAACCCTGACAAAGTCAGAGTACAACCTGACACCCCGTCAGGCAGGGTGTTGGTAGCAGTCCCATTAAATGGTGGCTGCATCCTCCTGCAGTGACAGATGTGGCTCAGATGGAGCAGTGCTCCTGTAGAAAGTGCAGTTTCCCTCCGGAGGTCCAGTGGTGATGTGGAGAAATCCGGTTTTCCTCTGAAGTCCAGTGGAGAAAGGGGCTCCCTTAGTGTCCCAAAACCTCTGTTTTTATCTTGGTAAGAAATGTTGGGCTCTTCCCTCTGGCTGGAGCAACTTCCAATGGGATGCAGTAATTTTATCAGTCCCACAGTGGGACTCAATGGGCCGTTAGCAGAAAATGACTCGCTGGAGGAAGGATGGGGTATGAAAAGATAAAGAACAATGCCCCACCTGGTTTCAATGGATGGCCCATTAGCAGAATATCTGCCATTGAGATAAGGATCACTGCCCCCACCCTCAACAGATGGTGATAGAATAGATACCTTTTATCACACTCTGTATTGTAATGTGCGGCTTATAATCAGGTGCGGCTTATGTATGGACAAAGAATGAAAAGTTGCCGACACCTGGAGATGCGGCTTATACTCAGTGCAGCTTATAATAGTGAAATTACTGTACTTTAAGGCTGTAGAAGTGCAGGAAGCTTTTGGAGGAGGAAAGGGACAAAATACTTTGCGTATTCCAGAGAGCTTTGTGCACGTGAAGGTGTCAGGCTGACAAATGCCTCGTGGTGGCTTGTGGCACTCAAAACCCATCTCAAAGGCACTGGAAACTGTATTGCTAGCATCCTTCAAGGGAAAGGGCCTGGCTGCTGCACAACTCTGACACTGCTGACTTGCATCTTAGTGCTGAGATGAGCTCAGAGCACAGTGCTCATAACAACAAGGTCATGGATTTGATCCTGGTATGGCTACTCGCCTAAGGGTTGGACTCGATGATCCGTGTGGGTCCCTTCCCACTCAGAACATTCTGTGATTTCTAGGGAGAGAAGCAGCAGCTCAAGCACAAAATTAAGAGGGAATATGCCAATTACTAGTCAGTCAGACTGGAAGCCGTATCACTGTTTCCTTGGCCCTAGCCCCAGCTCCACAAGCAGGTGTGTCACAAATGAGAGGAAGCTGGGTAGGAACAAGAGATGTCAGTGGTGAATTCCAGGAGGATAGAGGAGTTCACATATAAGGCTGGGCTAAGGTTAAAGAAAAGGAGCCAAAAGCAAACTCATGGTTTGCTTTGCAGAAGAGGAGTTCATTAGCTATCCCAGGCAGTTCCAGTGCTCTGACTCTGTCAGAGCCTGATCTAAAAAGATGCTGGGTTTATGCTGTATATAAAATGAGAGGTGGTGTTTCCCTCCCCACTCTGCTTTCCTGAGAAGAGGGAGGGCTGCAAAGTGAGAATGTTAGGGCAAAGGTGGGAATATGCAGGAATGAAAGTACTGACATCTAGCAAGGTGGCAGGAGAGTAATGGAAGAGAAGGAATTTGGAATTTTTACAGTGGGACAGGGAAGTAGGAGGGAGGTGGAAGAAGTGGGAAGTGATGCAAGAGGAAAAAGAGATGAGGAATACCCTGAGGGATGTGAGAAGGAATAAATAATATCCTGGGAGCAGTGAAAAGTAGCAGCAGGCAGGGAATGACGTTATTGAGATTTAGACTAATCTTATATTGAAAGCAAGCAACATGCTCTAGCTGCTCATAATACATGTGTGTAAGCTTCAGTCCTGCATGCATACACCTTTTCAATGATAAGGAAATTACTATCAAATTAATTAGGAATTGGGAGCATTTTTCTCCTTGTCTGGCAATCCATAAAGAAAAGATTGTCAAGTGCTATGACTGAAAAGGAGCTGGAAGCTCAGAGAAGGCTTGGGCATTTGGCAGTCAGGCTAACTGAGCTAGATAAAGCAATGCAAAAAAAAACTTGGCTGGCAAAGCAATCTACTTATCCTGAAGCTGGCTAGTGTCATTTCAGCAGTTCTCAGTGCAATACTATTTTCCTTGGATACAGAGCTAAGCAAACATTCCTTTGCCTGTTTATCTTACAGAAGAAGCTGATGTGGAGAGGGATAAGGATGCTGGGCATGTGTGGTGCTGGACTGAGTCTGATATGCTGGTCTGGCCTCTCTCTGACAGTGACTGGTGGGGAAGGTGACAAACACCTGAAAGGTGTTTCTACCTTCTAGACTGTTAACTAGGACGGGAATCATAGCAGTTGTAAAAACACAAACAATTGTGTCTATAAATCGACAATGGGGTGTTAAGCAGGGTTTGCTTGGCCTGATATGTGAAGGTCTGACTCATAATGATGAAAGGAAACTGATCCTGGAAGCGGAAAAATATTCTAATGAGCATCATAGAAGTTAATGCTGATGCCCACTTTATCTGCTGCAACTCGTGGCTGCCCTTTGCTTGCTTCATTCTCTGGCTCAGCTGTTGCTTTTCTGCATATGACTCCAATATGCTTAGGCACTTCAAAAAATCAAGCAGTAAATGTGATTGCCTTGATTATAAATGTCATCCAGCTTGGATGAAAGAGGTATGGCTGAGCTGGTGTAGTATATAACTGCTGGTGATTAACCACAGCAGGGAGCACCTCACAAAAAGGTGTCCAGACCTTGCTGCAGGCAAGTGTGAATTTATCCCCTGTGTATGGGTTAGAGATGGATGTAAGTGATGGGGGCTTTGAGTCTCTAATAATGATAACTATGCATATGGATTTATTTTCCTATGAATTGGTTGGTTCTGTATTGAGTGATGTGGCAATCCTGATCTTGCTGCCTTCTGTGGCAGAGTTCCGATGTTTAATCCTATATTGAAACTGGGAGGAGGGGAGTGAGAGCAGAGCAGTATTTAATTTCTGCCAGGTTGGATTTGCCATCTTCTAATGACTGTGTATCCTCTTGGCCCTGTGCTGGGAGCGCAGAACTTTGCCAGTTATTGGTTTTATTATTTCATGCACTTCTATAATTTTTTTCTGTTCAGATAAGCTCGGAACCAAAAGGGATGGCTGGAGTTGCCTTATCAGGCACCCTGCAATCATGAATCTCCATGTTAAGTCCAGAATGAGCTGCCAAAAATGTACTCTCACACATCAGAGGCTGTGAAATATTTTTGTGTGCTTTATAGCAGATGTAGGACCAATGCAATAGCAGATCAAAAATCTCTGACAGTAATATGCTGTGGTGACAGCTCTGCCTGGCAGGAATCAAGGGTATTGCTAATGCAGTTGGTGCTTGTAGTAGGGAAGAGGATTTCCTTGGTAGAAGTGACAAGAAACCAACCCAAAGTTTCCCCTCCTTGGAGACAACAGTGTTCCCAGGCTGTTCATCACTTCTGCAACCTTTCTCTGAACCCTTTCAGGTTCTGCAAAAACTTCCAACCTGAGATAGACAGTCCTGCTTATTACCTGTGTCCCTCTTACTTCTGGTCCTTTTGCAGCTGGGCGCCTTTTCTGATGACACTGTGCTTGCCTGGGCAATGCTGAGTTGGGTGCAGGGACCCCAGCTCCTGCGCACTTGCCTCCTCTCAAAATCCTGTGAGAGGACTTGGAGTAGCTTTAATATGGGTTTTCCAGAATAATCAGTTGGTTTTAACTGACAGTGTCACTTACTATTGTGTTGGCCATCTGCTTTGTTTTGGTTAAGTCTCAATCCAACACCCAAGAATTCTCTCTGGTCTTGAGAGGCTGTTTTGAACTCCTCAAAATAACCTGTGTGCTCTACAGACTCTGTGACCCCACCACAAGCTCTCTTCCCACATCTTTTATATATTATTTAAACCATCTGTACAGCACTTGCTTCCTTTACACTGAATTAATGTCCTTCTGAATGACTCCCGTTGTGCTCTAAACAGTCTTCTAAAATCTAGTGTCATTTGTGTATCTCGATTCACTACCTCCTCCTAGGACTCTGAACTTAATTACATTGTGAACCCTATTACTTAAGGGCTCAGATATTGTCACTTCTTGATTTAGTTCCTGCATGGGGATGAAAATTAAGTCAAGAGTTGCTGCTTTTGCTTGTGGGCGCTTGAATTAGCTGTTCCAAGAAGCAATTGTTTAAAGAGCTGAGGAGCTGTTGTGTTCTTTGTGCCAGCTTACAGGTGAATTCCCCCATCTTAATTTTCTATAAATTGTCTCTCTTTCAAAACTGCATACCCAGCTCTCTTTAGCTACAGCCCTTATGATGGATGTGCAGTATGGGATTATAAATGCATTGCAACTCCTGGGGTTGTGAATTCCCACAGAGTTGATGGCATGATCTTCTGCACGTATTTTTCCCCCTTAAGAGTTTTAAGGCTTTCTGAATTAACTCCACCAAGGTATTAAAAAGACTGCATTATTCCTTCAACCCTTTGGCTTGAACCCACTTTTCTGTATAACTTGCTTCCAGGTATTATAACATCTCATTTGCTTTTTAGTGTTCCACCAAGTTTCTGTCATTCATAGTGTATTAGTCATCATCCATTGCCAGGGTACCTAGTTCACCTTAAAATCAGCCTGTTTTGAGACGTTTAAAGCTGGGCTTGAAGGGGAGAGAGGAGAGGAAAAAAAAGTATTTGAAGAAATGGTAATGTCAAACCTTCCTTCCTTATTTAAGTCTGGGTAAGGTGTTATTTGATAGGTCTTTCCTGCTTCTGTCTCCTCTGACAATGCAAGAGTTGCTGAGGGAATGTGATTGATTTCTGAGCTTGGATTTGCTGACTAAATGGTTTGTTTCTTTATTTGCTGTAATGAAAACGAGCAAATTGGAGTCAGCAGGTGAGAAAGGACTGATAGTAATTCCCCTTACTTCACCCTGCTGTGTAAACCTGATAGGTTTAAGGGGTTGGGGGCCATGGGCTTTGCTCTGTGTCCCTACTACCATAATATACTGTGCTGGGAGCAGGGCTGCCAGCTCCAGGGTATGGAAAATGAATGCAATCTCCTGCCCCACCCCACCACTGTCCTTCAGACACTGCAAAGCAGCTAAACCCAGTTTGGCAAACGGGATTGAGCATCCTGGGGAATCAGGTGGCTTCCTCTGGGGGAAAGCATGCGCCATAGGCTCTGAGAGCTATTTTATGATTATGCCAGTCATAGATGATGCCAATCCTTTGCTGTAGGGCTCTGCGGGGAAGAGGCTGAGGGGATCTCCCACAGATTAATCTGGTTAAACTGTTCTTCACAGGACCGATAATCTGTGTCAGCATTTGTGAGTTCAGACCCACTGATGAAAGCTACTCTGCAGCCAGCTGGGAGCTGGATAAGTAGGGCAGATACTGCTGAACATCATGGCTTTCAGCACTCTGTACAAACATTTAAAAGTCAAAAAAAAGGAACCCAGTGGAGGAAAAGGGGCCAAAATTGGGTGTTTGAACCTGTCCAGATGTGTGTAGTGTCTCAGATGAACACTAGGGACACCATGAATCCCAATGGTGCTTCTGGAGAATTTTGCCCTGGAACTGGGTTCAGTTGGAAATTGCTGATTCAGTGAAGTCAGCACAAATGTATTGTCACCCTTCTGCCCCCTGGAAATGATGTGCATGTTTTAATCAGCTCAACACATTTCCTTTGGCTTTATATGTTAATGTAAAAGTCAACATGGTAATGATGGTAGTCAAAACCCCTAGGTCAAAACAAATGTACTTCAAACAAGCCGAAGCAAAATGAATTCTTGAATACATTGTTTCAGGCCATTGCAAATTAAGATGACACAGGCTTATGGCCCATGATATTTTACTTCCAACAACCTATTAGGAATCTAGGGCCTTAATGTCCAAACAAACGCTCAGTAAGATTCAGTTTGCTTCTCTTATTTTTAACTGAGTTCAGTTTTGATAAAGGCTGTGGGGCTGACAGCTCTGAACAACCAGCCTTAATGTATTTCTGCAACTCACATCTTTAAAGCTTGATGTGTCCTGGCAACTCCTCCCCCGTTTCTGAAGCTATCTTTTATCTTTCTTTTTTTTTTTTTTTCTTGCAAAGCTTCTAATGTTTCCTAGGTAGACATGAACTACATCTATCAGAGCCCCAGTTTAGCTGTGAGATGGATGGTGGGGTCTGCAGTGCAGCCCGTGTGGTTTCCCACACATTGCTGGCTCCAAGCCCACCGTTGTGCAGGCTGGGAGGGTTTGTAGCGTGCTCAGGCTGCCTGTGACAGCCCATCCAGACTGCACAAATGAGAGGAGGCAGCACAGGGCTGAGAGAGCAGTGCCTGGGCTGGCACAGGAGCTTACTGTGGCCACCAGTGTTTGCAGGACGGGTAAAGGTGAAACCTAGGGGGGATAGTGGCTTTTGGATCCCTGTGCAACCCACCTGTCCAGGACATGCGATACATTTTCAGGTGGTTTTGGATAGGAGTCTGCTTCTGAGCTCACCTTAGAACAGGCACCACCCAGCAGAAACAAGGAAGGAGTCCCCAGGGCTTCCTGCTTGTCCTCCTGCCATCCCTGCAAGGGTGGAGAAGAGGGGTGAGCATTCCTAGTCTTCCTTGCTCTTTTGTTGGCTGCCATTTCTCAGAACGGGTGTGCAAGCAAGGGCCTGTGTTGGGAACTAGGCAGGAGCCAGGGCTGTTCCCTTCCCCCTTCATCACAGCGTGGAGGAGGGGCTGAGACACAGCACCAAACATGCCAGGGGTCCTTGCTGGGCACAAGCAAAGGTATATCTCACCAGAGATCAGCCCTGCTCCTACAGAGCAGAGCCTGTAGTACCCCTATTCCTGTATCCTCCCCAATGCCAGAGCAGTGTGGGGCAGCTGGGGGGAACCAGAATACAAGATCCCTTCCAGAGCTGGAGTGCTGGGAGGAGAGAAACAAGTAATGGAAATTGAAATGCAAATTCTTTTTCTGAGTGTAGAAAAGGCCCCCATAAATCAGGAGTGACAAGAACACAAAGACACCATCAGGATGCATTTGCACAATCAAGGGATGTTTCATATATCTGAGAGAACCAAGGCACAACCTCTGCTCCAGAAATAAACCAAATCCATTTTTTTCTCATCAGTGAAGCAGTCTCTGAAATTCCCTGTTTGAAGAGCAACAGAAAAACAGAAAGGAGATTTGAGGTAAATTTTACTCAGATGAGGCATGTTTTCTAATCCAGACAGGAAAATATTTGTTTTAAAGGGTCAGTGAGGAATAAACGGTTCCTCTCTCTCTGCACATCCAGCAACATAATAGAGATCTGCAATTTTTTTCCTCTAGATTTGTCATTGTCAAATAAATGGTACAGCTGTTGAGAACCTTGTTGATATAATTGTGTAGTCTAGAAACAGACTAACCTCATGGCAAAGAAAGACAGCAGGAATGCTTGAACAGAGACCCCGTCCACAGAACACCAGAAACAGGAGCCTGGCAGCATGGAGAGCTTTTTCCAAGGCTTGAACTCAGAACTGTAGCTAAATGTTTCACTAACCTGTGTGTAAGGTGAGGCAAGCTGGAGGTGCTGCCATAGGAAGAGGTGGAAGTTTTAATCTAAAATCAGAAGTGACAGAGCTGAGTGATTGAATTTGGTCAAGCAAACCCTGCCCTGGATTTTAGCTTCAGTCTTCATCGTTCTGTCACAAGCCTCAAATCCATCTGTCTCTTGCTGTAGTAACTGATAAAACCCCTGTCTCTCGCTATCTTCCGTGTTAGACTTGAGACCAGTCTTTCAGGCTTACTAACTGGCTTTCCAGTGTGCTGGGCATCTCTCTACTTCCACTTATAGATTCCTGAGGAGCCTAGATCCCATGGGTGAGATATCTTTATCCCAGCCTTGCTGTGAGGAAGATTTTTGTGCAGTTTTTCAGTGAATGTCTTAAAACTAGGCTGAGTCTGCCCAGTGCTATCTCTGCATCGCAGTAAACGTGACTAGATATGTGCAAGTGGTCTCATAAATCAACCATAACAGATTTGTGCTTTGCTTTTGACTGCAATTGTGTGGTCCTGTCCCACAGGCAATGTTGGGTCACCCTGGCAAGACTGAAGCAGTTGCCATCTTCTGGTTTAAGGCCAGATTGGATGAGGCCCTGAGCAACCTGACCTAGTGAGTGGTATCCCTGCCACAGTGGTTGGAACAAGAGGATTTTAAGGTCCCTTCCAAATTGACTAATTAACTACGATATTAGTCTGTGTTGATGTGTTAAATGGGTGCAGAGCTCCACAGACTGATGGAGTTACAGGCTATTCCTGCCCAATGTACAAATATAGGACCCTTCTGAAAAGCCATTGCGTGGTAAGCACTGGAGTTTGTATTTCCTTCAGCTGAGCCATCATCCTCTGCTATTCCAGCTGTAGAATGGGGATTAGGCAGACAGGCTTTACTGACGTGATTTGTACTGGGTTAAAACTTACAATTGAGTTATGCAGGTTCTGTGTTAATAAAACCTTTCCATTACGCCACCACATGCTCTAAAGCACATTAAAAAGCGGCTGCATTGTGAAGGGCTTGGGGAATTCAGATCTGCTTTCCTGCAGCTGTTTTTCTGTCCCTGCCAGGGTTAGGTGCATAATGTGCCATTAGTTTCCATCTGCTAGGGCTGGAAAGAACCATTTCTGTTTCTAAAAGATAGCCCATGATAAACTCCTCTAATGCTAAACTGCTTCTTTTTTCTGTTTTTTTTTGTTGTTTTGGTTTTTTAATGTGGTTTTTTTTTTTTTTTTGGTTTGGTTTGTTTTTTTTTTTTTTCCATTTCACGAGTAGAAGGGAAGCAAGAGAATTGCTAGAATGTGGGAGGCTCCTTCCTATGTAAGGGTGATTCTCCCTGGATCAGGTACAAAACTGGTTGTGTTTCCATAGGAATGCCATGGGTTTTGTGGGTTCCTGCTCTCCTCTGCTTTGGTTGCTTTATCCCAGTTTTGTGCCGTGTCTCACCAGCCTGCTGGTGGAAGGGTCAGGGAACTCTAGGGTGTGAAATGAGAAGAAAAACCTCACCCAGAGAGTGGTCACAGTGCCTGGATGAAAAGGGAGTGTTATGCTACTCTTGCCCCAAACAAGCAGACAAACATGCACGTGCATATCCATGGTGCTCCCTCTTGATGTAATACGTAAGAAAATAAGCATGGATTCCCAAATTAAGTGCTATTGAGATTAGAGGTGAGGTAGCAAATATTTGATGGGGTCTGGGAAGGGGAGATGGTTGTCTAACCCTAACTCAAGTTGTCAGGGTCTTACCTGTGTTTGGAGTTCTCTGTGCTGTGGGCTGACAGGTGGCTGCTTTACTCAGGACCCTGTCTGTGAGGATGGAGGGATTTCCTGGCTTCTGTGGCTTTGGTTTGGACCTTGATGGTGACAGTCGCAGGAGAAGGTGCTAAAGGATCAGACCAATTCCTTATGCAGAGCAGAGGGTTTCAGTGCAATGAGGAGAAAAAAGTAATGATATCTTATTTCTCAGTTTGTTATAAATTAGGGCTAATTGAAAAAAAAAATTGGGCAGTTCTCAAAAATCGGAAGAAAAGGCCTTCTCAACAGAGAGATTAAGTTTTCAAATAGGTATGAATTGTTTAAAATAGAAGACTTTGATAATTTAAAAACAAGTGCATCAAATGTATCATCAAAAAGCCTGGGCATTCTATGTGAAGAAACAAATCACTTGGCCATCAAATCGCCTGAATGGACATGCCTTCCCAGTGGGACCTGTACCAGCTGATGATTGTCCTATGGATGTGACCTATATCCTGGTGTATGTTACATATGCATAGGCATGGAAAAGCAACTGGTAATGGGGCCAACATTAGTCTATCATTTCTTTTTTTATCCACCTTCAAACAAAATCCTGTCAGACAGCATCGGGAAGCTGAAAGGAAGAGCGTGAGGGGAAAAGTGTGACTACTAACAGGAGGGGAAAGGATCAGGAGTGTATGTGGAGTACTTGAGGAAATAGTCTTAAAGCATGGAGGTAGATGGGACCACTAAAAGCTTTGCACATGACAGTGCAGCCTGAGCTGACAATTGTCGTTTGGAAAGTTATGGTTCTGTGAGGCTGAAAAGTTTTTTTTTAAACATTGCTAAAACTAATTATCCTGGAGAAATGAAGCTAAACTTAAACAAAGAAAAATTATACTAAAGGTCACTATGCACAAAGTATTAGTGCAAATTTGATTTTCTTTTTTACCCTCCTCCCCAATTTTAGTAGCAGGTGGGTGGGAAGAGTGCAGAGTGAGGGAGAGTGGTGTGAGGGAAATTGCTTTATCAGTGTGGTGCAGCATGCAGGGGTTTGAGTGGGTGTCTGGCTCCAGACCTGGCACTCTGTGCCTGCCCTGGCCCCCAGCACTGCCTGGCAAGGGTGCCTGTGGGGCTGCAGAACCTCAACCATCTTGCTGTTAGCTGAAGATTTGTCATATTTGTCATCCTCCCTGATGGCAGAGGGGTGGGGAGTGGAGCTGGCTTTATGGACAGATTGTTCTTTCTGTGAGAGATGGGAGTCCTTTTGCAGTCACTGCTGAGATTTACTGTGGGTCCACAGTGGCTGTCTCCTCACGGTGTGCCAAGTCTGTCTTTGCTATCCTGACCTGTGCTCTGTTTTTGCTTTTCCTTCCACTCACTGTCATAAATAACGTGCAAGCTCTCTGAAGGCAGTGGAGTGGGCGCTCCAAGCGTGCCTGGGAGGGGGCTGCGCTGTGCACGCTGTGCAGGTGCTGACGCCTCCTGCCTCAGCCTCCTGCCACACAGACAGGTATGGCAGCTCCTCTTCCACAAGAAAACCGTGCTGCAGAGGGGCTTTCTCCTTTTTCAAAGAGCTGTTGTGACAGGGCAGTCCCTTCTTTTCCTCACAGATAAATGGTGACTATTTAAATGAGCTGCTTGAGAGAAAATATTTTTGACCCTTACCTGACGCAGACCAAACCAAACATCCTTCCTGCAAGCATTCCATAGGGGTGGGCGCTTGAAGCAGTGTGCATCCTGGCAGCAAAATGGATGAGTGCTTGGGGCACAGGTCATTGTCAGGCATGTAAGAGTCTGTAGGAAGTAAGGCCTGAAATATAAGGAGCCTAAATTTTCTGTGGTAGTTTTCCCTACTACACCTCTGACTCTGTCTGATTGTATCTGAGCAGGAAGAATCATTTTCAGATGAACAAAAAGATTGTGTAGAGAAGATGACTGTGATTAAGTCACTGCTAGGTGTGTTTGAAAGAGGATACTGCATGTAGGGTTTGAAAAATAAATTTGCAGAAGTTGATGGGTCTTTCAGCTGTAGAACCTGAGTCTAGTAGGAGATGGTATGTTACCTCAGGGAGCAGTACATGAAGCTACTGCTCCTGATGGGTGCTTTGCCAGGGCTGTACAGGGCAGGAAGCAGCCATCCTAGTCCACCAAAAACTAATTTATCACATGTATCTGGTCACTGGTGCTCCTTGTTAACAATGTCTCACCTTGCTGGACAGGTTACCAATATTTTGGTGACTCTTTGCCTTGGTGATCTGCTGATCCAGGGGCTGAAGTGTCTGCATCATGATGCATCCTTCCCTGGAGTGGCCCTTTTCAGTCTGCTGAGATTCTACCTGCCCTGCCCTCTGGTTAGGGGAAGATGGCTGGGTTTTGTACTCTGCTCACCAACATTTTGTACTAGCTTGTTCCAGCTAAGCAATCATTTATTCCATCCTCATGGTAAAGTCAATTGTGAAAAGCAGAAGGTAAGTTTTGGAAGTGTTCTGTGGAAGTGATGTAGTTAAGTATCATGGAGTGGTTTGAGTTGGAAGAGACCTCACAGATCATCTAGTTCCAACTTCTCTGCCAAGGGCAGGGACACCTTTCACATGACCACCTTGCTCAGAGCCCATTCAATCTGGCTTTGAACACTCCTGGGGAAAGGGACTGCTTCTTTGGGCAACTATTTTCAGTGCCTCACCACCCTCAATAGAATCATAGAAGAGTTTGGGTTGAAAGGTTGGTTGGTTGACACCTTTGCAGTGGCAGTATTGAATCAGTGTGCACAATGGAGAGGAGGCAGGAATGTGAGAGTAGCTGACCTAGTGAAGGTAAGGGAACCTGCATGGGACAGAGAAAATGCATGTGATCCCTCGGTGCTCAGAAATTAGTGTGACAGAAGATGGATGTCTGTGAGGCACTGAAGAGTAATCCAATAAAGAAGCAGCTCCTACAGAGGCAGACAGAATGGGGAATGGTTGTTAAGTTAAAGCCAAAAGGCTCATAAGAGATTCTGAAAAGAGAAAAGGAAATGCTTGGCATGACTAGAAAGGAAAGATAGGGTAATGGGCTAGGCTATCACCTGTGTGTCCAAAATGAAGTAGGATTTATGCACAACCAAATTTCTGACTGGAAACAGTAGGGGGGAAAATAAGTTAGACTGTAAATAAGAGGAAGGAACATGTATTTCCAGAGGCTGTCAAAAACTCTAGAATAAATAGAGTATGAAGTTGAATCTATATGAAAACAAATAGGTCACAGGAATACAAATGTGGTACCAGTCCTAAATCTGAGTAGAGGCGATGAATACAACAGGCAGAAAGACATCAAAGAGGCAGTGGAGCTGTGCTATTCTGACTTGATGAAGGCTTTAGCTAGCCTGCCCTATTAGCAACATGCTGTGTAGGAGCTGCCTTTCTCAGAGATGGTTGTTCTGCAGTCGACTGTGTTGGTAACTTATGCTTATATAGCATGCTTCCTTTAAAGGAACCTGGAGTGCCCTTGGAAGGTAGCAAATTCTTTGGCAGATTGGAAAAGAGAGAGATGTGTGGGTGTTAGACTGGTTTTAGTGTTACACTATCACAACTGAATCTTTTCTTGAGGTCCTAGAGAAGGTATCAGTGGAAGATGGAGGTAGAGAGCGTGTGTCTTCTGGCTCTTGCCTGTTTATCCTGCACACCTGAACAGCCAGAAACCTCTCTGAATGCAGGGAGCCCTTCATTTATGATAATCTATATGCAGTACATTACTTGCCTCTACACATGGAACTCGGACACTTCAGGAAAGATTTTTAGGGAAATAATTTTCTCTGTGAACACTGTCCTCATCAAATGCAGTAGTAGTTGAGATAGAGAATGCTCTTAGGTCAAAGATGCTGGAGAACAATTTGGGAGACTCTTGCCCAGTTCCCAGCTGTGCCCCATGTCTCCTGTCTGCCCTTGGGTAAATGCATTCATTTCTCTGTGCTCTTGCTTCTTGTGTGCAAAGTAGAAATCATAATGCATCGTTAGCCTGTCCTGTTCAGTTAGATTAAAAACCCTTTGGAGCAGGCAGCATGTTCTACCGCATGTTTATGTAACATTTTGCATAATTTGATCTTGGCTAGCATCATCTAGGACACGTGGAGATACCTCATAAATAATACTAATAATATTTTAATATTGTTAATGCTTAGCACATTCATAGCATTTAATCTCCCCCTAAAACAGCACTCAGCACTGTTGACATCGCAGTGATTGAGCATGAGTCATGTTGGCTCCTTTCCCTGGCATGGTGCAATCTGTCAACTAGCCAGAAAGCTGAGGCCTTCAGTGAACATGTACTGGGTGTCAGGAACACCTGGATCTTAGTGCAGCCCTGGCAGTAACCTACTGTGTCATTGCTGGCTAATGTTGTTTGTTTTGGGGTTTTTTTAAAGTGAACTCTGGTCTTTGGCCATCTGACTTGAGATAATGGGAGCCAGAGGTTCAAAGAGCTTTTCTGTGTTAGAAATTAAAAGTAGTACACACTCCTGTGTGAGAAAACCCGTCTCTAAGAAGCTCACGCATTGGAAAACCCAAACTAGGGGACACTTTATAAAATCCCTGCTCCTCTTCTGCTTGCTTTCTGATCAGTACCAAAAGGGAAGGATTTATGTACCTTAAGAAGTAGATGTGGAATTTAGTGAAAGTTCACACAGTGTCTTGAAGGAAAGTACTAGATGATTTATATAATCTCATTTTCACTGGCTGCTCTTTGTTGCAGGAAGTAAGAGGAGAGATGGAAAAGAGACCAGATGTACTAGGAGAGTGCTGACACATCTGCTCACCCACCACAGGGTCTCTTTTCTTCCTCGGATGGGAAGCTTGAATCCCGAGAATCATTCCCATCCTTTGTCACACAGACACATAATGACTTGCCTTTTCAGGAGTGCATGCATAGCCCACTTATGTCCTCGAGGAGGTTCCAGCAGCTGCTGTGAGTCTGTTTGCTGGCTGAACCTCCTAGCTTCCAGTTATCTGCTGAGACAGATTGGCTCAGTCATTTGCAGCCTTCTCTCCAGGCACGTGTCCTGCAGGACATCGATGCCAAATCTTCCAGAATATCCTGTGGGAGCCAGGGTAGAGTGGCCAGCTACAAACCTTCAAAAGAATTTAAAACTGTGAGAAGAAAAACGTGTGTTCAAAATAAGGGGTGGTGATAACTTAAACTCTGAAAATTATGTTTTAATTACAGCCAATAATGAAACAAACAACAGGAGCTCATAATCAGCTCTCTGTTACTGCCTTGCATTTTTCCTAGGCTGTATGTAATTTCTTCTGAGTGACCTTACCCGAGCACTCCCTGCACTTCTGAATTAATCTTTATTTACTTTGCTGCAAAGCTTTGTCACCACATGTCTTTTTTTTTCTGTACTGAAGCACTTGTCAGAAAAGCCTGCTAAGTTAAGCACCAAGCACAGGATTTAGTGATGCTCCAGCCACTGAAAACGTCACGCTGCTGGGAGAAGAGAGAAAGGATAAAGCCACTCTGTTTCTGCCCCTCTAATCTGGGATTTCTACTAGAGGCAGCATCCCCTCTAAGATAATTTAGCCTTAGAAACTGGCTGTCTGGAGGAGCAAGGTGCTCACTTCCACATCCTTCACCAGGTGATGTGCTGGGGCACATGATATTGCCCTGAAACCTGCAGAGAGAAGAACCCCTGTGCAGAAGGGCATACACACCTTTTAAAACTGTGAGAAGGTCCTTAATCTACCTTTCGTATTTTGGTTGTCATTGTTACATTCCTGCAAGGCAGGATGACCTTTTATTTAAGGTGCCCTGCACTCCCTTCAGACATATTTGAGTTGTACATGCCTCTAAGCTCAGCTTGAACTTGTGCGGCCTTTGACAGGGATAGGTGGGAAGCTGCAAAGAATGGAAAAAGTAGTCTTTAACATCTGAAAATACTATGGACTAGAAAGACAGCAATTCTGAACAAAGAAACCAATGCAAGGAAAAAGAGCAGTTATTGTTTGGTGGGCTTTTTAGCCCTTTGGTGGTGCTGGTGAAGTTTCTTCTACCCTATTTCTTCTCCAGGGAAATGGCTTCTTATCCAAGGACATTCCATCCTTCATTTGTGTTTGTTGTAAAGTTCAGTGCCCAGGACCCAAATTATCTCTGTCCATCACATGTCTGTGCCTCCAATATGGGGGCAGTGACTGGCAGCTGCATAGCAGCACCTGCTTCAGAAGGTTCATTGGAATATCCTCTTCATGTCCCACAGATGGTTTCCCTTGGCCCACAGAACCTAAAACCCACAACAAGAGGACAAACCCTACACCCATCCATAAACAAACCTGACAACATTAGGAGCAGTAAGGGACCATAAAAGTAATAATGCTTTCCTTTTCTAAATTTCCCTGCCCTCTGAAATCTATCATCACTTGTTCTTTCCTCTTCCTTCCTTGAAACTGAGTCACACAAGCACTGCTGTTATGATTTATGTGTGCTGTGTTTATTCAGTGGTCATGTCTAGTGGGCACACCCAAGATGAGGACCCTGTTCAAACCTACCATGATATGAAGGTACAAGAAGGGACTGCAGCACTACCAAACATGGCAGGACTGTTGCATCAGTTTGACAGGTGCTGAGGAGCACTTACAGAACTTTGGATGGAGCTGCTGGGTGACGAGGCAATGAAGCAGAGGGAAGCTTGGGAGTTTTTTTTTCCTTTCCCCTTGCAAAACTATTTTGATACTTTAGAAGGAAATTTACACCAAATAAACTTGACCCAGCCAGATTAAATCTGATAAAAGGTGGCTTAGGCTCTGGTTAGAGAATGGTGACTCCACCAATCTCTCTGATCATGTTGCTTCCTGGGGTTGTGGATGATGGGGCACTGTATCAGAACATTCAGTGGTAAAATTCAGATTTTGTCATTCTGGAGCACATTACTAATTAAAATCACTTCTGGACTACAAATACCTTCCTGTTGTGGCCTGCCAAGTTTAGCTCTTCTCTGGAGCAAAGGTCCAACTGAGTCCAAAATCAAAGACTGACTTTTTCAAGGTCCCTACTTTGCCACTGGTGTCAATAAGGAATTATCTGTGCTATGTGAAATATCAGTAAACAATAAGAGCTTGAAAAGTTGGACCCCAGTTTTGTGGTTCAGGGGTTTCCTCAGCTGGTCCTTCTCTGGTGTCTGTTACTCCTATGGTTCCATTTGCAGCAGGAAGCAACTGCTGAACCTGCCACTCTGACTAGGAGATTTTGGAGCAAAATTCTTTCACCTGTCATACAGCATAATAATGTTCCAAGCTGCAATCCTATAGCCTCATGCTGTGACCTTGTTGAAGCTCCTAATGTGAAGCCAGGTCAGATTTTGGATAGCAATCTCCAAGGCAGAGCCAGAATGCTGCAGGAGGCACCATTTGGAAGGCAGCAGGAGGTGTGATTCCTCAAGTCAGTCTTGAACTGGTTCCACAGCATGGTGGAGTATTGCTTTCCTGGCAAGAAAGACAGGCAACCACAACCCCAGCCATCTGAGGATATTAAAAAGCTCTTTCTCCAGGAACAGTCATTATCTCTAATACCCTGCTTAAGTTTAAACCTGGGTAATTACTTTCATCTGACCTAAAAAAAGGTTCTCAGGTGGGTTTTTTCCTAGGTACAGTATTTTTTCATGCTTTATGTAGTAAACAGCTTTGTAGGAATGCTGCACACTGTTAAACAGATGCTCTGTTGCACCCTGAAAGATAGATGCAATTTGGAGGTGGGTCATTATCAGTCGAAAAGCTCTGGGGCTCAGCTGCTGCAGGCAGGAGGAAATCATTAATAGCAGGGCTGTGCAGCAGCGTTGATGAAGATGCATGGTATTTGTGAGATATTTGATTAATTAGCAGAGGGATCTGCACACCTCTCCTGGAGAAAACACCAGGCTGCTTTACAAGACCAGTGTGTATCCATGTAAATGGGGTGACAGCCAGCCAGACTTCTTGGTGTAACTCGTGCTAGCTCTAATACCACTGAGTTCATTGGTGGTAAAGGGTATCTTAAAGAAGCCTTGCTTTTCCCTGCAACCTCCTGTTTGATTAGGGGTCCTACACCAGGTCAGAGATCTCCTATTATCTCCCTGTTTCTGGAGTATCTGAAGACTTGTCTCATTGTGTTAATACCTCTTTTTTCTTCAGGTTCCTTCTTAGCCTCTTAATCTTTACTGTATGTTTTTCCTGACAGAAATTTGGTTTTAGTGGACTTGAGAGTTTAATGGATGCATTTAGAAGATCTGAATAAATCATTATGGAAAGAGTTTTAAGAAAGGAGAGATTTGCTTAATTTTGTTTCTGTAATGAAAAAAGCAAACCTAACAAAATTTCTTAAAAGCCATCTTCAATCCTTGCCAAACTCTGAAGGGGAATATGATGTGGTACTTGAGAAACAACTGACTTAAATTCAAATTTTACTTAGAACCTAATGGAAACTGAGTTACGCAGCTAAAAGCCTGTGTGGCCTTGTACAGGACCCACTTTCTGAGCAGCCCTTGGAAATAAGATCAGAGAGTCTGACCTATGGTGCTTTGTTTTTTTGGTGTTCATCTGATTTAATATGAGAACAACTGAGTCTTTGTCTTTTGTAATGAATCTGTTCTTGAAAGAATGTCCCTTCCAAAGGGCAGAAACATAGAAGCAGTGCCAAGCATTTAAAATTTCTCTACTACATCCCTCTCCTGCAGTTTCTTGTCCTGCCTCCCAGTAACATCAACACAAGTTAAGTTTTCCCCAGTGCCTCTCAAATCAAGGTAAGAGTTTCACTGTATTTCACTGTACTGCAGTCCTTTCCTTGGCATCAGTGTTATTGAAGGCTTGAAGACCTTAGAAATCAATGTTTATGTCAGGTGCCTGAAGTTCAGGTGCTTCTCTTTCCCAAGAAAAGTGTATAAATGATGGCATGATGAAAGCAAACATGTACAAGACTGTGTGACCTGGGAACACCCAGAGCATGTTGACCTGAAGTGCTTGGAAAAAAGCTTTATAAATTGTCCTTGTGTCTTGGCCACCATGAAATCCCAACACTGCAATACTGGGTGTTGGCATTTGATTTCCAATAGAGACTCAGAACTCAAAACCTGGATGTTCTACATTGGGTCAAAAAACCCCAACCTTTTTTTACTGTTATGTTGAAATTTTTCGTTACACTAAAAAAAGACATAGAAGAAATGCTTCAGTCTCTTCAGCAAAGTAGGATTTTTTAAGTTTCTTGTTTTCAAAATTTTTTATTGTTTTGATCTATTTGAACCCAAACACATTTTGAGAGGTATTCTCCTTCAGATGAACACAGTGTTACATTCAGCTTCTTCTAGTGAGTTAGCTCAGCAGACTGAGGTTGTTGATTCTGCCAGCTTGTTTTGTAGGAAAAGACCAAACTTCCATGTATCAACACAGAAGGGAAAAAAAACCACAAAAGCTGAGTGGTGATAAGAAAAAGTAGGAGGGAGTAAAGAGTGAAATTTGCCTGTGAAAATATTTTCAAAAGACAACAGCAATGAGGTAAATGAGCATTTCTTTCCTTGGGGCTGTTGCTTTCTGTGACCTTTACAACAAATCCCTCCTTCCATTATAAGTGGAGTATTAACTGTCCTGCTTCAAATACAGCATCCTACTGGCTTCTTGCAGGACAGTCACAGGGGAGGAAAGTAGGGAAGGAAGCGCTGTCCTTAGCTTGTTTCAAAAGGAGGGAAAGAAAATGTAAGCACTGCAGCCTGGAAGGACAGAGTGAAGCCATTTAGCTGGTGGGATGAGTGGGGAGCGGGGGGAGCCCAAAGGGGAAGCAGAGAGGAATGATCATGCAGATGTGATGCAGTGTCCTCAGCTGAGCCTGCCTGGCAGCGGTTCAGAGATGGGAAGCCACAAGGACTTGTATGAGGGGTGGCTGGTGTTTGGGATGCATTGCATGGGGCTCCATCTTTCCACTGAGCTGTTCTCTCCATTTTGGGGCAGGAACAGGTTCTGCCATGTTTTCCAAGTTCTGCCATGCTTTTCCAACCTTGCAGCAAATGCTTTGTAGTCAGGCATTTCTCTGCTCATTAAACATGTCTGAGATATTCAGGACTTTAATTGGCACAAGGCATACCCTAGGAGCAGTTTGGAAATAGCAGCAGGAAACACTGAGGGATTGTCATGCTTATAAAGCTTATATATTTTCTGTGCTGTTAGGAGTGCCAGCCTCTGGGGAGCTACTTGTGCCTCTGCAGCTGATGATGGAGTAAGAGGAGAGGGGACCCAAAAGCACTGTTTTATTTTGCTCTATTGTGTTTTTGTCAGTGATAGAAAATGGAGGTTAAGGTCAATCCCAAGAGCCTTAAGTGGTACTCAGCTTTCTAGGTGCAAGGTATTTACAGCTCCAGCACAGCAGATATTTCTTCTGTTATTTGTCATTCAGAAATTGAGCCCAAAAGTTTTGATTGTCTCCCATCACCTGTTTCTGACTTCATGTTCCATTATGCACAGTCATGTTATCAAGCACTACCACAAAACATGGCCCAGAAACATCTGTGTATCTCCTAAACTGTCCTGTAGCTTGTGGCTTTCAGTGCACCCCAGATGGTTTGGGGTGAATGATGGGTCACTCCTGGTGTGTGCTGGTGATGCATGTCCCTGTTGAGCATATCCTCATCCCAGAGCTGCCCTGTTCCTAGGAAGACAGGGTGGAGGGTCAGTAGATTCACAGTGGCTGTCTCTGGCCAGCAGCTGGCCCGGCCCTGCTCAGGGTGCAGAAGGACAGGGTTGGCACCCAGCAGCAAAGGAAAGTCTTGCTGCCACACCTATAGAACAGTGCAAGTTTTTTAGGCAAAATATATTTAATCTAGATAGCGATCTTGATTTCAGACAGTGCTGAAATGAAAAAAAATTTTTAAGGAGGAGAGACTTATGTGGATAATGAGACCAGCCCATGGTTACTCAATGATGCTTGTGGATCCTCCCAACTGAGAATATTCTGTGATTAACTCAGGAGATAATTCCCTTTTGCTGTATTTCTTTTTTCAAATGAGGGCCACGGTTCTTTTATCTGAAAGGCTTTGAATCAACTGGGAACTGCCATAGTTAGGGGGGGGAATTCCCTCCCTTTAAGGGCAAGTTATTACATAGTGGATTGCTGTGAATTTTCTGGTACCTTCCTCTGAAGCACCTTGTGGTGGCCAAGGAGAAAAGGTGGCCATGGGCAGAAATTGTGTGGATCTCCTTTTAGTTTTCCAAACCATTTGGAGGCCCCAAAACTCACTGGGAAAGATACTGGGGATGAGGCTGTGGGAAGGGAGAGAAGCAGTGAAGAGGGACTGGAGTGGGGTGGGGAGAACATGTGCATGGGTTTGCTTGTAATTAGGAGATTTAAACTTTGAAAGAAGTTAATTAATAATGAAACTTCTGACTGAATGATGCAGATTATGAAGACTGGCTTTGTCAGCAGCTGCAATTAATTACAGACTCAAGCACAGGGAAAAGGGGGGGATAAGGGATGTGGGAGAGGGGAGGCATTGCTGAAAGAAAGATGATAAACCTGGCTGCAGGCTGTTGCTGTGGTGACAGAAGGCAGTAGCTGTGGTTGACAATGGTGACACATTGAAGGCAGCAGATAGTCCTAATTACCCCCTCCACCGACCCAAGCAGGCAGCAACCCATCCTGGTTCGGGGTAGGAGATGCTCTGGTTTTCTCCTTGCATTTTCTTCCTTTCTGCTGCAGGTTTGATGTGCTTTTGGAGTGTTTCCACCTGCTCTGAAAGGAAAACCATGGGGCAGTGGCTTTTTCTGATATCACTGTAATATCCTGGGAGTGACCAGCACTTCTGTAATATTCTTGGGAAGCCTGGACAATGCTGGCAAACTTTGAGACCAGATACCTAAAAAAACAAGGAGAAGAAATCATCTGCAAGTGGCCATAGCATTTGGAGCGGGAAGATGAGATGAGATTGCACTTTTGGCCTAAGTTTCAAGCTTTTTGGAGTGCTTGCTGTAGCTTGTCAGGTCTTGTGCTTCAGGGTTTCACCTGCTGACAGCAGCCTGCCATGGTCTGCATGGCCTTGTGGGGAGCACTGCAAGGGCAGTGAGAGAAACATGGAAGTGTGCTGCCCGGGCATTGCTGCTCCCAAAGCACATCCATAGAAGTGTAGATCTGTGTTAGATAAAAACTCCTGGCTTTTCTGAGTTTGGCTGTAGTCAGAGTAGTACTCTCTGTCTCCAGCTCTGTTGTGTTATGCTTTCTGGAGGAAAAAAAAAAAAAGCCAATTGGCTTTTAAAATAATTTCTGCTTTTCATTTGTCATGCACTAATTTAATCCGGGAATTTTTGAGGCCCTGGTTTTGTCCACGTGTCTTCTGACCCCCTTATGCCCAGGGAGAAGGACTTTTGCAAACATTGGCTCAGCCTACTCTGAAACTGTTTTGGCCGCTCAAAGAATATAACTCAGTACTGATCCCTCTATCAGAGCTTCACTGGTGCTGCGTTTCCAGAAACTGCCAAAGCACCTGTTGCAAAATAGAAAGGCTGAGAGAGCTGGGGCTGCTCAGCATGGAGGAGAGATGGGACCTCTTATCCATGTGTATCAATACCTGATAGGAGGAGTAAAGGACACAGACTGCTCAGTGATGCCCAGTTACAGGGCAAGAGGTAGTGGTCGCAGCCTGAAAAGTGGGATGTCTCCTATTTAAACTTAAGAAAACACTTCTCTTCTGTTTAAATGGTCAAATGCTGAAGCAGGTTGCCCAGAGATGTTCTGGTGCCTCTATACCTGAAGATATTCAAACCCCACGTGGATGCAACCCTGAGCAATCTGCTGTAGTTGATGCTCCAGAGGCCTTACCAACATCAACCATTCTGTGTTTCTGTAATGGAATGGTGACACCAAACAGATTTTGAGGAGTCCAGAAAAGAGCTGCAGTCTTATCTGAAAACCTGTGTGAGCTAATAGAAACCTCTTAAATTGCTTTCCTGGGCTTCAGATCTGATCATTAAAGAAATGTGCAAGAGAGAGGAAGGTGGGAAGTTGAAGTTGTGTTGAAAAGACCCTGAGTGAAAATACTTTCTTTGTGCCCTTTTGGTACGTTCCTCTCAGAAAAGGGTTTTGGTTTTGAAGCCTATTGAGGGTGGGTTTCATGTGCATTAGTTTGTAGAGCACATGGAATTAACTTTGTGAGGGGTAGTGGTAACATTCTTGAAGTCATCTTAGAGCATAATTGCATAAGTAGAACTAGTGCCCTGCTCTTGTCTGATTTTGCAACTGAAGGTAGCTCACCACAAGCCAGGTGGGGGAGAAGAGAGAGAATTAATAATCCTCTAGATCAGATTGTGTAGTTTAGTCATAAATCACTGTCACAGAATGAGCATGGAAGAGTTGCACAGAGCAAACCACAGAAGCTGAATGTCTGTCAGAAGTGATCAGAGATACAGGCCACTCTTTTACATTAAGGACTGAAAACGGATGCACCCGGTGGGTTGTATTTTAAGTAGACAATTTTGTGCCTCTTCCATTAAAAAATAAAGATAAAATTGTCTGACAGTGGAAACTGGGCTGATAGGTTGTTGTGAGGTGTGTAAAATGCCCAAGAATGTTTCTGCTGAAAGCTGGAGGTCTATTCACTCGACATCACTGCTTTGCAATGGGAGCACTGGAAAGTACTGCACAAATGCACCCACTTTCAGTGCTAAAATACTGTAAATGAGTTCTTGGATAAGCGTGTATCAGGCTTTAGAACTCCTTCAGGCAGAGAGGGATGGTGAGAGGGGGCAGCTAGAGTGTGTAGAGTACAAAGGTCAAACAAATACACCATTTTTATCCACTTCTCTAATACATAAATGAAGTGGCACTTGATGAAATTATAAGACAACAAATTAATAATAAATAGGAGGGAACAGTTTTTAATGTAAAGTATAATTAGCCAATGTAGCTCAGGGCTGCCAACCATTATCGAAGCAGATATTTTAGCAAGATTATCAACAAAGGATTCAAATGAATAAGCAAAGCATCTGCAGGGACAGCAGTGTAGCTGAGAAAACAATTATAAGGACTATCAATCCTCATGCTTTGGGGCATAAACAGATTACCAGCTGGGGTCAGAAACACAATTTTTCCTCATAGTTACTGAGTAACCTGGGCGTGTTGTGGAGTTTTATACAGCATGGGCCACTGCTAGAAGCATAGTAACAGATCAGACAGACAAGAGGCACTTCTTTACCCACAAGTTTCTCTGAGAGGGGACAAGCCTTATCTTGTACCCCCTTCCCAGAAAGGCAATAATCATACAGAGATCAATCTGCCCATTTTGATTTAGATACCTAGATCTCAGAGATCTCTGATACATTTAGGTATAGGCCACCTTATCTTCCATGTATTTGGAAGATTCAGTAAACCTATGAGGGAAGGGACTCGGCAAACCAACAGGAAAGGAGCAAGCACGTGTTTGACTATGGCAATGATTTGTGTAAATACTTTAGGCCTTTTGTGCTAGCTCTATTTTCCCTTTTACAAGAGTTTTGGCTTAATCAAGGAATGGAGTAGTGATGAACTGAGTGCAGAGAATGTGGGAATGTAATAGATCAGGCTTACCAGCACTTCTTTCCCTTAATCTTCCTATTTTGTTATTCAAGCCTAGAGCAAGCTTAATTCAGCCATGATGCTTTTGCAGAAGTTTTCCTTGACTCTTTTCCACCTGGTTTGAGTGTGTCAGCATGATGGTGATTTTGCTAAACTGTGTAACCCTGGGAATGTACCAGCCATGTGAGGATATGGACTGCCTCTCGGACAGGTGTAAAATCTTACAGGTAAGCAGATTTCCTCCTTGTTGTGATGGTGCTTCAGTCCAAGTCACAGATTTTCATGCATGCTTTCCTTCAGCGTGTGGGCAATACCCTCCCAGCGAGGCTGGCAAGGCTGTCCCTGGCAGTGAGCTATCCTGTTGTAAAATGGAAAGGGCTTGCTTTGAGGAGGGGAATGGAACAAGAGGGAGAATGAATGAGCTTGACTTGTGACTATGCAATACTGAACACTTGCTAATATTCCTGAACCTGCACGTAAGCAGGGGTTTCCTGGCACAGACACCTACAAGACACACGGGTCAGGGTTAAGCCAGGGAGCAATAACAAAGGTTACACAATCCAGGCAGGAGGGAATAGCAGCCTCCAATGCATTTGGTAGTCTGGTGATGTGCAAGACTATTACTGATTCAACAGATACTGTGGCATTCAGGATGCCCAAAGGGAGAGGAAATAAAAGGAATGCCAAGAAAGGCCATGAGTACATCCAGACTGTAAACACAGCAGCTGTGCTTTGATGTTTCCCCAAAGAGATGGTGATAGCAAAGGGTGTCATCCCCCCTTGTGTTGTTGTGGCTAAGGCCTTCAGGTATCTGAAGCTGTTCTCTGTGATGGGTGCTTGGTGTCCAAGCTGTGTGGGAAGCTGCACTATGTCCTCATTTGAGCCATTTGCAGCAATGTGATGAGGAGTTTTCCTGGCCAGGTTTAGATCTCTTGGTGCTAAACCAACACCACTTTTCATGATTATGTAGGAGTCTGAGTCTGCATCAGTAACTTCACCTGTGGGTGAAAAAACTATAAAAGCCCTCACTGAACTTGAGAAGCAAGAAACAGTGATGCCAGGGCTACATGAGAGAAACTTTTCCAGCCCTGCCTCTATCTCATTTTCAGGTGTACTGAAATTAGTATTTTTCTCATATTCTGTGTTTTAAAGTCCAAGGCTGAGAATGCTTGTCAAATATGCTCTTGGGTTTCTGTTTGGCAGGTGTTTGATGATTTCATCTTCATCTTCTTTGCCATGGAAATGGTCTTGAAGATGGTGGCCCTGGGGATCTTTGGCAAGAAGTGTTACCTTGGAGATACCTGGAACCGCCTGGATTTCTTCATTGTCATGGCTGGGTAGGTTGATAATTTCTGGATTTGTTTATTCTGGGTTTACTAGAGTCTTGTATGGAACAGAAATGATGTAACTGAGGAGAAAGTTTCCACTCTGGTGGTACTCTGGTGCAGTTGCCAAGCTGGAATCAGGCATGCTGGGATTAGCAGCCAATGGAAGACAGAGCAGACAAGGTAGCTTAACTCCTCGGTTGATGTGCAGCCATCTGTCTAGCACAACTTCAGCAGAGGGTATTAATTTGTACCAGCTGAAGAGCTTGCCCAGAAACATTTTGGGGTTCCTGTGTTTTAAAAATGACTGGGTAGAAGAGGGATAACCTTTACCAGAACCAAAACTAAAGCTATCATTTCTGTTTCCAGCAGCAGTGTTTCAAGGGTTGAAATGCAGGTTTTTTTATTCCGGGCTTTTTGTTTTTGTATTGCACCAGCATCACCCGCAGCACTATTGGGACAAGTTGACATTTGAGGGATTTTTACAACAAAGTTGCTATGGTGAAGCTTTGATTTTCCCCTCTGCATGTATCAAGTGGAAAGTCTACCAGAATTTGCCTGTTAAATCACAGCAAAATGTCCATTTCTGAGACCAGTGGGATGGGCTTTTTTCCCCCAGAATTCTAATTTTCAATTAGAATGCCTTGTGAGATAATAAAAACAAATCAGAAATAAATATGTTATATTGCTCTTCTCACAGAAAAAAGTGAGCATCTTTCCAGATACAGGCCCTCAATTTTACTTTTCTTTAGCCAGGAATTACCAGCTCCACTGCTGCCTGGAAGTACATGTATTACTGACTGAGCTAGCAGTGAGTTTGAGCTCACTTTGCAGAGTTTTCCCCCGTGGTGTGGAGCAGCACCGTCTTTATATTTGCTTTTGTCAGAGTTCTACAGCAAGACTTGAAAGTCATTCCCTCTGGAGGAGCAGATAATTGTTTGCTTCTGGGAGGAGCAGAGATTTTCAAACTCAGTGCAGCTGTAAAAATTTGAAGGCTGATTTTTAGCCAGGTTGTGTATGAAAAGAGGATAGGCAGATGAAAGCTGTAGGCTTTTCTAAATTAACATGATATGTGTGAGATGGGAAGACCTTTCTTGTAGCTGAGCCTGCTGAGATTAACATCTGATTTAAAATGGCCTGACATGAGGAGTAGCAGTTGAAGCCCTTGAGAAATGGTGCTGAGGAAAGCCAGATCATTGTACGCTCTAGCTTGAGCTCCTGGTGGCCAAAGTGCTGGAGACTGGATGCAGAGAAAGCGAGCACAGCAGCCTTTGAGGAAGGAAAAGCTGAGTAGGTTTCAAAAGGGGACCTGGGCGCCCATGGCGCTACTCTGTGCAGATGATATGCTGCAGTATACTGGGAGAAAGACTCTGCTCCAGGTGGGCGCAGGAAAACCAGTGTATGAGGTAAAAAGGCTTGGGAATTGGGGATCTTGCTCTGCCTGGGATCCCTGCAAGCATGGTATGTGAGTGGAGCAATCTGAAGAGATGGTGAAATCAGTGGGGCAATACTAAATGAAAGAGGGAGAGCTCAAATACTTGAAGCAGAAAACAAGTGAAATCCACACTGTCTAGAAGGGAACAAACTCCCTTACATATTTCCTTCTGTCACCATTGCTGGCAGGAATTTGAGGCGAGACAGTCTTTTGTGCATCTGATAGCAGTACTAGGAAAAAAAAATCTCATATCTGAACTTCTTTTAATGCCAAGGAGACTTCGAATCAACCCCTTAGATATGAAATAATCTGTGGGGAGGATTTTTTATTTCAGGTCCAAAACAGAAAGAAATTTTTTTCCTTGATTTCTACTCAATTGTCCTCATGAGGTGTCAGAATGAAATGATAGTAATCTCATTAGAATATCTGATCTCAAAGGACTTCTGCTAAAGAAAGATTTTTCCATTTAGTTGTATAGAACTAATGACTATATAATGTATTTCGAGTTATAAAAGCTTGTGGTTATTAATTCATTATTCTTTGAAATTCATTAAAATTTTCTGCACTGTTGAAATCAAATCCAAAGCTTTAACTTGTCCTTACATACTGTAGGCTTTTGCTTAACCTCAAATGTAAGCCCCAACCTTTATCCTTATTGATTCCACACCTGGATCCTGGCTTCAGCTTACTGAAGCCGTGTTGTCCAGATGGGGACACCTAGCATTAGGTCTTGCACATTTTCTCTGTGCCAGGGAGTTTGATCCTGATCAGAGGCTAATCAGTTTTCCCTAAGAGCCTTCTCCTTTTCATCATCCTGGATTCCTGATTTCTGTAAGGGAGGTCATAAACTTGGCTCCTAAGGAAACATCCCTGATGTTGGAGAGCAATGCCCAGCCTAGAGTCCATGCAGCTTCTGTAAGTCTCAAGAATATGGACTGTAAATCCCAGCCCTTTCTCCTCCCTTCTCCCTTTCCAAATAAACACCAGCAAGGCAGCAAAGGTTGCAAAGAATAGACTGTAGCATGGAAGGTGAGGTGCAGTGGGGGCCCATTCCGTGGGGTGCTCCTGGGCAGCTGAGCTGTCTCCATCTGGCTCGTGACACGACAGCACGTTTCATCCAAGAGCAAAATAACTATTTGCTGCTATGGTCCCAGACGGTGTTTTGGTTACATAAACCATGTATTCAGGCAATCATTTGTAGTTATTTCCTCACTTCCTTGGAAAGCCAGAAGCTATAGTTTTAGTTAGCTGAATTCCCTCATGTGCCCTTGCCCTGCTTGCCCCTGCAACCCAGCAGCTCAAGGAGGAAGGCTCCATTGTCACTAAAAATGTTCCGTTTCCATGGAGATAGGAGCTGACATCACCAGAACTTTCTCCCCTCTCGAACACTCCCTCCCCTAACCAACTTCATGGCTTTTTTTCTGAAAGGATTAGGAAAAAACCCAAACCAACAGTTATAAGTTGATGCTCTCCCTCATTGTTTCCCTCATTGCTCCAAAAATCATATGAAGCAATTTGGTTTGAAGAAACAACCAGGGCTGCAGATTCAGCTTGTCCATGCTCCCGTTCCCAAGTGCTTGCTGGTGACAGGAGTTTGCAAGTTCCCAGACGTTTCAAGCAGACTGTGCTCGTCACCACCAGCTGTCCTGGTGGGAGTCCCTCTTCCTTCCATTTGTGATTAGGTCTCGTCTGTCGTCATTTGTTTCCCACAGTGATGGGTGTGTTTGGAGAGCTTGAACTGAGGTGACTTCAGAGGGCAGCTTCCTCAAGTTGAGAGCTTTTGATGGTTTGAAAGTTGAGATAATGAGAAAGCATATCAGATTGGAAATGTCAGCCAGAGTCTATGTGTGTGTGAATTTAGGGGAAGAGTCACTTGTTTCTGGGCTCATAGTCATCAACTTTTTAAGCCAGGCAGTTCTCTAGCAATACAAGAATGAACAATTTCCCTGTTCACTCTGTTCTGTGAAACAGTAGCACTCACATGTGGTTGGAGATGATGCCACTGTTCCTCTACAAAAGGAAATATCATCCCTTTATATATCTGACCTGAGGCTCTCCCTGACATTAGGGGCATGATTCTATGTAGGGCCTTCTTGTTCTGCCTCTCATGATCCAAGTGCTGTGATTAACCATCTGTGGTGGGAGTTCTGTCTCTCTTGGCCCTCTCCTGTGGCATCCCTGGGACATGTTAGGTAAATTCAGAGGCTCAGGACTTCACCACGTGGCAGGAGGGGGTGATTGTGATTACCCTTGTGCCCCTCAAAATATGCCCAAAATCTTTCTCAAACTACTTGTTGCTTGAATTCCACTGACTGAGGAGAGGTCTTTTACAGAATGCTGTCTTTATCTCTCTCCATTATCACAGTGGAGTTTACCATGTAGATCTCAAACTGTGGTCAAATTCCATCCTGTCCTTTGGTGTGAGGAATGGCATTTTGGATATTTTGGCATTTTGAGGTATTCTTGTGGTGTTCTTAAACAGCTTTTAAAAGTGGTACATTTTAGAAAAAATCATAGCATTCTGTCAGTGCTTCAGTCTGCTTCAGTGCCACTGGTTGTTATATTGTCTTGCTCTTCCTGCCCAAAATTTCCCTTTTCCTATACCAAGTACTGCAGTAGCCTGTCCATTCAATCACAGCATCTCGCTAACCAATTCATTCAGCTGCTTTCTTCATTGTCTCCAGGCTTGATTGGTTGGGGTTTTTTTCCCTGTCTCCTCTTTTGAAGAGAGAAAAGCCCTTCCTATTAGTAGGAACAGTAAACTTTGTTCACAGATGTATGTTGATTCCATTTTTTCACATTGGAATACTGGAATATATATTATTTGCATTTCCAAAGCAGTTCATGCTGTTCTATCCCTGACTTGTCATCTTCATTTCTTTTCTGTTCTCCCAAAAATACGCCTCAACTGCAAAATCCATCAGTGACTTTTTTTAGTTTTCTGTCAGGTTGTGATAAATAAATAAAGAACAGAGTGGCAAGAATTGTGCATTACAGAAGTACATCTGCTCACAAATGAATCCCCATTTAGTGTTGCATATGATTTTTATTACTTAGACAGTTTTTTTCCAGCTAATGTATGTCATGATGATTACCTATCATTCCAGCCATATCAACCTAATTATTTGTGTGAACCAGACTTGTAATCTCATAAGAGATTATAGCACATTAGTTTGATGATGTCTATTTTTCCTTAAACTTATACTGGATATGGTTAATTTTGTTATCCACTTTTAATCCATAATCTATCCAAGATGCATATTGATAATTTTATTACTGTACTGTCACTAGCATCAGTCCTACCACTGAGATCACTGTGTACTGGCACAACGTCAGAATTCCTTTGACCCTTGGACTCTTTCCCAGTTTTCTGAGTCTCACTCAAAATTATCAGTACTGGTCCAGATCTTTTCTGGCTGTCTCTTTTAAAACTTGCATAAAAATTGTCCAGGCTTGCTTATCTTAGAAAATCCCTATTTAGGCACAGCCTGAAATACTTGATCACAGCTGGAGCTGAAATTAGCTCATTATGATCAATGGTGCACATACATCATCTGACCTTCCCCAGAGGACTTTTTTTTAAACTGATGTTTTCTGCCCTTTTTTACACTGTCACTGTTAGTGACAATTCTGTTTTCTTGTTCCAAAACTGATACCATTTTATGTGCTCTTTTAGTTCTTTTACAAATTTTCTACGAGTCTGCCTCCTAATTTATATTCATGGGTATCACCTTCCCCCTCCTGCTCTTACACTGCTGCTTTTACTTTCGCTCATGTTATACTGTCTTTTTAGCCTGCTCACCTTTCTTGTCTCTCCTGAAGCTTCTTGGATACCTGATAAATATTCCTAAACACCACTTGACTTTACTCATGAATTGAAGTCTGACTAGTTTGACACTTGGAACTATTTAAAAGACACGTAGATGTGACGGGTGCTTAAGGGCAGGGTTTAGTGGTGGACTTGGCTGGGTTGAGTTGGACTCAATGATCTTAAAGGTGTTTTCCAATCTAAATGATTTTATGATTCCATGGCTGTTTCTGTGAGGTTTCAAATTCATTAATATGGCCTCTCAAATCCACCAGATATATCTGGTATGGTTGATGACCTTACATGAGTTGGACATAATACGTAAAATCAAATTCTATACTTTTTTTTTTTAATAATTTCATAGACAATCTCTCTGTCTTCCATTCTTGAATACAATTTTCTGTGACTTTTAAGGCTGGGGACTTCCAAGGATATTTAGGTACCCCCAGTGCTGAAATTTAATTCTCATAGGTGAATTGGAAAAGTGCTTTTCTCGAGAGAGCCTGTATTCTGGTGTGATCTGAATGTACCTAATCCCATTTATAGGATTACGGATAATCGGGGGTGCAAAGGGCCTTGTGGGGTCTCCACTCCAATCTTGCTGTTCAAAGAAGGGTCAACAGCAAACTCAGAGTGTTTCAGTCAAATCTTGACAACCACCACAGATGGAGATGGCATCATCTCTCACCATCCTAGCCCAACTGCTGATGTATCTCCATAACTGCTCTGAACCTCTCTTTCCTCCCTGGTTTTGTGTTTGTTGTGTCTTGCTCTCCTGCCATGTGGCACTGTGAAGATTCTGGCTTAATCTCATTGACTGCCTTGTAAGTACCAAGGAATTGCCGTTGGGTCCCACTAAAATAACCTCTTTTCCAAACTGAACAAACCCACATCCTTCAGTCTCTCCTCACAGTACAAATGCTCGAACCCTGAGCACCTTGGTGAACCTCCACTGAAATTGCTTCAACTCATCAACACTTTCTTTTTTATTGGCGTGCCAGAAGTGAATGTGCTGTTTTAGCCATGGTCTAACAAGTGAAAAGTAAGGAACGCAGTCCCTCCCTCATCCACCAGCCACAATGAACTGGTGTAGCTTGGGATGTCACTGTTCTTCTCTGCATGGATCTGTCCCCCAGGAATGGCAGATCCTTGTCAGCAGCACCATCAGTCCAGCTCAAATGCAGGACCTTGCATTCATCTGTTGAATCTCGTGAGGCTCCTGTCAGCCCATTTCTCTAGCCAGGAGGAATTCTCTATATGGCAGAAAATTACTCTGTAAGTATTTTGTCACTGATTCTGTACTAGAAAATGCCATTTTTGACAGAGTGTGTTACTTCCCCTCTCTTTCTGTCCACTTAGGCCTCCCTACTAAGTTAAAGTCCTTGATTTTAATATTCCTTTCATGCAGATTTTCCCACCAGGACTTCCTAATACCATTTAGGCATTATGCTCATAAAATGAACAATTCTTATTCTCTTTATTACTCCGGCCCCTGGCACAGGTGTAGAGGCAACCTTATTTTTCTCCTCTTTACATCTTTTAGTGCCTTGATTAGTTTAGTTCTTGACATGGAGGTTCTGTAAGAATTAACTCTTTCCCCAGTTTTATCACTTTTCCCTTTGGTCTTTTATTCAATCTTCTGACTGGTCTTTCAGTTCTCTAAAACCTAATTCTTCTTCTAATGAAATCCTGGTTAATATTTCTGCACAAGATTAGCCCAGTTCTCTGCCAGTCTCTTGCTGTATGTGGCTGGCCAAGCCAGCACTTTGTTACCAGATTCCTCCATCACCTTTTTGCCTGTTGGCCAGAACGTGCCGCTAAGGAGTTCAGCTGAATATTTCTTGTCCAACTTCTTTGGAAAGGGACACAAATCCATGTCTATAATATGTGGCCTATCTATCTTCATAAGAAAAACAATTAGTTTCAAAACACATAATCATGGGTAAATACTGGCTTTGAAATCTGAAAGCCTTCCTAAATTTGCTTTTTAGTTTCATCTATAGTATGGCAGCACACCTCTCCTGGAATCTCCATTTCTTTTCCAAAGCAACCTTTCCTTTCTGAGTAGTCATGCAGCCTTTGGAGGGGGTTTTGTACAGCTGAAGATCTCTTCCCAGGCAAGCATGACAGCCCCTTAAGCTGAGCAGAACATTTCTTCTCACTCCCTGTGCCTTTTGGCTAGTTGCTTCTTCAGGAGTGCTTTATGCAGCTTCCACACTGGGAGTCTAGAAAGTATTTCTATTAACTGAGACATTACTTTTACATTTGCCTTCTGGTAGTTATCTGCTGTCCTTGAGTTCTGTTCCCCATAATTCCCTAGATACGGCATCCTTTCCAAAAACTTGGAGTGATGATGCTTCCCAAATTCATCCATCCAAGCTCTTTTCAAACGTGTGCAGCATTACTGTGAACACCAACTTTCTCCTTACATGGAAGCACTTATGGCTCTAAGCTCATCCCTCTAAATTTCAGCCTAGGAAAGGGAACTGGCAGCTCTCAGAAGGATGTGAGGTACCAGCCCCCCCATCCTCAAATGCCCCCCTGTTTCCAGGAAACAAAACCATCACTGTGTGGTGCCCTTGCACACAGGGAAGATGCCTCTTAGCCTGAAACACACCAACTGGCCTTAATCTCACAAGATGGGGAAGTGTTGCCAATCTTCCACTTTTTCTTTGCTTTTAATTAACTGCGGTCCTTCAGGGACCTGGCCAGAATTTGCATAGTTATGACTTTAAAATCTCAGATCATTAAATACTTATTAGCAGCAGGGTAAACAGCAGAATGCTCAGAAAATCCTAGTTAGCTAATGTTCGATGCCAAATAGAAGTCTCTATAAAAATCATGGCAAGTTAAAGAAAATTGTAATAAATATAGCAATTAGGTGTTTCAAGTAGTGATCAGGAAAAGATGGAAACCAGCAAGTAGCAGGCTAAATAGCATCTTAACCGAAGGTAGAAATAGCAGCAGCACAGCCCTCCCCTCAAACATGCACTCGTTTTTTCCTCCTTAATGATACTAATTATTTCATTTGCTTTCTCCCAGTAAAACTATCCCTAGATGTGCAACATATTGAAATGAAAGCAGTCATCAAAACGAAATGAATCACACCAGAGAAGAATCAAAACAAGGAGGCAGCGCTACCCTGCCTGTGTAACATGTAGCTCTCAATTATTGCCTCTGAATTTTTGCCTTCCTGAAAGCTAATTCCCTTCCATGTGAATGTTAGGTTTCTTTTAAAAAATCAACACACAACCCCCCTGGAAAGGTAAAACCAGCAGGCTTATAGGACCAAAATGCAGACATTCTTTTTTGTTTTCCTTTTCCCTCCTCTAAACGGTGATATGCAGAGCTCAGAGCCTGTGTTCTGACTCTTGGTTTTTAAAATTGTGGCCCCATCAGTTGCATTCAGTCATCTGAGCTTGGCGAGTCCTTCTGGCTTTCTTATCACAGTGTGAAAACCTGCTTATGTCTTTTCGTATCATGTCTCTGAAACTATTAAGAAACTCTGACATTTTCTCTTAGTACACAGTTTGGAGAGAAATCTGAGTGTTCCAGGGTGTGAAATAATCACATTCCAGGCAGCAAGGGACCAGTCTCATAGGCTCTGGAAGCTTTCAGCGGCTTTTGCTTGCACAGCAATATAAAAAAAAAAAAGTAAAAAAAAAAAATTTTGTACTGGAGTGGGGAGAGTTGCAGGTTATTTTTTTAAGAATACAAAGCACAGCTCAGGAGCTGACTGTGTAATTAGTAATTGATCTATCGCTCCCTGAGGAAATGTCTTTTTACTAACAGAATTATAGACTCTTTATTATTATTATATTTTATAAATGGGGGAAAAGAGTGTAATTTTTGCATTTCTTGTTTTACTAACAAGGCTTTTTTTTTTGCTTCTATCTTTCAGTTTTTCTGTTAGCAGAGAGTTGTCTTTTTTGCAGCATAATGAGCTCTAAATTTAAAAGAGATAAGCAGGACTACTTAGCTTAGTACACTGTGGTTTGCAGAGCAATTTGGAGGCCTACTATGTTATTCCACTTCTTCTGTGGTAGATGTTGAAAGGATTTTGGATCATCCATTGGGGTGAATATTGAAGCCTGGCCCCAGAGGCACCAAACTGAGCAAAATGGGTACAAATGCACAGTTTGTTCTTCAGGTATCTGTATCTATATAGATATATTGATCCCTCCCAAGTGAGCTGATAGGAAATTCAGTGCTGGGATCTGCCTGGCAGCCCTATGCCTCCTGCACCACGATGTCCATAGAGCAAAAGATCAGGTCCAAATAATGAAAGAGTCTTTAACTTTTGCTGTAGCCTTCTGGACCTTTGGGGAAAATAAGGATGTGGCTCCAGCTGTAGAGCCAAACGGCGGGCATGGGGAAGAAAGCTTAAAAAAGCAGGTCCTGGCTGGGAGCTGGGCTGGCAAGTAGCCTGTCTGCATCAGCTGGTTTGTGTGCACCCTGTGGCTGCAGACTCCTAGTGGAAGCAGTAGCTCTCCTCTTCCCAGTGTCTGGTCAGCCTCATCAAAATCATCTGCCTCTGCTTCTAATATATCCAGATGGATTTTCAGGAGACTGGCTTCAACTTCCAGCTCTCTTTGTGTACAAGCTCAGGCAGGTCTGGTCATAGCAAGGCATACAGCAGGTATCTTGATTGTCACATGTGCCCCATGCTCTAGACCTTTATTTGTGTGCTCATTTTACTGCCTATCTATGCACTCTTCCTTCTGCCTCATTGCTGTTACTCCAGTGCTGGTGGTCCCCACTATCCAGGCAGTTGAGAACCCCCAGTAAGTGGATTTTACTGCCTGCCTTCCCTTTCCACAGCACAGACTCAGCTGATGGAGTCTCTGGGGTAGCTCTGTATTCCACGTTCCCTGCCCTTTGCTACACCTCTGGCCACAGAGGACCAGGGCTGTGTGCATCCGGTGATGTACATGCCTGGTTTTTTTCCCCACTTTCCTTCCCCCAGGATGGCTCAGCAATGTAGGAGGGGAAAGATGGGACTAATGGAATACATTGTCCAGTGCAAATACCAGCTTTTCTCCTTTTTTGTATTGTAGCCACAGTCTTTGAAGCCAGAGCAGAGGCAGTGAGACCTCCTCCTTATCTGTGTGTGTATGACTAAAGGAGAAGAATTCAGGGGTAAATTGGTCTCCCACCACCCCACAAACATCAGGTGGAAGATTAGAGCTGTGGGATGACTCATATATCAAGCACTAGATGTTTTGGTAAATGGAGAGATGTCAGCTTCAAATTTTGGATATCTGAAAATTTCAGTCAGGGAAAACTGACTGTCTTACATTTTTCCAGTGGGATCCTATGTTCTAAATCTTCAAAGTGGTAGAAATTCCAATTTGGAAAATTTGATTGCCAAATCAGGGAGCCAAGGACAGAAAGGCATATTCCTGTACACAGAAGACATTGATTAAATCCCATCTAGCCTTGGGATAGGTAGATACCAGCCTCTGAGACCTGACATAATTGAGAAGCTGAAGGAATTCAGAGCAGAGACCGATCAAAGTCTTCTGACCTGGTCATACCAGGTGCTCAAATATCCGGGATCAAATGGAAGTCCACAGGCAGAAAAAGCTTCACTTCCACAGAGGCCCATAGCAAGTCTGAAATTACAACTAGAAAGTCACAGCCATGAAGTTTTTGGCTTCAGTGCCAAAACTAAATTTATTTGACAAAAAAACATGAATTGATTAGACTGTAGTTAATTAGATTTCAATTGAAAACTTCTATCAGAGAAGGGGAATTAGGCAGCTTTTGAATTTGACAAAAACATATTGGCTTTGTGTCACAAGAAAAATACTGCCTCGGTATTTCTCATGAATGATTTCAAAATAGGTTTTAAATACCATTTCTTGCCTGCTAATTTTCAGCAAATAGAAGTTCAGAAGCCAAGATTAGGAAAGTTAATAACTATTTAATAAAGGTATAAGGAGATGTAAATATGAAGAGGTAAATGGTAATGTTTGAACTGTTTTAATAATGGATTTCATTGAATGTAACTGCAAGGTAACAGCTAGCCAGGCATTGCATAAGTATATTGAGTCACACGTGCAGCAGATAAAGTCTGAATTTTCTGGAGTCCTTACATGGCTTTTGTATTGTCACTATGTTTATTTTAGATAGCCTTAGCTTTATTCCTCCATGCTGCTGCTCAGCCTGCTCTCCAGTGCCTGGCACAGAGCCACGCTGGCCGTGCATTTCTGCTGTTGGACAGCGAGTGCTGCTCCTCCTGAGTGCCAGGGCACATCCAAGCCCACTCTCCAGATCACAGGTGCACAGGACTAAACAAGAGCCAAGCTGTAGCTGATGAAGCTATTCTGGTGCTGTTGAGCCTCAGGAGCATTGAAGGTTTCCATGCCCCCTTGTCCCTGTGTCTGCTCCAGTGGTGTGACACAGGACAGAGGTGCATGAGACCAGGCACATTCTGCACAGGGCCAGCATGCTAACAAATTGCTCACTTGTTCCCTGCAGTAGCTTGGTCTCATCTCTGTTTAACTCCAGGTCCTCTGTGTGTTCAGCTGAGAAGATTTACCTAAATGGAAAAATACAGAGGAAAGTCAAGGGGCAAATGGAAAAAGTAGGAATTAAGAAGAAAGATTAAAATGAGAGGTGGGAATGTTGCAGGCAGGCGTGTGTCAGAGAGATGTAAAGAGGCAGGGAGTAGGTGGGATGCCTTGAGAGTGGGGAGGGAGGCAGAGCTCAAGTGGAGAAGTGTTCCCTGCCAGGCATCCCCCTGCTTCTGCAGGCTGAACCCCATGCATGCAGCCAGTGCCCCTGTCCCATTTCCCACTCTGACAGTGTTCCCAACATACATCAGTCTTCAGCTGTGTGGTATGAGAACACACCAATCCTCTCTCCTTCCAGAAGGGTTTCACCTGGAAGGTTTCAAAAAAGAAAACCTCTAGCAAGGGAAGAGGAATTACTGTAAATATTCAATTATCTTGACAGCTTGGTGCTCAAATTCCATCACAGATGAGAAGTTTGTCTGATTTAGCATAGTTTAAGCTTCTGAACCTGTCCCTCCACTCACCCACTCACACAAGAGGCCACAAAATACTTTAGTGATGCCAGAAATGAGTTGCAGAAGAGATGCATTTCACCCTGTTCCCTCATGATAAACAGAAAGGACTTAAAACCAGCATAGTCTCTTTTTTTCCCCCTTTCCCTCCACTCCCACATCCTAGACTTTGTCTGAGTGCCCCTAGACCTTAAAGAACTTATGGTGTTTACTAACAAGACATGCTTTAAGCAGCCGAGAAAGAGAGGAGAACAAGATGAAGGGTAGCCAGGTCATGGGGACTACCCTTGCTCATGGCTCTGAGCTGCTACAAAGCAAGGACAAGGAGCTTGGAGTTCAATAGGTGGCAACCACTTTGTACTAGCTGTAACATTACCTCGGTTTACAAACATCCAGCAAACACAGGGTTCTGCAGGTTGCTGGTGTGATAAGGATCCAACCCCCCCCGCCTGAGAGTCCAGATAACCATGGTACAACTGACCCACCATGACAAGCTCTCTAGACACAGAAAATGTGAACCTCCTGACATGAACCTGCTGCCAGCTTTTGACTGATCACTTTTTGTGATGAGTCTTTTTGACTGTCCAGCTTTTGACATCTCCTAATGCCATATGTCACCTCTACGTATGGCAATAGGAGATGGGGTACAGCCCAAACCTAGAGCAGGTTAAGTGGCTGAAGAATGACAATAACAACAAAAAAGCTGGGCTAGCAATCCCTGAAATGCTGCAGATGCCCAGAGACTCCAGCAGAGTCATGTAGAGCTCCTATTTTATTAGAGAATGGAGGCAAATTTGGATTTATCAGTTTTCCCTGCACAGAAGATGGATGGGTTTTTGGTAATCAGTGGAGTTTCACTGCTCCTTGGTCATCTGCATTGTGTGGGCATGCTGCCATTGCACGAAGAGAAGAGTGAACATGAGCTGATGCTGAAGTGATCACTGGAAGTGAAAAGGTGAAAATGAGAGGCCCCAATGCAAAACTACACTAGGATTGCATTGAAGTTGTTTGGATACAATCTGTGTGACTACAATAGTCAAATCTCATCTGCAGGGATTTAGGCATCCTGGATTTCTCTGTTGTTACAGCCAAGACCAGGAGCCTCAGGAAGAGCTGTAGGCAGAAGGGGTCTGTTAATTGAGCTGAAGCCCAGGGGCCTCCTAGGGCTGAGTTCTTTTTTTGTTACAAGTTGCTCTCTAAAAGATTTAGCAGATGCCCTTTTCTAACCCATGCTTGGGAAGGGCCTGCTGTTTTCCCTTGGCAGTGTGATTGTCTGTTCAGCTTTTTTGTCTGGCTACTCTGGAACATGATGGCAGTAAATCTGTGACTCTGTGGCCACTGAGGGCTGCAGGAGGCTGGCTTGCTGCTGTCTGAACCACAGAGTTGAGTTAAGGCAGCATTTGTCTTGTGCTGAAAGGACCCACGGTCACTACTTGGATGATGGATAATTTTCTAGTGACACAGGGACTGTGCTACATAGGTGGCAAACTCATTCCAGCCAGGAGAAGGCAGTGATGTGCCCCTGGTTAAGGTTACTCCCATACTGCAGCCACAAGAGGACAAAACCCAAATGGTCAGAAAACATTTTAAAATTAATTTTGCATGGTTAAGACTAAGAAAAGATGTCACCTCCACCCACTGATTTCATGTCACTCCTAGCCCTGTGCTTTTCCCCTGTGATTTCTCTGAGGGCCATAGTATTATTTCAGATTTCTCGTTTGGCTCCTCGCAGTTCAGAAAAAAAATACTTTTTGAAATTAGATGTATTTTGGGCCAACAGCTTACTTGGCATTTGACTCTGTTTTGGGTTGTTCTGCTACTGCTCAAAAAAAGAGTTGTTGTTTTTTTTTTTTAAATTTTGTTTTTTGTCATCAGAGGCGAGCCAGTTCTCTTAGGAGATGAGTGTTTTTAGGCGAGGAAAGGAAGTTCAATGGGACTACCAAGCTTGAGGCTTTTGTGTTTCTGTGCATATTCATACCCCCACAACAGGCTGCAGCGTGGGGGCTCCTTCAGTCTCGAAGCTGCTTCTCTCTGTGAAGAGCTGTCAGCTCATGTCCTGGGAGCAACACGTGTGCTTTGCCTGGAACTGTAATTCCAAAGTTTCAGCTGGTCTGTATAATTCTGGAGCAACAACATGCTGATGAGACAATCTTGCTTTATTTGGAGCAGTGTTGATCAGTGCTTACTCAAGGCTCTTTCACTGTGTGCCTTTGCACCACACAGGGATGTCCTGTAGTCATGTCCACACATTTATATCTCTGTGTGTTCCTCCTCTTTTCATACCTGCTTCCCAATTTCATCTGACTGGATCCTAAGCCTCTGTCTGTCACTAATTCTTTCTGTAGGCTGGCTGAACATTTCTGCTTGGTTTGGGGTCGGGGATTTGTTTTTGGTAGGAATATTTTGATTATCTGCATGAAATCCCTTGTCTCTTCTTCTGCACTTGGTATATCTGGAACTGACAGCTCCAGGGAGGTAAATGAATGCCACTGCATTTCAGAGAAAGAATTATTTCATGCAATTACCCTAAAAGTGCATGAGAGAACAGACTGAAAGGAATGAGGGAAAGAAAGAGAGCATGAGAGAGGATAATCACAACACTTCGACAGGTTTACCCCATCATGTTTGAAAATCTATCACTCTGATAAGTCCCCTTTGTGAAAGGTGTAGACAGATAACCAGACATTAGCTCTTCAAGGTCCTCTTGAATGGAGGGTAATCAATAGAAGGATCAGTCCACTGCTCCATTTCACTTAATGCCTAGCCCTGATTAATTTTTACAGACTAGCTGTACCCCATTTGCCTCTCAGTGTCTCAATTTAGCTCTCTCATTTAATTCTCAGTGACTCCTGGTCAGGGGGATTTGGGTAAGCTTTAGGTTGACTTGTGGGTCTTTCTGTATAAATTGTAACATTTTTATTCTGAGAAAGGGTGTAGTAACAAAAGGCTGTCCCCTTCCTGGTTCTTGAATCTTGTTAAAAGGCCAAGGAAAAGGGAACTTTTTGTACTTTCATTATTCATGAAGAGATTCAGTATAAGCAGTTTCTGTCCTGACTCTGCTGCTGTTTCACCTGCCAATTTTGTCACCCTCTTGATCCCATGTGCAGATCAGAGTTACCCAAGGGGAGCCCATGTATTTCTGGAGGCCTCGTGCACCTCTGTTCATGAAAACATGAAAGATACTTTGAGGTCCTCAGGTGGAATTTGCTGGCCAGGATAAATTATGATTATAATAGTTTCCCACCATGCTTTCAAAGGGACAGGACATGTGCCATACTGGGTGAGGAGAGAACACTGGGCTAAAGATTGCTGGGCCAGGTCACTTTTTGTCACCTGCACCTGCTGCTCTTGCAGCAAAGCCAATGCATGAGTCACACCTATTTGCACTTTGAGGTTATTTACAGCACATGTTATTGGGTTAGGAAAGCTAAGGTCTAGCATATATCCTAAAATTAGGCTTTTCTCCTTTTGGTTGGTGTCGAAAAGGAGTGATTCACAGCCATGGGGGAAACCTTTTCACCTAGTCAAAGAAGTTAGTGCTTTAAGTAAGAGGGTTTATTTCTGTGTGAGATAAAGCAGGTTCAGCTGAAGCTGCCTTCCAAGACCATACCCTGCAGTGGAAGATGAGGGGAACACAGGGAGCACCCCACTGTGCTGCAGGTAACTCCCAACAAAACTGGCCACACAGCTCCTGTCCTGCTGGCCTCGTGTGCAGTGGCCGCCCCACATGTGCCCTGGCCACAAGTGCCAGGATGAAGCTCAGGCTTCATCCCCATGACTTCCAGAAACTCTTCAATGAAGAAATTATAAACCTGTGGCTCAAGCCAAAATGCTGGATTCTTTTAAACTTAATTTTTCTCTCTTTTTTCTCTCTCTCTCCTCCTCCCTTTCCCCTTCTGCAGGATGGTGGAGTACTCCCTGGATCTCCAAAACATTAACTTATCTGCAATCCGTACTGTCCGTGTCCTGAGACCCCTGAAAGCCATCAACCGTGTGCCCAGTAAGTTGTGCCTCCCTGTCCCACCTCCCAGCTTGGCTTGTGGGGAGGACATCATCAATAAGGCTGCCTGTGGGGGTGTTTAGGGACCAAATGCAGGGTTCAGGGACAAAATGAATAGAGGCTTCTGTAGGATGTGTGCAGGCTCTTCCTCATCACAGGGCCAAGAGGTGTTGTTGGATGGGCAGGAAAACAACAGTCTCCCAGAATATCTGCCCTGGTCATCCTTTGTGCGTGGCCATGCTGATGGAACTTCAGGAACCGAAGGTGAACAATATGCAGTAAATGGAAGTGTTTTTTCTTTCTCTTTCTGAAAGACATCACAGGTTTTATGATGTCTGCAGCCTCAAAAAGGCCTGTGTGTGAGGTCTGGAGAAGAATGAGTTTCGGGAAGCGGCGAGAATTAGTTTGCTCAGACTTTCACAAGACTTTTCAGATCCTCTCCTGTGAAAAACTTTTATGCCATTATATGTTAGGGGCATGTAGCACCAACTCATTTTTCTTTTCTCCTCCCCTTGTGCTTTGTATTCTCTCTTTTGTGCCAGCTATCCCCTATTTGAGCTGCTCTGTGTGTGTGAGCCAGACCTGGGGCTGCCAGGGCTGTGCCTGAGCCTGGCTGTGTCAGCCCTGGGAGACTTCAGGCATTTCCTCTGCAAGTTTTTCAGTCTTACAGAATGACAGCAAGGCTCGTTGTGTTCTCCATGATCTCCCTGATCAGGCTGTCTGCAGTGGCTAAGACCTTGCCAGAGCTCTCCTAATCCTTCTCTCAAATTCAGATGCTCCTTTTTCTTTTCTAGACCTGAGAAGGTTTGCACAGTTGACCTCCTAATCGGCATCATATATTTTCCCTTGTGCCAAAGTAATTCTCATTATGTCTTGTGTATGCTGTGGAGATGGATTTCAGAGATTCTGACTTTATGCAAAGCTCTTCTATAAAAGGATCTTGTCCCTCTTCCTAGATGTACTTTTGTCTTTGAGCAACAGCCCTGAACAGAATGTTCTGAAAGGTATGAAAGAGAAACTGAGGCACAGTCCTGTGTGCCCAGTATGGCAAGAAGGGACCAGGCAAAACAGTCACTGGTTGGGGCACTGAGAGAACAGCCAGGAGTGTAACAGGTCCATCATGGGACGACAAAGATGAGGTTCAAGAGAAGCTTTTGGCTATTCACTGTCAGCAAAACAAGTCTGTCTCCATCTGCCTGTTCCTACTCGAGAGGAGAGGGCTGGGGGCCAGCCCTGATCCTGGGGTTGATGCCTTGAGAGGCTCCCAGGAACAGAGGCTAGATGGTGTTAAAGGAATAAGGTAGGTATTGATTAAAAGGCCTTCAAATGACACACCTTGGGCAGTACAAGAGCCTGGCTGTGGCTCCACCAAGATGGGTGATGGATCACACATTTTCACACTTTTATAAGTTTTGGTCCAGTTACATATTGGGGTAATTGTCCAATTACAGCTTCAGGTTTTAAAGTCCCATCCTTCCAGATTGCTGTCTTCAATTTGCTGTTTGCACTTTTTGGGCCTGAAGCTGGCATGGTGTCCCTGGTTCTCAGGCTGGAAAATGATTGTTTTGTCTCACTATCCTGTGAAGAGAACTTGCTAATGCTTTATATGAAGTTCAGAGTTATATACCAATGCAGTACAGAATATGGAAAATACGAAAACTAAAACTTAAGGCATCAGGGTAGGACCTTTCTGTGAAGAGGTGTCCTGGAGGCTGTGCATGGCAGGTTCACCCCTTCCGGGAAGCTATGGGCAGCTATGTGAGAGCAGTACCATCTTCATGTGAGAGCAGTACCATCCTCATGTGTGTGCCTCCTTTCCTCCCTGCTTCAGCAGGCATGCTATGGATTTGTGCTCAAAGACTGCTTTGGGAGACTGGTCCGTGTTATCAGGGTAGACTTAACCTCACAGGCAAATGAAAACATCTGGAATGGGATCTAACTAACTCTTACAGGTGTCTGCCATTTTAATTGCTGGAAAAAGGTGGTCAGGAGGAGAGCTTGCCTGGCAGAAACTTAAGGCTTTCTATTCCTATTTATCTCCTGAAACAGCCAGAGCTGCCCCAGGGAGGAACAGAGTGAGCCACATCAAAACTGACCCACCAGGGACCTGCTCCATCCATGCAGAGGCACCAGGAATGCTTTCCATCATCGTTCCTGACCTTTGCAGAGCAGATGCCATTGAATTTCTCCTGGCTATCCCTGCCCTGACACTGCCTGCTTGCTCTTTTCATCAGTATAGAACTATACCTGTATGAAATTGATGCTGTTTTAATTTCCACTCTGTGGTTAAACCTTTTATGTATTTTTCTTGCTACATAAATCTTTGGTTATATGCAGAGAATTTTTTGGAAGAAAGACATCCTCCCATTAATTAAAACAAAAAAAAACAAACAAAAGAAAAGAAACTGGATTCCCTGGGAGAATTGACTTGAGGGTTGAAAACTAGCAAAGAGGCTGTAAACAAAGGCTTGTGATAAATGGGAATGAGCTGCATTAGAAGGTGCCTAGTGGGCTACAATAAACATAATTAATGGGACCTTTGGCCACAAATCCTTTTTTAATGTCCATTTAAAGTTCTTCATTACTAATCTGAAGCAAGAGGAAAGTCTATTAGTGAGAGGTACTGATGATACCAAGCTGGAGGTGTTGTAGGTGCTGCCATAGAAAATGGGAAATGGGACAACAGGAGGTAGAGGGAGTTTGAGGTCATGGCTGTGAGTGTGAGATGTCTGTGGAGAGGCAAGGAAGGGGAGTGGCTAATCCCACAATTCAAAAGGCTGTGATGGGACAGGGGGGCCCAGTGTTCACCTTGGACATTTCAAAGGCTTCCACATGGACACCCAGGTAGGGACTGATTTTCACAGTGGACTGAAAAACAACAGTTTATTGTCAGGAGAATGGACAATATAATCAGGAACCTGACTGATTAGAACATGAGTGGAAGAGTGCTCAAGTGGTCTGTCAGGTAGGTTATTTACCACCCAAAGAACTCTGCTAATCTACCAGTGTTTGAAAAGTCCCCACACTTAGGTGAGAGATTTCTGGAGAAGTTTGAGAGAAATTTTGTACTACATGAAGCGGGGAAAAAAAGGTCATAACAGAAAAATAGGAGAGGAAATTGAGAAGGAATTTCTAAGGAAACAGTAGCAACATGGCAGAGAAAAAAGTTAAATGAACTTATTTAACTTATTTTATATTCTTGTCAAGTGGGCAAGGCTGAAATTTAAATGCCCAAATTCCCAAATTGGATGTGTCTAAATTCTGCTTACGTGTGCTCATTCATAACATGCTACTGAAAGCCCCTCCTCACAGTGAACTCCTGAGGCTTTGAAATGAAATCCCACAGTGCTGTACTCGTTATCTATGGCATAAAGGATGCATGTAAGGGTGTAAAGTCTTTCTGAACCATGACTGAAGAAGAAAGGGACAACCAGTGTAATCAAAAGGTGGTAAATGTCCATTAAGAATGACATTTTGTACCCAGTTTGTAGTCAGGCTGTAAAACTCACTGCCACAGGAAGTGGCGCTGTGCAAGTAAAGGAAGTAAAATGGGATTTTCCAAGGGCTGCCCCATCACTGGAAGTGTTCAAGGTCAGTTTAAATGGGGCTTTGGGGAACTGGACTGGTGGAAGGTGTTCTTGTACATGGCAGGGAAGTTGAAAGTAGATGATCTTCCATGTCCCTTCCAAACCAAGTCATTCTATGAGAACTCACATGGAGACACTTCTACATTTCAAACCTCCTTTGGGGTTAGAGCTGATCTTTAGCTACCAGTTATCAATAATTGATTGCATTTCTTGCAGTTCTCAGCAGGATGTGCTATTGCCCATTTCAGGTTTCCTGTCTGAAGCAGTCTGGGATTCTGCCCTGCCTGATCATTCCTCCATTCTCATGCCATCTGTGGAGTGTGCTAACAAAAAATATGAAGCACCATGGTCTTGTAATATGTACCACACCTTCATTAACATTCCGTCTTATCTCTTGCGTTCCTGACTACAATTCCAAGAGCTCTACCTTTTGGGGTCGTGTTTGAAAATGCAGGAAATGAAAATCAGACATTGGTCTGGGCCTATTGCCGTGTGATTCAACTCCATGGCAATGAGTTCGTGTGACAAGCCCAGCAAGTCACTGAAAATGTGTAAAGAGTAAATAATACCCTCCAGGTCTCGGTCAGAGGTAGTTGCTTTCTGCTCTGGGCATGTCTGTGTCCTGGTCTTGAGGTGAAATTCCACATCCATTTTTTGTTATTCTTTTGTGATTGTGTGGCAGGTTGCTGGGTGAAATATTGCTCTTTGTGCTTGGCTCTTTTTTGTTGCCTCTTCTCAAGGCAAGGCACAAGGTTTGGGGGGAAGGATGGAGGCTGGTTTTGTTTTATTTTTGCCAGCTTTTGAGCAGTGAATCTGTGATCATTTCTGATAATTTGAATTTCTTGCTCTTCTTTTATTAAGTTTTTTTTACATTGAAGAAGGAAATGTTTCTTCATTTTACTATTTCTTGTCGCATTGCCCTTATGCAAAGAAGAACCCTTGCACTGTTTGATGTCTTCCAGTTCCTACTTACAATTTAGTAGCTGATTCATCATTTGGAAGCAGATTTCTTCAGCTGAGTACACTGCATAGAAGTGAAGGAATCTGTTGCAAAGCAACTTTACAGAGTAGAAAGTGCATATATGTGCTAATACTCTGTCTGTAAGTACAGTAATATTTATGTGGAGTTATAGGTATTAGAAAAATAACATTATATTCTTATTACTTGCTGTGCAGGAAATAAAATTTCAGATTTGTGGGAAGTTCTGCTTTTTCTAAATGTGTTTTTTTCAGTCAGAACAAATATAATCTTTTCCCATCCATTTTAGTACGGCTTTATGCTGCCTAATTTTAGATGGTTTTTTTCATTTAATGTTTTTCCTATACTGACTGCTGACAAAAAGTCTAAAAATCAGAAATCCTTAGTCATGCTATTCTAGTAGAAGAATGCTTTCCTCTCTTCTTGTCCTCCTTTTCTTTTTGCTAAATGTTTTAATAACTATTGCATTGTTTTTATTTCAATCAAATGGCATTTTTTCCCTAGTACAAGTGCTGTGTATAAAAATCATGGTCTAGTTCCATTTTTCTTTATTAATGATTGTAATTATAGTAGCTCCATGGGTCCCAATAGACTGGAGTTTTCTCCTTGTTTCTACAGATCTCAAAGATATAAACCATGGCTTGTTATTTTTAGTCTGTCTTATGCTTATGAGGTTAGTGGGACTCAGTGAGTGTCACCAGCAGACTCAGGAATACAACTGACATCTCCTAACTCTTATCTCTGCACTTATCTCACCAGACCAAAACACCAATATAAAAATAATCTGGACCATCTGAGTGCTGAAATGAGAAAAGCAGATGTGTAACCTGTGTGTGCCTGCTTTAAAGCTGCATTCCACAGCAAGGTACCTGTGCTTGGCACTGTAACAGTGCCTAAAACAGAGGAAGCTGGCTACGAACCCCGCACTTGGCATGGGGGGAGAGTGATGACATTTACTTCTCTAAATGTGTTTTTGAAGAACTAATTTCACTGATGAGCGTGTGTGAAATGAGCTTCTGACTGAGATATATTAGGCTGTAAAACAGTCTCATTTACAGCTAGATCAGACAAAAAACCAAGCACATTTGACAGGCACAGTCCTGCCCTAGGAGTTGGAAATGCAAACGGATTATGAAATTCCTCTTCTAAGGGCCCCCCATGGGGTCTTTTCTTCAGATGCTTCAGTGTTTTTGCAAGATGACTTGCTTCTTCTCTTCCAACACTGATTCCTTTTCAAAAATGTACTCTTCTAAATTACTCTTTTGGAAGTATGTTTTTCCCCCTCTCAGCTTTATTTGTGAAGCAATAGCTGAAACTCAGATACTGTTGATTTTTCCAAATACTTAAACTTACCCAACGCACAGTTCTTTGTACGAGGTGCTCTGTAAACACTTATTATCACACCTCAGTGACAAACCACACTCTCAGCCATGTGCAAATGTGTATACACATAGATTTATCCACATACAGCCTGAGCAGGTTAGAAAGGGCACAGGAGTGGTGTTCTCTTGCAGCACCCATACAGAAAGGATAAGAGGTCACAAAACCCTGTTCATTCCCTAATCAGGCTGTGTGACTGAAATGTATTTAAAGGTGAAGCTGCCAGCTTTCTGTAGGCTCTGTCCCAGACAGCTGGGCAGGGAAAGGATGGAGAAAACGAAAAATGGACTTGACCAATAGGGTCAAGTTCAGTCTATGTCCTCCCTTCCCAACCAAATGGAGCAAAGCACTGAATTGATCAATGTGATTTATGCCTGGAGCATGCCATTAAAGGTTGCTTTTCCTCCATGAGGGGGACAGATCAAAGATGGAATTGTACTCAGAGCTCCACTGTCCTGTACGTACAGCTCTATATCAATTCAGTCAAGCCCTAAATTAGATGGGCGTGCTCAGAATAAAGGGAAACCGTGTGAAGGGGAGCAGAGCAGAATGCAGATCAACAGAGAACAGAGAAGAACGGGAGCTAGAAAGGGAAATGCACAGGAGGTGAGGGGGTAGGGTTTGCCAGGACAGCACACGAAGCCCTGATGCACCTCTGTGTGTGGGGTAATGCAGAGAAGTGGCGGGGAGGAAATCAAAACTGATACAAAGTCAAGGATAGTATAAAGAAGATCTATTGACTCACAGATATGCTGGATGGGTTTCCAAATCAATGCTTCTCTGAAGCTTTTTGACAAACCCACTGGTCTATAACCACACCCATTTTGCAGTGCTGGA